>NW_027270915.1:1040000-2492500 GCF_040938485.1 Diadema antillarum | reverse complement strand
GAATACTACGGACTGTCAATCTGGCTTCAGGCCGATGCATTCCATGGAGACTGCCCTTCTAAATGTCAGTGAAAAGTGGCTCAGAGAAATCGATAAATGTAACATTATTGGTTTAGCGACAATAGATTTAAAGAAAGCATTTGAGACCGTTGATCATTCTATCTTGTTAGAGAAATTAGAAATGTCCGGTTTTGATCAACCCCGTGTTAAAATGGTTCAAGAGCTATTTTGAAAATAGAAAGCAGTTCACATCAATTAATGGTTATATTTCTGATGAAAGGAAGATTTCGTGCGGAGTGCTGCAAGGGTCCTTGTTAGGCCCGCTTCTTTTCACGCTTTTTGTAAATGACATGCCCCAACGAACTAGAGGTGGAAATGCTAGAAGAGCTGGACGAAAGAGTTCCACCTGAAAATAATGAACTCTCCAGTCATGCCAGTAAAGGTAGCAGTACGGCAACTGCTGGTAAGCCTAAAGGCCCCCTCACACCTGAGCGAATTGCCTGAAATATGACTTGCGATGGTTGGCGAAAGGCATTTTTGGAAAAATCGTTTTCAATGGTAATTGATAGTAAGTCATATTTACCCTTCGTGTTTGGGTTCGTACACCTTCTGAACTAACAGTTGCGATTACGTATTCAAATTCGCACGGGATTTTTGAACATGTTTAAAATTTCCCGACGAATTGAAAAATCGTCTGTCATTTGCATCTCTTATTTAGTGTGCGGTAATCGTTCGTTTATCGTTCGTGTGCTATTGTCACGCATAGTCCCTCATCGCGCTTTTGGCAAGGTGGACCGATCTCGAAAGAACCCTAAACGAAGCAACACGATGACTAAATATGACTTGCAAATAGAAACGAAGATACTATGACAAACGTATTTTCACTTGCCATCTTCTATGCGAAGGGAAACTAAGATTGACTTTTACTAAATTTGAAAGGCGATGCATACACGAAGGCAAGTCTAAGAGATACTATGACAAACTATGGATTGCGAAGTGATACGAATACGAGCGAATGACCTGACGAAAAAAATTGGCAAATGCGGAGCTGCTCCCTGTGACCAGCCACTCACCACGCTACTCATATATAAACATTCCACCTGAAAGTTTCAAAGTTTCTTCAGAAAAATGGAAGATGCAGCAGCCCGCCTCAGAGTCCAGTATTTACTGGCAATGGCTCAGAATGATATTATACATCGGCAGCTGAACCTACACCAGTTCAACAGAGGCCGATTCAGATGGAGACGAGGCCTCAGACGACGTCGTATCTGGAGAAGGACGTGGCTGAACTCTGCCAGAAGTAGGGCTTTTGGAATCCACGACCAGCTGTTGGTTGAGCTCCGAAGAGAAGACCCTTCGACTTTTAAGAAATTTCTCTGCATGCCCCCTGAACTCTACGATGAAATCCTGGAGAGGGTCAGAGAAAGAATCAGGAGGCAGTACACCTGGTACAGGTAGCCGCTGGAAGAAGGTCTCAAGTTGGCAGCTACTCTCCGTCATCTTGTGTCTGGCACCAAGTACTCCGACATGCAGTATGGGTGCAGGGTGCCTGAAAACACCCTATCTGTAGTGGCCAGGGAAGTGTGTCAGGCCATATGTGACGAGTATGCAGATGAAGTCATGACAGCCCCTTCAACTCCTGATGGATGGAAACAACTTGCTGGTGGATTCTACAAGCGGCGGAATTTTCCCCACTGTGTGGCAGCTATTGATGGCGAGCATGAGTGGCCATCAGAAAGCCTCCTCTGTCCGGCTCGCTATGCTGCAACTACAAGGGCTTTTTTAATATAATCCTGTTGGCTATAGTGGACAGTGACTACAAATTTATCTGGTGCGATGTTGGTGGTAGGTATGATACAATAGGGGAAAGTGGATAGGTCGAGTCAATTTAGGGGTACGTCAGATTTGTTACCACCTCACCTCCATTGTTACTGTTTCAATATTTATTTTTTTGCTAAAATGATAGCAATTGGGGCAATTCATCGCAGTTTTTGCTTGATACCCTTTTTCTTCTTCAAAAACGTGCTTTAAGAATAATAATATTGGATATTTATTTCACACAAATGATATTTTGTGTAAAAGCAAAAATCTGAAATTGATTGATTTGTTTCATTATAATGTTGGTATGTATAAATTTTCAATTGATGAGCTTCCTGACATTTTTGCACATATGTTCATAACAAATAACTCTTCATATCTACCCAACTCGTCATCGCGATGACTATCACCTTCCACGTACTCGCACAATTTTTGCGAAAAAAACCCATTAATGTTTACAGTGCCAAAAATACTGGAATCTTCGGCTGATTTTACTGTTTATCTTTGTCGTCCTTTAAATGTAAATGTTGCGTGGATGATTTCTCTGGCCGCACTGAAATCTGGACGGACCTGGTCGCTTTTATACTCCCCGAAGAGCGCACACACACGTACGAGAACGCCTGATCTATTCTTTCGTCTTCGTTTCCAATCGCACGCCATATCAAACCATTGCACATTGTCCGTTCGTCTTATCGGGTCATATCAACCCTTCGCTCGCCTTCGGCCGCAATTTACTCAAAGAAGTGAACCGAAAAATCGTTATCCTTCGCTTACCGTTCGCTAATCATATTTGACTTTAGTTTATAATCGGATGATTGGAAGGCAATTTTATTTGAAATCGTTGAATTCGCGCGCATTTCGTGCGTTTTTCCCATTCGTCCCCCTTCGTCGCCCTACATTCGCTCAGGTGTGAGGGGGCTTTAAAACAAATAACCGTGATCATTGTATAAATATTCCTAGTGGTGATGAATGTGATGGTGCTGTTCACGTATCCAGTGTACTCCAAAACTCACCAAATGAAGACATGAATGGAGTTGAATGTCATGATGATGATGATACTGCTGCTCATAACAGTGATAATCTGTAGCTGAGTTGTGTAACATGATGATGCTGTCGATGAATTTGCCTAAGCCTGAGCTCATCAAATTTGATGGCAATCCTTCCAAGTATTGCACGTTTGTGACTACCTTTGATGCGAATGTTGAGACTAAAGTTAAAGATAACAAGATGAGGCTAATGTATTTACTTCAATATTGCGAAGTAGAAGGAAGAAAGTATATCAAATTTTGTCAGCTCTTGCCTCCCGATGCAGGGCATGCAAAGGCGCGTAAGATCTTAGCTGATCACTTTGGCCAGCCACACGTGATCTCGCAAGAAATGCTTAGGCAAGTTCTCAATCGCCCGCAAATAAGAATCAGTGACGGCGACAGCTTGCGCGAGCTAGCCAGGGAGATGAGCTCATGCTAAATCACGCTTGAGCAAATGGGCCACACCACGAACATGGATTCGAATGACTGTTTGTTGAAGGTACAAGCAATACTATCACTTCAACTGCAGGGTAGATGGGCGGAGCGCGCCGAAAATCTACTCACGAATGGAGTTGAGCCCAGCTTTGGCCACATGACGGAGTTCATCAGGAAGCAGGCCTTGATAACAAGCGACATGTATGGAAGGAATGTAGGCCAGAACATCAAGCACGCCAGCTCAAGGACACCGAGCAGACCCAGTGGAGGAAGGCGGACCACGCTCTCAACTGCTGGCAAAGGCAGCAGTGGTAGCAAGGGCGGGATAAGATGTCCTTGGTGTTCCAGATCCCATGAATTAGCGTCTTGCCAGGAGTTCGAGGGTAAGTCAGGAAAAGAGCGCTTTAGGCTTGTGCGTCGAAATCGACTTTGCAACAACTGCCTGAAAACGTTCCACACGGCCAAGGACTGTAGACAGAAATCCCTTTATGACAAGAAGGACTGTGAAGGCAAACACCACGCCCTTCTTCACTTTGAAAGGGAGGATGCATCCACTGGGGCCGGTGAGAACAAAAAGGACGAACAGGAAGGAAACACAGAGGGAACGAACCTGACGACAATGAGGACAAAGGTCTCCCTCAGGGTACTTCCTGTGAAGGTTCACAACCAAGGCTGATAAGTGGAGACATGGGCTCTGCTGGATAGTGGAAGTGATGTTTCATTCTACGACAAGAGGCTCGCAGAGAGACTTAGATAAAGGGAACCACGAAACAGTTCCACCTGTCCACTATCAGTCAAAAAAATAAGGAAATGAGCGGGACAGAGATTCGCTTATCTGTCACTGGTGTCAATGAGACGGAAACCATCGACTTAGATGCCAGGAGGATCGTTGATAAGCTGCTGATCTCTGCCGACAGCATACCACGACCAAGCGATACCAGCCGATGGTCACATTTTCAAGGTGTCACAATCCCCCAAATCGACGAAAGGGAAGTGATGTTACTCATTGGCAGCGACGCTCTGGAGCCTTCTGGGTGAAGGAAGATAGGCGCGGTAAAAAGGGGAATCCCTATGCCATGCGTTCAGTCCTAGGGCGGACTCTCATTGGCCCAATTTCCTGAAGTAATCGCAGGCAGCCAAACTTCACGTTCAACTTCACCAAGATTATCGATGAACTTCTCCATGAGCAGATCGAGAAATTCAGGAGGAGCGACTCTGGGGAAAATGAAGTGAAGAAAGGATTATCAGTAGAAGATCGGGGAGCACAATCCTTTTTCAGAGACACCATCAAAGAAAGTCGATGGACATTATGAACTGGGCCTTCCATGACGCCACCATGATACACATCTGCCAGACAGCAAGAAGATGGCTGAGTCAAGGCTACAATCACTCAAGAGACGCTTGACCAAGGATGCAGTGATGCATGACAGGTACACTGAAACTGTTGAGGGCTATCATAATCGAGAAGGGCTGTGCCCAAGAGGTAGCATGGCCTGATGAACATACTTCAGGGAAGACTTGGTACTTGCCCCATCATCCAGTGATACATTCACAAAAAGGGACAAGGCGAGGGTAGTCTTCGACTGCACAGCCAGAAGCCATGGAACTTCACTGAATGACCAGCTTCTCCAGGGACCGGATTACAACAATCGCAACGGAACTTTCAGGTTGATTGACCTGGTGCTCATGGTTGATGACAATGCCCCACGGGGACAATGGTCTGTCGGGGAAATCTATGAGGTCTACCAGGCAGGGATGGTAAGGTGCGTCAGGCCGAAGTGAAGGTAAGGCCAAGGTTCTACAAGCGGCCAATTACCAAGCTTTGTCTTCTCGAACAAGGTGGGTCCATCATGGCTCAAAATGGCTAAGGCTATAATAAGTTCATCTCTCTTAGAGCTATGCATCGCTGCGTGGTACACGTGCTTTTTAATTTATCTGTTATGTGCCGTGTTCTTGTTATACCACTACAGCTGTAGTAATATAGGGAGGATCGCTTCATGATACAATGTGTTCAGATACGTGTTCATGTAAACATGATTGCTCATTGTAAATTGAAGTATGGTGCAGCCTGCAACGTCATTAGTGAAGAATGTTATAGTGTTATTGTACAAAATGTATTGTAAGAAGTGGAATTACTACACGGGTTTAAGTGCTCAAGTCGTTTAGTTTTGGAAGAAGAACCATTTCCCTTATTTGGGGGCAAACGGCGGAATTTGATGGTGCTCACAGATCTTTTTTTGTTCGCCGCTGTTTGTTTGAAATTAACGATCTGTGTTCTTTAATTTGGGGCTGGTAATGCAGTGGCTGAACAGTATGTTTGATTATCATGCTATAATTCGTGCAACGTTTGTAAGTCAAGTTGACTTATAGAAAATTACATGTCGTCATGGCGACATAACTTATCTCGCCAAGTCGACTTAAATGATTGTTTTTATTTTGTCAACACCATGCGCGCACGTGGTCGAGATCTCATGAAGATGGTGACCTACTACAATACTAACAAAGTCTATTAACTTGTCAGCCGGCTTGTCAGTCTAACAAGTTAGTCTCTTTACCAACTTAGTCTTAATAACAGCTAAATCATGGATTCCGAAAAGGAGGCCGAGGACAGCATGATTCCCATACTCTTCAAATATGGGCACACACTCTGCCTTCCATGCAGCACATTCCTTGAAGAGAATGACGGAAGAGATTGCCCATTTTGCAAGCAGAAAATACAGTCTGTTCGCAGTTTGTATTATTATCTCGCCAAGTCTCCAAGTCGAATGGCACTTTAAAGCTTCCGTAATATGTTATCTTGTGAAGTTGACTTTCCAAAAATCATGAGTCGACTTGGGAACATAAATTATCATATGTCGACTTGGTAAGATAATTTATGTTGCCATGTCGACTTATAATTTGGGGAAGTCAACTTGGCGAGATAATACATCTCACCATGATGACAATTACTATTGTTAAGTCGACTTGGTAATATAATTCATGTCGCCATGTCGAACTACAATTTTTTGGAAAGTCGACATGGTAAGATAATGTATCTCGCCATGATGACATAAATTTTTGTTTAGTCGACTTGGTAAGATAACTTATGTCGTCAAGTCAACTTATAATTTTGGGGAAGTCGACTTGGCAAGATAATGAATTTCGCCATGATGATATAAATTTTTGTAAAGTTGACTTGGTAAGATAGTTTATGTCAGCAATTCAACTTATAATTTTGGAGAAGTCGACTTGGCGAGATAATCTATATTTCCATGTCGACTTATAAAATTTATTAAGTCGACATGGTTAGATAAATATCTTTACAAGTCGTCAAAATATGGACATTAAGTCGACTTGTCGAGATAAAGTATCGCGACAAGTCTCCAAGTAGAATGGCACTTGAAAGCTTCCGTAGTTTGACATATTTTAATTCCCAATAATGATCATTAGATGCACACTATTGTTGTTCTTTTGTTTCTCTTAAGTTTTGCTTAGGGTAAAAATATAAGTTCCATATAATTCCTATTAATGATGGTTAGATGTGCAGGTATTTTTTTTCTTATATTTGCATTGAAGCAAAAAAGAGACATCTTGCCTTTGGGGAATTGATGTTAAATAATAAAATGCGTTTTTTAATGAGAGATTTATATATTACAATTGTGCTGTACATACAGTAGTGATTCATAAAATTTAGGAAAATTGAATATTACATGTATTTAGAAAAGTTAACATTGCTTTACTTTTTTTCTTTTAGGCAACTGTGGCTTGTAAACCTCCAGCTGCAAGGGCGTTAGATGCCACCATCGAACCATCACAGCCAGACAATGGCAAAACCAGCCCTCCAGAACAAGAGCCGGTACCTCCAAACCCATTGGAAGAACACTCGTATGCCATCATGGCTCCACCCAGGAAGATTAAGCGTAGACTTGATTGTACTGTTGAGGAGTTACATAGATGTAGGAAGAAGCTGAAGCTACAGCAGCAGAGATCTCGTCGCCTCAAACAGAAGGTGTCATCGCTTAAGGCAGTAATAACATCCCTGCAGGACAGCAACAAGATATCGGAGAACTGTGCTGTACAGCTTGAGGCAACCCTTACGGGGGTTCCTAAGGAGGTGATATCTCAGGTCCTCAACCGCAAAAAGAAGAAGAGCTGCCGGTCATATCCAGAGCAATTAAGGTCTTTTGCTATGACTCTACACTTTTATTCTGCGAAGGCGTACAGCTATGTTAGAGAGACCTTCGAACTGGCACTTCCACATCTACGGCAAATTAGAGAGTGGTACAGAGGTGTTGATGCAGCACCGGGATTTACAAGACCAGCATTTTCTGCACTTGAAGCACGAGCACGGGACAATCAAGCGAAAGGAAAGGAGACTGTTTGCTCAGTAATGTTGGATGAGATGGCAATTTGAAAACATGTTGAATATGCTGATGGACGGTTCCATGGTTATGTGGACATCGGGAACGGAAAGTATGATGACTCGTCTCCGGTTGCAAAAGACGCTCTTGTGTTAATGGCGGTGTCTGTCAATGAATCCTGGAAAATCCCTCTTGCATACTTCCTCGTCGATGGACTAAGCGGACAAGAGCGAGCCAGCATTATTGAGCAGTGCTTCTACAAGTTACATGATGTTGGTGTTCGTGCTGTTTCACTAACGTGTGATGGACCCTCCTGTCATTTCACCATGATGCGTCATCTGGGAGCTAACATGACTGTGCATGACATGGATCCATCATTCCCTCATCCAGCTGATCCTCGACAAAGAGTTCATGTTATACTTGATGTGTGTCACATGCTCAAGCTCCTCAGAAATGCATTTGCTGATGGAGGCATCCTGAAGACTGGCGATGGAAAGACCATCAGTTGGAAGTACATTGAAGAACTAAATAAACTGCAAGAGGAGCAAGGATTGAGACCTGGAAATAAAATGCGAGGATCCCACATGCAGTGGAAAAAACAAAAAATGAAAGTCAACCTAGCTGCCCAGGTTTCCAGTTCAAGTGTAGCGGATGCATTAGAGTTTTGTGAGCAGGAACTGAAATTACCACAATTCAGAGGATCAGCTGCTACAGTTCAATTTCTTCGGGACATCGATGCTGTATTTGATGTACTGAACAGCAGAAATCCCATCGCCAAGGGTTACAAGGCTCCTATGAGACAGACAAACAAAGACCGGTGGACACAAATCTTCACAAAGGCGTCACAGCTACTACTGCAACTGAAGGATGGTGCTGGGAAACCGATGCATGAAGGACCTCGCAAGACAGCTGTGATCGGATTTCTGGCAAGTATCCAAAGCACTACAAAGCTGTTTGAGGAACTCGTAGACTGCCCCAATCCATCAATGTCATATCTCTTAACGTATCGATTCAGCCAAGATCACCTTGAGCTCTTCTTCGCAGCTGTACGCTCCTCTGGTGGATTTAACAACAATCCAACAGCTCGTCAGTTTGAAGGCACATACAAGCGTCTCTTGATGAGGCATCAAGTGAAAAATGGAGGAGGAAATTGTGCTATCTTGGACAATACTGACATTCTGTCTGTGCAGAGTCCGACTCCCTCTTCTATAAGTATTGCACGAAAGTATGATCTCCTTGACAGACTACCATTAAACAGGGATCATGACTACGTTGACTGCCCCAACTTTGAAACTTTGTCAGCATACAAAGAAGCTTCAAAATTTGAATTAAAAAAGAAAAAAAAAGTCAGTCTTTGCCAGAAGTGTTCACTGTATGGTTAAATGAATGTTTAAATATGCTTTTACAAAAAAAGAGTGACTAAAACGAAACTGTAAACAGTTTGTTTTGGGAAAGGGAGGGTTAGAGAGAGAGAGAGAGGTAGAGAAAGAAAGAGAGTGGGGGTTGGGTGGGAGGGAAGAAAGGTAGAGATTGATTGGGGAAGAAAGAGTTTGAAGTGGATGAAAGAGGGATAGGGGAGAGAGAGAGAAGAAAGAGCGATGAAGCTGGGGAAGAAGAGGGAGTGATATGGAATAAGGAGAGAAGAGAGAGATAGATACTGACAGGGATATACATGTATTAATCTGAAGAAAGGGAGACGGATGGAGAGTGAGAAGATGACTAAAAAAAAACCCAACAGTATATTTACGTGAAAAAAGAGCAATCGACCGCACGAGATAGAGATATGCGATGATGGGGAGAAAACAGAAAAGATCTACAGAGATTAAAAAAGAAAAGTAGAGTAAATATGTAAATATGGATTTGAGAAGAGATGGGAGGGATAGATTGAATGTTTTCCAACGTTAGTTATATTTTATTTTCCATGAAGATTTCCGAGAGTTTGCAGGCAGCTCCGCCACAACATGTCCAGTGTATGTCAGCAAGGAGATCGCGCTCTTCTTGGGGGAACATGCACGGCGGACAATAGAACGCAGCGGCTTCCAATGAACGGACCGCTCCGCACATCCAGTTAGAGGGGAGATCAGTGGCCAGCGCCGAGAGGGGGGCTATGCTGCCCAAATTTGTATTGAACTGATGTATATTCAAATGACATGAACTGAATTTTTACATGTCATTTGAATGTCATCACTGATTTTGCTGGCCAGCGCCAAGAGGGGGGCTATGCTGCCCAAATTTTTTATTTTGATAAGATGCACTACGGCGCGTGCGATTGTGTGTATGTTTATGTTTGTGTACTTTCAACATCAGATGTGCGTTGGCATCTTGGCACGCACACGCGTTGAAAAATACTTCTTTTTTTACCCCAAAATACCTTTTTTTGGCATCTCAGAATACTTTTTTTTTTGCATGCTGAAGGTTGGCAGAAGGTTGGCATCCCTGTGTGATATCACTAAATGCCTTATAATTCTCATTTTGCTGCCACTCACTTTTGAAGTTCAGGACCAACTGGCGGGACAAGCTAACTGATTTCATGTCGATTTTTTACAGACTAGAGGACCAGAAGCAGAGACAAGCCAATTTGCGCCTGTGTGAGACACCAGAACAAACAGAAGAGAGAAGAAAGACGGATCGCTCTTCAAAGGCTCTAAGTCGCAAACATGAAACCGCTGAGGAAGCAGAAGAGAGGTAGGCCTTGCTCTATCATGTGTATCCTAAATAATTTTCTTCGAGTAAAACCAGTGCCAAATCAGGAGTCCTCTTCGAAACACTTCTCAATCCTGTATATTTTCGCCATCTCTCTCCTCTCCTCTGCATACTGTGATATAACTAAATGCCTTATAATTCTCATTTTGCTACCACTCATTTTTGAAGTTCAGGATCAACTGGCAGGACAAGCTACTAGTAATTGATTTCATTCAGTCAAGCCAGTTTCCTCTACCCATAAACATCCCAGAACAATATATATCATGCAGTTAACTTAACAACCAGAAGCCACCTCTATCATGACATAGCAATACACAGACTTATCTTTTCCTATACTTGCTTACAGGTTACAAAATCAAGCTCAGAGGTAAGCACAGCTGCGAAAAAGCCAGTCTAAAAAGGCTGTCAACGAAATGACTACCCACAATCCTTGATTCAGCACAGACTACAATCTCTCTACGACGCAGACAACATCTGTCCACACCACAGCTACCAAGTCTCACGCATTGTGAGTGAGACTCAAGCATTTAGGGTCTGTCTCACGATCTCACGCATGACACCCATTTTTCTCACGCATTGGGAGCATAGCTTAAAGGATTAAAGTGAGAGTTGCAATTGAAGGCATATTTCCCTTTTTGTCTTTCAAAATAAGTAAAAAATAGTCACTTAAGTATGCACCAGCTTGCACCATTAAGAGTTAAAAATTGAAAAAGCTCCCTACCGTGGGAGGGCGGATACCCCCCTCCCACACCCTCCCCTCGCTCAGTCGCTTCGCTTCCTCGCTCACGCACATGTGCGTGCGCCGAGATGCTGAGTCACGAAAATCTCACTCATAAAAATTTTTTGAACTTGGCATCTATGCCACATTGCAGTGCTCTAAGGTGGAATGAGGAACGTCCTGGATTCTGCTGTGAAAATGGACGGGTACAACTCCAGAGGCCAATGAAATTCCCACTGTCCGTAATGGCAATCTATGGAAACAAGAACTTCATGCAAAATATATGTGCTTACAACAATGCACTGGCTTTAGCTTCCATTGGTTGTCATGGGCAAATGCTCCCTAACTGGAACCCCACATTCAAGATTCAGGGAAAAGTGTTCCACAGAATTGGTGCCTTAACGCCTGCGGAGGGGGAACATCCCAAGTTCGCGCAGATCTATTTCAGTGACACTGAACATGAGACCCAGAACAGACTCCGGTATAATCAGCATCTTGATGTCAATCTCATAAATACTCTTCAGGCCTGCCTGAAGGATGTCAATCCATATGTCTTGTCTTTCAAATATGCCACAGAACTTGCCTCAACCTGTCTAGAGACAAAAATTGTAATAGAAGCTAAGAAGAATCCACGGAGGAACATGCCCGTCGATACAATGTTCCAACTGGAAGTGAAGTTGCAGTCATTATGCCTGGGGATCACCTCGAACACCTTGATGTTATCCTGCAATCTAAAGGAGACATGCAGAGCATTAGTGAAATGCATCGCAGCTACAATCCCCTACACTATGTTCTGTTGTTCCCATTTGGAGATGATGGCTATACCAACAACTAACTTCAAACTACCCTGACAAGGCGCAAAGATAAGTCTACATTGACCATTCCACTCCCACAGCCAAGTACATCTTCAGCACAAGATGTGATATCTTCAAACAGACGCATAACTGCTTCCCAGTTTTATAGGTATAAACTTTAGGTTCGTGCTGATGATGACAACATGCTGCTAAAATCTCGACGACTGACTCAGCAATATGCCACAGACATGTTCGCTAAAGTCGAATCTCAGCGCTTGTGTTGGGTCAAGAACAACCAGAAAGAAATCCGAGCAGACAAATATCGTTGTCTCCTGGATGCAATCGATGCTAATGACGAACGAAATGCAGGAAGGAAGGTCATTCTTCCCCCACAGTTTATGGCTCACCCAGATGGTACGCAGAGGCCTTCCAAGATGCGATGGCCTTAGTCCGAAAGTTCGGCAAACCAGACCTTATCATAACGATGACGACAAATCCCAACTGGCCAGAAATTCCGGATTCCCTCTTCCCCGGTGAAAGTCCAGCTGATCAGCCCGATATAACAGCAAGGGTTTTCAATATCAAATACAAGGCACTCCTCGATAAATTGGTTCACAAACAAGCACTTGGAAAAGTCCTAGCATACACTTCGATGAAGGAGGATGGATCAGAAGCGAGGCCTTCCACATGCCTATATTCTATGCATTATGGCCCCTGACGATAAACCAAAAAATCCCAAAGATATTGACAGATTAGTCTGTGCGGAAATACCTGACAAAGATACGAATCCCAAACTTCATGCCATTGTAACAAGGCACATGTGTCACGGTCCATGTGGAAATGTCAATTTGAACAGTCCGTGCATGGAAACAAAAGGAAGCCTGAAAATCTGTGGGAAACAATTTCCAAAGGAGTTTACCTCTGTGACAACAGTGACACCTAATGGGTATCCAAGATACCAACGCAGAGCACCGGTAGACGGAGGATATGCATGCCAAGCACAAGTCCGTGGACATAAATTCACCATTGACAAAAGCTGGATTGTCCCTTACAATCCGTACATTTCCTTGAAATTCAATGCACATATCAATGTCGAAGTAGTCACCAGTGTGGAATCTGTCAAGTACATCTATAAGTACACACACAAAGGTTCAGACAGAGTCACTGTGCACTCGGCAAATGGACAGGAGAAAGACATTACAAATGATGACGTTGAACGGTACGTAAATGCAAGATACAGAGGTGCTTCAGAGGCATACTGGCAACTCTACGAGTTCCCCATCCCCCAACGATACCCCACCATGGAGAAGTTGCCACTCCACCTAGAGAATGCACAAATTGTTTTCTTCGAGCAAGACACAGCCAGAGCAACAGCTGAGAAATCTCCACCCACAACTAAACTGACTGCCCACTTCCACGTAAACCAAATGGATGAAAATGCACGTCAAGTACTTTACCCAGACATCTATCAGTTCTATACATATAACCAGCAGACCCAGACATGGACCAAACGAAAAAGAAATCTGCGCAAACACCCTACTACCAACCCTGATCAGATGTCAGACACAGTTGGTCGCATTCCTATCATCAGCCTCAATGCCAATCAGTCTGAAATCTACTTCCTTCGCATGCTACTTTACCATCGACCAGGAGCAACGAGCTTCACTGACCTTCGCACTATAAATGGTCATGAATGCCCTGACTTTCAAAATGCCTGTCTTCAACTCGGACTCCTAAATGATGACACAGAGATTGATAAAGTGATGGAAGAAGCTGCCTCAGTCAAATTCGGAACCACCCTAAGGCAGACATTTGTCACCATCCTGCTGTGGACAACCCCCAAGGATCAGCAAATCACGATCATATATACGGTTATATTCGCATTTTAGGTTAATATAATATAAGTTGTTATGTGTAAAACCTAATTATTAAGTATAAATCAGGTTTATTAGATTTATGACAGAATCAAGTTAAGAAAGAAATGTAATAAATGAAGTAGTAAAGGAGTGAGTAGTTATACATTTCGGTTTACGATAGTATATTTGTAAGTCGATGACAGCGTGTTATGATGAACAGTATGTTTGATGAACAATAATATTTAAAGTTGTTTTTTTTGGCAAGAGACGAAAAGAAGAAATAAGCCTTCGGATTTCATGTATAGTATGAGTAAGGTCAGTGTTCTTAATAACGAGAGTACGCTGGTCTGTCACAATTGTCGTAGCCTATATTGATTCTGGCAATATGCTGATGGAAATATTGTCCGCGGAAAATGTGAACACAAAATGTGTTGAAAATGAATTGGAGAGATAGAAGGATGTTAAGTCGATAGATAATTATATGGAAAGCAGATTGATATCTGTGTTATCTACTTCAGATTTCTTGAACTTATAAATGAAAGTATGATTCTGAAGTGACACTGTAATACCACTATTTTGTTGAACTTATGTCTTTAGGGCAATTCTATAAATGTTGCCGTGAATACCCGATAGAAATTTGAGGTAAAGTAGTAAATATTTTAAAGTATATTTACAGGATCTGCCTGTTTGCAGAAATCAAAGTGACGTGTTGTAATGTTTGTGTGAGGCTCTAGTTTATACATATCTCTTCACTGCAACTCTGTGAAAGTTTTTTTCAGCCATTTCCAAATATATCCCTTAATATAACTAGAAATGTCGCTACAGCGACTGGTTATACCCCCGCCAAACAACATTTCATAAGCTTTGGTCAAAACAACATTTGATAAGCTTTGGTCAAAAAACTGAGGAAGTAGTTAAATCCGCAAGATCTTTCCTTGATCTTCTGCCATTAATATGCCGTTACCATGGCAATGCACTTTCGGGTACTGTCGAAAAATGCGTCTTGCACATCTACAACCAAAGGCACACATCTGTACCAAGTTTCATGGAAATTGGGCAAAAACTGAGGAAGTAGTTTGCAACACAAAATTTTCCATCATTTTGGCTCATAATATGTGAGCTGTTACCATGGCAACATACTTTTTGTCACTGTCAAGAAATGTCTCATGCTGACCTATATCCTAAGACAAACATTCAATATGAATTCCATGAGAATTGGAAGAACACTGATAAAGCAGTTTTGCCTTGAAGCATTTTGCCCTATATTTTACCAATAAAATACTGTTACCATGGCAACGCACTTTTTGCCACTGCGGAAATATGTGTCTTGCACATTAACATATTCAGATGAACATCTGTACCTAATTTCATAAAAATTGATCAAAAACTGTGGGAGGAATTCGCGACGCAAGATTTGTACCCATTTTTGCCCATAATATGCCGTTACCATGGCAACGTACTTTTGGGTACTGTCAAAAAAATACGTCTTGCACATCTACAACCCAAGGCACACATCTGTGCCAAGTTTTATGGGAATCGGTTGAAAACTGAGGAAGTAGTTCGCGACGCCCGACCGACCGCCCAACCGACCGTCCGCTGATTCCTATATACCCCCTTCAAACTTCGTTTGGCGGGGGTATAATAATCTAGATATCATTGGATCCCCAAGTTATACAGTGTATCTTAAAGGTGGGGGATATTGTCAGGAAAGGAATATATTTGCTCGAGTCTTTATATACGGTGTATATCCAGTGTATAAAAGTTCGTTGGGTCAATGCGTGACGTCTCTGTTAGGATACCCCAGACAATAATACATATAAGAAAATCAGTTAATTGGATTCAGTTATGTCGTATTACATCACTGTGTTAGGTTCAGGCGAGCTCATCCGGCTGTGAAGATTAGTTAATGATATTCAGGAATATGATTAGGTACTAGGGAAGTCTTAATTTAGTAAGTAGAGATAGTTTGCTTTGTGAGGATGATTTTTAATGCATACTTCTGCCTGAGCCGTATGTTAATGATTTTAGCTGTTTGTGTACAAGTTCAGACGTTTAGGAAATATTAGCAGAGAAACACTTTGGTTATCACGTAAGACACACATCGGTACGGGGCTTGAGCTGATGTTGGCAAGCGGGACTGCTATGCTGAGGTGACTACCGACACGAGCCGAGGGACAAACGTCGCTACCTGAGCCACACCGACTGAGCCACGCTTGCTGAGTCACAACACGCTGACGACCTGCAGTCTACCGGGCACGACGCAGGACCGACTACCAAAAGGGGGGACATGAACCCAGAACCCAGAGAAGTAGAGCCAAAAGTTATGTGTTTATTTGTACTCTGTTTTATATTTGATATTTTGATACCAAATCTTCAACTTTGTGAACAAAACCAAAACTTGATTATTATTATTAAAAACATTGATTTAACTGTACTTGATTTGTTTCGACTTGAATGATTACGTGTCAAAGTAGCAGACTAAATAACAAAAATATGTTAGTGAGAAATTAATGCAGGCACACGTGACTCATTTCAGCGCTTCCAATTGGCTACATTCTTGAACCCATTTTATAAAATTTGACAATCCAAGTTGAAGGATGAGTAATAGATATTTGTCTCACACCACTCTAGCAGGAGGAACAGACAGAAAGGTATAACGCAAGGAACATTAAAAGCCTTTACAAGCAATATTAAACGTAAGTGTGAAATGGGCCGTAGTAGCAACCACAAAAGAAATGTCTGTTCACAAGGTAGCTGCCGATGACTTCGTATTGAGGGCTCTGGACCTGAAGCAGAAGGTGTTGTTCGCCTCCCAGGGAGCAGGAGCTGGAGTTATGTATGACCCCAGCCAAGTACAACGGATGGCATTGAGGTCCATCTCTACAGGCATAGCCAATGAGGCAGTTCAGGTGGAGATGCGACCTCATCTCCAGAATGAAGACATCTGCGACGAGAAACTACTGGACTTTCTGACCGCGGCAGTCAAGCATGAAGCAGAGCGGGCTCACAAGCTAAAACCCAGGGAGGCAAGAGCAGCAAGTGTAGAGGCCACAGTTGCTAAGACCGAAGAACAGGCACACCCATCAAAGACTAACCCTATTAAGGCCACCAACCTCGACCCAAGTGAGCTGGCTGCAAGCATCCAGGCCATTGACAAGGCGGAGCTCAGCAACCTGCGTGCAGAGACCCAACCAAGCAAAGCACAGCAACAAAGGGAAAGAGGCTGTGCTGCCTGCCGGAAGGCTGGCACAGGCAATTCTTGTGATCACTGCTTCCGATGTGGTAGCAGCGAACAATTCTTGCGGGGTTGCTGTGCCAGGAAGCAACAGGGACAGGGAAATGCACAAGGGTTACAGGAGAGGGACACCCAGTAACCTATTCAGGCAGAACGTCTCAATCTCCGGCTACTCAGGAAACCAACTATTTCACCATTTTGTCATCACCAGACAGAAGAAAACAGAGAGAAGTTGTCCGTTTAGTAGGCTGCAAGTGTCTTGTGGCTTGCAGCTTCAACAAACACCCTACCAAAGCGCTATGGGATACTGGAGCCCAAGTTTCCCTGGTTTCAAAGGAGTGGCTCGACAGAAATTTGCCAGATGTCCCCAACAGGTCCTGGACAGAAATTATAGAGGGGGAACCCCTGAAGATATCAGTGGCAAATGGAAGTATCATCCCATACTGTGGATGGGTAGAGATCAGTCTGCAAGTGCCTGGGGATGCAACAGCTGCTCAATCCCTCCAAGTACCCCTTCTAGTAACGATGGAAACACTTGAACATCCTATCCTTGGATATAACGTCATCGAAGCCCCTGCTCAAGGTCAGTCAGCACAACTGAGTAGATTACTACCACATGCCAAGAAAACCTGAATCAACAAGTTGGTTTCACTGTTCAGTTTGCCTAGTGATGGTGCAATATGCCAAGCATACACTTGCCGCAACGAAGAAGTTATTTCTGCAGGATAGACAAGGCTAGTTAGATGAAGGAGACCGAATGCTATGGTTGACGAAATGACCGTCTTCTTCGAACCCTTGGAATCCCCATGTCTACCTGATGGTCTTACGGCAAATTGCTCTCCGGTGGACATACGAAGTGGAAGATTCATGACCTTTGTTGTCCCTGTTACGAATGGCACAAACCTGACTGCGGGATCACATGACTGACACATTTGACCCTAGCCCTGTCAGGTCTGGTAACTGCCAACCCACATGACCTTTGACTGACGCTTGATGACTGGATTTGTATTGCTGACGGATGTGGTTACAAACCCTTTCTGTCAAATCGGGCGCATCAGGCCATTATGAATATGGGTGAGTATGTATTTCACTGAAGTGGAGCAAATTCCACTTGGCTTAATCGGCAGGATTTTCCGGCCAATTTGCATGGATTTTGCTGGTTTTAAATCAACCATATCGGTTGGGCTGCGAGGTAGGTCACAGGGCAAAGGCCATGTAAATATTATGTGTATTGTTCGCACATTATGCGTTGCAGCTGTATATAATATTGGTTGTCGGCTCGTGGACTGGGTTGGCGCTGACTGCAGGGAGACGCGGTTGTCTCAGGGCGGTAGCGCGTAAAGGGGCGAGCGACCAGTGGGGAACAAAAAGTTGAACGATTTTGTGAGGACTAACGTGTTGATTGTTGAAATTGTTGTATTTTGTGTGACATCACGAGTGAATGATTGGAACATTATTTTAATTGCGAACTCATGTTACTGTTAGTGTCTCATTGTACTAGTCTATTTGTCAAACTAGCATCTTAACTGTTAGAAATAAATTTAACGTTTCTAGACCGCCCTAGTTCACTGCATCACTTTTATGTTATTGTTAGTCTAAGTTTTTGAAATGTTAGTGTTTTGTAGACCTGGATTTCTAGGTTTCTAGGTTTGCTGAGTGTGTGTGTGATGCTATTTTTGTGACGTGCCCACCCAGCTAATGTCTGGGGAGCCGCTCGGGGACGAAGAAAAGGAAAGAAAGAAAAAAAGATCCATAGTTAAAAGCATTTGTATTGCGCACTCACTAGTTTACTGCGAGTGTGAAAAATGGAAGACATAGTGATAAGTCATCAACTGAACACAAACGACTGTTTAAACTAATAGGACAATACAGTGACTCATAGTTGGGACCGACTTATATTGCTTTCTGTAATAGGGATATGATTCTTAAAATTTCAGTTAAAAATGAGATATCTTTCAGTATCATCAAATCTGAGAATGAGCAGTTAATGATTTCATGTCCCGCAAGTTTCATGACTTTTGGAAGATGACACACCAGTTGCCCTGATCATAGTATCCTCCGACGACTTGCACCCCCTCGACGGTTTCACATAACTTCTCCATCTCCCCCTCAACAAAGACATGGTAGTATCTGTAGAAGACAGCCTCTTGTTCTTTGTTTCCAGACTTCTCATCAGTGGCATCAGCCTGCTTGGGCCTCTTTACCCCACCACGGAGGTGCCAGGGGACCAGGAGGTCCTGCCTCTCGAACTTAGTCCTGTTCTTGTGAACGGCAATGGTGTCACTCTGGCATGGATCTGCCCCGGCCTCCGGCAATGAGCTGTTAGGAATCCCTTTTTCCTCATCAGGAGGTTTGTCATCCACAACATCATTCTTGGTAGTGAAAGTTTGGTCATTCTCACATGGTATTCTACCTGTGTCATCTGTCCTCATAACAGATAATGTATCCACCACATTCCTAGAGTGATCTTGGAACCCAGCACCATCAGCATTGCCATCGGTCTTTGAAGCCCATGTCTGTGGTGATTTTTCCACATCAGTACACCCTCTGCTTAATTGTTTATTGATTAATCCATCTTCTGGTTGCCTATGATTGCTACATTTGTTCACTGTACCCTGATGTAAAACTCCCTCTCCTGTGTTAGACTGGGCTTCCCTGATCCCACTGCTGCTGCAACCAGAAGAGTCATCTTTGTGTTTGCCGTGCTCTTGGTAGTTTGTCCCACCAGATGATGACAAACACTTGGGTTTGCCTGCAGTTCGTGCAGGACTGTCTCCAGCTTGTGCAGCATACTCGGGGATACCATCACAGCCCATATCCTGCTTCCTAATCCCAGCCGTAGGGTTGCACCGAGTATCGGGGTCATCTCCTTGGCAAGACTGTGCTTCGACATCATTCTTCCCGAGATTCCCATCCAACTGCAGATGCTCTGTATCTTTTGACACATCAGGGGCGTCGGCTGCAGAGGGACCTTTCCTAGATGCTATGTACTTTGATTTTTCCTCATTATGTTCCTGCTCCATGGCCCACACGGTGACCAGCGCCTGTCCTCCGGACCGTAAGACGCGACTAATTTCCTTCACAGCCTGGATCCTCCGAGACTTTGGAGACAGAAAACAGAGACAGCAAGAGGAATAAATGGCATTAACCCACTGACGATAAGCTGATTGAATATGCTTGGGACTAGTCTTCAATGGGTTAAAATCAAAGCGGGATAGAAAGTTCCATCTAACATGAAACTTTTTAACTTACTCGAAGTAATGTTGGACATTCAACTGAAATAGAGGCTTTAATGATTAGGTTAATCAGAAAGATGGGCATACAAAACACACATAAATCCACAGGTTGTCTTCCAGTCATAACTAATGGCTCATTTTTGGCATGACGCCTTCAAATTCTGACACATACATGTCTAAGTGCCTTTGTGAGAGGAAAGTAAATTGCTCTGGTTATTCATGCATGTCCTTTGGCACTTGCCAGTCATCTCATGGTCACATAGGATAGAATGAGAAGTAACACAACCCTATGTCATCTCCTGCTGCAACTTGGATATGGACCATTCCAGATACTTCAAAGTCAAGTTCTCAAGGCTGGTAGAGCACTTCAGCATGCTCAAGGGTATTCTACAGAATGTAACTTTGCATGATTGCTGCCTCCAAAATGTATACCTGAACAACCTCACAGTAAAAATATCTTTAAACTGCAGAAGTGAATTTCAGTTAGGGTGACCTTTGGCTAGAAAATGCAAATGACCCCCCAAATAAACATTTTCTGTCCTGCAGGCATGCACCTGTGGTTGTGTTTGCGTTTGAAATGTCCCAACTACTGAGAAAAAGAAATCATAATAACCCAAAAATGTACAGTGAGGTGATCATGAAATACTCAGACAACTTTCCCTCCAAAGAAATGTCCTCTCTTATACGGTATGGTTTTATCATCATCATAGCTGGATAAGACAGGACTATCAAATTATTTCACAGTATGATGCCCAATGGCTATGTGTATACTATTTCCCTCTCCCTATGTCAGATGTGTAGTCATCGGATTTTGTCTTTCCTGGAAACAGACAACACTGATTGAAAACAAGAGGGTGCGTTGCTCACTCACATGACTCTATACAGAGCTTACTCCCCCCCCCCCCCCCCCCCCCCCACACCGCCGGAATGAAATTAACAACAACCCATGTTCTTTCATACAAAAAAAAAAAAATCACCCCATCTTCAAAAACAGAGTCGCAATGTGTTCTTTACCATGGTGGATAGATGATGAATGACAGCGATGCAGATGCAGGCATCTACAGACCGATCCCGAACCGGAAGGGAGAGAGAGTCGCAGACGAAGCCCTCTAGGCTGCGCCCCCGGCAGATGCCGATCAGCTGATTGCTGCGGTCACATCCAATCTGCAGGCGTGGACGATGACGTGGTAAGAGGTTGGGAGGGTGGAAAGAGAAGTGAGAAGAAAAGAATGAAAGAGAGAAGAAAAATGGAGACAAAATCAAAGACAGAAATATAGATAGAGAGTGAAAGATACAGGAAGCCATGACCAAAAATGAGAGATAAGGTTGGGAGAAAGAAAAAGAAAATGAGATTTATAGGAGAGAAATGTGAGATAGCGAGAGAGAGATGGCTCAGCAGAGGGACAGGGTGAAATGAAGAGAGAGGGTGGGTAGGGAGAGAGAGAGAATACAAGCGAATTGGAGAGAGATGTGAGAGGGGCAGAGAAAAGAATGAGTAGAGAGACAGGGAGAAGAAGAGAGGGAGGATGGGTAGAGAAGGAGAGAAAATAAGAGCAAGTAAGAGAGAGATGAGAGAGGGAGTGAGAGACAGGAGAGTAGAGGGAGAGGGGACAGGGATAACAGAACAGACAGGATAGGGAGAGGGGGGAGGGAGAATGCGATAGAGAAAGTGAGTGAGAAAAGTAACATTGTTGGAGAGAACAAAATCATGAATAAATCACTTCTACGAGAAGACCTTGATAAAAGAACAATTATTTTGAATGAAAACTGCCGCTGATCAAGCACAAAGGACTGGTGCAATTTAGTGCCAAAATTGATGAATATGAGGGGAGTCACTAAAAACGTGGCATCCAAAAGGTATCTTACAGAGTATCAGCTACTGTAAAAGTGCATTTTTTTGAGTGACCAATTTTTTGCGCTTGGCCGCGTAAGATGAATTTTGTGTGTTTCTGATTCCGTAGAATCAAAACATCAGTTGTGGTACACATAGCAAGCACAAATATTTGCATGCTTTTAGTTTTGTGCTAGTTACTGGTCATGCCAAATGCTTAAAAATGTCCACACTACAAATTTTCCACTTTTACAGTTGTAGAGTCATTAATTTGTTTAATCATTAAAGTTATTAAAGAGCTATCTTGGTTAGATACTGACATTCATATCACCATCTTCACTATTTCTCCATAAAAAACAGGTGACATTGCTTAAATAAAGACATTTTGCTCATGATATAAAAATCATGTTAAAAAAAAAAATCACTTATGAAAGACTGAATAGATAGACTGACTAGGTAAGGCAAGAAATGAATTTCATATATAATATGAAATAGTACTGTATGCTGAACATTACAAGAGAGCAAAGAAAACCCAAACTGCACAAGACAAAGTTATGAAGTATGCACTTAATTCATGTGAAACAAAAAAGTGCAACAAACAAACTAAACCCTACAGTATGTGTCAATACACAACCAGCACACAGACAGTTCTTCATTACTTGTATCCTAAAATCAACAGAAATTGCGACAGAAATGAAAACTTTGCTCAAAATTTTCTTTTTTTTTCAATACACTTCAAATATTTAAGAGATCTGCTCTTTGGGTCAATACTCTACATCATCTCTGCATTGCACTACACCTCTAAAAGGAGGATGGGAGGAGAAGGTGGGGGAATATAGTTAACGTGAGATAAAAATGTTCGGATTTAGGAATATAACTGGCTTAATTAAGTTTCTATTCCTGTTGTTACTGCCAATTGGCAATCAATCATCCATCAATACACCCCTTAGTTTTCTCCTCTAATCTAATAGGGAGTGCGTCAACCTCCCATGAACCCCTTGCTGTACCACAATGATCTTCTTTATGGGATCATATATAAATCATGATGCCATGAGGCAAACAGTTGCATGAACTGTTTGGTGAACATAGCAAACACAATCCTCCCAATCTTTCTGAATGAAAAAAAAAAAAGATGATATGGCTCAAAAGTAGGAAACAAAGAGCAGTTAGCATAAGAGTGTGCAGTAAAATCATCATCTTCATCATCATCAAAAGAAAACAGAGGAAATTCCTTTTTAAACAAGAGCTGGGAATGGTATATTATTCACATTCTTTCCTCCAAATTTGGAATGGTTGGGAGATCTGCATATATTACAGGTTTAACACTACTTCATCTGCAGCAAGACTTGTCAAAGTGTTTCCAAATGTGCTCGACAACCAGTCAACAAACGTCATCAGTTAGTAAAAAGTGAAAAAGTCACAGAGTGCCACGACAAAGTCAGCTAATTTTTCTTGTCAAAAACAGTCAACCAAAGATACTCAGTTAAAAATGGTAATAGAACTTTTGACCAGCTTCATTTTGCCTTCCCTTCTTTACATTCTCAATCTAGAATTAAAAGTAAGTAAAACTTAAATCTGATACCAATTTTTTCTAGTTTGAATTTGGTTTCTCAGTCTCACATTATCTCTAGTATACAATGTATTCTATTAATGCAATGGCAAAGAGTGATCAATTCTGTGAAGACTAGCAAACATGAGTCATCTGATTACAGGCCTAGTGCAAGAGAGGCAAAAACATCTTTTGGCTACAATCTCCCTTCCAAATTTTCATCTTGACATTGTTAAAACTGCGGGAACAACCATCTTATAGGATCCCTTTTCAAAATTTGAAGACAATAATATGAACATTTGTCCACAACATGCCATCTTCAAATTCATGAAGAGATGATATGACACTTTCTATTGTCCTATCTTTTTTTGGTGAAAATAAAATTTGCACCCTACTGAGAATGTTTGCAAACACAGAAAAATTCATTTGCACAAAGTGAATAATTCTGACTGGTAACCACAGTTCACAGTGAATTTCACACAAAGTACAAGGAAAAATAAAAAAATAAATAGAGAGCAAACGGCAAAAGAAAATCATAACCATGAAAATCAATCGTCTAATTAGATTAATCTCTTGCATTTGTTGATTTTAAATACCCTGGTAACAACTCCACCCTCCAAGGAAAATAAAATGTCTATACCACATAGTATGCAAAGCTTAATCTCCTTGTACTTTTTGAAAATGCACACATTTTCCAAAACATCTTATCTTTATTAAATATCATGATTTGCTCAATATTCATTTTGTTTCCACAAAGACAAATCTTAAAGGACTGCATTAAGGCTACAATACAAATAATAGAATCCACATACAAGAAAGAAGGAAAAAACAACAACAAAATGCCACTGGTAAAATGACAGAAGCAAAGAAAACATCTTTGTGTTCTGATATTTGGAAGATTTTGTTTTTCACACTTTTCATCTACCTGATTCTTCATCATCTCTTCTTCCCCCTTTCTTCTTCTTCTTCTTCTTCTTCTTCATCTTCTTCCTTCTCTTCCTTGGTTTTTCTTTCTTTCCCCCATCATATTTGCCATTGCTTTTATGCACATCTCTCTGCTTCTCTTTCAGGAATGTCAAAGAATATTCTTCGGTAGTTCATGTCAATTACGGTACATGTATTTCTCTGCATCTGCTTTGGATCTAGGCATTGACATCCAAAGACCATTACTCAGGGCATCCACATCTAATAGCTGGAGCCATAGTCACCGTTGACACTGAACTCATGGTTTCTTGTCACACATGGTCTCTGACACAAAGGTAGCTATCCAAACTTTTATGAGGGTTGACAGTTTCGCCGGCTGAGCAGTATGAAAACAGGCTTGACAATTACAGCCACTTCTAGGTAAAAGGTATGTGCATTCTCTCCCTCTTCCCTCTCTCTACCTTCCGTTTTCTGTTTTTTGTAATCCTTCTTAGAATTTTCCTCCTTAATCTTCTATCTCTCCTTCTTTAAGCCTAGAAAGTACAGTATCCTCAGGACCTCCTGGTTTTCATGATCCTCAGGAACTCATGGTTTCTTTTAACACATGATCTGTGACACAAAGGTAGCTTTTCAAACTTTTATAAGGGCTGATGGTTTCTCTGGCTCAGCAGAATTAAGACAGGCTTGAAAATTACAGTCACTTCTAGGTAAAAGGTATGTGCATTCTCCCCCTCTCTACCTTCCGTTTTCTGCTTTTCCAATCTTTCTTTATTACAATTATCCTCATCCATCTTTTATCTCTTCTTCTTCAAGCCTAGAAAGTACAATGTCCCCAGGACCTCTTGCCAGGCAGCAATGAAATATAAGAGACCACCACATACTCTGACATGATCCTCATAAAAAGATGCTATCTTTGTTGGGAGAGGGGGTCGGAAAATTGGCTGATGCAATACACTATGTAGGTTCCACTCTCTGATAACCTAGGTTCCATTCTCTGATAACCCGGGTATAGGACGTGTCATGAAGTCGTCACATAAAAGCCTTTACATAAATCTCAGAATGGTCAAAGTCTCTCATATGTAGCTATCATGTGTGTGAGACTTTTGAAGAGAAGCGAAATTTATTTCATAATGTCTCTTTATATAAGTGTGTCTTATACAGCGAAAAGTCTCTTGTAAGACTTTCATGAAACGGACCCCTGGTGTGTCTAACATTAGTGACACAGTGCATTCAGTCATAAGTGAAAGCAATCACTTGAAGTTAGCGACAGTAAAATGAGTGATTCTATGAACTCCTGTAGCTGACTGAGTGCATGCAACAAAGGTAGATTTGTTATGATGTCATCAGAGGTATGCAATGGTGCAAACACTATAAGTTGATAATCCATTTAACAGGGTTCCATGACATTTGCTTCTGCGACAATCCTAACCCTAATCCTAATCCTCACAGTAACCATAACCTAAAGCCTCATCACAAGCAATTGTCGCAGAAGCAAATGTTGTGTCACCATAGATGCCAAGTTCAAAAAATTTTTATGAGTGAGATTTTCACGACTCGGCATCTCGGCACGCACACATGTGCGCGAGCGAGGGAGCGAGGGGAGGGTGTGGGAGGGGGGTGTCTGCCCTCCCACGGTAGGAAGCTTTTTCAATTTTTAGTTCTTTATGGTGCAAGCTGGTGCATACTTAAGTGACTATTTTTTACTTATTTTGAAAGACAAAAGGGAAATATGCCTTCAATTGCATCTCTCACTTTAATCCTTTAAGCTATGCTCCCAATGCGTGAGAAAAATGGGTGTCATGCGTGAGATCGTGAGACAGACCCTAAATGCTTGAGTCTCACTCACAATGCGTGAGACTTGGTAGCTCTGTGTCACTGTTTATCCAGGAGTCAATATAAATTGGTGACATCAGCCATGCAATATCCATGTTTGCTTGAAAAAGAAATTGCACAACAGTTCAATAACATGCAATGGTACTTTTAGCTGCATGTCACATGTTGAACAATTGACCAATTGGATAGAGCATATTTTTAGGTGTATGAGGTACACAATGAGCTGGCTTTTCTTACTTTGAGCATGGAGGAACTAGGCTAGCTCGACTAGGTCCTCTTTGCTTCAATTCAAGTCAATCTAAATTTGATGCCAGTGGGGGCCCTTAGGGAGCTAAACATACAAAGTCAGAGTTTATGTCGATGCTCTCAAAGTTTTACTGACTTTAGATTCTTTGAATGAATGCACCCGCTCCTACCCACAAGAAATCTTGTGGGTAAGCCGTGGATATTTGATGATACAAGGGACAACCCCATAGATCATGATTGCTTTTGCTGAGAGCTTGTGGTTTAAGCCTGCTGCAACCTTTAGAGCACTCACCCCCTGTTCAGGCACAAAACGCCTACCGATTTACCAAAACTAGACAATGAAACATATAACATTTTTCATTACGTAGACAGCACTTCTGCTGAAATGCATGCATCATTCCTATTAAGTCTTGTGGGTAAGGCATGGATATTTGATGATGTAAGAGACAATTCCCACAGAGCATAATTGCTAATGGCTCATTTGCACACAACGACTACTGAGAGCTTGTGGTTTAAGCCTGCTGTGACCTTTAAAGCACTCACCCCCTGTTCAGACACAAAACGCTTACCGATATACCAAAACTAGACAATGAAACATATGAAATTTTTATCACATACACAACACTTCTGTCAAAATGCATGCATCAGTCCTATTAAAGTCATGTCATAACAAACCTAGCAAGAAGCAGTTCGAAGTCCCTTTTGATATTTTCGGCAACAACTATTTAGTAACAATGAACATGACAAGCAAACAAAATCAGTAGAAATTGTACTTCTTTATTATCTATACAATGCTACTAAATATGCTGTAGGCAACAGCCAATTACTTTATCCCAATATTTCACACCAAGTGCTAAACCTGACAATCAAAATTTTGCCAAAATTTGCACAAGATGGTTAAATGCTAACTTTTTATGAGGTGAGATACTAATATTACTCTTTTCAATCCTGAAGCATAAATAATAAGGAATTTGAAAAAAAACAACACATAATTTGCTGAATTTATTCAGCACAGTATTACCATCAAGTTCCACGCAGATTTCAAACATTTTCTCTGAATTATGGCTAAAAAAATGAGAGAATTAAGAAGCACCCCACCCACAGCCATATTCCAACTCTGTGGACAGCTGGTTTGAAGCTTGAAACATCAAAGCCAGTGAAAAAGCATGCAACTGTCATGCTATAGCCCTTATCGCATAAATTTGCACAAATCGTATGGAGATTCCTCTCCTATTTCTAAGAACCCCCCTCCCATAGCAAGCTGCAAACCACGCATTGCACTTCTCTCGCCACCTGTGAGGCCATTGCCCGGCTTCTGAGCCGCGTGTTTATCACAGTTCGGCGTACAAAATAAGTGCGGTACCGGTACCAAAAAGGTGTGTGGAACAGGTGTGCAGAACAGGTGCATGATCGAGCGTAGGGCTGCTAATGTGTGAATGCATCAAACTCGGGGAAGATTCCACTGAGCAAACCAGGAAGATGCCTGCATGTTACATGATTTGAAAATGGCCAAAAATAGTTCCCCAAATCAGTAAGGATGCTTCAATACTCCTTTGCCAGGGCTATGGAGAGACATTTAATCTTTCAGCAAGCCTCACGCAGCATCAGGCAGACTTGGCAGCCCTGGGCCCCGTTTCATCCAAAGATATAATCGATTGTAAATGATGATGATGATCTACAGCATTTGTATGGCGCCATATATCTGTCACAGAAACATTCAAAGGCGCACAAATGCCATAGACTTATGACAGAAATCAACTATATAATCAATCATAACTCTTCATAAAACAGGGCCCTGATGATCTTAGCGAAAACAATATAAATTCCCATCCGCATTACTCATTATTTTCCATGCCTTTGTCCGAGACCTCCCAAAAATCAAAAGTTCTTGTTGTTGCTGGATTGAACTCAACTGTATTCATTATAAAAACAAACAAAACAAAAACCATTGTTGTGTCAAAATGCTCCAACACTCAACTGTAAAGGTGAACCATTAACAATTAAATTCAAATGCCAATAGAACACTAAGTCTCCTTAAATAGGTCTTTTATTCAGATAACTGGACAAAGAAAAAAAGGCGAAAGAAAGCTGGAACATCAATAGGTGGTTTCACACATCCAGTAAAAATTAGTCACATTTGGGGGAGGAATCTATTGTATCAAATGCTGCTAGACAGCCAGAAAGGTGTGAAACTCATCTCATTACGAATCGTGAGTAAATCAGAGATGTGGCAATCACAGCCATATCATACACACTTACAGATTGGTGCTAGAGAGACAGCTGCTAGTGTCTATTAAGGGAATACATGGGAACATAACACGAATGTTTACATCTGGGGCTACTGACCTCTGCAGATGGAAAAAAATATCAACAAACCAAGCACAACATTGTACAAACAAACTGTCAGCAACAAGATACTGATGTATGCTTAAAGAAATTAGAACGAGTGTCAGGCAAACACCACAGTTTGGTTCTAACAAAAAAAAATGGGAAAAATGTAAATTCTAAGCATAGTAAATCAAATTTCAGAAACGAGACCTTACTTTTATTTGAATAATATTAATATTTCCAATGAAGAAAAATTAGCAAATATAGAAAGAATGCAATAATTGGCAACTCTGTATATCCCTTTCCAGTACTATGTGTACCAATGCAGATTCAATGTGGACTATGGAATGATCTACATAATGGATATTACCCAGTACTCCAGTAGATTGACAAAAGAAAAATGTAACTGATGGTGAGGTTTTCAGGAAAAAATAAAACAGGATCTACATACAATTGTAGTGCCTCATTCACTCTCACAAAATCATTCATTAATTGTTAATTGTAGGGACACTCCCAACATGAGGAAGTCAAATAATTAAATCTTATCAATTCTAGAAGCCACTCTCAACAGGGATATTGCCACAGATTGTAAAGTTGTTTGAATCCACATGATTTACTGTTAACAACTTATTACTTGCACAGTCATGTACAGCTTCTTACCATATTATCTACACGTACAGTTGTATTACTACATATTGGTTGTAACATTCTAACCATCATACATGTACCTTCATCAGCACCCCACCCTCTGATAAAACACTACATGGTACCACACTTCCTCTGGACACTTAATATTCCCAAGGCTCCATACCCATCTGATAGCCAAACCCAAACATCAATTAGTGACCCATCGAAACTGTATGAACAAAGTTTCAATAATAATGACACACTTTAACCCTAATCAAGGAGGTACTAGGCAAGCTTGCCTAGTACCTCCTTGCCCTAATCAGGCTGGGCTTTTTTGGCTATGCTATATCTGGGGGGGGGGGGGGGCGGAATCTCGCCTATGGAACGCGTGATCGCGCCGAAAATCGGCACATGCGACGCCCGCGACGTATACTATCAAAATGTATGGTTGCTTTCTCCGAAAAATTTTTCTTATATTTTATATTAATTAATTATTGTAATTTATGTATAAAATCAGTTTTGGGCTCTAAATCACTTATTAATGCTCTAATTAAGCTTATTTCTTTATAAAAATGTTTCTTGTATCATTCTCCTGAGACATAGGATAAAAAAAATCTGTATCGAAATTAATTTCTTATGTATTTGATTGTTCTTTGAATTTCTTATGTATTTCTTTATTTTTCGACCTTTTGTTTTTGTTTGTTTTTTGGCCAAAATTTGTCACAGACATTTTTCGAAGCTTTATTATGCTAAAATAAATTAATTTCATCCATTCTAAGTCAAGATATGAATTTTTATGTGAATTAATTGAAAAAACACAATTTGCATTAGATTTGTACACAAAATCACGTTTTGGAGCAATTTTGGGGTTGACGAATTTTTTTCGAACGGGCGTCGCGTCAAAACAGTACGCACGGGCGCAACAATTTTGGTCTCAAAAGTTGCGCGATACTTGAAAGAAAAAAGTCATGAAACATCGCGCTGCGAAGATATTGCGCGAAACGTCGAGGGGGGGCGGATTCCGCCCCCCCCCAGCCTGATTAGGGTTAACCTGCTGAGGGTGGGCTGATTTTGCTATAACACACATTTCCCATATGGTAGACACCTTCCCCAGTATTCTACTAGTATTCAATGGGTTAATATCCTACCAACCACCACCTGGTGCAGTTCATCTTTTTTTTTTAGTCTGAGTACGTAGAAATAGTCCCTACAATACAGCACAAATACCTACAAAACAGCACATTAAAAATTAATATAATAAAAATAATTAATTTTGGTCAATTTGAACGGTGCCAAACCAATCACAAACAAAGAGTTAATGTGATGGTCAAGGCATGGCTTCATTTGTTTTCGTCTAGTGACCAGTTTGGACCACTAAAATCTTTAAATGTGAAATTTTAGTGCCCCTACCCCCCCCCCCACCCCCCCCCCCCCCCAAAAAAAAAGATATGGAGTGGCCCTAAATAAAAGCAAAAGTAACAATCTATTTTGAATCTTAGTTGCCTGATTGGGTCACCAAAAAGAGAAATTTGGAGGCCTGACACCAATCTTTAGTGGCCCCTGGCCACCGCTAATGTCAAACCCTGTTTGACTGAAAAGAAATTAAAAAAACACCCAAAAATCATACAGGATCTCGAAGTTGAAACGATTTTTTCCCTCCCTGTAAACTATCAACAATCATAGTATTGTTAGGACACACCTGTGGAGTTTGAGCAAACCTTTTGTTTTGCTTCCCCTCCCCACCACCTTCACAAATAATCATCACCTGTCGAAATTTACACTGAACAGAATTTTGCACAAGAGTATGGAATGTAGCAACAATGAAGGCACAAGAAATCTAAAGCTGGCTAGGCTCAATGTTGCCAGTAGCAACCAAGCCCTGTAGGAGAAGCTTGGTTCATGCAGGACAGTCAAATTTTGTGCTAAAAATGAGATCACTTGAGCCAGTCATCATGACCCCATTTACAGTGCGAGGCTTGGCCGCGGCTTGGCCGAGGCCGAGTCCACCTTCATTTCAGTGTAAATGCGCAAAAGGCCAAATGCGAGGCCAAAATTGGCCTCGCATTTGGCCACGCTCTGGAGGTGGTCTCAGCCGCGGCTCGGCCGTGGCCGAGCCTGGCCTTTTCTCAGTGTAAACGCAAACTGGGCCAAATGTGCTGCCAATTTTAGTCTGGCTTCCAAACCCTCTGCCTGTACTATTTCACTATTCAGGATATTAACCCCCTTAAAGTCGAAAACTAGTATAGTTTAAGGTGGTTTTGTCCTGCAAAGGATTTTTTCCTTCGGCAAAGGCCTTTGCCCGAACGGCGACTTCGTCGCCATGGAATTCAGTTGGCAAAGGGTCTGAAAACCAGATAATACCAAATTGCGTTTGTTTACAAGCAGAGCACCATTACGACAAAATATTGAAAGGTTTGAATCAAAAGCGCGGCCGAGCCCAGCAGTGTAAACGGACAAAACTGCGGGGCTCGGCCCCGCAATTGAGGCTGGGCTCGGCCGCAGCTTGGCCCAGCCCCGCACTGTTAACATGGTCATGAGGCATTAAATGGCTTTATAAGAGGGGTCACATGATCATGACTCCCACTGGGTCAGCATGAAAGGCACTTACATAGCATTGAACACTCATTCAAAAGAAGAAAAAGAAAAAAAAGACACATTCCCTTGGTATGACCACTTGAAAAATCATTCATGAAACCTGGTTTTTATGTTCACGAGTCCCCTGTGACACATTGAAATGTGTGAGAGATGAAACGTGAGATGCATGACATCAACACTGACTATGAAATAACCTGCATGGGACTAAGAGTATACATCTTCAACAATCCTGTTCACACACATCCCAAACTGATGTTTTTTGACAATCAACTTTTGTGATGTCATGCAAAAAACTCTAATTCTTGTGTGTGGACACACCAAAAATGGTTGGTTCCATGACATTTGTTTCTGCAACAATTGCTCCCATGAAATGAAAATGAAATATAAAGCCTAACCACAAATATTACCCTAACCCTAATCCTAATCCTCATCCTCACATCAAACTAAACCAAAAACCCTACAGAACCCTAATCCTAATCCCAAGTCCTTGGAGAAAATAAGACCAGAGCAATAACTATTGTCGCAGGAGCAAATGTCATGTCACCAAATTGTTAACTCTTCTGGTATGTATCACAATACAAAAAACAGATTCATATTGTTGATAAAGTTTTTTGCTATTTTGCTACAGTGGACTCCCGTTATAACAAAGTCCATGGGACCAGCAGTTTTTTTTTTGATATATCGAAATTTTGTTATAACCGAAAAAAATAAGCGATAGAAATACATAGCTCTAGCCATTAATGTTGCAGCCTGAATTTTCATTTTGTTGTAACCGGAATTTTGTTATAAAGGGAGTGCACTGTAATTCTTTGGTTTTTTTCCCCCTTTTAAAAATGTTTACTCAACATTCCCCCAAGCAGCTGTTAAGCAGAGACTCACACCCCAAGCTCCTCTTACATTTAAATGGGAGATTCTCCTGCCTGGACCCCTTAGCAAACTATTATGTGTGCGTAGCACACACATTACAGGTTCAAAGCCCTACGTCCCTTGCAGCTTGGGTGCAACTATATAGCCAGCTCTAGGGTGATGGATGCTCTTTGGTGCTATCTTAGCCTTATTCTTTAACAAATATGACAAAACCAAAGTTCGGCAGGAGGATACTAAATTCTATAAAGAGGAAGACACACAACTAAGGGCTTTTTACACTTGTAAATTTTTACTTAGTCCCGTACCAACGGTGGGGCTAAGGGGGGGGGGGGGGGGGGGGCCTTAGCCCCACCGTTGGTACGGGACTATCCTTAGCCCACTTTCTGTTTACACTCGTTTTTGCCAAAGTGGGCTAGCCCCACCGATAGTCCGGTACTATCTGGCCCTGCAAAATAGCAGGGTTAGCACCGCAATTGCGGTGCCAAGCAAGTGAGTGTAAACAGAACGAAAAAATAATCTGGGGGTAAGCGACGGAGTCCGACCCCCACTGACCAATCAGAAACGAGGTAATCAAGTGCTGCCGGTGCGTGCACAGCGTAATCATGAATATTCATGTGGTTTGGAAAGTCCGGGGCTAAGAAATACGAGTGTAAAAAGGTCAGTTTTCTCCTTAGCCCCGGACTACAAGGGACTTATTGGCCAGTGTAAAAAGCTGAAAAAAATTGGTACGGGACTAACGATAGTCCTGGGTCAGAGAAAGTCTGGGGTTAAGAAACACAAGTGTAACAAGGGCTCTAGAGTGAGAGAAATTCACACTTGAGCAAGAGGGCAGGAGATCTTGCAAAAATGTCTTCAAGTCTGTAGAGTTGGAGTCTCTGGCTACGATGACAAGTCATTGATATCCAGCCCAACCCTGACCTTATATCGAGTAATTAATCAAACCATGACAGGAATCCTACTCAGGGGTAGATATCTATCACTGGAATTTTTGTACAAATTCTTGTGAAATTTAAGTTCACTTGATGCATGCCCATAACACTTGACAAGAGCAAACAATTGTTTGGAAAAAAAAAGAGAAAAACCTTTTGGGTGCATGAACAATGTCGATCCTCTAATCACTCTGAGAGACCAGACAGCAGCTTATCAAATCTTTCCATCATGTAGTAAATCCTCAAAGATGCTTTCAACACACTATTCAGTCTGAACTGAGAAAATGATTACATAAAAAAAAAAAATCTTACATCTTTCTGAGGATTATTAATGTATGATCTTCAGACTCCCTTTTTCTTCTTATTTTAACTCTTTATGTGCCATGTTTGCATGGCCGATTTAGTCGACGGCGTGCCAACTTTGCATATACTGCTCAAACGCACAAAGCCGCTCAAACTAATCGATAAATAGCCAAATGCCACGGTTCAATGAAAGCGATTCTCGCGATTCCATTCCTGTCATGTGTAGCTTGCATTTTATGTGGTTATAGTGGCTATCAAGCGGTGTTCCCTACTGGATTTGCGGGTAAATTCTAAGTTTCAGGCAATGTTCTGTGTGCAAGAGCCATGCCTCTACAATAATGTAGGAAGTGGTCATTTTAAAGAAAAATGATCATAGATTTGTCATACAATTTACATCAAAGCAAAGCTTGGAATTTTTGTTACAACTTTGCTCAATACATGTCCTGGGTATACAAAAATCTATTTGAAATCTGATTTGAAAAGCAGAATATTTCCCAAAAGCATGACTACTTTACTGTCTCAGAATAATGCGGCACACAGGGGGTTTATGCCATGTCACATAAAGAGTTAAAGACAGTAATGCCACTTTAAATATGAAACTTATATGTCAACAAATTTCGGATACAATTTGTGAGTGAGAAGTATCCTATTACTAAACTGTTACATGATCTCTCTCACTCTTTCTTTTTTTTTTATTCTCTCACTGCTACAAAATGATTCCCATGCCTCACGCTCATAGCATCAATCATTGCGCTGCGTTATGAAGAGTCAATTTCAAGTCGACGACCCGGGGAATGGGATAGTGTGCTGATTAATACCCCTGTCTCTTTCTTCACACTACCATTGACAGTAATCGCATCTCACGTGATACTCCAGTGGGCTGGGCAAAAAGGAAAAAGAAAGAAAGAACAACTCCAAAACACCACAAAACTGGGACATTCAGGTTTTGGGGCCAATATTCTGTAGCCATAGGGATTTCTTTTTTCTTCTCTATCCTCACTCTCTCCAGGGACACAAAATGATTTAAAAGAGGAATCTGGGTCTATACCAGAGGAACAATTCTTGTGTGCAATGAATGAATGATTTAGACTTGATTTAATAGAGAGTGCCCTTTTGTCATTGACTTCATGTGAGGATCATGACGATACTACACCCTATCAACCCCAAGTTTCTTCACTGGGAATAACAAATCACTTTCTTCCCATTTTTCTCTTTCCTTTCTTTCTCTTTATCTCTCTTTTACAGGATCACCTACATGATGCTTGTTGACTGTGACTTTGGACTTTCAAATGCAGTGGCTTCCGCTTGATCAGGAGGGTTTGGAGGAGAAACTTGTCTCCTGCTTTAAGCACAACTCCTACTACTAAAACAACGCTGCACACTGGCACTGGTCCAACGGTCAAGGACCAGTAAAGAATCCCTGTTGGACCAGTAACTTTTACGAAAATGGACCAGTAAAAAATGGAAAAACTGGGTACCTACGGGTCCGACAGACGGGTAGGACCAGGAGAAAAAAAATGGGTAAGTGGTCATTACATCCATGCAAATTAGCTAATCCAGTGTTGGGGGGGGGGGGGTGTGAAGTATGAGGCTGGTCACAATATTATAGTTCTCCCTGATGTCCACTGCAAAACAGGTGCAGGTGTGCCTGCCTAAAATGGTAGTTAAATGATGATGTGGCACCACTCTTAAATTTTTTGGTAAAAGCACAGATGTGTGGAAGAGCAATCCAATTCCGTCAGACAAGTCGACTGGGATGCCTGCAACTCCTTCCAATGAAAATCACTAACATTTTGCATTTGGACTCTGCACACGCTTGGACTTTTTAATACAAAAATGCCCTGAAAAGGAAGCTCCTATAGCGGAGTATGATACAAGCCCCAGCATGGATCAAGGCAATTTCCTACAACTCTCATATCTACTTCAGATATACTTCACATGATAGCTAGTCAGTACCAGTTAAGATGGCATGTGCAATTCTTACAAAGCAAACAGGTAAATTGCAATGGAGCATTTCATACCTACTATTTGGTTTGATAGTCATCTGAAAAACTAACACTCAGACAACGGAAAATCACATGGTCTATGATTTGTGTTAATCAACGTTCAAGCAGCCACTTTCCTGATCCTGTGTCATTTCCCTTTGGGAAATTTAGAAGGGTTTGGGTTGTTTGTTTTTTTTTTTCCTTCTCTCTCTCTCTCTCTTTCAATGTCAATGCTAAATAGTTTTCTCCGCACATCTGAAACAAATTTTTTACCTTTCCAAGTGACAATAGAAGGTTGACAGAACAAGGTGTGCAAAAAATATAGCTGGCTGATTGAACTGCTCTTATGAAAATAAGAAAATTCATAATACTGATTGTCCCCTCAAGTACTAGAACTGCATCTGTCATGTGCAAACTCCAGTGGAAATGACAGTTATACCTAAAGGGCCACATGTTTACTTAAAAAGTGGCACTCAGTCAGAAGAACAGAAGAGCATGTGCTGCTGCCATTCATTCAGACTAATTTACCCTGGTTGACGGTCACTGGAGTCAAGATGACTCCAGCTATTAACAGAATGGCTGACCAATCACAGTCATTTAAATCTCATAAGCTAATGCAATGGTCCCCACTTACTCGGGAGGCTTTGGGAAACAAGCTTTTCTGCCATTTAAAGCAGGGCTCTGAGCAGAGGCTGGTTTTAACCTGTGCAAATCACTTCACACAAAATCTAGTATTTGGGCATTACACTAAACCATCTGGAACTGCATATCTAAAGAAAACAGGTACTCATGTATCACGACATGCAGAGAAATTTGAAATTTTTCAGGTTTTATGGAGTAATTTAATCTGCAACATCTCTAACAGACCAAGCCCCCTTCATTTGGTGGAAGCATAAACATTTTTGATGGGGGCATAAAAATCATTGGTGTTTCCAGGCATTTAAATGTGTGGCTATGAATAATATATTGATTCTTCTTCATATCCCTGCTTTCCCCAATAGGGTGATCAAAGGGATGATGCTTACCCATCAGATGAGATGCATTACCCCATTCATCATAATGCTATTTAACCTCACCCTCGAGTGAGGGAGGAGGGATGGGAGGGGGGTGGATGGTGCTCTTAAATTCAGGTGTTTACCCCTAGAGAGATTCTCACCCTACTTTACAGGGATGGTACAGTATTGGTGGAGATGAGAATTGGGCTTTTAACTTTTTGCGAGATACCAAGAAAACATTTATGATGTAGTACAGAGCATACCATTTTAAGAGGAATTCAAAGTTTTATATGATGAAAATCGGATTTGGAATGACTGAAACATCGAAAAAAAAGTGTGGGTCCCCCACTTTATTAGAATCGCTCTTTTTTGGACATCTCAGCCATTTCAAAAACCAATTTTCATCAAATAAATGTTGAATTCCTCATAGAATTACATGCTCTTTCATATTTCATAAGAGGTTTCTCATTATCTCACAAAAAAAAATGTTAGAAACCTGAAATTAGGTCTCAACCAAAACTACGATCCCTTTAACTTTATACTTTGTTTTCTGATGTCTCTTTAACCCGTTGAGGACGGTTTGATTTTGCTACAACACGTATTTCCCAAAGACACCTGCCCGAGTATACTCGGGGACTCATCCTCAATGGGTTAATAAGGAAAAACAAACAAAACATCTGCAGGTATTTGTAACATCACATCTTTACTTGTGAGGTAGCCCATGATATTGAGCTTCAGACTGCGGCATTGACTACCACTAATCTAACACCTGTCAAACTCTCTGTTTTGCTGTTACTGTTTTTCCCCCCAAAGGCAGAATGGCATGCTCCGGGATCAATGGCCCTTTTGACTGTCTATGCCCCAGAAGCTGACAAATGAAGGAACAGAGCAATTGCTACGGATTGTTATCCCCGAGATTGATCTGGATTCTGATAAAGGAGCGACGACTGAAAAACTGAGGAGCGCCAAGGTGTCTGACCTCATGATCTTGTGATGATGAAATGCTTGTGGGTCTACGGAGGGTAAAAAGCTACTCCAGAGTCATCAGGGGGTAGGAGCAGTGGCGGATCCAGGGGAAGGGGGGAGTGCACCGGGCGTGCATCGATCCCCCTTATTTTTTGTTAAAACAAAAGAAATAACAAGAAAAAATGGGGGCGCATGCACCTCCCTTTGATTTTGGAAAGATGCCCCCCCCCCCTGAAATCCCTGGATCCGCCCCTGAGGAGCAACATTGGTTTGAAAAGAAAAGAAAAAGAAGTTTAAAACAGTACAGTGTATCCTTCGTAATGTTCATTCTGGTTTTTGTTTCATGTTTGTTTCATGTTTATGATATGTATCCTGTATATTCTTTACCTGGTCAAATAGATAGATAAATAAATAAATAATAATAATAATAATAATAATAATAATAATAATAATAATAATAATAATAATAATAATAATAATAATAATAGACAATAATAATGATAATAATAATGATGATAATAATAATAATAATGATAATGATAATAATAATGATAATAATAATAATAATAACAATGATAATAATAATAATAATAATAAAATGATAGTAATAATAATAAAATAGGAGCAAAAAGCTAAATCTGTTTATCTAGTGGGGGCAACATAGCTGGCTTGAGAAAGAAAAGAACATGAAGTTTACAACAGAAGCAAAAAGCTATAATACCTGTTTAATACCTAGTGGGGGCGACAAAGCTGACTTGAGAAAGAAAAGAAGAAGTTTACAAGAGAAGCAGAAAGCTTTATCTGTTTGTTTAGTGGGGGCGACAAAGCTGGCTTCAGGAAGAAAGGAAGAAGAAGTTTACAATAGAAGAAAAAAAAGCTATATCTGTTTACCTAGTAGGCGACAAAGCTGACTTGAAACAAAAAAGAAGAAGAAGATTACAACAGAAGCAAAAAGATATATATGTTTTATATACCTAGTGGACAGCAAAGCTGACTTGTAGAGTTTGAAACCATTTTTCATTGGAATAGGCCACTAAGCTGAGAGTGAACGGTGTGAGCCTATGAAGGGTATGTTCAGCACCCCTCTACTGCATGTCCCAAAAGAAAATTACAATGGGACCCTCCACAACGATAACTTTAACAATAGTGAATCAATCCAAATACAATTTCAGGGTATAAAACTATAACTCATTACTCACATCTACAGAAAATCTTATCCAATTTGCTTCAGTGGTCAAAGAGAAATTAGGAGTTTTGTAGAGTATGTCATGAATCCCTTCCCTCCAAGTTCTGTCCATTGTGTTCACATTGTGCAGTTCCAAGGGCATCCAAGTGCTAAACTTGGGAGAATCAGACCCATGACATGCTTTACAATTGTCCACATTTCTCTGTGACTACTTAACCAAATTGAATAGGGTTTTCTGCAAAATATAGCTAAGATGTCATATTTTAAGACCCTGAAATGGCATTCACACATTTTAATCATATTGGGAGTTATCAATGCAAAAATCCGATTGTAATTTTTGGGGGACACACTGTATAACCAGCTTCCTCTGATTATGGCAACCCAGTAAAGACAGGCATGCTACAAATGTCTTACTGTTCTCATTTTCTTCTCGAAAGAATGTGAGCGATGTACATACACAGAGGCAATTTTGACAACACGTCACTGTTGTGTTAGGCATTCAATTGCATGCATTGAATCAAAAAGCTGGTGTGCATCCATATTTTCCTGCTCAGAGAGCCAGGTTTGTGCAAGTCCAAGGACACATTGCACCATGTTTTCATTCTCCATTGTTCAAGAGGCGGGAAAGTGTGCCATGGAGGACACTTCTGACACACCCTTGATAAGAGATCTTGAGGAGGGGGTCGGTCAGCCAATGGAAGATCCCCTACTCGCAGCAGCACAGCGCCAGCGGTACTCTGGATTCACAACGCTCTGGGGAAGTGGTCAAGAGTGCTATACAGCGCCCTCAACCTATTTGAGAGAAGGCACTGCGAGGGAAATCTTTCCACGGAGAGAGAGGAAAAAGATAGATAGAGAGAGTGATGGGGGAGAGTGGAGGCTTTGTTGACCAGTCATACCACAAGGGAGTATGACCAACATTGCATCAGAGCCCTAATCTCTGAAATGTTGTGACTTTTAAGATTCTATTACAAAAACAAAAACAAATGGCGGATTCAAAGAGGGTTTTTTTTTTTCCTTTTGTCCACAGGAGAAACAAACAATGTGAAGTCAGGATACATTTCCCAAATTGCAAGCATGCTAAATAATGGCATAACTCAAATGAAATATTTACTGAGATCATCAATTTTGAAACCCATCCAAAGCAACACTATACTGTCATAAATTCAGTATGGAACATAATCTTCCTGACATAGATAGCATAGCTCACACAAAGATCTCTGAACCTGGATTCTGAAAGGTTTCATATTCACATTCCGATTTACTTCATTGAGAAGGAGAAATTACAGTATAAATGGAAAGAAACATATTGAACACTCTTCATCGATTTCCATCACTCGACAGTCCTCCCACGTCAAATCTTATGGTGAGAGATAAATTCTTTTTATGGGGTTATGTGCTTGTTTGTTTAGTAAAAAGTACTAGAGCATACAGAAGAGCCACTCAAATGACAGATGACAGTTGGAGTGTATTATATCAAGGTCATTCTTTGTATCTTCTGCCTGGAGTCCCCCCAGATAATGTCTTTAAAGGGAAAATCCATCCTGGTAGTACAATCACTTTGTACAAAAGTTACAAAAATCATCAATGGAAATTTTGGGGAAAAAAACCAACATACACACATACAAATTATGAATTGTTTAGAAAGTAAGTGACAAATAGGCAATTCTGTGTAATCTAGCCTTTGAACAGTGCTATTTTTTTGTTTGTGTACACAAAATTTCACTAATTTTCATATTTCTCCAATAATTGGGCACAGACAGAATCTATCTGGTAAGGAGGAAATGCAAAAATATATTACTCTAATCATATACCAAGAGGTTTGAAGAAAATTTTCCTCGGGAGAAAAATGAAAATTAGTGATTTTTTTGGTACATATTGAATAGAGAGCTGCTCATCACCTAGACAACACTGCATTGCTTAGTATTACTCTCTAAACTTTTGCTATTCCTAACTTTTTTTCAACTTGTCCCATTTTCCCCCAAAAAGTTAACTTACTACTTCTTTGATTTTTTTCCCCTGTTTTCATACAATTCAGTATAATATCAGGGTGATATTTCCCATCAGAAATCCAAACAATGAGTTATCTTCTTGAAATGACTGTGATGCCAAGGATATTTTCGACAATCTATCCCAAGATACAGACGCAATTTGCAAAATGAGTCTCTTCTTTTGTTTCAAGACTGGTGGAGAGACAAGGGGAGAGATGAGAAAATTGTGATATGTGGCGACCCAGATCTACAGGAGACAAAACTTGGAACAAAAGAGAAAAGAGAGAAAAAAAACTAGCAAAGGACAGTGCACTTCCTTATTTCTGCAATAAGGTTCAGATGTGGGTTGCAAAGCTAATGTTTGTTTGTAAGTTATCTATGACATTGCAGAAATATCTTCCAGGAAACTCCAAGAGACAAATATGTTTTAAACCAATTTTACAATTCAATCACAAGAGTTCAAGCAGACATCAACAGGCAAACATTATCATGAACAAAATATAAAAGATGTGCAATGGAAAGAGAACATGACAAGGGACAAAGTTTGAGGCTAGTGAAGGGGACTGTTAGTGCATTTAAATGATTTTTTTTTAGATTATTTGAAATAAGAATAATGATAAAAATGATAATAACAATAATATCAACAACAATAATAATGATAATGATGATAATGATGATAGTAATAATAATTATTATAATAATGATAACAATAATAATAATAACAATAATAATAATGATAATAATATAATAATAATAATAATAACAATGATAAAAATGATAATAATAATAATATCAACAACAATAATAATGAAGGGGACTGTTAGTCAGTGTATAAATTATTTAAAATAATGATAATGATAAAAATGATAATATCAACAACAATAATAATGATAATAATGATAATAATAATAATAATAACTATAATAATGTAGGAAGAAAGGATTTGTAAATGGAATTTTGACATAAATATTCTTATTTTGGAATGATAAATGCCAAATAAACTCAAACAATAGCAACAACAACAACACAGTTTCTGATTTGATTTGCTTTTTAGCAAAACTACTGTATTCTGCTGCCCCCCCCCCCCTTGCATGAATTTCCTGATACTCTTGTGCTTACAGCAAAATCAAGCAACTCCCAAAGAAAAACTACAAAAGTTCTACCACATTGTTGATAGCACAGCACAATGCAATAATGGTACTGTACATGGCATATATTTCAAAAAGTTTTTTATTTTTACGAATTTCGAGAGTCGTGTGCTATTCACAAATTTAACAAAACAAATGGAAATATTACCTCAAATCTCGACATGAATGAAACATTAATGCATACACAAAGTTCACGGTATATGAACAAGGTGCATGATATCTGCTGTACCCCACAATCGCAAATTTAACAACTCACAGAATTTTGGGGAAGTTCGGATTCACGAAAAATTAGGCTCGCTAAATACACTGTTTGTGGCGTAAACAGATTTGGTATGTTGAAGAAGGCCAAGGGGGCATTGCACTGCATCTAGCACGCAGCAGGGAGTGTGCCGAACCTCCTTCAACCTCACTACCCGAGCCTCAGACTGAAATGTGCTGCTATTACGACAAACATTAGCCCACGGCAAAATGAGTCCACTTCAAAGTAAATGGGATCCCAAGTACTCCATGCAATAGCTGTGCCTTAAAGGAAACCTCCAGATTATTTCTAAGACTATTGCATTTGAACATCTGCAAATTTGTCATACTGGAAACAGTGTTTCAGAATTATAGTGATTAGGATGAGGAATAAGAATGTTTTCAAAATTCATAACCAATCACAATGCACATTTGAGAGCATTTCAAGATTTGAGCTTCAATAAAAACAAAAAATCAATTTTCATGAAATAAAAAGTTTATTCAATCAAAAATGGGTAAATTTATAAGCATTGTTCCAAACGTACGGTAAAACAGTGCCCTTGTGGTTTTAGTGAAAATGACAATGAAAATAATTCAAAATTGACACCAAAATGTAGATGAGATCAAGCTCTACAACACAATACTAATATTCAACTGAATACCACCAAAAAATTGCGATAAAGCTCTTCTGTCTGGTTCTCAGCCGAACATATGTGCAATGCCTTCTTATTTAATATGCAAAGCAATACATTCAGATCGATTTGTTTGATCAAGAACTGGGCGGATTTTAAAGTACACCATCAGAATAATGCCATCCACATTATCATCAGCCTAACCATCAAGATTTCCTCTCTAAATGAACATTGCATTACATTTGTGAATAAAAGTGGGAAAAAAAGAAGAATACAAGCACTTCTCTGAACAAGTACACCATAAACTACACTTCTTTTTCTTTTAGGGTATGAGTGTCGTATAAAGTGATGCTTCAAATGAAGGTGTTTGCTAAATGAGAGCGAGATGTAATGTGCATTACATGCAAATGTCCCTCATCTCAGAGGAGACAGGGTTGTCATGGTTATGATGCTAGAGAATAGTCGCTCTCATTTCAACATCACATATTTTCTATATTTTTGAATCATGCATGTTCACAGTTGGACCTTTCCTGTAAGCGGAAATGTCTACATTAGGCATGTCTTCAGTAAGCTATCCAACCATCATTATTTTTGTTTTTAAATCTTCTGTTTTGCACCTGGGTGTATGTTTTCATTCATGTCAGTAAGTGTTTGTATGTAGACTTTAATGCTTTGGGTGGAAAAGATATAATCGATGATAATGAATAATCCATAGCCATTATGATCACTACCTATCTCAACATACACGTATACACAGTCAGTATCATTATCAGAGCTACTAAGCTGCTGTTGTATCAACTTGAGAACTTTATCACTATACATGAAGCTAAAAATCTTCACTTATCCTCCATCCTAAATCCCCTGAGAAAGCATCAATATCAAAAAAAAAAAAAAGTGGTGTACACACACACGGACATACACACAAATTTCACTGAAAGGAGCTGCTATTGTACACAAGCAGTAAAATATCCTTTCAACCACTGCGTAGCTATATCCACTGCACAATGGAAAAAAAAAGATAGAATTGATAGAACTCCAGGGAACACATCACAGGCAATTCGGGAATCATGGTGCATCATTCGCAGCCAGCCAAAACGGTGCGCGAGCAGAGCAGAATTACTGCCCCATTAGGCATGGCTCGTTCCCTCTATTCCGAATGCAAAAATGAACACATACTTTACTGCAAATACTTGACTCATTTCTGTTTAATGTGAATGTCCAACCAACTCATGGTTACCAGGTATTTGCATCTTTGTCATTATTGCTAGAACGGGGTTGATGTTACAAACAAAATAATGTGAGGGATAAAAATGAAAGCAACAATGATGTCCAAGGTGAACATGTGAGGATTCATTAATGGGCAGGGCTTTACTACTTCATATTTCCTATATTACTGACCCATTAAAGACGAGTCTCGAGTATATTAGGGCAGGTGTATATTGGAAATGCGTGTTGTAGCAAAATCAGCCCACCCTCAATGGTTAAGGGCAGCACAAATCGGCTTTACCGTATTTGGGTAAAAATAATTAAATCCAATACTTGGGCTATTATTTGTGACCCGCTACAACAAAAGGATGTGAAAGTCGGGAGAGGTTGACTTTCTAAAAACGATGTGACATTATTCCCTTACTCTTCCGCTTAAATTGCATACATGACACGACTCATAAAAGTACTCGGTTGCGAAGATATTAATGATTTTATGAGATTATGTTTAGTGGTCTCTGAAATCAGCGTTTTGAGAAAACAACCGTCAAAGTGTTCCTTCCGACGCAATCATAATCAAGGGGAGGTAAGACAGTTTTCACCCCTTGACAATAGAAGGGATGCTTCTAGCAACCTCCGCAATGTTCACTCAAGCTTATAGCGCAAGCGGTCTATGCACAACCAATCAGTAACCAGGATGCCACACACTGACTAATAAGATCTCTCCCTTGTTGCTAGGGGTTGAGTCTATCTGAGGGCTAAATCCAAATCTTCGGACAGGTTTCTGCTCCGCTGAAAGTCAGAAAATCATGGCCCAGAAAAATGCTAATTTCCTGCCTTTCCTTTGGTCATTTAGCTTCAAAATTTTGGCAGATGATAAACGAAACAATAGACTACAAAATTATGCCAAAAATAGAAATTCTACGGTTATAACTGATTTTGATGATCTGACTTCAAACTCGATTTTCTTGGCTCAGCAATGAGCGACTTTCGGATTTGTTTGTCGCGGCGGGTCACATTTGCATTCAATTTTCCTGTGACTTTAAAACTTCTCACAGTTTTACCTCTTACATGTTCTACTTTTGACACATTTACCTAGTCTTACCAGCTTGTCCATTTATTTGCTTAATCATGCAGTATCCAAAAACACAAAGAAAGGCTGCTAAGGGTGACTTTGTTAGGTGTGAACAGGTTTAAACCATGAGACTTATTAGAGAAATGTTGTCTCACAACATAGGATTAGAAACCAGGATGTGAAGTGGGGGGGGGGGAGGAAGAACACATAGTAAGCTGTCCCATCATTCACGTTCACTGCCCTTGTCAAAACCGCAAATAGTGGGAACATAGTCGATGTAAATTTGAAAAGCTCTTGTGTTTCTGATGAATGGAGTTTTGCGGAGGAGGCACAAGAGGAGGAGGAGGAGGAGGAGGAGAAGTAAAGTGAGTGAGTCTGGCCACATCGAGGGCTACATGTTAAGTGATAGGCACTTGGGAATAATAGCTGATCCCTACGCTAACATAGCAGACATCGAAGGACAACAACAGAGCGGAGTGCTAGCACACAATCAGAACATCACATCACATCTAAGTTTCCACCTTTGCTTCCTGTGAAACAAGACATTTTGAAGTGTGTGAATGCCTAGTTTAGGTAAGGAAATGTTTCATGGGCTGGGAAGGGGGGGGGGGGGAGGGTGGGTTGAGCAAATTTGTTTACAGTCAAAATTTTACATAGATTTTTCTTTTTTCCTGTACGAGGGGTATAAAATAAAACAAACATACCGAACATCGTGGAAGAGTGCTACGCTCTACCCTACGGCCAGAAATGTGAAAGCCTGGCCACAGCCCCCAAATGGCGACAGTCCAGGATAAAAAGCTTTCTTCATGGTGTGTCCTCGTAATTGCCACTCTCGAGAGAAGATACAACTCAAAGTGAAGAAGGTGGGTAAACAATGTCTCCCCCCACCGTAACTCCGATCCTCTGCACCTATTCCTGAGAGAATCCCACCTACCTTGCACCCCTCAATTAGCTTGTCATTTTCACAATCCCCTCAAACTCTTGAGTGGGAATAACGTTCGAGCACAGACAGGCTGACAGCCTTTAACCCTTCCTTCCCCGACTGGCGCGCACGCTGGAGCCCTTTCTTTGCCAAAATGGCTCAGTCATCTTGAAACTAATTGTCACTGAACAGAGATTACTGTAAAACATGATATATTCGCGGCATGAATTTTTCGCGAATTGGAGCCGAAGGGCTTTTTTGCGGCATGAAATTTTTACAAACTGCCACTGGCATTCAATGCATATAGTGTAGACAAGAACTTTCGCGTGCATTTTAATTTCGCAAATCTTAGCGCTCACGAAATTCGTGAAAGTACAATACACGCGAACATTCCTCATTTCACAGTGCCTATTAATCTTCCTGATCATAGTATTGTGACATCACGTACTGAGCCACATTGCTACACCTTACCTCTTTATGTGCCATGGTATAAACCCCCTGTGTGCCACATTATTCTGAGACACCAACGTTGTCATGCTTTAGGAAAACACTGTTATTCAAATCCATGTAATTTTCATAGACTAGATTTCTGTTTAGCTGTACCTGCAGGGAGCAAAGTTGTAGAGAAAATGCCAAGCTTTGCTTTGATGTAAATTGTAAGACAAATCTATTATTGGTTTTCTTTCAAATGACCAGGAACTACATTATTGTAAAAAGGCATGACTTTTGCACACAAAATAGTGACAGAAACTTAGAATTTACACACAAATTCAGCAGGGAACACCTCTTGCTAGTCAATCACCATATAAAATGCAAGCTATAAGTGAGAGGAACGAAATCGCAAGAAACGCCTTCATTGTACTGTGGCATTTGACAATTTATCGATAGGTTTGGGGGGGGGGGGGAGTTGTACGCTTGAGCAGAATATGTGAAGTTGGCATGCTGTCGACTGAGTCGGGCATGGAAACATGGCACATAAAGAGCTAATTGCTTGCTTACTCTGCAAACTAGGTCAAGCTTAGATAGATTATTCTAGTGATGATAGAAAGGTTTGCAAATTAAGCAGGATGTCTCTGAACACAAAGGGTTAAAACACCTTTAAAAAGAGCTAATGTAATGAAGGCCTTCGGGTCTACTGTCAATGTAACCATCAGCCCTGACAGCCCTCTCTGTATCAAAAGTCAACTTGGTCATGACCCAATACAAAAAACATTTTGATTTCGATCTCCCAGAAGTGATTTAGCCTCGAGGAAGTGAGGCAGTTTACCCCTGAGTTACTGACTTTATAGAAAGTGTCGCTTGCGTGTGCTAAGGGGATGAGGACAGGAAGATTCCCGTGTTGTAATGATCTTCCTCCTCCTGTCACATGACTGCATAAAGTCACATGACTGTAAAGAGTCACATGACAGCTGGAGTCACATGACTTCCAAAGGGTACACAGTCCCCCATTTGCAACAGGCTTTCACCACACAACACAAAATATTTTCTCCATCACCCCCCCCCCCCCCCTAATACTTGTGACCATGCACTACAAAAAACAAAACAAAACAAAACACAAGGGAATCGAAACTGGTCGATATTCCAATACAGCTGGTAGTACATGATCTGTGGTTGACCAGATTTGGGTACCTTTGGAGAGAGCAATGATATTTTTCACTGATTTCATTACCCTGAGCTGCACACATTGTTTAAAGGTATAGTTTATCACTGGGAGCAGAGATTAAAAAAATGTTCGAGTTATCACATTTGATGCAAATGTTTAGGTCAGTTGTATCACAAAGCATCCTACCATATAAAAAATTTGCAATAAAGCCTATAAAAAATATAACAAGATATCACTACTTTTCTCAATAAACCATAACTGTTTATGGTTTAACAATTTTATCATAACTTGTTCATATTTTGTATATTTAACGATACTTTACATTGATATTCTGATTTGAAAACATCTGTACATTGGTTGTTTCCATCTCTGACTCACATTTTAGAACTATTTTGAAGCACTAAAGCTGGAATTTCGTTTTACCTGCAAATGGTAAATAATGCCTTTAACTGGGAGCAAGCTTTTTCCTTTGTCACTCTACCATTCCATCTCATTTGGAAAGGATGGATTTTTCTGATTACTTCGAAATGCTTCTTAAATCTTTATTGGCTCAACACCTCTCTTCTACAAAATATGCAAAGTCTAGTTTTCACTTTATTACAGTATATGCCATACATTTAGTGAGCCTAATATTTCGTGAATCAGTATTTCCTGACAATTTCACAAGTGGTTCAATTCCCGATTGTAGAATACAGTAAGGAATGGAGGAATGTACGTGTACTTGTGCACATCACACTTGTGTCAGGATAAGAGTTGATATTTTCACATGTTCTTAACTGTGCAAACAGCACCCAACTCGCAAACTTCACGAAAATAAAAACCCAGTGAAAAATATGCCATACAGAGTACAGTACATTTTCTAGATTTTTTTCTTTTTCCTGCAAATTTCACTATCACACAGAAATGCTACAACAGTGTTAATGAACTCTTTAACCCATTCTATGCCAATGAGTCGAATGTCTACAAAGTTAAATGATACACACAAACCTATGGACAGGGAATAAATGTAAAAAATACATATTAGGGGGATTCACAAGTACACCAGTTAGCAAGTTACAAGTCTCGATATTTGCATCGCGATCGCAATCTCGCAGTTTTTGCATGTGTGGACACAAAAATCCCACAAGTCAGCATGATCAGCATCGCGATGCTGATCCCAAGAAATCTTGCGCTTATTTCTAAATTAGCGTGCTAATTTGCCCCGCGATGACTGTGTGAACGTTGGACCAAATAATCTTGAGATTTTACATGTATGTCCCATCATTCAAAGCACACATCTCAACAGTGTGTACATCACACCACTGTGACGCGCAAGAACAATAGATTCATCGATTTATCGATCGGCAAGTAAAGGGCCATTTCTGTCCCTGTGAAGCTGGCAAAAATCTCGAAATTTTTATCGTAATCGTTATCCCGCTATTTCTGCCCATGTGCATGCTGGCAAAAAATCTCGAGATATGGATTGCGATCGTTATTCCGCTATTTTGTACGTGTGAATGCGGCTAATGTTTCTCTCAGAGTCTGACAAAAAAGTATGAGTAACATTTGTCTTCTTTTTTTTTTTTTGCTGAAGCATGATGTTTTTTTGTGGATGTTTTTCATCTCTTGGTGTTCTATGTTTCCCATCCATGAGACATGAGAAAATGTGAAATGAAAATTGTGCAAAAAAAAAAATCTTGTAAAGACTTCTTAAAAAACAGTCTGCAGTAATATCAACACATGAAAACAATCACAAATAGACTATCACTCATGAAAATGTCACTTTTCTCTTTATCTCAATGATAAAAAAAAAAATCATTATGGAGTCATACAAAATTGCGAAAGTTCCATAGTCCCCTTGCTCTGAAGGCAGCTGCAAAGGGTGCCACAAACCCAATTTCACGAGGCATTTACCACACTCATTACGCACCAGACATGCTGGCCGCCCATCAGTCATTCTTCCGACACATTTCATCTAACATTCCTCCAGACGGCAGTCATTAGGTCGAACGGAAAGTGGGTTATACTGGCTCTTGCCTTCTTGTTGAGCACATTCCTTGTTTGCCTCAATTCATTTTTAATATCCGATTTGCCGTTTTTAGAATGAACTCTCTTGTGTGGGTATATACTAGAGGGGCCCCAGCCATGGCACTGTGTTTGTCATTCCAAAAAGTATGACCTGTTGCACACCCACCCGTATTCTATGCCTATCATGCTGTGAGATTTGTAGTTTTCACTATATATATATTACTTTGAAAAACACTCCATGTTCTTCACCAAATTGCAGAGTTTCAAAACAGAATGATACAGTAGGAGTCATGAATTGTCCTATACAGTCATGTTTTTGCACACCCTGACACTGATAATTCAGACACCTCTTCAAGATTCTCGTTGTTGATCACCTCAACATCTTATTGCTAAATTCTACATTCTCCTGTCGTATTTGCCATACAAAACTTTTCAAAAATCCTCGCAAAGTTGCCACAGTGTCAGTTTCCTGGCTTTAAATTCACACACATACACACAAAAAGATTAGCATGCAGTATTCTCCAAATATAAGGCAGCCAGCTTCAGTAAATTAAAAAAAAAAAGATTGTTATTCTCAGTACAACAGGGGAACATATTCTCAAGTGACACAGGGTTATTTTTTCTTTTCTGTTTTTTTGCAAGACTCTGAGGTGTATTACCACATGATTTCATACACAATGTTGGGAGACATTATTCTTTAACCACGCAAAATTTTGTGACGTTTGCGAAAGGGATGAATAACCTTTACAACCTTTTAGTGTTTAAGATCATGATTGCAATCTTGCACTCCTTTCTATTTCATTACCCATGGCTGTTCTGTTTCATTCTTTTTCTCTATCTTTTTTCTCATAAATATATTTCCTGCTCATGTTCAATATGTATGAGCATGGTATCAAAATATCCAACATACATAGCACCGTGCAAGAACTCCCCTCCCCTCCAAAAATGCTTCATTTCGTTTTCTAAGTCAAAACCTATTCTAAGAGGACTGTAGGGAATGGAAGTATATAATTGACATGTCTGGTATGATTTTGTGAACAAGTGTGGCATGATTTACTTCTCTTCTATGATTCATAACTGCAACAACTACAAAAAAGCAAGCAAACAAGCAACAAAAGACCCTGCCCAGCCGTGTGTTTTAAAGCAGTAATGCCCACTGATGTAATGCTCAATAACACACTCTACAACAGGGGGTTCTTTTTTTGTTTTCTTGAATTCACAAACTTAAAGTCAAACAAGGAAAAGTAGAAATTACGCGGTGCGTAATATATGTCCCCACCGGAAGTAGCATTTTGTAGCAAAATGTGCAATAGAGGTAAAAAATCAAGGTCAAAGGTCAAAGAAGTCAAAGGTCAAAATTCTGTGTAAAAGTTTTGAAGCCCTCACCTAGTGCCATCACATAAAGCAAACGGAATCGAAATCGGGTTAGAAATGGCGAAGGAGTAGCATTTTATAGCCAATGTACAATACAGGTCAAAAATCAAGGTCAAAGGTCAAAGAAGTCATAGGTCAAAATTCTGTGTAAAGTTTTGAAGCCCTCACCTAGTGCCATCACATAAAGCAAACGGAATCGAAATCGGGTTAGAAATGGCGAAGGAGTAGCATTTTGTAGCCAATGTACAATACAGGTCAAAAATCAAGGTCAAAGGTCAAAGAAGGCAAAGGTCAAAATTCTGTGTAGAAGTTTTGAAGCCCTCATCTAGTGCCATCACATAAAGCAAACGGAATCGAAATCGGGTTAGAAATGGCGAAGGAGTAGCATTTCGTAGCAACATGTACAATATAGGTCAAAAATCAAGGTCAAAGGTCAAAGAAGGCAAAGGTCAAAATTCTGTGTAGAATTTTTGAAGCCCTCACCTAGTGCCATCACATAAAGCAAACGGAATCGAAATCGGGTTAGAAATGGCGAAGGAGTAGCATTTTGTAGCAAAATGTACAATATAGGTCAAAAATCAAGGTCAAAGGTCAAAGAAGGCAAAGGTCAAAATTCTGTGTCGAAGTTTTGAAGCCCTCACCTAGTGCCATCACATAAAGCAAACGGAATCGAAATCGGGTTAGAAATGGCGAAGGAGTAGCATTTTGTAGCAAAATGTACAATATAGGTCAAAAATCAAGGTCAAAGGTCAAAGAAGTCAAAGGTCAAAATTCTGTGTAGAAGTTTTGAAGCCCTCACCTAGTGCCATCATATAAAGCAAACGGAATCGAAATCGGGTTAGAAATGGCGAAGGAGTAGCATTTTGTAGCAAAATGTACAATATAGGTCAAAGGTCAAGGTCAAAGGTCACGACTGAAATGACACACGGACACACACACGTACGGAGCCCGTTTCATAGTCCCCTGCTCGAACTCGTTCGGCGGGGACAATAAGACTCCAATCAAATTCAAGTGCTCTTCTTGTTTATAGATAGCTAGATGTAGCTTGCAAGGGAATCTATTTGTTCTTTCATATCAGATTGCCTGCCATAAGCTTGTTGTGCTCGGCACGTACATAAAGTGTCATGTGATCATGATGAGATGACATCAGCAAAGATAACTCCAGGAAATACCTGCTGATGACTTTACCATATGATCAGCGATCTCCAAAAAAAAAAATAAAGAAAAAATAAAGAAAACAAAGAAAAAAAGAAAACCCCAAACATCTCACTTTGCTGACAATCATTGGTGAATCTATACACCTTGGCCAGATAAATGCCATTTCCTGATACCTTTCTCTTTCTTTCTTCTATTTTCTTTCAACTTTTTCAATCAGAAAAACACTGCATGTAGGGGATCTGTACACCTGAAACATTGTACTAGTGATCTGGCACAGGGACGGGTGTCATTTATCTTCATCAGAGGTGAGTACTCGATGATTGAAAAAAAAACAACAAAGAGAAGACACAATCCCAAAAGGTAATTTACTAACGACAAATGAAAAGTGACTGACAGATGGACGATCCAGTTTGCTGTAGTGACAAAAAAAAAGGGGGTGGCGTAACAGTTTTATTGCTTTTTTCAGTTCAGCTCATTTCATTCAACGTAAAAGACACCAACCCGTTGAGGACAGACTGATTTTGCTACAACACGCATTTCCCATCAATAGACACCTGCCCGAGTACACTAGGGAACTCATCCGCAACGGGTTAGAATACAAAGACATGTGCAACTACAAATATAAAAAAACACATTTCATGTGAATGGGGATCACAAAAAAGAACTAGAAGTCTTATGATGCCTTAACCCCGGAAGCACAAAAATATCACATTAAGAAGGAAACAAAACACAAATGCAATAAATTAATCATTTTAAATTTGTTTGGGGGGAAGCAGAGTTATAGGGAAGATTGAGCTCTGTGCCAGTACACATTTGTTAGTTATTTTCATTCTTTTTTTAATGTTTTACCATGATTCACACCAGAATCTTGATTTCATTAATTCAGAGAAATGTCTGTCTTTTCTTTTCAAAAGTTATCAGAACAAACAACAGAGGATGGCATTGTTTCTTTATAATCCTCTGTAAATGTTCTCCGGAAGTTGTTCCAGAACTAATAGATCTCAAGCTATTCTTTATGGCAAAGCCAAGGGAATCATTCTGGATCACCACGTAAACTGTACAGCAGGAATGAATAACAACAACAAAGCAATCTAGGAGAAAACAGGTCATAAAAAAAAAGAAGAAGAAAAAAACTGAAGTCTTGGACCAATATTTCTCAAATGTTTGCAGAACATCTTCCCGGAGGAAAAACCAAAATCAGTCCACAATGACACAACAAAAGTGCATAAAAACAAATCTGGTAGATAAATGATAGATTTACAAGGAAATGTGGAACTTTTTAGAAGCATATAAATCCAACAAATTCAATGCGAAACCTTTCACAGCAGTACACCACCAAACAGAACAGGAAGAGTGTAGAATTTTTTTTTTACGGGAAGAATAAAGACCTAAATATGTCAGGGAAATGGATTGCCCATTACTAGGGCAAAACACTAGAGAATGATATGAGGACACAGAATCCACTGGAACTCACCATGCACAGGTGTCTGTTAACCCCCAAGTACTTCCCATTGCCACAGCCTGTGATAAAGTAAACAGACAAACAAAAAAATAGAATCGGAGTCACCGATGGAAGGGTTAAGACAAAAAGTCTTGGTGACATCGATCACTTCATGTCTTTAATATGAAATTGAAAGCATCTCGGAGAGCCATGCAACATTGAGGGCAACTTATATATAACACACCTAAGGGGGGAAATATGATGAATTTGCGTGGCTCTAAGACAGTGCAAATCAATAGTCATCAAATTACAGGATATTCGAGAAATTGTTGGAGAGTAAGCGGGTCACATTGATCCCGACATCTCTCTGGATTGGATGTCCAAAAAATGGGACTCTCGATGGTGTCAGCAGTACAATGAAATGTATCTCAACTATGCCTTGGCAAGTAGTTCACATGGAAAAAACGTGGATACAGTGCAGTGAGAGTGGAGGGATAGAGGGAGACACACACACACACACACACACACACACACACACACACACACACACACACACACACACAATAACAACATACTATGTATGTGACATAGTGGAAATATTTATTAACTCTTTCAGTCTCATCCGCAGCATGTCCATGTAGAATGTCAACAGTATTCGAAGATAATGGTCCTCAGAGAGTGAACGAGGACAGGTATGTCAAACCTTGACATGCAATCATGGGAATTATCATCTGTATAGGACGTTTTAGTGGAGCATTAAAAACGCGTATTGTTGTCCGCTCAAAATTTTACCGTTCAATATTAGAGCATATTGAACGAAACGCATAGGCCAACGTATTAATTCCCCATAGACTACCGTTGTTTCTGGCCGTTCAAGATCACACCATATCCTCTCTCGTGTGTTGTGCAAGCGCTCGCTGAGTGCGCAAACGCTTGCAATAGTGCGCGTCATTTTGTTACAATTCACAAGCGCGCAAACATCTTGCTAGTTGCTTGTATGCTTCATACGCAGTTTTAGGGGCTTCCCCTTTTCAGGGCTGAGATGTGACTGCCAAGTCACCTTCAAAGACGAGTAGAAACCCAGTATGCTTGTGCAGTTTATGCCTTCTCTACTTGATTGTAGATGATAATAATCATATTGGATGTCATTAATTCATGGAATACCAGGGAATATTGCACTCGTTAGGGTCACTATTGTACTCATCTTCGATTCGTGCAATATTGGCCCTAATTCGTGCAATATTCCCTGGTATCCCATTCATAGCCATCCACTATAATATAAATGTCATATGTGTAGAAAGTGTGTACACACACATACACATACACAAACAGACACACAAACACAAACACACACATACACATGAATACAGACTGACAAACAGGGTGATCTTGGTTCTATGACATTTGCTCCTGCAACAATTGCTCCCGTGAAATATCTGCACAATAAACCAAACATAAAGCCTACCCACAAACATAACCCTACTCCTAATCCTAATTCTCACATCAAACTACATGTAAACCTACATGTAAAACCCAATCACAACCCTAACCCTCACCCAAGTCCTTGGAGAAAATAAGACTGGAGCAATTGGCGCAGGAGTAAATGTTGTGTCACTGATATAAACAGAACAATGTACAGACAAGTAGGTATGCCAAGAGAACATGAGACAGAGAGACTCAAGGATGGAATGAAAAATGTATGGAAAAAGAGAGGCCAACTAGAAATAAAACAAAACAAAACAAAACAAGGAACAAAAAATGAAATAACTGCAAGCATACAATGGGAAAGCAGTGAGGAGGAGAAATTGACCTTCACTGGAATAGACACAGCAGTGTGTGCTGATACATATGGTCTGCAAAGATAGGAATATGGAATATAGGCACAACAGAGGATTAAAAATATATACATATATACAAGAGAAAGAGATAATTGAAGAGATAGACAATATCATTAGTGAGAAGAGGAGTGAGAGACAGACAGAGAATGAGAGAGTGTGTGCGGAATGAGCAAATATAAACATATATTTATATATTTACATATCGTCAGCTAAGAACCAGAAGGGCACTATTGTGTTCCAAAATTTGAGCATAAATGAAAACAAAACAATCAACTTTCATGAAATAAAAACTGTATTCAATCAAAAGTGGGTAGATTTATGAGTATTGTTCCAAATATGGGATGAAATTAGCATCCTTGAGGTTTTAATTTTTAAATTTTACTGAAAATTAAAATGATTAAAAAATTGACACCATAATGTAGAAGAGATTGAGCTCTACAATATGATACCAATAACTCAATTACCCCCCCCCCCCCCCCCCAAAAAAAAAAAAAAAAATTGCAATAAAGCCCTTCTGGTTCTCAGCCAATGATGTATATATCTTGATAGAGAGATATAGAGAGATATATGTACAGAGAGAGATAGATGTACAGAGAGATATAGAGAGATATATTTACAGAGAGAGATAGATGTACAGAGAGATATAGAGAGACAGATGTACAGAGAGAGATAGATATACAGAGAGATATAGAGAGATAGATGTACAGAGAGAGATAGATGTAGTGAGAGATATAGAGAGATATATGTACAGAGAGAGAGAGAGATGTACAGAGAGATATAGACAGATAGATGTACAGAGAGAGATAGAGAGATAGATGGAGGGAGAGATAGTGAGAGAGATGCAGACAAAGAGATAAAAACAGAAAGAGAGACAGACAGAGATAGATGGAGAGAGAGAGGGAGAAACAAAGAGAGAGGGAGAGAAAGACAGAAAGACTGAGAGTGATACGGGCAAATACAGGAAAGGGAGGAGAGAGTCATATGAGGCATAGAAATGAAAGTGCAAGATAATCAAGGTCAAGAGTAGATTGAAGCAAAGAGAGAAAGAGATAAAAGAACAATGCTGTGTACATGGAAATATCCTCTCCTCTGGCTATCACTGTATCCATTTTTCACAAGTTCACGTAGCCCTTTCACTTTTCTCTTTCTCTCTCGTCTTCTCACAATTCAATTGACACCATTGTTCAATGTCAATCAACCACGGTCAGTGGACAACACACGACCTCAACATTTGCCGTCTGTTTGGACACGCATTTAATATCTATTATTCTCTGAGAAAGAAGAAGGAGGAGCATGAAAACAGCACAGAGTGGATTCACCTCCTTCTGACTCTTATAACCAGTGATGCGGGAAATCTCGTTGCTATGGTAATGGATGCATTGGTAGAGGAGCGGCATCATACAGCATGTACAAAGGAATGACAAAATCTTGTCAATATCATTGTCAAAGTTGCATCTTTCATGATTTACTTTCTTTTCTTTCTTTCTTTCTTTTTACCTCATGAGGTTTATCTGACTTATATGCCTTGCAAAAAATATTGAGAAAGCTGTGTGATTACATACACCTGTATATACCAGTACACGAAATTGGTTGTTCAAATACAGAGCAAATCAAGGATTGATTATTGGGCAATCCCTTTCTCAGATCAGCTGAAATAGCTGTCATGATTGTGTGAATCGTTAATAGACCAATTTTGCTGAAATCAGGCTTACATGACATTAACACATGTCTAATTTATATGATCTACAAAACAACCACGTGAATTAGATTATATGTCCACACAAGTCAACAAAAACAATTTTGCTGCCATTGACAACTGCGAACCACTTGTGAGGTGAATAATTGATTAACATTTTCATCCACAAAGCCCCCCCCAAAAAAAACAAAAACAAAAACAAAAACAAAAACAGATAGACCTTTGTATGAGTAGATCTGATTGAGGTTTGATTCAACATCATGTCAACTGGGATTGCAGAAAATGTTTTTTTCCTTCCTCTTTCTCTCCCAAAGATCGTTGACTCACCAACATCTAGGACAATAGAGCCCGGCTGAAGCCGGTCCAGGAACTCAACCACCTTGGGCCAGGGCTTGTAGCGGGTGCCACTGAAGTGTTCGGCGATGCTGTCGTACACCGTGTGCACCTGGTCCGCTTCAAGCCTGGCCGCATCCTCCTCCGTCTTCGGATGGAGGACCTGAAGAGGGGGAAAGAAAAATAAAAACGATATTCATCCAAAGACTTCTTCTTTTAAATTAATGAATTCTTGAATCGAGCTGTTTTGACTGAAAGCAAACTGATAATTGTTCTACATTAATGTAAATAGGCACCCATTATTTAGTGTTTCAGTAAAAGTCGTGATAAAAACAAACATGGGCATACATATTCGGTCACTAGGTCTCTGCATTCAAATGCCTTTGACATATTTCAAACACAGTAATCCTTGCCAATATTGAGACATACATGTACACCAGAGTCAATTACAATGTATGGTGAAATTTTCATGCAGTGAAAAAAAAAAGGTTTTCTGGAGATCTGTTATTTGGGTTCAAACATTACTTATTTAAGGGAAAAATAGAATGCAATAAAATAATCACCTTTGGTGCACTGATTGCAGGTTTTGTTGGATCCCTCTGGCTATCACATTGTCTTGGGTAATCTAGGATTAATACAAAAATAGAAAAGAGCATAGAAAGAACACACATTCTCACAGACATCTTTTTAAAACATGAAACATTCTACTGTTATGCAACATTATTAGATTTGCATTTATTTGTTGAATTGAAAAAATATCAGTAGTCCCCACTGAACTTGAAAATCTTTCTGTCCTTTGAAGCAGCAAAGTGGGAAACTACTTGCATCTTACTTTATCTAGAGCTGATATAGATATAGATAGATATAGAGTGGTCATTCTTGCATCTGCATGACAAACTGTCCTTCACTGATGTGAATTAAGACTGAATTTTCAGTATTTGATTGTAGTTAGCCTAGTGGCCATGATAAAAATCATGTGCATGTGCATACAAACTCAGGTTGGACTCAAACTAATGACCTCTTGATTGCTGGCCAAGCCATCATATCTACTATTAAAGCACTTCAAGGGTCAAAATAAACTGTGAGTCACTCTCTGTGAAATTCCAAAAATAGCCCTGTTCTATGAAATCACCAAATGATATGAAATAAATCAAGTTGAGACTGCTACAAGCAAGTTAGAATAAGTCGAATGAAAGAAAATCAATTCAAATCAAGGCTTGTTGGTTGTACTCACTGCACTTGCACGGTTTGCCCCTCACGGCTCGGAATGTGAAAGAGGTGCGCTGCCCTCTATGTTGCAGAGTCAGCTTGCCTGGAGACGATGGATCTGGCACGACATCAGTTTTCTTTGGGGTGATCCTAAACGGGTTACCATGGAGGTAGCAAATCTTTGAATAAACATTGCAAATTTTTTTTTTTTTTTAAGGGAGGTCTGAAAATAAACAGATATCAAGTGCTTGAAAGCTGTTTTTACACAATGTTTACAACAAAATACAATGTAACACCTTTCTTACACATATAAAAAATCTGAAATATTGCTAACATCGCCACAAAATTTCAAAAAAATTGCCTGGAGACGATGGATTTGGCACGACATCAGTTTTCTTTGGGGTGATCCTAAACAGGTTACCATGGAGGTAGCAAATCTTTGAATAAACATTGCAAAATGCTTTTTTTTTTTTAAAGGAAGGTCTGAAAATAAACACATATCAAGTGCTTGAAAGCTTTTGTTACACAATGTTTACAACAAAATACAATGTAAAACCTTTCCTACACATATAAAAAATCTGAAATATTGCTAGCATCGCCACAAAATTTCAACAAAATTGATGGTTTGTCAGAAAGTTGCTCATATTTCCATATGACGATGACATCAGTTGTTACCACTGTACATGGAAATGCAAACAAAGTGATGAGATGAAAGGGGAATGTAGTAAAAATTTGTGTGAACGTACATGGGAGATTTGTAAGGCAAAGACATTATAAGTCTCATCTAATTTGCATACATGTTCAACTTTACAAGGTGTAAATAAGTGCTTGCCACATTGCCCCGGGCAAGTGAAAATCGAAGTCGGGCAAGTGTTCTGGAAAAGTGCTTGCCCGAATTGGGCCAGGTTAAAGTTTCTAAGCCAGCCCTTTTTCACTTTTCCCCTTTTCCTCACCTCAAACCCATGACGTCAACCATAGAAGCCCAAAGATAAGGACTGTTTAGTGATACAATGCACTTTAATTTCATTTCAGCAATTTTCCAAAACTTACATTATTTAAGAAGCCCAAATGTAATGCAAAACTAATACTCAGTCGAACCAAGTTTGTTACTCCAGTATGTTTAAGCGTGTGAATTAATGTGTGCTGTTCATTCAAATGATTGTGTTTTATCAAGTCCTTGACTTACAAGTGATTTTCTATATTTTTTCTTACAAATATTTTTGGACTTTCTTTTTGGCTGCATGTAGAATTCAAGTGTGGGCCAGTGTTCTGCAACAATATGAAAATCTGCTAGCCCAACTGGGCAAGTGGTAAAAAAACAAGTAAATTTATGTAGCACTCTGCTTTTACAAATTCATGAAATTCTTCCGTCGAGATGTTTTCATTGCAACTGATTGACAAATTGCCCTACATCGACGTATAATTAGCACTGAATTGATCAGTGTTTTAGTAGTAGCCATGATAAAAAATCATGGGCGTACATACTCGAGCAGGATTCGAACCTATGACCTCCTGATCTCTGGACAGGCGTCATCTCCATTAGACCACGGAGCTTTCGCCCGACAGCAAGTGTTGGTTCTAATCCTTATAGCATGCAGCGTGTACTGCTTTGTTATTCAAATTCATGAAATTCTTCCGTCGAGATGTTTTCATTGCAACTGATTGACAAATTGCCCAACATCGACGTATATAAGCACTGAATTGATGACAAAAAAAAAAAAATGTACGTCCATGAGTGCCACAATATTCTGCAACTGCAATGCACCAGCACATTCTGGAAAACAATCATTTTTTTTAAAGCCACGTAACATTTTATACAGGCTTTTTATGCTGTAAACGCAATGAGGAAAAGTGGTAGGGAACATTGTAAACTTTGCTCTGATGTAGCTTTTGTAGATTTTATGACAAAGCTATGACTATTTTTTTTTTGCAAATGGACAGTCTTCAGAACTATTCTGTTTGTGCATGGTTGTGTATTTGAGCAAGATACGTGAAGGTAACACGCTGTCGACTGAGTCCAGTGTGTGAACATGGCATGCAAAGAGTTAAGTGTAAGTAATGATGTTTCAGTTCCACATTAAGAATACAATTGATACATTACAGCTAATAGGAATGAAGAAAGTTGCAAAATTGCTTTTCATTGAAAATTAGCTTCAGGACATCCGCACCGAGTGGGTGTGGCGCCTGCGAGCTGATGTACCAATCAGTCAGGATCAAAACAAGATTTGCATCACCCTCAGGTTAGAGAATTTGCTCAAACATGAAACCTTTGTGATGCATGGCACACTAATAACAATGAAGACTTAAAGACATTTTGAAACACTGTGGTGGCTTTCACATTGAAAAAAAAAATTTGTTGAGATTTACTGCCAAAGTTGTATAATGACATTTTAATGGATATGATATTAAAGGGATTGTATAGTTTTGGTTGATACGGTACCTAACTTCAGGTTTCTATTTGCAATTTTAACATTTTTTGGTGAGATAATACGAAACCTCTAATGAAATATGAAAGAGCATGTATAGGAATCCAACGTTTATTTGATGAAAATTGATTTTGAAATGGCTGAGATATCTAAAACAGAGCAATCCTAATAAAGGGTGGGACCCATTGCTTTGTTCTACTTTGTGTTTGTATGTCTAAGCCATTCCAAAAATGATTTTCATCAAATAAACTATAAATTCCTCTTAGAATGGTAGGCTCTGTACTATGCCATAAGTGTTTTCTTGGTATCTCACAAAAAATTAAAAGCCCAATCCTCATCTCCACCAATACTGTACCATAAAGAAGAACATCATGCTGATACCATCAAAAAAAAAAGAAAAAGAATGCACAAATATGCATTACATGTTACAAAAAAATTAAAGAAGACCTCCGGATGATTTTCAGATTTTTTCATTTGAACAACTATAAATTAGTTATACTGAGGACAGAGTTTCAGAATTTGTGATAATTGGGATGAAGAATACGAATGCATGAGGTAGGGCTCGAGGAAGCAGAACAAAAGAAGAAGGCATGCATAGATTATACACAGGTGAACTCGCAAGCAAGCAGTATTGTAATGGAATTACACTGCTACATTTCTCAAATATGTGAACCTCCTATGTCATCATCCTTGTTCTGTGTAATTTGCTGAAGGTTTTTCAAAGTATTGTTTCTCTGCTTAAGAACCACAATAAATTAAATAATTCTATACATGGAGTTGTCGAGTTATGTACTACATGATGTGAAATTATGAAAATCGTCTGGAATGTCCCTTTAATTCTAACCATAAAATCCAAAGGAAAAGAAAAATAGCACATCGATGGTTAATTCTGTCAGTTACAGACCATCACTTTATTTTGAAGGGCTGAGCATTCAAATTTGGACTTCAATATTCCTCCCAGATTCATTAATACACAATATCAGTAATATTGGTGACATGGTAGGACTATGCAGCTCAGAGATTTTAACCTGGAAACCTTGTCAAACAAGCCTTTGGTACTCCTGTAGAAACAGTTCTATGCCCCCATCAAATATTGGAGGGGAGAGGTAAAGAAAAAAACATATGTACAATTCCATTTTCATTGCCTTCATTACAGTGCATCATATTGGGTCAAGATCAGGATTGGGACCCGCGACCCAAATTTTGACATTTTTACAGCATGAACCCAAATAGCGCATCAGTTTGCAAGACTTGGGCCGCGATCCAAATTGCAACAATTCATGTGTTTGTTTGTTTTTTTCTCTCTTCAAAGTTGTACAATCTGAACGGTGGCTGCAAAAAAGATCGTTCGGAATTTTATATTCCACAATATACCACGCCTGTTGCTATGTCCAAGTTCAGCAGATTTGGTGTTCTGTGGTACATTTTGAAGGACAAAGAGATATTCCAGGGGGTGAAAAGAACTCCCATGAGGAGAAGGACAGTTGCCCCAAGTTTCAAAACCTTTTACAGGGAGAATGATGAAACAAAAAGACACGACCCCTGATCGCGATGCAAATTTTGAAATTTTCTGCAGTGAGAGCATACCTTATGTGGGGTTTTTTTTCATAGTTTCAATTCTGATCATGGATGCCTAGTAATAGAATATGATGCACGTCACAAGGACATAACACCCTACAGGTACAATTACAATCAAATCCAAAGGGACCAGAAAAAGGTCTTCTGACTTGACATGAATTTCGACTTTAATAAACGTAAGAAAAAACACATTTTTATATTCGCCGGGGTAGAATTTTTTCTTTGACTTAGTGAATATTTGTTTTGTGTGAGGCCGACTCAGGCAACGTTGACTGTAGGCCCTATGTGAGAAATAAGCCTTAGATCTGCAAAATATCTAATTTTAGGCAGGTTTATATAATTATTGTCAATGCAGAGGTGACTAGATATTTACTGAAATGAAGACCTTTTTGGCTCAAATGATAGAGCAGCAACTTCAGGTACCTTGTCAATTAATTTCTCAATTGTAAAACAAAAGAAATACACAAAAAGTGGACTACAAATAGTTATGAACAGTTGATATTGGACTTTGCTTTGTTAAGTAAACAGCACAATTTCATGTAGTTTCCCTCAAAATATATTCTTCATGAATCAATTTTAGCAAAGCGGTAAAACTGTCAAACAAACAAGTGTACACCAACAAACCATTACCACACCATGTCTGACAGAATAGAGAGGGAATTACTATGGTGTTGGTGAGAGGCAAGTACCTGCTGGTATATGGGCCTACGCACCTACATCATCATCATCATCATCAGATCCTCAGACCTGAGGCAACATCATCATCATCATCATCACCACCATTATCATCACCATCACCATCATCATCATCATCGTTATCATCGTCATCATCATAGTAATTATCGTCATCATCGTCATCACCATCATCACCATCATCATCAGTGTCATCGCTTCCGTGATTCACAATACTGTCACAGATGCTCATGACACTCACCCGTGGGTCCACATGTACCGCGCTTCACCCGTCATGACCAGTAGGCTGCGCCTGGGGAGCACCACCGGAATGTGACATCCGTCGGGGTGGCCAAAATCCATGACAACCTGCCATCGCAGCAGACATGAGAGATGGGGTTACCTACATCCATGTGCGCCACTGACGGCAGAACACATGCGTCGGTCTAAGGAGATGTCACTCTCACATTTGATGGAACACAAATACTCAATGATGTACAGTCTGCTTTGTTAACCCATTGAGGAAGAGTCCCGAGTATACTTGGGCAAGGGTCTATGGGAAATGTGTGTTGTAGCAAAATGAGCCAGTCCTCAATGGTTTAATGTTTATACACGTAAGCCTAACGAGGCATTCACTCTGCAAGACCAATCATTTCGCACTCCTCAACTTCGAGCTTTCCTCACTTAAGGATACAGTAAATTTCACACTACGATGCATGGCTGTAGACAGTTGTATTGTACCTCTGCTATGTATGAAGAAGATCCATTCATTGGTTTTCTGAAATTGCGATCACAGGATGTTGGATGCACAGGCAGATTAACCCAAAATAGTGTTGTTGTTTTTTGTTTTTTTCGGGGGGGGGGGGGGGGTGGTGTTTGGTGTTCTAAATCAACTTCTTCTCAAGAGAACACCTCTGATCAGTCATACTGTCATTATTTGTTTTTTCTCTTCATTGGTACTTTACATCAACTTCTGCTCATAAGAACATAAACTTATAAGATGGAGTTTTCAAATTCGATATCTTTTTGCTAGATTCATAATATCATTCATATACCTTTCCCATTTCTATTCACATTTAGTTTAGTACAGGGACTCTTGTTAGAAACACAATTCTTGGGACTACATCCAAATCATTACATATAATATTACATCCAAATGTTGTCATATCAGGGTTTGAAAACCAACGATATACAAAGAAGCTACGAACTCTGGGTCAAGGAGAATTACTTTGTCGGAATGACAATTTAACCTGTTGAGGACGGACTGATTTTGCCACATTGTACAACACGCATTTCCCAAAGACACTTGCCCGAGTATACTCGGAACTCGTCCTCAACGGGTTGATAGTGATCTTTATCATGAGAGTCCATGGTACAATTTGACAAAGAAACTGACTCACAATAAAAGATCAGACTGGATAGAACCGTAACCAGGACAAGATTAACAGAACTGCCCCCAATTTCTTTCACTGTCATCTGAACTCCTTAGAGGAAAGGTATATCTTCAAGATGATTCATCATACCAATTCTGCATCTGCATTTCCCCATCATTTAACTCGTGTCAGCCTGTTTGGCTCTGGAATTATAATCCCCCAACCTCCGCAGACACCCAACCTTGATCCTGCAGAGGGGCGATATTCATCTATGTCATCACGCTGTAAAGCAAAGCAGCGCAATGCAAGACTCATAGGTCTCGCCTGTCTGAAGGTTAATATCTCCTGGGAGGATGCGTAAGGAACGTGAAACTTCCACTCAGTGATAACGGCACACTTGTTTTACGTAGAGATTAACCCGTTCCTTACGGGAACCTGGTATACCAGGTTCCCGAAGAGTCAACTTATATACTGGAACCTGGAATATCGGGTTACAACTAGAATTATCACTGAAGGTGATTAATACCCCTGCCCCTAGTGTTGCTTTATAGTATGTGATGTCATGAGGGCAATGACGTTAATGCCAAGTTTGTGCACTTGTCGAATTGGAAACAGAATCATTTTAGTTTACTGTACAATTACAGAGTTGACACCGAGTTCCACAAGGTTTGGGTAAAAAGTGTGGTTACCATGGCAATGCATTGTCTGATACAAACACAAGGGACATTTTGCATAACTACACTTAAAGACCATCATACACACCAAATTTGACCTTTATAGCTTGAATGGTTTATTTTGATACAAAAATGAGTGGTTACCATGGCAACACATTTTCCTTAAACTAACATATTGGTGTCTTGCAAAACTACACTTCTAGATCATGATAAATACTAAATTTGACTTTAATTGCTTGAATGATGGAAAAGTTATTCGATCTGCAAGGTTTTGGTAAAATTGTGGTTACCATGGCAACGGTTTGTGTGACAAACACAAAATTATGTATTCCACATCTATACCTCAGGGCCAAAATGCCTACCAAATTTGGTTTCAATTGCTTGAAAACTGTGGAAGAAGTTCATTCCACAGGATTTAAAAAAAAAACATGCGGTTACTATGGCAACGCATTGTCCGATACAAATACAAAGGATATTTTGTAAAACTACACTTAAAGAGCATCATACACACCAAATTTCACCTTCATAGATTAAGTGGTTCAATTTGATACAAAAATGAGTGGTTACCATGGCAACACATTTTTCTTATATTAACACATTGGTGTCTTGCATAACTACACCTCCCGATCATCATACATACTAAATTTGACCTTAATTGCTTGAATGATGTGGAAGTTATTCAATCCACAATGTTTTGGTAAAATTACGATTACCATGACAACGCTTTGTCCGACAAACACAAAAATTATGCGTTCCACATCCATGCCTCAAGGCCATAATGCCTACCAAATTTGATTTCAATTGCTTCAAAACTGTGGAAGTTGTTCACTCCACAAGAAAACATGCGGTTACCATGGCAACGCTTTGTCAAGTACAAACACAAAGGCCTGAATTCACGAAGGTGGTTTAAACTTAGATCATGGTACAAATTTAGACCATGGTCTAAAATAAGCGTTAAATAGGCATACCAATACATGCGCCCATCAATGAACGTTTTTTTACTGGATGCCTGTTAGCGTACGCAATCTGTCAATCACATCTACGCAGAAAAAATATACATAAACCATGGTTAAAATCTAGACCACCTTCGTGAATTCGGGCCAAAGAGTGTCTTGCCTAACTACACCTATCGATCATCATAGATACCGCTTTTGAAATTGATTGCTTAAATACTATGGAAGTTATTCAATCCACAATGTTTTGGTAAAGTTATGGTTACCATGGCAACGCATTGTCCGACAAACACAAAAAACATGTCTTGCACATCTATACCTCAATATCATCATTTACCCTAAGTTTCATTTAAATTGCTTCAAAACTGTAGAAGGAGTTCGCGACCCAAGATTTTGCAACAGACCGACCGACCGACCAACCGCTCGACCGCCTGACCAACCGCTCGACCGCCTAACCGCCCGACCGACCGCCAGACCGCGCGACCAACATCACGGTGATTCATATATGCTCCCTTCACACTACGCGTGGCGGGGGTATAAAAATGTAGACAGGAGTGTCTGCATTCACGGCCTAAATTTGTGTTTATTTGGGTTATGCTGACCAGAAAAATGATTTGGATCAAAAGATAAGAGTTTCTTCTACAAATACATGTGTTATTTTTCTGCATCAAAACTGCGTTATTTTTGCCTAATATAACTTTTCAAATGTAGAGTGTGGTTGATTTGCTATGTTAAAGGTCCTGTTTACCTTTGGGAGCAGTGATTTTAAAAATGTTCAAGATATCACTTTTGATGCATATGTGTAGGTTAGTTGTATCACAAAACATCCTACCATATAAAATTTTTGCAATTAAGTCTAAAATATAAGGAGATATCACTATTTTTCTCATTAAACCACAAGTGTAGATGGATTAGTCTAGAAACATTTTTATTATAACTATTGTTCACATTTTGTATATCTAACAATACTTAACATTGATTATACTGGTTCAAATTTTAACATTGGTTGTTTCTATCCCTAACTCACATTTTAAAAACTATTTTGAAGCACTAATGCTGGGAATTTGTTTCATTTGCAAATGGTAAATTATGCCTTTAGGTTTGTATGAAGATGTACTGTATACGCTATAATTTTCGCGTACATAAATTTTCGTGAATTGCCGCTGTCACACATTTTCGCGAGTAGTTAAATTCGCGATTGGGGGACCAGAGAAAATATGAAGTCAAGTGGCAAAGAAAGTGTGAATTTTCAACTTACTAGCAAATAAGAATGATACTAGTTATACACTGCATGAAAAATACTTTACCAAACTCTGCGAACTAGTAAGTTAGAAGTCAACATTTTTGAAGTGGTTAAGTCCATCGCGCTAGATTTCTGACGAGTGGTCCCCTTGCGATAATGGATTGGCTCTCTACAGTATTCGTAAGTAGACGTGGACGTGCTATATGTACGTAAACAAGCTTAGCCAGCAAGGTCTGTTCGGTAAGCCATGACATGGTATACTAGTACTGAAATGTTTGTATCATCAAGGCAAGGGATTCATTTTGGAAGGTAATATTTTCGCGTGTTGTTAATTTTGCGAATAGCTCCCGACTCGCGAAATTCGCGAAAATAAAACCCCCGCAAAATATATAGCGTATACAGTACGTAGTAGCAATCAAGGCTGAGCTTACTAGATTTTGATTTTCGCTAACCCCCATTCTGGTGCCCTAATAGTGTATAACTAAAGAGTTTGTGAGCCCATCAGCACATGCTCCATTCATAATCTCAAGTCCGATTGCTTTTTTCCCATTGTTTGATGGTACATGCAGTTGACCATGAAAAGGGGGTACATGTACTGCTTGATTGCTTTTGCACAGACAGATTACCGATCAGTCCATTCTTTGTCGATTGGAAAAGTAAAATCTCGTTTCGGGGCCTTCAAGGCTCTCAAAGAATTGCGGAAGGAACGGGTTAATCACTGTTTATGCCATAATGTGATAGCAGGCCAGAAGAAGATGAAATGCAATGATGGGTGCTGCTGTTTCATCGCTTAAAGTTACTGTCCCACTATACAAGATTCCGCTGTGATCCAATGGGCCGCTAATTGGATTACGCTTTTCCCAAGAGCAAAGGGATAATGAGGCTTGTTTGGATCTGTGCGACATGTGGTGCACAGTCAAATTATCATTTGTTCTGAGTCTTCATTTTCTCCTAGAAACTCTTCCTAAACAGTAAAACAGCATCGACCATTCTGTCTTTGGATATTTTGTGACCAAAAAAAAAAAAAAAATGTTATGTAGCCAGTCAGTCTGGTATTTAATACACTAATAACAATTTCCCCATGGCATAAACTTTATACATTTCAAGTTCGTTCACAGCCACATTGATGGTCATGTTTCCATTGTTAAAACTCATGATTCAAGTCATAACCAAATTAATATTAACAATTTCTTCCACCCCCCCCCCCCCCCCCCCCCCCCCCCCCCCCGCTTCTCAATCACTTACTCCTAGCAAATAATAAGTTCCATCGGGAAAGCTATCAGCTGAATAACAGGGGATATCCTATAAAAAACAAACAAAAAGCAGCAATGAAAGTTTTATTAGTTGAACAATACTGTGACCTTATAAACCACCATGCGTGCTGTGGAGAACGCGACCAGTCCACTGCAAGACAGCACTGCGGATGTAATTACAATGCATGATTAATCATGCCCCTGGGACAATAAGACATTTTAATTGGATTGAGCGCTGATAACGGCCACCTCTCCCCCCTACCCCATTACACCGACACGTGCTTGTGTACCTGTTCTGCAAGACATGAGACAGGGGCATACTCTCTACCTCATGTTTTCAGAATCAGCAGTGATTATAAACGAGGCTTCGGATCTAAATGCAGTAACAAATCAATCAAAGGGGGAAAGAAATAAAGAAAAGAAGCAAAAACCAAACCAATATGCGAACAGACACATTAAGGATGGGTGGGATCGGATAGAAGGAAGAGGGAAAACTGGTTGAAAGGAAGAAGGTGGAGAAGATGGAAGGGGAGAGCAAGGGGAGAACATGAGTCAAGAGACACAGGGCAAGAAAGCATCAGGGAAAAATTCTTAAAGCCAAAACACAATTTTTGCAAGGGCTCAAAATTCATCTTCCATCTCTTGGAATTTACTTCCAATACATCAAAAGGGTCGACCAAGAAATTTACCTGGCTGATTTGCCAGGATGATGAGTTGTTTTGGAGTGTTTTGAGATCAAAAGTGTAGAATAATTTCGATCATAGTACACAACTTTTATTCCAGAAGAGCCCTCCCCGTTAACCCCGCGTTCACAGCATTGTGGGAAGGTGAAACGTAACGTGATGATCGATCGTACCCTTGCAATCATATTTTCTAACAAGCTGCATGCGATTCACTCTAGCGCAGAAGATTGATGTATATTGCTGTGACCCGATTTGTCAACTATTGATAATCGATTATGGAAAAATTACTTAGCAACCATGAAGAGTAAACTCTGAGATCGTGGATTTCTGGCGAGCCTTTTCAGCTAATATTTCGCATTTTTGTCGTGATATCGTGAAATACAATCAGATAATAATCAATAAAAGATATCAGAGCATCGTTTCTCACATTTCTTACACATATATGTCTACATTTTAGAGCAATAATCGACAGTTCAGCTGACACATGAGTGGGCTTTAAACTGGATGTATGGCATGAGAGGAAAAGAATATGAAGTGGAAAGAGGGCTAAGACAGAAAAAAAAATTAAAGTTTGCCCAAATATATGTGTGGATTGAGTGAATGCAACAATATCAGTGGAACACATCAGTGAAAGTTCACGGAAAATCTGAAAATCTGTTCAAAAGGCATGAATTTTTACAGTTTTGGTGCTGCCATTGCTGGATAAGAAAAACTACTACAGTTTGCAACATCACGTGTGTAGAACGATATAAAGACAGTGTAAAGAAATTTAACAAAATTCTTTTTTTTTTCACTGAAAAGTACACGTTCCCTCAACTTGTTACTGTCATATGTTGAGGGTAGTATTTTTCCCCACCACCCGTCTGAGAGAGGCAAGTCAAGTGCTCTTTTATTATGCCAAAAAAGTGAAAAAAATGTTGAATATTCATTATATTTTTTTCTTTATGTCATTCTTCATATGAGGCATCACAAACTGTAGTAGACTTCTCATCCAGTGATGGCTGCTCAAAAACTTGCCCCCCCCCCCAAAAAAAAAAAAAAAAAAAAATCATAACTTTTGAACAGATTGTCCAATTTTCCTCAAATTTTCTCCAATGCGGTCTACCAATAATGCTGCATGCACTCAAGTCACACACACATTTCAGTGAACTTGCCCTAGAGAGGGGAAGTTGTATATCACGACAGACATGGCTCCGTCTACACTGATATCAAATCTTCCCATGACTGTCAGTGGCAGGGCCACAATAATTACCTGGGAGTTGAGACTGAGGGAAACGATGGAGTCCTCGAAAGCTGAATGGGTGTCGACATGAGGCGGTATACCTGCAAGGGGGGAGGGGGTAATGAACAATACCAGGTAAATCATGGTGCAGGTGACCCTGCAAGTTAGACTTCATATCATTTAGTTATGTCTGTGTTTACTCATTTACTTCCCTGATTCATCATGGTGACTATGTGTGGGTTTTTTTTAAAGGAAGGATTACGCTTCCTTCTGATTTTGCAAAGGGAAAACATACAAGAGTTTCCCTAATCTTCACCTCATTTTACCCATTTCATTCACAATAAACTTGCTGTTACGATGATCAAAACAAAAAATCAGATGCAATATTCCTGACATGATTCATAAATTCAGACAGTTTGAAAGCAGTGAAGGGTTCTGCTATTCCTAAAAAAACACAGACAAAAAACAAAAAACAAACATATAATCAAATGTTCACTTCTGCCAAGACCTTTTCCAAAATTCAGGAAATGAATTCGATCTTCTTCTCCCTTGTCACATAATAGAAACATGTACCATTTCCACCTGAACTGAATGTTCACATAATATGAGGGATTGCGTTACTCCAAAATATAAATTTGATTCCTTGAACTTTATTTTTCTTCTTTTCTGAAACATAAGTCATGAACAGTGCCATCGTAGTATTCATTTGAGGCAAGTACATCTGTCCTTTGTCATCCTCCCCCCTTTTGTTAACTCCACGAAACAAATTAGTGTACGAGGAAATTAATTTACCCTGGCCAGGCTGGTATTGGTTGATGGTCAGCTGATCCAGCCTGACCTTCATGTGTCCCGTTTCCATGATCCTGTCAATGACTCGACTATAGAGGGCGGGCATGCCACCTGGCAGGGGCCTCTCAGTGTCCACGTTGTTAGTGGCGTAGTTAAACTCGTAGCCGTGGTGCTGGACCCTCCTGTGCTTCAGGCTCTGTTTTTCTGCCAAGAGAGAAGGACATGAAAAAGGTGCATTCACAAAAACTATTCAGTCTCGCCTACTACATTTCCCAGTTTACTGTATTTGACAATGACATTCTGCCTTTATTTTTTACTCAAAGGAAAAGACAAAATTTGCTGGGAGTTATCTATTGGCTTCGAAACAGCAAGGCAATGTTAGCTTTAAAAATCACACAGGTTCAACAATAAGAAATATGAAAATTCTAAGAACTTCTAAGTCCTTTTGTGCTATGTGGAGTGTTTAATTAATTGTAAAGTCATTTTTGGGCAAATACCTGTTGTTGTTGTTGTTGTTTTTAATATGGTTATTACAATTGGAACAAGATTCATGGAAACAGTTTCTGAAGGCATTTGAGAGCTTTGTGTGTTATTACTCTCCTTAAATTAAGACTCTGGTGGCAGATTTTATTCTTTGAGTTGAAATTGCATTATGCAACATAAACAAATGGATAATAAATGAATGAACTAATAAATAAGTACACAAATGGCTAACTGAATCACTAAATAAGGAAAGAAATCAATATACGAATAGACAAATTGTATCTATTCAATGACATCTAACAATATGCAACTCAGCACCATTGTGGCCATACTGAAACTCTGAAGGAAAATGTTCTTGACAACCAACCCATTACCATTTCCCGCCGAGCACTTCCCTACACCACAACATACGCATCATCATCAAGCTTATCCAGAATTCAACAAAAGAGCATCTTTGTATTCACCATTCTCTTCATTGCTCTCCCACACGATGCTGTCCAGGAGTTTCTGCTCGAGGTCCTCGTCTACGAAGTCAGGTATGATGACGAGACCAGGAGGTAAACTGTTGTTGGATTCCTTGTCAGAAGGCACTGCATGTATTTGCACCATGACCAAAATATATCTTTGAATACACATTTAGAATCAACTTTATTGCACACACACTCCTAACAATCAATCACACAATTTGAACTTATAATCTCATTTAATGAGTTAGCACAGCATCATATCTTCACTGAGCTTCAGTATATTTTGGTAAATTCTGCATAACATAAACTGTTTGACTTAAAGTTTTTGTTCTTAAAGTACCAAGAACTGGTATGACCACTATCACACAGTCAGACAAGTACTTTCACGAAATGTGTGAGAAGCTTGAATACATATCATTTATCATGATCAAAAATTAATGTAATATGTATACAGGTATGAAAGAAATATAGAGCATGATTAAGTACCATCATACTTCTAGTAGACAAATTAAAATGCTCCCTACAGTCATTCATGTAAACATTATCTCTTCAAGGGTTTCATAATCAGAGGAGATAGACCTATGCTAAAAAGACCTACCATCATCTTGGTAAAGATCACATCAGTTAATTTATGGGTGCAGAGTCTATTACAGACACTAAACTTGCACCTAATCTCTGAGTATACTCTGGCAAATAAGACAGTAGAAGTGGAAATTTTTGCGGTGTTGAAATTTTCACGCATTTCACGCAACCAGAAGCTAGCGTGAAAATAAAAGCAAGCGAATATTTTTGCATGTCATATGTTCCAGTAGTTGATGTCTTGATTCCACGGAATTAAAAACACGTGAAACTCTTCTTACCTGGCCTAGCGCAAAAAATATCCACTTTTACAGTAGTCTGACCTCAGCTTAAAGACTCTAGTATTTCACGCTAAGCAGATTTGCTCCCCCCCCCCCTTATAACAATCATCCCTAATGAGACCTTCAGAATACAAAAAAAAAAAAAAGATTTTCATCAAGGTATTGCTCCCAATTCTCCCCTAAAATAGTGAACACTCTAGCCCATAATGTCAGTTTGAAATGCTTTGATTTTTCTTTTTACATGACACATATCCCACTGTTTAGCATTCACTTGTACAAATAATACTGTAAAATTGGAAACTATTGCCAGAGTAAATATTTGCATTCAGTGCAGTAAAATTAATTTTACATGTTTTAAATTCTGTGGAATCAAAAAGAAAATATATCATTACATATTACAAGCAAAAATATTTGCATGCTTTTATTTTTGCACTATTTAGATGTTGCATGAAATGCGTAAAAATTTCCTTGTTTACAGTATGATGTCTTACCGCTCTCCACGAAAGACAGGTAGAGGACAACATTGTCTGGGCCAAGACCCCTTCTCAGCTGATGGCCGTGTAGTTTCTGCATGGCAGCAATGGCGTGAGATGTGTTACCATACTTCACGAAGCAGTAGGGCTTCTCTCTCAGCATCACGACATCATCCACCGGTCCGACGCTGCCGAAGAGGAGGAGGATCTCCTCTCTCTCGATGCCATTACCAAGACCACCATTGGCTACCAATATATTCTACAGACACAAACAAAAATAACCTTTCAGATATAAATTCAATTAAAGTCAAAGTGTTTCTACATAAACAAAAAGATACAAAGGATACATTTCACCAGTTGAGGACAGGCTGATTTTGCTAAAACGAGCATTTCACATAGATACCTGCCCGAGTATTCTCAGGACTTGTCTTCAATGGGTTGAAAAAAAAAAATAACTGCACATATCACATAAATTGAAAATATGAAGTAATTTTCCATTATTTTCAAAGAATAATCTCACCAAAGAATGTGGACATACTCTGCAATACATTAGTACCCAGTGATTCCCTGTTGAGATATGCATTGCCATTGGGGCAGGCATTGGTCCAAAGATAACAACATTTATGATTATACAACACCTTAGAATGATATCGAATTGTGATTGGCCAAGAACATGTCACATGACATTCATTAGAAAATATCTATCAAACTCATTGAGAGTGACAGCCATGCATTAGGCCCCCTATTGCACAGCTCGCAGGTACTAATGCACAGCTTCGCGGGGAGCTACAAATGCACGGCTGCTCGACTTCACAAGCAAAGTACATGTACTATACGTGCTTGGCTGCAGCGCTGCACTGGTTCATTCACAGGAAAGGCGCAGCAATCAAGTACATGCAACGTGTGCGCGCAGCTGCAGCTAGTGGCATGTACTGAGTGATATGTATTGCATACTCGATATACGGGCCTTTAGTAGGGCCTACAGCTGTGTTTTTACTTTTGACTCAGATCTGCTACGTGGACCACAGTGATCTCAAAATCAAGTTGAGAAGCCGTAATTTGATTTTTTTTCCCTGTGGTTTCATACAAAATCATTGTCGGAAATAGACATAGTCTAGACCTACGATCTACCGACATCTCAGATCAGCTTAGACCTAACATTAGCGTTATCGACCTAACGATGGTGTGATCAGTAAACGGCGTATTAACGGTTAGAATGGGTAGGTCCTAACGTTAGACCCTGCAGAGTTTGCGATTCCTGTGACTATGTGGTCGAATCATTGCGAGTGTTTGGTTTAGAATTCTCGGCCCAACTGTTACATTTATTTTTGGACCTATCCGAGTTGTCGTTCACTAGCTGATTTAGTACTGTGATTATGGACAAGGTGTTGTATAAAACGAATAATTTATGATTTTGTGAGTGCATTGGGGCACGTAATATCGCACTCGGCGCGAGATTCGCCACTGCACTGGTCTATTCAACGCGGCGCTACACACCGCGTTGAATAGACCAGAGGCTTTCATCTCGCACCTCGTGCAATATTCGTGCCTAATGCACTCACAACTCATAAATTATTCGTATAATAGAGTCTATCTAGAATCTTCCACTTCAAAAATATAATTTGCTTCCAACTCATCACCTCACCTGCACATGGAATGTGGTACCGTAATGCAAGTTCTCTAGACAATCACATTATGTGGCTTCAGAGATATCACTTAGTCTAATCGTCGTTCTATGATCTATAAATACGATGCAGATACAGGACTAGATTACTAAACCATCCACGACAAATTTACTGTTCAGAAAGGGGGGTGGGATAGTTCAAACACAAGTGTAAGTATGTGGGACTGACGTAGAGGAATGAATGACTATTTCTGCAACACTCTGTGCTTACCCGCGTTGGATGCGGGGAAGTTTGTAATCCTTCATGTTTCAGTAGTGTGTGACGTGCTTTAGCTTGTTTCTTCGCCAACTTTCGCTCGGACTTTGATAACTTCTCTCGTTGTTTCCCCGACAGACTTTCCTCGAGCTCGGTATCACACGATTCCATGATTAATTGTGAAGCTTGCATGCAGCATGTATTGCATGCATGGAGACTGATACACCTGTGAAGACTATTGCGCAATTTAGTACAGCGCCATCTCTTGTCTGGTACGTGTCTCTCCTCGAATTTGGCTGGAAAGTAACAGTGTTTCATTTCTAGAGTACTACAGGTTGTATTTCTGGGTTGTATTGTGACATGTATTAAACAACAACAACAACAACAATAATAACAACAAAAAACAACAATAACAACAGTAACAACAACAACCATGTTTTTTGGGTGGTTTTTTTTTTTTTTTTGCCAAAGCCGCTTTTCACCCAAATAGAATGAAATTAAGGAGAAAAGGTAAGCATTTCCAGCAAGCAATTTCAAATACTTTGCCAGAGGGACGGATTTTCCTCTACAGTAGTTGCTTATTTACTTCTAAACAAAATCATCTGACCTGAGTAAGTCCGGGCTTGCAAGTGCAATGCACAAGTAATGATTGCAGAACTACTAATATCCTGTTTGATGTTAAGACGACATTAATTATTATTTTCAAGTAAACTCGTATTTCAAACAAATTTTTGAAATTGTATAGATAATGATGCCATCATCTACTTCAAATTCTCATCCCATACACTTCTCTTTACATCTCTCAGCGGTTGAATTACATGTATCTTGGTATCCAATGTTCTCACCTGCAGCAAATTATTATTTCAAAATTCATCGAAATGTCAAACATGCATTTAATGGACAAACGAAAATAATTGCGATATTTAAATTACATGGTTTTATTTTACACAGTTGTAGCATTATCATTGTTGTTATCATTTTACTTTGGATTGGCTCCGCCATTATTGCTCCTCAGTTAATACAAGATTCCCGTTTTATACACGGATAAAAACAAAAACACCCCGAGGAGCACTGTTTTGCTTAAAAAGGGCTCTTTTCACTCAAATTAAGATGGATAGAGAGAATGCGGAAAGATTCGGTTGACATTCCGTGAAGAGTGAGCAAAATAGGACAATCCATTCAAACTTTCGAGTTGTTTCTTTTTAACTTTTGGTTGATTCTATGTGCTGCCCTTTCTACAGAGGGGACAACACTACCACCTCTTCCAATCGATCTGTGTGTGTGTTAGTGGGGGGGGGGGGGGGGGGGGGGGTAGCGACCAATACCAGTACTCGGCCAAAACATTTTCAATAATGTAACTCTTTGTCAAATTCTGATGGAACTCCGAATCATTCTGCTCTTCTGATATGACAGATCACTTTAGTTCTCATGACAATGTATCATTATCATACTCTCTAAAAAAAAATAGAGTGAAAATATTCACTCTTAAAAGAGTGAATTTAGAGTGAAATTGGAGTGAATTTTGAGTGAAAATGTTAATTTTCACTCGTTTTAGAGTGACCTCAGGGATCACTCTAAAATCTTCAAGTGATCCCTGAGGTCACTCCAAAATGAGCGTCTCAGGACATTACTGTGAATAATGACTGCAATCAGCAATGTAACCTCATGGCTCATACATATATTATGATACGACTGCAGGGAAAGCTGACATTATTTCGATGCACGTGATGAGGGGAAATGCCTTTGGCGCATGATTGTTCTAAAATCATAGTCGGCGATTCACGCTTCAATGAGAAGGCATGTGAATCATGAAGTTAAACCATTAGCTCATCGCATTCGCATATCAAGTTTTAAATTCTACGCAGAGGTACAAAGAGAAATAAAAACTTGTGAGAGTTCCAACCGCTGATCAAATAAGGCTGTACATATTTTCAAGTTGCTGTTGTTGTTTTTTTTTTGAAAGAAAAATCTACAAAAACACAAACAAAACAAGCAAACAATCCAAGACACTAATTTCCTTAATTCTATGTGACTGGTTTTTTTTTTCGTGAAGAGTTACAGCAGATAGTTGTCTAATGTTCTGACTTTAACTATTGAAGATCGAATTCAGAGATTGCAAATCAACTGCGATAATTCTGAAAACTTGGCAACAAATCAAAATGTGTTTCGTTGTTCAACCAAGGGTCTCTTCAGAGAAGTTGCTGACCCGACTTTACTTGTGGCATTCACATACTTGCCAACTCTACCGCATTTGGCAGTAGACTACCGCTTTTGAATGATTTCATTAGCATTCAAGCTAGCGCTGCTCGCATAGGCATCCTGGATTCTACCGCTTTCTCAAATGAAAATGTTGGCAAGTGTGCATTCATAATGTATGTGCATTACCAAAATACCTTTTTTTACATTCCATCGCAGAGCACGATCTGGCGCGAGTGTTGAATAATGTCAGATTTATTCAAATGTTATCACAAATGTAAACATTTTATAGTCGTACTCAAACTGAACAAGTCAATGATTTTCAACAGTGAAACATTAGCGGTAAATAAAATTATCTGAAACTTGAGGAAAAGAGTTAACATTATTCAAAGTCAAGGGGATGGATAGCTTGAAGGTCGGACAACCAGAAATAAACAATCTTAGGGCCGCTAGACATAAGAATAAAAAGTTGTTCTAGATCATGTGTACAGGCACCATCGAGATTTCACAGCACAACAATTTTCATGTACCATCAAATAAATTTGAATTATCGCTGCTTTCAGCATTAGATGTGAATCAATCTGAATCATTGTGACAAATATTTGGATATTCTTCTTCATCATTTCCGACTGCTGCTCATATTGACCACTTCTATCATCATTTGATATCTTTTAAGAAAAGATTGCATCAACATATCTAGATTTTAATCATCATCATCATCATCATCATCATCATCATCATCACTTTCATCATCATCACTTTGATCATTGTCTAAGTCCTGCAGACCATCCTCAATCTCATTCATCTTCATAATCACAGTGGTGGTCTCCTGCATTCAATCATTTCTGATATCTACTGGAAAAATACTTACTATCTATCTTATTCATATGTTTTGTACATGTTTACTGCACAATACAATGCACTACTGCTTTAATATGTTTACCTCTTTGTGTAATGCTATGTTATCATTCTAAATCATTGCACTTGTTATTTTTTTGTCTTTGTGTCTTTGAAATTTGTATTCAATTTGTATTTCATTGAGTGTGGAAATAAATCAAATCAAGCAACAAAATCAGTTTCCAGTTACTAAAGAGACAATAAATACAACAAGTCAGCAAGGTACCTGTTACAATAGCACTTTTTTATTTTGCCATGTATATAATAATATTAATAATTATCATTTGATATATGGATATATTGCCCAGTGACAGGAAATGACCCATAAATGACATACATATTTACAAATACAGATAAGTTCTGTCAGTCTTTTGAACTACACAAAGTACACAACATTGACTGTATCGTGCCAAAGTGAGCATATACCGTTAAACAAAGTAAATATTCTCGCTAAATACTCCTGACACATAAATAAATATATCACAAATAATATTCTTCTGTTACACAAAGAAAGAGAAGAAAGGAAATTTCACAGATTAAACTTGTGCATGACACATTCATGTCAGACATAAATCTAGCAAAATTCAGGTAAAACTATCTAGCAAAATCTCCCTTCATGTGTGCAGTATGAAAGGCTCTTTTTTTTTGCAGAGAGCTCATTATAACACAAGAGGTAGACAACTGAACAGAATGAAAAAAAAAATGGAATCCAAAGATGCCAAGGAGCTGCAACTACAGGGGTAGGTGCTCAATGGTCGAACCTACCAGAAGCTCTCATTCAAAAGAAAGACAAATAATAAAATACTGAAGTGTGCATAAACTCCTGCATGCATGACGGTCACATACGGATTCAACTCTGCCCGTCTGATCCCAGTGAAGGGGCCACGTTGGGAGTAAGTGTTCAATGCGCTCGGTAAAATAGGCGCACAAAGATGTATCAGTCCTTATTCCTCACACATTCTGTGAAATCCTTCTACAATACGAATAAATATATGAAGTATGATACAGTCAAAGATATGGCAAAGCTAGCCTGCAATGTCATAGAAAACAAAATAACAATAAGCGACATTCACTTGGATTTTAACAGTCTTTTAAAGATGACACGATAATAGAAGTACTGACAGTAAGCATGTCAACATTAAAATATTCACAGTAACCAGTTTGTCATAAAGTAATTCTCTGAATATCTGTAAATTCCACTCTACATGGGAAGGAAAAGCCATCAAATGTTCTCATAATCAACCATATTTTTCTCCTTTTCTTTTTTTTTTTTCTGGTGTTAACAGGGCACCAGGTCACAAATGACCTTGCAAAACGAATTCACAAAGGGGAAAAATTAGCATGCTGATAGAAAAAAGGGTTGTGCAAATGCAAAACTCCAAAGGATTCCAATGTGAAAATCTTCAGTGATACAGTCAGTACTGCAGTAACTGTATCGTATCGTAACCTCATAATCATGGCAAATACTTGGGAACATGGTACTGGTAAAGAAGTGTCCCCAAAACTGATGTGTGGCAAGAATATAATATTACATTTAACAGAGAAAGATATAGATATAGATATAGATAGATAGATAGATAGACAGAGAGAGAGAGAACAGAAATAATATATTTGCAGCAACACACTTTGTCGTTGCATGTATTTCTTCTTGTTTGTTTGTTTTCCTGACAATGCATACATAGTACTACCCACATTTTCCTTTTTAAACCTCCATTTTGTAGTACTCCATTAAATCTTGGTTATAAATACACAAAGTTGCCTCCCCCGTGGCATCCAGTCTTGCCCAATGCAGCACGATCATAAATAGCATGTGAGGCAGAAGAGATTTTCTGCACACAGAACAAAATTTGCATACACAACACAGCACACTAGGTCTAGGTGAGGTAGGGTAAGAGAGTAAAAAAAAAATGAAAGAAACGAAGTCCCAACTGAAGTTCCCCAAACTTTCAATGTTGCTGAGTTTATATGGGGTGCAAATGGAGCTCCACTAGAAATGCAAAAAAAAAAAAAAAAAAGAGAGAAAAAACTGATTCCTTGAGAATCAGACTTTATGTTAAATATTCCAAAGTTTTAGCACAGTAAATGTAACAAAAATATTAACAAACAAGAGAGTGTGCATTTTTGTGCTCTTGTTCTCAACATGGCAAGAATATCCAAAAATATACATATACTGCTAGACAACCATTGTTCCTTGTTATGTGCACAGTACCATTAAAGTGGAATCACGAATTGACACTATGATTTTGATAAAATTATCCACGAACCGAAATTTGTTTGTTTAAAAGCTTATTAAAAGGTGTTCAGATCTGCACTGCTACGTAAAAAGTGTATCCTACATGGCTATATGAAGTTTCTTCTTAGGGCTTTGTCAAAATCAAAGTGCAAATATACCCAGTCACAAGCATCCCTAACTCTTGTCATGTCACTATCCTCATCTAAAAAACTATAATCGGTGCTAAAAATGACGCAGATCATGAAAGTTTCAAACGTGTGACCTGCATGCTGCTAATTATAGAAGAAGAGAATGAATCACTGATGAAGCACTACACATCTCTTAAACAATGAAATGAACAAAATTGTCACTTTGGGTCATTATGCACTCAAACTGAGATAGGGATAGGGTGCAAGTACAGTCAATGTCAAATGTTTCACCATGATTCTAGCTCGGTCGTACGATCATCTCTCCATAATTCAACAAAAAGATGGGTGCTTCTTACAAACCAGTGCCACTACCTGTGCAATACTCTTCTTAGAAGCACAGACAGCAATTTATGTCTTACAGCCTCGTGCGTGGCATAGTAACTATTGACATGCAAAGATAGAGAGAGATCAAGAATGACATACATTCATATATGTAGATATATTCTCTTACTCTGGTATATCAACATTACGTGAGTGTCTTCAACATCTGAATAATCACCGAAATCACCAAGTGCGTACTTTCAGAATATTATTTGTGCACCTATTATTTATCACGATGGTGCAAAACAGCTGCATTTCAAAACATGTATGTTTGCTGTGAGTGAAAAACAAAAAAGAACGGAAAAAAAAAATGAGATGAACATAAAGCTGCACCATTCTTTGTTGTAATGACCTGAGAACGTTTTTCCTTTGCTGCGACGAAACAAAACCAAACATGAAACACTGACAAGAAATCTACTACAATATACCCAGCCAGGTATCGTCTCTTCAGCGACTCGTAGCATCAAAAGCGTGATTATAACTCCCCTTTCACTTTGATGAACGAGAGTTGGGGCACTAATTGAAAAAGAGAACTATAAAGAAAGAAGTAATTCAACCAAAATATTCATGAACAATGCCCAGGTTTTGAAGCAGTCAGCCATTTTCTGTCATTGACATATATATCATATATGCTTGAGTTGTCCCCTAGCAAAGAAACACATTTTCTTCGAGAACCAATAAAGGCAGAAGATTTTTATTTCCAAAATCAACTCCACGGGAAAGTTTTACCTCTTTTAAGATTACCTGTCAGACAGATTCATCTACCAATAGATACAGTTATTGTTTGTAATTATACTAAATTGATATAAATATCATATTCAGTGTCAGCACATGTTTGACCTGATAATGTATCTCGAGTAAATACAATGTCAAATAATGAGTTGTATGCCAAAGGAAAAAAATTATGTTTAAATACCACGGTCAGGGCAGTAATTTTAAGAGAGAAAGATTAATGCAACTTTATTATCACATGATACATACATTCTTCTTTTCTTGTGATTTATAATGGAGACAGTTATAACATTATACATATACAGAAAGAGGGATTTCTGAAAGAATTTGTTGAACATAATCAGAAGTTCTACATACATTTGCTAGAGAGCATTGTTCAGTGCAAGATTACCTTATTTAGGACGTTTTTATTATGTATCACACTTTCACCATAGAACCCACATTGAGTACATCCCAAAGAGTTCCTGATGAGCCAAGATCATACACAGAAATGTTCTGAGGCAGTTCTCAATACAGCAGTATTAACCATTCCCTATATGAACAGTGTCTCAAAGTGTGTAAATATTCTTCTTTTGATATCTACAATCGACTAAAAATTGCACAATCACATTGTGTTTCCTTCTCTCTTTTTTTTTCTACATTTTTGCATCGAAACAAATATATTCATGAAATCATTTTTTAATTCAGCACATCTCAGAAGGTTTATCTCACTATTCTTTTTCCCCCTTGCATGTCCTCAATTTTCTTCAAATGTTTCACACTCTACAAGAGCATGAAACTGTTTAGGTGGTAGATACATACTGGAATATGTAAACCATACCAACTCTAAGTAAATATTCATTCTCATGTCAATACACATTAAATAGCACTGGGGTTAATGCATTATTACGGGAAATAATATATAAACAAAAACTTCTACTATGCCTATGTAACATCTGAAATGATAAATACTCAACATTTGACACATGATATATGAAAATGGCTCTGCAGGGAAAACAAAATTGTGACAAGGGACTAATTTAGTGGTTTCCATGCTTTTCTTGAACATGTTTTAGTCTTTAAATCATCTTTGGTATTATACATCATTTATCAAGTGTAAATAATCATGACAATAATGACAGAGACATAAGATGCCCTTTACTATGACTAAAGAGACAAATTTTGATGCAAACCAGATCAGCCACGATTCGATATCTCTCATACAATGCCACGAGCGCACAAGATTCTTCACGATAATTTCTGCTGGTCATCAAGATCGGGAGGTTTCATTCGCAGAGCCTCTATTGCAAATTCAAACTCAATCTCTGCTGAAAACAGCGATACTATCCAGTGTCTACCACATGGTGATCTGGAAGGACTGCTCTCAGAGTTCGAAGTCCCACAAGTCCATTTATTTGTAGTGGTTCCGACAACTTCCGACATCACTTCAACAAATGATATCCAGCTGGGCTCCTTTTCTTCCCTTGGTGTCCCAGACATGTACTAGGATTTGACGGATTGCCAGAACATGTGGTCTCTCATTCACTCTCCTCATGGTGCATCGAGGGGTCCTCTCAAGGGCATTTCACACTTTCGTCTCTGGCCCAGTCGTGGGCGGGGTGTACAGGTCCCGGATGTGGCCCACCGTCTGGGCCAGCATGTGGCCGTAGGCCTTGTTGTACCACTCCAGCGTCCGCCCCTTGGTGTCCACCCGGCTGATGTGGGTCAGCCGCGACTTGCCCGAGCCGCAGGGCTCGATCAGGAAGCGGGAGGCGAGCTCGGTGCCGCGCACGCTGCCGATCAGCGAGGCGTCCGGATGCTCGATGGAGGTGGAGACCAGGGCGCATGCTCCCTTGTGCAGGTTTGTCCTCCATGATCTGTAAAGAGAAGAGGGGGAAATGGTAGATGGTGAAATGGTGGATTGTGAAGAAATTAATTACTGGCTATTGGTATCAGGTACAAAACAAGTAGAGAACAATAATAAATATCATTTATAAAGTGCTTACTAGTACAGTTTCAAAGCGGTAAGCATCTTGTAATGGAGAAGAATTAGAAAGGAGAATTAGAGAGCTCATGAAGTACAATAGCAAGACAGCTGTTGAAAAAGAAGATATCGTCCGGAGGGAAACCAGATGATGAAGGTAGGATGGAGCTAGGTTGTGGACAATCTTGTAGGTGAGGAGTAGAACTTTTGAGAACGAATAAAAACCTATGTTTGCTCGTTTTTAAGTTCAGTTGTGTTCAGGAAAATAGTTAAAGTAGCAACTGTAACATACAAAACAGATCAGTACATACAGGACCAAGCTGTTTGTATCTTTGAAATGTTGATAAAAGTTATCAGCAACACACATATACCATATGAATATGTTAACAAGAGCAATTTCTATAACAAGGCAGCAGTGCTGAAACAGTGTAATAGGAGGTCTTTGCTTGTCTCCTACACAACATTATACCCAATATAAAAGAGAACCCACTGACTACTGACCACTGATTACTGACCTTAAGACTGTGTAGTCTCTGGTGGGATGAGGGGCCATAGAGTTGACCACATACTGGAAGACCTCCGTCTGCTGGTCAATCTTCTCCACCGTCCTCCACTTCAGCAGGTCATCGTCCCAGAGATGCCTGGACGTCACAGAGGAGTGGAAAGAAGTAAGGAACATGTCACTGCTGAATGAATGTGCCTTTATCATTTGCAAAACCATTCATACACTCAAGCCAAGCCATAAAGACAATCTTCAGAGTACACGCATACATAAGAGTTGTCTTTTATGGGAGAGGATCGTTACACCCAGGGTAGATTATACACAGCCCGGTGAAATGGAGTTTCTCTTGTACAAATGCAATACTGCAAATGTTTTTTATTGCAAGATTAATTTTTTGCATTCTCCCACGTCAGATGAACTTGGCATGTTTCTAATTTCGTGGACAGTCACAACAAATGAGCGAGCACTTTATGCAGCTCACTACTGCCACGGTGGTCAAGGGATTCAGCAGCTACATACTACTGTAAAAGGTAACCGGTCTGCATTACAAATGACTGTGCTTTTACTTTCATGATAGTAACAAGTTATGCAAAATGCGTGAATATTTCCACTTTTACAATACATGAACAATAACTCACTGTATCAACATGGAAAAAATAATGAGTTCCTGCATGTCACAACTGGGTTGCTCTATCACATATTGTCTATCAGTTGGTACTTTGGATCTCAAGCACATCAGTATTTGACTCTTAAAAGTTTGATATCTGAAGTTTGAAACTCAGAAAATTCTAACACCACCACTCGGCACTGCAGATCTATAAAATGATTGAAGATAAGGACCAACTTGTTATTCAGTCCCTGAGGAACAAGTAAACACCTACAAACTGCCTGAACAATTCAAATTCTGAGAGTCTGTCTAGCGCAGACAGTTCTAATTGACTGCGAGCATTCTCCAGTGTTGTGCAAAACTGACCTTTCCCTAAGGACGCGTTGCAAGATGACGGAGGGTGGGGCCTCAATCTCCGTGGTGCACTTCCAGAGCCTCAGGGGGTGTCCGTCGCCCACCTTCTTGTAGGACACCTCCACCTTGTCCACCGCCGGGCACGACACCCACCCCTTGAACTTCTCTCTAGATTCCTGGTGTAAACACGGGCACAGAAAAAGGAAAGGGGGAAATTAGTTTGGTTTTCATCACACCAGTGACGCACTCTTTGTTTTTTCGTCGCATGAGCAGCATGATGGTGTGGAGTGAATATCGTTGACTGGCTTTTAGTTGTAAGCTTGCACCACATTTAATGTGCACATCTAGTGGAATCATCAAAATGGATTGACAAATACTTCATGTGTTAATAACAATTTTTCAACTAAATTATCAATTTTTAACAATATTCACATTACATCGTGAAATACAGTGTATTATATTATATAAACAATTGTGATACACCATATTATGTATCAAATTGTATGTACACATACATATACTAAATAGTGATTTATTCTCCATTTTTAAAGCCAAAACAAAGCATTCACATTCTAAACAAACTATTCCAAACTATTCCAAATGATGTTCGTGAAGACAAGAGTTTCTTGGTTTTTCTATCTTTATCTACTTGCAAATCTACCTCTCAGCTATCTATCAATCCATTTGTTTCTATCTATTGATCTATCTATCTGTCTACCTATCTGTCTTCCTGTCTCTATATCTATTTATCTATCCATTTATTTATCTTTCTATCTATCCATTCATTTATCTATTGATCTATTTACCTGCCTACCTATCTATTAATCTTGCTATCCATCCATTTATTTATTTATTCATTTATTTATCTATCTATCTATCTGACTACCTTTCTGTCTAGCTCTAAATCCATCCATTTATTCATCTGTTTATCTATCTATCTATCTATGTATGTGCCTACTTATCTGCCTATCTATCTGTCTATTCATCCCATGCTCTAGTGTCTAGGAACCCCATCTCAAACAATGGGCAGAGAGAGATGCACTCATCTCCTTGGGCTGATCCCGCATCCCACAGGCTCACCTTGAGAAGTCCCCCGATGCAGCTCTCTAGGTAGCTCTTGTAGTCCCCACTCTCGTCTGTCCTCTTCCTGCCCAGCTCGCCCAGCGTGACTGGCTCGCCCAGGTCCATGTAGGAGAAGTGGCACTTGGCTAGCAGGTCCTCCGGTACCTGGGAGGAGAAGGTTGAGAGGGAGGATGGCAAACAAAATTTAGTCAGATTTTGCTTTTGCTCAAATCTTCAAACAGCTGCAGCCTCTTGCATTTAACTATTAACCCGTTGAAGACAAGTCCCGAGTACACTCGGGCAAGTGTCTATGGGAAATGTGTGTTGTAGCAAAATCAGCCCCTCTCAAACGGGATAAACATGTTTTCAATTTTCTATTAACACGTACATTGCAGAAAGTTGTTATGACACAAAGTATGTACATCTCTCTCTCTTTCTCTCTAACTTCTCTCTATCTTCTATCTATCTATCTCTCTATCTATCTGTCTGTCTAATTAAACACAGACACAGCCAGCCAGCTTTTGTCACTTTTGTATAGGTGGGCATGAAGGAGCTTGATGATTGAATCTCATTGTTGTGTTACATTACCACAAAAGACAAATGGTGAGGTTTTGGTGAATTATCTGATGTGAAATCATTCATGAAATGTTCAGGCCATGTTCGACTCCAAAAGGAATCAGAGCCAATTACGATGTTTTCTGTTTCTTGGTAATAATTTACTAGGGTTTGAAGAGCAAGAGAGCATACAGCCAAGGAATTTCAGCACCGTTATGATGTAAAAAGGGACCGTGAGCTGGTGTACTTTGTTCTACTTAAGCCACTTACAGGTTATCATTGACCAGAAGAAACTTACAATATAGCATTGTGTGTGCTAGACTTTCTCTGATACGTAGACTGGCATATACCATTACGGGTTGCCAAAATTGTTGCAACCTTGCATATTTTTTGCCTGACGTGGAAAAGATGAGAACCGAATAGAATGCCAGAGAGCCTCTCACCATGAAGAGCTTCTTGCACTCGCGGATCATGAGCGCCAGGCACTCGTTGGCCGCCACGTTCTCGATCAGCTCCTTTTGGTCCGGCTTGCCGCTCGTCTTGCGCCGCTGCCGCGGGCTCATGGCATTGTGCAAGCTCTCCCCCGTGTTCAGCTGGAACAGTGAGGGCGCAAAGCACACGGCCAGGTTGTAGGCGGTCATCTGTGACAGGGTGAGGGAAAATCAGAGAGAGCATTGATTGAGATGGAATCAAATGAAGAAGTAGACCATAACATAGATCGTGGTATCTGCTGAACTTTAACTTCAAAGCACAAAAAACTAGAATTGGTTGTGAAAAAAAAACCCCACAACAGCGCCATAAATAGACATTTTATGTTCAAATGCACAACTTGATGTTTCAACTTTTGTGTCCAATTTTCAACCTACAACATCAAAATGAAATCTGCTAAAAGTTTTCATCCTCAAGTATCACTAGGTATAAAGAATTGTAGATGTAGACAACTTGGTGTGGTAAGTAGGAAGAAATCACTGAATATGAAAAAAAAAACCCCAAACAAACCCACATTTCATCTGCCTTTTTTTTTCCATTATGTGTTTAGTTCAGACTCTGGATTCTCTGGCAAGTTAGTTCCAAAAGCTGGTGACTTCAGTGTACATCAGGCTTCAACAAGGAGACAATTTTCAGGCGAGTTGAATGATGATACATGTATCATTAAATCATTCTATGTTGGAGACAACCTCATAAAAATAAACAACCATGAGAAAACTGTTTTGTGGGGTTGAGTCTTTTTGTTTTTTTGCGTCATGCTGTTGGGTTGCAGATATTTATGGGGCAGGTCAACCTGTAACAAATCATGTCAAGCCATTACTAGTCCCTGAAACGACTCAAAATATTTTCGCCTGACTGTAGCACAGATTGTGGCTGCAGTGAAACTGTCCTGCTTGCCGGTTGGTGAGCCAGATTCCTCATAATTTATATCCAAACCTAAAAGAGAACAAGGACAACTCCTGACATATCAGAGAACTCTGAGAAATACTTGCGCCCCAAGTCCAGTTATCTTTTGGATTACTCGTCCTGGGGCATCGTAAATCCTTTGCCAAGAATATCTACCACACGGCGATATGCCATGGCACGCTGATTGAGCAGACTCTAATCTGCTGGATGGTCTCGTCAGAAATATTTGCGTGTGGATAGAAACTGAGATTGAGACCTGCTTAGCGTGGGACTTGAGGGTGAGGGGGCTCTTAAAAAAGACATATTTGCGGTCAGTAATCTCAACCGGCAACACATTTGACATATCTCCAGCACGTGGCATGATGTCATTTTCTCTAGGTCAGAACATCCTTATCACAGAGTCACTTTCACCGGTTTCCACAAAGTACTTGTGGCTGGTAATAATTATTATTTTCACCTGTAAAGCTCAAGCTTTACCTTTTTTTTTAATGGAAATCTATTTTGAGAGAAAATAAGAGAAGTTTTTTTTTCACTCAATCTAGAAGGCTGCTAATGAAAATGAGTCGAAGAATATGAAAGAAAATCCACGCAACTAAAAATATTTCCAAAAGAATGGAAAAGAGAAAAAACTACAATTACAAATTTTTCTTTCCTTTCTGGCACTTTGCAGAATCTGCACTGTTGGCTACATTGCATGATCAATGCACTTGATAAATTTAGATTTTTTTGAATATGAGAGAGGAGAATACATATATTCTCTTTGATTTTTTTTTTTGTAAAGCAGTTTTTGGTATCTGCAGTCCTGATCATTTGCAAGACTATGTGAGTTGTATACTGTAGCTGCATAGCAGTAAAAAATGATAGCAGTCTAGTCCCACTCATATGTATGTGTGTATCTGCCTTTAGGGGATGGCACATAAACACCTCCATGCCATGGGAGCCCAGTAGGATTCCGAGAAACTCCTTGACTTAACAGATGGATCGAGCACTTCCTTGAGAAGACACCCACGGCACATATTTCGTCACGTCTCAATTTCCTTTGCGTCTCGACAGTGTCGTACTGTCTCGTGAGCACACGCACACGTTTTTGGGTTCACACTATAACCTACATTCACGCCAAGATGGATAACTTCCGAGCCACAAGTATAATTTTTTTAGGGGACTGTTTCAGCTCTATTCTTCCTGTATCTTTGCTTCCAAAAGGTGCTTTAGTAACTGCAAGCAGTGTGCATTGAGAACATCCTATTCAATGAGGACAGAAAAGAAATGACTTTCTTTGAAAAGAATTTCTCAGATAGATTCATTCTTTATTTGCATCATCTTAAAAAACACACAAACAAACAAACCAAAAGATCTTTGTGTTCATGGTAGATTCTTCTCTATCATATTCCTCACATATCAATGTGAGTCAAAGCACGATGAAGGTGAAATCACATAGGCACACACTGTAGCTTGCTTGTACCTCCACACATTCTCTCACATGATACAGACATACAGCTATACACACACACACACACACACACATACATACAGATTCACATGCAGAAGAAGATTCTATCCCAGGGATATGTCTCATGACAAACACTCTCCAAAGCCACCCCAAGAGTCATGCTCCCCATAAAACTTCGCGGGAGGCCACTCCACGCGCCGACCCCGCCGCCCTCCTCGTCGGCAGAGTCTGAGGCCCCTGAAGTCTCCCACTCTCGAATTAAAGGCTATATTCCCATACAAGGCTATATGCAGCCCCCATACATCCTTCCAAAGATGCATGGAGGCCCAAAGGGTTAAGCTAGTCTGACATTTGCTATGTTTATGTTATGCTAAGCTATGCCGTTGACATATAAGCATGATTAACTACCATACCCCTAGGCATATGATAGCTCCTTGACCTTTTCTGCAAGGCCAGGGCTCACTATTAATACTCTCTCATAAAAACGAAATCAAATTCATCTTCCACTGATGAACGTGAATCACATCTCGGGCGGGCAAAATTGAAACTGACTGGTGGTAGATCGGGCGATATAACTCATACCTGATTGGTGTCCGACTGGCCGGCGATGTCGCTGAGGAAGAGGATGAGGGACTGGAGGACTTCCCGGTTCTCATCCGGCATGAGGAGGATGGCAGCTTGGATGACTGGGATGCGGAGCTCCTTGGGAACGGTTGCTGCATTGGGATAGGGGTAGGTAGGGATGGGGTTGGGGGGAGAAGAGGGGGTTCGAAGATTGTACAAATCAGTCACTGGATGCATTGAAACAACATTGATTACAAGGCTGCCCTGCTTAACCCATCAAAGACAAGCTGATTTTGCTACAACAAACATATCTACAAAGAGATCCTGTACCTGCTCATGTATACTCGAGGACTGGTCTTTAATGGGTTAACTTTGAAATATAGGTCAGAATCAGGGATGTTGTAGAAAGACCCATTATGAAGAAACTTGTGGGTTATGTGCATCTCAATACTCGATATAAATTCCAAAATAAGGAAAGTTTTAAAATTCTTTTGTCAGGCTGTGAAGAGATATATATTAAATTTTCAAAACAGCTTCCTGCAGAATCACAGAGACTAGGGGAGGTCTGCATTTCTCTTACTACAACATTCCTTCCTCCCTAGGACATTTAAATTGTTTATCGTCCATTTCCTGAATCTGAACAAAGACATATCTTTTGTTAACATCATGAAATATTATCAAGAAAAGTAACAAATTCAAAGGAAATATTCAATGAAACACACACTTCTACAGTAAAAAACAAGACAGCATTTCCATTTGCAAAAACAGAAATTAAGTGAGGTTCAGACTTCTAGTACTACTTGATTTCCTCTTCTCGGTGGAAAAAATGGCTTATTCATTATTTCTGCTACATAAATTTTACTATCAAAATGTTAGGTAATGAGTCAGACAACAGCAAGTACACTTATGCATAGATGTATATAAGGGACCACTGTCCCGTGAAATATTGTTGTATTTGTTTAGATTTACAATGACCTAGATAGATCTATTTGGAAAAGACGGCTAACATTGGCAAAAGCCTTTCAAGGACGAGATACAAAGAATATATAAATAAAAATAAAAATACTTCATCAACAGTAAGATTGAATATTATGACCTCGGTTGGTGTTAAAGTTGTTTATGAAACTGACACAACCACACACACACAAACAGACAAATACACACACGTGAGCACACAATAACAACACACATACCTGCATTACAAACTTGCAATAGAAAAAAACAATGAAATACCGCTGAAAGTGACTGTTTTGTTGTTGCAAGACTCTTTTCACTGTATACAGTTTGACCTACTTTTTACTGCTTATTCTTCTGCCCCCATCCCTTCTGCTTTTGATAAGAAAGAAAGAGTTACAGAGTTAAAGCGACAAACAGTACCCTGCCACTTCTGCGATAAAAATGACCCGACATTCCTGTCAAATTTGAAGCAAATGATGTAATTTCCAGCCAATCATCGTGGGGGGAAGACTTCAAGCTGGCCCTCTGACTTGCAAAGTCTGGCAAAGGATGGGCTGGGGGGAACATGCCAAAGATAATGTCATTTTCGAAAGTATGCCGAGCGGTGAGGTGACAGGCACGTGTGCCTTCCAAGACATACACAGGTCATCACTTACTGCCCTGGTCTTTGCATCATGCAAAACCTGTTATTCCCCTCCCCCGTTCCCTGTCCCTCCCTCTACCTCTACCCCCACCCTCATCTTTTACCTCATATTCATTCTCTTGCTCTTCATTTTGTCTCACATCTTTTCCTAAACAGAATACATTTGCAACTGACTGACAAATTGCCCTTCATCGACGGGAAGAATTTCAGAATATATTTGTACGTAAATTACTTGATCTGCTAGTATCTACCCCCCCCCCCCCTCCTTAACTAAAACATGGCTCCCATGCCAAAGCATTGATGGTATAAACAAGCTAAAACATGATAATTCATTTTGCAACATTTTTGTCATTCAAGAACATGACTGGATTTTTCCAGTTTATGATGCTGCTTGATTGATTCCCCCCTCCCCCCAAACAAACCACCCCAAGTAGACACCTGACACAAAGTCTAGGTGTCTGTCTGCACGTCCGTCTGTCTGTCTGTCTGTCTGTCTGTGGTCTCGATCCTCCACCCTCCACTGGGTTTCACACCACGCCTGTGGCGCAAAATCGAGCGATTACGATACCGAGCGCATCGGGGAGTTGGCCATTTCCTGATTCGATTAGGAAAGGAATCGCAACTAGCCAGCCATGCACACGAAGAAGGGCACCTCACTCAAAGCCTCTCTCCCATCTCTCCCTCCTATCCCTCCCTCCCCCCCCCCCCCACTCTCTCCCAATCTTCATCTGTGTGACATCAATTGATCCATCATGCCATTATATCGCCTCTCATTTCCTCCTGGCTTCCTCATTGCCTTCGCAGTGACAGGCGAGCAGCTCACCCCCCCCCCCCCTGTACTCTTCTCCTGCCAGTGCTCCTCCCGCATGATACAAACAGGCAAAGGAAGATGGAGCTCCTAATGCCTGTTTCCATGGCAGCAGCTAGGGTGACAACCAATCAGCTCCAAGTCTTTTAGTTGTTACTATGACATCTCCAATATTATTGTCATAAACATTTTACAAGGTTTACCTTTAAAATAGGATCAAGGTGATCTTCTTGAATAAAAAATAAATGTTACTAAATAGGGTGTTAAATCCACACTTCATCATAAAGTAAACAGCAGTATGTCATCTTTGGCAGAGCAAACCAAATATCAAATTGTCCTTCAGACATCTACTCTCCCAAACACACAGAGCCCAAATGAAAAGAAAACATGTGGTAAACCACTTCAGCGGGCATTGAATTTGCATTGACATAAATAGACTCATTCCACCAAAGTTGTTTTGAGATATACCTCATCTGGACTAAAACTCCATAGAGCAAAATGTACTTAGAAATGCAAAACAAACCTGAACCTTTATAGTAGCAGGAAATTTCTTTTTAGTTCTGTTTTTGTTTTTTCATCATGGTTGTGTAACTACAAATAGCCTCCATTCCTCAAAATTGTTTTGAGCGTTACCTCATCTGGACTTAAACTCGGCAGAGCAACTTGCACCTTGAAACGTGAAACAAAACTAAGATCTTGAAGCAGCAGGGGTTTTTCATTGTTTTTTTTTTTGAACTTATGGCTGTGTACCACATGTTATTTATAGTCATGACCATTTATCTGTTTGGTAAGGTCCTCTGTGCAGCTGAGGGCTCGCTCAATGCGAGAGACCAACAACTCATCCTTTATAGTATGCTACACCTGCCATCTCCTCTGCATCATCTTGTCTGTATTGATTTCTCTACTTTTTATTTATTTATTTTTTTTTTGTATATCACATTGACGGAAGATGCTACATTCTGGATTATAATAAGAAACTTGCAAGCTGCTTCAGCTCTTCGTCAGGATTTATTCAATGTATTACTTAAGATGTTCAAAGACATCCCACAAAAGTTAAAAGAAAGAGAGAAAAATGGCACGGAAACAGAAGCTTCCGCTGAGAGAGTAAAACCCACAGCAAGAGAGAGAAAGTGGCACTGAGGTAGGAAAGAGATGAAAAGAGATTTCTGAAGGAAACAGAGAAACATATAAACAGATTTCTGGAGGAAACAGAGAAACATATCGAGACAGGAGGAAAAAAGAGAGAGGAGAGGGAGAGGGAGAGGGGGAGAGAAGGAGATATGGCAGGGAAAACATTATGAAAAGGGGATGGACACAATTTTCAGAGGTGTTCAAGGGATTGCCGGCTGAGACATTTGATTCAAGACCACATTTTCCTGATCCTGTCTCTCCTTATTGAAATCAAAAAGAGGAAAGTACACACAAAAAAAAAAGAAGGAAAAGAGCCGAGCATTCAATGAATCTGTCATAATCCCAACACACACATACACAAATTCAGCAAAACTTAATACCTTCAAAAAAGGAGGCTAGATTTGTGAGGTCTACAGCTCATGTGCCGTCCCCGGCCCGACAAACGGGACGGGTCACGAACCTGCGGCGAATCTGAAAAACGGGAGGGGATTGGGGCGACACCTGGGCACGGCCGCATCTGGATTTGTCCCCCTCTAAATCCGTCAGGACTGATCTAACTTTCTGCCCCCTAGTCCTGTCAGATTGCAACGATCGATGACAGACGTGGGGCTCCCTTTCAGGGGGGCACTCCCCCCAAGAGGTTCCTCCATATGTCCATAGATGTATGAACATGGATATCACAAACTTCATGAGCACTCGCACTATAACTCTCAATTTGCTATCTGCAGTCGATATCTCTCCATACAACAATACACTACATATCCTTTGATTTACCCATCAAATCAGAATGCAAATTAGTGATTTGTTTTCCCTCCTAAAATTTGTTCCACATTTACCATACATTCATTCTACTCAACATGCAGAAATTCACGCTCATATTTTTTCCCCCCATGATTGGCATTTGACCCTGTCTTTCCCCTTTGATTTTTCCTACACCGAAAATTATTTTCTGATTAAAAAAAAAAAGAAACAGAAAATCATGTTTCAAACACGACTATCTTATCTCTTCTTTTTCCTGTTTATAGCTTCAGGAGGTGTTCATCTGCGATGATGAATGGCCAAACCATCGCATCTATTCCTGCTGGGTGACAACAGGCCCTTCTGACCAGCGACCGAGATTGGACGTTTCCTCTGCAAAAATCACACCACCCATGATCACTGCCGAAAAAAAAAAAAAATTCACACCTACTCTTCATTTCCAAGTACTCAGACAACCGGCCAAACAGCCCCAGGGTAATGTCAACTCCGCCCCTTGTCCTCCATCCTCATTTCATCTTTCTGCAGGCTGTGAATTTTCTCTCCTCTCATCCCTGGACAAAAGTCCCAGCCCCTGCTTTTGGGGATGAGAATTCATCATGGAAGATCAGACCATAAAGAGCTGGGGGTAATGATGCACTTTCATGGAAAATCAAGGTGAACAGTCATGAGGTCCCTGATGTTTGCTCATGATGGCCTCCTTGAAAATGCCTCCTCTTTCCCTCTCTCTCCTTCCTTCTCCTCCCTCATCGCTTATCATGATAACATAAGGTATCTCACTTGTTGAGCAGGATGAGTTGAATTTAATTATTCAAGCATTTATTCATGAATGCTTGAATGACATTTCCCTGTCGGGCAAAATTATGGCCAAATTCATCTATGAGATATATGTGGTAGGCCTATATGTAAAGAACTGCATCAACCGATTTATAGCAACTATATTTCATAGAATGTATGAGTCAAGACTCTATAAGATACAAGTTACATTATATCTATTCTTTGCATTTGATTAGCCCATGATTACCTTTCATTAAATTTTCAATTGAATTATTCTATTTTGTTCAATATCCTTAAAACCAGGAAGAAAAAAAAGGAAAGGTGAAATGGCATATGTATATGCTCTTCTCTTTCTGAATAGGGCTGAATCCAGAACATGTTGAAAATGCTTGTAAGATATAAGTGTGAAATACTAAGAAAAAGTCATTACCGAAGCAGCCTACAGCCATGCAGAGCTCTTTCCTGTGATGTTGACTTAATCCACATGAATTCCTCTCCACTCGTTAGCCTCCGGGACAGAGGTGAGCCCTGGTCGACTACAGCCGATTTGCTAACTGAAGGCTTCTATGTTACAGTCGGGGTCGCGACCCCCGGGTCAATTGACTCCAGGTGTCAACCCTACCCAGCAATCTCTCTCTGTCTGTCTCTCTTCCATCTCCGTAGCACTCTTTACCCATGTTTTCTGGTTCCCTTTGAGTGTTGATAGCACCTCTATTCCTGGAGCAAGCGCTCATATTTTCTGATCCCACTCATTATATCGCCATGAATCATATCACAGGTATTCCTATCGACACTCTTCCCTGCACCTTGCTAAGAAATCCAATCCGCCAGCAAGAACAAAGTCTCTCTTGTGTACAGAAATTTTGACACTTATTACCGGACGCATGTCTGAGCTTTGGGGATTGTAACTTTCCCTGTGCTTTCTCTTCCGCAATCAAATCAGTTCAACAGATACGAACATATGGCACATAAATAATAATAATACATTTGATTCACACAAAATGCATCTTTTATCAAGAGCTATGCAAGCTTAAAGGTACATGTACTATTTTCCCATTGTAAGTTGTACCTGCTTGTCCTTTGGGAGAAACATACCACCTGTTACAAAGTAAAAACAAAAATCATTTATAAAATGAAATACTTTAACACAGTATAAATCAGAATAATCAAATCCTAAATACTGCAAGGTTTACTTTAATGGAAGAAGATAATTTCTCACTTATCTCCCTATTCCTCTTGTCTGATATTGTTTTTTATTTCTACTTTCCAACACAGATTAAATCTGTTTCTCTTCAGCATTGGATTATTTTTCTTCTCGAGTGTTCAAACAGAATGAGAAAAGAAGACGGAAAAAAAAATCAGAACCCCCCCCCCCCAACTCGGATTCTATTTTTGGAATACACGAGGGAACCTTTTATTTTCACATCTAAATAAGCCGTGTGTTCCTCCGTCAGCAGATCTGGCAGATTTTCTGCGCATCTTACGTTTCTGAAGTCGGAGGATTTGCGTGTGGTCATGGAATGAGTCGACGTGATGAAGGAGGGGAGAGATGGAAAAAACAGAAAGAAAATACAGAGATGGAAAGAGAGCAAGAGCGAACGAGTTTGAAAGAGGCATTCCCACTCTCAAAAAAACCCTAACAAATGTTTGTGATTATCTCATGGTGTAAGGCGGCCCTCCTGTTGAGCCGCGCTGAGTGGTGCAACCCAAGTATCACCCTATCCAGGGCAAACCCAACTTCCAATCCCTTGATTTTTCCTGGATGATCAACTTGGAAAGAGTCGGGATTCTCTATCACCCTACTGAACTGAAGAACCCCTCTCCCGAGATGATTATGCTGGGGAAGAGACGCATAAATGGGCTTTTGATTGGGACTCAACGAGCTCTGATAGAATCAGGAGTAATTTGAGGGCTGATCTGAAGCTCAGCGCTTGACATCCATTACACATACGTGGAAGTTCATGTACAGAGAGTATATCTAACATAACAAAATTCCACCTTTTATACAAAAACATTTTCATCAGAAATATGAAGATCAATGATTGTTTTGAAGATCAATGATTGTTTGGAAAGATATCTCTTCTCTGTCACTGACATGCATTCAACTTTATATCAAACAATCAAAACAATTACGTTTGATCCATAATGGGTCGGCATCTGTACATCCAATTCATGTTAAAAAGCGAAACTCCAGATGTGAACATTCCTGTCATCATTTCATAAAGTAGAAAGGGGGAAGCGGGCTGTCATAGCAGGTCCACACAGAGCCCACCATTGTTTCAAGTTATCGTCACAGTGTCAGATGGTAAAAACATGGAAATGCTCCAAATTAGATTCGATGCAAGTTCCCCCCAAAAATAGACGCTGAAAATCTGCCTGACAAAGGGCCCCTGGGTAAAGTCATTATTTAGGCGACACTTCAGCGAACCGAACGGGGGAGGAATTGTTTCTTCGAGGAACAGCAATGAAGTGATGAGAGAAAGTTGTTTGGTAATCTGATCAGAGATAAAAAAAGGGGAGGAAAGGGATAGTTGTCGCGTTTTCTCTCAAAAGGGGAACATAAGCACTGAAAGAACTCTTTCCACTCATCTTTTTTGTTCTAGTGGGTGCATCTCTTCTTTTTCTTTTTCTTTTTTTTTTGGGGGGGGGGGGAGGGCAGTGATACTACAGACAAAGAAAGACAGACAGATAGTCTATTTGTTTTCAGTAAGATCCTCAATAAAATGTGGATGGAGGGGATAAGAGGTAAACAGGCACGTTCTTTACACAAGCACGGCGTTGTCCCCGCAGGGTAAACTTGAACCTCCAGAGAATATGCCATGATCTGGAAGGAACGGGAGAGGACCTATTGGGACAAAACCCGATATGATAATGTCGGAAATTCCAGAAAGAGTGGAGAAATGCAATCCTAGGGATGAATTCCCTCCTTTGTTTCAACTACAACAAACCTATGTCACACAGTCCCGAATAATACACAATACAACTTTGAAAGAGGATATCTCACATTTTGAATCTGTTACTTGGCACAAGGCATACAAACTATACACCACTGATTCTTGCCTGGAAAACAGCATCGACATTGACAACCACACATACAAATCTCACCTCAACCATAATCATTACCTTCTTGAAGCTTATTAACAGAGACACACAGACAGACAAAAAAGGTGCAACTTCAGCATTGGCTGAATAGATATGCCACTTTAAAATGCAACTTTTAAGAGGCAATACAAAGGTGATACACTGTTCCGTGCAAGCAATGGCTAGTAAGTTCACAGATAAGATAAGGTACTTCTCGTTGACTTTCCATAAAATCTGCACCAACAGGATGTACATAAACCACAGAGCAATCACTTGACAATCAGCCGTTGTTACTTTTTTCTCATTTTTTTTTTTGTCTAAATAAAAATGAGCCCACACAGACTTTTTACTGAAAAGTCAATCAGCCCCAGTCGCCATCCACTCTTCACAAATTCTTAAATGATGAGCAATGTGAACTCACTGCTTGGTTTCACAGATTAACCCTTTTTATGCCAGGGACTTTCGACTGTGTGTACAACACTATGGGGTTTTTCTGCATCAATCAGCACTCAAAGCACATAAAGGGTTAACAATGAACTTCAACTCATGCATAAATACATACATACACACACACACACACACACACACACACTCACACAGACATACAGTGTACAGAGAGGGAGACAGACAAACAGACAGACACACAAACAGACAGACTGATGCAGCAATCAACCCCACAGTCGCATGAAGCAATTTATGGCATTTCTTTGGGGAAAGGGAAGCGAAGGCATATGGGTGAAAATCGAGCAGCTACACAAGACTTGTCGAGTACTCACTGGTGAATAGACTGATGAACGTCTCGGACAACTTCGGTGTCAGGAGCGGTTCTGGCAGCTCCCGGAAGTACTGTTTCAACATGTCCGCCACGTCATAGGCAAGCATGCCCTCATAGTTCAGAGTATCTGAAAGCGTGACGGCAGACAACAAAAGAAAGATTAGAAACGTATTTCCTGCCATATCTCACAAAAGATTAGCAAAATATTTCCACATCAAAACCAGTGTATGTGAGTCTCATTGATTACACTCTAAATCCTATAAATACACCATATCTTTAGTGTCAACACTAATTGTAACACATCATCTATGGTTAGAAGTAGCGACCTGCATGATCTAATTAGATGACTTGACTCTGTGTGCTTGTTGGTTTTCATGTCCTCACATTTGTATTCTTGACACTCCAGATTGCAACATCATGAGGCTTTTTTTTTTGGTCATACTAGAAACTCTTTGCTCTTGGCTGCAGACTCTTCAACTGATCCTTGCATGACTTGGTGCAGTGATAAATGAGACCAATGAGTAATCAAGCATGTAATTGGGAGGGGGGGATTTTTAATCTTGATTGCTTTCAGTACCATTCTGCTCTGCAGACATACTTGTAAGTCTGCCTACATAAAACAGCTCTCTGGCCAGAGACCATAAAATCTATTGCAGTCATTGGGATAATCTACTCTCGATGTACGTCATATCAAAAGCAGGCTCAAGCAATGACCCGTTTATCTTTCGGTTACGTGGCAATCATTGAAGCTTCACAGATCTGCCACCACCTCGATGAGCATACAAAGGCCTATAAATACATTAATGGACTGAGACCACTTTTTCCAAAACTTGATCACAGGAAGCAGCATCTAAGTGCCAAGCACTGTTCGAGGTAGTTTCAAGACACAGGTACTTGAACACCTGATATCTTATCGGTTCCTCAAACTTACTGATGATATGGACTTCACAAAGGAGGGGCAAAAATAAGTCCAAAATATAAGACAGATGAAGGTAAATAGAGACAGCATATCATAGCTACGATATTCTTATATATGTCATATATATAAGAATATCCTATCTGTGATCTGTTGCTAAAATTTCATGCTGCGAAAAAGGTTGTCAGCTCTCATTTGTGAAAGTTTCATGTCATGCATTGTTCTGGTTTAACAGTAACTAACAGAGATGAATTCTGCAATTACATAAAAATCTTCAGATGTATATTTTGTCACACCAAGGCAGTGAGTTTATATAGTCTGTTCGTTTTCATCAGTGCTTCAATCTTTCTCAAAAGTTGCAAACGTACCTTGACTGGCTTCGTTCATCTTCTTCAGCTGCAGGATGCGGGAGCGGACACCCGGCTTGCGGAAGAGCCCCACGGCCTCGCCGGCCTGGCGCCGCAGGTACCGCATGGCGTAGAGGATGTTCTGGGGCAGTGGCTGGCCCGTCCGCTGCAGGTGGTGCAGCAGGGGCACCCCAAACACGATCCGGTCCTTGAAGTCCGCCGTCTTGGACCGCTTCATGAATCGTGGCACGATCCTAGACAGAGATATAGAGAGAGTATATGGATGAAAAAATCGTGGCAAAGTGGGGATGGTTTATTGCAACTGAGAGGACATACAAGTAGGCTGCAGAGCTTGCATAGTAAAATCCAATTTAGCAGTACAGGTGACTTCAATTATAACTAAGTCCTTGGGACTGCCAGTTTTCGTTTGTTATATATCAAAATTTTGTTACAGCTGAACAGTAAAGATATTTAGATGATGATTTTGGGACATGAATTTTTACTTCGTTGTAATAAGAATTTCAAAATTACTGTGTTTGTTATAATGAGAATGCACTATATAATCCTGGTGTGAAAAGAAAGAGCAATGAGCAATAAAGAGAAAGATAACAATTGGTGATGAGAAATTGGCTAAAATATCCACAGAAATATTAATAAACAGATAATGACAGAGACACATCTGGTATCACTTAATCATTATGTCCACAACACATTGATATCATAGTCAACTGACTTGTCAAAATCCCCTGAGCCACTTTGTATTGATTGGCATTCTAGCATATAACCACACCATTGAGCTGAAGATGTATGGCTGAGTGTGATACCAATGAATAATGTAGGTAGCAATTAGCTGATGGAAGCGGGTGGTGTGACAATGTTCTGAGGAGTGAACAAATGTGTTTGTCTGTTTTTGGCTTTTTTTTGGGGGGGGGGGGAGGTGCTGTTTAACTGGATCGCTATGAGTCATTGACCATTCTCCTACTGTAATGGATGACACAGCTATGTAGATTGTACTGGGACTACACAGGAAACAAATGGCTGAAATCTACTTTTGACATGTAAACACTATCGATAAGAAACACATCTAATGGTTACATGGCTCTGGTGTACACAACCAAAACAATCATAGGCCATTCTTTATTTTTCTGTTTCTTCTTATTCATGGAAATACAGCACATGACTGCACTTCAGCTTTGGAAAAGATTCAAAGAAAAAAGTTGTTTATCACTGTCGTTAATGACTAATGTGTTGGCTCCATTTATCACAAGATTCCTCGGTAGACAGATAGCTGTAAAACTGCCCTGAAGACGTTGACAGCGCCAACTCTCTCTTTCTCTCTCTCTCTGCCCTTCCCTAACCACAGCATGACAGCAGATGAACAATGAATCCCATAGGATACCACTAGGATTGATATCTCTACATGACTTATTCTTCCTTTTCTTTTCTTATGGCAGAATTTAGACCAACAAAAGTGTTTGGCCACACATACAATATCTTACACGTAAGAGAAGCAAAGATAAACGTGTATCACCAGCGACAAACATTTCCTGGTAGTAAGCCTCTGCTGTATCCAAAGATCCATCTTCTTTTTTGCCCATGTTGCATTATTTTTGTTCTGATTCTAGTTTTCTTTAGTTCCGAGAGAGTGGCTGACTTTGCAAAACAGCCAAACAAGCATTGTAACAAAGTGAACAACTTAACCACACATCCTTTCAATACATAGAACACAAACTTGTTGGGAAAACAATTTTATTTTTACACCATAAACCCTGCCATCCCCCCCCCCCCAAAAAAAAAGAAAAAAAGAAAAAAAGAAAAAGACAGACTTGCTCCTGAGGATCAATAGCTCTCATGAAAAATTGACCACACATTTATCTCATCTGTAAGAAAGAAAGAAGGAGGGTGGGGATGCCCAATAGGCTTCTTCCATGAAATCAAAAAGTCAAGTGCTTCTACAAATAGCATCCCGCGGGCCCGGTATATCACACAAGGAGAGATGCTATCTATGGAAGACACTCACTTCATATTCCTCGCTTAAAGAGAATCTCCTCTCTGAAGCATTAAAACGTGCTACGAACTGAGAGGTGAAAGATTCCTTGCAACTGCGTGTGGAAGCAATACGAAAGTTGTGGGATTTTGACTGTTCATCCATATTTCATTACAATCTTTGTTCTTTATTGTACAAACCAAAGGGGAGAGTTGTGGGGGCAATGGCATCACGACTAAAGTTAACCCTTTATGTGCTGTGAGTGTTGATTGGCACTGAAAACCCCATAGCCTTGTACACACTGTTTAAGTCCCTGGCACAGAAAGGGTTAATTTTCATACAGTGATTGTTACTGATGCCCTGATTTCATGCAGAAATATAAAGCTTTCAGACACCCCCCTTTTCTGCTCACTTTCATTGGACTTTTAGTGTAACTGTTAGTGAAGATTATATATTTTTCTTTCTGATCACAGTCTAGGCAAACCTGGAGAGGACTTCTCCTTTAAGTCTGCACTGCCCTAAGAGGAAATTTCTCTCGCATCTTCCTCTTAACCTCCTCTTCAATGATGTATTGTTTACATGATGATGAGAACAGCTTTTTGAGAGCGAGGTCACAGCTCAAGTCATTCAGATAGAAAGATAGATAGATAGAAATGAATGGATGGATGGATGGATGGATTGATGGATAGATTGATGCACATCTTGGACATGATCAATGGTACTGTCACTGGCCATATCAATATTAACTAAATAATCATTGACCTTAGCATGATCATGGTGCAGTAAAGAAGTGCCATTACTGAAAAGACAGGCACCTGAATGATTTCACAAGACTGCAATTAAACTTGACATTATCACAGATAATATCTCCCCTTATTCTTAACTCAAATTTGCCTGCACTCTCTTGTCTTTTCTCTGTAAATATTTGCCTGCAGAATTATTTTGCATTCCTCAAACTGGCTTCAACTGATCTTTGGAGGCAAATTGGTCCAGTGGGCATTGCAACAGTAGATGGCCACTGGAACCCTGAATACACAAACTTTCCATTTTTGCCAGGGGTCGACCGGTGGGTCATGTAATGGACACTGCCAGGAGGAATGCCAAAAATGGATGCACAACTTCGTGAATGCTTCAGATTCTGAGATGAAGAGTGTGCGTATGAAGGATACTCTGGTGAGTTGCTTGATTGTATGTAGCAAAGTAGGAAAATAATACACAGATGGATGCAGAGATAGAAAGCAGGAAAGACGTAATGAAATATCAGGAGAACGGCAGATAAACAGGTGTATAGTTTAATGTATCCACTACGAGATAAGATTCATGGATCAATGTATTGATTGGAAGATTGAGAGATAGACTGACAAAGGTATGGACAGAGGGATGGAAAGATAACTTGATAAAAAGATAGAAATACTGATAGTATGGATAGATGGATGGACGAACAGAAATTATATGGGAAATGCACATGTAGCCTTGAAAAGTGTTGAAACTTTTTTTCAACATCATATCATATATGGAACTTTCTCTCAACCAGAGAAGAGAAATCAGTCGGTGACGTCTATGGGTGGGACCAATCAAATGCTCATGCCTTGGTTGCATCATGTAATGGGGATTCTCCCTTCTACATTTTTTCTGAACTTGATCCTAAAAGACACGACCCGAGCGTCACTTACGTCAGGGAAGCGGACTCGATTACGCACATTTTTCTCGCCGTTAGCCAGTACCCACTTCCACTACCAGGTGTGCTACTCATGGATTTTTTTCTTTTTCTTATTTCCCTTTGCCCGTATTCTTACCACGTCCAGCCGGTCCGATGCGTGACAGAGTACCTCTCCATGACAGCAGTCAGTTTCAGCAAGGACAGCTTACGCAAGATCATCAGCTGGCCGACGGACAGGCTGCTTATCTGGAATGGCCTGCAATGATGGGGGGAAAAGAGATATAGAGACAGGAGTTAGGGTACGAGATAGAAAGAGCTCATTAGACTAAGCGAACGGTTAACAGGCCTTCTTGTCATCTCCTCGCTAATGAGGATTCACTTCGTTTTGACGACTTGCCGCAGATGTTCTCTGGCGGTGCGCCTGACGCTAATACGCACTCTGTGACACGATTCTTCTCAACCTTACGAAGTCCATATAACCTACAGGCAAGCCGAGCCTCCCCCCCCCCCCCAAAAAAAAGCAACCGATGAGCAATCAAAATCCCTCATATATAAATCAAGACTAACAGATGCAACTGCCTTCTTTATTCCGTGTCTTAATCCCCTCTGGAGGGATAATATCTGGAGATCTACTGATCTCCTTGAGTACTGATCTCCTTGGGTACACTAAGTCCCCCTCTAAGTCATCAGATGTAAATCATGACATTTGATTCATATGCTTCATCTGTACCATCGTTTCACTACCATCGTTAATCTAAAGAAAACCTCCAAACTCAATCTGACTTGGAGTGCACCAGATCCCACTTCATCTAATCACTCGCACTGTACATTATGACACATACTTTTCTTGGTCTTAATGGAATGCAAATCTGCCATAGACTAATCAGGAAACCCGAAACACATCTCGCACAATGCCGTAATACATCTCTTAAGTCTTCTCTAAAAGGAGATGCATTTGTTAAATCACTCAACAATTACGATGACAACACAACTGAATGAGATAAGAAGAAGTTATTAATTAGGAAATCAGATCTAAACGGAAGCTAACTGACAAGGAGGGAGCCCTGTCTCCATGGTTCGCATATGTCCTTTCACTCAAGACAGAAACAAAACTTGTAAAAACCCAAGATCAGGGTAGCATTTCTTGTCGGAAGTCAATCATTTCCTCTGCAGTAGCTACGTTTCCCCTTCTCTCATATGATGATAAAAATCATATCATTCACTAGCCCTGCTGGGAGTCTTAAGTCTTCCTGCATTTGAATTAATTTGGAGATAATGCCTTCTGGCACCCTTTAGGATGGAAGCATTTATAGAGAAAAAGAAGAAAAATTGCAGGATTTTGAACATTATCACATCAAAAGCAAAAGTACTGTATATTGTATTGAGCAATATCCGGTAATAGGCTTCTGAGATTGTACAGCAGTTTCAGATTTACAACAATACTCATTCATTCAATCACACTCAGGAGTTATCCAATCGTTTTTTCTTTCTTTTCTTCTGAGTGCTTGCTTGCAATTTGAGTCTCAAGCACTATAATTGAGGAGGTGGAACATAGCATGACTTGTATCAATTTCCTTCACAATGTGTTCACATCATGCTTCATGTTTAAACTGCTGTATGGGTGCATATAAAAAGTTGTGCGTTTGATACTGACAGGCCGTAAACTCTGTGACACAACTGTTAGTGTTGCTTGCAATATAAGAGCTCAGTCAGAGGAGCAATTCCTACGTCTGAACAACTCCTAATTCTAAACTTAAGTAGACTCATGCCTTGAAGAAAAGTGATCACATACACCACCATCCCCCCCCCCCCTTCCTCCACCTAAAAATTTGCTGATGTCTGAAAAGCCCAACACAAGCAAAGGCTTGCTTCAGCCACAGTGCCTGCACTCCTGGCTAGCCCTGAAGATGACTGGATGTGCACCTATCTTGACCCCTTCCAGGAGCCCCCTCTTCTTGCTGGGGACTATCCATCCCATCCGTCCATCAACATGGGGCAGGATTAGGGCCTGGATTCCTAATCTCTACAGCAACATAACCCCGCTGCACTTCTCCTAGAATCCTCCCAGGTAAACTTGGGTCAACATCATCATCATCATCCTTCTATTCCCTCACCTTGGTAGTAACTTCCCCTCTGCTTATCCTCACCAATACTCTTTTATGCTCCTAAGAAAACTGCTAAGATCTAAATAGCAGAGCCAAGAATGGTATTCTCTTTAACCTCTCTGTATATTCATACAACAAATATATTTAAAAAAAAATGTTCATTCTTTGCTGCTGAATCTTGCTATTTATTTCATTTTTTTTTAAGAGAGAGAGTTTAAGTTACACAAGGATATTCAGGCCATATTTGCAGGAAACACAGCAGACATCAATGATATAACATGATCGTATAATAGCATAATGTTATAACCCCTCCCAATGAAAAAACGGGGAAAAAATCCCTCCCCATTCCTGTTCTTATTCTTTTCCAACATCACTAAAAGAATAAGCTTTAATGTTTCAAGTGCATGCTTGCTGGCATGTGTATGTTTGTCATGAAATAATAACGACATTAATGACACCACATTTTTTCTAACTTTAATACAAAGCAATGCTTCAAGTGCATGCTTGCCAGCATGTGTATGTTTGTCATAAAATATTAACGACATTAATGACATCACATTTTTTCTAACTTTAATACAAAGCAATGCTTCAAGTGCATGCTTGCCAGCATGTGTAAGTTTGTCATAAAATATTAACGACATTAATGACATCACATTTTTTCTAACTTTAATACAAAGCAATGCTTCAAGTGCATGCTTGCTGGCATGTGTATGCTTGTCATGAAATAATAACGACATTAATGACATCACATTTTTTCTAACTTTAATACAAAGCAATGCTTCAAGTGCATGCTTGCCAGCATGTGTAAGTTTGTCATAAAATATTAACGACATTAATGACATCACATTTTTTGTCTAACTTTAATACAAAGCAATGCTTCAAGTGCATGCTTGCCAGCATGTGTAAGTTTGTCATAAAATATTAACGACATTAATGACATCACATTTTTTGTCTAACTTTAATACAAAGCAATGCTTCAAGTGCATGCTTGCCAGCATGTGTAAGTTTGTCATGAAATATTAACGACATTAATGACATCACATTTTTTTTCTAACTTTAATACACAGCAATGCTTCAAGTGCATGCTTGCCAGCATGTGTAAGTTTGCCATTAAATCTTAACGACATCCCACGGCAATTGCACGCGGAACGGCCTCTCATATTACGTGAAATTCAGCCCACATGTACGTGCAGCCAGTTACCGAATTCTTGTGCTTAGCATCACAAGACAATGTTTCAAGGGCATGCTTGTCAACATGTGAAAGTTGGGCAAAAAAAAAAAAAATTGTAAATGACATTAATGACATGCATCAAAACAGTGCCATAAAATTATGCACATTGTCATGACACAAGGCCGTGGGATCATCACGTCAAAGAGATATGGGATTAGCAATCACATAAATCTTTGATGATAAGATAGGTCAAAAGCCCCTGTCATGTTACAATCTAAAGTTCCTTAAGTCCTTTTTGAGGCATCAAAGTGAATTAAAAGCTTTAAGTCATTAACACATTTTCACTTTAATGTACACATTATCTGCAGTTTTCTATTGTCTTTTTTCTTCTTCAACAAACCAAAACAGTTTTACCATGACCAAACTGTTACTTATATGATTTTAAGACCATTACTTATAAACATAAACATAAACATAATCAGTCCTGCGTGATCTTGTTTGGTATCACTCTGCATTGCCCTGAGGGGTTCTTATGGATATCCCATCATTCTCTGTGGAGGATTTAGAAAATGGTCTGTTCTGTCTTTCAAGTCACTGTGGCCCTCGCTTTAATTCCCTAAAGCTGAGTTGAGGGGCTGTATCAGGCCGAGAGATAACGAGGGTATCCCCTCTTTGGGGCAATCTTTCTCATCTTTCTGTCTTTATGCTGCTATTTGATAATGGTGTATGATGGGAGGAAGGGGGGGGGGAGGGATCTCCCCACTGGACCCCCTGCAAAAGCATGCGCTGGAATGCCGCTGCTCCTCGTAATCGAGTGCCTTGCACGTCACATGAACTCGCCGAGTTCTCGTCTGGAGTGCGAGACCGTCCTTCCAACGATGACGTCAAGACGATATATCAGGCCGGCAGAAGGGGCAACCGTCTCAGGGCAACACTTTCCGCCACATCGATATAGTAAGAAATTGTGGAACACCTCACATCAAAATTAATTGAAAAATTGAAATCACTTAGAGTATTAAGCTGTAAGTATAGTCAATCTGTAATCAAAGCATCTCTAAAATGTCTTAAATTCACTCTGAGTCACAGATTTACAGATATCCTTTCAAGCCTTCTCCCTTATCAATCTCCCTACAGAAATAAAACAGCCAATGCCACTCTATCCGTGTGTTTTTCTTTTAAGTTCATCAACTTGGGGCGAATCGAATGCTGCAGATTTAGAGTTAAGCCTTGTGTGGGGGGCAAAACGTGGGTCAAATTATTCCAGTGCATAAGGAAAATTTTGGGACTCTGTAGTTCACACAAAGATGTACACATTAGCACTCTATCCATATTATGCTGTTGCAGCATAGCAGTTTCTTTTCCACACACATACAATTTGCTCACAATGATATTCGAGAGAAGAATGAGTCAGCTTTGTCTTGCCTCTTTGGGCAATCTGCGAGTATCAAAGGACACGTTCACCCGAATATATGTGTGAATTGAGTGAATGCTCAGTATTAGTAGAACACATCAGTGAAAGTTTGGGGAAACTCAGACTATTGCTCAAAATTAGGAATTTTTAAAGTTTCAGTGCCGCCATCGCTGGATGAGAAGACTACTCCAGTTTGTGCTGTCACACGAGAAGAATGATAATACAGAAAATACGAAGAAAAGTCAACATATTTCAATTTTACTAGCATAATAAAAGAGCACATGGATTGCCTCTTTCAGAAAGCAGGAGAGAAAATACTGCTCTTGACATATATGTCAGCAACAAGTTAAGGGAATTATACTATTGTGTACTTGTCATTAAAGAAAATTAAATTTGTGTTGAATTCTCCTTATATTTGCTAAATTGTTCTACATAAATGACACTATAAACTATAGCAGTATTTCCATCCAAACTTTATAAAATTTCATAACTTTTGAACAGATTGTCCAATATTCCTCCAACTTTCACTGATGTGTTTTTACAAATATTGCTGAATTCACTCAACCCACCCACATACCTACATTGAGGAGAATTTGTCCTCTTTAATATTTGGGGGAGGATTTAACTCACTCGAGAGCCTTAGAGGGTAGGGAGGCGGAGATTCATGCATGCTTACCGAGAGTTGAGGCTTGGCCGATGAGACTTCTGAAAACTGTGCCATCTGATCCTTGGCCTCCTAGCACTGGTGAGACAAGAAAAGCAAGATGAGCAAAAGTAATGACATTATTTCTTAAGTCACAGACACGCACACACACACATACATACAAAAAAGAAAGAAAGAAAGAAAGAAAATAAAGCTTCAAAGGAATATTAAACAAAACCAAACAGAACACGACAAAACAAAAAGACAGAAATATTGGTCAGAGACCATTGGAGACACATGCGTTTTATTAGTTTGGTTGCTTGAAAATTTTATTCTGGAGTGGGAGGCTATAATTTGTTTTGCTTTCATAATTTAACAAGGTTCCTTTAATTCTGAGGCCCCGAGACTTGCCAATTGAATTTAGTGTCTCCTGACGATGCATGTGCATGAAGCACGCACACAGACACGTGTTTACTGGTATGTGTTAAAAGTTTTCATTAGTATTTGTAAAATTTATATGTTACTACTTCTGGCATACAGTTACATCCAAGACTAAATCATCAAAGCATGCATATTTGACGAACAATTTTCCTGCACTTAACTCTTTTGCAGATTATACAATATCATCTTTCATATAACTGCTAGGAATTCAGAGAAAAAAAATTCTTATAATTTTCAAGCTTTTTCCTTTGGCTATGCTGAAGCCGCCCATAACCCTCAAGTTCCATGAACACAAACACTTGCCAATTGAATTTTGTGTCTCTTGACGATACATGTGCATGAAGCACACACACAGACATGTGTTTACTGGTATGTGTTCAAAGTTTTCATTAGTATTCGTAAAATTTATATGTTACTACTTCAGCATACAGTTACACCCAAGACCAAATCATCAAAGCATGCATATTTGATGAGCAATTTTCCGCCACTAAACTCTTTTGCAAATTATACAATATCATCTTTCATATAACTGCTAGGAATTCAGAGAAAAAAAATTCTTATAATTTTCTAGCATTTTCCTTTTGTTATGCTGAAGCCGCCCATAACCCTCCAGTTCCATGAATACAAAACCTTCCTTTAATTCTGAGGCACCGAGACTCGATAACTGAATTTAGTGTCTCCTGACGATACATGTGCATGCACATGAAGCACGCACACAGACATGTGTTTACTGGTATGTGTTCAAAGTTTTCATTAGTATTCGTAAAATTTATATGTTACTACTTTTGGCATCCAGTTACATCCAAGACTAAATCATCAAAGCATGCATCTTTGACGAGCAATTTTCCGGCACTAAACTCTTTTGCAAATTATACAAAATCATCTTTCATATAACTGCTAGCAATTCAGAGAAAAAAAATTCTTATATATAATTTTCAGGCTTTTTCCTTTGGTTATGCTGAAGCTGCCCACAACCCTGCAGTTCCATGAACACAAACACTTGCCAATTGAATTTAGTGTCTCCTGACGATACATGTGCACGCACATGAAGCACGCACACAGACATGTGTTTACTGGTATGTGTTCAAAAGTTTTCGTTAGTATTCGTAAAATTTACATGTTCTACTTTGGGCATCCAGTTACATCCAAGACTAAATCATCAAAGCATGAATCTTTGATGAACAATTTTCCGGCACCAAACTCTTTCGCAAATTATACAATATCATCTTTCATATAACTGCTAGAAATTCAGAGAAAAAAAAATTCTTATAATTTTCTTGCATTTTCCGTTTGTTATGCTGAAGCCGCCCATAACCCGCCAGTTCCATGAATACAAAACCTTCCTTTAATTCCGAGACTCAGAGACTTGCCAATTGAATTAAGTGTCTCCTGACGATACATGTGCATGCACATGAAGCACGCACACAGACATGTGTTTACTGGTATGTGTTCAAAAGTTTTCGTTAGTATTCGTAAAATTTACATGTTCTACTTTTGGCATCCAGTTACATCCAAGACTAAATCATCAAAGCATGCATCTTTGATGAACAATTTTCCGGCACCAAACTCTTTCGCAAATTATTCAATATCATCTTTCATATAACTGCTAGGAATTCTGAGAAAAAAAGTCTCATAATTTCCTAGCTGTTTCTTTCGTCTAAGCCCAAGTCCCCCATAACCCCTTTTCCTATGAGCATGAAACCTCAATAGATTCTATTTACTTTTTACTTCATTCCTTTTATAAAAAATCATTTCATTAAAAAAACTGACCATAAAAGACAAAATAGGAACACTGAGACAGCTAACCATCATCCATGTGTATACAAATATATATGATATCATTACATAATTTTGAATGTTCTATGTGGCATCAAAGAAATTGCAAAGTCCCTAGTATTCTGAAGCACAGAGACTTGACAATTTGATTTAATGTCTGCTTTATAGAGTGTATGATGCACATGAAGCACACCCAAACCCATGTGTTTACTGGTATGTATTTATAGCTTTTTGTTATTATTCATAAAAATTCATATGCTTCTATTTTTGGTGTGTTGTTCAATCCATGACTGAATCATCAAAGCATACATCTACAAAGAACAAATTTCCGGCACAAAACTCTTACCCAAATTAAGCAATATCATCTTTTGACTGCTGGGAAAACAACCAAGAAAGAAAGTAGGATATGTTACAGACCCCCAATCCCCCTGCCCCCAAAACAACAACAACAACAACAACAACAACAACAACAACAACACAATCTTAGATTGGACAACAGTTCACTTAATTCCTTTATTAAATTCACTTAATGAGAAAACTAAAGTAGATGGACTTAATGTGAACACTGTGACAGCAAAACCACCAAGCATGTTTACGCTGTATATTATCGTGACATGTGTTTAAATGTTCTGCACGCCATACTGGAAATTGCTCAGGTCTGTGCGCTGCATCTCCACTCAGCCACTGAGCTAGGCAAGAAGAGGCGAGAAGACTAAACAAACACAAATGTTGCCCATGCAGTGCCTCACTGCACGTTCCCCCTTCCCTGATTCATGTGCGTTGATGCATTGTGTAAATACTGAGAGACATCCATCATAGCCCTCCCCTATATCCACAAGGCAGTGACATTTGATTTGCACTTGTTACCACACTCTGGCCATCTCAGCCCTACCCCCAACCCACCCCCCCCCCCCCCCCCCATTATTTGAAATGCTGTATAACCAAAGATAATGATGAAAGTCACGACAATCATGAATATATTTCCATGATAGGAAACATGCATTAATTGGAATACAAATAAGAATGTCATATCGTCGGCTGAGAACTAGAAGGGCTTTATCGCATTTTTTTTTTGGGGGGGGGGGTATGGGAGGTTTACCATGTTGTAGAGCTCAATCATATCTACATTATGATATCAATTCTAAATCAATTTCATTTTCAGTAAAATGTTAAAAATCAAAACGGCAAGGATGCTATTCTACCCTATATCTGGAGCAATGCTTATAAATCTACCCACTTCTGATTGAATTATAAAACTTTTTATTTTATGGGAGTTGACTGTTTCGTTTTTCTGTACGCTCGAAATCTTAGAACACGATAGTGCCCTTCTGGCTCTCAGCTAATGCTATGTGACATAAGCATTCTAATCATTCATGAAAAGGACAGGACTGCCAAAACGGTTGTCTGTTTGCATTTCTATCATTTGCACCATTCAAGCAGAAAGGGAAAAGGCAAGGAGACATGCTGGAGAATAAATACATGCTTTTCTTTTTCAAGTGTTTTTTGCTTTGAAATGTCCTGAAAGAGGGACAGCAAGTTTTAGTGCATGGTTGCACATGACGGACAGGCGTTAACAATCCTAAAATGTCATTACACGGCCGGCGTAGCAGGGGCATTTTATCGTGGATGTGTCAAGTGTGCATAATGAATGCGCCCCACTGACACACCTAGGGCAGTGGCAGCGGAGGGCTCCATCTGGGATGCCCTAGGAGTGAGGGAAGGATAGAACGAGAGAGAGAGGTGGGATGGGATGGAAGGAGGAGAGAGGGAGAGATGGGATGATAGGAGGTAGAAAGAAAGATGGAAGGATCATATGAGAGAGGTAGAAACAGAAAGACGGACACAAAGTCACTAGCAAAAGGAAATATGGGAGACTTACAAACAGAAGGAGAAGTAGGAGGCGAGGCACGAGGAAGAAAACCAAAGCACACTTTTCTGAAACAATCTCAGATGAAAATATGAAATCTACTACATTCTATCACTGTTTAAATTTGTTGATCCCGTCAACATCAATTCTCTTATTCCATTCTTCTTTTTACAGGGATGGCATTTAATGCAAAGAAGTCCAAATGCATGTCATCTGCTGGCATTGATTGATTAATAAAATGGAATAAAATAAAATGTATAAATAAAAACAACAACAACAAATCAGCCAGCATGAGAACTACACAAGCCCTACAGTGTGTATGTGTATGTGTATGTGTATGTATCGCTTTATTTTGGATTGTTTGAATGTTTGCCATGCATCTGAGAACATTGCCACGTGACGAGTGTCGAAATTTACGATGTTGATTCTACAGGCAGACAGGCTAAAAATGCACAAGTGGGCCTCAGCCATTCCGACTAAATTTTGCACTGAAACCTGGATTGATGCATCTGAAGCAATCATCGTGACACATTATGGAGGTTAGACCACCATTACATACTGCTTTTGTGCCGGTGTTTGGCATTCAACTATATATACTGCCAATAAACACACTTTGTACGTCACCACATATATTTCTTTCTCAAAGCTGAGAAAACATCTCCATGATATAAGTGTAACCTCTTTGTCTTTATATGCCAGTCACTGCTTGTGAAAGGCAACCCCAAAGACCTATTACTTTCAGGCGAAGATTAACGCCCCCCCCCCCCCCCAAAAAAAAAGACTATAAACACACAGAATGATTGTTTGGTCTACTCCAAGTTCTTGCTTATTTTCTGATTCCCTTTTCTTTACATGCCTTCTTTCAACCTGCCCTCCTTCTCAAGGCTCAAGCCTCTTTTTCTTTTTATGTTTATTGTCTTCTGTTTGGTTGTTGATGCACGGTGGTGATAATGTTTTCTCACCTGAGCAGATGAGTGTGGGTGTAAAGTGTAGCAATGGCATCGTAATCCCTTTCCCCTGAAAAATTTCACCCATTCTCACATTCTTGATACTATTCAGTTGGGGAGTGTGAAAATCTGAGCTTATTCTGACTCAACACACAGCACTTTTGTTTAAGAGTGCTGTTCCACACTCTCCTTCAGATCTATCCAATGCACAGAAGAAGATACGATAAACACCATACCCCATCACAGAGAGGCGAGAAGCTTTGGGGGTCACTGACCTCTAGTAATGGAGTGCAGCAACAGTGTCCATTCAACTCAAAGATATCTTTCATCAATGCCCAAGGGTATTAGTTGATCTGTGGGTGTATGGGTATAGGCCTACTAATTGCATGTCATTGCTCTGTGGATTCACGGTCAAAGATGACGATATTCATCATGCATTTACCAGCAGATTCTGCCTCAACTATTCGCCTTCCTCTGCCCCGCTACCAGCACATTGCTGAGGATTTAAATGACGCCGACCTGACAGTTCAAAGAGTCAAGTTACTTGCCATGTTTCCCCAAATTTAAGCAAAAAAATATTGCATCCTGCATAACATGTGCTTGCATAAATATCACGAGACATATTTTACGAACTCGCCCCACATCACGTGTCTGACAAGGCTTTTGCAGTGAAATTCAACTCCAAGTTCAATGACGAATGCAACGAATACAGCAAACTCAAATGAACAAAACCATAAAAGTTTCATTAAAATGGGACATAGATTAAGGAGGCCATGGCAATTCAAATTTCACATGTTTTCATGCAAGAATGATATCAATTCCAACTGCAACGTGCAACACGGCATGATGCGATATAATGTCATCGACTAATAAAAACAAGGAAAATGACGTTTTGGGGGTTGTGGCAAGAAAGTTGCGATCTCTTGAATCAATCGAAAACCCCAATATTAACTGTACACTTTGAGCAGGATTACAATATTTACGCACTAGTGCAAGTTAAATCGATTCTGTTTCTAGAAAAAGTTGCACTTGATATCAGACGCAAATCTTGCCATTTATTGCAAATCAAGTGCAACTTGTTGATAAATAAGGGGAATGCGCAAAATTTGCAATTAGACTTATTAATTTATTTGCAGCTGATTCCAACCATACTTTCTTTTGATGCCCCATTAGGACTATTATTTTACAACTTTAACCCACTTTTTAAAGTTATCACCGTTGCATTATAACATGTCTGAGATAACACTCATGTGAAGATACACATTATTGCTCTGATCTCATTTCATTGTTACAATTTACAGAGTAGCCTTAAACCAGCATGTTTCTGAAAAGGCAGCAAAAATGATCACTGAAGTATAATAAAAAAAAAAAGAAGGTATGTTTGCATGATAGTCTTCATGATAAATTTAGGTGTGGCACTGTTGCATTTCCTGCTGTCAAAAACATCCAGCTCATGAATGTCAACCTAGATCACTGACGTCAACCTAGATCACTAACTTCAACGTTGTATCGTCTACCTCTTTGTCAGTCTATAATGTCCCTACCGACAAAAATGGAATAAATTATTTCTCTGCCATTGGCATTTACTTCTAAAAAAAAAACCCCCAAAACCCAAACACTTAAAACCCAGAGAGGAAGAGATAAAGAAAGAGAAAGAAACAGTGAGATGCAAACGAATATATCGATTACTATCTCTTGCAGACGTCTATGAAAAAATACCTGCCAGGCACAAAGACAGGACTTAAGTAACCTGTACCAGTGGAAATTGAAAAAAGTGCACGGACGGTCTTTGTTTGTTATTCCGACACGCTAAGTGACACCTAAAAATAAAAGCCATTTGCATCTTAGGTCGATAAGAGGTGATGTATACTGTCAGATCCATTTGAAGGAAGTAGACCGACGAGCATTAGTGGAACTTCAGCTCTTCTGCCGTGTTTTTACTCGAATGCAGTCAGCGGTGAGAAACTGACAAATTAGACTCTTCGAACCCCTGCCAATCTTGCTCATGAAATGGAGCGTTACCATATTTCTATTTTCCGTCACTGTTGGGGCAGGAAAGTTTCTGACAGCTTCTGAAAAGCATTGCTTATATTCTCACCATATAAGCTCACTCACATTACCTACAGAAGTTACATAACCAATTACTGACTTTTCATCTAGTGCTTGGTACTTGAAGATGACCAAAAAATAAACACAAAATCAAGAAACCATCAGCACAACAACAAAATCAAAATGCTGTCTCCAGTTTTCTGGATTCTCAAGTATCACTCTGAAGGCATCCAAGATGCTAATAGTGGATTGCTTGTTCTTGCATGCTCATCACCAAATATCTACACTCTACAAGAGAATCAGATGGCAAGAACCCTGGACGCCAAGCTACCCCCAACAGAGGACTTCTGATGACTCGATTTGGTGTAAGTTTCCAAAAATACCTTCACGCACCTCAGTTCGAGAGAGCCCCTTTCCTTTCTTTTACGTCTCTTTGTGAGTTAATTGAATGATCCCTTTTTGCTGCAAAGAACGTGAAATTAGTCTCGAGAGTGAAACTCTACACAGCGACAATCCATTAGGCCCGGAGACGCTAGTGCATTAATTCATGAGTGAAATCATGTTATTCACGGTCCAATCCTACACCCCAGACATACCCCCTGGACTGGATTCATTGTGAGAGTTGTCCAGAGGTTCTTTACACTTCACAGTACTCGTTTTGTATCTCATTAAGTTTCTTTTTATATACAGACAAAACATATGGAAATGCAGTTCTAAAATGGGCCATGATCAATCAAAGGAAATGCCCCCTTTGAATTTTCTTGGTATGTCACAAACAATGGAAATGTACACTAAAATGGTGAAACCAACCTAGAAATCAAATCATGTGATACAAATGTAGGGTTGCCACCTCCCAAATGCTGCTACGCTGCTTTCCAGCACCCCCTTCCCCCCCCCCCCCCACCCATACACATCTTGCTGTAAGATAAGGCAGTTTATGAACAATGTCAAGTAGTTCAAAATCTTTTTGTTTTGTTTGCTTTTAACTTTTTCACCATGGGCCAGGTTACAAGCGCTTCAAATCACCTGCTTCTTTTGGTGTATGCATCACGGAGTAACCTTCATCACAAAGGTGTGCTAGTGTGAATATGACGTACCAGTAAGCCAATCTATCTGATACGAACATGTGTGGGCGTATGAGATGCCTGCAACTTTTAAAACATCTCAAGAGAGAATCTAAGACTCGAAGACAAGAAAGTGCGCTGACAGTCTGAAGGTCTATTCAACTTTACATGGCTGATTAATTCACCTCTACAATGCAGGTACATTAAAGATTATCCTCAGACCACATAATATACTGTAAGAGATAAAGTCTTTCAACCCTGCTGGCCTCCTTAGTACAATCATAAGAATATCATATTCACTTTTATATTTAAACAGAAAGAGTAGGTATCATAACTGACGCACTATCATAAAATTGTAAGTAGCTTTGTCAAGGTTCTTTGGAGACTCTGTTTCAGAGGATCCTTAGCATGCAAGATGGTCACTTTGTGGCTAATGCAGTCCATTAAATCTGCAAAGTCTGGTGCTCCGTTAGTGGGCGAGCCATGCTCAGGGGAGGACGGAATGTGAGAATAAGGAATGGGCGCAGAGAGGGAGGAGGAAGAACCCAGAGATGGGGAAAGGATGATGTGCAGAGGAGAAGATGGGGTGCAAGGGAAGGTGGGATGAGGTACAGGAGATGAGGATGCAGAGACAAGGGGACATGAGGATGATGAGGATGATGAAGATGATGAGGAGGAGGAGAAGGAAGAAGAGGTAGAGAATGAAAAGGATGATAAGGAGCAGAAGAAAGGAAGAGGAGGAGGAAAAGGAGGAAGAGGAGGAACAGGAAGAGAAATTTTAAAAAAAGAGGAGAAGAAAAAGGGATCATTATGATGATTTGGAATAAAGATGATGATGATGATGATGATGATGATGACAGAGAAGAAGTAGCAGGAGAAAAAGATGAGGAACATTTACAAGAGAGGTGAAGGATGAAGAAACAAGAAGGAAAATGAAGAAATGATGGAGAGGATGGAGATGTACAAGAGGAGGATCAAGGAGGAGGAAGAGATGTAGATGAACTTGGCATGGAAACTGAGAGAGGTGGAAACAATATGCAGGATATTTTTGACACATCTGGCAGGTGTCTTTTTAACTCAAGTTTTGATGAGCACACCACCCACATATATCACTGATCTAATCATCAAAGAATGAAAAGAAATACAAAGAAAAAGTGGCTTTTGGACAGGAACACATCGCACACTTTATAGCCATAGGGTGTCAATTTCTTGGCTGGCTAGACTACGCTGGCTAGACTACTACAGGTGAAATATTCAGCCACAAGAAATTTCAATTTCTGCTCCTCTCTGGAATGGGAATACTGCGCCACCTTCACTTCTCGCCGACCGGCTAGAGCGTCGCATTCCTGCCATCTGGGTCAAAACGGTGGCGGTCGCACGAGTCCACAGAAGGTGAAGGTGACGAAAATGCAAATCTTTCCACAGTGTCTAGCTTGCAAAGTCAACGATTTCGGGGTCTTTGCCGGCCAAGGTTATACCAGTTCCCTGGTGAGAAATGTGATAAGCGCTACCATAATAGAGCTTTAATTCACCACAAACTGCTTATATACCCTTGCGGCAACATCCTTCCCCGAAAATTCCCCATGCTTGGGGTCAGTCAAATATATAATGAAATACATCGGATGAGGCATTTCCAATTCCAATTTCAACTCACTCTGGTCCTTCGCCAAAAAAGAATAAAAAATCAACCCAATAAAATAACTGCATCCATTATGGCAAAACAAGACAAATTCAACAGTGCCTCCTGCTTCAAAAGCAAATATTAATTTCATAATCATGTAATTACTGTATAGAAAGAAATATACTTGGGATAGTCATTAGAGCATATGAAAGCTCACAAAGACTACACAAAGTTCTGCACAAATCCTTGTTCTATGGGAATTGTTTGACTGTTCCCGTTTTGAGCGGATCATGGCGGAACTCTGGCAGCATTTCCATTCGCCGATCCCCACGATGCGTCACATTACGACACTGGGGACCCTGTTCCTAACCGCTCCCCTCCATCCCCCCCCCCCCTTCATTCCTCCTTCTCTCTTTCTCTTTCTGACAGGATGCCAGTTGGTATCGGAAGTTTTTGATTTCATGCTCCAGTTGAAGCAGGGTGATGGTGAAAGCAACACTGCTTTCTAAGCATTGCTGCATAACAGCCAGATTCAAGGAAAACGAATGTGGAGAGAGAGAGAGAAAGAACAAGTTCCGAGAGACTGCAAAACAAGAGAAAATAGATGAAAAAAGGAGAGAAAAGTGAACAAAAAGGTGATAGGATTAAGGCCGTTTTCATATTGGCCGAGAAATGTAATCACAACGCAGAATTTCAATTATGGTTACAATTACAATTAGAATTATCCTCCGTACACACGAATGAGGAAGGCTTCGTGGATTCTGTGGCTTTGAATTTCAGAGTGAGGAGGGAAGGTCTGGCTTCTCTCTGAGTTCTTATCAATCACTCTTATGCCGTAAGTAACACACGCTTTGACGACACTGCAAGCATTTGAGAAACACATTTTTTCTACAGAAGTGGTTGGAAGGTTACTGAAAGCTCCACTCAAAAAAACTTGATGTGGAGGTCAACCTGTACATACAGCTGTGTAATCGAAATCATTATCATAATCCAATCATAATTTTGGGGAGTCATAATTGGAAAATACCTCAGGACCATCATCTGAAACACAATTGGAATAACGATTCAAATCATCCTCCGCGATTCCAGTTTGTACACACACAGCCAAAATGCGTCGTTCGAATCATGATGCTGGTGACGCGTCATTAGAATCGTGATTGAAATTACACACTCTCGATATGTGTGAAAACAGCCTAGGAAGAAAGAGAGAAAGAGGGTAAGAACAGGTTGGAAAGAGTATCCTGAAATCTCTCCTCTTCACTTGCGATTGCAGAGTTACAGGTGTCGTGAGCCAGGAAGCGTATTTGTGAAAATGAATCTTGCCGCACTGCCCAGGGTATGTAAACAGGCTTAGTCTTGTCGCATGGTATGCTCAAAGACTTTCCCCATTTCATTCCCTTGGTCAATTTTCTTTTTCTTCTTGTTTTCAAAACAAAAAGGAACCCATTTCCCCTCAAAAAAAAAAAAAAAATCTTTCCTGGGATGGTGAGACTGGGGAACAATATGGGTCGGTCGGTACTCTGTCCTGGGCGATGAAAATCGCACCACAAAGAATGAACGTAATTGCACAGAGCAAGAGGATGATACTGAATGTCCTTCAATTCTTGGGTAAAAGATTTGGAATCTGAGAAAGAATACATAGAAAGATAGTTACCATCTATACTGTACCTATAAGGTCATATCTATCAACACCAACATTCAGGAACAGAATTCTTCAGATAGCTTAAATGGTTCCTCAGACCAGGACAAGCCAGTAGGTCTGTCCTACAGTGACCCCAGTGCAGCGACCCCAATTACAAGCCGAGGGTTCAGAGGTCATATAGCCAGAGAGAACACTGCTGAACACTTTGCACTCCATGCAGAGAGATGGGAGAGAGGGAGAAGGGAAGGCATACAGCTTCTAAATCTGCAAACTTCTCTGATACATTTTCAGCAGATACGGAAATAAAGATTTGAATGAGACACATTCCAACAAATTTATCATGAAACTGCTACATCTGAAGTGTTTTGTAACTAAATGATACAATTCTTCATTGGGTAAAACATCTTTGTAATTTCATAAAGCAACAAGTAGGTGCACAGCCGTCGCATAACCACAAACCTTGCCTTACATAAATCTTAAAAGTTTTAGCATCAATGCAAGCTCATCAATTACTGATATCATTAACATAACTTTCACATAAACTTTAAAGATTACAGTCTCCCAAATATTAGTGAGGCCATTAGACGAAACAAGGAATAAAAAAACAAACAAACTACAGTTTGTGGTTTTATCCCTCAAATCCTAAATGAAAGAAATGGGTCAGAAGAGGTCGATGCTACACCCAATTCCTTGGTGACACCAGGTCAGGGGGTGAAAACCAAAAAGGTGAAAGAGCAGAAACAGCATATGTGCATGGAGGACGGGTTTAGCAGAAGGTCATTAACACAACCTGTTTTTTTTTTCTCCCTGTCATCGAGCTTCTAGCAGGGTTCAATAACTCCTATAAACCCCTACATGCATTTCACTTGAGACAAAACCTCTTGCAAAACATCAATAAATTATGCCTAAATAGTTCCATGCCCACATCCAACAAAATGAAAAAAAAAAACCCAATAAAACTCTTCCCCTTTTCCATTCCATTGGTGCTCATTCAAAAAGACATCATTTCTAAGTCCTCTAATTGTCTCGATGAAAGCACAAGTCCAATTTCATTACACCTGGGGGAGAAATCGCCAGTCATTCGCCCAAACCCAGGCAAAGGTCGACAAGTAGCAGGAAGCAGGGGTGGATGCTTCAAGAATTGTGCCCTGGTGTCGACATGTAAATCTGTTACCTGCTCAAGTGCCTGAACCATGCTTTTTTAAATTAATAAATAAATAAATGACTTATTAGAAGAATGTGCATACTAACTGTGTGTCCTGACATGGTCTGTCTGTCATTCAAGAAAGAAAGAAAAAAAAAAGGCATTACAGGCCTATTCCCTGCACATTGTAAAATTGACAAAACTGCAAAACCCAAGAGGAAAAGGCGAAAATTCTGTCAGCATACATTTCAAGTTGACTTATGCTTTGATTGTCGTAGTTTTGTTTTGTTTTGCTTTGTTTTATTTTGTGTTTTTTTTTTTGGTTGGGGAATAGCTAGTGAAGGGTATTCAAAAAAATTCCCTGGAGGCTGGAGCTAACCTCTTTGATTCCACTGCAGGCAAACAATGTTATGACATTTGATGAACACTTAATGTGACTCTTCAAATATCTTTTCAGAGAATATCTTGAAATGTCTGTCAGCTGTGAATCACTGCAAACATCTTATCCCCATCACTCAACTATTCCAAACCGCATCACTTTTCTGCAGGGCTCCAACTTCTTCTGGCAGACTTCCAGCCCATTGATGCACAAATTCTGTTTTCAAACTATCACAGAAGAAAAACCTCGTCACACTTTTCTTTCTTTGATTGCATGGCTAGTTGTTTCACCATGCTCTCTGTTTCTCGATCTTCCATCTTCCAAGTGTCAACACCAATGAAAATTCGTATCTTTTCCCCCCTGCCCAAAAGCAAACACTAACATTATTCTCTTCTGACCCAACAGTATCATGAATTGATAAATTGAATTATTAGCCGGCATGCAACTCTTGTCGCCTGCCAGACACAACTCCGCGTCCATCCGTCCATTGTCTCCGGTGGCGGCCAAAACGTAGAAACTCATATTTGATAATGACATTAAATGTTGGCGGGCCGTAATTGCTGGGACGTGCCATCGGCCGCGAGGGAGCGTTGTTCGAGGGGAGACGAGTTGATTTGGGGAGCAGCAGGCAGTCCCTTCTCCCCTCCGCTCTTGTTACTAACTTCATTCTCCGCCCCCATCCCTACCCCTCCCCCTCCAACACCCCTATATCAAAGTATCATTCCTGAAAAAAAAACACTGTTTCTACCTTGAACTATTCCATCATTCCAATTATGTATGTGAGATGTCTGGATGCACCACACACACACACACACACACACACACACACACACAAAGACTAGTTAACCCTGCTGTTACCATAGCAACATGTCTGCACACAATACCAATGGCACCATGTAAGAAGCTGGGATATCTTTCCTTGCACATCAGGTAGGAAGGGGCATGATTTCTTTGTTTAGTATTAGATGATTCATGTGCAAAAGGCACTTCAGAAAAGCTCTTAATTGTTATGATGTTCGTGACTGGTTTTCTTATGCTGCCAGCTGCCAAAATATAGGCTTATATAAATATATATTTTAAACAATCTAAGAAAATCTGGTGGTAAAATGATGTGATAATATAAAACATAAATGATCCAACAAACCAAGGAATCAAAGTTGTATATATACACAAACCCAAGGAGGGTTAAATGATTTACTCCCCAGGGCCCACTAGCACCAATCACACAATTCATGGGGGAGGGTGGGAAGGGAGCTAACCCTTCAGGGCACCGTTATAGGCTATCCACAGCAGGTGCCTGATTGACCTGGGGAGATGGAGGTTGGGGGGGGGGGGGCGGTGAATCGGTGGTCAATATATATTTAGGGTCATTGGCAGGTCATGGGCCAGCTCAGAGAACCTTTAACAAAGTCGAACACAACAGGAATTACTGAAGACTCCAAGTTTCTCCCTTCCTCCTCTGTTCAGTTCTCTATTTAAATATCTTTTTTCTCCTACTTATTGCTCTTTTTGTGGAGTTGTATTAGAGGTCTATTTCTTACATGTTCTAAAAACAAGACCTGATTCATGCTGTGCTTTGGTGCCATTCTAATGCTTCACAAATTCACCATCACCAAATGATATCAACAAATAGGACAACTTACATACACTTGTCTCTATGCTAAAATTTGTGGATATTTTGCCCGAGATCAAATCGCATAGCAAACTATTCAAATCACCTCTCTGTACCTACTGAATACTTTCCAATACTTTTAATCCATATTGAATACATTGGCATTGGTAGTTGCCATGTTAGGTAGGCCTGTGCTGATTTTGTTTTGTTTTGTTTTGCTACGAATAACTTTGCTTGTAAAGGTATGGGTAGAATCTGAATACTGGCAGCCTATGTCATAAAAAGGTCAATTGTCATACAAAGAAAGATTGTTGTTATATCACCTCAACCATGTGCCCCTCTCAAAAGTCCCAGTTCTTTCCTGCCACCCCACCCCCTCCCCTTAACCCTTAAACATGCAAGTGTTCACAGCTCTCCACTGATTTCCTGTGTAAAGCCACTGAAATGTTATGATTCTCACAGCTTGGCCGCAAAATTAATCTGTGCTTTCATTTGGGATTCAAACCCTGGAAACCTACATGTACAAATATACTACGTATGTGTAACATTGATCTCCTTGACTTTGGGGCAATCAAGCTTTCTGCACTGTGAGCCAACAAATGCAGTGATCTTCAGTATATTTGCCATGTGTTCAAGCTGCTTCACCCATTTTTGTTTGGTCTTTGATCATCCTTTGAAGCCAAAAACATTCTTGTGATCATGTAAAACTCCAGAACAGTTCCCTTTGATAAAATCAAAATCTTTGACAGTTATGGGTATGAAATGTAAGGTCTCACAAACATCTCAAATTGCAATCATTGGATCCTGCATATCTGGGGCAACAGATTCAACATTCAAACCCCAATTCTCGGAAAGTGCGGTGCTTTGCCGTCGGTAAGACAATATCTGAGACAGATAGCAGAGAAGAGAATGCGAACATATAAATGCATTTGTTGATGTGCCAATTTCCTTGGCAGATCGGCTGACGAGGGGCAAAGAAAAGCTAGGGCTCTTCAACGATCTCCTGAGAAAGGCATGGAAAGCATAGCTCGCGGCACTCCAAGAAGCTCTGCTGGATTTTTCACCTAACCCTGCCTACTCCCTCCACCCCCCCCCCCCCAACCCCCTTCCCTTCCCCCAGCCATTTCCTTACTTTATGGAGAAAATTGTTTGATAAATCTAATATGGAGGGTCTGATTTGTTAGGGGACAGATGAATTTTCCTCCATTTACCCTAGATTATTGGTTGGTTGATACAGGAAAGATTCAATTCCAGCAAAGCATGCCTCAAGAGAAAGTATGCTGCAGCGCTGTCTTTCACTTCTTTTGAAATTCATTGTTGCGGGCATTTCTTTTTTACTGTTGTTTTCTTCATCATTTCTCATGGCAAAGAGGCAATGTAGAGTACAGAAAAAGAGAAGCCTCACCGGAAATGTAAGCACAAGCTAATTCAGGTAAATGTTCTTGCCATTCTGAGGGGTAAGCCTAATCAGAGGAGATGCATAATCTTTCCCCCTGTTTTCCCTTTTTAGATGCAAATACATCGTAGTAAAAATTAAAGAGATCTACAATAATCTGACGAAAGAGAGAGCTAAGAATGAGCTTTCTCCAGTAATATGTTTTCACAAGACACCCATTTTGCTCTGTTGGCAAAGCATACGCTGATTCAATGTTGGGTTTAAGAATGACTTTAGATTCTGATTCCATCTCATCTCTTTATATCAGTCTGACCAGTCAATCACTGTGAACAGAATCCTAGAGGACTTTGAGTCAGCTTAATCTAGCTCATAGTCATCTTTCATATACAGTAGTTATTTCATCACTATGGCTTCCAGCTCTGCACAGATGTAGCTTTACGGGGACCAGTGCTTCATCTTCCCTTGGCCCCCCATCCCCGAAGACAAGTGCAGCATTTCATTAAATTTGATGATAAGCAGGGGACTACTTCGCTTGCTGAGTCATCAAGAGGTTTTAGAAGTAGGAATGGGGGGGGGGGGGGCAGTGGGTATCATTATCATTAGTTCCATGTCTGGATTATACATTGACAGGTCCTACTAGTGAGCTAAACGGTCTTCATTTGAAGCATCTATTGGAGACCCGCTGTGCTTGGCAAAGTACAGGAAAACCTTGTCGAGATATTCCAGGGGTCTTAATACCGGGGACCATAGTTTGCGAGTCTTCCCCAACTTCAATTCCATTTCCTGCATGGGGAGTTGGGGGGGGGGGGGGGAAGACCTCTATGCCATTTGCATCCTACATGTCTGGAATCATAATAGTCGATGAATAGTTTAGTACAAGAGATGATTTGCACTGCTGAAAAGTTACTTGCGGCTACTTGGATGAAGGATCTTGAAAATCTATCAGAAAGAAGGGTGATTTAATTTGTGTACAGGGGAAAAAGTGCTCAATTTCTGCAGTCACACCTGAGTTGACACGACACATCTCATGCACAACGACAATCCACACTGTCTGCAATGGCTCACCTGTTTGGTCTCGTCAACGAGTTCCCGACTCCCGAATCCCGTCTCTCCTTCCAAGGCGACTTTGTGCTGGTGGTGTTCTCTGGCGTCTTCTTCTCGCCCTCTTCCTCCTCTTCCTCGTCGTCGTTGGAGATGGGCGTGTCGTGCTCGCTGGCCGTGTCCTGGCTGGTGGAGAGACCCCCAACGCCGGTGTCCTCGTGCTGCTGCTGCTGGGCGTCCTCCCGTTTGCTGTAGTTGAAGTCCGGGGTGGCCACGGGGGAAGGGAGAGGGGACAGGCAGGGGGACGAGACCTGGGAGCCGACCGGGGAGGAGATCTGCGAGGAGGAGGCAGGCGACATGCTGCCCTCACCTGCCACGGGAAGAGATGGATACCGATAGAGTATTCTGCCACAGTCATCAGCAAGAATCATACATCATACATCACTCGACAGTTTAACGAACAACAAAGTATGTTACGGCAACATTCTCAATAAGAATTCTCAGATAAAAATTTCCTCATGGTCTCTGACCACAATCCTTGGCTTTTATTCAATGACATTGTTCATGTGTGACAGCTGATCTTGGACAGCTGCCATTCTAGTCTTCTTCTTTTTTTCTCCCCCTTAATAAATGCTGAAATCTTATCAATTCATCTAGGTAATCTAATAAGACAAGGCACACTACACAATAGGTTCTGAATACAGCAGATGCCACCCTTCCCAATAGTCATGACCCTTTACTGTGACCTGATAATGTTGATGCGAGCTGTGCCAGCGAGGTTCACTTTTGCAGCAGGGGAAGGATTTCCCTGATGTGGTCCATCTGCCAGTGACAACTGGGTGATATATACCACTGGCTGAATGATGCATTAGTCAGGTTCACAGGACATTTGCAATCTTCAAAGTTCTGAACTTCGATGAACAAGCTGTAGTTTTAAACTATGATGTGCATCCACATGGCACCTCATCTTTAAGATTAAAGTTTCGAGGAGAGCCCCACTACATGATTGACCCACAGAACTATTCATGCACCTGCCATTCAGAAGACGTCCACCCCTTCTGGGAGGTTTGAATCACTGACTCAAGAGTAAATCTGAACTCTTTTCTGTTTACCTACAAATATACACAGTAAACTGACCCCTTGATAGTCCATTGTCAATCATCCAAAGGCATTACACGTTTGATGAACTTCTTATCAGTGCCCCAGAGACTCATAGAGAATTTGTGGTACAGAAATATGAAAATATGAACTGAAGCACTGCAAGCTTGAAATTCTTCTATCCAGTTAATCCCGATATCACAAAATATGAATATCGACAAATTGTCTCATTTCTGAATGACATTATGAATGCATTTATAAGAATGTTTATGAGCGACAAGCAGGGTTTAACTTTGATAGCATCTTTAACACAAGCAAAACAGTCGATTATTGGATATCCCACACCTTCTTCACATTTCGAGGAGAATTTGAACGACTCACAGACAGTTCTCTCAGCTACATAATTATCTGAATCTACAACTTGATAGACACAGCATTTGCCACTGCATTGATACATTACTCTTTGGTAAGATACTTCCTTTCCTTCTTAAGGTTCGTCCTCCTATAAACAGGAGTGGATGAACTCCTTCATGCTCACAATATGTCAACTAAACATACACAACAAAGACTAGTATGGTGAAACCCATCACTCCAAATGTAGTAGGTAACTCCAGTTCGGCTGAGCGAAACTTGGTTGAATGTCATCCGTTGGATGTCCCATGTGTACGCTGCTAAACCCACTTGGAGAAATCAAGCTTGACACGTCAAATTGGAAATTGTCAGACTGAAATCTGAGTCGGCGTGTTCCCCCCCCCCCCCCCCCCCCCCCCCCCCCCCCGCTCCAGGGGCATCACAAAACGTCCTGACAATTGTCACTTTTGATTTCAGAATGTCTGGCTAATGAGATGTCTTCCTTTTTCTACAGCTGATGTCATCATGTTCATCTCTCTCTAACCACTATTTTTTTTTCTCTCTCTCTACAATTTGGTTTGTTTGTTTTCATTTGGTAAAGGTGGCTGCGTTTGTGCTAAGCTAAGCACCCCTTGAAGAAAATACGTCCCTGGCGATTCGGCACATCCACTGCCTTTGAATGAAAATATCTGGAATTGTTGGGACTAATTGGACGATGCTTTAGTGCCTCTCCTGAAAAAGCTGGCTTGATGCCAATCACAGAAAATCTTGTACAGTTTTAAATTCACTTCCTTTCAAAGGGTTACTGATAATTCGATTCCATTCTCTAGCACAGTTTCTTCATAAACATAGTTCCAAAATGATATTTCCTGTCTTATAGAATCATTTCACACCCACTACCTCAAATGTGTCAATCAAAGATTTTGCAAATTACTTTTCTGTGTCTTACTAAACATCATTGTTATTTCACCAGCATAATCTACCAAGGAACATTTTAAGCAACAATCAAACAAATGAGACAATTTGTCTGTTAAGAACTTAATCTCATGTGGCTATCAATATTTACTTAACAGCAGAGCACATCAGACCTCATGCAGCTCTTGATATAAGTCCAAATATTCTACAACATTGAACAACACCACCAGTTATTATTGGACAGTTTCAACTCAGCATTACGAACTGCTGAATGACTCTTGATCCACACTGATCTTGAACATTCTGACGAGTGCCTTTGTTGCACCCTGTAGTTTACCCGGATTGGATTTGACCATTTGATTGAATCTGTTGTCTGACCTTATGACTCATCATGATTGATTGTCATGTCCAGTCTAGTCTCATAACAAGTTAAGCAGGTTCATGTAAGCTGACATACACAACAATGACTGTGACTCTAATCAACGAACAGAGACAACTTTAAAGGGAAATTCTGAACCGGTTAAAAGTTAGTCCAAACATAGGGAGTAAAATATGACAAGCACAACATCGAAAATTTGGTCAAAATCAAATCAAAAAAGGAAGTAAGTTATAAGATTTGAAAGATTTGCTACTTTTTTGCACATAACAGTTCTTGAACTATTGATATGAATATGTAAAATAGTAAGCTAATGATGTTCTCACCTCACGATTTTCCATTGACTGCGTACAAAAAAAATGACAACAATTCAACTTTTCTGCTAGAAAACATGGTGTGTAAATAACCATGTTCTTCATGACTGAATATCTTCAAAATAATGACAGTCAGACATATCAGGATGTGAGACTATGCAAAATAGGGTTTGAATGAAACACAAGAAATTTCAAAATTTTATGCACAGACTGCGTGGCACGATGTGAGGTGATGACGTCAATTCACCATTTGCATTCAAATTGACTGTTCAAGAACTGTTTAATTAAACTTAGTGAAACTGCACAATTTCACAACATCCTTAACTTTGCTCTGATTTTGATGGAATTGGAATTGTGCTCAGAAGGTTTTACTCTTCCTTTTTCAGACTAACTTTCAGCTGGTCTGAAAGTCCCCTTTAACCCTTGTTCTTACCTGTCCCCTTGATGTTCACTTCCAGCTCATGGATACTCTGGTTGATGCCGACCAGCAATCGCTCCAGCTCCGAGCTGAGGCCCATGACCTCTGCCTCAAGGTCCGGGTCCATCTCCATACTGATGATGCTCTCCCGGATGCCCTCTATGCCGGCGTTTGGCAGGCTGTTGCTGCGGTCACGCCGCGACCGGCGCCGCACTTCGGCCTGGGGCTCGAGGGCCGCCTCCTCTTGCTTCTCTTGCATGAGAATCTTGCTAATGTTCGTCAAGATATCCAGTGTCTCCGCTTCCCGCTTGATATTCACACTGTTTTTTGACATATTGCACGATTCGTGGTCGTCGATGTCCGTGCACGTGGACACGCTGGCGCTCCGCCTGTGCGACGACGGCGCTGCGCTAAAGGAGTCATGGAGGTGACCAATGTTTTTCAGGTTATAGATCTGTCGCATGAGTTCGGTTTCGGCGACCTCGATTTCAGCAGTGGGGAGGTTATCCAGGCTGGAGTGTAATGCAGGGGGCATGTTGTCGTACATGCTGGGGCTGCGCAATCTCTGCGGGACGTCGTCTTCATCCCCATCTCCCAGGGGCGATGATGTCGTGATGATCTCGTGCGACCGCCAGTCTGCGGGTTCTGCTCCGGAATGACCCTGCCAGGAGTCGTTGCTGCTGCTGCTCCTCGTCAGCATTGTTGTACCGGTCACGGACGGGATGCGGTTCTCCTGCCTGTTGGGTCGGCTGACTGTCTCGACCACCAAATCAACACCCATATCCTCGAGATCACTAGAGAACACATCCTCACAGCTTTTACTCTCATTGTTGTTGTTGATCTTCTTTGACAACGCCAGCGTGGCTTCCTGCAAATTCGTCTCCACATCTAGGCTCATCTTTCGGTGCAAAGTCGGTGAGCTGGGTTCTGAGAAGACGCGACCCATTCTCTTGGCATTGTTGCCCCGCCCCCCATTTGGAGTCCTCCTGCGCGTGGCGGGTGGGGTCACTAGCATTTCTGGGTATCTGCATGATCGCGACTTTGCAGTATCCAGGTCAATACAATTAAAGAGTTCAATTTTTCGAGTAAGAGTACCATTGTCTTGGATAATGGGTCCACTGATTTTGGGAGCATCGCCGCCCGATTTATGTTTCTGCCTCTGGCTCCCACGCTTGCCCTTCAGGCTGTCCAACCGCTTCAGGAAATTCTTTGCCCCTTTCATACGATCCCGACTGTTGTGCAGCCCATTCATGTCGGGTGGCGACTCCTTCTGAACAGTGGAAATCTGGATGATGGCACTCCTCGGATTTTGCATGTCTCGCTCCACCGGCACTGGCGTGGATGTCTTATAGTCGGATTTCGACATCGGCAAGCTTTGGCTGGAGGAGGATGGAACGATTCGCGCGTCTGGCATGTGCCTGCCGCCGTACACCTTCTTCACCAGGGCGGGGCTGTCAAAGCTGCTGGTGCTGGTGTAGCCCTCGTTGCGTTCGCTGTCTGTGGTGGTGACGCTCTCATGGCTGCTGTTGAGCCGCGGGAGCGTGTGCGTGTGCGTCGGACATGACTCGAGGGTCGGCGACATGGAGAGTTCGCACTCGGGAGACTCCTCTCCTGTCAGGCGCCGCGACCATCGCCTGTTGGTGCGCATGTATTTCCACTTGTTACTGATTGCACATTGGTCCTCATCCTCAGATTCGTCGCACTGCAGAGAAATAAAGATCACAAGAACAGACACCAGTATTATCATCATTATCTGAATTTTCAATCACTCATGCTCAAAAACAAACATGTACAGCACTTTAGAGACAAATCCTGTACAAGATCCAAGACTCTTCAATCACTGCAGTAAGAAGAAACTTTTTATCACAATGTAAAACACTAACATTTAAAACTGAGAAGATAACCATTCTTACAATATTGACTCCACTCCATTTGTGCATCCACTGACTACGTGCGGCCAGCGGGAGCTGTACTTCAATGTACTTTCAATCACTCCGAATTGGCAGCACACCAAAATCTGGCACACCCCCAGAGAGAATTTGAGAGAGCGAGAGGAACGGCTGTAAGCAAGCCGACCCTTCATCGACTCATCTGGCAGTGCCCCGTTTGTGCCCAGATTACACAGATAGTCCTGCGCATGTATCACCCACCAGGGCATGGAATGTAGTGAGGAACGGGAAAGGGAAAAGGGAGAGGAGGGGAGGGCGGTGTGAGAGGGGAGATCAAAAACTTCCGAGGTACAAGACGTTCTTTCCCCCCATCTCCAATTAGCACCTGGCGGGTAGGACACTGCAACTGTGTTGTGGTGAGTCACACACTGGGTCCATACTCCATCCTGATGAATTTTCTGACAGGAAAAACACTTCGCTTTACAATGGAATGGTCTACATCAAAACCTCGGATACCTTTTTGCAAAAATATTAATTAAACGAGAAAGCAAAACTGCAATACAGGAGCACTCCCTTATTGCATAGGGGAGTCAAAGAGAAAACTTATTGTATGTTTTAGTATGTACCAACATTCTCCAGCACCAGTGTAGTTCAGAATTATTTGAGCCATCATGGAGTCCCAGTGATTCTCAGTCTCCGTTTTACGTCAGATATGACTAATTTGTTGGAAGAGCATTTCACTTTGACAGAAACAGCACACTGATTTTATTCAAGTGAAATAAGACATGAAGTTCTACATATCTTGGAAAAAAAATAAAGATGGAATCTTTCAGTCAGCAAATGCAAGGACAAGAGAGCCTATCACTCAGTCACAAGGCAGCATCTACAGTTGGCATTGATTTGACGGATTATTCACTCTTTTTTGCGCAGCCTGACTTTCACTATTACAACGTCCGTGCAGGACCTGAAATTCAATTACGCAGCATGACATGGGTTCATGATCCTGCCTCCCTCACACGACAGAGACCGGAGCAATGATGATGACGATGATGAATAGATGAGGCTGATTGCTGCCAATTTAGATGATTGCCTCTAAGGTCCCGAAGAGAAAAACCGAGCCATACTACCCAACTGTCATTAATGGGGACATTTCTGTTTTGTTTCATCCATCTCGTCGGCATGCAGATGGCTGCGCTTCGATGATGAAAGGGAGGATTTTTCAAGAGGGCTCCGGGATTAATTTGCTCCTGATTGCCACAGAATGATTTAACGCGATGACCTTTGTGAAGTTTGCATCATTCTCTCTATCTCCCATCCCCCTTCCCCTAACCCCCATCGCAGAAGATGAACGAGGATGGCAGAGGACAAAGATGAAAGGGAGGAGGATGACAGAGTAACTTGATTAAAATCTCTGCCCAATGCCTGGATCGACAAAAAGGCCCTGCCATATCTCCCTGGTTGAGATGGTGTGCCTATATCAAGGTGCAGAGAGCTCTGATTGCAAGAAGGTGGTTGACACGGGAGTCAAGTTTCTCCCGGACTCTTAAGAAGTTATCAGCGGCTTGCTATCAAAGAGTCTGCAGCGGCACGGGTCAATGTGGCCGAATTTAGAACACATTCATGATCAACAAACGTATCCCATTGTTTTGCATGTCACTGCACTATGGAAGGTTGGGATGCCATCCATGTTTTACAATCTCTCACACGTCCATTTCACACAAGCCTGAATTAAATCTCAAGTCTATTCCACACACAATGTCTCATTGACTTCAAAAGGAGAAGCTCTGAATGTGAGATGTAAGTGAAGTTAACACCACATTTACCTTTCTTACTACAAGTACAACTGTCTTACTTGGAAAGACCAAAAATTCACAAGGATCTTTGAAAACTAAATCTTATGAGAAAGCACAATTTGTTTGAATAATTATGACCATTGTGGATTTAATGCTTGAAACGAGATGGCAATCACTAAATCTATTTAGCATAGCAAAATTTTCTATTTATTTCCACTGTCGTTCTACATTTATAACCAACTTTACAGAAACTTTGTTTCAACAAGGATGTTCACACGAACACCTGATGAACTTAGTGTCTGAGTAATCTCTAACCTCACAGAAAGGATTTAGTGAGAGTTGAATCTGTCCCAGTCTTAAATATCCAGTACCATGGGGAAACATGGGTGGCCCAATAGAATTGATCTTCAGTTGCTGCCCACTCGGGTACATTTAAAAACCACTAACATAACAGCGCCTGCCAGCGAACATGAGCATCGAAGCATACGCTCATCAGTAAATGGTCAAATCAAGCCGAGATTTTTTTGGCTGGGTGTACATATTACCTTGCTTTACAGGTATAGATATCAGTGACAAAGTTTTACACACACAATTTGCCATGCAGATTCTCGAAAATATATTCAAGCCGAGCCAAGCCTTCCCAATCCATGGCAGATTGGCATCCACATGCCGCTGGGTCTTTAATGCCATGCTTCTGTCAATCTCACATGTGAATTTCCTAACTCATAGTGCAGGAAGTTGAGAGGAGATAAAGATAGGAACAGTTATGTGGCATTGTTCTATCCCAAGGTGTACACAAACAAAACCTGGGACAACTACTCGCTACACCGGATGTGATTTTGGTAGACAATATCAAACCCTCGATCTCCAAATCTTGGGAACAATTCAATATCTGCCTGTTGACCTGCATGTTCACATCTCATTTCCAATGAACAGCTTCATCATGCTTACACATCAGAAATGGAAGGGGGTGGGGTGTTGGAAAGAGGGTAGAAAGATACACAAAACAGAATGCTGGACATATGCGTGGTGGATCATGTGTCTCAGTCTCTGAAGTACCTTTATCAAAATGTTACAACACAGCTACACTGGCAAATACATGTAGGCCTACCTTATTCTCTATGTTTTTAATCTATGAATGTATAATTCAGTATTTTTTATTTATTATTGATCCCAAGGAGCATTTCAACACAAGGAAGAGAAAGCAAATATGCACATAATTATGCATAAATGTTGTTTTTTTGTTTGTTTTTTTGTGTTTTTTTTTTTGGGGGGGGGGGGTGGTTAGGTCAGGCAAATCAAGAGGAACAAGCTCTTTCATTCTGTGTAATGAAAGCTTTCACAACTGAAGATTGCATTATGGATCACCAGTAATCACTGGGTAACTACATGACTTATTTTTCATTCCAGAGACAAAATATGAGTAAATGCTTGCTCTAGCTTCACTAATCAAAGAGAAAACAAAACACTCACAAAAACATCAAGAAAATCATCTTCTTTATATTGAATACATGACTGACAACTTTAAGCTCTGTGGTCAGGTAAGGATCTGGACAACAAATGCTAAATATAGACACCAGTAATAACCGCACTACCAGAAAGACCGGAAGGTATGTATGCACCTGTACACAGTGCATCTGTCGTCCTCCAGAGAGAGTCACAATTTCATTAGGGGACTACGATGACATGGACACAGAGGCTTTTTAATCATCAGAAGCAATGCCCTTAGCAGGTAATTTACTACTCTCCCCCCACAGCTCCGGCACTCTCCACTCTTCGATATTTAGTCACTTTCAGAAAAGGAATGGGATGGAAAAAGAAAGAGAGAGAGAGAGAGAGAGAGAGAGAGGGATCTATGATAACAATAATGATGGTAATATGATAACAGCAAAGCCCAAAATGACAATGCAGCAACCCTGCTTAATAAAGCAGCGACATGCCTCTGGGGTAATTGATTTCTCTCAGTAACAGCAGAACAGGAAATGACCCCCCCCAAAAAAAAAAAACAACAACAACAAAAACAACAACAACAACAACAGCAAAACAACAAAACAACAAAACAACAAAACAACAAAAAAAAAACAAAAAAAAACCAAAAAACGAAAGCAATGATGACAAGAAGTTACGCAAAGCTGAAGTTAAGAGCTTAAAAAAACCCATAAAACAAAAACAGAAACATAATTCTGCAGGTCTGGTAGCGAGGAATGATTCCCTAATCACATCATAAGTGCTAGTAGTTTACCTCGTACGCAACTGCGGAACCCTGCTACGGTAATCATATTATGCCTGGTAGGCCTACCACAAAGTGCACTGCTGAGAAAGTGAACATGGAGATGAACATCTCCACTTGGTAATCATCCTCATACTGTACAGTGTGGGATTTGTTTTATAGCGTTGTTTTCTTTTTCTTTTTCTTCTCTACAGAATGCGAAGCTGAAATAAGCTTTCTGCCTAGAACAGTTTCATTAAGTCAAAAGCAGAATCTTCGTCAGAAGTAAACTAACGAACAGGACAGTTTCAACGGAAATCACAAAGCACACAAAATTATGACATCTTGAGAGGCTATCTCTCCCAAAGCAAGACAACAATTGCAAAATATGCTTTCAAATGTTTTGTAATTTGCAATACTGGACATTTTGTTCATTACCAAGTGAAATGTAAAAAATACGATGTAGCAGCACAGAAACCTATGCTAATTATATTTGAATTTCGTTGGAATCCCTCGAACTCTCTCAAAAGAAATGGCATCAGCTTTATATCCCTTGGTGTCACTGTCCTTCCGTCTGTCCATCCTTCCGGCTAAAGGTCAGTCAGTCCGTCTGGCTCGAGTACCTTTCCTTGAGTCATCGTGCCGGAGGTTGTTACGGTGAATTGGGAGGAAAATGTCTCCTTGAACTTCCTGTCTGCGTTTGATTCTAGATCTGCGAATGCAATCCCATCAGGACAAAATTCGTTTCCACAATCGATTTCTCAGCCGATCCCGTAGCTGGGCAGAGCCACGGTTGGGGGAATGATAACAGCCGAAAAAAAGAATGCATGCTAACTAATGGCTATGATGAAGGAGACATACCGCGAATGATGGATGCAGAGAGAGACAGAGGAGGGGGGGGGGGGGGGAGAGAAGCTGCCTGGCTGAAGTCCAATGGACTGGATCGAACGAGACACATACCAACCTCGCTGCGATGGATAGTCTCTGGGTAGGATGCAGCGTTGCAGATTCACGCAAATGTTTCCAGATCTGTCACATACAGAGATACGTGCGATAAATTCGGGGGGGGGGGGGGGGGGTGTCGGTTGTTGGGGTGGCTGGGGAGAAGTTTGAGGCTTATCACGTCATTGAGCCAGCTATGACAATGATGATGCTGTCTGTGGAAGACATCTGGAATGGCTATTAAGAAATTATGACTAAGGAAGGCATATTCCCTCAAATACATTTGCAGTCTCCAGTTTTCCTTCTCTCCCTCACTGTCTCTTTCTCTATCTATCTATCTATCTATCAATCTATCTATCTATCTATTTATCTATCTATCTATCTATCTACATATCTATCTCTCTTTCCATATTCATCTATCTGTCTATCCATGTATTCATCTATCTTTCTATCTACCAATCTCTGTCTCTCTCCGCATTTTTTTCATGCATTCAATTTAAATCTCCCTTTTCTAGCCTGTTTAGTGTTTTTAGAAATGAAGCATTTGCTGCATCCAGTCAACAGAAGACTGACCCTAACTACCTATCCCAACAATCCCTTGTAACAATATGCTAAGAGCATGTCACGAAGAAGCATGTTTTCCACCCTCATACACTTCCAAAAAAGGTTAAAAACCTGAAATAAACATCGCTAACCACAGACTCCATAACATGGTAATAAACACCCACGGAAGACTAGAGCCCCCGAATCCCTGCACACTCGAACACCACTTGGGAGTGTTGTTAATGAATATTGTTGCATTCATGGCAGTGCTTTGCAGCCCACGCAGCCTCGGCAAAGCATGCTCCCCTTCGTCTCAAGCTGCTTAGAGAGGAGGAGCCCTCTCGCATCGCCGTACCTCATTTGCCCAGTTGATCATTCAAGCCGTGGACTTCATGCGATGCTGGTTGCGCCTCGGCACTATTCGCTCCTTCTGGGCGATACCCGATCCTTTTCTGCTCCACCCCCTCATATTTTGAATCTAGGAATCTTGGGGGACAATGACCCCCCCCCCCCACCTTTTTTTTCTTAGCGGCAAAGCTCGGAGGTAAAGCTTACTTTGGACATGATACAGGTTCCTAATCACCGATTGTTTGTGCACTAAGCATCATCTTCAGCACATAGGGGTGACTACCCTTCTGTGGTTTCACATCTAATTTGTACAGCGGATGACGGGGCTAGCACCGCTGAATATTCAAGCCTCCACAGAACAATAAAGAGTCTGTGAATGGCTGCGCACGGTATCACTGAGCAAGAAGAGAATTAATCCTCCAGGCAAAACAACAGCCACTCGAGAAGCAAGTGTGACTCACTCGTTTGACTGTGAATTACCAAAATGCAAATTAGTCTAATTTGTCTGGATGTTTCATTACATAATCAAGGGGAAGAGGCAGGAAAGCACTACAAAAGGGCCTACCCTTTTCCAGCAAGGCACACATGAATTCATTTTCATCAATTCATTTTGGCAAGATATAGAATTATACAAATCATAACAGAGAAGTTACTATAGCTACATTAGGTCCCAGACATTATAGTCTGAATCTTGCGGTCTCCTTTGTACATCCCTTCTTCTCTTGATAAAGATACTGCTACAACAACAACAACACTACCAATAACATCAACAATAATAACAATAATGACAACAACAAAAGTGTCAGAACAAAGGACACTGGAATGATTTAAGCAATGGGAAAATAACAGTAGAACCAGACTGAATTTCAGTAGAGTGCTTTTTGCATGGCCATGAGAAGCAAATTACGGACAATTCACTGCAACTATACGAGATCACTCACTTACGTCACTTATTTCTCACCCAGACCAATTCCTGAAGAAGAGAATGACTACACATTTAACCAGTTTATGCATCATTGACACACAATAGGACATTGAGTTGTTTGGTGCAAATTACAACAGAAAAACGAAAATAATTCCCCTTTCTGATCGAATGCAACTGGAATAATGACAAAAGTCACCAAGGCTGTGAACAAGACTAGCGTATTAACCTTTCACTCAGAGACATCGACCAAGTCAGCTAGTGAAAGGTGATAAAGGGGGACAATGATATAAAAGTATCCCATCTTCCTAGCCATTGGGACCATGACTAACAAGCTTGAGAAACATTCAATTCAATCAGAATGCTTTCATGTAGCGAGGTACTCCGAGATCTCCCCCGTCTCAATGGCTCATTTTCCCGACGCCACTGTCCCGAACAAAGCAAACTAAGACATCCAGAGAGGGGGGCCAACACCAGCCAACATTATGACTTGCCGGAGGGGAGCAGGCATTACCCCGTGTGATTACAGCTATTCTGTTGATATTTGCCGCCAAATTGATGATAACCGCAACACAGCATATGACAGATGCGCTACTATCTATACAAACTCCTCGAACCTTCAGACGGAAATTATCCCCTTTTCCCCTTCATCCTACGATGTCCCACGCACGTATGTGGGATGACATCATGACTGCCATTAAGTGAGTTCAGCACACATGGGAAATTTAGTGCATCACTGAACATTTTAGTGGCTGAACAGTCCCAACAGCTTCTTTTCTTCTTTCTTTCTGGCAGGTTCAGTTTACAATGACAGCCTACACCATGAAGATTAGACGCTATCATGGCATAAATCTGACAATCTAAGAATTCATATCCTCCTTCGACATTACTCTACATTTCTGTCAGTCGTATCAAACTGTTTATCACATTGTGCACAGAAGTAAATGTATTATCCCTTCATCAGACACCTTTTGATTTTCTTTTTCCTTTTTTAATTCATAAGAAAGTGCAACCCATCTATTTTCAGTTAAAAATCACAACAGAGTCAAGTTCTTCATCTGACAGATATCTTCAGTCACAAATCATCAGCCCTCAATCACCTTAGAGTCTACATCGTCCCAATCACAGGCAGAGCTCCAGATGCGAGAAACCATGGGTGGGTGGAAGGGTGAATGGTTGGTCTTCTTCTGCTGACAACAGTCCAAAGAGGGGTTTTTACCAATAGGAGACTATGTGGGTGCTTCTTTATGCGTCAACACTCATGATTTAAAGCACAAATTTACAGTTTAAAAAAAAATATTTGAATTAGATTCAATATCCTAATTATGTAGGCTTCTCACTGCTTTTTCAGGGGTGGTCCTACGTTTGAAAGCATCATGTGAGTGGGCGGGGGGGGGGGGGGGGGATTCACAAGTAAATCTTGATATTTGTCCAACTGCAGTCCATTACCAAACATCTGCGGTCTCTCTAACGGAATACATGTACATGTATAAACAAAGCGTGCACTTTATATATTATCGGTATCATCAATTGCACAAAATGTGCAACCTGAGAAAACACCTGTAACATTTCAAACCTGCAGACTTTGGTGTTCCCATCACAAGTGGGTAATGATCGGGCTGGAAGGGTATGAGTACGAGATGGTTTCAGTTAGGGGAGTTAAGGAGCTGGAGGAGAGGGGCGAGAGGAAAGACGGAGCTAGGGTGGGAGCGGGACCGACCAACGATACACAAAAGCTTAAATCAAAGCCCCCTCCAATCCCAACAAGGGACCGGCGGACCGACTACGCTCACCACAAAACCACTCGCTCTGTGGGAGGGAAGGTCATAAACTTTTGTCTCCAGGACTTCCCTGCCAAGACGCTTTGGCAGCTACCGACCCATGCACAAAATACGAGGAACGTTCTTTCCTTCCTCCCAACTCTATGACAGAAGTTGCAGCTTACGAGCGATGAAGTTGTGACTAATGCCTCTAGTATTTGTTTCCAATTCTGCGAGTATAGCATCAACAAAAAGTCCCTCATAGTCCCTGAACATATCTCTTCAAATAATGCTGTTTTCAATCAAAGAGATGAATAAGCTAACTGTCAAATTTAGGGTACATATCTTTTTAAGACAAACAAAGTAATAAAAAGGTCTTTTTTTTTGCCGGATGGAATTACAATATGCTCTCCTTGTTAGACCTTCTGTAATACCAACACCAAACTACATGCAAAATACCCAGCTCTGAAATACATTTCATTCCAATCATCCTCCTATCCCCAACACACACACACAAAAGAAAGAAACAACCTGCTGCAGAATCTCGCCTTCTTCTATTGACCGTTGTACACAAACTCCCTCCTCATCTTCTCTGAAAAAACTTCAGGAAGATAGGCCTACTACTTGAATGTTAACATGTTCCTTCGCCTTTATTATCACGTGATTCAACAAGCACTACAGTGCAACATTGCTCTAGCTTCCCATTATTGCTGCTGAACACATACAAAGAATCGGGCTGTTGATCAAATCTATTGCCTTTCATACAGTGCTACGATATTTCACAGGGAAGTGTGGATGATTACACTAGAATAAATGACATCTCCCTCCCCTTCCCCCTTCAGTTGAGGCAGACACAAAGTTCCAATTTGCCAAGCTGAAGCCCGCTAACTGCTAAAATGTGCGGAAGGCGGGTACCTCCTGTGTTTACTCTGCTCCGGATTATCACGAATGCGTCTTGTCCCAATTTTTTTTTTCGTCACAAACACTTGGCAAACACGGCATACTATGTCCGCCGTCACCCGAGTGGATAAACAAGGTCATAACTCAAAATATTTGGCCGTTGCAAACTCTGCGCAAATTCTGGTAGTAAAAAAAAAAAGTACAACTTTTTTGTCACGTGCAATCATATATGGACCGAACTGTGAACACCTTTCTTTGGTGGTGCCTACTGGTCCAATAAATTTAGTTGGATTTGTAAATTCAACGATGAGATATTGATTGCTTGTTTGCATTGCCAAGAGTGCCTTGCCTTCTTTCGCAGGCCTGCGATTATACAGCCCATTATCACTGATAAATATTTTGCCTCTCCTATTGATGACAGAGTGCACCTAGGGGTGAACTATAAGATGAAGCTCAGAATTCTTATAGCGGTTAACTTCATTCAAGGGATGCAGAGTGGTTTTTGGTGTTCTTCAGAGGCACAAAGTACACTAACCTCTGCCACGCAATTTTTCCTGTTAGAAATACATAAATATGCCTCTTTCTTCCCATGCTAGAAATGAACAAAAGAGCACATGCTTCCCCCCCCCCCCCCTCATCTCTTTTGCATTGGGACAAGTTACAATGCAGAGAGGAAGTGTTATTGTGGGATAGGTATTAGAAGCTAAAGGCTGCTACAAAAGGGATGCAAATTGGCGGTTTTCGTGGTATCTTTTTCTATCAAGTATCAGTTTTGAGTGATTATCAGTGCAAGTACAAGTCCAGGTAGTGGAAGCTCCATTGACTGAAACAGGTGGGGGGTCACTTGACTTTTGGGGTTTTAGCCCGCAGGGTGTGGCAGGGACAATAAATGGGGAGGGGGGGGGGATGTGCCCCTATCGTTTGAAGCAGGGAGGTGGGAACCCACCTCCCTGTTTGAAGGTAGGACTGCATGTACACTTGCCAACCATAAGGCACAGGAACTCAATTTTCTCAATAACAGCATAGGCCCTACTTGGCAAATTTGGCACACTTTGGCTTAGTTATATTCTGCTCACCCATAGACAAATAATCTTTATGTTACATTATCAATATTTTCACACAAATCTTAGAATTTCAGTGTGATAAGTGTAAAGGGCATCAGCCACATAGAAATCCATACCATCAGTCAAACAGTCATATAGGGCCTACATGGTGTACCAGGTACATGTTATATCTGAATCAAACTCAACAGAAGTGGAGCGCTAAAGAGCTATGTTTATTTCTGAATTTCCACCATTTTTATGCTCATATACCAGAAATGATAGTGCAATACTTACAGATCTGTGGATTGGTGCTTCAATTTTCATGCTGGCACATTTATTGAGGATTTTCAGTCTCCTGAGGAATAGAAATAGAAACAAAGAAATACAAATATAGATGAGACTGCTGATCCTATCATCATATGCTATTAAGATATTGCACACTATCAGCGAGCTTCATATAATTTTACTACAAATATGAATAGACTGGACAAAGTAGGCCTAAATTGTTAGCATATGAATGATTATCATACCCGGTCTAATAGAAATACATGAAAACCATACACACAACAGCTACATACTAGATGAAATACTTGCAGATTTTGAAGATGTTATTTTCAACTATCTCACCAAGTTTACGGCTGTGTGGGGGGGAAAACAGCAAAACAATGACAATGAGAAGATAAGAAAAGGAATGTCCTACAACCACGTGGATTGAACCCAGTAAGGTTGACCAGTACACAGAAGATACACTGATGAGGAAGCACAAATAAGTTCCCAGTCAACGATCTCTAATTAACGCTGATTTTGTCTCTCGGTTTCAAGACCGTGAGCAGCTCATCAGCCGAGTATTAATGACGACATTCATAGGTGATGATACTGAGTCACACCATAATACTAGGAAGACTCACCACACGCTACACATCAAACACTTTCACCAAAGGCGTCAGACCAAACATGCTGACTTAAATTCAGCGTCTTCCCATCTACCAACTGTGTAGTCCTGTCTGGATCACTGCAAACTCTGATCATGCCATTGACTCAAATTTTTGTTGTTGTTATTTATTTTTTCTCACATTTCCGGAACAAAGCTGGCCAATCTACATGCTAGTATATATTTCCCCACGACCAAAAAAATAAAAAATAAAATAAAAAATAAAAATAAAAATAATACAAAGATGCAAAATCCTTCACCACACCTCATCACTACATGTATCACGTATTAGTGGTGGTGGTGGTGGTGGTAGTGTTGGTGGGTATGTGTGAGAGAGAGATATAAAGAGATAGATAGATATATATAGAGAGAGAGATAGAGAGGAGATATGAATAGAAAAGAACAAACTTTTTGGTGAAAGTTAATAGAAATGTTCTCCTTAGCTACAGACAGACAGAAATGACCATAGCAGATGTGAGGATACACTTACGGCAAATCTTCTGACGGGTTCACAGATACATTACTATGACCCAAGGAGAGATAGAGCAGAGAGATGGAAGTGATGTATTCCAAGTTATCCAATACCAGCGAGCCAGTAACCGTTGTGCCTCAACTTGGGATCAGACACAGCAGCGTAATAAATACACAAATTTTGGCCAGAAAAATTCTCTCCTGTTCACAAACTTTTCTACGGATGGGGAGAAAAATCCTTCAGACACATTGGTTGCCGATTCAGTGGAAGATGATACTTGAGCAAAACTACCGGTTGATCATTCAGCATTACCGATGAACCATCAACACCCTCTTCATCTTTCACGCACGCACAAGAAAAATTATCCGGATGCGAGAAGGGCAAAGTCTCCTGATTACAGACTGAACGAATCTGAATCTGAAGATACTGAGGGAGAGAGTCCGCAGGAACAGTCCACCTTCAACTCAAGTCACAGTGCTTCTGACAATATCATAAGAAAGGCTGGTCTTCTCATAGCACAAGACGGCAGGTCAAACACTCCAGCGCGGCTGGTGTGTGTGCTCTCGTGTGTGTGTGTTGTGCTCCATAGATTTTCCCCTCACCACTGAAGTATTCATCACACGTGCATTACTATACTTCTCACACCAGAGAGTGCGCACACATGATTGCACATCAAAGTTAGTCTTGGTGTGCAGGCACATTTAGAGAAGAAATTGTCAACAGTCATGCATACAAAATATCATAAATGGCAGGTTGACAATGATGTTAACAGGGGATCCTACGTACACGGTCTATGACATTTCCCTTGGAAAACAGTGAAACAGTACAGCTTATGTTTATCAAACGAAGTCAGTTTTGGTGAGGGCAAGGAAAGAGAGACCTGTATTGGCTTGCTTCCTTTCTTGAACTTAGCTCAATCACACAGCTCCAGAATCACCTGTCTCATAACCTGTGAAACCTCCCGATTATAGAGACTAGTCCACTAGGCACTCTCCAGCCACTTTACACTCACACAAATACACATACACAGCACAAGGAAAGTTCAGCTCTCAAACTACTGCTGAGGGGGGAAACACACACCACACACATACATACAGATTGTACACAAATTATCAAGACTATTCCACTGTGATATGGGGGAAGGGGATAGCTATTCCTCAGATTCCAGGAGGGACAAAATATTGATCCAATCACATCACATGCCATACTATACATAACTTTCCAGTTTTTGATTACCATGATGATAAAATCTTTTACATCAATATCTGGGAATCAACTACTGGTGCATATCTAGTCACAACCTGGCATGATTTCCCATGTATACCATTAGTGCTGATATTTTTTTGTTTGTTTGTACAGTATCATGCCTTTTCTGCAATTTCCTTTTTGTTCTGATATTTCAGGGGATCAAATATATCTTAATCCAATGACTTTTTATCCTCCCCCCCCCCCATAAAAAAAGTACACCCACAAGTTTAAAAGTATTTACATCAGCAACATCTCTACTTCCTCTCATTCACTCTGGAAGCAGAAGTAGTAGATTTCATTTGCACAAGGCCACAGTTTAGCACCAGGTTTTCTGCTGAAAATGATACATCATTCCTGGAAAGAGGAGACTGGTAGTGGTATCATCACTGGTCTTTCCCGTACACACACAAAAAAACTTACAAACCACTGTAAAAAACCTCTCCTCTGACTCACAAAAAACACTCATTACATTGTTGTTGTTGTTTTCCAATGACAACCAACAAACTCTGCAATAATCCTTTCTAGGTTTTTTGTGGCTATAATTACTCACAGCCAAATGATGCAGGAAAACCTCCCAAAGTTTTGTCCATTGTGTGAGCATTTTCCAATGTGTTATAGCAGGGAGGTGACTGGTTATAGGGATTCCTGAACATATTGCAACTTTAACCATCACAATACATAGTCCCCTACCATACAGTCCCTTATTTAGAATGCCCAAATTGCACCACATTCAACGCATAACCTTCTTACCCCTCCTTTAACATGAACCCCCAACAAACAAACAAACAACACAATCAAGATTATACGAAGTTTGCCATGATAACTTTATCTAAGACGATTGGTGGACTGTCACAGGGGAAGTTGTCTGTTCCTTCTCGTCCTGCATGATTCACCTTGAGACTGGCAATGACTGTATTAAATGGTAGGGATAGGTGAAGGGTATCCCCATCAAGCTGTAGTATCGCATTTAGCTGGTAAATTAACAAGTGTAAAACTGTGCTACCGGGGGGGGGGGGGGGGGGGGGGGGGGGGGGCATTTTCAATCAAGTGTTTTGTCAGATTTTTGTTTTTCCTGACAAACTGTTATAAGCTACTGAAATCCTGGCATCCGACTGGCGAAAGAACAAATTTGTCTGACCAATTTGTTCATACAAAACGTTTCATAAAATGCCCTTCAACATACATAAGAATTGTCATTTTGTTTTGTTTTGTTTTGTTTTTTGCATCCGGCAGCCTGCATATTGATTGATGAACATAGTCTATTTTGGGTGTGTTTGTATGGGCCTAATTGGACATTTTCCACAACCTCGTTGTCAAAGTAGTCACCATGCCTAGACAGAAAAGTAATCTGTCCTCAGCCCATACTTGGTCCTTCCTGTCATTATGTCTCCCTGTGCTTTCTCTTTATCGTAACGAGACAATTCTGATGCCTGCCTCCCTTTAAAGGGATTATGCAGTTTTGGTTGAGACCTAATTTCAGGTTTCTAACATTTTTTGATGAAATAATAAGAAACCTCTTATGAAATATGAAAGAGTATGTAATTCTATGAGGAATTGAACATTTATTTGATGAAAATTGGTTTTGAAATGGCTGAGATATAAAAAAAAGAGCAATTCTAATAGTGTGGGACCCACACTTTATTATGATTGCTTTGTTTTACTTTTGTTTTTGGATGTTTCAGTTATTCCAAACTCGATTTTCATCAAATAAACTTTGAATTCCTCTTAAAATGGTATGCTCTGTACTATTTCATAATTGATTTTCTTGGTATCTCGAAAAAAGTTAAATGCCCAATTCTCATCTCCACCAGTACTGTACCATCCCTTTAACTGCTTGATTCCCAGTATCGGCCCAGGGAATGTCTTCCGTATGTGTATACAAAAGAGAAAAAAGAAAAAAGGACAACATAAAAGAAAAAAAAAATCTCTACAAAAGACTCGCATGCATCCTTGCCTAATCATGTAACACTAATTGCTACTCACGAGGATGACCACGTTCCATGGGAGCAAATTTTGTGTGGCTGCAGCAAGAATAGAATATCGTCATTCCCTGTGATTACCTATCGAGTGTCCTTCACTGTCATGCAGCTTCAAATCAAATTCTAGAATCTTGCTCATTAGGCCTATAGTTTTTTTCTGTTTTAAAAAAAAAACCTCTTCACACAAGATTCCTCCTCGATCTTCCATCCCAACCCCCCCCCCCTCCCCAACTAGGCCAAGTTAAGATGAAATGTGGATTTGTATTTGAGACAGCAAATAGTGCATCTCCCGGGAGACAGCTCCTTTAAAGTTTAAGACTTGCACAAAGACTAAGTCACCAGCCCATTTGCACAAGAAAGGCATCTCGAGTCGAAGTATAACACAAATACTCAGAATACTGGTCCATGACCGTTCTAAAGTACTGTTGCTTGCTGAGAACAAACAAAGAAGAAATTGACGTCATAGCCCCAACGAAGATTAGGTTAGATCAATTAGGAAAACATTGATCCACAAATATTCCAATGAGCCGTACCTAGACAAGATTTCTCGCACATTGCAAATAGATCTGTAACAGTGGCTTTGGTATTTTTTTTTCTTTATAACAAATGTAGAGAGATGATTTTGTACAGGTCCCATGAATTCAGAATGTAGCTTCTAAATGTTTTGTGAATACTTCTCTTGCTTTGAATTTCAAAAATGATGAAAGAAAATTGGGATATATATTCACAGTAAAGCAGTGTATAATATTGTATGAATTTTGCAAATTAAAAAAGGCTATAAGATATCTCATCATCTATTATTGCCAAATATTGGTACATGTACATTCATAAGCCTGTTGCCAAGCATGTCTAAACTGATAAGCCTTAACACCCATTGGGGGTCAAGCTAATATTGCTATACACACATTTTCCATTGACACCTGCCTGAAAATATTCACCCCTAGTCTTCCATAGTGTTTCCCCTTTCTATGCCATCCATATGATCAGTGCACATCTGCAATCATTCTGGTGGCATTATTTGCTTGATGTGATCACACAGAAATTCCTTTTTTTTTCTTTTGAAGTGCATATTTCTTTTTTAATGCACAGGGGAATAATGAACTGGTAAGGTTAATCAGAGGGAGGTGAAAGCTATGCAGCAATCTGTGGTATTGTTGTCAATGAAGACCAACTGAAAAGAAAGGTTAATCAATTTTGGGGGATCTTTACCAAAATACCTCCGCCCAGCAGAATACTCTAGGGCAAGAAAAATTGTTATGTAGACCCCGAGAAGAATCCCACGCGCCGCAGAAATATCGAGCGGAACTGGGGCCGACATTCGGCTGGGTGTCGTCGCAGCCCACGTGCAGGAGAAATATTGGATCTGGGTGATATTTAGATGCACTCTGGTGCCTGAGCCTGTGCCGAATCTAATTGTGTGGGTGTTTCATCCCCACCCCCCCCCCCCCTATAAATCAATTCCTTAGTCTCTTTCTCAGACTATGCATTCATTAATTAGAAAGAATAAAAAAAAACAGCACCTAATTTCCACATAATTGATTACTCATCAGACTGTTCTACAGGGGGCTGGAAACACCTCTTCACGTGACATAAAATATTTATTTGATCATAATTATTTGCTGTGATTTCCTACAGTTTGATGCAAGGGTAAGTTATTTTATCGATTGAGAGCCAGAAGGGCGTTATCGCAATTTTTTGGGTATTTAGTTATTGGTATCACATTGTAGTGCTTGATCTCCTCTACATGACTGTGCCAACTGTATATCAATGTTAAAAATGTTAAAAATCAAAACCACAAGAACACTTTTCTACCCAATATTTGCAACAATGCTTATAAATCTACCCACTTTTAATTAAGTGCAATTTTCATTTCATGAAAATTGATTAGCATGTGATAATGCCCTTTTGATTCTCAGCTGATGATTTGTACCCGTAATGTCAAAGTGTAACGAAAAGCTCACCATATATTCCAACTGATTGAGAGGAGCTATAATAATGGAACAGGGCCCTGTTCTATCACAAGATAAAATGAATTTTAAATACCCTTACCACACAGGCTGTCAAAGACTTACAGTTGAAATCAACTATAAAATCAATTTTAACTCTTCATAAAACAGGGCCCAGAAGTGACAGCCAATGTCAAACATTTTATTACATGCATCATCCCCCATCCCCAACTACAAACTGATTTATGAAGCAATAACTCACAAACTTTTTCTGCAGAGGTGAAACTAGATTGCAATGCAGACTGATACAGCAGTATCATTTACAGAACAGAATCCAACCATTTCTAAAACAGTTGACCTAGAAACATCCTCAATACCTGTGGCTCTACATCATCTTAGTCATCCCCAAACTGATCCAGTTTTTTTTTTCCAGTTAATCAGCCCATGTTTAAAAAAGTTGAATAATAAACTAAAAGAGAGGCAAATACACTCTATAAATATAATACAATTTGTAACAAAGAGAATGTCATACAATGATTGTTAAGCAGGGTTTGGCATTACATTTTTTTCCAATAGTGGAATTCATACACGGGAGGCAATAAAAAAATGAATATCAATTGCACACGCTATTTATATAGACCTTGTAGTAATGGAAGAACAGACTGTTATAAAAAACAAAGTAAGAAATAGATTTGAGATTAACTCAATGAATGAGAGATTTAGATGGAGAAAAAAAAGAGAAAAAGGGGTACTTAGCTCAGCTCCTATACAATCACTCCTATACAGCTTTCCTCATTGACGTCTTTCCTGTCAAAGCTACTTAGTTTGAAATAATCTCCTATTGGCTTCTGAATGTATGAAGAGAATGGGACAGCCATTGGCACCCAATTATTGATCAATGCCCCCAGATCAACAGCTTTGCAAATCCCCTCTGTGGATCAATTAAGGGGAGAGGTGTTAGGAAACCAGGAGCTTTGAACCCTATTGTTCTCTGGCCACGAAGTCAAACTGGCCTCTGTGTACAGCCCTGGCCCTTTGTGAATGAAAGGAACACACCTGGTGAAGAACACTGAGGCTAAAGAGATATCAAAGGGGGGGGGGGGGGGAGAGAGAAATGAGGTAACTGACCTACAGAGGAGGGGATCAAGATCTTGAGGGTTACCCTACTGAACTCTTGGTAGAGGGACACTATGTGCGCACATACTTTTGTAACACCTCGTTTGTAGACTTGCAATGATTAGGTGGGGAAGGGGCAGCTACCTTCCATGGACGTGCAGTCCAAAACTTGTATAGAACTCCCGTACAAATCTGTTGCCGACTTATCCTTATTCTTGAAAGTATTTACGTATGGTATTAATCACTGAAAAGTTATGTTGCACACGTATACATGTATGTGGTTTATACAAAAATCATTTGACACCTGTAGATGTAGAGTGATGCATGGGCTTGGTCAACAGTGCAGGCCTGATGGTCAACCGCAGTACAGCTAAACAATGGAAGATATACCGAATTTTACATCCTTTGTCCAACAGTGTGTCTGAAACATTGATAGTGAAACCAATGCCTCAATACAACCACCTTCACATATCCCACCATATTGGTAGACCTTGGAAACTAGAGAAACATACTGTGAAGTCCTCAAGGATGCACAAAGTATACCATTTTCAGCCGCATTCCTTTCCTCACAATGATTTCTGCCGGTATTGCAGGAATTCAATTATCACAAACAAACACACACATGCACACAATGGCCTTACAATACTGAGATGGTAAAACGTGATTTCCTGTCGACTATTAATGGACATTTTAGATTTTTTAAAAAAAGTTCTGAATGGAAGGGGACCTTGTTTGCTACAATATGACCATCCCTGCACTGAAGAGAAAACCTCCATTAGCACCATACTAGGTCAAACTGACCACAGATGAATGCGATACACATTTTATCCTTTTTTCTGTAATATACTGCAGAACTCGGCAAATTACAAATGCCTTATTTATCAGGGACCAGGCTGCACAATAAGCCCAACTACTTATATTCTGGAGACTTAATATAGATTTCTAAGAATTATGTGCTTTAATCATTTTTGTCCACACCATACATTTCCACCAAAGGTACAACTTAATTCTGTCACGTCGCAAGTAGGCCTATATGCTGTAATTAACTATGTAAGTGTTAACAGGCTTTTAGGATGCTACAAAACAAATCACCTACTTGTCCATGGTTACAAAAATTTACTGCAAGACAAGCAAAGTGATCGGCCACTTGTCTGCTACAGGAATAAGGACATTGCCTGTTATTCTGCTCAACAAGGCTTGACAGCAGTCTGTGCTCCCTCTGTGAAATGGCTTCGTCAACGTCTGTATAAACCCACAGGTAAGAATGAAATTCTGATGGATTAATCAAGATGTCATGGGCATAGGCAGACAGATTAAGAAGGGAAGAGGGGCACAAACTTCTGCTAATCCATCAGGGGAGGAATCAGACAGTCTCACCTGCAAGAGTCTAAGCTTAAGGTTCAAGTAGGAAATGGGGTAACCACAGGATTAGGGACAATAAAGATTGATAGTCTTTGTTCAGTCTTACACTTTTTATGACTTGTTTGGTTGTACAGCAAGCAAGTTTTGAGGGATTATGATTTATGAGTGATCGTAATTGCCTGTTCAACATATGGGATGGCCAAAGAGATTAGATCATATTATCGTCCTTAAGATCAAGAAAAAAAAATCTTTGCAAAGGAAGGAAATGACAATATCAAGGGCTGAGCTTGAACAGGAAATGATGAAATGTAGTCTTTGGTCAAGGCTGGTAATGTGGAGCCAGTGAATAAGAGGAAAATTAACTCAAGGAAGATATCCAAACTGCATGAATTTAATGTGATTAAAAGTCTGAATGATAAAAGTTCAGAACATAAAAAGGGCTTTTTACACTTGTAAATTTTTGCTTAGCCCCGGACCAACGGTGGGGCTAAGGGGGGGCCTTAGCCCCACCGTTGGTACGGGACTATCCTTAGCCCACTTTCTGTTTACACTCGTTTTTGCCAAAGTGGGCTAGCCCCACCGATAGTACGGTACTATCTGGTCCTGCAAAATAGCAGGGGTTAGCACCGCAATTGCGGTGCCAAGCAAGTGAGTGTAAACAGAACGAAAAAATAATCCTGGGCTAAGCGACGGAGACGAAGTCCGACCCTCACTGACCAATCAGAAACGAGGTAATCAAGTGCTGCCGGTGCGTGCGTGTATAACGTGTACAGTACACAGCGTAACTATGAATATTCATGTGGTTTGGAAAGTCCGGGGCTAAGAAATACGAGTGTAAAAAGGTCAGTTTTCTCCTTAGCCCCGGACAAGAGATAGTACGGGACTAATTGGCGAGTGTAAAAAGCTGAAAAAATTGGTACGGGACTAACGACAGTCCTGGGTCAGAGAAAGTCCGGGGTTAAGAAACACAAGTGTAAAAAGCCCTAAAGTCATCTATAACATCAATCACTGGCAAATTTTTAAGTCTTCTTTCCTGTCACATGACCCTAAAGTTGCTTACATTGCAATTTCCTCACCTACTTGGTAGGTATAGAATATCAATTACCCTACATTTTCTTAAAACAAATATCCCACCCCCAGGCTTGTACCAAAAAATGTATCACATAGGTGATATCATCATACGTCCTCCACAGAAATCTAGTCTTTCATGCTAATTCATTCTGTGGAAATTAAGGGAGAAAATATCTTTTTATTTGAATAAATACTGGTTAAAACAATGTAGCTTATAAAAAGGTCTATCAAACAAAGGGTTAATATTTCTAGGTTTCAACATAAGAAAAGATATGAACAAAGAAAGCATGAATGGTCACAGTTGAGAGAGTATGAATAAGCGGAGCAGAAGACACAAACTTAACCAACTGAGGACAAGATGATTTTGCTATAACAAATGTTTCCCATAGACACCTGCCTGAGTATACTCAGGACCAGTCTTCAACGGGTTAAAGGACAAGTCCACCTTCATAGACATGTGAATTGAGTGAAGGCAACAATATTAGTAGAACACATCAGTGAAAGTTTGGGGAAAATCAGACAACCCGTTCAAAAGTTATTCATTTTTAAAGTATCTGCGCAGTCACTGCTGGATGAGAAGACTACTACAGTGTGTGATGTCACATGCGTACAACAATGTAAGGAAAATAAAAAGAGAATTTCACAAAACTTTACTTTTTGAATAAAGTGCACATTTCTTTGACTCACTACTGATGTATGTTAAGGGTAATATTATTCCCCCTGCCTTCTGAAAGAGAGAAGTCAAGTGTTCTTTTGTTATGCGAGAAAAATGGAAATATGTTGAAATTTCTTTATTCTTTCTTTACATTGTTGTATACATGTGACATCATAAGCTATAGTAGTCTTCTCATGCAGCAGTGACTGAGCAGAAACTTCAAAAATTCATAACTTTTGAACGGATTGTCCAATTTTCCTCAAACTCTCATTGATGCATTCTACTAATATTGCTGCATTCACTCAACCCACATGTCTAGGAGGGTGAACTTGTCCTTTAAGGACAGAGTGATACTGGAGAGGGATGAAAAAACCTGGTACTTGGCAGGAGGAGGAAGTTGAAGAAGAGACAGACAAGAAGAAAAAGGAGAAAGAAGAGAGGAAGGAGAGGAGAAAAAAGAAAGAAAGAAAGAAAAAAAAAAAGACTGAGCACAAACAAAAGCAATGGGCCAGATAATACATGTGCACAGACCACGAGATCAAGACAGGAGACGAGATGAACTAGACCGAGACGAGAAGAGATACAGACAGACGCAGGAATAGAAATAGATAGGGAGACAGACATAGCATCTGCCGAGATGGAGACAGAAAGATGCAATAGACAGGTGATAGATATATAGATATATAGATATATAGATATATAGATATATATATAGATAGATAGATAGATAGATAGATAGATAGATAGATAGATAGATAGATGATAGATAGATGATAGATAGATAGATAGATAGATAGATAGATAATAGACAGACAGATAGATAAAAAAAGATAAAGAGATAAATCAAAAGATAGATAAATAGAAAAATAGATAGATAGACAGATAAATTAACAAGATAAACAGAGATGAATCAAAAGATAGACAAATAGAAGAATAGAAAGATAGATAGATAGATTGACAGATAGACAGAATAGAGAGGGAGAGGGAAAGACAGAGTAAGGATAGAGAGAATGAGAGAGAAAGAGACAGAGAGGGAGAGAGAAGGGGAGAGATGAAGAGATCTTTGACCAAGTTCATGAAAGGTTCAATGGGTTTGCCAGAGTTTCTTTCTCTTTAATCACACCCAGGTGACAAATTCCCTAGCTTTGTGTGTGCATGTGTGTGGCTTGTCGCCTTGTGCTGCACAAAGGCAGACAGAGAATACATATGAAATTCTCTTGCTCTCTGAAGTTGGCATTCGAGCATGAACTTGAAATTGCCAATTTTGAATCATTCCACCACAAAATTAATCAAGTCAGATGCTGTCTGCATTTTCACCTCGTTACTAAATTCCATGCACTATGACAAATAACACTCAAAGCAGAAAATCCCATTCCACCAATGGAGAGCACGCATTTACTCACAAACACACACACACACACACACACACACACACACACACACAAAATATAAGCAGAAAGTATACAAAAATCTACAGTAATATCACTGTATACTATGTGGTATGGTCCAGACTACTTTCAAGTAAAACAGTCAATCCAGAGTAAAGATTATCATTACTGAAGTAGAAAAGTCCTTTGTAATATCAAAACAAAAATTGTGTGGAAAAAAAAATCAACTTTTCTTACCTGACGACTGAATCCAGCAAATCTTGGTCCAAGAAATCATGATCCTTCTGGACAAGTGATAGTTCCAGGGGAAAACGCCCCTCTGTTTGAAACAAAATGAGATGAAATATTCGTTGAGTTCAACAAACTGCTTGAGTGGGACTACATATATTTTCCCACATGTGGACATACCAATGTATGTAGCATTATCAACAGGAGCAAAAAAAAATTATGAATAGAAAAAGACCATCTATTTCCCTGCTAGAATTTTGCTTAACCGTTTCTGTGCTGTGAGTGCTAATTGGCACAGAAAACCCCATAGCACTGTACACACTGTCTAAAGTCCAAGGCATAGAAAGGGTTAAAAGAAAAAAAAAACTTGCCGACAAAGATAATCTGCTACACTTTTTTCCCTTCAAATTTGGACATACAAATGTATGTTGAAGTAGATAATTCACACCAGGATAAAACAAAATTATAGGAATAGGTACCTATAGGGTGACGGGAAAAGTATAGGGTCTACCAATATGACACATACCTGAAGGATAATCACACCTAGACCATTCTGATTTTTTGATGATGGGTCATCAAAGTCAGAGTACGATTTGCAGAATGAACCAAAATTCACGAAAAATATATGACAACAGCAAAAAAGAACAATGAAAAAGCACATCATTGGTATTGCACTATGCAGCACAGACCTCATCCGCACAAACGCTGCAACGGAACGCCACACATGATCCTTGCATCACGTGGCGTGCATATCTGGCATTTAAATGATCTTGTCCTATTTGCATTGTGTCATTTACGTGCAGTAATAGATATGGCATTCACATTCTTCATTGGTAAAAAGAAAAAAAAAAAGAAAACAGGTCCAATTGCCAACGAACAAATAACTGCCGAGCACAGTGAACTGTGGCACAGAACAAATGTACGAGCAAATGTACGTCTTCAACAGATCAAATGTTATCTTTTTTTCGCGGGACTTTTTCACCCAGTGCCCTTGAGAAGACCTAGCGACCACAAATAACGGCAATTTAATTGCCAGGGACGCAAAGAAGGGCACCAAACTATTCTTGGTTGATATAAGAAAAAAAAAATCCCAGCAACAACGCTCCTCTCCCGCCCCCTCCCCCCTCCCCCCCCCCCCCCCCACAATTGATGGCAGTGTGACATCCCCTTGTATTGTTTGACTGCCAAATAGAGAAAGGAATGACAAAAAGTTGAGAGGCAAAAGGATGAATGGCAGTTACTCAATAAACTCTTCTCATTATTTGTTCTCTCCCTCTCTCTCTCTATCTCACATACACATGCACACACATACATACACACACAACAACAAAATCACACATTTACGTGGAAGTGGCCATACAAGGCAATATGTGCAAGGTTGGCTCTAGATAAAACTTTTTACCCTCAAAGATATTCTTTGAAAAAAAAAATAGAATGCAAAACAAAACAAAAAAAAAAACAAGCAGAGAGAGAGAGAGAGAATGTTCCAGCTTTTGAAGGCTGAATGTCTTGAACTCTTTCTAACCCCTTTGTGGAAAAATACACATTTCGAGAAGTTTTACTGCCTTTTGTTGAATAAATCAACACGTGGAAATACACAAATGTGTTGTACAAACATAGGTGAGGAGAAAGGAGAGAGGGTTTTTAGGTGCTTATGTGGTGACAAATTTCTCCTTCAGAGAAAGGCAACATTCGAGGCAGCGATAAAATGCGAGAATTTGCACTTGTCGGACTCAAGTGGTCATAAATCACTGATTACCAGTGACAACCTACTGAACGAAGGGCAAGGAGAAAGAAATGAAATTGTGATAGAAAGAGGGGAAATATTATCTGTGTGCATTATGATTTTGAGAAAGAGACGGAAAGGATGTGAAAAACACAAGCAAGTCTGCTCAGTCTGAGGGAAACACACGACAGATTTACAACTGCTATAGCATTAACACATACTCAACTCAGAAACGCTAAGGCGGAAGCTACCCATTACTTCTCAAATCACACAATTACATCATTAAGTTGAATATTAAACATGTTTGAACTTCATTAAAAAAAAAGTAATAATAGATAGAAAAAAAATAAGTTCCATATCTTCTCAGTTTTCCCTTTGTCACTGAATGAATTAAATCTAATTCTCCCGCATTCCAACGAGAACAGAGAGAGAAGAAAAAAGCGAAACAACAAAACTGAGGTGCGAGGATACATTTCAAAAATTCTTTTTGATAAAGCCGCCATAGGAAGATCAACTGTCTCAGGTTCATTGTCTCTCATTGGAGATCAAGGAAAAAAATCTTAACTTACGAACTGAAGAAATCCGATTAAGAAATTGCACAATGGCGGGGGCATGCACGCCTCATATATCACACAACATACCTGAGCACTTTTACGGCTCTCTGACTCCCATTCAAGCAATATGGGATGTCACTCCGTTGTTGGTATGATACAACCCCACCCCCAACCCCTGTTCACCGCCTGTCAATATCTGATCAAAGGTTAACTGGTGCAAGTGCAGACTACCTTGGCAAGGGGTAAATCATTTTTTCCATAAGAATGGAAATCAGGAACTGCATGCATTCCATTGTTATTTGTGGCACTAAAGCCATCGTGCCAGAGAATATATGTGGGATTATCAAAGACGGAATGCCGCTGGCGATATTTGGATTAAATTTCAAGGTACCATTCTGGGTGAGTAGGTGGACCGTCAACGACTTATCGGGCCTTTTTAAGCTGGATGACATAAAAGTCAAGAAATGAACATGTAGCTCAGTTTTCCACAAATATGCTTCTGATGTAGGCCCTACCACTTGATTACATTCATTGAACAAAAATGCCCTTACTTATAATATTTTGCAGCATTCATGGTAATGGGAAGTACAGTCATGCCTGATGAAAATTCTACAATGTAGTGCATTACATTATTTTATACAAATATGATTTGTGGGTGTGGCTGCATATTCACGAGAGAATGGTTTAAATATTGAGTCTTGTCAATTTTCTCATGATTCAATCCAAACTGGGGTTAATCTTCTTGATACATAGGACCAAAATGGTTAAGCAGAAAAAATGTTTACAGGGGTTGATGTTAACTTGATTTATCTTTATTCCTAATATTCGTGTATCATCTTTTATGGCATCCTCCAAAAAAGAGTTACAATGGTAACATGCAAGTATTTTTCTTTGTTTTTTTTTTTACAGAAAATGATGCAAACATCTATTTTACTATGTTAGAATGAATGACACCATTACTTTTCAAGCAACATAATGAGTCACATAAGCAGACAGTTTTGACGAAACGTTACTCAATTTTAACTGACATGCAAAGAATAAGAGCTATGAATCACTTTCATTAAAAAGAGAAAGATCGTCCACTGCTTCCCCCTCCCCCTCCCCCCCCCCCCCCCCAACAAAAAAAGAGTTGATTTTTGTAAAACGTTTAGAATCCTTGACATGGCCTATTGGAATTACACTTATTTATATGAGTTGTAAAATTTGATAAAATGATACAAATTAAGTGTATACATATAAAAATGAAGGACCATCCAAAACGACATGGCTTAAATAGTTGTATCCTATTCACAAATAAATCATGCACCAATACCAATATGTCAACAGCATACTTGCATTTCATAATTTACCTCTCTTTACCTACAAAAATAGAAAAAGAAAAAGAAAAGAAGTGTCCTCACATTCCAACGAACAGACTAGGCATAAAATCTAAGCCATCATCCCTCTTTTGTTCCACCAGCACGTAAAAAGCAAAATGGGGGGAAAAAACAGGAGACGATACACTACAACAGCTCTCGTAATAGCGTACACAGGCCACTGGTAGACAAACGTTAACTGCAGTGCATGGGACTACTGTAATTTGGGTATGTTCACAGCAAAAGGGGCATTTCAGGGTTGTCCGCTTATTTTCTGTTTCCAATGTGCATTAAACCCCCCCCCCCTCCTATTATGATCTTTTAGAATACTTTAATAAGAGATAACTTTGCCCCTAAATCGCTTCTAACAAGCAATCTATTCTACAAGAATTTTTGCTAACATGAAAACTTTTTGCCAATATAATGCATGTTACACTGAACTGACATCCATTTACAGACATATGAAGGTCCAAATATAAATATTTACTGAAAATTTTTTTTTGTCTTTCAACTGAATAGTCTGATATCAATTAGAAATGATAAGAACAGCCCTAAAATTCTATTGAACACTGTGTTATATATACCATTTCTAGACTAAGTGGTGAATGTATGTTACTTTGACCTGAACAAACTTGCATTTTGGAATGATGATGGTATAGAGGCATTTTTGCTTTTGTTTTTCTGACCCGGAAGGATGGTAGAGAGATGTGGCTTACCTTCGAACATCTGAGCATACTGGGGGAAACCTGTAGCTCTGAGCCATTGGCATGTGTCTGAGGCTTCAATTTCTGCATAGTAAAGAGGGAGAGAAGAAACAAAGAAGAAAAAAAACATAAATAATCATCATTGTACTATTAGGAGTTGCTAGATGATGTATGGTATTCACATCAGATATTGGGTGGCTTTCTGCATCTATCCTGTGCAAATATTTGGATTGGAAAAAAAGTTACATATATTACGGTATAACCTGAGATCATCATAGGGCATGCAGTATATGTGATTTTTTTCGTGTTAGATGGAGTTGGTGATGTGAAAGGCACATAGCGAAAGAGGAGTCGGGTTTAGATCAGGATGACCGGCACGTGAGCTACACATCTTGAAGAAGACGAATAGTCTGTAGTAGCTCCAAGATGTGTAGCTTACGTGACATTGATCGGTACTTGACAAACAGTAGACTATCAGTTGTTCTGAATTAAATGCCAATTGAAACTGAACGCCTGTCAGTTGACTCTGTCACATGATATGAGGGCATGATATATAGTGTGCCCTCTGCCAATTAACCCATTGAAGATGAATCCCCAGTATACTCGGGCTGGGGTCTATGGGAAATGCGTGTTATGGTAAAATCAATTCGTCTTCAATGGGTTAATGATGGATCACAATGTACAAGTTTAGATGACCAAGGCTTGAGCCAGTGTAGTCTTCCTATGTAAAAATTTGTATGCCATCACACCAGGTACACAGAGAACTTACCTTTTTTTTTTAACCTTCAAATGAAGTCTGTACCAACATTGTAAGAACCCACTCACAACACTAAAATACCCACTTGTCAATGGGCATTCTAGTCAGAAGTGCATGATGCAAGAGATCATGTAAATGGAACAATTCAGACATCTTCACACACAGAGAACATTTTCTCGCGGCTCAACATGACCTGGGTACTACCATTTTAAAAAAAAAACTTGTTACAATAACATGTGGCTAAAATAATTGGGGTTCCCATGGCAGAAAATTACAGCAACATTCAAATATTGCAAACCTCTTTATAAACATAACAGGCACCTGGTGTTTTTTTTTTTCTATGATGAAGTTAGTTTGAACCTTTGCATGGACTAAAGGACAGTAAGTCCTGGCGGCACATAAATGCATAGTGACTGAAGGACAATAATGCTCTCCATTTTTGGAAAGCTACACCATCAATCAGTACTCAAAACAGAATGATATAGAGGAAAGAAAAAAAAAGACAACGGTCCACAAAACTGTCTCATTAAAATGCTGACAAATATGACACCAAGCTCTAGTGCTAGCATTCTACCTCGGATCTTAACATTCAGAAGCCTCCTGTTTATCGCGGTGGGGCACTGCAGGATGGCAGTCTCCAGAAAGAGAGCCAAGCGACCCGGCCCTGGTCCTCTGTCTCTGAGGGCCATTGAGATGCTGTGCGGACAAAAGATCGCTCGAAAACTCTCTTCCGTCCGGAGAAAGCAGCTCTCAGTCAATGTTTATCCTCTCCAGTCTCTTGAAGGAGAGTCAATAATCTCCCTCGATGCACAATATATCTATATATATTCCTCTTTAAAAATAGCTTTCCCTTCTCTGCTTTGCAATGGGCGTTTTCGGTTGTTCGTCTTTCACGTATCGGGGAAACACTTGGGTAGAAAACTCGAGATTGTCTATTCACACTCTGTCCTCAGTCTCTTGTAATTAGATATTGGTTACTCCAAAAAAATCTCCTGCAATAGCAAAGTTGCTCAAGAGTTTTGCCTTAAGTCTCGCTGGAAAGATTCAACACTGATGCTGGCACGCGCAACATCCATTTCTCTCAACGTTTCTCGTTCACCATCTTGCTTTGGTTGCAGAGTGAGATGCTTCAAACCATATAGGTCCGAGAAACTATCGAGGGGAATGCAGCACACCATAGAAAATTCCAGTTGGTAGTAAGAACAGCTCTTGACAAACAGCTGCTGATCAAGTATATAAAATGTTAGAGCAGAGAACAAGCAAGCAAGACAAGAGAGATCCTTTGAGCAAACAGGGCACTCCACAGTTTATCTCTACTAGTGCTACATCAGACAGCAAAGATGAGTCGCAGGGCGGGTTATCTGAATTGAGCACACAGTCCCCAGTGTAGCAACAACGATTCCAGAGCATATCCCCGGTGATTTGAAGGTGGCAATTAAAAGACTTCACAATGCCGCAGTCCTTCACTGTGCAATCCTTCATGGAGGCCAGTGCAAGAATAAACTGTTTACTATTTTTGTCCATGCATTCACACCAGAGAGATTGATTTCATCACTCTATTTTTTTGTTTTCTAATAACAAAACACTGAGTTATCAAAAAGAATACTTGCCAACATTCGAAACTTTTTAGCAACCATTAAAGCCCTTGCTTAATCTTGACAAAAGCTTGTAATGTAAGAGCACAGAAGTTTCTAATTTCTGCACACTGACATTGACAAATCAAAACTAATATAGACATGCAAGTACGTGTGAAATTAGTTGGTCAATGACATCATGCAATGGTACTGAATGCTATCCCCTCTGAGACTGGGTATATATCACGAACTAACCCTCTGACACAGAACTCTGAGAGTACCGGCCTGATCGAGGATAGCACCTACAGAGGTCCATTTCGCGATTTCACAAACTCCCAACGTGAGCCCGCTCTCAGGGAAACGCTTTGAAGACTTCCGATCTCGTTGCGCAAAGTCCGTACCAAGGTAGGCACCGTTCAGCTGTCACAAAAGTCATTCCCTCTGACCAGATCTACCTAAGCTGGCTCTATCAAAACACTCATGTCCACAAATCCCTCTCGCATGACAATACGTAGGATGACTAAGCACCAGTTGAACTTCACCAGCTGACGACACGTTATGCACCACTTCTGACTGCCAACGTCAGCTCCTGTGCCTCATACCAACTCTCTCTCTACATACCTGGAGTGCATGCACTTACAGCGAATGAGGTATATAATACCCCCGAACAATGGACAGGAAAAATAGATAAACAGACAGTGAGATATGGCATGAGAGCAGGCGAGAGAGCGAGAGAGATATGGTGGGGGGGAGGGTGGATATGCCAAAATGAGTCTAAAGGAAAAGCAGTGTTTTCAATGAGCAGCAGGAAAAGGTGTCATGTTGCTGGTGTGCAGATAAACAAAATAGAATCAATGGATCCACCGACTTCACCATTCTATCCGATTCCAGCAATCAACGCCCCCCCCCCCCCCCCCGAACAAATACAAATACACACACACACACACACTGATTAAACCACAGTCGAAACGCTTCCTCCCGATCAGACGGACGTGCCCCAGCACACATACCATTGGTATTCTGTTAACAGATAATTAAAGCGACAGAGGAAACTGCCAGGGCGGGTCACAGTCCATTGCCCATATAGTCCTTCTCCTCCTCCTCCTCCTCACATTCCCACATATTTGCAGGAAAAGGGCCAGAAAGGACCAATGAGGTACAGGGTCAAACCGACTAGCCTCGCCTAACCTCACCTTGCTTTGCTTTGCCTACCTCCCCTTCCGTTCTGGCTGTTGTTCTATTCCAGTGTTAAACCCGCTCCATGCCAGGGACTTTGGACAGTGTATACAATGTTATGAGGTTTTCTGTGCCAACGAGCACTCAAAAGCACACAAAGGCTTAATCAGTGCTCAGTCCTTTCAATAAGGGCTGGCTGGTGGTATATGCAGGCCAACAATTTGAAACAATTCACACTAGATACTTCTTGCTTTCACACGTATCGTGTGAGTGCCTAATTTGAAATATGACTGTAATGACACATCACTAGAATCATGTTTCAAATGAAGCATTCTTGCCATGTGAATGTTAACTGGAATCGCGAAAGGCGATTTGAATCATAATTGCGATTGTGTTTCCAATGACGGTCTGGAGTTGTTTTCCAATCACGTTTTGCCAGAATTACAGAGCAAAACAGTCGTATGAATGGCTAGATTGATTGATTGATTTAATCAATTGAATTTAATCAATTACTCTCCAATCATGTGTTGGGAGGTGGAGCTTACAGTGACCTTTAAACCACTTCCACAGAAACACTGTGCTCCTCAAATGCTTGCAATGCAGTCAAAGCGCGCGCTTGATACAGCTTAAGAGTGATTGATGGGAATTTGGAAAGAAGCCATATCTCCCCTCCTCGCTCTGACATTCAAACTTGCAGATTCCGTGAAGCCATCCTTAGTCGTGTGAACAAATGATGATTTGAATTGTAATTGCAATGGTGTTTGTAATTCAGCATTACAATTACGCTTTTCAGTAGGTGTGAAAAGGGCCACTGAGTGCACGCTGATATGACAACATACATTTTTCTTCAACGATTGTTTAAAGACTTCACGACAAAATCAGTGCTTTGCACACAGACAGTGACGAAATGTAAACACTATGTATCAAAAAGCCAAAAACATGTACAGGGGTACTCACTATTGACCTTTTGGGATAACGCACCACTCTGCAATGTGATTGTTCAACGTGAACCTTATTACTGATTATCCTTACATCCTCATAATACTTTAGAGTTCAGTGCACTCTCTGTCGTTCAATCTCGTCTCTCTTTCTGAAAGTGATTTCCTTCAAGTGTTCACCTTGCTACGCTGTGTTTAAACCAAGGTCAGATGACATCATGCTCTTGACACAATAATGAGAAGTACTGACTTACATGGAAAGGAAAAGTTGCAAAACACTTTGAAAAAGTGCAATTGAAGAAATAACAACTGGTTCGCACGCAAACGGCAGGTACCATCATAACCAGCGAGGATTTCTGTTGTGTTTACACATTCTAATCTTGTTTCCTGTGATAAGAGTGCAATCAACCACATATTTCTGTGTACACACCAATACGTGCAAAATTTCTGATAGCTGTTCCCCTTCCCAGAAATATGAACAGGTTGTGATTTGTTTGGTCAATTTATAACTTCCCAACATACTTGTACGAATGACATCAGCTTGCACGGTTTTTGACAATGGAATTTCGATTTGCAATACATGTAATTCCCCTCTCTTGAACTTTTTAGAAGTATTAGTCATCTGCCAAGAACTCCACTGCCTCCATCTCTGTTTTTTTTCCCCCTCTCTAAGTCTCTCTTGATCTCCTTCTTTGGCTTACTTAGCAATCAAGATCAGATATGTTCTCAAACTGCAATGTTGTCAACATGCCTTTTTGGCTAATATTTCCTATTTTCATCATTACCCAAGTGAAATTGTGTCATCACAGCATTATTTCAAACATTTATCATGCGTATGTGTCCATTTTAGAGCAAAATCGACAGTTTCTGTAGTGCAGGCACAATATGGAAGCTATGTTTACAGCATGTAGATCTGATTAGAATGGCAGAAGAGGACCAATATGTACCAATATCTCAGAACCATCCACAAAGCTAAAATACTCCAGGCATCACTTGAAAATCATGACATCTTGTTAATGCATATGGTAGTGTAAAGGTAGCCAAAGATATGGCATGACAGATTCTTGCTTACTGTTGTTTTGTTTTTCTCGGAAATGCACGCACAGTGATTAACTCATTCTTGTCTTGTCATGGCTTTCACATTCACAAAGAGGGGAAGGGTGATGAATTGACCCCCAAAATCATGACACTCGAATAGAATCTGCTTTTCTTCCCTAGACCTTCTGACGAAAATGTGATTTGGCCGTTGTAGGACTTCACTTCTAGTCTCATCACATGCTCTCTCACACACATATACTGTACACACACACATACACACACACACTTTGAATTCCCTCTATTCTCAGAAACAATCACAATCAACGCAATGGTGGGAGTAACTATAGGGCTTTTTACACTTGTAAATTTTTGCTTAGCCCCGGACTATCGGTGGGGCTAAGGGGGGGCCTTAGCCCCACCGTTGGTACGGGACTATCCTTAGCCCACTTTCTGTTTACACTCGTTTTTGCCAAAGTGGGCTAGCCCCACCGATAGTACGGTACTATCTGGCCCTGCAAAATAGCAGGGGTTAGCACCACAATTGCGGTGCTAGCACCGCAATTGCGGTGCCAAGCAAGTGAGTGTAAACAGAACGAAAAAATAATCCTGGGCTAAGCGACGGAGACGAAGTCCGACCCTCACTGACCAATCAGAAACGAGGTAATCAAGTGCTGCCGGTGCGTGCGTGTACGTGTACAGTACACAGCGTAATTATGAATATTCATGTGGTTTGGAAAGTCCGGGGCTAAGAAATACGAGTGTAAAAAGGTCAGTTTTCTCCTTAGCCCCGGACAAGAGATAGTACGGGACTAATTGGCGAGTGTAAAAAGCTGAAAAAATTGGTACGGGACTAACGATAGTCCTGGGTCAGAGAAAGTCCGGGGTTAAGAAACACAAGTGTAAAAAGCCCTTATTACAAGGGGCAATGCCCTGGTTTTTGTATTTCTTTTTATTACTCTTTGCATTTGAAACTGTACTTTCCCTTACAGGACAGAATTGCAGGTTGAGGCAAGAAATATAACTAAAGAGGTTTATTATCATGCGTATTCATTACAAACCAGTTCCGTATCAATTCTGCTGCAGAAGATTTAACCCCAGGACAAAAGCAGGGACTGTGGCATTTTAGCTCTCATGAAAATAATAGACATGCATAATATTGTTCCAGGATTTTATTTCTTCTCCAATAATAGACAAATTATGTGCAATCTTGCTTGCATAACATCTATTAAGCAAGAGTTCCATGTAAAACAACTGCCTCTGCATAAAAATAAAGATCTCTACTAAACAGTTTGTAAGTTAACAAGAAAGCACCTGATTTTGTTGGGGTTTTTTTTCTTCAAATTAAAGATATGGCTTTAAGTAATAATTATCACCTTGGGACCACATTCTCATTGACAGAATCATAACAATGTTATGTGACTTAGTTTTAGATTATTATTTTTTTGTGGTGTGTATACTGTTCAGCACATCTGTGTCATTTCTTATCATCAAATCTTCCTATCCACAACTTTAAAACTACATGGAATTTAACTCCATTTTGAAAAGAATATTTCACTTCTCCCTTTTGGTAAAATCTTTTCAAAATCAGACAATAAAGGCACTTAAAGGACAAGTTCACCTTCATAAACATAAGGATTGAGAGAATGTAGCAATATTAGTAGAACACATCAGTGAAAGTTTGAGGAAAATCAGACAATCTGTTCAAAAGTTATGAATTTTTGAAGTTTTTGTGCAGTAACCGCTGGATGAGAAGACTACTGCAGTGTATGAATAACTTAGATGTCACATGCGTACAACAATATAAGGAAAATATAAAGAGAATTTCACAAAATTCCATCTTTTGAAAAAAATACACATTCCCCTGACTCGTTACCGACAAATGTTATGGGTAATATTATTCCCCCTGCCTTTAGAAAGAGGCAAGTCAAGAGCTCCTTTATTATGCGAGAAAAGTGAAAATATGTTGAATTTTCTTTTACATTTTCTTTATACTGGTGTACGCATATGACTCACAAGCTGTAGTAGTCTCCTCATCCAGCGGTTCCAACACAAAAATTTTAAAAATTCATAACTTTTGCATCGATTGTCCAATTTTCGTCAAACTTTCACTGATGTGTTCTACTATTATTGTTGCATTCTCTCAATCCTTATGTTTATGAAGGTGAACTTGTCCTTTAAAATAAAATTTCTGTGATGCTTGAGGTCAATATCAACAATAAAAAGAAAGAAACTTTCTGTACACACTTATTGATTGCAACCACAAGCAGATCACTACGTATAAAGAATATGAAGACAAGCAAAACTACTTCTCCCCCTTGTATATTTTTGTTTAAATATTAATCCTATTCTCAAATTTACTGGCAAAATTAACAGATAAACTCACTACCTGAGGAGAAATGTTATTTGCAAAATTAGAGAGGGGGACACAGCATCTCTTGCATAAAAAAAAAAGCGAACAAGATCGCAACACAACACAAACATGTGAAAGGATGTTATCCCTGCCATGTGGGGGTAATGTTAATGCCCTCCCTAACTATAGAATACTGACTGCGTGGATTTATCTATAGCTCTTCTCTATCTGCAAAAAGAAAGGCCTAGTTGTGCTGCAAAGGCTTTGGGATTAGGAAAACAACAATATGACAATCATCTCGATTTGTAGCTCTGTTGATTCAGACAGATGCCCTATTCAACTGAAGTCTTCTGAGGACAAACCATCTTTCTATTCTTTTCACTTTCGAGTCATTACAAAGACCCCACTGGGGATACCAGCAATCGTTATACAAAGCTCAAAGCTTTGATGGCTCGAGTTGAGATACATTTCAGACGAAAAGAAAATGAAGGATAAAGTCAGGAAGTCAGATCCTAGACAGTTCACCTGTCTTTAAGTCCAATCATGCCCAGGGCAGTCGGAGCTAATCCTGCATTTTTTTCTTCTTAGACGAGACCAGATTTCTCCTTACCGAACAAGAGGTACGTCATTTTGTTGTTGGACAATAGCACGAGACCCAAGACATGCTACAAACCAGTGATATGCTCTGAGCATCACTTGCAGAGGAGAGATAAATGGGGTAATGAGGGATGAATTTGATACGCGGGGGGAAAGAAAAACACACACAAGGTAGATGCAGGTATGAATGCAGAGGAGAAGAAGAAAGAAGAGTGGCAAGGGTTGGAGGTTAATTGGGATAGGAACTATCAATGGGCTGCATCAAAGGCAAGACTAGAGAGCAGTGCAAAGGCAAATTGATCAAAACGAGATGTCTCATGGACTATTCACATATTTTAATGAGATAAATATATTTTTCTTCCTTTACTTTCAAAACTTGGACACAGAGTTAGAAAGGACAAGAGTCAAGCAAAAACAGACTCATCAATTTTCCTCATTTCTTGACCGCAAAAAAATGGGGGAGTCCCACAACAGACTGGAGAAAGGAACAAGAATCAAGCAAAGCAGGCATGATGGTGAGGATTTGTGGTAAGCCAAGAAGAGACTGAATGACGGGCAGGGAGACTTCTCGAACAACATACAACTCTTCGGACTGATGAAGCCTTCTCAGAAATTCAATATTTCCCAGACAATGCAGCCTTTCTGTGGGTGAGACTATCACCTTCAAACCCTGCAGCAATCCTTGTTCATCATTCTCCTTTCGCTATTTTTTCCTCTCTCTCATTCCATAACTGGAAAACATTCTCTTCAATAAGTTGATACCTGAAGGTCATTGACCTACAAAGCAACGCTGGCTTATAAGCCTTGTAACACCCATTGTCAAAAGCATGAATTTCAAAGTTGCAAACTAGGTCATGCACTTTTTGCCATACGATAACAAAACAAAACAGAACAAAACAAATCTATTGACAGATCAACTGGTTGAGGTCATTTCATCAAGATCAGCAGAGTTCAAGTCACTCACACTCATGGTTTAACCCAAGACGGTTAATATCAGATATCAATTTACTGGGGAAGATCAGGCCTTTTCGAGCACATCATGAACTTGTAAGGAACTAACTTAACCCATTGGAGTCTGACTGATTTTGCTACAACACGCATCTTTCATAGACATCTGCTCAAGTATACTCAGGACTCATCTTCAGTGGCAAGAATGGGCTATATATTTAACGATACTTAACATCGATAATATAGATTCAAATATTTACAGTGGTTGTTTCTATCCCTACCTCACATTTTAGAACTATTTGAAAGCACTAATGCTGTTTTTCTTTTCATCTGCAGATGGTTAATTATACCTTTAAGCTTCACATCAGCACAGCTAATGGAGTACTGAAATATCACTGGGCAGCTATCTAGAGTTCCCAACTGATGAAGATGGGGGTCACTGACCCCTGAAGGAGTCAACCCACACCTAGAAGTCATTTCTCCCCCTTCATTTTACATTTCTCCCTCATAATCCTGTCAAACAAGATATTTTTGGGGTGCAACCCTGAGCTGAGTACAGATCATCATGTCTCACACCCCCTGCTGAATAAACAGAGGGATTTTGCAGACAAATGTGGTTTACTACTACAACAACATCAGGCAGGACTAACTCTGGTTCTAGGGATTCAGATAAATCCACTGGCTTCCACACTAAAAGCTCCTTTAGACTACAGATCAGGACAAATGCCATTGACCTAAACTCTGTTATGATTTTTTTTTTCAGCCCAATTTTATGACAAGTTCAGACGTTGGTAGCCAGTTTATGGTTTCCATATAATAGCCTGTAAACGAATTGCCTGAGGCTATGATAATGGATTTAAAAAAACAAATGACTCATCGATTCTGGCTGTAAACCCAAATTTCCACAAAAACATCATCAGAATGGAGCATCTGGTATCAAGACAGCAAGAAGATAATTCATTTGAGTGTGATTTTTATCTAATTTTGTGAGGTCAAAACCAAACATTATTGGATTATCAAGGAGTACAGGGATCAGATATGTTGACTGCCTTTCCATTTAATTTTCATAAATTTGTATGAGAATAATCAAGTGCATGGATAATGCTGCTATGTCAGGCAAGTTTCGCAAAAATCATTTGTAAACTTAACATGCACATAGAAGGATGATTTCAATATTAGGAATTTAACATCAAGACAAGGATATATTTGTTAGATACATGTATATCATTGTTACGATTATGAAGGCATTCCATGCTTTGGCAAGTGTGGGTGTCTATTTTGCCTGTTTGTTTGTTTGTTCATTCTTGGGTAAAGTTTACGAGGTACCTTGCAGCTTTGTTTAGTGAATCATTCTTTCACAAAACTAAGGGTTTGTCTGATTATCAAGATTCTCCATACAGGCACAATGAGAAGATTACTGTGTGGGCCAAGCGAGGGAGCCACTCAACGAACGAACGTTCTTAGGAGTATACTAATGCAGTTGTCCTCATTGTCCCACTCCCAGCATCTACTTCCGGCTGCAAGGCTTCCAGTTTAAGTCGATTGCGGACAGGAGTCAAACAATAGCAAGGTGGGGGGCCAGACATCATGTAATGACCGTCAATGGGGTCATTGTGGGTGCCAGATCAACTGGTAGAAGAGAGAGGTAGAAGGGATGTCCGCCCCCTTGGCTCCCTGGATGCCTGCCTGGACTTCACGGACTCCATTCAGCCGCAAGAAAACAATAACAACCTGAAGCACATCCCCTAAAACTTTTCTGCGGCTACCATACATCTTCAAGTGAGTGGCTGCATCACGCAGTCTGCACAGACGGGGCTGGACGCAGCGTCCCATGAATAATTCATGGAAAAAGGTCTTCTTGACCACAAGGATGATGTCACTGGTGTCCAAGAAGAGATCATCCTTGGTAGGATTTCTCAAAAAAGCTGGACAGTGATTCACCTGCTGGTTATGCCAACTGGTTTTTACGTCCCCCCCCCCCCCCCCCCCCCCCCCCATCAACTGACTCAGGAAAGTGATACTAGTATATAAACACTTTGGAATGGACTTGGACATAACACCCACAGTATTCAGGTGAATCCAAGAATCATGCAAACCAGGAGAAGTAATACAGATTTCTGTGCAAAGATGACCAATTATGTGATCTACATGTCAAGGTGTTTCACTACGTAAATAGCCAGGAATTTAGGCCCTAAGTAATTAAGAATTTTGATTCCTGGAGTGATCTCTCATCCTTGAAACAGTGACCAAATAATGAACATTGTCATGTGATTGGTCAGTTCTTTATGCTTCAATGGATCTACTCTCGAAATTTTTTCATGGAAACTTCTGCTGAAGTTACATTCAGGGAAAAAAGAATATCAACAATGAAACTCCTTCATAGAGTTTGAGCTCAAAGATGGCTTGCTTTATTTTGAGGTCCTCCATGTTGAAATATACCACAAAACAACAGTGACAAACGAGAATAGCATCATGGAGCATTCATCAGGGAAAATCAGGAAAAAGAAAATTAAAACACTTTGCACTGTAAATGCCCATCACTATCTATACTGAAGCCCACTTTATAGTCTTTGAAATTGACTCCCATTAAGAGGGAAGTAAGGTGCCCTAACTCATCCATCATGGATGGACATATATGATAATTGAACCCAATAGACTGAAACTAATCCATTCTTGGCAGATTCTGCATGAGTTTTAAACGCTGACCTTGCCAGAATTAGTGCATAAATGAATTCCCTTCTTTCCCTCAATTAATGGAATGACAAAGTATGTCTCCGAAATTATAACCCATCCCAACCAGCCCCCCTCCCCCACCCCCACCAATCCTTATCTAATTTCGGGGTTAATTCTGTATTAATCCTCTTGATTCTGAAAGATGTTTTCAGGGGTGGCTCAGGGAATCCCTCGGGTGGAACAAGATGTCTTTGTTGGGCAAGGTGAGCCTAGAGACAAGCTGGCTAGGACTCATTATGAGTCTAATTAATCCCACAATGGCAGTCTCCCTGGGGAGACTATAGGCAGGAACTAAAGTGTGTGTACGTCTTTCTGTCTGTCTGTCTCTTTGTGTGTCAGCGTATATATGGGGAGAGAGAGAGAGAGAGAGAGATTAAAGACATGGACAAAAAGACAACTGTAGGAAAAGAGAAAAAAAGGTGTTTAGCAGGGTGGTTATATGATGGAAAAGAAAAGAAAAACGAGCAAGAATCCAGAAATAAAGACAAAAATGCTAAAATTAGGCAATGAGAGAAATAACTAGCCTGAGAAGACTGCCTGATATAACTGAAGATATTATCTAATGACACGCATAAGGTGAAATATTGTATACTTCCCTACATAGTGTTCAACAAATCACCAAACATGTTTCACATGTCTCACCTTTATGAGAAAACATCAAAAGTTTCTTGTCTGCATCAATGGCTTTGAACAGTGATTGATTTCAACCTTCAAACCCCCCCCCCCCATTTCCCATCCAATCAAGATTTCATCCAGTATACAGCAATTGACAAGACATCAGAAACTTCCAACTGATGTAAATTACGCCAATATTATATTTTCCTATCAGAAAAACCCAAAACTTCAGACATACTCCCCTCCTCATGAAAATATATTCAGTCATATCCTTCTCCATTGGTATGACAACCTTGGGTTGTTGTTGTTGTTGGTTTTTTTTGGCACTGTGGTAATGCTAAAATATCCATTTCTCCTTCCCTTGTCCTGCTCTTAGCATTTATAACTACAGGAAATCTACCTCATCCTCCTATTTACCATGTACTAATGCGTCAGCTGGCAAAGCCTTTAATTCTCCGTGCACATCAATACTGATCAATAAAATGGTAGCCATCCACATAATCCAGGAAACAAATCCATGACTGGAAAATGCCCCCTGTCCATTGTTATCCCTGACCACAGATGACCAACGGTCACCCTTGACTGACCCGAGTAATCTGGTGATTAAGGGCATGTGACAACATGGCCAAGGACGAAGGCACACACATACAATACACACTCCACAACTCCCTATCCTCATCTCATTCTTCAAAAAGTCATCAACTTATACTGCATTTAGCTACCCTACCGCGAAAGATAGAACCACTATTTCAAAATGCATTTTGAAAGGCATATATATAAGAATGAGGTTTAAAGCATATTTCTCGGGATGCTGTGTTTATCTACAATCACATTTGGTAGTTGCCATGGTGCAGCTATTTTGCGACATTCAACAAGGGAAGTAGAGGTCAACTTGGGTGCACGATGCAACGTCAAATTATACAAAAGGATGCACATCATGTCAGACATTTCAAACTGATCTTTACTTGGCTTGCCTATGACGATAATGTGGTTTGGGATTACTTTTTTTTTGGGGGGGGGGAGGGGGAGATGCGGTTGGGGAGGCCAAGTGGCCGGAAGAAAAGCAACTGCAGCTCTTCAAATGCTGCATCTCATCCTGGTGCCGCCATGATAGACCACCACAACATCCTGTTCAATGGTAGGATGAATATGTAGATTTGCCAATGTTGTCAACGCCTATCATTCAACCAGTTTCATGCATCCAGTGTTATACTTTAAAAATGTACTCACTGACCGACTAAAACACACACTCCACCTCAAAAAGTAGGCTGCCCACATCCCACTTTACGCTTGATGAAAACCACAGACTTGAAAGGAGGGGGGATTTGCATCAGTAAGGAACATGCTTCATGTCGGTCGCTGGCATCAAGAAAGAAAGAAAGGGCATCCGTGCCCTAGAAAGGGCTTGAAACCTTCTCTCCTTGACGCTGTGAAGAGGGTAGAGCCAGTTGAAAGATGAATAAAAGATGGTTTTGCACACCCTGGTACCACACTACCAAAAGAAGGAAAAAAAAGAAGAAGAATTTGATGGATAGAAGCTGGAAGAATAGGGCCAAAAGAATAGAGGAGAAAAGAACATACAGTAAAAGAGGGTTTCATTCAGTTTGACAGCATTTGAAATCACTACTGCACCACTTCAGTATTAGCCTCTGTTCCAGCATGAACTGTGCGTAAGCATTAAACCACTTCACCCAAAATTAGAATAGAGCTCAATATGCCATATCTAGGTACACTAGAAATGCACATTGATCTGAAATATGCGTTAAGGAGCATACAATACTGGTCATATGGAGCATTTTTCCCCAAAGATTAAAATGTTCACGAACAGAATAGACACATGAGAGGCTGGAATGTAATCTACATTGATAAGAGGACAGACAGCTAACACTTAGAAAAGAAGAAGAATAGAATGAGAAAGAGAGAAGAAGGGAATGGAGACACAGATTCTAGGCATTGTGATGAGCTTTATGCAAGGGGTTTCCTTCACAAAGTGTCGCCACAAAGACATGAGGGAATGAACACATGAAGCAATGCGTGACAAACGGCTTGGTTTGTTTGGATGGGCCGGCTTCCCCTAGCGGAAGAATCTTTAAAGGCAGAGCGTTACAATGGGGGTGCATGACTTCACATGTCTTGATTCTTTGAATTTCCTGGCACAAACGGAGAATTCAATTTATACTTATAGCATCGATTTGATAACACGTGTTTGATTGTGATGTTTGCTCATGAGAAAACATTTTATCACATTCTATTATGGAAAAAAAAAAGCTGAATTGCATTTGAATTGTTATAGAGCAGGCTGACACAATATGTTAGGGAACTTCCATTTTATCACGTAGTTCAATGAACTTGGGGGGGGGGGAAATATATGTCAAACTAAAACGGATAAGTCTGCACAAAACTTAAAATCAGAGTTGGAGTAGCAGCTTCCTGCTTTCTTCTTTTTCTTTCCTTTTTTTTCCCAACATAAACTTGACTTTTGATCATCAATTCATGCCAAGGGCACTCATTACGGGGGCCATCAATTTCAGCACAGATCTATTGTCGTTGATCTTTTCATGCCATGATATATGAGTTTGTGGAGAGAACACACAGAAAAAAAGATGGCTTGAGTTCACTAGCCATACATGTGGCACATGCAGACAGAGATCATGAGGAATAGATAGGACGAACAAATTTCGAGGAGGGATGATGTCGATGCGTCGTCACTCTCAAGAGAACGCAAAGAGAACAGGTGTGTCGAAGGGATGGTATAGTTTTTGGTTGAGATGGAGATACAGGTTCTAACTCTTTGCAAGGTTATTAGAAACCTTTTTTTAAAATATTCATAGAGCACACATGTCTAAAAAGAGGAACTATACCTTTATTTGATGACAATCGGTTCTGAGTTGGCCGAGATATCCAAAAACAAAGCAAAACAAAGTGGTTCTTATAAAAGGTGGGTCCCACCTTTTACTAGGATCGCTTGTTTTAGATATTTCGCTATGGCGCTATGGAATGGCGTTGTCACGGTATGCGCATGACTTGCTCTTTATGGAAACATTGATATTATCTATCAATATTTGTGAAAAAACAAACAACAAATAAAGGAAAATGAAAATGAAATGTCGATCCCCTAACCACGAATGTACGGAATCGACAAGCTCTGACTCATCTACAGTATTGACAATTTAAACCACACAAGGACACGCGTAGATATGTACATTACTGTGGTTTAAATGCACTTTCTGTTAAGCCTATATGAATGTTTCTAGATGCATAATGAGATTATCTCTTTGAGATAGCACCACAGTGCTTATGGTAGTACTACTAATGGTGAGATGAAGGAGGCGGTGTGTGACAAATACCTCGGTGGATCCCTGCCGAACATAATGTCATCCCTTGCACATTTGGTAGGTCACATTGTTGCTGGGTTCGCAAACAATCAAGAAGTTACAGGGCAGGGTCTCAACACATCACCATAAGTCAGACTCATATGAGCCCTGGAATCTACTCTCAGTTTTCAATGCAGTGTGATCTGTTCTGCCTCCCTTTGAACAGCTAATATACAGTGTATTTGTGCTTGGCAGTGGTATTACACAGACAATGACTGAAATTTGATTATTTAATTATTGTAACTACCGTAGTAAAAGAAACGTCAAACAAAATGATTTGCCACTAGATGCAGTCACTGTTGAAATATTATGAGCAAAATGTGGAATTCCAGACCAGTTAAAACTTAGTCTGAAAAGAAGGAGTAAAATTATGAAATTCCATATCTATATCAACTATTTCATATTTTCCCTAATTTGTATAATAATTTGGATCAAGTTTTCTCTGTTATGCCAATGAAATTCTGCTCTTTCTCTTTATTCCTTTTCAGACTAACTTTAACTTAGTCCTGAATTCCCTAGATGTAACATTTCAGTAGGCAAGTACAAATGCACTTAATATAAGAACCAATTGTTGTAGTCCTTCAACTTGCCTTGCCGAGAGGCGATGGGGTGGGGTGGGGTAGAGAGTCCGTTACCAATAACACCTGCATCACCAATCAATTACCCCTGTCTAGTGGCATATGCTCTACATTAGGTTTCGCCTTTGCCACATCACACGGTTCTCGTCTACAGTGTCTACAGGAAGTGGACAGGACCCCACACTCACACTCAATGGTGTACAAATTAACAGCATCGGTTAAACAAATAATATTCTGGTTGGAATTCACAGTACAAAGATTCCGTGTGGGCGTGTTCCATATCATGCAGCCATTTGTGGTATGGAACTAAAATTCACTGGTATCCATAACAGAATCAGATGTCATCGCACTGTAGTCACACCCTTGAACTGAGGAAATTTTAGTGTCGTAAATCTTGTTCCCAGTTGATATTTTGTTCTCTGTAACTCAAAAAGTTATGTGCTGGTTACCACATCAACTAATGACCATGCAATCGCAAACAAGAAGTGATCAGCAAATGCTGCAGATCACCTAAACAACATGCTGTGACGAGAGGCAAGTTGGCATCAAGGCTTACATTAAGTGCAAAATGGATGATAACGCAAGCTGCTGATTACATTACTACACATGAAAGGATAGCCGAATATGACACTGTTTTCAAAGATCTTACTGAGGAACGCATTTTTTACTAGCCAGTTGTCGCAACTTTCACATGGAAACTACTCAGCATGATTATATTCTGCAATATAGCCCCAAGGTTATCTCACTGCATTATTTATACTATGAATTACTTAATCTCATAATTTAATTGAAACCACTGAACACCTTTTTAAAACAATATGAAAAACCATGTTATAAATCATGTTATGTTAAACATAGACATACTGACACTTCCCTTGCATCTCTGGGGTAAAAGAAAAAACAAAACATTTTAATCATTCAGCAGAAAGGACAGTTTTTGGTGTACGGAACTGCCAGCCAGGCTCCCTGGTCGAAAAATATGACAATTGTAATTTTTACGACAGACTACAGCCCATTCTCACCTGCTAAGTAGCGCATCCGCATGCGCTTCAGAAAGCGAACATTCCCAAACGAGGACATCTTCCAGACGGGCGAAACTCCAGCGCATGACGACAAGAGCTCTCTATCCAGCCTCCGCCACACAACTGACATATCACGTTCCAGCTACCAGAGCAGAACTTAATCCATTCCAAATATTGCTTTTTGCACCAGAAATTTGTAGCTCACGAATACACGCACACACACTCACATACACAGGCACGCAAGTGTGATGCGATGTCTAGATGCTGCGTAGTGGGGTAGCACCACGACTGATCACCACTCGGAAATGGATCCAATGGTTAGGTATGCAAATTCCCTAGTTTTTAAACTCTCCTAAAAAGTGTGCTGTGTCAACAAAGTATACATCCACAGATGATCATATCCAGAAGTTGGTTCCAGTAGCTGCATGAGAGGGGAGAGCCCATCAATTGGGTAGACCCCTCTGCTTGATTATGTGTGGGATAGTATGGGGGTGAGTCAGACCTGGTGATGGTGGTGTATGTTTCAGTTTGTTGCCCTAGCCACTCCCACCTGTATTGAATGGCAGCTGCGGTGAGAAACTTTACTCCAATAATGCAGAATGGTGGTGGGCTGCGGAGGCAAAACAGAACTGAGTGAGAGGAGGTTCATGCGAGTGAGCGACCACGACAACACAGGGCGGCCAAAACTGGAGTAAGATCCAGAAGAGAGGGGCTCAAGAGTTGAAAGTGAGTGGTATAGCTCAATCAACACAAGCGTTGGATACTGTTTTCAAGTTTGCTCGGGTGAAATTCCTTCCACCTCCCTGAACAATCTAGCCTGATGGTCCAATGTCGCCGTGAAGTTTGCTGATGGTGATGTGACCCAGTTTAAGGGAAAATTTTCTGCAATGTAGTAGCCTGACATAAATCCAGTTGGCTTGAACTTGATGGACTGTCCCACGAGAATGATACAGAGTATCACCCGTGACAATGAGAACTTAATACAGGTCGCAAAATGTTGATTCTTGAAAGAACAGGTGGTTTCTCACACAGAATAAAATGTTTGAGTACACACAGGGCATTGCACACTGGCACATCTGTAATGGTCGCAGCGCAATCAACGCTGGTGTCGAGGTGGTAACGCATATCCCTCCTACCAGACACTTGGTCCTACACCCATCTCCCAACTATCAAGGCTCTAGGTATGTCCACAGAATCACAATCTCTTGCGGAATTTGAAGGGGGAGGGCCTCCCGTTCCTGCAGCTTTTACGCTCAAGCAAAACAGAAGTGGTGCACTGTACACAGGCGGCACATCATATGCTAACACTAAAACTAAAAATACCTGCAGAGAGAGAGGGGGGAGGGAGAGAACAGGCAAGCGAGCTACTATAATGTAGCTTGCTCTGATATCAGTGCTTCACAAAAGAGGGGCCAGTGGGATAAAGGAGGGAACGGATAAGCGCTCCTTTCCTGACTCAAAAGATGTAAGTCTTTCCTAGCTATTCTCTGCCCCTCTCTCTTTCTTTCTCTCTCGTTCTTTCTATCACTGAAAGAGCCCTGACAAAAAAGTTTTCGGCTTTGGTGTAGCAGCACTCAAGCGATCACTGTCGGTGGAGCGGGCACCGGTTCACGCTCCACAGAGCAGCAGCAGCGCTGGAGCTCGTATTGGCAAACTCCCCTTTTTCTTGGAGACTCCATGCCATATACACACTGGAAGTGTTTTTATGGGAAGGTGAGGACTAACAAAAGGTTGGTTGAATGGGACTAACAATAGGGCTTCAGTGGCATAGAAAGAGAATGAAGACTCAACTGTCTTCCATACCATCTCTGACTTATCTTTTTCTCCAGAATCTCTCTGCAACTTTAGGCCAGTCATTCCCCTCCTCACAAGACTGCTGTCATAACCAAACATCTTCCAGGAAGGAAAGCGGAAAGGGGGTAGCTGTATGAATATGGCTTTTTAACCAAAAGGAATCTCCTTGGAAATTTTCTATCAAAAATTCAAAGATATCAAATGAAGAATAAAGTATCTTTGAATTCCATGTTTTCCAGTCAGACAGGAAAATCGAATCATTACTGGAGAAAGCAAAATTATTGTTTTTCCTTAAGTCATGAGTACTGTCAAGGTAGAAAAAACAAAAACAAAATCCACTCAAGTAAAAAAACAACACTTAGAGAGCGCAGAGCAAATTCTAGAAAAATATTACCATTCATTTAAAAGTGTGTTTAATTTAAGCGTGTCACATGTAATCCATGGTGTGACATGAATTATGCAATAGCAGCAAGATTTCTCCTATGAAAGGAAGTCCAAATATTTCCATTTCGATTGTAAGGTGAAAACCTTGCACTGCCTCAGCAGCCAGGGGTGAAAGGGAAGAGGGAGTGGCTGTTGCTAAACACATCAAGGTCAGAATATTGGTTCTCGTGTCCTCCTCTTTCAGAGAAATTATAAAGATTCCACACCATTGATTCACCCAGTCTTTGTGCCATCGATTGCATTCCGCACGGCACCTCCTGTTGGAGCCAGCCAGTCACCATAGACCACAGGTCCACTTTAATAGCTGCCACCAGCTTCTACCAGAAATATTGATTTGCAGCAAGAGAGAGCATTGAACCACCGTCCAACCACCACCATCACCACCACGGAACTCCTTTGCAGTGACCGCTCCATTGTTTGGAGCGACTCAAAAATAGGTCATCATTCCTTCATATTACAGAACAGGGTCAAGTCAGTTCCACTCGCAAGTGGGATTTGTTGGGGGGGGGGGGAGTGAAGTCTGGGAAGACAGCAAAACATTTGACATTGTCTGTCTTATCCAAAAAGGTATCCCATCAAAAAAGGAAAACCCAAGTCTGGAATACTCAACAAAGACAATGAATGAATGAAAAGCTGGGTAAGGAAAGGAATGCAGAAAAAAAGGATGATACAAGGATAAACAGGAACTACATAATTGATAAGCCGAAGAGTGAGAGTACTTTGGGAAAGTGCCCCTCGGGGTGTCGCCTATTTTGGCAACAGCATTCAACGGTGGGTACGGCCTCCCTTTATTCCAACATACAAAGAACTGGAAGAGAAATAAACAATCGCTAGCATTGCCGGCAGAGGTCCAAACATGCTTTTTCCACTGTTGCAAAAACAAAACTGTTTCTTACTGAACTTTGTTTCCCTACCCCTTCGCATCAGTTCCTCCTCTTTCTGGGATACTCTTCAAGAAGAAAGAGGATACTAGATTACATTTTTATGTCTCTCTACCACTATTTTCTTATTTTGTTTAATTTATACCGCTGAAGAAATTCTCATGGCCCTTGCAATTTTTGGATGGGGTGAGGAAATGAGTGTGCAGAATGAAACTGTGAGGTGTCTACACGTCTTTAATGTGGAGAATTTTTCTCTCTTCTTCAATGACAAGTGTTTACTGATAAACATACAGTGTATGTGTCATCGAGACCAGACCCACTTTCTATTTACGTGCGCACATGCCTCAGAATAGCACTGCAACACTCTGTCAAGGGCAGAAAATAAATGCACAAGCAATGCTCACCGCATTTAACTCGTCCCGTGTCTAAATTTGGAAAGGCAATTAGCGCTTGGGATAAACACCTTTTCTCCGCCACGGGAGACGGCCAGGATGCGCGGTCCGGTCGTCTGGCTCGAAATGGCGGCGCGCAAATCCCACATGCATCTTTCAAGCTCCATCTCTGTGGACACCCCTCAGATGAATGATGAGAAGAAACTCAAACCCACACATGCATCACTCACGTCACAGCCCAACCAAGTTGTGGCAAAGTTCATACACATACTAACATGAGTCAGAATCTGAACATGAAAATCTGCAAAGGAAACTGGCAATGTAAAAATAGGGTAACATTACTACAATGCAGAATTATCTCATATGCCCTAGTATTCTTTTCCATTATTTTACTCAATCACAACACTCATCAATGAATCCATTTAAATATGACTTGAAATGATCCAAATTTGTCTTTCCATTAGAAATTACCTTCTCTATCTCCCCTGATATCATCTTAACATAAAATATTCTCTTTCCTTTACTATTCATCTCCCACATAAGTTGATACCTTAAAGCAGACTGATTACTGATCATTAGAATTTAATAGAAGAAAAAAGTTTTCTACAAAGATAGAGTGCATAAAATAGAATCATATTGATTCCATATAGAAGAAATGAAACTTATGTCAGTTCAGTGTAACGCATGTCACGTTTAAAGACTTCTTTTCAAATGATATTTCAGGCTTAACCCGTTGTGTGCTTTGAGTGCTTATATCCACAGAAAACCTCACAGTGTTGTACACACTGTCCAAAGTTCCTGGCATGTAAAGAGTTAAAGGACACCTCCAGATGATTTTCAGATTTTTACATTTGAACAACTATAAATTAGTTGTACTAAGGACAGAGTTTCAGAATTTGCGATAATTGGGATGAAGAATAAGAATATTTTCAAAATGTAGAACAAATTGCAATGACCAAGGACGATGACATGGCAGAGTCACCATAAGAATGCATGAGTTGGGGCTCAAGGAAGTAGAACAAAGGAAGAAGGCATGCATAGATTATACACAGGTGAACTCACAAGCAAGCGGTATTGAAATGAAATTACACTGCTACATTTCTGAAATATGTGAACCTCTATGTCATCATCCTTCTTCAGTGTAATTTGTTTGAGGTTTTTCAAAGTATTATTTCTCTGCTCAAGAACCATAATAAATGCCACAAATCTATACATGGAGTTGTTGATTTATGTAATACATGATGTGAAATTATGAAAATCGTCTGGAATGTCCCTTTAATACTGGGGAACAAATCAGCACAGAATCAAACATTTAGAGTACTGTAAAACATGATATATTCGCGGCATGAATTTTTCGCGAATTGGAGCCGACGCCTTTTTTTGCGGCATGAAATTTTCGCGAAATGCCACTGGCATTCAATGCATATAGTGTAGACAAGAATTTTCGCGTGCATTTTAATTTCGCAAATCTTGGCGCTTGCGAAATTCTCGAAATTAAAATGCACGCGAACATTCCTCATTTTACAGTATTGGCAAGTTGCATATAAACAAACCAAAATATGGTGTTCGCACAAATATTCATGCAAAGGCTTCAAATTTTATTTCATTCATATAAAATAACATTTTCTTGAGTAGAATCATACCAATAACATCGTTTTCACAGCACAAAACCAGCAGAATTTTACACTGAGAGCCATTTTTTTTCTCAAGTTGATGTCAAGCTCATTTAAAAGTTATTCAAAGCATGACTACGTCAATTACACACAAAAATGCCAACAAAAATATTATGTAATCACAAGTATTTACACGAACACAAAAAGAACACTAAAAACTCACTGGAAATGTGCTCATTTTGTTGAACTCTGTGAAGAGGTAAACTTAATAGCCAGTCTACAATGCAAACACTTGAAAGTGTAACATCATTTCTGTTTGAGCCCGCCATCTGCGTGATGTTTGACGTCATGGCCCTCTAACGACTCCCCGTGCACGTATCGACAAAAACACTTCTATTTATGGCTTCCCGGGTAAGAAATGAGGTGTTTTTGTTCAAGGAGCTACAAATTTTCGCACATCTTTTGGATAACTGTATCATTAGTTATGGGGGGGGGGGGGGGAACAAAACAGCTAGGGAGCAATGTGGGGTTTTGAGAAAGTGGGGAAGAGGGAAACAGATATCCTGAGATGCCATGTTCTTCACAGGCCTGCCTCCCAGGGAGAAAAATGATATTTCCATAATGGGGCTGAAGGCGACCATTTCCTAAAATTATCCTCAGACAATTTGTGAATTGGCAAAATGGATGGCAGAGCATTCTAAACCTGACCTCCTGTTTCTGTAGGGTCAGTGATAAATTCATCCTCCACTATATTTAGGTGCCTGGCTATTTTGACACTTTTTTGGGCTTCCTGTGCAACTGTGATTTCCATTTCTATTATGCAGGAGAAAGACCTATTTGTCATCCAAAAATGATGTGTCCTCCGGAATGTCAAAAGTTGCTGCAAAAAATACTAGCATATCAGTGAACAGAAAAAACATGCAAGCTGGTAGCATGATTGCCTTTTTTCTGTTTTTTATCTAAATTATTGCTCTGTTCATTAAGTGTAGTTATTTTTCTTCTGAGAAACATTTTAGGGCCTGCTTTTGCTGTTGCTGTTGTTCATTGCTGCTCATATCCCTATACAGTGGAAACTCGATATAACGAGATGGTCGGGACCGAGTCATTTTCCTCGTTATAGCCGATATCTCGTTATATCAGTAGGCATAAAAGAAGGCATAAAATAAAGACATTAATTTGCACATGTGGGACTACCCATCATATTTCAATCAATACTGATAACTTGATATTGTGTGTGAGGGAATTACTCACCTTTATGAGTAAGAAGATGTTTTTCGCCAAGGAAATCCAATATCAAGAATGTGTTTCTTATTAATTGTAGATGTTTGAATTTGTAAATTTATATAGCTTGCGATTGTATCAAGATCGTCTGTGGATTGGTATGTGGTTATCGTATGGGTGTGTGTTGTGTGGAAAGTTTGAATATGGTCTGCACAATGCTGTGTGTGTATGTGACACATTCTGTACATTATGACTGCGTGTGTGTGAAGACGGGGAATTCCCTAAGTAGAAGGCCAATCACAGCATCAGATTGCCTCACACCTGCTAAACATCATGATGATGTCATATGGCCGTCCCACCACATTTTCTGCATGTATCAGTTTGCGTGCACTCACACACTTCACACGTACAACGTGCAGTGCTAGCTGGAGTGCACTGAAGAAAATGATTATGTGTGTACAAGACAGTTTTTGGCGCATCAAGCTTGACAATCTCGGAAGATGATAGCACAGGCGAAGTAAAGCTTTACCGAAGGCATTTTGCTTTACCTCGCTATAGCAGGTTTGATTTACTATGTTTTTCTTTGTTTGGAAGTCACAAAATTTCTCTCGTTATAGCAGTTATTTCGTTATAGCCGATCTCGCTATAAGAGTAGCATTTTACATAGACTTGTGTGGAAGGAAATTTGGGACCGAGAAAATTTCCTCGTTATAACCGATATCTCGTTATAGCAGTGTTCGTTATACCGAGTTTCCCCTGTACTAAGACATGACTGATAGCTGTTTATATGATCTTTTTTTTTCTTCCTCACTTTTTTTTTTTTTTTTGGGGGGGGGGGCATTGCCTATTGTCTATGTCATCGATAAATAAAAAGCAGCAACATATTGGTATATTTCTCAAACAATGTATGTCTATATGTCTTTAACACATCTCAATTATGTACCACATATCCATCAAGTCATATAATCCTGCTGTACAGATTACAGATATGTAAGCTATGCTAACGACAACAATGCAACAGCTCAGTTAAAATCCCAATTGAGATTCTAGAAGATAATTTCTTTTTTTGGCCCATAAATGTTTTTGCTTCAGTTACTTTCCATAAACAAGAACATCTACAGAGAGGAAAACCCTTTTCCATCTGTGGAAACTCTGTATGTATATTAATATATGACTGTGTGGTTGTATGTGCATGTTCATATGCACACATACATATGCCTTTAGATACATGTAGAAACATCGAATAACATTTATATAGCACATAATATATGGGCATTTTTAGGCACATTAACACATAACTGAAAAGTTTATGAATATCCAGTTTCATAATGGGGTATATCACATTTACATATATGAACAAAGTGAAGAGATTATCGACCCAATCCTACATGGCCTGTGCATCCTTGGATAGGAAATTTGTCCTGTTTCAAGATATTACAGATGCAGACCTGATTTGGCATTAGTTCCGGTATAACACTGAGGAAGAAAATTCTGCTTTTAGTGAAAACAAGTCAGGTGCGGCTATTTTCTCTCCACGGATTGTTTGTCCATTGTAGCCATGGCGAGGGCAATGTACGCAAGGCGATGAAAATAGGGTCGCCATGGTAATAGATATTCCAGCACGGGGATGTTTTTGTATCGCTTACAAAGGATGAGGGTTCCGCGGGCCATTTTCTTGTTTCCACGACAAGAAGAACACACTCTCCCCGTTTTTCCAGGTCATGTTGACTGCCAGAGCACACGATTTTAATTTCTGTAAGTTCTTCTAATCTCGTATCTCATTTCACGACCAGTGGCTTGATTCAACTAGTTTGACCCCCCTGGACCCCCCTGGACCCCCCCCCCCCCCCATTAACTCTCGGCACCCGTTAACCCTTTAAGAGCTCTGAGTGCTCTTAACATGATCATCTCTACAGGTGAAAGCCTGGACTTAAAGCTGGATAATATCTTGTGATACAGGAATTTGCAAAATCCAATTCTGCCTTGATGTAGACCTACACAGGTCATCCTCTTTTCTGTGTGCTTGTTGTGTTGTTTCATTTGTTTGTCTGTTTTGTGTATGTGTATGTGTGTGTGTGTGTGTGTGTGTGTGTGTGTGTGTGCATGTGTGTGTGTGTGTGTGTGTCACTAGCAGCATTCTAATTGTTTGAAGGGTTTTTTTTTTCCTCTTTGATTATTGGTGAAACTGTACATGCTGAAAGAGTATTAGGACAGGAGTACACAGTGCTTTGAAGATGATTACAGCTAGAATACTTTTTTTTTCAGTCACAGTACTACTCAAAATCCTATACAGTGAAACTTAGCATGAGGAAAACTACTGCATCTATATCATTCTGGCACGTGTTTGTTTACAGTCTGCACTGTGTTATCTTAATCAAATTTTGATAACATTTTGTTAGTCATAAATTTCATCAAATTTGTATGTTCTGATGATGACTGCAACAAAGATGTGATGTCAAAAACACAGCCAAATAGAAACTAGAAATATCACTGAAGGTGATTAATACCCCCGCCCTGTGACGACAGTCTTACCCAAGGAATGATCTTTCCTTGATCTTCTGCCATTTAAATGCCGTTACCATGTCAACGCAGCTTCCGACACGTCCGAAAAATATGTCTTGCACATCTTCCCACCAAGACTATTGTGTGTGCCACATTTCATAAGCATTTGTCAAAAACTGAGGAAGTAGTTCAATCCACAAGATCTTTCCTTGATCTTCCGCCATTAATATGCCGTTACTATGGCAACGCAGCTTCTGACACGTCCAAAAAATATGTCTTGCACATCTTCCCACCAAGACCAATGTGTGTGCCACATTTCATGAGCTTCAGTCGAATAGAGGAAGTAGTTCAATCCGCAAGATCTTTCCTTGATCTTCTGCCATTTATATGCCGTTACCATGGCAATGCAGCTTCCGACACGTCCGAAAAATATGTCTTCCACATCTTCCCACCAAGATCAAGGTGTGTGCCACATTTCATAAGCTTTGGTCAAAAAACTGAGGAAGTAGTTAAATCCGCAAGATCTTTCCTTGATCTTCTGCCATTAATATGCCGTTACCATGGCAACGTACTTTCGGGTACTGTCGAAAAATGCGTCTTGCACATCTACAACCAAAGGCACACATCTGTACCAAGTTTCATGGAAATTGGGCAAAAACTGAGGAAGTAGTTTGCAACACAAAATTTTCCATCATTTTGGCTCATAATATGTGAGCTGTTACCACTGCAACATACTTTTTGTCACTGTCAAGAAATGTGTCATGCTGACCTATATCCTAAGACAAACATTCAATATGAATTCCATGAGAATTGGAAGAACACTGATGAAGCAGTTTTGCCATGAAGCATTTTGCCCTATATTTTACCAATAACATGCCGTTACCATGGCAACGCACTTTTTGCCACTGCGGAAATATGTATCTTGCACATCAACACATTCAGATGAACATCTGTACCTAATTTCATAAAAATTGATCAAAAACTGTGGGAGGAGTTCGCGACGCAAGATTTGTACCCATTTGTGCCCATAATATGCCGTTACCATGGCAACGTACTTTTGGGTACTGTCAAAAAATACGTCTTGCACATCTACAACCCAAGGCACACATCTGTGCCAAGTTTTATGGGAATCGGTTGAAAACCGAGGAAGTAGTTCGCGACGCAAGATTTGCAACGGACCGACCGCCCGACCACCCGACCGCCCGACCGCTCGACCGACCGCCCGACCGTCCGCTGATTCCTATATACCCCCTTCAAACTTCGTTTGGCGGGGGTATAAAAACAATCCTCCTGATGACTTGGAAACTGTTGAAGTCTACTCCACAAAGTCATGGGAGGGAACAAGTAACCAACCAACAACATCCGAACTCGTATACTGGTATATACTTCCTCCCCCTTTAAATTTCATTTAGCAGTAACTTTCATCCCCCCCCCCAAAAAAAAAGGTTTTATTCAACCTGGTCTACAAAGATATAAACGAAAGTAAAAAGAACAAAACACGAGATTTACTTCGTGGCAAAGCACATGGGTACTAGTATTAGCATCTCTTTACATCTGCAGCTTTCTCCATCTAGTTCCAAATGATTTACACTTCTATTCAGTTCTGGTCACCGTAGGTAACGTAGGTGCCAAGCATACCACAAAAGACAGTGTAATGCCTTTCAAAACCAGCCAGAGAAAAATGGATACAAGAGAATTCATCATTCAAAAAGTCACTGTCAGGGGACGAGTCTGATCCTCTTCGATATAATGGTCCTATTCAGAGAGAAAAAAGGGTTTACTTTTTTGTGAAAGCTCGTCAACGACTTAATCGTCCATCTTCGGGTGGTCATTCTCTTTCAGCTTCCATCTATAAATAGCTCAACAAGCTTTGCTCCCGAGGGTTTTTGGAAGTCCTTTTTCTCACAGTCATTCTTTCAGAGGACTATTTGATCTTTACTGCTTCTTCATTCGCAGTTCTTGGATCTCTCTCTTTCTCTCATTGACTTGTCTAGATAAGTGTCATTGTGGCCTATTAAAGACCACTTATCATTTATCAACTTTGTTCTCCAGACTTTCTGATTCTTTGTGGTCATCCCACAATTTGCTTCTTCTTACAGAGTTTCTCTCTCTCTCTCTCTCTCTCTTGACGAGTGAATCTATGTGAGCCAGAATATATTTGGTCTTGTAAGGGGAATCGATATGAGGTGGGATGATGCAAAGCATGCACAATCAAAGGAAACATTATTTATTTCCTAGGATATACATTGTATATGTATATAGAGTACATTGGAAAATTGCTCACTGCAAAAACCATTTAACAAACTGACTTCTGACATGACATTCCTTTTTACAATGCAACAAAGAAGAAAAAATGAGATCATAAGTCCAAGGATGTAGTTGTCCCCTTACACAGTCTGCAGCAAACTTTTTTCATGTAAATTGATATCAAACAGTCTTTCCTCAAGAAACTTAAATAAGATCAAACAATCCAAACAAAACTAATGTAGGATCTTGATTTGATTTTGATTTTAATCTTATTTCTGAATTTCTTTTTCATACATAAATGAAATACAAAGTCAATTTTTTGTCAATCTTTTCGAAGTTTATTAAATCAACTTTGACAGCCTTTCTTCCAAATATCTTCAATTTTCTCATTAATACTTCAGTGGAAGAGAAAACATCATCTCTGGAAATCATCTCTGGGGGTGAGAACTTTTTGTGAGTTACTGAGTTGCATGTATGAACTCTATGAACTCTAGCATAGAATTAAGGTATCCACACAAATTTCAGGGAGATTTAAGCAGTTGATAAATGCAAAACTGCCTTGATGATGGGGTTAGAAATGCCTTTCTGAAACGCTGAAAAAAGTGTGCTTGCAAACGCGTTTCAGCAAGAAATGCATTTCTGTGGAGATAATAAACACGAAGTCATTTTCAAACATGTTTATAATTCAGACCTGCCCACAGCAACCACTGCCAGGCTACACATGGAGAGAGATTGTTATGGTGCATAGAGAGGACACGCTACTCTCTTCTGTACAGTCCACAGTATTTGATTCACATATTACTGTATACGCCAAATATTTCGTGAGGTTTTTAATTTTTGCGAATTTTGCAAGTCAGGCGCTATTCGCGAATTGAAAGACACGCAAAAATATTGACTCTGATCCCGATTGAAGATGACGTGCACACATACATTTCTCCATTCAGTACAGTACTCCATGATTGCAAATTTAACCACTCGCGAAATCGTCAGGAAGTCCCGATTCGTGAAAATTTAGTCTCGCTAAATATATGGCATATTCAATAATCCAAACCCTGACATTGTACATGGCAATCTTGTCCAACTCTGGCTTGCAGAATGAATGCAGAGATAAGCCAAAATACCCTCATCCAACGAAAACACACAAATGTGTGAAACTTAAAATGGAGTTGTGAAAATGATGTGAAGTTGTATAAAAATGTAACCTTGAAAATGTCTCTTGGCAGTGCTTGTGATCTAGATTCAATCTTCATTATAATATGTCTGCCTTATGTTTTCTCCCTGTTTGCTCTTTTATCTATCCAACTCTTCCTGCTCTTCTTCTGTATCAGTGCCGCATTATACCTTCACCACTTTGCCTCTTCATGAGCAGGCCTGCATGTATTTGATTCCCCACAGGAGTGTTCTTTACCACCCGATAATCCTCCATTTCAAGGCTGACTTACCCCTTTGAATCCGCCTCTTCTGGCCTCCAAGGAGCATCTCCATAATAGCCAGGGGATTTGGAGCGCCGCCGGCGCGAGGGAGAGACCGCGAGTTGGACTCCATCGAACATTTGTAAATCCTCGCGGCCCAACAATGGCACCACCAGCGCCAGTGATCAACGGATGCCTTTATGGGTTCTTTTGGTATCACCGTTAGCACACAAGAGTTTGCGAGCAAATGATACGCATCACATTTACCTGTAGTAGTTATCCATTTGACAGTCTCTGTATATCACTCTTCTTTTCGAAGCAACTGGCTGTTAAATGCTTCCTAATCCAGTCCTACTGCTTCAGATTTCATGCTAATCCTTCTACATACGGCTCAATTGATGACGTTTCTCTGATGACGATAAGGGGGGATTTTAGATTACGTTATGTACGGGGGAAAAGGTATTTGCCATTGTTGTAGGTCTTCCTGGAGCGCACGCAATGATTAATTACATATCCTAATGTGTTTCCATCATTATATATTTATATGTGGATGCTAAAATGTACCCTTGAGCCTTCCTACCACTTCCAGCACAGACAAGGTCGTCGTCATGGAGAGAATGAGTGGAATGTAAATGCAAAGTTCGCAATGCCCTCCCCGGAAAAGTGTCCCAATGTTTACCAATCGATGTGTCCATTGTTCAAGCATTCTGACAAGTTTGTTTATGAATTGATACGGTGCAATTTCTAATCAGCCCACATATATACTGTAAAGGCTGCCAAGTTTGTGTCTCCTAAAACATGTGGCCAGGGTGGTAACGAGATAAATGAAACTCAAAGAATGAATGACTAGACATACAGTATCTTTGCTACCATCTTCCGCTGTCAGAGGACCTTAAGGTGTAACTTTTGGTGTACAGGCGTACTAAGTGCATACAGGCAGAAAGAGGTACATTCGATGTGCTTCATATATATATACAAACAATCTCCAATGAACTTACTGAAAGACTTCCAATGAGGTACAAGATTGACACAGCAGTATGTTCAATATTTGATCTTCATTTTTTTTTTTTTTTGGAACAGTGACATGAATACACAAACAAACCAAAATTTCCAATTGTTTCATATGTAAACAAAAACAAAAAATGTTACTCTTTCTGTTAATGGATGATGATGATGTTCGGGAACTTCCAAAGGTTGATAGATGTTTCCTCTGTTAATTGTTTCCCCAGTGGGTATTGCCGAATTAGTGGTATTGGATGGTGTTGAGCAAATCTATCCTACCCCTTATTCTGTTCGAGCTGTGGGACCACATCGTCTGCATGCGTGAAGTCACTTTCCGCTGAAAAGTATGTTTCAGGGCCGCGATGATTAAACTGCTGTGATGATTAAAACGCATGATGATTAATTTGCGAACTATTCTATCGAACAAAGGGAACCTGAAGGTGAGACAAACAATAGAGGACCTCAACCGAGCACCTCTCAACCAAAATATGTGTGCGGGAAAAAAAAAATCAACAACAGAGATTCGAAATATGATCATTCAGACTCCTGAAAGGCGGTATTCATGTACACTTCCTGTTCTACTGAAATATACACGAAGCCACATGTTTGAAAAAGGGGGGCAGGGTACGACGGTTATGACAAAAGATTGATGTGGGAATTTCTTTGTGGTTTTATCATTGTTGATTAAACCCCATGTGTGCATTGTCTTTTTTTTTCTCTCCCTCTCTTTTTTCTATCTTCTGTATATATGTGCAATCCTAACTCATTACAACATCGTGGCTTCACAGTTCAACAGAAGTCTGGAGTAGGTACATATGCTCAAACACCTGTCTACGTGCCGTGAACGGGGGTGTTGTTAGACTTCTTGTCAGCTGCACGAATCAGTTGCTGGCTCGCTTGTTGCCTTGGCAACCAAATACGTTGGACGATTGTGTAAAATATAGTGTATATAATGCCCTGTCTGCCATCTGTTGTTTAATCATGGGGCAGAATGGAAAATAACTTGTTTCGAAAGAGCCCCAGATACCTATGCACTCGTCGGTCATGAATACTTATTGGGTCAAAGGAGTAAATGGCTTCTTTTTACAACTGTATCATGGATATGCATTAACCTGTGGAGGACGGGCTGATTTTGTGGTAACACAAATCTCCAACAGACACCTGCCCATGCATACTTGGGACTAGTCTTCAAAGGGTTAATTTGCATCAAGAACAAACATGTCTGTCAAAACTGACACTTACTTCTGACACAAAGTAATTTCTTAGGGATCAGTACATGTTAATCCAGTTCTTTTTTTAAAATTTTCATTGAAGAAATATTACTGCAAAAGCCATTATACATACATCATTACTTCAGATTTCTATCCGAGTATCTTAATACTTTATCACTGAGAATATCTACGTTTATGTTAGCTCACAGGTCGACTTAGAGAGGACAATGCAATCTGTCTTTATACACCATCAGTATGGTGATTAGTAAAGAAAATGCATAAATAAATAAACACAGGACATAAAAGGGAGACAAATAGACAGAACCAACAGAATGAGAAAACTCAGCTGCTGCTTGCCCCCAGTACAGACAGACAGACAGACAGATAGACACACACATGCGCGCAAACACACACACAAACACACACACATACATACAGACACACACAGTGAAGGCTTTGGCTGTTAAGTGAAAGCAATGGGCACTGTCCCCACTCCGTAAACACAGACTTCTCATCCATCATTCTTCAGTGTACTGCGGTCGGAAAGAGCCCTCTCTTGGCCAAATACCATACAGTCATTACTCGCACCATCAGGGCAGAGCCTTTGTGAACTGCATAGTTTTGTATCACAGTTGCCTCTTCAACTTGATCCAAATCACAAAGAAAAAAAAAGCCTGCTTCTTGGCTTTCCAATGTCATTTGGTTATGCCATTTATTTTATTTTCTGACATACTTCCTGCTACTGTAGTTGTGCTACTTTGTGGAACAAAACTAGCTTTGGAGCCATACATTTGTAATCAAATAAATCCAACACACCAACAAAATACAGAAATTACAAAAATGCATGAATAATAAGTGCATCTAACCTCTTCAAATCATCTCTGCATTTCTAGCAACAACAACAACAAAAAAATACAGTGCAGCTACACATTTCATGCAGAGGTACTGGTAAGCCCACATTAAAAACGCTGATTTTTGTTCCCAATGATAAATCAAGGAAATACACACATTCCTTCAGGCCTGGACCTCTGAAATTGCAGACATTTAAAGAATTGTACTTTTTAGCTTCTCTCTCTGCCCTTTCTATTAAAAAAGAACATCAAAAAACCTATTCAACAGGTCACTCTTCTCTTCGGGGAAGCAGGAAATTGCGAGAAACCATTTCAGGAAGCGTCGAGCACCTTACTGACTCACGAACTCCTGTCAAATATAAACAATGTCCTTTCTAATGTAATCAACATCTTCCTCAAACTGTCTCGCAAGTACCTTCTTCCACCTACTGGTTGATGCCAAACTTTAGTCCAAACTGAATACAGGGTCTAGAGAGAAAAAAAAAAGTAAGTGACAATCAAAAGTTGTATGTGATGTTCGGGGGATTGCCTTTGATGAAGTCGCACTTGTTGACAGCTCAGCGAGGGCTTTTACACTTATGAGAACTCGTTTGTAAACATGTTCACAAAGGTGTTTCATGCCCAATAGACAGGACTTATCTTCTTCTCTTTGTTTGTTTGGTTTTTTTTTTTTTGGGGGGGGGGTTGGAGTCTGAATGCAAATTTGATGAAAGTTAACACCTGTTTCTCAACTCACACACAGGTATCACATGGTCCAAAAGTGTTCTCAAATTGTGCTTTTACTTGATTCTAGGCACATGTTTGTAATCTGAATAATTTGACCTATAACAGGGCAATCAAAATCAAGGAAATGGAAGTATATAGCTTGATTTCGCATTCACACTGATCACGGGGCAAGAACAAGTTATGTATAAATGTTCTCTTTCTAAGAGTGCAAAGTATCTAAGATATTGCATGCTAACATGACATGTCATTGTGTTTGGAACAACTAGTCAACATTTGGTCAGCAAAGGAGACTCAGATCTAATTCTGAATGCTCAGAAACTCTGAAAAGGTCTAGAAAGTGTTTAAAAATTGTGACACCCAAAGCATTTTTTCGTAAATGTGAAACAACCACCATCCCAAGTGATTATTCAGCCCCCAAATCTGAGAGTCAGGTCAACTTCTAACACACTGTGTCATGAAACCAGTGTCTTCACAGCTTCCTGTTAACTCGCAAATACAATGCAACAATCTCGCATTAAAACAAAGTCTGACTGTTATCCCTCTATACTTTGTTTTCAGAAAGATCTAACGTCTGTTGCCCTAAAGTTTGTCAGGCAACTGTGAGATACTCTAAAATCAAACAAGCCGGGGAGTTTTCGCTGCATAGAATTGGCAAACCTCCTTCAATGAAAAAGAAAGAATGAATACTCTTTGGGATCAAGATACTCCTATGCTCGTTTTTTTGTCATTGGCTCTGTGCCTGCCTTTATCAGCATCCCGCTGTGCAAACTATCCATTCGCCATTACACCTTGTCCATGCAATCACTCCAAGGTGCGGCTTACCCAGCATCCAATTTGTCGCATTTGACGCCCCACACACAGAGGACACTCCAACCCTTCACTGTGTTCTGTCTGGTTGACCACCCTCGTAGAGTGGAGCAGAACCTTCATTCTGCAGATAAAAATCACCTGCATTTCCTTCTTTTCTTTTTTATCACTCCTTTGTACATGTGGATATAAGGTGTAAGAGTCTTTCAGTTCTCTAACTTTAGAGGGTGATAGACAACTCGAGATCTTCTTATGAAGGCCGAACACATTCACTGCAAATTCTGAAGTGCTTGACATCCTACCACATCATCATTGATTGTATGACCAACTGTTATGTTTCCTCCACCAGAACTATGACAAATCTTACTCTCAAGATATCAAAGACTTCTTTATACATCAACTTGAAATCTACAGGCACAGTCAAATGAAATGTTCTCATGCAGATTACAATGCTTTCAAAGTATTCACAGTCCTTTTTGTGTTAGACATTGCTTCAGATATTAACGGTCCTAAGTATCAAGTCAGCATTCGTGGACTAAAAATACTCTTAAAAAGTGTTTTGTTGATTAGTTATATTTTCCTTCTTGATCTTCTTCTCCATGTAACACCACTGGTTTGTCATTTCTTTTATACCTAGCAAATACAATTCATGTTTAGAAATGTTGTTTTCATTTTACAAATGCTGAGTAGTTCAAAATTGTAATAGTTCGATATCATGCAGAATCTGTAGTCCCATTAATGATGGAGCCTCACCAATCAAACCTTGTAATGGCTGACCCAAATCTGCTTGGCTATTTCGAGGATAAGAGAGAAAAGAAAGAAAGAAAGAAAGAAAGAGGGAGAGAACGTAAGAGAGACGGACAGACAGAAAGAAAGACGTGGAGAGGGACAGGGTGACGAAATGTCAGACAATGATGATCAATCTCTCTTGATGCCTGGTGCAGGTAGTTTATCATCCCGCCTCCACCCACAAATAGCATCACTCCCATAATACTGCCTCATGTCTATTTGTGGTTGCCATCGGAGAACATGAAATGTGCACATCTTCTCAACCATAAAAGCGCGCACATTCCACGCAGCTCCTCTTGCATTAAAGGTAGGAGGTGCGTGTTGGGGCTCATTTTTGTGTCCTCTGATATGAACCTTATCTGAGGATGTTCTTGATGCCTCCCTCCGAATATGCACCAAAGTGTTTCATAACACTTGTCTCCACGGTAACCATTTCATGGTAATCTGTAAGCATCAACTAATCTAATTTCTCTAATCCCTGTAAATAAGATCACAAATTCACTGCATTGGCATTTTCAACCATTTTGAAAAAAGAGTTAATTATATGTGGTCCTCTCAATCATGAACACTATATATGTCACTTGAATCATCATCTACTTTGGGTGGGGGGGGGGGGGGCGGTGGACGATAGCAGAAGTAATGATGTTCATGTTAGATATTAAAGGGTTTTGAATCCCTTATATTCTCTGCTGACATCATGGAAGTAGTCGCTTGGTTTCAAATTTCTCATATAGTCATTAAAAAAGACCTCAATCTCAAGAAAAACACAAGCAACAGGAGAGAATATCATATTGCCCCCATCCATTCCCTTTTTCCTCATTAATCAGACCAACACTGCTCCCACAATGAGAGGGGGAAGGAACAGAAACCAGGGACAGCATCGCTTCCCCCAGCGGCGGGAAGAATCGATGACTGAAACATCCCGCCGTAAGTGGCAAGAGTTGGATTCCTCGGATTCCGTCCAGCATCGCTCACATTATTAACCTACATCCTCCGACTCTAATGACGGATTCGGGGAGGAGAAACCCGCTCAACAGCTCCGGCAAAACAAAACAAATTATAATCTCCCTAGCCAGACATGCCCTGTAGAGGGCGCTCTATTACAATGCTGTATGCTCATGGAGGCACTTGTGTAATATGTGATTTGCACACTTGTGTGCTATCGAGGTTCTAATTTGCTGTGGGCCAAGTTGTGCTCTTATCACAAATGTGGTGGCACTAGACAGTAGTAGTCCATTTTACTATCACCCTATCCCTTTCTTCATCTTCTATCTACTCCTCTTCTCTCCTTCAAAGCAGTAGTTGATTTATCCCTAGCTAGCTCCTTTTCAGAAAACTTTGGTGTTGAGCCATTGCCTCTGATTCCTGTTTAAAATTTGGGAAAGATGCACACACACACACAAACAAAAATGATGGCAATAACTTAAATAACATCTATACCAAATTTAGCTATTGCAGCTAATCAAGTAACCTACGGCATCCCCCAGCCATGACTGAAAGCGAATTGTAAAGTTCATTATCATATGTCATAATTTGTCCAGATTCTCCCCATTTAATATGCATGTGCATCTTCCTTTGTCAAACTCCTCCCACCCTTAACCCTATGAATATATATTGATCTGGGGAGGTTTAAGCCACTTAACTGGGCATTTTGAGGAGCGAGCATTGCGGAAAGCTGGGCACGACAACGCAGAGCATCAGCGATGAATGGGAATAATTGATCTGTTGACATTTCTCTTTTTGTCCTGCTCATTTTCTCTCCACAACGTCCCCCCTCTCACACAGTCCCTCTGCGCGGTAATGTGGGTCAGTACGGTACGTGATGCAGTCACGCCAAATCACAATTACGGCCCATGCCCGAGCGACTACAGTTCCGTACCAGGAGACAAGATTTGGGCAGTGCTATTGAACACATGCATTGATTAGAGAAATTTACAGCTCGAGCTGCACTGCACTTTGTGGCAATGGCCTTGGCACTCACCTGAAGGATGCAATTAACCATGGACGAAAATTTCTGAGATCCTTCGGAGCAATCATCCACTGGTATCACGTGCTCCCTTAGTTCATGGGCAGAAATTGGGCCGAGCCAAAAATTATGGCACAGAAATTATGCATAACAGAGGCTTCCCATGAGTGAATCTTATCCAGACAATTACCCCCCAGGGATAATTACCCCCCCCCCCCAAGCTAAATACCAGTTACTGTAAAAGTGGATATTTTCGCGTGACTAATTTTTCTCGCTTGGCCGTGTCAGAAGAGTTTCGCGTGTTTTTAATTCCGCGGAATCAAGACATCACGCACAGGAACAAATGGCAAACAAAAATATTCGCATGCTTTTATTTTCGCGCTAGTTTCTGGTTGCGCGAAATGCGCGAAAATTTCAACACCGCGAAAATTTCCACTTTTACAGTAGTGATAGGGTCTGAGTAAGGATATGGGTTCGGGTAGGTTTAGGGTTTAATAGAATTTGGGTTAGCATTAGGATTAGGTTCAGGATTAGGATGAAGGATAGGGTCAAAGGAAGGGTCTGTGGTAATTGTCCTAGAACTGAGTGAAACAGCAGGGCTGTGTCAATCCTTTCTCCACTTGCATTCTCCAAATTACAGTTGATTAGAAGAGATTAAAAAATCAAAATTAGGAAAACTCAAACTAGGTTAGTACAATGATTTTGAACAGTGAGTGAGCCAACTGCAGTCATGAAGATGTTATGTCAAATAACAAATTGACAGGACACTGACCTACCTTTTGGATGAAAGAAAATTAAATTTGGGCAGTATGCCTTATCACTCTATTCTGTTTACAAAGCACCAGTTGTCACTTTACCTGAAATCATACCAACAATGCCCAAATCCCCACATCTGAGAAACAAATCTTAAAGGGGTAATAGTCTTGCATTGACACGCATCAATACATCCGTACTTAACCCGTTGAGGACGGTTTGATTTTGCTACAACACGCATTTCCCATAGACACCTGCCCGAGTATACTCGGGACCCGTCCTCAACGGGTTAATAGCATCTATCAATCAATCTCGTTAAAATCTTTAAATTGCTCTAGTCATATACTGGTGTCAGAGAAGGCAACAGAGTAAGATGCTGACTGATATCCACCACTTCTCCATTAAAAAAAAAAAAGAATGGGGTGGGGGGGGGGGGATGACAACTACACATGTACAATGTAAAATCCGCCTACCATCACAATGACAGATGGGATATTCACAGCGACTGAGCAACAAATTGGAGAGGTATTTGACGAGGATGTAAAGGACGGTGCTTCACGCTCTCCTCAGAAATCTGCGGGCACTAGGCGTCCAGTTAATCGCACAGGGCGACAAATTTGGAGATTAGAATGCCCTGCAAAAGACTGCATCAATAAAAACGATGGCAGTGATGGCTGGACGCTTGACCAGCTCGGCCAACGCACACAAAAGACGGCAGGGTGACCGGAATGAATGAACACCAGTTTTGAGTGGCACGCCGGGGAAATATCAACAATCAGTGCAAATTTTCCCTCCCTTAATTCCGACTCAGGGGACTCGAACACTCATGGCTTCATTCAAGATTTCTTAGTGATCTGTTTGGTAAACCAACGCATGTGTCAAAGGAAAGTGTTCTTTTTTGTTCTTGTTTTTGTTCAGGGTGGGTATGAATGACTGAGCGGGTTTGAGGCGGTTAGAATAAAACAGTTGATATGACTGAACTTATGTTGTAGGATACATGTATGCGATCACTGTTTATGAAACTAGTAAGTCAATCCTGTTAAGAGCTGACACCATACAGAGTACTGTAGAACTAGAAACATTCGCAGCATGAAACCTTCACAAATTGGAGAAGATGGCCTTTTTCGCAGCACAAAACTTTCGCCAAGTGCTAATTGATTACAAATTCATCACAAGTGAACTTGACTACAAAAAAATATATAATGTATTGGTTGAGCACATACGCACAACAAGGTGACTTTTGTTAGAATAGAAATATATTGCGTTCCCTATACAATGAAAATCAAGCTCATAATGTACGTCTTTCGACAGACACACCAGAGAGGAAGATCATGTTCAGGAGAGGCGGTCAGGGGAGGATGGCGATTGAATGAATACACAGGACGGAGGGAAATGTGTGCTTAGCCACAACTAGGGGGGAAAATCGGTTTGAATTATGGAGAGAGCATGCCGGGCTGTCAAAAGTCAAGAGTACTTGGGCAAACACAGCCAGGGAGAGGGGATCTAACCCTTGTATTTCTCCTCCTGTAATAAGCCCAGGTGTGCCACTATTCTTGGACCTCCAATATTTGAGGAGGGGGTGTGAGGGAGGGGCAATGGTAAACATGGAAGGCTTAACTTTGGCTATATTTACCAGCAGTAGGCAATGGAACAGACGAGAAAGGCATGGCCCTCTCGAAAGTTTGACGTAAATACGAAAATCACCCCCCTCAAAAAAGATTGACGTACAAACAAAAGTCATTGTAATGCAACCACCACTTTTCCTTTCCAGGGCATTTATGTTCTCTAAATACAAGAATGGCAAGTCATTGGTTGGGATCATTTTTAATTCCAAGATTGAGAGAAAAGCATTTTTTTCACACTGAGAAGGAGATACCTTCTCCTACAAGAAGTGGGGGAGTCTTTTCTGAGGAGAAAATATAGGGAGTGACCTTCATTCATATCACAGCTAGTTTGAAGAACCTCCATTACCCTCCATGGAATGTCTTTAGATTCCATCAGTAGATTTTATTGCCTTCAATTCAAATCAAATATGATTTGGTGTCTGAGTACATAGTAATTTTGAACCGATCACAAAACCTGACGATCCTGCAAATATTCTCTTGGCACTGGAGAATGACAATGTTCTCTTTTTTTTATGAATAAAAGTAGTGCATGAACTCAAATTGAGCATTTGAACACATTGTCACTAGGCACATCAGTATTCAGCACAGACTGAAATACTTCTTTTGTAAGGTACAAGATATATATCTTTAATATGATTTTTTTTTTTTAAGGAATTAGCTACAATGTATGTATTAGATAAATTTTCAAGTTTAAACAAAAGTAGTGAACAGCTGCATCTACATTCAGATTCTAAATCAGTTTTAGCTGTTTTATATTTATTTATCAGTGCTGCATATTCATACATGTATCAAGGTCATGCCATATGAAGGTTATACGCGCAGCTTGATTGAAAAATGAGATATATACCTTTAATGCAGTGAGCTGCTCATTAGAGCGTACAGTGTCAATATATATTGGGCAAACTGACTCATCAAATACAGAATTATTTGACTTGACAATACTTGACAAGTTTGGCATAAAAGGACAAGCAAACAACAAATTATCTTTGTGTGTGCATAAATGCCAATACCTCTATCAAAATATGCAGCCTTGAAGGTCACACCAGTATGTTATTCAATAGTCATCTGCGATGTGAATCCCTGTAGCTTCATGCAGACACTGACGTGAGAAATCGTAGATGGTGCATTCATTTGATCCAAAGAATTTCATGAGAATTGTTCTTTTCCCTTGCTGGTGCAAGAAAGGCAGCATTAACACTTCCTCCATAACGACAGAAAAAAAGTGTCGAAACTTTCTGAAGTTCCCACACCTAAACCCTGAGTGGTAACACATGAAAATGAATAGACAGGTCATCCATCCATGCAAAATTTGCACAGAGCTAACATGGCCACATTCATACACTATATGTTTCGCTCCAGGGTAAAACAAATCATTTTCCCATAATTCAGTGATACAGAAGTGTGTTTGGAGGTGGATACTGTCAATTTCCACAGACCCTCAAACTAAATTTCCAAGTGTTAAACATGCACAATGGCCAAAATAGCTTACATGTATGCCAAGCTTGGCAAATTTACTGCTAGGCCCTGAGATAAAAGTTGAATTTCCTTGAGAATATGTCCTGCATCACTTTTCTTAAACAGGACTGAATTACAAATTAATCGTGTGGGGTTAATGCAGGCTGCATCACCCAGTCTTTGCTTCTGAGTAGATATTTCATGACCAGCACATAAAATACAATTATGAGGACTAATGTTGGCATATGACAGGGCTAGACACTTAGGCCTACTTGTTTCTTTGGTGGCCGGTTTGGGCCACTAAAATCTTTGAATTTTAAATTTTGGTGGCCTGAAATGAAAGGAAATATAAAAATTATTTTTGAATATTAGCTGCCCAATATTGGGCCACCAAAAAGTAGCCTTTTAGGAAGTTTGGTGGCCCTAAATCAATCTTTAGTGGCCATGCCACTGCTGATATGGAGCCCTGCCTATGGGTTGGTCATCATATGTGCCAAGAGAGCATAACACGACTTCACTACAATAGTTTGTGAAATGGGCCCTGTTTTATCAAAAGATAAAATCGATTTTAAATTTCCTTACCACACAGGCTGCCATAGACTTACAGTTGAAATCAACTATATAATCAATTTTAACTCTTCATAAAACAGGGCCCAGACCTTCAAAAACGGAAAATTGTAACACTCTGACCTAGATACTTAAAAGGAAAATCAATTTCGAATCTAACTGTACTCTTTCTTTTTTTTTACCCTCAAACAAATCACTAGTTCAGGCCAATTTTTGAAGAAATCCAGCAACTTTTATTTTTTACTTTTACCAGTGTAATCAGTCCTCTATGGAGAGGCTGCACAGCCATGACTGTAAATGGACTTGTCTATTAGTCTGAGAAAATATACAGCAAGGACAGTATCAGGAAGACAGATTTTTACATCCCTAGACAATCAACTGTTCATGAAAGGAGCCAAAGTTGGAAACAGGTAGTATGGAGCTGTCAAAATTGATGGAAATGAGAGAGACAAAAATTTGGCATCTCAAAATCACAAAAGCCAAACAAACACAACTGGCATTTTATGTCAGCACATTCTATTGAGAATACCAAGTCTTCCCCTGTCATATGAAAACAGAGACTACATCGTACATCATAAACTCCACTTCACTGACAGAAGGCACATATCAGTAATATTCCTCCATAAATGCGATCATGTCCTTGCAAGGATCAAGTTCCACTGGACAGCATTGGTCACTAAATAAGGTACATGTATGTGTTCACATCTGACCTTATTTTCCCCTAAATTTACAGGAGCTTTGAGGAAGATAGACTTCTAGTATGAGACACCAGCCATGATGATTACAGATTCATAAATAGATGAGTATGAAAGAGAGAAAAAAAAATGTAATGTATGAACTCTGCACAGGTTACACAGCTATAATTTTTCCCCATCTCAATGACAAAAACTTGTAAAGTGCTTCTGTTCATTCTTACAAGGTAGAAAGTAGTCTATTAAAAAAATTCATAGTACTTACAGAAAGAAAGTAAGCTCTTTGAATACTATTTCAAGGCATTGATAACATCTGATGCTTTTCTGCATGCAAAATGGAAATGGCTGATCAAATCACAGTTTTGATTCTGATGAGTCATTTTTTAGATTATATTTCATAGAATATTGGTGTGGGTTTCTGTGTCCTTTTCTGCCTGTCTTATTGCTGCTAAGCTGCTCAAGTTGTAGATTGATACAGCTGCCTCCTCCATGCACGCAAGACTCAACATTTCTTGGATCCTTAATGATCAATGATTACTGATAACCTACTTTCTACACATTTCATCTACATATCACATGCAAGAAAACTTATTTTAAACTTTAGAATCCAATGCCACAGATGTGACTCACCTTAATATCCAATGTTGTCAACAAGGACTTCACATGTCAATTATAATTGATATAAATCAAATCACAATTCATAACAAACAGTCTTTTGTATAGCATCTATACAATACAACTGATCAATGCACTTTACATGGTAAAAATCATCTCAGTGACGAGGTCAAAAAGAATATATGAATGTTTTTAGATTCTGTTTAAAAGTTGACACTGAGAATGAAAGAAAAAATGTGATGCACACACATGTAAACACACACATTCAAAGATGAACACAACACAAAGCCATGACATTCTTTGCATATCAGCTTCTTAAAGAACAATGAAGACAATTCATGCATTGTTCATGATGATTGACATTACAGCTTCCTTTATCTCATGGGGGACATTTGATGACTGGAAGTGTTAAAGCTTATAAATAAAAAAAAGAACAGAAGTGTGAACAATCCCTAATAAAATCAGATCGCACCATGCCCTCAAATCTCACAGTTTGATAGCTCTTGGCCTACATGAATCCATCTGTCGCCTTCCATACATGGACATTTCCCCATAGATACACGTACCGACAAAATCCTAGGCACCTATTATATGCCAACCGAAAATACCAAAAGCTACAACAACAAAATCTGCTGCTGGCATGCTGTGTTCACTGCATCCCATCTGTCCGCTCATAAAATTTCCAACGAAAAAAGAATGAAATAAGTGACAAAATTTTGCTTGTGCCCCTATGAAAGACCATAACTCATCCAATTCTTTATTGTCCCACACATGATATCAATAGCTGGGTGGCCGATAAAACTTGTCCCTTCCATAAACACTACCCTGCACAAACATACTTGTTTAAGTATACAGCTGACCAGCTCTTCAATCGAAATCACAGCACAGTGATGAATCTAGAGGGGAGACAAGTTGCTATTACAATACCGCACACAGGTAACCACACAGATCGGAAAGACCATTTTAGACACCTTACATAATAGACAAGTCCACTTATACATTCAATGTTGTGCAATACTTCATGATACAGGCTGTTCCATACAAACAGTGAGCTTGTGCAAGACTTGCCTATTATAGCAACATCTAAGGCATAGAAACTAAATTTCCAGTATCGAGTTTGCTTTTAGGTCCTGCGAGATGAAAATTATCCATAACTTTAAAGACACAACATGTGCATTCTTTTCCTGGATGTTTAAGGAGGCTGTTGAAAGAGAATAGCAAATTCAAATTTTATGAGCTATAAAAGAGAACTATAAAACTAACATGAGCATTATAACAACATTTTAGGATAACATTCATGATTGTCATATCTTTGTTTCTCAATGGCCAGTAGTGCTCTTTATTTATTCATTCATTTTTTTAAACTAGAGTTTCCATAAATTCTTTTCCATGCATGCATCGAAAAAATTATACAAACATGAAAAGTCCCTGGGAGAGAGTATGGGGTCAACAGAAAAGTGTTCTATTCTTTTCTCATAATAGACATAAAACATTGCATCAAACAGTCAGGGCTAGGTCTCCTATCTATACATAAACTCTTGTAAAGATTGGAGTCAGCCACCAGTAGCATTGATGCATTCAGCCTTGAATACATAATTGATCACTTGAGAGACGAACATTGTGGCATTCCAACTATTTGCTAAAGAATGTCTTGAAGGGTCCCGATCTGGTGATACCGTTTTGGTCTTTTGGAGATTTAGCCAGAATGCTTCTCATCCGATCCCGGATTGGCATACCTCAGCAAAAAAAAATTAATGTGTCTTGGGTCTTCCTCCACCACTACAGGAAAGGGAGGAGGGGAGGGGAGGGGGAAGGGGTTACCCTGATGTGCACATATACTGTGGATCAAGAAGAGATTGTGTGATGTTACCACGGTATTTTGATCACCAAGATGAAGGAAAGGATAGATCCAGGAAGCAGCACAGATGTCATTACTGAGGGCTACAGAGAATGGAATAGCAAAAAAACCTCAAAACAAAACAAACTAGAAATGTAGGATAAAGGGTGCCTTTTGATGTACTTCACTGGTAATTGCAACACATCATATCGCATGTTCCTCTCCCTCATCCCCCCCCCACACACACACAAAGAAATTCACTGTATGCTCTTGCCTTTGAAGTTGTGTGTGCAACTGTCTCCATCCCCCCTCATTACTTTTCCTTTAGGCCTACTTCTCTCAATCTTTCTTCATCAAAATCACATTTCTGCACACCATTCACTAATGGTCTGGTTGTTGTTGCAAAGTTCCCTTGCATAGAATCGATGCTGAAAACATAGATTCAGGATGAGATCAACATTTGTAAGGCATGGTCCACTTTCGCGATAAGGGAAGAGAAAGCATAGACAATGAAAAAAAAATGATTTTGCATGATCATTTGAACACACAAAGAGGTAGAAGAATGCCATCTGAAAGATGCCCTATATGCTGGCTAAGCATTTTCTTCATAGAAACACTCTGCTTATGTGTGCACTGGCTTTGTCACCATTTCAGTTGGGGTGGGGATGCAACCACGGACAAAATCGGTGCGTTTAATAGTATACAAAGATGAAAGCTGACATGTGTCAGTCTACATCAAGGAAAGCTGGCTGAAATCTAATCATATGCCTACTTGTTCAGAGGTATGGCTGGAGAAAAAAAAAATCTGATCTAAGTGCTAGTTCCTTTCATTACATGGTTTCAAGCTTTGAGAGGCTGAAGAGATCTATCTCATTCATGTACTTGTGTGTGTGTGTGAGTTTGTGTGTGCATGTGTTTGTGTGTGTGAGTTTACTCATTCATATTTACATCACATTTACATCACATTGATGAAAGAGTGCTTCAGTTTCAAAGGTCACATCAACATTTCGCATCAAGAAACTGAATCCTGAGGCTGATTGGAGAAGGTCTTCCTATAAAACATATCCAGCAACAACAAGCAAAAGTGAGGACTTTTTTTTTTAATGAACGCACCACAGATATAGATTCAATAAAATACTTTACACTCACATGCATTTGTAGTGGCACAAAACAAGCATGTATTTTTCACACGAGATTCCAAAACAAACATGGCTGTTCTCACACAAGCAAGTGCTGTCCAATAAAGTAGCATTGAAATATATAAACCACTTGATTCTTCCCATGCAAGGGCAGTGACTCTTTCAAAATGACATCCATGTCTCCAGGTAAACAACTTCTACCTTTGTACACCACCAAATTGAATTTCAGTCGTATCAACCACCAGCACACCATCAACACTGAAACTCTTTCATTCTGCGGATGAGACACATGTTCATCCTACGAGGGAAAATATGCATTCGTGTCCTGTCTGCTGGAGACGTTCGGCATCAGAAACGGAAAAAATTGTTTTCCAATCTAGAGTCTGCGAGGAGGATAATTCGCTTGAGCCCGCAGAATCGATTTGGGTAGGCCGGGAAGAGATATTGGATGCGGAGGAGTGGCTGTATTTACGTGCATTTGCTGTCCTGAGAACAAATTGGATATATACAAACTGGTGATAGGCACAACTGTACAGAAGGTTGTCACATCCCACAAATTGGATACTTCTGGCGCATCACCTGTAACCAGATGCCAAGCGGTAGCGACATCTGACGTGGGTGGATACACTGTAATGGGATTTCATCGAATCAAAAAAAAATGTTTGAGAGGAGCTCAAGTTGCGCTGGCAGTTTCCCACCGATGGACACACATCTCTTTCGAGACAAGTTCTTCATATCGCTTCTCAAGCTCTACTATCCGCTGTCAGGTTTCTATCTCTGACTTTTCCCTTTGTACAGCAGGCCCTGTTTCACTAACAGGGGAGCTATATCGAGCCAAATAATGAACTCTAAGTTGGGGCAGATTTAGATCAGGTCTAGTTGGGAATGATACATAGACATTCAAGACGTATTCTGTAATACAATAAGTGTATGTACACTATGGTGGGTGCACAAAATAATGTTCCCAAATGGCTTAGTGAAACGGTTCCTAACTTCTGAGGACTGATTGATCCCAAAATTGTTCCTAATATCAGTTCAATGGAACTTAGGATTGATTTTAGAGTATAGTTATATAGCAACCAGGTTTCACACAAAAATAATTTTGTGCACGAGAATAAGATTATGAATATGCAGAGTATAGAAGTTATCAGTTCTTTTGTTCTAGAGAGAAACGAAGTGGGGCCATGCATTTTTGACAAGACATGAGATACGAGGATGAGTCACTGACAATTATGAAAGAATCAATGCTATCCTAGTGAAGAACAAATGGTTTCCTAATGAAGAGACAAAGGCTTCCTAATGAACACTCAGTCTCTACCTATTTTATGTATCAAGCAGACTCTCAACAAATTATGGATTACAACCAATTCAATTGGAAACTGTCAGGCCCGATTAAAACAAAGAGACATGCCAAAGTAATGCACTGTCCACACATAGCAAAACACACACACTTTAATAGCACATACATAAGGGAAGGGATATTTATTCTCACTAGCGTTCTACCGCGGGATCCCGCAAATTTGCGGTAGGACGATTTGCCGAACGCGTAATACGCGCTGAACGTTTTTTTCTACGCGCAGCGGCAGGGGAAAAAAATCGTGCGGAGGAACGCGGTAGGACGCTGATCGTCCTGCCGCGGTAGGACGGGCATGATTCATTCTTCGTGTGCACGCAACTACGGGCAGATACTGAAGTGGTGCACGCACATCCTTTCCCCGTCGATCGGATCATATCTCTGTGGCACAACCTTTCTAACGTTTGATGCATGCACGATACACTCGTTACATGTATCATGTTGTAGTGTATTTGGGCGGCTCGTGTGTTTCACGCGGGGTTTGTAACGGTGCGTTTCAATTTTTGAGTTCTCACGATCGTATTAATAAACATTATAAAATGGGTTCAAGAATGTAGCCAATTGGAAATGCTGAAATGAGTCACGTGTGCGTGCATTATTTTCTTCAGGTATGCACTTACTTAAGAAGAGTCTCTCTTCCACCTCCCTGGCCTGACGTACGTCACAATGTTTTACACTAGCAGTGCGCACTCAATCAGTTGTTACAAGTGCGTCACGCGCTACTATACGCGCTGTCAATCCTGTAAACAACTTCTAGTTCGGGCCGCGGGCTGCCACAACAGCCGGCGGCCTTTCTTGTGCATAACAGTACGTGGAGTACGTATACTCTTATACGTACGTACAGTACTTATGTGCGGGATTTCCAAGTGCGACGTGCGTAAATGTTTGGGACGAACATCTTCGGACATCTTGACTTTTGAGCGAGTGCTACATGTAGCTGACTGGTATTGACCCACAAAGGTACGTGAATAATGCTGTTAGTTTTCGACCCATTTTATAAAACAAATGATGCACAGGATTATTTCGTGGCGTTAGTGAAGGTGCGGCTCACTCTCGAGTATTGACAACGGTTGCAAACATGCACTCGGCTGCGCCTCGTGCATGTCGCACCATTGTCAATACTCTCGAGCGCGCCGCACCTTCACTAACACACTCTATCCTGTGCATCATTAGTATATTATACACTTTCTTTCGATCTCAACATCAGCAAAACTGCGTTTGACTTGTTTGCACGTTACGAATTCTTTGAGCTCTGTCACAACACGATCATGACAAAGTTTTGTCAAATTCTTTCGATATCATGCTCAGCAAAACTGCGTGTGATTTGTCTACAAATATACAATCTGGCAAATTCTTTGGGCTCTCTCCAGCACGATCATGACGGTTTTTTATCTAATTTTATCTTTTTAAAGTTTTTGTTCGATCTCACTTTCAGGAAAATTGCGAGTAAATCTTTTTTCTTTGAGTTTGTACAGTACGATCATGACATGTGAAGCAATCTATCACACACTTTCTCATACTAGTAGTAAAGTTGGGCAAGCGTTTTGGAACAAGGGAAAAAAATGCTTGACCGAATCGGGCAAGCAAATTATTTTGAAGTCATCCTTTTCCCCCACATTTTCCCTGAGCTCCAATATCAATAAACCTATAAAAATCGAGCATACGGAAGCCCTAAACTAACGACTGTCTAGCGCTGCTACGCAGTTTCAACAACTTTCTAACACTTACTTTTCGATGAAACACGAACACTCGAGAGATCGCTATGATCGGAAGTACGAGTAGTTATACAATGTACTTGAATATTCCATTGCAATTTGTTTGTGAATAGTATTCCGTAGTGACAAAGCCCAATATTTTGGCAGTAAAAGTAACCACCAGCAGAGGACTGGCGTTTTCTGCTCGCCGTAAGTTGTTTGCAGGTGAGTATAGGTGACCCCCCTCGTAAACAGCCATACAGTAACTGTTTGTGCACCACGTGTCTGTAGAGCACGCAGCGAAGTCGGAGAACAAAACAGAACGCAGTCACGTAGACAAAGCTGTGAACACCAACTTGACCGAGAAGGAAAACATGAAAAATCCCACGATGGCAAGGTGCCGGCCAGACTTGGGGAAGGGTGGGGCGGTGGGGCGGTGCATTCCTGGGGGGCATTTCATGAAGCGTTTTGTCAGATATTTCGTCTGACAAAATGTTAAAAGCTACTGAAATCCTTGCATCTGATTGGCTGGGAGCAAATTTGTCCGACAAGTTGTCGGACAAAAATGCTTCATGAAATGCCCCCCTGGAGGTTATAAACAGTCTGGAGCCTGGGGGACCCGGGATGGACAGGTAAGGAAAGCAAGTCGAAGACCGAGGGCGAAGACCAAGGATGTCAAACATTTAATACGATTCGTTATCACAGGCTACTAGTATTTTTTTCTTTTTCCTGTCATTTCTTATCTGCATGATCTTTCATTTATCGGTAAAAAGAAAAACAGTAATTGATGTCAGGATTCAAATAACTTGTTTTTTTGTGTGCCTTATTTTCTTTTCTACTAAATTATATCTTACCTGAATTATCACCACTGATCGATCGGGGAAAAACAACAGTAACTGTTCGTTTCTCACAGTTCACAATCCGAAGTTTTTTGTTTTGTTTTTGTTTTGTTTTATTATAAAGAAAAAAAAATGAAAGAGAGAAAAAAAAGTTTCGGTATCCGAAGGTTCGCTTTACCAAATATGAAAAAAGAAGAAGAAAAGTTAAGTAATTTTGAAGGTTTGTTGATTCGAAAGCGAAACACAATGTGTAATTCTGAAGATTCCGCATTCCCGAAACTAATAGGCCATAAGTTTCGTACCACGCAGACCTATATATACATGAGAGTTCGTTCTAAGATTAACAAACTTTTTCTCAGATTTACAAACCCTGGGGATAATGTCACATTAATATGCGTATTAACGATCCTTACACTTTCTTTAACAAACATCTGGAGATTTTGCGTGTTTCAGATTCGAAATAACGGGGTCATCCTACGAGACCGACACCCACGACTCATACAGCCCACGAGTTCGACATTGAAAACAGGTCTATGAGTCATACAGGTCACGAGTCATAGAGCCCACGAGTTCGACGCTAGGCAAATGAAGTTCATGAGTTCGACACTCGGTAAAAACGGCTCACGAGTTCGACATAAATAAAAACAGCCCACGAGTTCGATGGATATACAACACGGGATTTAATGTGTCGGTCTCGTAGGCCTTTTTTGCTGTAAGTTCCTCGACTTCGTCTCGGCACTTATAACCTCCCTCAATGGCATTTCAAACCCTTCGGATGGAACATTCGGTATTTTCCCTCCCCCGCCAGTGGATATCATCTATGTCGAACTCAGGGCTGTATGACTCGTGAGGTGTATGACTCCTGGACTGTATATTATGTAAATATATATGACTCGTGGGTGTCGGTATCGTGACGTACATGCACCCGAAATAACGAAACATCAGAATTTCCTTTCAACGGAATAATGCATACCGTGCCTAAATGAACTCAACCATTCTAAACCAAAAGATATGTGTACTTATTTGTTACGATTATACCTCCACGTTTTCTATACCTCCTTGTAAGGTATCACTCACTGCTATATGAATACTCCTCGATAAAAAGTAAACTATGTCGAACCATGGTTATCTTGCCTTAAAGATTTTGTCTTTTCTTGATTATCCCTAATAACCAGAAGGTTCGATAATAAAAAAGAAATAAATATATAAAAAAATGAGAGGAAGAAAGGATCGAAGGTTCGTTCATTTGATAACGAAAATTGATTCGGTATACTGCAAGTTCGTTTATCAGAAAAAGTTTCGTACGACGTGATTCATTCTCTGATCAACAAATCTTATTTCATTTCCAGAGAAACGAAACTTCGGAATAATGCCACTAGTCGGATAAACGAACCTTGCTGATTATTTTCGGATTGACAAACTTCTATAGTCGGCAGTGGGAATCTGCGTGTATCGGATTTGCAATAACGAACCATCGGCATAACGAACCTCCTTCTTCTTCTTCTTTTTTTTTTTTGTCGGAAAATGAACACCACGCCTAGAAATCATCGGTAGTGTCGATTAAGAATGAAACTGATTTCTTATACTTCAAAGATTATTCTTTTCTGAACTTTCTCCCAATGCCCGAATAAAAAGAGTTGTTTTAGAGCGTGTTGCTCTGAAAGTGCTTTATTCCAAAGGTTCGTGAATCCGAAAATGATGAATGATATGGCCTATTAAATTCTCCGAAGGTTTGTCAATCCGAAATGAAGGTTCGATTTTCTGATGGTTCGTTTGGTAGTTCATAATAATATATATATATATATATATATATATATATATATATATATATATATAGGGTACTGTTCGTTATTCCGAAGGTTCGTTAATCCGAACATTTGTGGCGTTATTTCGAAGGTTCGGTAATCCAAAAATGAAATAGGGTTCGTTATTCCGAAGGTCCGTTGATCCGAAAATGAAATAGGGTCCGTAACGAACCTTCGGAATAACGAGTTTTTATTTCATTTTCGGATTAACGAACCTTATTTCATTTTCGGATTAATGAACCTTCGGAAGAACGAACCTTTGGAATAACGAATCTTCGGAACAACGAATCTTCGGACTAAAGAACCTTCGGAAAACGAATTGTAACCATAATCTTTGTGTTGAAAAAAATGGTGTTATGTTGAGGCGCATGTAAACACATAATTACAAACACAAGAACACACGATTCACAAACTGGAATACAATCGTAATCTCTATTTGTGGAATTGATGAAAATGAAAAAGGGTTCGTTAATCCGGACATTTGTGGCGGTATTACGAAGGTTCGTTATTCCGAAGGTTCGTTAATCCGAAAATGAAATAGGGATCGTTGTTCTGAATGTCCGTTTATCCGAAAATGAAATTCCTTCGGGATAACGAGCTTTGTTTTATTTTCTGATTAACGAACCTTATTTCATTTTCGGATTAATGAACCTTCGGAATAACAAACCTTATCACTTTTTCGGATTATCGAACCTTCGGAATAACGAACCTTCGGACTAAAGAACCTTCGGAATAACGGACCTTCGGAATAACGAACTACAGTCGGCAGGCGTAAATTCACACACGAATACACAATATACACCAAGAGACGAACTGGAATATAATCGTAATCAGAATGTGGAATTGATTTTATCATTATTTTCATTTTTTCTGCTTCTTGTATATAGGTTACTTCATTATTCCACACTTGGGTGCGAAGGTAAGGTGAGGGGTACCGGGTGGTCAAGTGTCGGGGTCATCCAACGAGACATTGGACATTGGAGTAGTGCATACAGATGAGGCTTATAAATATGTCTTACGGTATTTTTTGAAAAAGTGGACCTTCCAGACTTTTATTTCATATTTATTTATTTATTTACAATGTATTTATTTTTTTGGGGTGGCGTATAATGTATACGCACCCTACTTCCACCCCCGCTACAGGCCTGCTGATCCTGATCATCCTCTTTGAAATAATGGGCTGCGTGTTCCCCTTGTCATATCAGCCCCTTCTCATCATCATATAACGATGACCACCCCCCCCCCCCCCCCCCCCCCCCCCCCCGTCTTCGCCGCAGGTTATTCACTGCTGTATAAGTTTATTTTAATTTGATTAAATGAGTGGTGTAATATATTGGGTGATTTTTTTTTTCATAGCAATATACTCACAAACAACCTTTATGAAATGTTGAAGAACATACAATTCTACTCTCTAAAAAAATCGAGTGAAAATATTCACTCCTAAAAGAGTGAATAAAAAAAAGAGTGAATTTTGAGTGAAAATGTTCATTTTCACTCATTTTGGAGTGACCTCAGGGATCACTCGAAGATTTTGGAGTGATCCCTGACGTCACTCTAAAACGAGTGAAAATGAACATTTTCACTCTAAATTCACTCTTTTTTGTATTCACTCTTTTAGGAGTGAATATTTTCACTCGATTTTTTTTAGAGAGTAAGAGGAATTGAATATTCATTTGAGGAAAATCTGTTTTGAAATGGCTGATATAAAAACAGTGTAAAACAAACGATCGTCAAAGTGGGTCTAACTTTTATTGAACTGCTTTATTCCACCTCCCTGATATCTCAGCTATTTAAAAAACAATTTTCATCAATAAACTTTGAATTCCTCATAGAATTATATGTTCTCTAATATTTCATTAGAGATGTCTCATCTAAAAGAAAAAAAACCATCTAGTCCCATCTCAAACAAAACTGTACCATCCCTTTATCGAACCTTTCCCTGTGGAATAATGAACTGTCGGAAAACTCCACAAAGAGTCCGGATAGAATTCCGCAAAATACTAGTACGTGGTGGCCATATTTTACTCTTTTTTTACAGACCGATCTGCAATTCCAAACGGTAAAAACAAATGCCAGTCCCTTCCAGTCAAAATGGGATGATGTTCGTTATTCCGAAGGTTCGTAATTCAAAACAAATTTTCATCAAATACAACTTTGAATTCCTCACAGAATTATGTGCTCGTAAGCAGAAATTAGTAGGGACGTACTCAGCAGCTCCAAAATTCGAATTTTGCCCTACAGAATAAAGATTCCTATGTTCAGCGTTCATTGATTGCTTTATGTTATACCAAGGACGCAATATACTGATCTCCAAAAGCTTCGGAAGGGGGGGGGGGGTGCGGAAACTCCAACTGCCTTTCAGGGGAGAGGGATACTTTGATCTTCTCAAGCGAGCTTTTGTGAGAGCGAATGCAAAACTTTGTTGGGTATTTTTAATTATCGTTTACTATAAAACATAGACATGCGTGTCAAGCTTTAACTTTAAACATCACCATTTCCGAAGTATATTATTCCAGTTTATTTTCCCCTAACTATAATCTGAAAGTCTGCCACATGCATGATCGCTAAACGCCACGCTTTGCGTGGATATGCAGAAGTACGAAACGGTTACAGCTCGTTATTCCGAAGGTTCGTTATTCCGAAAGCTCTTTAGTCCGAAGATTCGTTATTCCGAAGGTTCGTTGCTCCGAATTTCATTTTCGGATTAACGAATCTTCGGAATAACGCCACAAAATGTTCGGGTTTATAACGAACCCTTTTTCATTTTCAGATTATCGAGCCTCTAGGTATAGGGAATTTGCGTGTTTCGGATTAACGAACCTTCGGAATAACGAACCTTCGGAATAACGAACAGTACCCGTACGAAACACGTGGTTTCACTCAATTCAAAGGAATGAGGTTATTGCAAGTTCGATGGATCGAATGCCCCTCATGACTTAGTTGAAGAAATCAAGAAGTCTTTTACGAGCAAAGAAATAAAAATAAGAATGAAGAAAAGGAAAACCCCGAATGAAAGTTGCTAGCCAAAATATCTAAGTAAAATTTAGTGGACATTTACAGTATATACTATATATATATAATTGTATATATATATATTTTTTTTTCACAAGTGAAGTTCCTTCGAACTTTGAATAAGGATACGCAGTTTTGAGGGGCATGAAATTGTCATGATTTTGCTGTCTAAACGGGTACATGTAGCTCTCAATAAGCATGCGGCTGCATAACATTCTCGTAGTGAATTTGTCTCGGCATACGAGACCCTTCATACTAGTAATATTTCTGTAATTCCATTTTTGATTGAGTGATTAATCAATCCCTTTTATAGTTCAGTGAGCATTAAAAATACTGGTATTCAAGTATATATAATCGACTGTTCGATGTTGTCTAGTATGGGCCAAAAGAAAGGCTATACACAATCATGATGTGTTAGAATCATGATCTTTGCCAATTACAAGCTGATCGTTGTTCGATCGATATTTCCAGGCTATGTAATACTGAGTACGCTGTTTATTACCAGAAGTGCGCGCATTCTTTCGTCTAGCACCTGGAGTCTGGCAACTGTTTTTGTGGAAATGTCCACAAGTGTGTGTGTGTGTGTGTGTGTGTGTGTGTGTGTGTGTGTGTGTGTGTTTGGGGGGGGGGGGTCAAGTTTCTTCTATCCGAAGAGACTGCATACGCACAATCAGCTCTTCGCTTTTATTTTACTGTCAATGTTTTTTCCCCTTATTCTTTGCTGGTAATAGCATTCGTAATTTAACCGAAAATAAAAAAGGTCAAACGGTTGGTTATTCGGCAATTCCATCCAAGTTGTAAGTTAGTTTATCATAAAGAGCAATACGTACTAGTATTTGACAATTACAACAGTGAAAGAAATGATCAAATTTGATCCTGAAATTTGATCCTAATGGCGATGTAGAAGAGAGGGAAACGTGGCAGATGGAAGGATTTTTTTTTTTTATCATTGAATTTTAAGAAAATTACAGATCACCAGTATATTTCATTTCGTCAAAACTATATCGTGTTTTTGTGTTTATGCCAGTGCGTGTATGTGGGCATATGTTTACTTGCGTGTTTTAATTCAACTCTCATCGTGTAATATCCCATAATTATAATTACAGCAATCTGCGCATCCCGAGAAAAAAAAAAACTGAAAGATGTAGCATCTCCTTGCTCAAAGTCTTGCACTACGCCTCCCCCTCCACCACCCCCACCCCTCGAAAACCAACCTAACATACTAGTAGTGTGTTTGAAAACACCGCTGTGCTTCTCAAAAAAAAAAAAAGATAATAAATAGAGAAGAAAACAACTGTACATTTCGCGTCGTAACGTGTTGATTGCACGTCGGTCTCCCACCACTCAAAGAACATCTTACATGACACCGTGGGAGCTGAACATGAAAGTTGCGTTCTTCCCAGGCACCACTCACGCACATGTTGAATGACAGCACGTGGTTATTGCGCACCTCGCATTGGACACATACTGAGTAGACTTCTTCTGCAATAGACTGTTCACAGATTCTTGCAGACTGACTTGATTACAGTTGTTCTCATCAACTAGTGTAGTGTACTAGTACGCGTTTCTCTTCATATTGTTATATTATGCTGTTAATAGCCTGCAGGGAAAACAACAGCGTGTTTGAAATGGACTTGTTGGGAATATATCACAGGTTACTACTGATTTGAGAAGAATTTGCTTTCCTGTCTTCCAAAGTGGTATGTACAGGCAATCTCCCCGAAAAGCCTAACCAATTTAACGTAAAATCCAGCGGTTTTCTTGGGATTGCAACGGTATTTTAGCACCAGCCAATACTCCTGTACTGTAATGATAGGGAGATCAGGAACGAAATTGCACATCGTTTATTATACAACCTTGGGCGTCCTTACACACGGAATGAGTTGCCCGTCGAGGCGTGGTAAATATTCTGTAGGTGTAGTATGTACCATTATATACCAGATTAAGAACTAATTTCCGTAAAACAGTATCCCCGACAGTGAAAAGAACTGCCGTGTCGGTAAAATAATGTCAATGTGACGATCAAGCTGTAGTAACAATGTACAAAATACAATCTACAAACTAAAAGAAAGACATATTACATTCGTTCATCAGAAGTGAAATTCATCCACCAAAATTTACGTCTAAAGGCGAGTCTAAGCAAGGTGTGTGACCGTGGCACATGCCGTATGTAAATAATCATAACAGTTGTCAAAATGCAGCTTCACGATGTCCTTTTTGTGACTTGTGTTTTGTTTTGTCGGTTTTTTTGTTTGTTTTTTTTCTTAACAAAGTAGCTATGATATTTGAAGCTCACTTTTCCCATTGGCATTTTAACATGTCAAACGTTGCACTCTCGCTATTCAATTGCCTGACAAAGGATACTAGGAGTCACGTGTAGATATTTTTTTCAGTGATTTCGTTCATTTATATCAACACAAGACTCGCGAATTGTCATGTCACATTATATAGCTCATTTCACTGTCGTTAAATCAGGATTCAGATACTACTAGTAGACCTACTTAATCATAATCACTTCATCCTTGAATGTAAATTAGGGCCTACACTTTATTTTTTGAGTGATCCCGATAGAATAGTGTCTCAGCTTGAAGGTTGCTCGACGATATTTTTCCACCTCATTTGTGATTAAACTGGCATCCATACGGCCACAAACGATTTCAAGCCGTGTAACGTTATAAAAATCGCCATACGCATCGTAGTATTGTACACCCAGCTTCTGGCTCTCGTTGGTTGCGTGTGCTGCTCGAATTCTCTCTTCTCTTGATTGGGATCACACGGCGTACGACCAAACCGGGCTCCCACACACACGCACAAAGCATGAGACGTGACCAATACTAGTATGTGGCGGTAGAACGCGGAGGGACGCCAGTCGTCCTACCGCGGTAGGACGATTTCTCTCTTACAGAAAAAAATCACCAGCGCGCACATCATGTCAGATGCGCCTATATACGCGTAAAATCGTCCTCGAGCGTTCCATGCGTCCTCCTGCGGTAGAACGCTAGTGAGAATAAATATCCCTTCCCTAAATACTAACAGATGATAATTTGCAGAAAGGTACATCCACATCACACATTTGTAACTCTTTTTAATCATCAATCTACAATATACATTCATACCTGATTTTAAGAAAAATGAACAAACAAACAGACAAAAATATTGCCAACAATTGTACAACATTGATAACCAAATTTAAAGATGAATTCATGTGCAAAATCTAAGGATACACAGATTCAACCAGATAATGACGGCAAAATATCGGGCCTACAGGCTACTTTCATTTCAGAGTACACATTGTAAATAAACTCACAGATGTGATGGAGCCAGTTGAAAAATTTTCTATTACAATGTATTATACATCTAGTTTCATCATACAGCATCAACAAAGTGTCCTGAGAATATATCAGCTTTGTTGATTTTCTCCAGTGAAATATAGAGGTTTGTTTGGGGAAACCAGTTCTTCATTATTCAAAACAGTGAAGCCAATGCACAGGCAAGAATGGCACGCACCAGAGCTGTTTCTTTGACCTGTGCATCAATTAGTTTATTAGGCGGAGCATCTGCCTTGAGTGGTCTCTGATTACACTGGAGCAAATGTCGGCAAGATGATGCACAACACCAGGCCATGCTGATAAGAGCAAAGAGATACAGGATGGGTAGTGTAGATAGCAAAGGTCTACTCATTACTATGGAGATAGTACACTGGGAGCAAAAACAGTCTCTAATCAACAACAGATACAAGAGCCAAATGAATTGTTTTCATACCCACATCTTCATTCGGTGTGTGGAAAACATAGCACAAACATGTGGGCTGGAGTTCTTGCTGGTGATGTCAACTTATGTGTGAGTCTAGTATTAATAGACAAATCACTCTGACAGTCGATCAATGTCTTGACTTTCAAGTGGAGGTAACTGATGTTTGTGTGTAGTGTACTTGTGCAAAACCACATGGAATATGCAGTAGAATAAACATAATACAATTATGACAGGCTGTCATTCTACAATGTGGCTGGTCTTATCATCAATTGCTTGTCAAGTCTACAGGCCCTACGTGTATGTATTTAATGATAGAAAGAGTCCATGATGTAATTTTACAAGTTTTTGCTCAGGAGTCTGTTTCCCTAGTGCACAAAACGAATATTCAACCATGATCCTAGCAAAACAACTGGTTCACTCCATGTCTCAGGCAAGAGTCATTCTTGAGGTCATACTAACAACAGTAACGGCAATTTTGTATATTCCATTACCTACATAGTTTCATTTCAGAATTCTGCAGCTTGAACTTTGACTGATTCTTGTTCATTCATACAAGCACATCCACTTGAGAAAAAAAAATGCAGAAAAAACAACACTGACTGAGAAATTTGTGACAGGTAAGAAATCTCACCAAATAAATCAGATCAGAAAATAAAGATCTATTACACATTGTCAAAAAAACAATAAATGTCTATAAAAGAAAAAAAACAAAAACAAATAACCATCACATCTTGATTCTCTGCCATTGACACCGTTGTGTCACTCAAGGATTCTTTATTAGTAAAACTCTCTTTCTTCACACTAAAGTATGCATCCAAATCCCCTTGTCAAGTACCAGCAACTAATTACTGCCAGAGCTGGCGGTCCGTCCACTCCTCCTCAATCCCCCCTAGAGACTAACTGGAGGGTACTTGTATGTTAAACTGATTGGTTTTGGAATATAGAGAGCTGATTTGTTAAACAGAATGGGGTTGTCCCATATGGATATCAAATAACTCAATTATCTCAATTTCAGCCATAATTATTGTATATTTGACAAGCCAAGTAGCTGAGGCATGTCTGATAATACATCAATAATGCAACCGAGATGAATACATATTTTCTTTTTTCCACATGAAGGTCAGAAGGCTTTCCAGTCTTCCAAACCTTGTATAAAGCTGAATGCAATACATTTATATTACATAATGTTTTCATTACAAAAACAAACAAACAAACCTTCAAACATGACATAGTGTGTCACATCATACATAAACGTACAGTTGTAGTATTCACAGTACAGGGGGTATGTTTTTCGGTCATGCATCAAACATGCCTACACTGTAGTATAGGGTGAATGTGATACGAATTCACACACTACCTCAAAATTATCTCTTCTACAAAGTTTATTCCAACCCAGTGCAAACACAAGCTTTCATTCATTGTACCATGGCATAGAAATATCTGTGAATCTATGTACATGTACTTGCCCAGGAACCAAGTCTACAAGAGAGGGTTGAAAAACGACAGATGACCGCTCACTGACCGAGACTGACCACTACTTTGAAAAAAGAGCTGCAATCAAAATCACTATACATAATGACAAGGTATTGTCAGCTTTTAATGGAAGTCAAGGTCCCAGATGACATTTAGGGGGCTTCTTGACTTGCTTTGCCTTTGAGAAAAAGAAGAAGCACAAAAGTGAATATCAACATGTCCTTGCATGGTAGAGTACAAACTGCAGTAGGGAAATTTATCAACAGGCATCAAGTGATACAAGTATTGAGTTTTGAAGTACTCTGAGTTGAAAGCCAAATACGGCTGTAGAAAAGTAAACTTCACAGAACTTACTGCAAGTGCTTGAATGCATGTTTGTGTAAGGACATGGTATTCCAAAACAAAGTGGATTAATATGCAACATCATAGCTATCTTCTGGAGGGGGGGGGGGGGGGGAGTGCATAGGTTTTGCATCATCATTGTAGAATGGTTTAAATCAATGTGTAGCACTTTCTTTGGCCTGTCAAGAGAGTGAGAAATTCTTTTATGATCAAATTTACATGCTTTATCACTAAAACATGAATTTTATAGAATAAATCATTCAGTGTAAAGGATACAATAAACAGCCTTCTTACTGTGTTATCTTTTGTACTTCAAGAGCTACCTAATTACTATTTCATTAAAAAAAAATAAATTAAACTTACAAACTTTGGGAACTCTCATATCTCTTTGTCCAGTTTTAATAAACCTTCACTTTTCTGTATGTTTGCTTTAACTCTTCATCATAGTCACCCTTAAAGGGACTGTACAGTACTGGTTGAGGTAGGGATTCATGTTTTGAACATTCCTAAGTGAGATAATTAAAAGCCTCTTATGAAATATGAAAGAGCATGTAATTTTAAGAAGGATTCAACGTTTATTTGATGAAAATTGGTTTTCAAATGGCTGAGATATCCCAAAAAGTGCTAATAATAAAAGGCGACATGCCCCAACTTTATTAGGATCTCTTTGTTTCACCTTGTTTTTGGATATCTCAGCCATTTCAAAACCGATTTTTATCGAATAAACTTTTGATACCCCTTAGAACTGCATGCTCTTTGATATCTCATAGAGTGGTTTCTGAATATCTCGCAAAATGGTAAAAGCTAAATCTACACCTCGACCAGAACTGTACACACCCTTTAACACAGAAGATATAGTTCCCTTTATTTATTCATTTTCTTTTGGGGGGGGGGGGGTAGGGGGTATAACATTCTTAGAGTCAAGATATCATGAATCTCTGCATGTTTCATACAAATCTTCTTCTTTTTTTTCATTTCCACGAACATTATAAACAAACACAAAATCGAACAAGTGTATGAAACAAAATGAAACTACATTATAATCAAAAACCAATTCCTGTGAATATTCCTAAAAGAAGGCAAGATTTTATTATTTTGATATTTTTCTGACTGGTTGGAGTTGAAAAATAGACTTTTCATAATTTCAAATCAATTAAAGTTACTAAGCATTTTAATATGGAATTGCAATCGAGTACTAGTTACTGAAAATATTGATTGCAGAAACTAGTGTTATCACTATGCATTTTTGTGTGTATTTGTTTTTCACTGCAACAAACAGATCTCTGGATTTATACTATAGAAGTGATTTTATCTTAAACATTGCTTGGGTATGAAAATACCACATTGGCTCACCATTCCTCATGGGAATGAAAAACAAGACCAGTCACCTTGAATTTGAACACAAGTAAAATCAACCTCCACAAGTTTTAACACCAGCAGACCAATGGTGTTAACGTCTTCAGAAACATGTGGCCTCAACTTGACAATAAATATTGTGAAAATCCAATTCATATACGAAAATTCAATTACTGCTTAGCCTTGACTTTACAGTCTAATGCCCAGAGGCAGAAAAACCAACAAACAACACACCACTAGAGCCAAACTATAAATCTATCGTTTTTAATCCTGAAAATATATGCACGTTGGTAGGTATCCTGGTTTCATTTCATTATCCTTGTAAGAAACGTCTCTCCTTTAATTTGAACGCCTTGACAGGGAAATCTAAACAGCATTTGGAGTTTGACCTAATATGTTTCTAACCTTTGGGTCTGGTCTGTTTACAGGCCCCAGCTCTAATGATCCCTCGGAGTTTAGAATGGCCACCAAGAGAAGTACCTAAATACATCATCGCCTGGACTTCAGTAGAATTCTGGAGTGGACAGTGCATTTAACAGCATAAATACATTTGTCACACCCCCTTTGCTGCCCAAGTTTGGACCTTGGCACCTTTATAAAAAACTGTCTCAGTTTAAAATTTACCTTAGTACCCGTGATTGTGCACTTGCTTCTTTAAAGGGATGGTACAGTATTGGTGGAGATAAGAATTGGGCTTTTAACTTTTTGCAAGATACCAAGAAAACACTTATGATATAGTACAGAGCATACCATTTTAAGAGGAATTCACGGCTTATTTGATGAAAATCGGGTTTGGATGACTGAAACATACAAAAACAAAGTAAAACAAAACAATCGTAATAAAGTGTGGGTTCCACACTTTATTAGAATCCCTCTTTTTTGGATATCTCAGCCATTTCAAAACCAATTTTCACCAATAAACACTGAATTCCTCATAGAATCACATGCTCTTTCATATTTCATAAGAGGTTTTTCATTATCTAACAAAAAAATTTAGAAACCTCAAATTAGGTCTCAACCAAAACTGTTCGATCCCTTTAACAACTCCTGTCAAAATCTGGTGCAAAAAAAAAACAAAAAACAAAACAAAAACACCAGATGGATGACTAGAAGAGGATTTTATGGCATAAATAATGGGGGGGGGGGGGACATTCTTTTGGGGGTGTACAGTATATACCAGACTTGTAAACAAATCTTTGACAAAAACTTTTGTTTTTTTTTCCCACTCTGGCAAGAAAGGAAAATTTCATCTTCAGCAAAACTATTATATAGCTACCCACTGCTGGTCAAATCATACGTTGTTGACTGTCCTTTTTTTTTGTCTGCTCATTTTCATTGCCCTTTCTTGTTATCTATGACTCACATGAAGTGAGCACATGCGTTTACAGAGAAGCGTGACATAGGTACATTCCAATATGTACAGAGGTTACTGAAATCAAAATATTTGAGCAACAAACAAGAGGAATCCCCAAGGAAGGAGATCCTTCGCCAAACAGACAGCCGGTATCATCCGTGCAGAGATAGCTGCTGATTATAGAGGTGGCAGGATCAACAGGACCCAGGCCTGGGTTGCCAGGAGGGAAAGAACAGGTACAATATAGCCTACCTTAACCCCCTCACAGCCAAAGGCAAAGCCATCATGTACAACAGCCATGACTCTTTGAGACAATGGTCCACAGAGAGTTGAATTTACAGGTGCCTGTCCTCCTTCCCCACCACCCATTATCAAATCAATATATTCATTGAACCCATTTCTTTTTCGATCATTTTACAACCTCATTTTCCATGCATCCCAAACCATGGTGGTCTTTTTACCATTTAAAAAAGAAATCAGGGCGAAGACTACTCTTCCTACATACTGACACTACAACAAATAACGCTACAGTTGTGAACGTCCTTGTATTGCTGAATACATATCTTGTTGCATTTAAAGTTTGAAAATGTACACTATCACATGATATTCTACAGTCCATTTTTTTACAGTAATTTATTAGAAGAATGTCATCGTAGGAGTACCACTCATACCATGGGGTTTCTATAGTATTATTACACTGGTCAAGAGAATTGGGATGTCATCAGACTTTGTCTAGCTTCAACAGTGGGCATCGACTTCTTGATCTTCATGCTTTTTCAGAATACATAGGGAACCAGAGAATATAATTGTATTCAAGACATCCCTTTAAAACTAATAAAACAAGAAATGATTATTGCTCAAGCATACACATCCAGATATTTTTCAACAAGTGTATGTGCCTGTGTTTATGTATGTGTGTGTGTGTGTGTGTGTGTGTGTGTGCATGATAAAGAGAGAGGAAGGGGAGAATCTTGGTCCAATACCATTTCCTAAAACTGGAACTGAAGATGAAAGTGGGTGCAAACATAAGTTTTCCTAAATTCCTATTCCTGATGGATGTCACAACTCCTTCCTACGTCCTTCCTCTCTCTTTCTTTCTCTCTCCATCTCTTGGCCACACAAACCTCTCCTTCACCTTCCTCTTCCTCTTCCTAAGGTGGGCAATAAAAACCACAACATCTATACCAACAACAAGGGGCCCTCATTTTCATTCCACGGGGGATTAACTGCCAAGTGCTTAGCGAGGCTTGGCTGGGTCTCGTGAAAGCTGTGAACAGGGGATCAGCTCCGCTTGAAATCCTGCCCCTCACTCCGCCCATTCAGCGTGCGGTGGTATCGATCGCCTACTGTTTGCCCACAGAGTCAGCGAGCTTTAAAGGTAAAATATAATGCTATTGATTTGACAAGCAGTGGGGATCAATGCTTTTAACCGCTGCTGCGTTTTTCCACTCCTCAGGATTTCCTCCCTGAATGGAATATGCTCTTTATCTCCTGGGGATGAAAGTGACCAGAGATTAGTTATAATGCATCCATTAAATACAAGTTAATCAACTGACCTAGAACCACGAATCTTGGGTCTCCATGTAGACCACACTATTCATTCAGTGTACAAATTATTAAAATAGGATGAAACATTGCTGTACGGAAGACTCTACCAATCTCCAACGAAAATGCAATACTGGAACAAAAATAAACATTCTGAAAATGAAATGGTCACACAGAAATGATTACTGTATCTCATATAACTGAATAAAAAACACCAAGAATGCAAGAAAGGCACTCATGTCAGTAGAAAACTACACAAACAAATAAACTATCATGAAAAAAAAATGACTTCCCATGGAAATGATTGCTGACAATGGATGCATTCTAAGGATGCTTGAACCCTAAAACAAAATTCTTAAACTAGTATCATTAAGAAAAAAATGAAATCACAGTGGCAATAAAACATGTAGCTGGCATTACCTCTGAACTGCATTATCTCGCATTGCAGCATCATAAATGTGTGTGCAATCTGTATGTGTTTATCTGCAGTCTGCTTGAATGTACCGTTATTGTTGTTGTAAATGGTAATGCCTGTTTATATTTCATGTATCACTAGTGAGGCCTGGTGACCTCCTGCTCGGCACAGGGGTCAGACGACCATACCATGATGTTTATTTGGAGTGACATGCAAATGGGGGAAGAGATACAAGATGTCATGGGCAGGAGGTTGATTGAAATGCTAGTTGCACTGGATGTAATCTATCACACTCACTGCATGGGCACTGATGGTAGTGGTTACTCTCTAGCCTTGTTCCCAGACCAAAAGCAGATATTTACAAATTATGTTTTTAAAAAATCCTGCTTCACAAGGTTTAAGTATACACTACTGCAAGATATGTTCATTTGGACTGACTCTGATTTGTAACAATTCATTCACATGTAACCATTTATCCAGATTTATTTTGCCCAACTTCTCTTTCTGTTTGAAATCAGCACCCTGGTAGTAAAGCCTGATCCTGCAATCGTATTTATTAAATATTATCATTTACCCATTTACCAAACAAATACTTCTTCCAACTGGAACATCAAACCATATAGCCTCAAATCAGCCATTGAACATCACGAGTTGGCACATATTTAAACTGTGGGTTTAGAATCTTAAGACAGACATATGTTATACATTACCATAAAAAGCCATATCAATGTGACAGATGTCACATTACTCCCTGGACAAATTTCAAGTTGGATAAAAAATGAGTGAGGTCACAACTGCAACTCCACGTGACCCTTTTCTGCTACCTGGTTGCCAAAACCCCTAAGATGGGTGTACAGAGATCATCATATCATGCCCTAAATGAGATTTAAACGCAGCTAAAATTGGGATTAAATCCAGAATCGGATTAATCATCTGGGCAATCTAAGTATACAACCACTTTACACAAAAAAAAAGGAAGAAAGAAAGACAGAAAAGATGAGAGTTGCAGATTCTCAAAATTTTGTTGCTTTCACAAGTTTCCTCTGAATTTTGTTAACATAATGTATGCAATGCATTCATTAATGAGCTTCTGTTCTATCTGGAATCACTCTGTAAACTATGCAGGTAGTAACAACACTGATCCATCACAATACCACAATGGATACCATTTTCCTATTATCGTGACTTGTCAAATTCTACCATAAATATCCTCTAGTCTGTTTAAAAAAACAAAAACAAGTTGTTTCTCTACGAATAAATGTTATATGAAGGAAATATCCCTAGCTGCTCCCAAGTGAATTTGTGCCTCTGCACCACCTACTACACATTAAGGGTATCATGCATGTGATATCACACACTGAAACAAAGATTGCTACATTTCAGATGACTCACTGGCATTCTATGGACAATACAAAAATTCTTGAAATGTTTGGTATTGTGCACACCTCCATGGATACATCGCTTCTGTTCCATTTGCTTCGCCTAAAAATAACATTTTCCCCAGGTTCATTCTCCTGTAATAAAAATACCACGATAGGGAACTGCTGGGTGGAAAGAAAAAAACAAATAGAAGATAGCTTCGCACTGTCACATATCAAGTTCGCCAGTTCCAGACATCCTTAAACAAACAGCCTGCCTCAATGCACAGGGAAGCGTTTGAGGAGGAAAAAATACCGAAGAAAAGAAAGACACTGAATGGACAAGAGTGGGTGCAGTGCGGAAATCCGCCTAAATTCAATGACGCTGTTCAGTAAATCGTTTTATGCTCAATTTGGCTGATTTCTTCTCTTTCACGAGCCAGGCACTTTCTGGCGTCTTTTTGGTTCCACTTCAGTTGTTCCACAGACACACTCCAGTTTTCTGAATTTTTCTGCGCACTTCAGTTTTCTGAGTCTTTTTATATACACACCACGATGAAGGAACTTGAAGACTTGTATTGTATAGAATCTTACAGCACCTAACAACAGAGACCTACATGTACATGTAAGCAGCTTTTGGATGTTTGGCTTTGGGCACATGGTAGGCCTACATGCACAGACCATCATCAGTCTATTCTTGTCAGCTTTTTCTTGCTCAAGCAATAGTGAAAAATTTAGCTTGTGAAGAATATTTCAGGGCTACAAAGTACATGGTACCCCCTCCATAAATGCATGGGTCTGAGCATGGACCTAACTGTTAGGTCCATGGTCTGAGAGAGCAGCTTTGTAACCAATTAACCAGAGTGCCTGATTAAGAGGTAAAATATTCTGTAACATTCATGGGATGTGTTTTGTGTTAATCCTGCAAAAATTAAGATGAGTGCCTCACTAACTGATGCCAAATTACGCAAAAGCTATGCTACAACTTCGAATCTCCAAGACATCGTCATCAAAATTATTTTAATCACCAAGTATAGATCATTTGAGGCAGTTCAGCATATCACTACGTCCTCATCGCATACATTTTGTCTGACATCAAATCATATAAGGTACACATTCTTATTGTAAAAATGTCAAAATTTGGGTTGCGATCAGGGCCATGTCATTTGAATTCATTGTTATCACTGTAAAAAAAAAAATTGAAACTTGAGTTGCGACTATTCGCAAATAGCTGACCGTATGCACACGTAAATGAATAATGGTACGTTTTCTACGTCACAATGCTAATTCAACCTCGGCGTGCCACACGTTTTGTGCATTGTGGGATTAAAATTTTAAAATATGAAATTTTGAAATTTTTTAAATTTCGATATCACATCAATTTGCAAAAATCGCACAAAGTATTGCGATTTGGATCACGACTCAAATCTCATGAAATAACACATTATTTCTGTAACACTGCACAAAATTGGGTCGCAATCCTGATCGCAACCCGATATAGCGCATTATTTTGAATGCTATGAGAATGGTACTTCTGATGCTTACGCTTCGAAATCATAATGAAATCAAACACATTTGCAGAAAACTTTCGCTCTTTAGCATTTCACTTTTCACTTCATTCTCTCAGCACTATCTTGCATTGTGGCTAACAGGAGAACATTTTCGGTGGTGGAAAGTTTAAAAGGCTTTTCGTGTGCTCTCTGTCCAGCAGTTAACGAAAAATCTAATGCTTCCTTGCTTGTATCAAATTCCATCATTATTTTTCAGAATAGAGTCATTCTTTGAGCTTGCTTTTGGGGAGTTGCTTTTCCCACCCACACTTCTTCTTCCCATGACAGATATTGCTGAAACTATGAGTATGACATCTGGAAGAGAGAAAGAGGGGAAAAAAGAGTTTCACTTACCTCATCCAAGAGGAATTCTGGGGTCAGATAAAAGTGCACACTTTTTTTTCTCTCCCTCTTTTTGGATGGACAAATATCTGTAATTTGAAGCTGGGTTGCATTTCACTGAAATGGTTTGATTGATATGATTATAAACAAAAATAGCACTTAGTTGAGTTTCCCTCTCTCTCAATTTAGAGTGGGATCGTGCCCCAATATTGTTTTCCAAACTGATGTTTTTTTTTTTCTTTTCTCTCTTTCTTGTCCTCTAGAAAAATGTCTGCTTTGAGTCATGTGCTGAAAAGTTTGTCTGGCAAAATCCTCTGCATACACAAGCCCTCAGATCATCAGACCATTTGATGTGATATTTCTGCACATATCTATATGATACGCAATATTCCTCATTAGAAGTACGTAGGGTCATAGTCTTATTTCCTTTATCTTTAGACTAACAATAAATTGTACACATACGAAAAAAAAGAAAGAAATAATGACAGTCCTGTAGAACAATGGTATCTTTCACAATACTCTGATCGGGATAAAAAACAACAACTCATCACTCCTTTATTTATTTATTTATTCATTTTTAATGTGCAACAGTAAAACCTCTTGTGTGCCACATCATTCTGAGACCACACAGCTCATTCAGAGCGCTTTTGGAAAACATTTTGTTTTTAAAGCCATGTAGGCCTAACTTTTGAAAAAAAGCATTTGTGCCAGAAATGCTACACATCAAAGTTGAAGAGAAAATTGGAAGCTTTGCTGTGGTGTACATTTTATGACAACGCAATGGCAATAGGACGGTTCAAGGTACTGTAGCATATTGCAATTTCTTGTGTGTTTGTGCCTGGTCATGCATATGAGCAAATTGTGTGTAGCTGGCAAGCAGTCAACTGAGTTGGACATGCGAACATGGAACACAAAGAGTTTAAGGAGTACCGGTATCAAAAAAAAAAAATGCAGTGCCTCATCTACATGGCCACAATAAGGCTGCCACAATTGTGCAATTTTTTGGCCCATTAAATTGGGAGTGTGTTTAAACGACAAAGTGGAAATAAATGTGACAGTATGTTTTTCACATATCATTTGACTATGGTACATAGGTAGCCAAATTCCAGCTGTATCGAGTTGTCAGGTTCTATACAAGGCCTTGTTGAAAGTGACGAGTTCTCTCTGTAAAAAGGGAATTTCCCAACAGGAAGTTGCATTATTGAATCAAAAGTCAATGAAACACTACTATAACACCCCCCCCCCCCATAATATCGTGCTTGTGGAGAATCATGGGGAATTTTCTCAGTATTAAAAAGAAAAGTGATTTCAGGCAAATCTTAGAAACATCAGCAACATTCACACTTGTGGACAACCATGCATGCCTGTACAGTGACGGGGCGATCGTTAACGATCACCTCATCACTGTACAGGCATGCTAACCTGGAAACATTAAACTGCACATTACTTGAATATGACACCATTCTGAAGCAAATAATTTTCACACAACAATGTACTCCTAAAGGATTGGAACAATTATCCCCCAGCATTCCCACTGATTACCACTGATCAGTTACAAACCATCCCCTTTAATAACCAAAACCACCATTTTTACATCTCCTTCTCAATGATACTGTAGTGGGCTGGTATTCAAACTGATACAACGCTCTTATCATTTAGGCTGATCTTGGTCAGATTTTAACTGATCACCAACTTATTCATTTGTTACTTCTGAACCAACAGTAGTCTCAGCTTCTGTTGTTTTAATCTGTTAATCCCTCCCCTGTTGATTCATGCACTGCCCACTGATAAAGGAAGGGGTACTCTTAGCAAGTGGATTATGCAATCTACAGGTAAGGGCCCTTGGCAACAATCACACATGGGAGTCAAGTGCTCGTATTAAGAGATTTCTAGTTCTTGCCTACACCAATGATGCATCGATAAGGATACTGCAATTCATGAACAAGTTTGACATGACATGTACACTACCTTCTAATAGATTAATAATGCTGAGTCTTGAATTAGAGTACAATAAAGATAAACCTTGTATTGAAATTTTAGAAAATGATATCTAAATTTCTCCAACAGGGGCCTAACCGAAGATTTTGATCACAATTACAATGGGTTAAGTGCCATTTTTTAACATTTTAATGTAAAGTCCATTGTGTCAAATAGTGCAAAATCAAACCTTTCCAGTGATATCTCACTTGCTGCATTCTCACAAGCAATATTCTTGAAGTTATGATAAAAATCATCCCATATTTTCCTACCATTTTCATTGTTTTTTAACAGGTTTAATTACAAATATCTCAAATTGACAAGAATGGAGTTAACTCCTTTTGCGATCAAACTTATCAACTTTAAAATGTGCCTGAAATCTAAGAAATGGAAAAAATGACACACTCAGCATTTCTTCATGTTGGGGATTGAAGTGACACCTTTCTTGAATGCCCAGTTATTTTATCCAGAGTCAGCCAGCTTTGACGATAACATGTGCTAGTACCTGCTACGTGCACTGTTCCACGCGTACTGGCAGGCAAACAAGATTTGGTAAGGTTCTTAGCCCTGAACTGCCCTTGGGTTACTGAAAAATTCCTGCAGATTACAATGCACTTCCACCACTAACTTAACCTGGTTGTGATGGTGAATAGAATGTACATTGTATGCATGTAATGATGTGGGTATGATAGTTTTGTGTGAGTGGAGGAGGTATATGTGTGTATGTATCTCTCTGTCTGTTTCTGCACTGGGGTGTAATGGAGGTATACTGCAAAAAAGTGGAAAGTGTCAGTAAAAAATAATTTATTGCTATTAAATGAGGTGTGCCAATGAGAGACTACTACATGTATGGGAAGTTGTCATGATGACTTTATTCAGGTGATTTCACCATGAATTATGGAGAAATGTGGTAACAGAAATTATATTCTTTTAACTTGCCCAACTGCTAGGCTACTTAGTCCAACAATAACATAATCTAAATTCCCAATACAAATCTTACCAAATAAGCCTGATTTTAGGTATTCTTAATGGACATCCTAACAAAGCAACCATGGGTTTGCAGCATCCTTCAAGGTTTCGTATAGGTTTAAATAAAGTTTGACTGACAAAATGGGTTTCTTTGGTATTGTGTGACTATTGAGGTTTTGCAAATCTTTGCGGGGAACCACATGGGTAACTATGAATTGTGTGGGACTGTACCAACAGACACCTTTACACATAATTTCCATGTTATAAAACAGCAATTCTACCTCCAATACCTGTACCTTGTCAAGTAAGTGCATTTGGTTGTTCACTTGCTGCTTTGTGGTAGGTGTTTCATTTTTTATTTTGTTTTGTTCCGGGTTTGTTTTTCTGTTTAATTACATTCATGTTTGTGTCCAGGCTGATACAATGTACTTTAATATGCAAGTGCCTAAATGATGATACAGATGAACTTAGTCCAGTAAAAGTGTCATCGGTTATACATCATACAGCCCATCAAGCATGTAGTCTTGGATCTGACCTTCAATCCCTACGTTTGTGTCCGCTTCTTCCTTCCCCTTGTTACATCTTGAAGTTAAGAAGCTTTTACACTAAGCCCTGGCAATGTTTTGCTTCCGATATCTTATCACATGTGGGCTTAAAGCCTGATTCAACCAATCATCAAACAGTTGAAGCATGGACGAGGTAAACCACATATAAGTAAGCTGTGAGAAAACGTGCCAGGCTGAGTTTGTTCTCTCACAAAATGTTTAAACGGCATGACAGCAAATGACAAAAATTGTGCAGTTTCCTGGATACATTGTGCATTCAAGACATTATTTGACAGACCAGTGTATAATTTCTAACAAATGAATAGAAATAGTTTTAGCACCTTGATAAAAGTACGGTAGTCAGAAGACCACAAGAAAAGAAGTATAAAAAGATTGGAACCTGATTAAATCTTCATAACACAGCTTATCTCTGATGCACTCACCATTGAGTATTGAGATAAACGGGTGATAACTCTACATGTAGGGCCTATGTCTCTTTTGAAACTGTGTAAGGTGAAAGAATCTATTAACCCGTTGAGGACGGACTAATTTTGCTATAACACACATTTCCCATACATACCTGCCCGAGTATACTCGGGACTCATCCTCAACAGGTTAATCTCTTTTTCTTCTCTTTCTTTCAATACTGTGCAGATCCTCGTTGGAATATCCTTGCTCAACTGATGAAAGGCTCTTCATATTGATGCAGACAGTCTTGGATCTCAAAGAATTTCCAACAGGGAGCACAGAAACATTTGGGCCCCTACTTGTAAAATGAAATGCTTCGAGACAATCTGCACAAAATCTTAAATGCACTATCTTACACCGCCTTTAAATCCAGTCAAGATCTTTAGTTCATGTCTCTGCCACACTAAATTCTTGAATGAGAAAGTCTTGTGATACTTGCGAACCACTTACAAGGAGGTAATTGACAACTACAGCAGTGTAAGTCATTTATCTTCTATTCCGCCTACCTATTGTAAATGCGGCCCGGCGCACCCATGTGGGTAACAAGATCACTACACAGGTCATGTGACTTTACCTCCCCTACACATAATTTATGATTTATGGGGAGGGTAACTGCAAGGATATTGCTTTGCACTCTGCGGAGGTAGAGAATTGGCAACTTTCATCTAGGTTCCTTGGTTCAAGAGCATCGGTAGAAACTTGATATATCACTGGAGCAGAGACATATAAATTAGTGACAAACTGTGCAGTAGCTCACATGTCACATGACGGAAAATGGCTCCGGCATTGACCCAAGAATATATTCCAAAATAACTGCCCTTAAACTCGGAGGACACATCCCTACTGTAACAGACCAGTGTTTCATCTTACTACTGAATGTGGTAGCACATTCCTCTTAACTTTTCTTGAGAAATCAGCCAAAACTTGTCACACATCGTGCATATATGTGTGACAAAATTCCTGTGTGTATGTTTCTTGTCAAAGTTCATAATGTTAGATCTTTCTTCATTCACAACTGAAGAGGATAAAGACAATAACTCACAAACTCCTATCAAATTCCCAAAACAAATTAATTCCACATGACATCTTACTCTAAATCACATTGCAGTTTGAGAGACAAAAATTCTTGTCCTCAACTGATGCTGCAGTGATCTTTCACACAATGAAACACTGACCCTCAAAGAGACACTCCTCAGACATGAATTGAGGAGGCCTAGGGGCTAAACACTTCAGACACACCAGTAGCATGGATCAACAGAACGAAGATTTACAATCTGCCCATTTCACCGATTAAAAGAAGGGGGAGTCTGAATTTACTCTCCAAACCCTACTGTCCTCGAATGCAAATACTCAGCTTGGAACGAAACTCTCTCACTTGTCAGAAAACTTGTTCTGGCAATGCAGCCAGGGAGGGAGCGTAGACAATGAATCAGAAGAAACACATGCATGGTGCATAAACCGGTAAATTTATTCATGGCCTTGCCAGTGTCTGGAAAACAAGACGTATCCATGGAAAAATCCCAGCTTTCAGCCTTTGCAGTGCAAGGGAACTTATTCCAAGAAGAACCTGACCACTTTAACTGCTGAAATCCTGCCCCATGTATTTCACAGCCAGTCCATTAAAGGCCAATCAATCAAAAGTTTGCTCAGAGTATGTCAATTAGACATTAAATGGTTTTCAGAAATCCAAATATCCCATGCTAATAAAATCAATTTGAACATTCCCATGATTCCATACTTTTGACAGCTGATTTTACATGCATCGACCTGTAAAATTTTTAACAATTCATTCACAAATACACTCTCAGTGAAACCAAAAACTATCACAGAACAAAGAGAAAACATTTATATATTGCAACATCACAAGATGTTGCAACATGATCCTGTCAACAAAACTGGCTATACAGTGTAGGTACTTTCATAAACTCTTCTGAGATAAATTTGTGGGGTTTTGACATGTTTAGGATTACAAACTTCTGTAGAACAATGAAAGATGTACTTTAAAGGACTTTAAAGGACTTTACAAGTGAGATGTGTGAAGCATAAAGGCAGTGAAACAAAAGTAACAGTGGAGTCGAGGTTTGGGCAAAGCAGACAAAATGTACATTGTAATGAAAGTCATGATTGCCCCCCCCCCCCCAAAAAAAAAAAAATGGGCTCCATAAAACTAGGTCAGTAACTCTAGGGAAATACAAGGTTTTCTTTGTGATTTTCCTCAAAACAATGTCATAGCAAAATATCAAATCATCATACATCTTGTACAGGACAGAGGAAATTGATTGCTTTGCTGATAGTCCAGAAAATCAAGACATTGTGTTTTTGCAATGAATGTTAATGTCATTTCTGGATCCACTCAGTCATAATGACCGGGTCTGGACACCCACTAAATACCAGGTATTCTGATCAATTGTATGCTAGATGACCTATGGGCACTGAAAACTCTATTGAATCCTACTGGACTCTGTCAGATCTTAATCACAGTGTGACTGCTCTGTCACTTTGATTTTACTAGTTTTCAGATAACTCTCCTTACATGACTTTAAAAAAGAAAAAGAAAAGTTCATCACTGCTGTGTTACAAGAGACCACCCTTCCATGCAAAGCTGATTGATTCACCTGCACTTTCAGGCTTTGCTTTGATATGTGAGAGGCTCGCACCTCTTGCAGGCCGATATCATCAATATTGAGGGTATGTTACCCCATGACGGTGGCAATGTCAGCTGGGGTCGGACGGGGTGACTCAGGTCACGGCGGTGTCACATGACCCAAGGGGAGGGCTTACTGGGCCACAGATCCTTGTTAAATCCAGCAAATGTAAACTGCCTATCCCTAAACAGGCAGGGGCAGGCCTAATGGATTGGCATGACAAGGTACTGATAAAAAAAATGAGGATTACACAAAGACAGCAACAGTGAAAGAAAAGGGAAGGGGAGGTAACCCTGTAAATGACAAGAGCCATCCAATCCATACTTGCAATTTCTGAATTAGCAAGTAAAATTGTTTTTTAATAACTAAATGCAATTTGCCTTTTGCTTTGGATGTAGCATTGTACACAAATCAATATCAACTGGTGCTCGGTGATTTTTCTCTATTTACTCACTTTATGGGTAGGTTCCTATGCAATAATCATTCAGTTATCATACCAGTGAAGCATATTATTTTGTGCTCTTCAAAAGCCTACAGCAAGGGATTCAAATGCATTACATTTACAACAAATACGCTTGAAATATTTGCATGATAAATTCACTTGTGCATTTGAAGATAACATATAGGGCCTATTAAAGAGGTTAAAAGATGCATTGTAAAACTGACTTAAGACTTCCCTGTATGTTACCTTAAATAATGAGAGGGAGGAGTATAAACTCATTTGTATTTTATCTGCACCTGTGTTCATCACATATTTCAATTATTTAGGATATGTAACAGAGTGCCAAAGTGTATTGTTCATGACTGTAATACCACGGAAGACACAAAAGCTCATTTCGGCAGCGCATGGTTGGTGCTGCGTAGGCTCTCTCGCTGAACAAAAGCTCAGTTTGATTATTTCTGACATAGCATGAAAATGGGGCATAATTTTTATTCCCCTAAATTCCACAGACACAGATCATAGGATGTCATAGCCCTTATGCAAATACATTGTATGACTTCATTGAAAAATTGATCCACTGGGAGATACTAATTCATAAATTAGTGATGTTGGTACAACTGTGTTAACCAAGCCTGTAGCCCCCCCCCCCCCACCCCCAACACACACACACACACACACTGAATAACTGTAGGTCATTTACAAGGCATTCTTTACCATCTCTAATGAAACAGCAAAAGGCTGGGGGCCAAGATATAAGCAGTAAATGACTATAAAGGCAAAACAGTTCGAGTATGAGACACAATGACTATTAAATTAAATGTGTTGCTTTTGAGTACCTAGCTGTTCTCGCTGACAAATCTGGGTGTATACATCCTTTCAAACGCAGCAGTGTTAATCATCCCATTTTGCAGAAACGATTCATGATAAATCAAGTACATTGCTCTGTATTCCTATTTTGCAGGCCCTTACACCTCTAGCTAATTAACTGCAGGAATGCACGTAAACAGTGGCTTTCATTCGATTCGATGTGTGGAGTCAATGCCCTTAAACCACCTGGCCTTGTGGAGGACTTGCCATCAATCGAAACTAGCCTTCAATAACATGCTTAATTAGATAGCTCGTAACAGTTCTGTGATTCATGTCCATCAACTAGTGAATGCATGTATTGAAATTTACGGTTGTTAGGAATAAGCTCTTTGAAAAAGGAGCGATTATTCACGGGCTTTCAAGAAATTATTTCACTGACCTAGAAGCCGTCTGCTCCTGTTGCGATGAACGAAGCGGTCCCAGGTGTTGGACTTCAGCCGGCCCGTAGGGTCGCGGAGGCTGAGCGACCGCGATAAAATCTTCGACATCACTCCCAAGGATTTTGAACGAACTTCAGAAGCACTTTCATAGAAGTCTGAATGCAAAACTCAATGGCAGCTTTCCCACTAGGCTGGCAAAAGAACAAAACTCCAATCAGTAATCACAAGTTAGCTCGTTCCACAGATTTTAGAAAGAAATATCCGTCAAGTACCGATTCTCCTTTGGTGTCAAAGTACTGGTAGCGAACGACGCGTGTGGGTACAGTCTCAGTCCTATTCACTGGTACGGTTGGCTCGGTCGTTTGTGTTCATGGTAGTTCACGTCCACTGGTACCACCGCGAGTATGACACATTTGGGTGGGTGCGAAGCGGGCAGGTGCAGTGATTTCGTATTGCGTTTTCGGGAGTTCCATGCACACACAGTATACAACGGTTGTGTTCAGAAGACACAGTACACACGTGGCACACTCGGGCGGCGGCGAATATCGATGTTTTGATCGAAGTTTGCGGACGTACTTTGGTAGTATTTTGACGCAAATAGAAAGAAAAGAAAGAAAAAAAAATCGCGCGCATTAGGCCAGTACCATTGGCCAATAGTTTACCCATCTATCTTTTGATTGGTCGGTTAAGTTTTGGAGTCTATGAGTGGCTTCATTCATAATTGTTGCATGAGATGGTTACAAAAGATCATATCAAAATAATGACACCTAACTGTTACTTCGATTTTAATGCTATTATTCTAAGTTCCATGTTTTTTCTTTAATTACCTACAACATATTTGTTACAAAATGTTATATACGCGTACTTGTCGTAAAATGCTCTAACTGTAAATAGGTATATACATAACATGATTTGGGCGCTTTGTTTCGAGCTACGCTTCACAAGGTCCGCTTTTTAGTAGACCACTTTTCCATCGATTCACTTACTTTTTGTTACCTTAACAAAGTATGCATTGTCTAAATATATTCATTCATTTACATATTGTATAAATACTTTATGATATGCATTGCTTACAAATTGTTACTAATACATAATTTATTAATGTATACTTTGTATGCCTATTTGTATTACCTTTCTTTTTGATGGAAATAAAAGCTCAATTGAATTGAATTCATGAATCTTAGGTATGCATGGTCACCGTTTACATGTTTTTCTTCGTTCTCCCTCTCTCTATATATACATGTCTTTTCCTTTCCTTTATATCCATTCTCTTCGCGTTTAAGCTGCACTTTGAGATGTTCTGGACGGAACTGAACTTCCTAACCGTGTTTATGTTTTGTTTTGTTTTGTTTTGTTATGTTGCTGTTTGGAGTTCTTAACTTATCTCAAGCTTCCTTGATGTAAAGCCTTGTCCTGCAAGCCCTCCTTCCTTGGGCAGGCCGGAATCCGTCCGTTTCTTCCGCCTCAACAACTGAAGGAGATGATAATTATTCTGTGGTTCGCCGGATGGCGTAGCATCATCATGGTGTAATGCATCCACTCCGAAATTGTCATCAGTACACTGACCGACAGCGCGGGCGATTTTCGTGACAAATTGCGATCGATAATGCTCTATTCTCTAGACATCGATGATAGCATACTATAATCCGGTGAACACCTGTGTTTATCCGCGTCATCGGTGTACCATGTGTCGATCGAACGCGATGTTAAATCGCACGTGATGGTTAATTACCATCCGCATAATAATTATGATATAATGTCTAGATCACAGATGAAGGGCTTGTATACATCAACTTGGAATGAGTGGATCGAAGCGATGTTTTTAATAGCTTGTGAAGAAGAAGAATCGCAAACGAGTAATTAAAGGTAGAATATCACATAAGCACGTAATCGTGAATGGTCTCGATCTTTGATGCACCTTTACAATGATGACTATAGAGTAGGAAACATCACTGTCATTGTATCAGATCCTGAACATATTACATTAGCCTAAAAGAAAATAAAATCAAGACTGCTTAGAACGAATCCATATATAGGTCGGTATGTTTGCCTAATAATAATTGTGTACTAGATGTGGTGTTTCGCCGCACTCTTCTTTCAACACACTGTCAATGTGGGTGAATGTGTTTTGGGACTCCAGGGAACTGACTTACGTTTGACGTATTTCTTTGCTATAGAACTTAACGACGTGCGGATAAATGTTTTCCCGGTGAGTACATACATGTAGGTATCATTAACAATCAAAGTTCACGTTCTACCCTGGAGCATAATTATAGTATACTATAAAGCAAGTCATACTCAGTCGCATCGTGGACATTCGAGAGTCTGCGTGTGTAAATATTACGTGCATTATTATGTGTGTGGGTTGTTGTTGTTTTTGGGTGCATGGTTCACACGCTGCACTGCTCGGTTGAGCGATTCACGTAATCATGTGTTATAAAAACATGTGGGAGGTTCAGTTCAATTTAATTATTTCTGCAACTTTTTCATGCTACAAAAGTCGAAAGAAAATACGGTGACCATTACGACCACCCCCACCCCCCCCCCAAAAAAATAAAACATAAGTCGGTGCACAATAAATGAACGAAGTGGTTTTTTTACAATGTCTCAAAGACATGCATGAATAATATACAACGGAACAGTTTTCGTAGAACACGTGACCTGCATGGGGGTGTTTCATAAAGTTGTTCGTAAAGTTACGAACAACTTACGAGCGACTGGTGATCAGTTCTTGTGCTGAATTATGGAAATTCTGATAAGTATAGTACATCAGAACTGATCACCAGTCGCTCGTAAGTTGTTCGTAACTTTACGAACAGCTTTATGAAACAGGGCCCTGATCTCCATGGCCTGATCTACAAAGTGTTAAGGCTGTGACCCAACACTTCTTTGAAGTAGAGTGGAAGTACGAAAAGTGATGGTGCCTGATGTATAAACATGAGACATGATGGTCACTGAGAAGAGACTATCAACACAGGGTGGGCAAACCGGGTGCTGTTCGTTTTTCCGAAGGTTCGATATTCCGAAGGTTCGTTATTCCGAAGGTTCGTTAATCCGAAACACACAAATTCCCTATACCTAGAGGTTCGTTAATCCGACAATGAAAAAGGGTTCGTTAATCCGAACATTTGTGGCGTTATTCCGAAGGTTCGTCATTCCGAAGATTTGTTAATCCGAAAATGAAATTCGGAAAAACGAACCTTCGGAATAACGAATTTTCGGACTGAAGAGCCTTCGGAATAACGAACCTTCGGAATAACGGGCTGTAACCGGGGAAACCATCTACCTGGTAAACCGCAGGATAGAGTGTTTCGCGCACAAACCACCCATGATTTTCATGCCGTGATTTTGAAAACCAACGAGTAAACAAACAAGTATAAAAGTCGCAATTGCGCAGTATCTATATGTAAAATACTGATGACCGATGACGTGTGATCCACGCTATAGAAATAAAACTATGAAAATTGAGCCGACAAGCAAAATAGAATTATAATGAAATGAAACACACTGGACTATAATATCCTCCTGAAAGAATGATAACACAATGATGTGTCGGAAAATAGCTTAAATTACTGATGTCTCTGAAAGCAGACGATCTAAATTCTTGTAATTATTTTTTATTCATTTCTACATAAACAACAGATTTCCAGATTTATCTGTAACGGCGTACCGAGGTTGGTAGGGCCTATATAGCACGACTAGTATTATGCAATTTTAGGCGTTCGTACTGTTGTATCAAGCATGCACATTTCTGAATTTCCTCCAATGTCGATCGTCCATACAATCAGTAAAGAATAAGAATTATACGGAAATGTGCATGACTGCATGTCTAGATCACCCTGATAAATCAACCATTTTCTCTGAAGGTGTCTACAATTTGCGTTTTTAGCAAATGTATTGTGGATTTAGTTTTTTTAAACTGCATAGAACAAATTGTCCGGGTTTTTTTTTTTGTCAGAAAATGAAAAATTTCGAACAAATTCTTTCATCATGTTCGTTGTGTTTCTCTTTCGATTAGATCGTTGATTTTTCCAGATATATCCCTTTCAAAATTACAAGCCGCGATAAAGATAGAAATCCGCTTAAATCGGTTGAATGGCTAAATCAAATCAATGAGTGCTTAAAGCACAGCAGTGCATATTGGACTCCTAAAGGAAATAAATCTGGACTAATCATGGCTAATATACGACTTGAATGAAAGGGGGTCAATATGTACACAATTTAATAAGCGTTTCATGCTGAGATCTTGTGTACGTATATACTGATAAAGGCATCATACACTTCACGACCGCAATAACCGCAAGATGCGAATCGAGTTATGAAAACGAGCCGCAAATTTTAAAGGTGGAGTGTAATGAATCAACTTATATCAAAGTTCAAACATGCTCACGAAACTCTTGCGACTGTCATTCTGTGGGCAAGGTAGACTGTGGACTGAGGTAGTTCGGCCGTGGTCATCCCACGAGCCCGACGCCCACGAGTCATACGGCTCACGAACTCGACATTGCAAAAAAGGTCCTTGAGTCCGACACTAGGCAAAAAAGGCCCATCTGAGTCCGACACAATCTAGCAATTAAAACAAGGTCCACGAGTCCGACACTATAGGCAATAACGGTCCACGAGCCCTTATACACTGCGTGATGTGACGAGTGTCGGACTCGTGTCGGACTCAAGGACGTTTTTAGCCTAGTGTCGGACTCGTGGGCTTTATTTGCCCAGTGTCGAGCTCGTGGGCTGTATGACTCGTTTAATGTCGGACTCGTGACGTGCGACCGTTCGGCTAGTAGAAGGAAACATAACATCAGTGCAGGTATAAAATGCACTGTTTATATACGCATAACAATATATTACGTCTCTCCGCAAAAGTACAAACCGACTTCAAGTTGTCGTAGGTTTTGAAGGGCAAGGAGTAATGAATTATGCCCTATCATACCGAGAAAGAATATATTAAAAATCTTCCAGCTAGAATTCTTAATCATAAAGCAAGGCCAACTCACCCGTAAATGACTCGTAAAATAAAAGTATATATACATTCAAGATTAATTTTGGTTCTGTGATTTTTTTTTATAAATCTCACTGCATTATCGTGAGAAAGACAAGTCTGCCTGAACGACCTAACTTGAGGTAACAATAATCGAGTGAATTCGATTTAAAGACTAGTCCTTTAAGAGATGGGAAACTGAACATGTGGTGTGCACGAAAATTCGGATATGTGGGGAGAGAGGGAGAGAGAAAGAGAAAGAATGTTATAATACGTAGAATGGAGGGTCGTAAAATTTGCCGGATTACACTTGAAAGGAAGCCGCCCCTATTTACAAAGACGTTCTGAGCTGTTTATGATGCCCCGGAAAATCAATGATGGTCACACGTTATACTTCATACAATAATTACTAGTTTTTGAAACACGACCTTGTTATTGGGATGTGGATTGCAAGCGAAGCGCCATTGTGCACAACGGCGGAGGCATCCAGTAATCAGGTAATGGTGCCATATGGATATCAAATTTGCTGCTTATATCGCTTAATATCATACCAGTAACTAACATTTTTTGTTTATATTTGCTTATGATTTGTGTGTCAGGTCACAACGACAATCAAAAGCCTGGAACATATTGAAATGTTGATGATTTTTATCTCCATAATATTCTGTAATTACGTTTGAGTGTGTGGGTGGTTTTTGATTGTTTGCTTTTTTTTCGGGGGGGGGGGAGGGTTGTGATTAATTAGGCATAACCATCTGTGACGTTTGTCGGTATTTCCTCGAGCAAAAGGAGGTATATAAACAGAAGAAATAACACATCCAAACATAAACACAGGAGACCGTGGCAGCAAGAAAAAACAGAGCTCGCATAAACGCTGTTTTTGATTGTTGTATGTATGTACATGTATTTGCAATCTCAAGTTCATCTTTTTGACGTCAGCATGAATTTATACAAACATGAGACAAGTCATTGTCGCATGCAAACTTACAAATCCAGCGAAGAACAGGTGGAAAGGGCTTTTCTTGTCAGCCTCGTCTCTATGTATTATTATAGACTACCCTCCAGCGAGTTACGAATCGGGATAACATGATTAGGCCTACCTTTTCTTCATAATGGACAAAAAGTTCACGTGATATATAATCATTCCCAAAGGTCAACGGCAAAGGCCAACGACAAGTTCATATAAACTTCCGGTTTACGTTATCAGTGGAGAATATCAGAGATAATTATTATCGTTGTCGACCTGACTGAACCAATATCGTTTGTGTTTTTAACTGAAAATTCAATGACTTGATATGCATATTGAAGTCGAATAATCATGTGGAACGAAAATTGCTATCTTCACTTATATGTATCAATGTTCCAGTGTTTGTTTTCAGTGTTCAACGTCTTATAAGGTTGGCTTTTTAGTGGAACACCGTTTTCCATCGTTACGATTATTTACTATTTTTGTTGCCATGACAAAGTGCATTGTTTCTTTTTTATGACATCACTCGTGCATCGGTATACTTTATATTGTATTTGAAAAAAAACTGCCCTTATCAGACGAATGAAAGACAAATCAAAACTTGTACCGCTTTGAATAATGTTCTCATTTTCTTTTTTGACGATGGAAATACACTATTGAATAGTGTGAAAAAATGTATATAATTAGAATTATATATACATGTGGTTACAGCTCGTTATTCCGAAGGTTCGTTATTCCGAAGGCTCTTCAGTCCGAAGATTCGTTATTCCGAAGGTTCGTTATTCCGAATTTCATTTTCGGATTAACAAATCTTCGGAATAACGAACCTTCGGAATAACGCCACATGTTCGGATTAACGAACCTCTAGGTGTAGGGAATTTGTGTGTTTCGGATCAACGAACCTTCGGAATAGCGAACCTTCGGAATAACGAACAGCACCCATACAGGTTTATCTTATATATATATGACTAAATGGATTAAGATATAATTGAGAATAAATCAACGCAAAAGTAGATCGACACCTTTAAAATACGACTAAAATGAAGATTTTATCACGACCCCTTTTCAAACGAACCCTGACTTTTATTTTCCAGCTATGCTACCAATTCCATATTAGTCATGAAGTGCCTGTCATGCGATTATGAAGCTCGAATCGTTGCGTGTCAAGTTCGAGGGCCTTATCGTGCATATTTTCTCGCACAAAGGACGTTTTTACAAGAAAAGTGTCCCCTCCCTCATCACTTCTCTGTTTCTCCCCAACCCTCTCTTATTTTGATATGAAATTAGAGGGGTTTCCCAAATTTGTAAGCGATTCTTCACATACCAGTAAGCCTCATGCTTTGATTTTATATGGCTTGCCCAAAAACTGTAAAGTGTGAAATTTATGATCATCCTAAATTACCGCTGGCAAACCTGTAAGCACTTCATTTATTCGTGTACCGGACCCCAATATAAACAAGAGAGGTCAAAAAAGATAAATATTAGAATCAAACATACATCAAAGTGCTAATTTTGGATGTGGTAATCCGTTGTTAATCCTCTGTCAATGTCATGCCATGTATCTCTCTCTCTTTAGCCCCGTGGACTTTGGCGAGGCTGATGGCCGTGACGTTATACCGACTGCTCTAATTTTGACAGAAAACGAAACCCGTAACTATACCAACAACATACACACAAACATGAATTTGAATTAAACTAGAAATGTCGCTATGGCGACTGGTATGCCTCCGCCATAATGCATGGTTCTCCGAATAAGTCTATAGCACATTGTCTTGACAATGTGTGATGACAGTTTCACATTAATGGCAAAATATTAAAATGACAGGTTTGTTACAAATGCATAGAATGTTCACTTTCCTTGAACTATAGGTCTATTTGGATGAATGGCTATACTGTCTAAGATTGCAAGTATTTGGGGATTTGAGGATCTGTGCCCAACTTTTGACCCTTTTATAAGTTTAAAGAAGATTGAAATTTAGCACTTTCACTTGACCTTTGACCTTTTGGCAAGAAACTTCCAAGATAATCTGTATTGGGTAATACATGCATACACTAAGTTTCAAGAAAAAATCCTGCAGGCATTGCATAGATCATAGGGGAAATAATGAAATTTTGAGCATTTGACCTTGACTTTTTGACTTTGGACCTAGAGCATGTGCGCCCAAAATTCTAAAATCTAAAGCTCCCTATTATTCGCTGACGGGCGGTATTGTAAGTTTTCGGCCTTCCCCCGGTGGGTATGACAGCAAATGTAAATCAGTTCAATCGGATCGCCAATGTCGTCCCACGATACCGGGTCTTTAACTGTATAACATTCTCAAAGAATAAAACTAATCTGTTGTCTGACCGAAGCGAGGTATATACATGAAAAATGAAAACGACGTTTCGCAGCCGAAACGTCGCGGCCGAAACGTCGCTGCCAAAACGTCGTAATCATTTTTCTTTTTTTTCGTGTTGACCTCGCTTCGCCGGACGTGTCAGAAAACAGATTAGCTTCATTCTTAATTCCACGATGATGAACATCTTGCCTATCATAATATTCTACACAACGACTTACTAAAATCATGACGTACACTCTTAAAAAGAAAAGGGTAAATCAAAATTTAAAAGGGGCGAGGAGTGACAGCGTTTTTTAAATGTTGTATTCACCCTTTTATCCAGCTGAATCCAACAGTTAGATGTGTTATATACAGCAAGAAAATGGGTGAATACAACATTTTTAAAACGCTGTCACTCCTCGCCCCTTTTAAGACGCTGATTTACCCTTTTCTTTTTAAGAGTGTAACAACGTATGCTTCTTTGTTTTGTCGTTATTGTTGTTTGTTATCATGATGCGAGGACAAGGCAAAAAATAAGAAAGGAGTAAAAATAAAAATAAAAATCGAGGTGAAATGAAAGCTTCGGAGGCGAGGCCAGCTAAAAACGGAAAGTCTATCATTTTCATTGGAAGAACTTTATCACGCTCTCCTGTGAGATAAGACTTCCTCACATGATCCTTTACAGAATCATGTACATGTTTTACGGAGATTACACGAAGGTTAAATAATTATATACTGGATTCCTTATTCTATTTACGGTACTAAGAGGCTCTATATACACTTTGAATGTTTTGCTCATTAAAGAAATCATATTCATTGATCGCGGACTTAATCTCTGCAAACGCTGAGATTATTATTGTCAACATTGGAACGAGTGAATCCATACATGTTTTATACGACTTTATACGTCTTTGTAAAGCAACCTTTGGTTAAGACGAAATAACAAACAAACAAACAAACAAACACTGTCGTCAGTGACCTCATATATCTTGTGATGTTTTAGACATTTTTCCGGGAATAATAGTTCTGTTGAAATATATTATAAGGCCCGCAACGCAGAACGTGACGTGATGTGGTAGGGCATTTTCTTATAACTCCAATTTGATCTTATTTTCTTTCCTCTTAGTGAAATTTTCCGAAACAAGGACGCATTCTTTTCGGGATGACAATTCTTTTGGGTTTGTTTGAGATCACCAACGGTTTTTTGTTGTTTGTTGTTGTTGATATCATTTTAGGTTGATAAGATAGATCCTCATTAAGTTTGGAAAAAAACGAATTCAATTATAGCCATGAAAATTACAGAAAAATACGGACGGCGTGAATGATGGACATGGGGGTTGAATGCACACTTCTTTCACAGACACAATCACATCACTGGAAATGCATGAACGATTGCGAACGGAAACGCTATAATAGGCCAAGCTAAATCTCCAAATTCCCACCTTATGTCTGACCGACATTAATTTCTCTTTCTAGATTTACGTCATGATTACAACCATGTCCGATTATCACTAACACTGACGAAGACTTCAAAGATGTTGGTACAACTGTTAAATGCTGTGTTTATCCGTTCTGGAATTTTATGTTCTTTGTGACAAAGTATTCCGCTTTAGCGGTGTTCTCACTAAGAGCAGATTGAGAGACAGCGAACACACATTGCCTTGAAGTTGATAGAGCACGCCCATACAATGAGGGTTTTTGTTTGTTTGTTTTTTCGTACATGTACTTTCTTTAAAAAAAATCGAGTGAAAATATTCACTCTTGAAGGAGTGAATACAAAAAAAAGTGAATTTTGAGTGAAAATGTTCATTTTCACTCAAAATTCACTCCAATTTCACTCTAAATTCACTTTTTTTTGTTCATTTTCACTCGTTTTAGAGTGACCTCAGGGATCAATCCAAAATCTTCGAGTGATTCCTGAGGTGGAGTGAAAATGAACATTTTCACTCAAAATTCACTCCAATTTCACTCTAGATTCACTCTTTTTTTTTGTATTTACTCCTTCAAGAGTGAAAATTTTCACTCGATTTTTTTAGAGAGTACTTTTCTATAAGGGGGGTAGGGTATTAAAAAAATGTGAATTTGTTAGACGGACAAAATAATCTGTGAGAAAATTATGTGTACATAATAATATCAAGTCATTGCTGGGTATAAAGACAGACGAGAGATATAATTTTCGAGAAGTCCTGCGAGCACGCATGCCATGATAAGAGATGGATAGTGATTTTAGGCTCGCCATGCCTGACAAGACATCAGTGATGCTCCGCTCTTCCTCGTCGGCCTCCTCCCCCTCCTCCTCCTCTGCACGTTTCCAAGGATGATGCAGGGATGAGTTATAGATGACAAGATGATGGGGACGGATGCTGCAAGGGCGGGAGATAGATGGAATAGTCGCCATACCGTTAGTGACGTTCCTTCGTGCTTCACCGACAGGTTACATGACTTCGAAGCGAGACCAGGCCTCCGTATCTTGCTTGTCAGCTCTCGTATATACGCACGTAATCAAGGGCCATTCAATGATAAATAGGCCTACACCAAAGATAGCATTATCTTCCCCTTGCACCACGCTAACTGTCGCAGATATTAAAGGTTCCGATCCTCATTCGCAAATCATCGTCTGACACTATATGAAACATATACATTTGTAGAAAGTTACACGAGGACATGCAAATAAATATCAAATTAATCCCATTTCTTTCGATCAGGATTCCAACCTTTAGTACATGACGTCCCATGACGTCATACCCAATATCTCTTCAGCCCTGACTGCTCCTCCCGACTATTATACTGGGAATCAGCGGTTTGAGCAAAGAATGTATTTCTTCTGAGCAGACGCCGAGGAATTTGAATAGATCAACATGCTCTGTTAAACGATGTTCCTCAATTCATTCAAGAAAATTGTAAAAGCGTTTAAAGAAAATCCTTGGATCGTTGGAAAAGTGCAGCGATGGCTGAGAGACTGAAATTTATAACTGATGAGAGAGTTATGCAATTTTAGAAATCTGTATGTCATAAGATACGACATCTAGGGATTTCGAAACATTCGTTTTCGTCACGCGACGGTGTCGTCACTTGCGAGCGCGCACACATACACCCACATACACATGCACACACAAAAATAACGGTGGCAGCATTCTGAATGTATGTCTCCCATTACTCCGACATCACACGCTGTTACACTTGTTTCAGCTCATTCACTGAATACAAATCCTCGTTTTTCTCGGGTATTCTTGCGGTCGGCTAACGTCACTTCCGGTTGACTGGAGTGAAAACAAACAGCTTGCACGCGCTAAGCCTGCATAATGCGCATACTGCATGCTGTGCCTGCATGTGCGACGCGTTTTATGTGCAACTCTACGCAGACATGGGGACCGTTTTTCATTACTAGTATTCATTTTGTCATTTATTCATGAGATACATGCATCATGTCTTGCCAGCAATATTCTAAAAATCTGGATCCTGTCGATCGATCGGTCGGATCCCGGTATTTTGCCAAGTTGAAGGCAGCCGGACTGGACCTGTGCCCGTATGAAATCGCGGCAGGACTCTGGATCAACGACCCGAAAATGGCCAGATGTGCAGTAGAACCTCATTGAGTAGGCCCTACCCCGATATCTACGTTTACTTAGTACCTCATAGAAACTTCAGGTAGGTCTATAGGCCTAACGTTAGTACTGTAGTAGGCTTAAGGTAGGGCCTAATTTAGGGTAGGCCTAGGGCCTAATCCTGCTGCCCGCACAGCTACAGTAGTACAGCTTGCGCTAGCGCTATGCTCGCGGGGCGCCCCGGCAGAAAACACGTACAGCGTTACCCCTCCAGGCTCACGCGACTGTTTGTTTTCACTCCACCGCTATCCATGACCCCGTGACACGCAAAATACCCGGATGTCCGACCATGAGAATAATTATATTCTTTCCTTGAAGGGACTCGACTCATCTTGTCATGAATTTCCTTGCATGAATGTATGTCATGCCGTGTCTCATGTCAGACAACCGGCATAAAAAAAGACACAAATTTATGTCGTAATTTTTCTTTTAAACGAAGGTTTCATTCATCTACTGGTAATACAGATACACCATGTGATCAGTCACGTGGCGCTCTGCTGCCATCGCTAATCCAACGAAAAACGGACTGAAGAATGCGACCAGAGTCATCTGGACACCACCACCTTGCCATTCTATATGGCACATCCTCCGCAAATAATACCCAATAAAGTGTAGATGAGGAGCCAATAAAGTGGCAATTCAGTTTCAGTTCTCAATGCTTTACTGTGTTTGGTGTCGGTAAACAACAAAACCAGATACTACCAGTTTGCTTATTTGAGCTCGCGTTTGTGTCAACACGAAATCAAGATATCATTAGTGACCGATTAGAATAAGAACATGGCAGAGGGTCAGAACTTGGTGACTTTGTCTCTGCTGGACAAGAGAAAGAGATTATAAGAAACCCTTCTTCCAATAAAACTTTTCAGAAACTTTTGTATCAAAAGTTTTATGAAAATACTTTATAATCATTGATGAAAATTAATGATGTCATCAAAAATATAATCGCACTGTCGTCCTTTCCCGCCAAAGATTAAATCTGTAAAGTTCTGGTGGCACAAACAGCGTTTTTGTTTTTGTTTTTGTATTGTATACTTCAATATGTTTTATCTGGGAATGGACATTTTGAAGAAAAAAAAGTATTTTGCTGAAACTTGTTGCTATGTTAAAATAACAAACAAGTCAAAACAGTGTTGAGAACAATTAGGCAAGACCCATTTTCATGAACGCATTATAAATGATTGTGGGAGAAAAGCTGAGGTGTGCAGAGTGCAGATTTGCTTTTCTCTCTTTTTTGTTGTTGATGGCTTTAATCATATTAATTGGGCCTTCAAAAATTAAAAAAAAAGAAAATCTTCAAATACTTGGACACCAGGGGAAAAAACAAACAAAAACTGCATTACATCTTTCAATCAAGTCTCACGTCTATTTGCAAAGTATTTAAATGTTTTATGACTGTCAGCAGGAAACAAAAATCCATTGACACTGGCACAATAGTAATGAAATATCTATAGTATGATAAGTGTTGGCGGTATGTAGTCCTACATACCTATAGCCATGTTTGCAGCTTCTCGTATAAACAGTAGTAAATACAAGTACATCTTTACCTCACCAACCTTTCAAGCTTTGAAATTCATCCAAGGTGTGAATTTGCTTCATTCTGATTGTCTTTCATTTATGGTCCTTTTCTCACTTTGTCAAACATTGTAGTGGAACGGGCGTGTAGTATATTTTTTATGACAATAAGGATGACAGGAGTGTATTTTTCTCCACCAAGTAAAACACCTGCCAACAATCCCACGTATATGAAAAGGGAGGAAATATATTCACCTCTAATATCAACATGCATGCATATGTCCTGATAGATACAAAAAGAATACAGACAAAATAAAGTGCTCACCTCATAACATTTTTCCATTGTGACAACGTGGAATTTGATAGATAACAAAAATGAATAATCTATAGTGAAACAAAACAATGTAAATCTATCTATTTTGGATTGAAGTATATTATGCTTCACCTGTTAAATCATTTTTGTTTTACCAAATTGCACCAAAATCACAGAAAAAAAAACTTAACTTATTGCAATCACTCCCTTAAATTTGAACCAAATCAGTTCCCAGGAAGTGCTGATCTTGACGTCAGCTTTCATGTTGACATAAATTTTTCTCACTCATAAAGATGACCAAACTCTTCAGGAGCAATCGTCTGCATGGACAATTCGCAGCTGAGGTAAAATGTAGAAATATTTCATGTTTTGTAACTCACCTGCTGTTTCAGTTTATGAGGAGCATCACTATGAAAGTAAAAGGAGTCCATCGTACATTACTTCTCAGTGCAAAGCACAGCATCTGGCTATGACGACCATTACCAAAAGGTCATGTGCCCAAGCATGGCCAAAAATCAAAATCATTAAACAAAGTTAAAGGGGCAATTAAATTTCACATTTGATGACATTTTATTCCTTTATTTTCCGTAGCTATGGTGACCGGAAGCTCAAAGATGCTCAGATGAGAGCCAACATCAACCAGAAACTCGTTGAGTCAGGAGAGAAAGAAAGGTAAAAAGATATTTGCTAACAGACTGGCAGTCATGGAGATAATCCATTTTCAGGTACATGTGCTGTCATATTTATATACGTGCTATGATTGATCGTGATGATGATCGACAGCATTTGTATGGCGCCATATATCTGTTAAAAAAACATTCAAAGGCACCCAAAAATGTTAGCTGGGAAAGCTTGTGAAGGCTAGGTATTGAATGTTAATACATTTCGAAGGTTGTCCCAATTCCAGTGAGCGTCCTTGGTGGAGAAATACAATGTATGTAGTGGCGGGCCCTAGATTGAGCTAAAGCTTGCCATTTAAGAAAAAGAAATATATATATATATATATATACACATACTTTATGAAATGCCTATGAATGGAAGTTCTCATCCATGTTCACGTAGGCTGATAATTAGTAGAACATGAAATGGAATGAACTGAAATAAAAACTAATGTAAAAATATTAAGATGAAAAAATTGCTTAATGAGTGTATGTTGTGCGCCATCTCTTGTCAGTTGACCTTTTCAGTATTATGGCATGTGCGGTAAAGCTTCTTTCCCATGGTTCTTGAATATCTTGCAGGTTAAAGGAGCTGCTAAGAAACAAACTGATTGAATGTGGCTGGAGAGATGAGCTCAAAGCACATTGTAAAGGTGGGTGATATGTCATAGTATCCCAACACTTGTCAGGAGCCAGTTACCCTGTAATAGGTAACTTTAATTTAACTTGCGCTTGCCAAGCTTCTATTCATTGGCAGTACTTTTCTAGACATCCGCGCCAACTGGCTAAGAAAGCATTCCAGTGCATCTACCAATCGCTGAACGAAGCAAAGTAAGGGTAAACTGTAACTGAATTGGGTGTACATAACATTACAAATTGATACCTCTAGTGCATACAGCACTTATCAGGGGTAGATCCAAGAATTCTGTAAAGGGGGAGAGGGCGCCAAAGATGGCTTCTTTAAAAGATTAAAAAAGGGCTGCCCGCGCCCCCTTTCGTTTTTTTCTATTTATAACTTTTGTTTTAACAAAAAAATAAGGGGGGCATACGCTCCCCCCCCCCCCCCCCCAGATCCGCCACTACTTATTGGTGTAGATCAGGTACCCTGGTATTCACAATGTCGTGCAGGTTTCATCATTTGAAGTACCCTTGAGTGTGCTGCATCTCCACTATGTTCTCTTCCTTTGTATTTGTATACTTATCTCTCCTCCTCTCCTGTTCACAGAGGTTGTGAGGAGGAAAGGCTTAGAGCATGTAACAGTTGACGACTTGGTTGCAGAGATCACTCCAAAAGGGAGAGGTAAGCCGACTCGCAGTGTAGACATCACATACAGCAGCCATATAAGTTTTGGCATTGGGCACTTTTCCGACAATTTCTACACATAATCTCACCATTTCTGTATTTCCTGGAAGTCATTGAAGTCTGGTACTCATTTTAGGCATACGATGTGTTAATAATACAGCTCAAATGTTTTCATGTAAAATTGTACAGTTTTGATAATTTCCTTATGTGGAAATCAGCTTTCTGAAAAATATATTTCTAACAAGCTTCCTGTGGAAAAAAAAAAAAAATTATTTGACTTTAGATTTACACTACACATCAAATCTCGTTACATCCTTTGAAATGTTATCATGTGAACAGCAGCAATGCTGGATGGTAGATACGGGCAATAATATGTTGATGTATTTACTTAGTATAGTGGATTCCCGTTATGGCGAAGACCTACGGATCTGCAGTTTGTCTTTTTTTGTTACATCAAAATATTGTTATTACTGAACAAATAAACAGTTAAAAACAAAAAGCTGATGATGTTGCGACCTGAAGTTTTATTTCGTTGTAGCCAAATTATCATTATAACCATGTTAGTTATAACAGGAGTGCACTGTATCATGAAAACCGAGATTTCCCTCCTTTTCTGCCCATATCTCACCTCAGAGCTGGTGCCAGATGAGGTCAAGCGGGAGCTGCTCCATCGCATCCGCGCATTCCTCACCCAGCAGGCAAACATTTGATGCCGGTATGCGGTGCTGGCCACTAATCAGAGGACTCCGGACTAGCCCCCATGGGCTTAGCAGGAAGATGCACTTGTCTATCTCGGATATGACTGACAAGCTTGATATGAACCATGGGGACCACAGGATACCAGAGTGAAGTTTAAAAGTGAATTGAATTCACAACATACTGTACACTAGTTTTGAATTCATGGTCCTTTCATCCCTTTTTTGTCGTGTGCAAATATTGCTCTTCATTAGGAGACAAAATCAGAAGATTAATGTGGCATGCTCCAATTTGGTGTAGAAGCTATCCATAGACATAGCTCACAATGAACAAAGAAATGTCTTTGTATGGAGTGACAAAAATGCCATTTGAATGCTGTAACTGTGCATTTTATTTGGTGCTTTCTATGTTACGGACACAGAGGATTGGACTGTATGGTTGAGCACATCATTATTTAAGAGCCAAAGACTTTTTAGATTACCATTGGAGGTCGCACTCCGCCCGTTTACGTTTGAAGCAAACAATCTCAGCTTGGAACTCCTGACTGTCCACTGAATGATTTTAGTCATTATGTGTACTGGGTACAGAATTCCCATTTATATTCCCTGGAAATACAGTAGTCTATGCTTTTAAAACCCCAGGCAGATAATAGCTCAATTTCACAGAAAGCTTTGATGATAGTAACTCTTTCTGCAATGGTAAGTGTCATGGTAGTGATAAGAATCCCCCTTCCTTGGTGACTGTTGCTACAGGCAGTTGTCATTCTAGCCAGAGTTGCTGTCATGTCATCTTGGAGATTTTGTGTATGGGTAGGGGGCTAGAATTTGTGCAGAAATATATTGATAGCAACTCTGGCATAAGTGAGCATTCGTATCACCTTGATGTGAAGGACATTCAAGCGAAGAGGTACTCGGGAGAGATGAGTAAAAGTGAACAGATTTCAGGTATAAGTATAATGGTAGATAAACCTTGTTCCTTGCTAACTCACAAGATTGATACATGTATAATAATTATAGCTTTTAATAGTGATTGAAGCAAGCAGAGTCCGATTCCATCTGTAGTTTATGTAAATTAGAGACAAGCCCTGTTAAAACAAACACCGAGCTGATGCAATCAGATTTCATTACGGCGAGAAGATTTTTTCTTCTTCTTTTATTTCTGGTAGAGATTGTCATTAACACTTATCTATGGCACAACTCACGTTATATATTGAGGTAATGTAGGAAACACATAAGATTATTATAGTATAAGAAGATTTCATAACTACAATTTAATGATTATGATAGTTGTTATTTCCCTCATTTGCATTGTGTTTTGCAAGAATGAAGGAAAGGGGGTGGGGGAGATCTACTTTCCAAATCATGCTACGAAACAACAAGGATCCAAAACCAAGTGCACGTCATGTACACATTACACACAGCAATCATCTAGCAAATGCCACATGCTTATCACTCATGAATCTAGAGAGGTATTTTTATAATACTTGTGGTCTGGAGAAAAAACAAAAACATTGTGTGCTAAAATTCTTTGACTTTGCTCACTTTTGTTCAATTTTCCCTCAATTTTGAATGTGTGCATAGAGTACATTTTTTTTTTCTTCTTCACTTCGTCTGAAGAGGCTATACTCTGTGCATTGAGCTTTCTTGCTGGTTGAGATGGCCTCGTATCAACTGTCTATGGAGTTCATTCCATATTACGAATTAAGCTTGACCATACTTTCATGTGACTAAAGAATTGCCTATGCAGTGGTAAGTGAAGACAAATAATTGCAATCCATCATGGACATCAATTTGGAAACACAAATTTGGTTTGTTAATTAAAGCAACTGTCTACCATTGGGACCAGTAATTAAAAAAAATGTTAGAATTGTCACATTTGATGCAAATGTATAGCTCAGTTGTATCATAAAACTTCCTACCATTATTCAAATTTTGCAATAAATCCAGGAGATATCACTGTTTTTTAAAAATAAACCATAACTGTAGATCCAGTAGTTTATTCTAGAAATAATTTTTGTAAAACTATTGTTCACATTTTGTATATTAACAATACTTAACTTTGATTAAACTGATTAACATTTCTAAATTGGTTGTTTCTATCTCTTACACGCATTTTAGAACTATTTTGAAGCACAACCTTAATAGTGGCTTGAAGTCATTTAATGCAAATTTTGACACCCAGAAACCCAGCTGTAATTGAAATGCCATGACTTCATTCAATTCTGCATGCAGGAGTTATGGAACAAAACCAAAAATGATATTTCTTCGTTTTTAAGAAATTTGTGATAAATAACCGAGCTGGCGTGGCACTTGCTGTGTGGAAGTTCAGAAGGTGGTAGATTTCTTTTGTATTCAAGTCCGGGGATTTCACTCACAGCATAGCAGATTGGATGACCTCATGATAGCAACCCTGTGTATTGATTATAGTTCACACGTGATTAAGAAGAAGAGAATGATTCAATAGAAAGGATGAAGTAGGGGGTATGTGCGAACACTTGATTATCATACTTGACGAAAGATCTTTGTAAGAGCTGAAGTTAAGCATTGGTGAAACTGTGAGCTGAAAAGGATGAAAATGATATATGTACAATGACATTTGCGTGGATTTATGCCACTTAATATCTGTTTCAGTTTTGATTGCATGATATTCTTTCATTACCTGATTCCTGTGGTTGAAAACCATGCAAGTGTTCACTTAAACTTGATGCGAGACTCCTTTGTTGAGTCTGATTCTCAGCTCTATGTGTTTTTGGCTTCCTTTCTTTTTCTCATGTCAATATAATCAAGTGATTTTTTTTCCATTGTTCATTACTTTTAGCTAGTTTGATATCAGTGGTAAATGTTAATGTTATCAGCATGTTTCTGTCGGTGCCATTACCCTTCATTGACTTGACAAACTTTCTTACCAAGTTTGACCTTCAACAGAGGCATTACAGACTAAGTAAGGACTTCACTGATGAAATACTTTTGTTATTGTATGCTGTTTTCCCACTACCTGTTTTGTTGATAATGTACATTTGTAAATTTTGTGTTAATAAATTGGTCTTGATATGACAATTCATTTTTGCATGAAAACATTTTTTTTTTCAAAATATTTTACTTGTACATGTATGTATACTGTCTGCAAATCTTTGAGACTCACCCTCATGTTTTGTCACGATTCAGTCTACATCATTGATAAACTCACAGACATCAGGACTAAAAAAACAAACAAACAAACTTTTAACTCACAAGGAAAAATGAGAGGACAAAATGACCCCTGAAATCAACCAAGACTCACAGACATCAGGACTAAAAAAACAAACAAACAAACTTTTAACTCACAAGGAAAAATGAGAGGACAAAATGACCCCTGAAATCAACCAAGAGCACTTAAATTGGATTGTTATGGAGTTTCATTTAGCTGAGCACTTCACTTTGTTGAAGGGTGAAGTTTGCCTGTAGCTGAGAAGTGCCCAAGCCTGCGCTTCACTCCCTGCAATATATTGTATACACTAGTTTGGCATACAGTAACATGTACACACAAACAAATGCACACACACACATACATGTACATACATACACATACATATATACAACATACATACATACATACATACATACTGAACTGAAAATTGAATCTCATGTACATGTACAAGTTGTGGGTGGTGGTGATGGTCAAAATGGAATGTACAAAAACAACTAGATGACTATGAAAAGATGGCATTGTTGCCAGCATTCGTATCATGTTGCACCTTTGGTACACACAAAAGGAGCTGTTGTAGCTCATAATCAGTAGGTAAGACCTTGGATTATCAATCACAAGGTCCCTGGTGCAAGTCGCCTGGCAGCAACAGTTGTGTGCCCCAAGGCAAGGCTTTTTATGCTCATTGAAAAGTCATTTGGCGAAAACTCCAAGCCATCATTACCATGGTTGCTCACTTGTATGGCATTCAATGCTTCCTTGGCAGTCATGTATAAAGCATTTTAAAAATCAATTCTTATGTAGTTGAAATATCAAATATATTATTGTTTCTTTGACAGCTGCATAACAACTATAACCCCTCCCTCTTGCAATTACCAGAAGTATGCACTTACAATACATGTACAATGTACCAAAATAATTTGAGAAATGATGTTGTCAAAGCCTGCAAGAAAACCTGCAGACCTGCAACTGAAATCCCAGAAATACAACACGTATGTTGATTTTGAGGTACAATATCACATATCAAAATGACACAGAGTCTCTAACACTTGAGAACCAAATCCCGAGGGACACACCAAATTGCACAAGAGCAGCACACACTCAAAATCAAGCATCATTACAAACATGTTAAGTGTTAGAAGAGGAATAATATATTTGCTTATAGCATCTATTCATGTGACCCTCATACTCATTAATGGAATGCCATCTAAACCATTTATAATTCTGCAAAGTAAAAACTGATACATTAAATTGGAATTTAACAAACAAACAGCATTAAGTAAATCTCAATTTTACAATGAAGAACACTAAAAACTGTTGGTGAAAAGAAATTATACACGTACAATGTAGCACAATCACAAGCATATGGGAGATGTTGCTGTAACCATTTACACAATGTGTACATTACTGTATCTTCTCATTGAGAATCAACCACTCATTGCACATTCTGAAATCTTTCACCCACTGTGACCCAAAGCAAAAAAGAAAGAAAAAAAGAAAGAAAAGAAAACAGAAAACGGGAAGTCGAATCATATTTGCGTAGTAGACAAGTACACAAATTTGCATAGGTAATTTATAGAGTAGAATTTCATAGCAGGGACATGGTCAACCAAGCATAACATAAGTGTGCCATTGGTCCCTTGAGAGTACACGTTGTACAATTTGTACAAATACGGTGTATGCTGATTTCGCATCTAACACTTTCACGTGCACTTGTTTTGCCTCCAGGCTGACAATTCTGATAATTGTTTGTCCTTTATTTTTTTTTTTTTTTAATTATTATTATTATTATTTTTTTTTTTTGGGGGGGGGGGGGGGTTCCACCATTTTGGTGTAGTGGCATAGTGCAAACAAAACATGTAAAATAAACTGTATTACTGGCACTCTGTACATGACCATGTACCTCTGTACAGAACCATTCCCCTATGCAATCAGGATTTGTTGTGATTGTCTTTCACTATATCAGCTGCTCTGAGAATTAAACACTTAAGAAGGGGGCGTCTTTGCCTCTTGTTCGTCCTGCACATCATTTGTAAGAATATTCTGCAGAGAGGACTGGGAAAGTATGACTGCGAGGTGCAAACTACAGTACGGCTATCAATACCAATGATGAGTTGTTTCTCACATAACTGTGTGTCTACAATCTTCCCATATATGTAATCATCTACTGTACGAGCTGAAATTTTCGTGGTGGTTTTATTTTCGCAAATTTTGCAAATCGCCTTTGAACCGCGAAAATAACAACACGCGAAAATAACAACGCACAAATAGCTAAGTTCAGTTAGACCCTCACAACTGCGAAATTAACAACACGCGAAAATGTCCTCCATGTAGCAATTCGCGAAAATATCTGTACGCGAAAATTTCAGCTCGTACAGTATGACAAATGGTTATCTTAACTCCGCATGAATCTACAAATTTGCATTTCAGCTACATCAAGGTGAACATTATTCTTGGTTTCCTCTATGTTTTCTCTGCTTTGGCATGTCAGAACTAGGGAAAGGTGAAGGGTATGAAGTATTTTCCCCCAGCACCCCTCATACTTGGAGAGTTGGTCATTCTCTGCTAAAAGCTCATTGATTAGTCGATATATCACCAACTCTCATGCAAAACATGCCTGCACATTTTTCCCCCACTACATTTGTTCAAGTTTGCTTCTTTGGAGCAAACCATTGATCAACATGGCTAGAAAAAAAAAAAAGATCAAGGTATTTTCAACATAATTCAAATCAATAGTGGCACACTGTGGATGGATTAGTCATAAATGAAATACCACATGGGTAGTCTCCTCAACTTCTTCTAGATTTAAGCTACGTGTTATATAGGGTAAAGTGATACATTACACCACCACGTATGCATCTTTAATGTTATTTGCCATTGTTATAATCTTTAGCAGCAAATGACTTTGGCTGTCTTTTGATTAATTTCTGTTTCCCTGAATAATATACATCTACATGACAAACCAGAGCACCATAAATGATTCTTGAAAGTTGTATACAGTTATATGCACAAGTATATGCCAAGTTTTCAAAAATATAAAGGAAAACTAAAAAGGAACATAACAGAGATATATATCATTGGACAAACACCAGTCAAAAGAAAGAAACTTAAACATTTACAGAATTACTGCAACTTGAGAAAAATAAATGATCCATAATACACAAACACATACAGATGTGATACGACTAAATACAGGATAACACACAGTTAATCACACTAAGAAAGGGGGAAAAACAGCTTCTGCACTATTGCACTGTGTTTGTACCTAGATTAGGTCCCCAAATGCTACTTGATATTGCCCCCATCTAGGAGCTTGTTTTCTCAAAACATAAAAGTGGATCCAGAGATATTTTCAAATGATTTAAAGTTCCCCCCCCCCAAAAAAAAAAGAAAGAAAGAAAGAAAGAAAGAAAAATGCAACCAAACATCCAAGAATATGGTAACCTAATGTGAGAATGATGAGTTCTACCATGCTTCTATCTATCCATTTTGAAATCTTTATACAATCATTATACAATCTTGTTAGGAACACACATAATCTAATCATCTTTAATAAATAATCCATACATGCAACCTCTGCAAAATAAACAACCACCAGATAGAAAGAAAAAAAAATCACAAAAGCACCAAGGAGTTCTGCCCCATATGCCCACGTAAATTATTGGATACCACCATTAAAAATATTGCAGTAATTCAAATATATACATACAATCATCAAACTCTGCATAAGTGAAAGTGGGATATGCTCAATTTTATCAAAGTCAAATCAAATTTTATCAAAGTCAAACCACACTGTGCAAAATGTGACATTTCCTACTAAAATTTAGAAATAAAAATCAAAATAAATTTTTTTTTATTGGTCCAAACAGATTCTTGTGCTTACTAGATTATACAGTTACCTGTATAATCTAGTAAGCACAAGAGTGGCAGTAATTCCATTGGAAGTGGAACAGCAGAATCTGGCTAAGAAAAAAACGCAAGAAATTTGTAATGCATCATCCAAAAGGCAAGGGAAAAAAATGATAAAGAGATCACTTTATTAAGACATACTGGTAAGCCTGGCTGACGTTGACATTGGTAAGAAGTATTTCTGACAAGATTTAAGGCGCAACACCTACACATATGTATCTCTGAAGGCTTTTGGCAAGTATGACCTTGTAGTTTGTATGAACAATATCTGAGATGCATCCATGAGATTTCTTTTTCTTGTGTCCACTTCAGTCAAGATATATATGAGAACATAATTATTAGGCAGAGAGAGTGAGAGAGGAATAAATAGTGAGATACAAATTAAAACTAATTAGATAATATGTTTGTAAAGAAAGAATTACATATACTTCATTATGGAGGAGTAGCATGATGAACAATACCACACCTAAACCCTTGTATCACAATACCTTCCTTCAGCTATTCAAATTTTTGACACCTTGATGTGAATAGCCTACCACACACATGCAGATAATACAGTCAAAGAGATCCAGTAACCTGTTATGATATTGATTGTTCACAGCATTTGGAACTTTGTAGCAATGATTTATGATAACAACATCTTTGTTGACCTTGTGTCTCATTTTAAAAAAAAAAATTAAGAGTTAAAAAATCCAGCCTTAACATTTTCTATGCAGCTTACAAATAAGATCTTTGTAATATAGAGTAATATGACAGTTAACATGAATAATAACTTGAAAGGGTTAAATGTGCTACCACTGCAGCAGGATTTTGGCTACAAAACTTGTTACCCATCCATGCAATATAACACCCATCCCTGCAATATATAGTAATCAACTGTGGACCTTGCAATTCCTTGTCCATGCATCCGATGTCTAGGATCGCACTACTCCATGACACAGCCCACTGATCGGTATGACGGTCATTAACCCATTCGGACTGTACACAGGCATGCTTGACTTAAGCCTGACCAGACGCTGTGCGCCACGCAACACTTGTGTACAGCGACAGGGTAGTGTATAGTTAGCTTGACTTGCACACTCAAACCACAAAATGTACAATTACACACCATATCTTTAACAAATAGAGTGAAATCAGACAAACAGACTGATGAAGATGTCATCAAAATCAGGGCCGCAAACAAAGCTGCAGAATTTGTACAAAGCTGCACAAATATCAGTGATATTAGTCACACCTGCATGTCCATACTAAAGTCAGCAAAAGTGATGATGTAATCTTCTCACAGGTCCCACACTGAAACTGTACCCAAACCTTCACTAAATTTCCCCCTCTGATTGAAATGAAAAACCAACACATATAACATGTATCCTTTGCACCAAACTATGGGCTGCAGTCGCTAAATCCCTGACCAAAATAATGATTCCAAAGATATCTTTGCATACAAACTAATTGAAAAGTTACAAGGTGATCAGTGAAAATATGTGACATCCTGTAACATTCTCACTTTAAGTTCAAATTTAATGAAACTTCAATTACTGTGTTCATCTGACTTTACTCTATTCATACAGTTAACTTGAGCATGGAGTGAAATTGCATATTAAAAGAAATTGACAAAATGAACTCTATCATAGTGCTTCTGCTTTGTCTACGATGCAACAGTGTTGGCCACTAACTCTTTACTACACAAGCAACTAAGAAGCTTTTGTAACAAAATCATTACTCATTTCAGAGTTGTCTGCCACACTTGTTGAAAACATCCCTGAGTTGATTCGAGCTCTCTTTAAAGATGTTTGGCATCACTGTCAACGAGCAGTCAACAGACCTTGACACATGTGGACCTTGTACGGCTATACACCTGCTGGAATACGTCACTTCTAATCATCACAAGAGAGCAAGAAGGGCATTACTGAGACTGTGTAATATCTGTGGAACTGATGCCCTCTTGCTTGTCAAATGACAATATGCAAATGTCTAAGTGTGACCATCAATTCTGCCACTGTGGTCTCATTTCATGGCTTGAGATGAGACAGGCGCAATCAACTAAATAAACATACAACCTATACAATATACAATATATAACATATCTTGATAAAAAACTTCACCAAACCAGCAATAAAGAAGTCAATTGGAGAACAAAATGCAAATGAGTGTCACAGGAGAAATGTATTTGGTTTTTTGTTTCTATTTTATTAGAATCTATACCAGTGAATAGAGTAGGAACAGTTGCCATTGCTGGTGTAGTATAAGTGCGTTGAAATGTGATGAAGCGCGATTTGTGTTGTAACAAAATAACGAGTGTGTTTTCTATAACCCACTGCAGAAAGCTGTGTGGGGAATGCGATGAGACAAAAGCGATGCGACAAAAGGGTGGAATTTCCACAGGTGCCAGATTCCGCGGACGAGCCGTCCAGGGTTTCTATGTAGTACATTGTGTAGTTTTGTACATGATAGGGTAAGAATATTTTAAGTGTGTGACAGACTGAGCAGGGATGTGGTCGAAGGAGGAGTCGTAGCAGAACCTCGCCAGTTATTAATCCTTTTAAGCCAGTCTGGACCACTTGAAGCCAGGGTTCTTTTTCCTCTCCACGGAGAAGAATACTATCCATACAACCAGCAATGGCAACAGGGTTTCGGGACTTCGCCCCAAAGTCGGCAATGCCATTCAAGATGCGGTGAAGGCTGCTGTCAACTACGATACCGGCCAGTGGAAAACCAGTTCACTGGATGTGCTGAACGTTGGCAAAACTACGCTCTTCAATCCGCCTGTCGACACTTCTGTATGCTTTTTCGCGTCCAGCAACATTGGTGATGTACACTGACAATTGAACACTGGATATTTCATGTACGGTACTAGGAACAGTGGCCAAACAAGTTAACTGGCGATGTTATACGCCCGATTATATTTGAGTTGGCTCATCACTTTGCAATTTGGAGAGGAGTGAGATGTTCATTAGTGCCTATGATACACGTCAACAATATTTTTTTTTTCATCATATATGGTGCGACCGTGAGGTGTTCTTTTTTTGTGGGTGTGCATGACTGACAAGATAAAGGGATAAGAAGCCCGAATGATTATTAGCTCAGCAAGAGCTTGTTGAGTTTATGTCCCTTTCACGTACACGCCTTCCTATGGCGAATTGTGAATGATGTACCTGGAAGTTTGTTTGAGGAACCGTGTATAGTGAGCTCGAGCATTTGATGCTCCATTGTGATGCTCTTTTCGTAGCATTTGGAGAAGGTTGAGTGAATATATATATTTTTTGTTGTTCGATAACATAGATAACTTAGAAGTTAAACACTTAATGATATATCAGTAGGAGGATATTTAGTCGCTTCATGTGTACCACTAGGACCATATAAGTGGGGGTGGTATATAGATGTTAATGGAGTAACGATTACCCGCGTGTATAGTTACAATTATAATTTCTACACCCCCCTTTTTTTGAGGAAGTGTTACAAGTGTTATCGAATATGAGTATACTAGCCCATGTTACTTAGCTAGGTCCCATACTCGCCCTAAGTGAAAGGTGAGTTGCAGAAGTGGTGTAACAACGTACTGCAACAGTTGTAACAGTAGTAAGGGCGACGGAGTGGTTATTGATGTAAAGATATCACGGCAGGTTCATATCAGGAACCTGAGATATCCCATAAGGTACTTGTGTATGGATTTGAGAATCAAAATTCGTGTACACGAATGTGCAACTCAGTTGATGAGATATAAGTTAACGATATTTTGAAGTTGTGAAGTCCTGAGGGTTGTTGTGTTCGAATAAACACTACAGATTGGTTGAGATACTAGATCAGTAAGTGGCATGTGTGATTATATCCGACTCTGGTTTAACCCATGCAAATGTCTAAGTGTGACCATCAATTCTGCCACTGTGGTCTCATTTCATGGCTTGAGATGAGACAGGCGCAATCAACTAAATAAACATACAACCTATACAATATACAATATATAACATATCTTGATAAAAAACTTCACCAAACCAGCAATAAAGAAGTCAATTGGAGAACAAAATGCAAATGAGTCATGCCCATTATAAGGCTACACATGGTTACAATAGCATAAATTGTCTTGTCGAACTTAACCAAAATGCACCACCACAGAAATTTCACTTTCTTCGCATTATTTGAGTCTGTAAATCAACTCATTTATATGCACCTATCTTTCTCTCTTTTGCCTCCTGTTGATCTGTTCATTCTTCTCACGATACAAACAATCATCACCTCACAAAAATGACTACAGCAGATACCAAGCACGCAATGCTTGCTGGCTGTGTGTGACCCTCCGTTGTCAAGGCGACTTCTCCGTTGCCATGGTGAGGCAATGGGGAGAGCAGGGCTCAGTGCAGCATCCGGGCATCGCTTATCATCGCGGGGGAGCGGTCATCACGAACTCTTCCAGACGATGATTTTGGCGTCCTCCCCGGCAGTGATCACAAGGGAGCCATCAGACGATGCCTGGATGCAGTTCACGGCACCTGAGATAGAACAGGTTGAATTTTAATATGTCACTTGTTCCCCTGTCTCTGCACTACCAAAAATTCTCGGTGTCGCCAATACCTAGGTGCCATGCACAGAGCAGCATTTTAGATGCATTATGGGATAGCTCAGGGGACAAACTTACCCCGGTTTTGGCTGCATATGCATTCGGGTCACTTTCTGTCTTTATCTAGGGGTACTTTTTGTTGAAGATTTCTTTGCTTTCCATCATGTGACCAGCACATTGAAGCCTTGCAGTAGTGAACCATGACTCTTGTGACCACAAATCAGTAAAATTTAGAAACTTTCAACTCTTTTAAGGCTGAATTATAGCCAAGGAAAAAGGAGTAACAACGGAAAGACAGACAAATAACTCCATTGAATCGTATGGAAACTGTGACACGTGAGACAACCGGAAGGTACAATGGCACCGACAAATCCCACAGTGCATCTGTGACAGGGCTCTTCAGCATGCGCAGAAGTTTTCTGCACATTGGTGATACCGAGAATTGTTACATTTTCATGCTTCGTAGGTAATGGACCTCCATTCGGATTTCTTTCACCATGATGACCACAGTTCACCCACAGAGGGCATTTCTTCTTAATTTTTATCGAGAGCCAACATTTGTTCTTTGCATATTTCTCTGTATCATTGAGTGCTTCAATGACAAATTAAGCAGTGTAACCTTACATCCTTAAATGGCATGTGCTAATAAATAAGATGCAGCTGTTTCAATGAGACTTTGTTTCTCATTAAAAGCCATGCTAACACTTTGAGAAGTTAAGGTTATTACCTTAAGAACATCTGTCGAGGTCCGAAACCGTAACTTTGGCTTAAACCGTAACTCACTGCCTATGCTACCAGAAATAAAATATCTGCCATTGCGTACGCACGGGCAAGCAGCACATTCGTGTATGCATGTTGAAGAGCTTACACAGCAAGTTACGGAATAAACCAAGTTATGGTTTAAGGGCGCGACAACCATCAGTTATCAAACTATGTCAATCTATTGCAAAACACACTCCTCGGGGGCATTTCATCAACGTTTGTCAGCACTGACAACTGTCAGCGCTGACAATTTCAGCAAAATCCTTGGTTTTGATTGGCTGAGATGCTCTGGTCACTGACTGTTACTATGGTGATTCAAGTTGTCAGCACTGACAAACGTTGTTGAAACACCCCCCTGATTCTTTTCAAATCGTGAAAACCAGACACCAGCCCCTCATTACAGGCCATTAGTGTCTGTTCATACCTTATCTTGCTGTATCCACCATACAAAAGATTACAAAACTTTTTGCCTGTGATCCAGCAAAGGCAGATTATAGAATTAAAAAGGGAAATATGCAAATTTCACAAACCCTTTTACAGTATTGGTATATTATGTAATCTTTGGAGAAAAAGTAATGAGAATATCAACATCAACAATTTATACTCTTGTCAACTGCAGTGTATATCTAGTGTTTGCTACTGAAGGTAGCACACATCTGCACACAGAGCGATACTGATAATGATCACGAAAAATTTTGTACAACGCTGTCAGCGACTACCAGAGTTTGCTTAGCTCTTGACTGAATCCCAACAACATTTTCCAACAGGTAAGTAACACTAATGTAGCCCAAAAACAGGATACAACAAATACGTGGCTTGTTTGATCGAGTCCCAACAAATATCACACACTGAATTAACACATAACATAAGTGCAAGGAGAAAGAAACTACAGACACAGATTATAATGAGAAAAGAATTCCTCTTGTCTTATTAAAAACAACAACAACAAAAATAGCAATCCATCCCTCGCTCTCCCCATGGATTGAAATTGTGACAAAAGACTATCCCTTCACCTCTCTAAACTAATCCAACCCCCCAAAAGGAGAGATTTTCCATGTTGGCAGACAACAATTATATTTTATACAACACCTCAGAATGATGTCGAATTGTGATTGGCCAAGAACATGTCACATGACATTCAATAGAAAATACCTATCAAACTCATTGAGAGTGACAGCCATACAATAGGCCCCTAGCAGGGGCCTATTGCACGGCTCGAAGGTACTATAGCACGGCTTCGCGGGGGGCTACTAATGCATGGCCGCTCACAGAGTTCTGTGGCTCACAGCAGCAAAGCGCCAGCAAACTACATTGTACGTGCTGGCCGGCTGCGCTGCTGCACTGCCGGTAAGTCTCACAGTCGACCAGGCAGGCGCGGCGGAGTACTGCAACGTTATACGTGTACGCACAGCTACTTTACCTAGCTAGTTGTATGTATTGCGGCCTTTATACCTACTGCTGTGTTTTTACTTTTGACTCTGATCCGCTACGTGGACCACAGTGATCCCAAAATCAAGACTTCATTTCAAGTTGAGAAACCGTAATTTGATTATTTTTCTGTGTTTTTATTCAAAATCATTTTCGGAAATAGACAAAGTCTAGACCTACTTAGATCTACCGACATCTCAGATCGGCCTAACAGTCAGGCCTATTTTTAAACTCGATCTAACGTTAGCGTAGAATGGGTATAAACGCTAGACCCTGCGGAGTTTGTGATTCCTGTGACTGTGTGGTCGAATCATGACCAATGTTTGAAAGCAGTACACAGGGTGGTTTACAATTCTCGGCCTAATTGTTACATTTATTTTTTGGCCTTCCTGAGTTGGCAGTCACTAATTTAGTACTGTGATTGTGGACAAGGTGTTGTATAAAACGAATAATTTATGATTTTGTTCGTGCATTGGGGCACGTAATACCACACTCGGCGCGAGATTCGCCACTGGTCTATTCAACGCGGCGCTACGCGCCTTGTTGAATAGACCAGTGGCTTATCTCGCGCCTCGTGCGATATTCGTGCCCTATGCACTCACAACTCATAAATTATTCGTATAATATTGGATGGCTATGAATGGGATACCAGGGGATATTGCATGGGTTAGGGCCAATATTGCACAAATAGAAGATGAGTGCAATATTGGCCCTTACAAGTGCAATATCCCCTGGTATTCCATGAATTAATGCCATCCAATATAATCATCATCATCCATAATCATCATGTAGAGAAAGCATAAACTGCACAAAAGTATCATACTTCTACTCATCGTTGAAGTCGACTCAGCACTGAAAAAGAAGTAGCCCCTAAGCAAGTAACTACATATGTAACAAGTGACTAGCAAGATGTTTGTGCGCTTGTGAATTGTGACAAGATTTTGCACACTCAGCAAGCGCTTGCACAACAGACGAGACAAAATACGGTGTATTATTGAACAGTCAGTAACTACATGTATGGTAGCCTATGGGCAATTAATACATTGGTCTATGCATTTCCAATATGCTCTCATATTGAACGGTAAAAAGTGAGCAGACAACATCACGTGTTTTAATGCGCTGCAAAAACGTCCTATATAGATGATGAACATGAATGTTACCTGAGTGATGGTTGAAGGACGCCACCAGCTGCGCCTTGGCCATGTCCCACGCCAGGAGGTGACCCGACGAGTCTCCAGCCAGCAGTATGTTGTCATGCCAACACAGGCATCTGTGATTGATCCAATCAAAAAGGACGCATAAACTGTGTTAAGAGTATGACTCCACTTCATGACACTACAGAATTCTATTATCAACCCTTTCTCCATCAGGGACTTTGGATGTTATGTACAAGGCTATGGGGTTTCCTGTGCCAATCAGCGCTCAGTGCACACATAGGGTTAAGATATATGTGTCATAACAGCATAATGTCATTCTTGTTGCTATCATTACATACTGGTACAGTGTAAGTCACTCCAGTGCCTTATATCCCCATTTTTTAAAATATATATAGCGGGTATATATATTTCTATCTCTTCCTTGTTCTTCAACTTTCATGTGTACAACTACACAATACAGTTAAACTCGCATAAGTCGATCTTCTCGGGACTGAGCAAAACACATCGACTTAGGCGATTTTCGACTTGTGCGTAAGTCGAAAAAAATCGACTTAACGACAGTTACACCACACGTACATTATGTATAAATGTACATGTATGTTGTCTACTCTGGAGCCGAGAGCTGGAGAGGCGTGCCGCAGCACGGGTCGCCCGGCAGGGCCGCGGCTAACTTTGCATGGACAGTGTATTATTAGTATTGGCACAGGTCCGATTACTTTACACCCTTGTTAAACCTTGGGGAAGTGAATATGAACGATATTTGAGCAGTGATTGATTCCAGTTTACCATACGGTGGCTTGAAATGCGTATAGAGATGTAATTCTGATTTACCTGTGCCCGTAACTTTCCCCCTTCTTTCCGCTTTGAAAACTCAGCAGCTTCATCCATCCACTGCACAGCGCAGACTGCAAACATACACAGACTATACAGCCCAGTCACTGTACGTACGTAGCGCGACAGGGCTGTACCAGCGGACCTCCAAACACGAAGAGAGTTCAACAATCGCATGTGATCGCTTTGAATTTTGATACTTTAGATCATTTTTTGTCGCCTGTCTGGTCGGGCTAGGTCTTATGTAAACAAAAACTGGTGTCTCGTGATTTTGACAGTGATTTATTGCACAATAAAATCTTATTCGACTTAGGCACAGTGAATTTAATGGTTTTTCCGTGAAAGTGTTCTTGGAATTTCATCGACTTAGGCGAGTATTCGACTTACAAAATTTGACTTGTGAGTGAATTAATACATGTAAGTCAATGGGGAAAAATCGGGACTTTTTAAAATCATCGACTTGCGCGATTATTCGACATATGCGATGTCGACTTAGGCGAGTTTAACTGTATATGTTATTCTCTTTATATGTCCCTCTGCACCTCAGAATAGGCTACTAGATCGATGACGCATTACAAACGCTGTACTTATTATTATCTTATTATTTTTTACATTCTACCATTCCCCTTGCTGTTTTGGGTAATCTTCTCCACATTCCTATAACCTATATCTTTTCACTTCACATCAGCCTTGTCACTGTCTGTCTGTCTGTCTATTTGTCTGTTTAGTACTTCCCCAAAACACTTTGGCAGTTTTCCATAGAGACAGACTGTGAGCACCATTTTTAAGAAGTTAACACAGCAGGAGTGTGTCATCTATGATTGTCATATAATACTCTTAATGACTAATGGTGGTCTTCCCTCCTCTCCCATCTCAAACAAAATCGAAACAATCAACGAAAATGAAACTTGCAGTATTCTTGCTCTAAGTTGTTGCAATAAAGGAAATTGAGCCCTCGGACAGACAACTCTGAACTTAAGATCTAAAAGAAACAACAGACAAACAAAACAAAATAAAAACTATGCCCTTCACACGTATGTCTGGTAACTGTCAATAAAATTTATTGACAGTTAGTAACCTAATTCCCGTAAGCCCTGTTTTATCACCATACCTTCCTATTGGACTGAGATACAATCCTACGTCTGGGTGTGCTTTCTAAACTTTACAACTAGGTCAGGTTTGGATGGACTACAAAATGGTGATGAAAAAAAAAAATGGCCAGTCAAGCTAAGTTTAATGTACACAGAGATGGTAAAATCATTTCTAGTACATGTTTCATTTTGTGTTAATCATGGAAGTTATCATTATTTCTTCTTATTATTATTATTTTTTGTTTTGTTTTGTTTTAGTGGCGGTGGCGGTCAGGGTAGGGGAGGTGAGAGGAGAAACATATTTTTATACATTATCCCATTAGTTGGTCCTAACCTGACATCGTGCTCCCCATCCTTGGCGAAGACTTCCGTCCCTGTGTTGACGTCAACCACCCTGATGTAGCAGTCCTGGCCGGCCGAAGCCATCTGCTGCCCGTCTGTCGTACAAAGAAAAGAATCAAGAGCTCATGATGTTACGGATAAGGGCTGTTTTGTGTATATTTGAACAGTTGGTGCGGTTATGGTGTACTGACAGCTGAATTATAAGGATGACAAGTAAAATGGGAGTAGGCAATATCATATTCATCAAAGTGCATATCAACATTGGTTAACTTTAATACCTAGAATGTAAAACCATTATCCTACAATGTACACATTTTGTTAGTGTAATGATGACATGGATATCAGAATTTCACATTAAATTGAAAAAGAAAATATTTCATTCAACAGCCATGTTTTATGAGATAATGGTAGACATTTCAAACATTTTGCTCTGTTTCTTTCTCTAAGAAATCTCCAGATAATGTAAGTAATTAGAATATCATGATGTCAACTCTGCCTTATTAATGAACAATCCCCTGAGTATGCTATTTCACGACATTATCCTCATTCACACGGGTATGAATAAATTCTAAATGAAGGCAACTCCTCTTCAAATCAATCATTCTACCTGAAAATAACATAAATGCTTTTCTGATTTACTCCAACTAGTATTAGATTCTGAGAGAGAGAGAGAGATACAAAATGTATCAAGTAATGCTTAAAGGTATGGAATCCCATTTGCACGCCTTAAATGAAGAGTTGTATAAATACAGTGGTATGTTGAAGAGAATATCATTTTAGAAACTCCCATAAAGTATTGAAAGTGGAAGGTAAAATTTAGTACATTTTTTTGACGGTTAGATTTTGAATTGAATTGTTTTCGGGGCTCACCGTAAATTCCAGTACATTACTAGGCTACCTTTGCAGACCCATGTACTGCATGTGTGTCCATCATGTATATTTTGTGAAGAAAGGTCATCAACACTTACAAACATTTCTATATACATTCTTACCACACACTCTATATGTTATTACATCAGCTCTTGTACTTTTAGATTTGTGTTTATAGATCACAAATACAGAAGAATGCAACAAAAAGGCTTAAGTGTGGCTGACACACAGAACTACTGAGTAGTTGAGTTTTGTGCATTATTCAAATTTTAGATAACTGTTGACTTCCAAATTTCTAAGCAGTGGCCTAAGCAAGTCCCCTGAGGTTCATATTTAATGTTTTGCTGCATTTTGGGAGGTCTGTAAAAGGTATCCCCTACCTTTAACAGATAGCGCTCGCTTCTAACATGCTCGGTACAATTTATTACACACACATGGATGCCAACCTTGTAAACAGCATTGCAATATTCTGACGGCTGAAGAGACACATATTTGGTGGGGAAAAAACAGTATTTTTCATGAAACCTGCATTACTTTGGGGAAAAAAAAAACTGTAAAAAAATGCTGCAAAAGACTAACAGTGGCATCTAGGCACACACCTTCAGCTCCAATGGCAAACGATTCCTTGCGAGACTTATTTACTACAAGATTTCACATTAGTTCCTACTCTAAGTTCCAGAAAACATAGGAAGGTAGCACTTCTGTTGAGGTCTCCCCCACCCCCCCCCCCCCCCAAAAAAAAAAAAAAAACTCTCAAAAGGCCTTGAGGAAGACTACACACCAGGGCTAAAGGTTACAGCGTTGACGGCCCCCGAGTGACTCTGAATGTGCCTCATCACCATCTGGTGCTCCACGCTCCACAGGTTAACGTCGCCCTCTTTAGTCCCCGACAGGAGCAGGGTGCCATCCTGACTCAAGACTGCGCATGTCACCTGTCAGAGAACCATCAACATATTGGAGGAGAAAAAAAAAGAAAAATGGATTTGACATAACGTGTTTGCAACAGAAATGACTATTTACATGTAGATCACACAAGATCTCCCTGTGATACCTATGGATTCAAGATTGGAAGCACAATCAACAACCAAAGTCAGGGAAGTTCTGGGAAGGAAAAAAAAAAGGACTTTAAAGGATTTTACAATATCAAGTAAGAATCATCATCTACAATTTGTATTTGAAGCATGCATGCTACTTTACTCTCAACACCTCCAATCTATCTCTCTCCAACTCCAAAAATTCTTTCAAACCAAAACCTCGAAATACGTCAACAAAATATCACAATTCCAGTAATAGTGACAAAACATGGGGAAGGGATCATAGGCACTCAGACAATTCAAAGATGCCAGCAGGTCGTCGTGGGTAACTGGACTGCTTACACCAGTATCATGGTCCAGTTCCGCCAGGAGCTCCGCCTCGATCCTCTGGCCCCCGTTGGCCAGACCCTGGCAGGACCACATCTTGACCGTCGAGTCCCAGGAGGCGGAGGCGATGATTGGCGTGTTGTGTTGCCAGCAGAGGGCGGAGACTGCGTCGTCGTGGGCGGGAATGACCTCCAGGACACGCCCATAATCCACAGAGTACACATAGCTAACAGGAAATGAAGACAGTGTAACATTGAAATAAGTGAGAGGATTTTGACCTATCCTATATTGCATATTAAATTTTGAAACACTCTTTACAGAGAGGAAACGTTAGTAATGAATACCTTAAAGCTTTTGCAAGGTCATGAGAAATGGCTTAATGCAATATTATTAAATTTTTCACTAACACCATTAGAAACCTTGTACAAAATCTTGATATCTGAACTTGATTAATTGTATAGAAAATATAGAATTGTATATTCAAAATCATTTTGAATTTAAATTGAATTGAATTGAGTACCGATTGTATCTTTACTGTACGAGTGCGGCCATGGTGAATGAGTGGGTAACATTCGTTGAAAAAGACAAAGCCCTCAGTCACACAAGACTTGTATCTTAAATTTGACAGTTGTCTTTGCATGTTATTCATTTTCATCATTGTTTGGGAAGTACCAGTGCGAAGTTAAAACTCTGCATTTTCATCATATTCCAGTGTCACATGAAACCATCACCACTGAAATCTACAGACAATGCTACAGAGCAAGAATGACAGAATGTCCTTTGGCCTAACCGTTACACTTGTCACTGAACATTTCTTCCCTCCTTCTACCTCAACACCAGTCAATGAAACATTCAGGGATAACTTAGCAGGGATATCCATAGTTTGTTTTAAGTCTACAGACTATACACACACACACCAAACAACAACAACAAAAATAGTCCCTCTTGCTCTACGAGTTGAACATTTCAAGCATACATAATCGCACACTATAATTCCCGCATGAAGTGATAATTACATTGAGTTATCCCAGGAAGCGATTACTGCATTCTTGTCGTCGGGGGTAACCAGTACGGCGGACAAGGACATATTTGACAGGCTGACACTGCGCAGCTGCCGCTGGTCTTCCAAGGAGTACATTTTCAGCTGCGTGTCTGAACAGGTCGGAGAAAAGAGAACAAGATTTGGATTGAAACGAAATGTGAGATACGAGAAACTTGTACCCAAGGAGAGAACACAACATGCTGGTACTAAAAATAAAAAGAAAGGGAAAAAATTGTGATTTCATAGGGATATTCCCTATTATATTCCACATACTAAGAATGTTGCAATAGGATTGGTCCAGAGCTGATCACGTGATGAAGCGTAGTTTTGCCCATCACATCACCTGAGAAGAAAAGTTCGTTACACTCTATGTTGATAGTCCCTTATGTTTCGCTGCTCTCCACACAGTCCACACAGTCCTAACGGAAGTCTGAGTACGCGCGAAATAAAAGTGCGTTGCACTGTGGACTATCATGTGACCTAGGTCACTTGATAGTACACAGTGCAACGCACTTTCACTTCGGTGCTGCGCGGTGCATGCAGCAAATACATTGTTTTGTCATCTACGCGCACACGTAGCCTAAGCTCTAAGGATACCTAAAGACAGCTAAAACGGTTTCAGATGTGGAATAAAATGGGACTTTCTAGGACCCTAAATGTGGAATATAAAGCAAATAATCAACTTTTAGTTTCAGGCAATGAGACAAACTATCACTTCCTCGGCGATCTGAATGTGTACGCTATCTTTCCTCAGCTGCGCTTCGGAAAGATAGCTACATCCAGATCGCCTCGGAAGTGATAGTTTGTCCCATCACCTTCACCAACGTTGATTATTTGCTTAACGGCTCCTGTGCATGATAAGTTTTCTTTCACTCTCTTTAATTTTCTGTCAGTTCTTCTCCTCTGTTCCAATGGAGATTATGTATAAACCATATACTCTTGAGACCTCTCCTGTCATAATGGGATGCCAGATATCACCAATGCTGAAAACTCGTACCACTGCTACTTCCGAATGCACCATAGTTTGGATGACTTCATCCTAATTTGGGCAGAAATTTTCCTTGCAAAAATATCTAAATTGTATTTTATTAATCATTTGCATCACATTGTATTACACTTCTTTCCTGCAGGGCTGCACGACCTTCAAGAAATGTCTCCTTTTGGTGACTAGAGAAGATGCATGACTGAAAAGAGCTTCTTTCTTTGTGAAACACGTTTTACTTCCCAGTTCTGTCACAGCTGAAATTACACGGTTTGATTTCAATCCCTATAAAAGTTGCTCAGCGACCTAGATCATGCATCCATATCTAATACATTTCCAAAGATAACACAAATGAGACTGACTTGAATGTAATAATGATAATGATAATAATAATAATAATAATAATAATAATAATGATAATAATAATAATAATAATAATAATAATAATAATAATAATGATAATAATAATGATGATAATAATAATAATAATAATAATGATAATAATAATAATAATAATAATAATAATAATAATAATAATGATAATAATAATGATGATAATAATAATAATAATAATAATAATAATAATAATAATAATAATAATAATAATAATAATAATGAATAACAATAATAAAAGTACATTCATAATGCACCACATCTATCATAACTGACATTCTCGGCGCATGAGATCCTGTAAGATTCAACACATGACATATATTTATACATGTATGACAATATTTATAGGTGTATGAATACCTTTTGACACAGAGAAGACTGTTTTATTGTCACTGGAGAGTTTCAAGTCACATACTGAACTGTAAAGAAAAACAGAGAAACAGGGAAGAAAAGGGTCAAAATATAAACACTTGTACAACACATTTCTTTTATGCTTTGCTTTTATGCACCTCTACACACACTCACACACACGCACAGACACACAAACACACACACACACACACACACATACAGGTGTACAAACACACACACCATTAGTTATCCCAATATGATCAACTTCTGGAAAATGAGAGCTACAGGTTGTAGCTTGATCATTGCTTTAATACCTGGTATATTTCCCAAGCATGGATGTCACAAATCTACCAACAGTACACCTGTTTTTATCATATAGAGCATACCACTGTATGTAATTCTTAAAGATATAGAGACAGCAACATACAAGTGTACGAACACATGATTTTTTTTTCATCAAAACATACTTATGGTTAATGAAAATATCCAGTTATGCCTGTTTAATCTATACATGTATCACATGTGCTTTGACACTTTCACTTTTCTATATCTTTTTCTTTTTTTATATTGGTCAAATGTCTTTATATCATGCAAAAATTCTTGTCTCGTTATAAAAAGACAAACATTACTAAGTAGATTGATTCTGCCTTGGCAAAACTCACTCTTTGTGAAGCTTGTAGTGAAAGCTGGGCTGTAGATGTGTTATCCGTTCCCATGGAGACCGGGGACTCTTCTTTCCTATTTGATTGGAAGACGATTCAGGATCCTGAAGTTGGTCTACAACAGGGTGTAAATCAGTTTCAAAGAATATGAAATATGTTGTATACCTTTAACAGAAGAAAAAAAAAAAGAGTTATGCAATTTCCTTTTATACCTCCAGTGGGGGTGAGAGGGGAGTGAAGGGGAGTTATCAAACAGTTCATGCATGCTCATGTAATTTAATAGCTGCAATATGTAACTACATACCAGAAAGTTTTGTCAAAATTTCCTGGCTTACAGATATACCAGCAAATACAATGTACGTCACTTATAATTGAGCTCAGTCTAGCATCTTTCTTCGTATAAATCATGTCCTCTTGAATTTAATGACCCATCAAAACAAAACAAAACAAAACAAAACAAAAACCCCAACACCAACAAAGAAATGGGCGCCTTTTGCCTGCCATCAGATTTTCATGATCGAATTGATGTGACATCGTACTTGGTTTTTTTGTTTTTGTTTTTGTTTTTAAATTGATACTGTCATAATTATACTGAAATGCTACCTAGATACTGAATTCATCATGGTATCCTCATGACTTTGCATTGGCCAACATTCATTTGGAGCATGACTAGGCAGTTTGTGAATATTATTAGAACTGCTGGCATCTCTATAGTGGCAGTCACACCTCGATGGATAGCGTTACCAGCCACCCGATGGACGGAAAGCAGAATATTAAATCTGACCATCTCCTTTCTCGTCAGTTTGGTGACCTTTGGTGAATGTGTTCCTTGGTCAGGGAAGCTCAATTCAGTTGGGTAGAAAAATTGCATGCAGCCATAAAACTTGAAACTGATTCTGTACTATAGACAAATGCCTCTTTTGGCTGTAATGGTTGTTGTATTCCACGCATGAGAGCACTGGTTAGGAGTGCAGACAACTTTCACCGGCACACAATTTTCTTTCACAAAGTCATTACTAGACGGATGTCCGCTAACGCTATCCGGCAACGCCTGAATACTACTTTAACTTATTAATGCCCTCGCAATCATGAAATAGATGAGAGATGGAGTAATACATATGTAAGTCAGAAACATAACTCTTTTCTGTCTCATCAAAGTGACGGAGCTGATTGTGAGCTTTGGAGTTAATAAATGATAATAGAAGACATAAACAATGCTCTTCACACTATGACACCAATACGTACATTAAAGGGTATTCATATTCATATATACTGGTAGGCCCCACACGGTGATATCAATGGAAGAACCAAATGCACTTTGTAAACGCTCTTTGGCCCCACAGTGATATCAATTGAAGAACCAAATGCACTTTGTAAATGCTCTTTGGCCCCACAGTGATATCAATGGAAGAACCAAATGCACTTTGTAAACAGAGCGTGTGCATAACTATGCATACTATTGCTTCAGAGTAAGTAATATTATCTGTATTTTATTCTGTATTTCATTCTGTATCTTATTTAGCAACATTTGATTTGATCTTGTTCGTTTTAATCGGATCCCCCAGTTATAGTATGGTCTAAAAATATCTGTACTTATGCTTCCCCTAATATGATTCTACCACGGGACCTGCGGCTCTATACAAGCTTGCTTTTACGCAGGCCCCATCATATTTTTCGCATCATGATCTCAGTTTAACTCGCATATGTATACAGACCTTGTGTATACCAAGACAAACTTTTGAACATTCCGGTGAAGTTCTATTTTGAATTATGTTCTGTATAGATTTCGTATCAATTTACTTTATATTGTGATATATGTGAGAAATATGAAAATAAATTGAAATTGAAATTAAAATTAAGAAAAAAAAAAGAAGGCAGGCAAGCAAGTAGTAATGATTTGTATCAGAGTGAATATTCTGGTTTACAAATGCAAGCATTTTCTTTGACCCTTCATGTTTCATTGTGAGAAGCAAAGTATAGCGAAACTAAAATAAATGCTTAAGTTCTTGTCTACACTATATGCATTGAATGCCAGTAGCAATTTGCGAAAATTTCATGCCACCAAAATATCTTGCTGTACAGTATATGTATGTCTTGAACTTGCCATGCTTTTTAATTGGTGTTCATTTCACTTCCCACACTTCATCAAGACAAAGGTTTAATAGAAATACACGCTCAGCAGGAAACAATTTGACAATACAGCAGGAAGTCCATTGTGATGTCATAAAGGATGATCAGGATTGCATAATCCCTCTACAATCTTGGTTGTTTTCCAGACATCCATGTCAAAAAGGTAGAGAAAGCACACTACTACTACACATACAAATCAGCAAACAACGAGCAGTGATACATTATAAGCATGACACATGAATGACTGGGCACAGTATGTACAATGTATTGCCTACCGTCCGCTGGATGGGACTCAAATGACATTCCTTGACTATCATTTGTCCTGCTCTCGCTCAACCCTTCCAACGGTGACCTCGATGACTCCGTGCAAGCGTCCAGACTGGACAGAGGGGGGCCTGCTGATGGGTGACCGCTAGCAGCTTGTGGCTCCTCCTCCTGGGGCACCCCTGTGGCCGCCGTCGCCGCCGTCCCAATGCTGGACGCTGGGGTGGAAAACCTGGCTGGATGGGGTTTAGTGAACAGCTGCTTGGGTGTCTGACCAAATTCCATGATCTGGGCCTGAAGCGAAGCTTTCTCATTCGGATCTGATATACTGGACATACAAAAGTCAGGACAACCCATCAACAGAAATGAATTTTACCACCTCAACACAGCATGAACTGCTATCTGGCATGAATAAAGGTGCCTTATTTTAAAAACTACTGACTCCTTTCATCAAAGACATACTTGAATTTAGATTCATTCATTCATTCATTCATTCATTTATTTCCATATCAAAACATAACATCTACAAATATCAAAATACAATTGCCTTAGAACATTTATACATTTTGAATGGAGGGATCATAGAAAGCACACAAGAGGCTTGTTGGAAACGATCCCCTACAAACAATTATCAATACATTTCAACTAAACAATTATCATACAAATTCATTTGATAAAACAAATGTCAAAGATACAATGAAAACAGAAGAAAAGAGACAGAGGTGGAAACAATGCATACTTATACTTACAGTTTCAGATACATTTCATCAAAAATATGTTTTTTATAAAGCCTTTTAAATTGACGTAAGATCTTGCTACTCTTGAGTGTTGGAGGAAGAGTATTCCAAAGAATAGGGCCATGGTAAAAAATGGAGGATTGAGTTTTTGAAATCCGGTTTAATGGTGTGTGAATATTTTTTGCATTCCTGGTATTATAATTGTGTATAGAACAATTCAAAGTGAAATGGTTGTGAAATACTTCAGAAAAAACATTGTTGGAAACTTTAAACATAAAAATCATACTTTCCAAAGAAATAAATTCTTGAACAGGTAAAATTTTCATCTTAAGAAATAATGGCTTACTGGGAGCTAAATATGAAGAGTTGGTTATCAAACGAATACTGCGTTTCTGTAATTTATGAATACGATCAATATTTTTCTTTGTAGTAAAACCCCAAACAATACTACAATATTTTATGTGAACTGAAACAAACGAATAATACAGCATCTTTAAAATATTCTGTGGAAGAAATTGTAATTTGTACAGAACACCAATACTTTTCGATATTGTTGAACATATATGATTCACATGAGAATTCCAGGACAATTTATCATCAATAAAAACACCCAAAAATTTTATATCATATACTCGTTTAATTTCCTCATCTCTATACATCAATTTCAAATTACTGTCAATTTTAGTTCTTGTTCCAAATAATATATAATTGGTCTTATCAACATTCAAAATCAATTTGTTTACCGACAACCAATTTCTTATACAATCAAGTTGAACATTCATATTATGAAATAATGTCTTTGGGTCTGTGCCTTTACAAAATACACTTGTGTCATCTGCAAATAATATGTAATCTACATCATATGTTGAATACGGCAAATCATTTATATACAATAAAAAAAGAAGAGGCCCAAGAATAGACCCTTGTGGTACTCCACATTTTATTTCTTTAAGATTAGAATGAACACCATTAATATTTGTTAATTGCTTACGATTTGAGAGATAACTTGTAAATAATTTTAATGGAGTGCCCCTCACACCATAATAACATAATTTTTGTAACAAAATGAAATGGTCTATAACATCAAATGCTTTGGTTAAATCAATAAATACCGTTAAAGCATATTCTTTATCATCTATAGCCTGATTTATCTTATTAATCAGTTGTAATATTGCCGTTTCTGTTGAATATCTCTGCCTAAAACCATATTGATTACTAATAAGTATATTATGTTTATTCAAAAATTCTATTAACCTATTATAAATACATTTTTCTAATATTTTCGAAAATATAGGCAATACTGATATTGGACGATAATTATTCACATCAGTTAATTGTCCTTTTTTATGTATTGGTGTGACTCGTGCAATTTTCATTTTTTCAGGGAAAGTACCAGTACGCAAACATTCATTAAAAATAATACATAACGGAACACAAATCAATGAAATAACACATTTTACCACCTTGATATCAATATCATCAATACCAGAGCTGATGTTGTTCTTCATGTTATTAACTATAGTTATTATTTCATCATTTGTTATAGGCTTCAAAAAAAGAGTATTACCATTTGGCATTTTCAAATAATCTTGAAAAGACTTATTCTCATATACATCATTTTTTAAATCTTGCAATTTTGAACCAATATTAACAAAATATTCATTGAATGTGTTCACAATATCTTGACTATTGGTAACTTTTTCATTACCGAAATGAAGAGACTCAATAACAGTATTTTTCTGACTTTTATACAAAATATTATTAATCAATTTCCAAATACTCTTCATATTACCTTTTACTTTATCAAATTTCCTATTAAAATAATCTCTTTTAGCTTGTCGTATCTTCATAGTTACATAATTCCGACATTTTCTATACATTTCCTTTCGATACAAAGTGGGATTCAAAAGATATTTCTTATACAATTGTGATTTTTTATGACAAAGCTTTAATAAATCCTTTGTTAACCATGGTTTTTTATTTCTATTCTTTGGACAAAATAATTTCTTTGGAAAACATTCTTCATAATTTTCTTGAAATATTTGCAAAAGGATACCGTAATTATCATTTACATCATCTTCAACAAAAACATTTTCCCACCGTATATTAATCATCTTCATAAAAAACATCCGTAAATTAGATTCATTAATCAAACGTCTCTGATTTTTACATGGCAACACATTCTTGATATAAGTAGGGTCTGATAGAATAGCAAAAATCGGTAAATGATCACTGATGTCATTTACAAGAATGCCTGACTGTATAGGGATAGTTACATTTGTAAGGATATTATCTAACAAAGAAGCAGATGTTTGGGTGATACAAACAAAACAAAACAAAACAAACAAGAAAGAAAAAAACCTCTATGTCATCCATGACACACATAAATTGTATATTATAAAACGCATTTTGGAATATCATATGCACAAAAGCACACATGCACACACACTCAAACTCACATATACAATATTTTGGTGATATGGATTTAACACCATTGGTCAAACAATCAGGAAAATTTTGTGAGTTTTCCCGAAAGAATAACGAAGTTAGTTTCACAGCTCTCAATTTATACTGAACACAAGGATTTGATGGACTAAATTGTAGCTCTCCTCAAAGAATTGGGACAAGAATACCAATCAAAATGGCTCTTACCTGTCAAGATCAATTGCTCCTTCATACGTCAAGTAGTAGAACACTGAAACAAAGTACAGAGAGGAAATTAAACTTGGTTAATATCTAAAAAGAACAAATGGACAGTCATAATTGCAGACAAGATAAGACTTTACCTGTTCAATCCCCACAACTGAATAGCATTACTAATTAGTGTATGATTATCAAACTATATTATCAAATGTACTATGCCTTGCACTGTACTGTAGGAGTTGAAAGAAAGACACATGGTACATCTGGGCAGGAAGCAATCAGAATTTTTGGGGGTCATGTAGCCAATACACATCCTCTACAATAATGCATCAGTGTTACTTCAATTCAAGAAAAAAGAAATAGAGAAAAATATGGTGAAACACTTTTCTTCACAATGATATATAAAGTGCATGACACGATGAATACATGTAAAGTACACTTATTGTGCATAATATGTTTAAGTGCTACTCATCCCATAACTTTTTCTTTTTTTAATTCTGTTGTCACAAAAGTTCCTTGCATCAAAGCAATGCCATACCTCTGAAACTTAAACCACTGAATTACTTTGCACATTTGAATTCAACAATTACATACTATTCTTTTCACATTAACTGATGTAGGGAAGATGGCATAAAGTGCTCAACATGTTGATGGATTTGTTTTGTCAGGAACAGTGGTCACACATTCAATATCATTTCCTTTCACTTTTCGCGATCTTGTGATTCCTTTCTGATTTTGTTTCACTTTTTTTTTGGGGGGGGGGTGTGCTGGTGTTTCTGGAGCAAGTTAACTTTCACTACACTTAAAGGACAAGTTCACCTTCATTTACACGTGGATTGAGTGAAATAATGCAGTAATACTAAGTAGAACACATCAGTGAAAGTTTGGAGAATATCAGACAATCCATTCAAAAGTTAAGAATTTTTGAAGTTTCAGTGCTGCCATCACTAGATGAGAAGACTACTAATCTCTATAGTTTGTGATGTCACTTGTGTAGAATGATTCAAGAAAATATAAAGAGAATTCCTCCAAATTTCCTATTCTTAAAAAAAAAAGCACACATCCCCTTGACTTATTACTGACTTATGGTAAGGGTAATATTGTTCCCCCTGCCTCATGAAAGGGGCAAGTCAAGAGCACTTTTATCATGCAAGAAAAGTGAAAAATATGCTAAATTTTCTTCATATGTTCTTTATAATGCTGATACTGCATAAGGATGATTTGGTTAACTGAACAGACCACCCCCTCATAGAGTTAATGACTAACTGAGTAATCAACGACAGCCAAGTAAATTTCCTGGAAACTCTTCATTCTAGAAGACTAAATGTACATTCTGGGAACAAAAACACTTGTTTCAGAAAATGGCTGTAATATTCACATGCTGGTATGTCCTCTCAGGCTTACAGTAAAAGTTTACATCAGTAATAAACATAATGACTTTTTAATGCACTTGTGCTGTCTGGCATGCAATGGCTTAGGAGAGTTTCATTTCATTTCATTCTGTTTGTACACAGCATGTATGATTTTGGCCCAGCTTCATCATCCATGCGTGGCCTCGAAGGGAGGCGTGCTGTGTGATTAGTCACTTCCAGGAAGGTCACCATGGCGACACTACTGAATGTGCAACATTTTGTGAGAAGCGCTCTCCAACACACAGACTGGGCAGCTTTGACGCAACATGCGCTGAATCAAAAGAACAAACAGGTGTGGATGAAACCTACATGACTTGTGGTTAACTGAATGGAGCTCTGCAAATGAGTCTATATGAGACACGAATCAATTATTTTTTTGAAATATGCATACTTCCTGGTTAGTTCAAAATGAAAAGAGAAAGACAGATTTGAAATAGCCAAATGATGACAGCCCTTGGACAGCAAGCAAGAGGAAATGGAGAATTAAATTACCTAATTCTCATGGCTTTTGTCCCCCAATGTACAGAGTGAGGGATGTGTATGAGAGGGGAGAAATTGGCTGTAACCTGTGTCTTTGGAGTTCTCACTCGCCTCAAATTAGAAAGAGGAAGTGAAACTTGAGGAGAGTAACGAAGGATAAGAGACTACGCTGTGAGCCAATGGGGACTAATCTAATGTAATATTCCTGTTGAGAGTCGGCTTAGCGAGCTGCGGCATGCTCTGCCTTCACTGCACTTGCTCACTCAGAGTTCACGCACGATACCGAGAGCCGACATTCTGCTGGTGGGAAGGGGCTGGGCAGGAGGATCGCTTGCAGGATTGCTCGTGGCTTAATGCTTGCTGAAACAGAAAACGGACTGGCCTGCTGCGGCAAGTTTGCGACTCTCGACTCGTCTGTCACTCAAGACTGCCAGTCAGGGCACGGTGCTCATGAAAGAGGGATATGCCTGCGAAGGACAGCTCTCAGCCCTTCTTCCGCTAAATCCCCCCCGGCACATGTACGGAGCATTGCACATGCCTGTACCTGCAGATTTTTCAGTGCTTGCTGGATAGACGCCTGCACAGGGAGTGGCAGGCAGGCAGGCAGGCAGCAGAGAGGGTTGCTAAGCACACGTGTGATCGGTGAAGCTGTGGGACTGTGGGAGAGACTTACTCCAAGCCTTCTCTCTCTCAAGGAAATAGTACTAATATGGAAGCGTTCACTTTCTTCTTGGCCATTTGTAGCATTTACGCAAATATTGGACATGCTGCCGGTGCCAAAATACTCATGAACGCCATTTTGGGGAAGGGGAGCCACTACTACATCACCACTGCTATAGGCGAGCAGCTTGTGCACAGGGGTCACAATGTCACCCACTTTGTGAGCGATGCGTACTACGAGCAGGCACGAAGCGGGCCGAATGCTGACCTGTTCAGCTTTGAAGTGTTCAACACGGCCATGCCCAAGAAGGTGGTTTACCAGCTCTACGCCAACTTGAGCAAGGTTGCCTTCCTGTCCTCCCTCAACAGCCAGAACATGGATATCGAGAGCAAGCCTCCGCGGCACCGCTTCATGGATTGTCAGGCTATTCTCGCAGACAAAGAGCTCCTGGAGAGGATACGCAGCGCAAACTATTCGCTCATCATCTATGATATGCTGTGGCCTTGCCTGCCGATCGTCGCTCAAATGCTGGACATTCCACTCGTGGGTATCATATCATTTCCAAATCCCTGCATGGAGACAGAGATAGCGGGATCCAATTTCAATCCATCCTACTTGCCCTGCACGGGTATAGGATTTACGAACAAGATGAATTTTATGCAGCGTTTTTTCAACACCTTCCTCTACGCATTCGTCCCCTGGCTGACGACAGACAAGTACGTATGGTATAATGAGCTTCTGCACACACACAACAGCTCTGTTGAACTGATAGACATTGTGAAAAAAACCCAGCTCTACCTCGCTAACAGTGACTTTGTGGCTGACTATCCATGTGCTCTGACACCGAATGTGGTTCTGGTTGGAGGGCTAACCACCAAGCCTCCAAAGAAACTCTCGCCATCTCTGGAAGACTTCGTGGAGAGTTCTGGGGAGCATGGCGTCATCATCTGCACCTTTGGTTCCTTCCTGTCTTCAGAAGAACTCTTTGCTGCAAACAGTAAGCTCAGCATATTCATCTCCGCTTTCGCAAGGCTTCCTCAAAATGTGATCCTCCAGCTAAGCCACACCCCTCCGTTCCCGTTGCCCGGAAACGTGAAAGTCCTCCCTTGGCTGCCGCAGAACGACCTGCTGGGCCACCCGAAGACCAAGGCCTTTGTGTTCCCCGGAGGAAATAATGGATTCTACGAGGCCATCTACCACGGGGTACCGACCGTGGTCATGCCCCTCCGCGGAGACCAGTTCGACGTCGCCGCCAGGGTCACCTCATCCGGCATTGGAGTTGTGGTCAACAAGCTGACCGTGACGGAGGAGAGCCTGCATCAGGCCATCCGCCAGGTCACCACCACCTCCAGCTTTGCAAACAAGGCCAAGAAGCTCTCTTCAATCTTCAGGGATCGGCCCATGCCCCCTGCCCAGCGGGCCGCCTTCTGGGTGGAGCATGTCATCAAGCACGGGGGCCAGTACCTGCAGTCGACAGCAACCGAACTGAGTCGTATGCAACATATACTCTTGGATGTCATTGCTGTCATGTTTGTCATTTTCATTGTGCTCGGACTTTCACTCTACAAGTGCAGCTCCAAACTCCTGTGGTTCATCTACCGGGTAGTTACCAGAAAACATCTCAAGAACAGCTGATGAGGAAACACTGCTAGGAGTCTTGGTTCACCCACCCAAAAGTATTATTATCCCATTTTTCAGAGCATGGCACTCGCCGATATCTTTGAATCTAGTAACGGAGATTTGGCTGACAAATGTTAAACCATGATTCACTCTTGACAGGTGATGAGCTATCTATGATGCAAAGATAACAAATGCCCAAAAAAATAAACAAAAAACTACACGTAACCGTAAATTAATGTATTGTACTCTTGCCAGTTTTTGATCGTAACTGTCGGGAACCTTTCTTCAAACTTTCACTCACTAAATTTTGCAGCTCTCTGTATTAATGAAACTAGTTTGGAACTATCATGCAGTCGACAAGAAATTGTTGGGCAATGTTTTGCATACAATCCAAACTTAAACTCAGGCATGAAAAACTGCAACCAGAAAAGGAATCATTTCTGCCAAACAAGTGCCTTTAGCATCATTAGTGTGCAAGTAGGGGAAAGAAAAGCCTTGAACTATTTCATTTGAAGATGACACGTAGAATGATGGTATAAGTATCATTATGCTGTAATGTTTCCATCTTATGTTGTTTGGGGCTTTATGACTTCTTACCATATCTACTAACTGTGTCGCTGTGGTAAGTGACAAATGAAGAAATTTACCATCTTGTTAAATGTTGTGGAGTATAACAATGAAGCATTTTGGCGACCAGAATTCTGTGGCTCAACACTTTCTGCAAGATATAGATATTATTGACAAAAGTGTGTGCTAAATGTGCAGACTTCAATACATGCCTTGATTCATGTGTATGTGGATTCCATGTGGAAACAATTTTGCAATTATTTGTATATTTATGTTCGGTATTCATTTCCATTCACATGGATTCAGGGCGATGAAAAGAATAATGAGCATGCTCTCTACCAAGCATTCTTGAATAGGAATGATGTAACACTACACACTGTAAGATGATAATGTAAGGTTGGTGAACAAAGAGACATCCAAATTTGCTATGGTATGCGTACATCCTTCACTGCTTAATCTGCACTGATATCTGAGATTGTCAACTCAAAGATGAGAAAATCTTTCCACTCAGTTTATACCAAATAAGCTCCTGTATTCAGGGCATGTCTGAAATACTGCTCCTGGCCCTTTACTGTGGCAAACTGAAATCATAACGAGTTTTATCCCGTAACAAATTTAACTTATTGTTCTCAAGATGGTATACAATAGTCATTCTTGCAGATCAGTAACATGTGGCATGTCCCATTACTGTTATCAAGTGGGAACCCTTCAAAGTTTAAGGACCCATTGTCAATTTCAGGGGCCTTGGAGTGCAATATTTGTAAGAGTATGTGAGGTATTATTATAGCCATACCCGTGCAACCTCATTCCAATCAGGAACAGCCATTTTGTGTTAACCCGATGAGGACTAGTCCCGTATATACTCGGGTAGGTGTCTATGGGAAACGTGTAATAACAAAAGCAGCTAATCTTCGACGGGTTAATAATACATTGCACTACACTACTACTGGTATACCTGACCTAGAAGTTGATATCATGTCATTTAAATGCAGGTGTTTTATGCAGTGTTCACAGGATTCATACAATCTGATTTTAAAAAACAAACAAACATAATTTACTTTTCAACAGACTGTAACAAATTGTTCCAGTGATCTGGAGGTGAACACACTTATAGATGGGATGTGTATGCACCTTTCATGAACATGGGCCAAAGTGTGTATTGCACTCCATATATATGCAATATTTTGACTTGCGCTACATACCTTTGTAATGATAAACAAACTGATCGATCTATAGATTCATATTTCCAGGATGCTCGTTCCTTTTATTGTTATTACAAGAAGGAATAAGATACATTCTTCTGGGCTCATGTCCTTTATATGAGAAATATCTGGCAAAAATTTGAGATGAATAATTGCTTGTTCTTTTTTAACATTTACTTCAACTCTAATTTCAACAGATCTATTACTTTTCATTGCACTGATTTTATTCAAGGGGATTTTTCTCTTCACTACAAAACGCTTTATTCATATGAAATCTGTAGTTACCTGGCACTCTGCACAGAGCCAAAAACCTTTGACACAAAGCAAAATATACCTTCTTTATACAGGTTCATTGTGCTTTCTACACATAAACTCTGTTCATACTGTGTGTTCATAGTGAGGGAAATGAAGGTAGTTCCTCAAGTGCATAACTTTAGCTGCATGACTCATCCAGACGCTAATGACGCACAGCTGTAGAGCGACAGATAGTTAACCAAGATCCCATCATAGCAGCCTACATGACGAGTGAAGTGTATTGCTAGCCATAGTGGCAATCAGGGGCATAGGAGTACAGATCGTCTGAACTAATCAATCCTTCTTTGCTATTCATACTGGGGCATCAATATTTCACATTAGCATTTATATCACATATTGAAGTTCAAACACAATCATGATGCTATATTCACTGTTCTAGCAACATCATCTTTCCTTGCAGAACAATGTACTGAATTGGCATCTTATATCAAGAACATATTGTCCGCCATCTCAAGTGTGCCTGGCGGAAGAGTGATCGACATTGATATTGACATGTCGGGATGACCTGTTTTTTAGGCTGCTGTGACCACAAAACTGTGCAATAATGCCTCGAATCCCATGGAGGTACATGTAAACTGTGTAGATTTGCGGCATGATCTGAGCAATAATGCTAGTCAATTTGCACACAGTACAGTGTGTACATACAGTAGATACCTGGGTATACAAAATACTACATGTACATACTGTATGATGGCTGATTTGAATTGCTCAGAGGTGAATAAATGGCTTATCTTCTCACAGAGGCACAATTTATTACATTTTTAAATACAAATAGCTGTATTGGATGGACTTATTCAATGGAATACTGGAAGATATTATCCTTGGGTCTAAATATTATCTGGTGCTCCCTTCACTACCACCCACTACAAGAAAAATGCTTTGAAACTAGAAAATTCCACCAGATTTAGGTGGCTTTGTGTAAAAACAAGAAAAAGCATTACCGGTACTGCATACATGTATATTGAATTCAGGTCCTATATAGTTTACTGTTTGATAGTCTTTGTGCACTAATCTTTATAGCTGATGAGAAAGATAACCACTGTATTGTGCATATTGTGGTTGCTTCTTTGTATGTCTATTCTTTTAACAATAAGTATGAGCCCATTTATGAAACTTTTTGAAACAATTTGTAACAAGTTTCTATGGCCTGCAATCAGGTATCATATTTAATCAAGACTGTGACATTATCATGGCACAACGTGACTCCGGATGATCCAGGACGGGATCACGAAGGGAGTTGCGAGGCATTGTTCCTAATAAATTTGATATAAATGATGGTGAATGTTGAGAAATATTTGTGTGTGCAAAGACATAAAATGCTTATAGACTGCTTTTGTGCCAATGACAGTTGCTTACATTTGTAGTTCACATGAATTCATGACAAAAATTGTTGTTCTTCTTCAATGATTCACTAGAAGCTTTTGTGATATGGAATTTTGACGTTTGCTCCTGGTAGCTTTGATATAGAAACATGCGATTCTAATGACAGAGGTTTATTTTTTATGTGTACCCATACATCTGTGTCTTGATGCTGGCAAAGTTGAACACAGAAGTATGAGTCCAAAATGTGAGTAAACTTCTTGAATGGATGACTATGATGGCTATGGACCAGGAATAAAACTTAAAGTTGTCTGACACAAAGGATCAGTAGCGTCAACGTAAATGTATCTTTGACAGTCGCTAAAAGGGTGTTCCTCAGCACATATTTATCTCCCGAGTACAGACAACTTTAAACTGCAGACTGTACCGCATAGGCAAGGTGTAATGTCTGGAGAATTAGTGAAGATAACAACTATCTTTGTATAAAAATGCCAGCAGCTGATTTTTATGTGGAGATTCTGTTCATTACGAGGTATATTTCGCTGTGTTTTTATTTTCACAAATATTGCGAGTCAGCCGATGTTCATGACATCAGCAACTTGCACAGTACATCGGGATATTACCTCCAGTAACAAAAACGTGTTGTACACATTGTCACCAAGGTGGAAAATTAACTCTCCTTTTGAAATGAAAAAAAAAAAAAACTTTTTCATTATTCCATGACATTGACAGATCCCAAACTGCAAAATATCAAACTCGCAGAATACATGGCATCCACAGTTGTAATAGTTTGGGCAATGATTTATGTAGTCAGATAATGTATGCTGCAAAAGCATCATTGGGGAAATTCAGGGGAGGTATTCTGAGGTCGTAATTAAGTCTGTAATTAACTTCGTGATTAAGTCGTGAAGTTAATAGGCCCTTAATCATGGGCAAAATCGGTATTCTGAGGACGTAATTAAGGTATGATTAAGTCCCCTGTAATTATCTTAGGTCCCTCCCATCTAATTGTTATTCCATCCAATCAGACGCGTTGTTAGAAGCCAAAATGATGATTACACGCGCAAATATGCCCTCAATGCGCGCTCCTCCATGCCCCCTGTAATTACAACCCAAGAGCTCCGTGCGCACACTCCGGTATTGACTACAACCCCTCACCTACGCACGCGAAGATCTCAACCTCTTTGCTCACATAAAAGACAAAATTACTCAAAGATCGGCTATATATCTTTTTTTCTCTGAATTCTACGGATACTATGATAACAAAATTCAACCGCTCCTCGGTTACCGAAGACGGTAAGCATTGTTTTGGCAGAGAAAACACGATGTAATGCGTGATATCGGAGTAGTTAATGACACTCTTAGGTATCATTAAGTTTTCCATTAACTTTCATACTTAATTACACCCTCAGAATACCGATTCGTAATTAACTCTGTGATTAAGTCCTCTCAGAGGTGCACGCGCATTGATACTCGCAAACGCGTAGGTCCTTCCCGCCAAAACGCTTGTTGCTATGGTAGTTAATATACCCCCTACTTAATCATGCTCTCAGAATACCAATTCGGTAATTAAGTGCTAATCAGACACTTAATAAGCTCTCAGAATACGGCCCCAGTATTTTGTAGGCCCCTCTCTCTCCCACGTTTCTTTTAAGCATGAGAAAGTGCTTATCTCTCTTACCCACACAATATGCATAAACCTACCACAGAGACCTTTCCAAAGTGTTAGAAGAGAGGTCAACAAACTTTCCCTGTGGGTAGATCTCTACATAATTATCCCAAGAAACTGTCCCAAGACCATCCGGCCCCATGGCAACAAGACGTGCTTGGCACTTGGCTCGGGGTGCGAGGCAGCAGATCCGAAGGTCATACATAGACCTATCCACTGTGAAGTGATTACATGTGACGATGTGTTGCCTGTACGTGTGCGTGGAGACGATTCTGTGTACAAATGTAGTTATGTGGGAATCGCAGCCTGTCTGTTCTTAAGAATTCATGTACGGCTTTCTTGAATACTAGTAGTGAACATCGCTGTGTGGAGTCCAGAGGGGCATTTCATGAAGCGTTTTGGTCGGATATTTTTCTGACAAACTGTTACAAGCTTCTGAAATCCTTTGTCCAACAACTTTGTCGGACAAAATGCTTCATGAAATGCCCCTCAGGGCTGACCATGGTGTTTTTATGTCGGTCATTGTCCTTCCACAGAAAGCTGAGTACTGGCACATGACAAAACATGAGCCTATGTTAATAATGATATAGATTCATAAGTCATTCGATGATGATGATGATGATGATGGTAGGTACATATGAGTAATGATCTGTGTTACATATGAGCTGTTTGTTTCATCTGACATTGTTTGTGTTTATCAAAGCATATCTCCGTAGAAATTGTGCTTGAAAATTTCATGCCAATTGTTATAAACAAAAATCCAAATACTATAAAACCAGAAATCTTTGCATGCATGAAACCATCACAAATTTTCACGACAGTAAAATGCACATGACAGTTTTTGGGTGTTTTTTTTTAATGCCAGTGGCAATATGGAACAGTTTTGTACCACGAAAATGGCCGTCAGCTCCAATTTTTAAAAGTTTAATACTGCAAATATTTCTGGTTTTACAGTATTCAATAAGGCTGCAAACCGATTTGATCTAAATAAAGATTGCGGAGTGGTACTATCCGTGAAAAACGAATAACATCGCTCCTGTGTTTAGTTCACTTTTTATGCTGTCTGTCATATTGTTTGATGAGGGTGTTAAATACTGAATTCATTGCAAGTTGCCTTAAAGATAATAAAAAGTTTTGGTACCTCAAAAGCTTCCCTGAATTTCCTTGTCTTGGTTTGTGTTTCAGGTTAAAGTACGTTGTCTGTGAGAATTACTCACCCCAAAGTGCTCTCATGTCTTAGTAATCATGCAATAATGGTTTCGTACCAGAGCCAACGCAGTACAGCGTCGATAAATATTGTACGAAACCACTGACTGCGACCAGCAGCGTGCAGCCCATTGTACGCATAGCTAACTGCGACCAGCAGTCCATACGCATAGCGTAATGGGGCTTCGCATTGTAGCATTCAGGATCATGACAGAATTAGTATCGCCGGTAAATGTCAACTTAAAATCCAAAAATTTCTTCGATTTGAAGACTTACCAATTAAGTTGAAGTATTGAAAACAGGCTTCGAATAACGTTTGGTTCTGCCAATAGCCCCTTTCTGTTCGAATTGATGACTGAATGTGACTCGGTTGAGAGTACCTTGGGAGAGCTACTAGTACATACACTGGATACCATGGCCAGCGCATGCGCACACAAACATCTTATCCGTTCATGGATTTGAAATTTGTGTGCATGTGATGTGTTCGCATGCACTGGCTGTAGTATTCAGTGTACTGTATGTAGCTCTCCTAAGGTCCTGTCGACCGAGTCACATTCAGTCATCAATTCGAACAGAAAGGGACTATAGGCAGAACCAAACGTTGCCCGAAGCCTGTTTTCAATACTTCAGCTTAATTGGTAAGTCTTCATATTGAAGAATTTATGGGATTTTAAGTTGACATTTACCCTGCGATACTAAATCTGTCATGATCCTGAATGCTACAATGCGAAGCCCGATTACGCTATGCGTATGGGACTGCTGGTCGCTATGCGTATGGGGCTGCTGGTCGCAGTTAATTGCATGATTACTAAGACATGAGAGCACTTTGGGGCGAGTAAGTCTCACAGTGTTAGTTATATGAAAGGTACTTTAACCTGAAACACAAACTAAGACAAGGAAATTCAAGGACACTTTTGAGGTACCAAAACTTTTTATTATCTTTAACTTTTGTAAGTTGTACTTTAATATGCCTATCTTACAATTTACTCATAACAAGGAAATTCAAGGACAATCACACAAGGGTTGAATGCCAGAGGATGTTCTCAAAATGTAGGTGTGATCTCTCTCGTTGGTCAATATACTCTGGTTGCTGACTGATTGCTATTGAACTGCATGCTGTTTGAAATGTTTCAGAGAAGAACTGTGGTGCTATTACAATGAAGGCAGTACCATATGAATGAGATGAACATGAATGAGCAGAAAACTATATTTCTTGAGATTTCCCATTGGAACCAATTATTCTATCGTATTGAGTCTGAAGTCCCCTGAAAATGAAAGTGGCTAGGAAATGTTCCTTAACACACAACAGAAATGAGAAATCACAAGTACATACAAGTAACCTCATGGATCAGTAATTGTTTGCAATTAAATGTCATGTGATTTCCTCAAGCATGCGGGATACGTCATGGGTCATTAACATCAGGCATGACAGCGACAAGTACCATAAAAACAAAACAAAAAATCCCACAGGTATTCATTAATTTCTGCAACGACAAAAAACAACAACAACCCAAGAACAGCAGTGTATATTTGGTGGTTTAGTACGCCTAGTGCATGCAACAGATGACATATCACAGTGATAGCTTAGTATAGTCGGTTTTTCGATTGGGTTCCTTTCTACAACATCGCGCTCAATAATACCAGCGCCAGGTACAATTTATATCAGTACATTATTGCGGTCACTAGGAAACTATCCATAATTACACACTTCATCATGCGGTGCAATCACTCAATCCCCTAGGATAGGGTAGCATTACAGCCAGGTTGACATTTTGGAGCTTACATGCTAAATAATCGATGACGCTAATGCTGGACATCCTATAAAGGGGGTACCCATTTCAGTATGTGGGCAGACGAGAACTTTGTACACAAAATGATGTGCTATTACACAAGATACTGTAAACGTCAATATCTTTGCACAATTATTATTATTTTTGTGTGTGTGTGCTGAGCGCCTCAAAAACATATTTGTGGGTTCTTGAATTTGTGCTGTGTAATTGTCAACCCATTCATGATGTGCAGAGAAAATTGTGAAGATATTTTTTTTTTTTGGTTTTAGAATTTGCACTAGCCAAAAGTAGCGCGAAACATGCAAAAATTAATGTACCATGAAAACTTCCCCATTACAGTATATCAAGAAACTAATGTCATTGAGGAGCAGATATGCATCTGTACCAAAAAATTAAAAAACAACAAAGCATGCGACAATTGAATTGAGAAGTATTAACCTAGGTATTCCCTCACAGTTAATATTTCTATAGCCCTTTTTACACTTGTGTTTCTTAACCCCGTACTTTCTCTGACCCAGGACTATCATTAATCCCAAACCAATTTCTTCAGCTTTGCACATTCGCTAATAAATCCCGTACTAAGCTCTTGTCCCAGGCCAAAGAGAAAACCAACCTTTTTACACTCGTATTTCTTAGTCCCGTACTTTCTGATTGGTAATTGGGGTTCGGGCTTCGTCTCCGTCGCTAAACCCCAGATTATTTCTTTGTTCTGTTTACACTCGCTTGCTTGGCACCACAATTGCGGTGCTAACCCTGCTTTTTTGCAGGGCCAGATACACTGTAGTATGGGATTATCAGTGGGGCTAGCCCACTTTGGCAAAAACAAGCGTAAACAGAAAATGGGCTAAGGAAAGTCCAGTACCAACGGTGGGGCTAAGGCCCCCCCCCCCCCTTAGCCCCACCATTGGTATGGGACTAAGCAAAAATTTACAAGTGTAAAAAACGCTTATTATCACTTTTGTAGTTGTGTGCCTCTGATATTTTATACATAAATCATGTGCATGTGCATGATACTGTGTGTATGTGTACGTGTGCATGTGTACGTCCATGAACATCTCGTGCATGTGCAAAACACCATATATCCAAATTGAATCACTAAATGGGACACATGAAAATCAAGCTTGTGTCAATAACTCATTTCCCTCACCACCATGCCCAGTACCAGGGATGCCAAGTTCAAAAATATTTATGAGTGAGATTTTCATGACTCGGCATCTCGGCATGCGAATGTGCAGGCGAGCGAGGGTGTGGGAGGGGTTTTTCCCCCCTGTGGCCTCCCACAGGAGGGAGCTTTTTCAATTTTTAGCTCTTAATGGTGCGATCAGGTGCATTTTTAAGTGACTACTTCTTACTTATTTTGAAAGACAAAAGAGAAATATACCTTCAATTGCAACTATCACTTTAATCTTTTGAGCTATGCTCATTATTATAGGCCCAAGTTGCAGACTTCGCCCGATGCGTGAGAAAAATGGGTGTCATGCGTGAGACTTGGTAGCTCTGCAGTACAATAATGTATAGTTGAAGCTGCAGCAGCAGTTCTCTCAGGGTTCTATACAGTTTGCTGCATGGTACAAATACAAGATACACGTAGAAACAATTTCGCATGTATTTTAAAACAGGAAATAGGTACATGTGTAGAGTTCCCTGATGATGATTAAAGCCTGTGTAATGTAGTTCTGAACCCACCCCATTCCCCCTCACAAAACAGCATGAGTTAATGCATTGATTGTTTTAAAAAAAAAAAAGTGAAAGAAGCTCTTTTCATTGTATCAGCAACACCTTTCACTCACAAGCTCTTAAAAACTACAATGCGCTATAAGACCAAAGTTGTTACTAAAACCTCACATTTCTATTCAAATCAACTATGCCATGCATTTGTGACAGCCTGCACAAAATTCAGACTGCATGATATAGAATACAATTTCACTGCAATATCTGTGAAAAGTGATCACACATAAAACTATGAACTTAGAATTACTACCAGTAATATTCACCTTTGGTCGAGGATCGAAGTAATTAAAAGACTTTCAGACGTGTCTTTGGTGGAATCAATGCTGGTACCTTTAACTTCTAGTATATTACACTGGAGTGGATAAATTTGTTTAAAAGTTTCCATGCATGCACCGATGACAGTGGAGTTGATGTGACAGATTACTTGGCTGCACACAAATAAACTCAACACAGACAGAAAAAAGAAGAAGAAGAAGAAGAAGAAATGCATACAGGATAGAGAGTAAGACAGAAAGATAGATACATTTGAGTTAACACGCTCTCTTACATACAAAATTCTCCAGAACTATTTTTTTGCCATGCACTCTCTGCTATTAGTAATCAGGATGTGAAGCTAAAGGCTCTCCTTGAGTTTGAATTTGTGGGAGCTGAAACATGCACTGAGGCATTACAAAGCTGAATTCAGATTATGCAAAAATGTGGAGCCCCCTGTAATATTTTGCTCCCGAGTTAACATTTATCCCGAGAAAAGGAAAAAATAGAGTTATGTGCTGTGACTGTGAAGGCAAGTGCTGACTTGAAGTTTGGCATTGAACTAAAGTTTCATAGAGTAAGGGCTCATAAAAACATTCATTCACTAAATATCCACCATATTATGATCTTACTCCTATATATGGCAGGGGAGAAAAATGCTTACTGTAAAATGAGGAATGTTCATGTGCATTTTGATTTCACAAATTTTGCAAGCGACCACGATTCGCGATATTAGAATGCACGTAAAAGTTCTTGTCTACACTATGTGCATTGAATGCCAGTGGCAATTCACGAAAATTTAATGCTGCAAAAAAGGCGTTGGCTCCAATTTGCGAAAATTTCAAGCCGCGAATACGTCATGTTTTATAGTATCTTGCATAAAGATAATTGTCATAGAGTAATAGGGTGTTGTTGCTGTGTGCATGTGCAGTGTTTGTGTTCTTGTGACCTTGCTTGCAGTCTTGTCTGCTCTTTCGAGATGCAGACAATTTAGAGAATAAAGCAAAGCTAGCGACGTCACTAGGGGGCTTGCCCCCCCCCCCCTCACTTTTTGTGCACCATATTATAAAGGAATACATAAGGTACGCGTCATCACTTTGGACCCCACCACCCCCCCCCCCCCCCCCCCACTTTTTTTAACCCGGAAGTATGTAAGTGGCACTAAAAAAAAAAATAGATCTTGAGGTGTGAGCCGGCCCTGTAGATGCGAGGAAAAGCTCACCATAACTTCTGGAGATAAAGAAAAACAAGTTGCAAATGATGTCTGTTTGAATTCTGCAGACAAAAAAAAAATAATGATAACAGTAATTGAATAGGAAATCAGATGAGACAGACTTAGTATCATCACGGCCAAGTCAGACTTGTGCAAGATTGACTCTAACAGGAAATCAACATCTAGCATTCTAATTGATCTACTTGTAGTTCCAGTCATATTCTTTACAAATATTGCTAAATATCTGTCTACACAGAACAGAAGTTTACATGTATCTGCTCCCACCAAGGGAAACTATATAGGGGAATTGCAACTCAATCCCACAAAGTGTGTTATACTAGTTGTCCTTTGCTGCGGTAATCATTAAGACAGCTATTACATGCCAACTTAATATGGTATTAAAGAAGTAGCAAACTGCAGTTTGGACAAACAAATAGAAACTGCATAGTATTAACTTGCTAATACGGAAGAGGATCCCAGCCTTATGCATATACAGTGTAAAGCAAGCACAAGCACACGCATGAGCTTGTTGAGAAAAACATCAAGCTCAAGCAATATTGCTTAAGTGCATATATGCATTAAGGAACCTTTTGCTCATACTTATAAACCTTTCCCTTGCCCTGCACAAGCAAAAGACCATTTCTGTAATCTATCAGTTTATGAATATTTCATTTCCAACAGCCTAGTGTGGAACATTTCATTCACCTGCGCCCGCCCATTTAGTTCGATAGGCATGCAGGTATTCATTTATTGTTGCTAGGTAGGGCAAGCCTCCGGCAAGCTTTGTGGTTGTTGAGGGCAACTTTTGTGAACAAAGCATGCATAGAATAGTGAGTACATTACAGAACCGGTTGATTGCTTACAGTTTCAACAAAAGGGACATCACGCCTGTGTGAACACAAGAAGAAAGGTGGGTTTTATGTATTTGAAAGGACATGTGCATGCAGACACATTTACTGACACAGCAAAAAAAAACAACAACAACAACTATAAAATGACACTCATAAATGCACACAGGCAGACAGACAGACAGACACACACACACACATGCACATACACTGGCTGATTCCCATCTCTTCCCCAACTGATGCTTACGCTGTAGTAGCCCGGATCTACCAGGTTGTGCGTGGAGAGAGGTTTCTATGCTCTCTATAGATGTCAGACATCCTACCTGTTTCTCATCACATTTTGTGTGCTATTACCACTGGACATTCCCCTTGTTGAAACAAAAAAGTTTTTGATACGTCTCCGGAGAAATTTCTTGCTGATTTATACCACTCCTGCACAACTTTAGCCTTTCTTATTTAATTTTCCTACCATAATGAAAGAGCAATTGACTTACCTATTTCAGAAAGCAGAGGAATAATATCACCCTTAATAAAATACAACAACAGGTTAAAGGACTGTGTACTTCTCATTTTTTTTTTAAATATCAAATTTTGTGAAAAACTCTTTACATCTTCTTTATATCGTTGTTCTGGTGCAATTTCACAAGCTATAGTAGTCTTCTCATCCAGCCATAGCAGCACTAAAACCTTTGCAAATCCTAACTTTTGAAAAAATTATATGATTTTCATCAAACATTCACTGACAGATGTGGTTTATTAATATTGCTGCATTCACTCAATCCACATGTGCATACTTGGGTGAGTTTCCCCTTTAAACCATGATTCAGAGGCATTCATACATGTACAGTGTACGTACCACAGAGATGCCTCTTTTTTTTCTTTCTTTCTTTTGAGGACAGCTTTCATTTACTCACTGACACGACCACTGTCAAGAACAAGTGTCCATCCAAAGTCACTGTTTGGAAGCTAGCCAGATTTGTGTTTATGTGCTCTACGCATGAAAAGTGAGTGCCCTTTAGCGTAAGTACGTATGGGGCACCCAGCGCTATTAAATGCCACTCACAACAAGAAGGCAAGGGAAAGTCTGCCCTGGAGCAAAGCTTGGCACTGTCTAAATGTCACATCCCTCACTAAATAGCAGTTCCTGTATTCTTTTTTCTCTCCTACAGCAAGTGGAAATAGGGTTGGTTTTCAAGGAAAGCTCGAGGAAGGAAAATAGAGCGAGAGACAGACAGACAGACCGACAGACAGACAGACAGAGACAGACAGAAGGTGGTTGTGTGTGTGTGTGTGTGTGTGTGTGAAGACCGAGAGGTATTATAAAGTGTTTGCGCATGGAAAAAGTATTCAAAAGTATGAGTGCATGTTTGACTGTGTGTGTATATTTTGATCAAGGAAGAGAGATAGAGAGAGAAAAAGAGGGACAGGAAAAAAAGGAGAGAGAGAGGGAGGGAGGGAGAGGGAAAGGGAGAGGGGAAAAAGAGGGAAGGAGAAAATAGCAAAAAGTTTGGGGTGTGAGGAAATGGGCCAATTGAGTACATGCAATTTATGTTTTATGAAGTGCCTGATTACAGTTAAGTGTTCTATATTTTTGGAAATGAAAAATTAGGAGTATATGAAGTGGCCTATACTGAGCACTCAAATAATTGTGAAACCAACCACATACAGGCTATATTTATGCTAAAATCTACCAATTGAATTTGGTTATATGTTTCCTCATCAACAAAATGACATGGTATTAAAACAGAAGACCACTTTGCTGAATTAGATTCAGCTATTCCTCCTTGGAGAAGACAACACAGACAAGTCTCAATTCTAACAGACTACGTAATTGCAATGCGGAATTACAATTACGATTAGGATTATCATCCGTACACACGACCGAGGAAGGCTTCGTGGATTCTGCGGTTTTGAATTTCAGAGCGAGGAGAGGACGTGTGGCTTGTTTCTAAGTTCCCATGAAACACTCTCTTGAAAAGCACGTAGCATCACTTTGACAACAGTTTGAGCATTTGAGTGCCGTTTTTCTGCAGAAGTGGTAGGCAGGTCACCATAAGCTCCGCCCCCCTGAACGCAATGTGGAGGTCGATCCATACACAGGACTGTTTTGTTTCGTAATTCTGGAGAATTGTGATTGGAAAACACCTCCATAGTGTCATTTGAATCATGATTGGAATTAAGATTTAAATCACCCTCCGCGATTCCATTTCGCATATACACTCGGGCAGAAAACATCATTTCAATCATGATTTTAATGATGCGTCATTAGAATCGTGATTCAGATTACGCACTCTCAGTACATGTAAAAACAGCCTATGATGGATCAGTACTTTGTAAAAATGTTTTCTCTGAGCAATTTCCTTCTTGGTTATAAACCACACAAATAATGACACTTCCTTCTATTATCATGATAATGTGTCATGACACCTCCCTTTATTTGACCATCACAGGAAAAAAAAAAAACTGAAGCTTTACATTCAAAGCATTTTCTCAAAGCTTCTTGAAACCATAATTTGGCTTTCAACTTAAGTATTAAGGCCACTTCTGGGTTATCAAAATAAATCTTGTGATAATATGATGTTGCAAGACACCTGCTTTATTCTATCATGAAAGAAAAAAAAAAAGCAAGTTTCACTTTCGATATTTTTGTTTTCACAGCTTCTTGAAACTATGTATACTCTGTCTTCCATTGTATGTATCAAGACAATTTCTTGATCATTCAAATAAAACCTAATAATCTTATGCTGTCGCAAGACACATGCTTAGATAATTTGGTCTTTAAAGAAGATCAAAGTTTCACTTGCAATATCTTTTTTTCTCACGGATTCTTGAAATCACATTCTGCTTTTCGACCATGAATTAAACGCATGTTGACAGGCTGTTTTATGGCAAATACAATGTAAGCCTACCCTCTCATTTCCTCGTATGAGCTAAGAAAAGATCTGCAACTGATAGTGACAGACGGACTATTCGTTTGTTACATTAATCACAGGACCCCGAAGCTCTGCATTTAAACCAGTCAAGGACGACCTAATCTTTGCTTTAACACACATTTCCCACAAACACCTACCAGAGTGTACTCTGGGCTAGTCTTAAACGGGTAACAGTTCTTGGGGCCTGTTTCACAAAGAGTCACGATTGATCTTATGCTTGATTTATTGAGCATAACTCGTTGAATTGAGCATAAGTACACTATCGAGCATAAGTCCTGTTTCATAAAAACACTTACGCTTGATTTAAAGAAAAATCAAGCATAACTTTCAGTAAATTGAGTGTAACTTGCGATCAAATGCAAAGTTGTTTATGAAATGCAATTTGCGATTGATTGCAACTTAGGCTCAATCTTTATGAAACAGATTCCAGCTGAAGATGATAATAAACATTTATACATCACGAGAGCATTCTAAACGACTGAACTGCAGAAAAACTTGATGAATTTGATTGATTTCATTTAAATTTTTTTCGGGGGGGGGGGGGGGTTGTATCATCTTTCACAGAAGGGGTTAGAAAGCCTGTGGTGGCATGTATGCTCACAGAACCCCAGAGGTGAGAGTGGCTAGGCGTTGAGTCAGACTGAGTCAAACAGACTAGCACTGGTTGTGGGCAGGACCAGCAGGAACAATCCGAGTTTGATTGACGTCGGGATTACTGAGATTATTTACGCATTAAAGCGAACAATCGACAGACGGTTCAAAATCAAGAAAGTTATGATATTTATATCTTGCTTTGAGAACAAAGAGACCCAAAATATTTACGAATACAATATTTGTGAGCCCTATCTTCCTTGGATAATTAGATTTATTTTCAAGAGACACGATTCCGACTTTGGAAGGCATTAGAAGAAATGACATTAAACATCACTCACGTGATATGAATTGGATTTCCATGAGTAAAACCACATTTTGTCAAGAATTGGAAGCAAAATTGAACATTGCTATATGGTATCAGTGTATATATTTGGTTTATTAAATGTTGATCACATACAATTTTATTTCGTAATTCTCGCTTCGAGAATTCATGTGAGATCCCGCTCATGCGCACGCCCAGATGTCATTACGTTCAGCTCAATGGAACTCGTGTGATACATGAGGAGTTTCAAGTACAGCATGGAGCAACGGAAGTGTCCACTTTCCCAAAGGCTAAAATCCAGATGCATGTACACTTATGGGATCCTTTCGCATGAGCATTTAACCTACACCATGTCTTGGATTCATCATTAGCCACTACACACTGCCACGACACCACATGCACACATGCAGACACAGAATGCAACTGTGCCTATACATAGCAGTGATGGTGACTAATTAATCCCCCTCCCCCCCCCCCCAATAAATAAATAAAATAAATAAATAAACAAGAGGGGAAAAAGGCATTAGAATGCCTCACAACCTTTCAATTGTCATCTGACATACCTTCACATGCTACACTGCACTTCATGTCTATCCCATCTATATCTCGCAGCTGCTGTACTCATGGTGAAGTGATTTTTATGCTTTTTTGACGTCAACGATTACGAGCGGCCATTTTGGAACCATTATTCATGCATGGGCTGATGACAGTCATCTACACTACTTAGCTGTGTCAATGCAATTACTGATACGTACCCATCCTTTCTATTTTGTCCTCTATTCATTATGTTTCTATGCTGATTGATACCTTCATACAATGTATGCTATCTCATGGATGTGTGCTAAATATCAGAAGTTAACCTTGACCTATGACCTTTGAACTCAGGGCAAACAATCTAATTAATTCATATTTTCTTAATATGACTTGCATGTACTATATCACGATTTGATAAAAACAGGTTTTCTTTTTAAAATATCAGGATGAAAGGATGAAAGGAAAAGATGGTCAAAAGGCTACTTAAAAATATATATACACAAAAACAAAAATCCAGTACGGCTTTATAATAATAAAAAAAAATACAATGGGAAGGTGTCTCCCTTTTATAAGCTGTTTGAGGAATGGATTGATTTTGTGCTTTATCTACCACACTTTCAGATGATGAGAGTGTGGAGGCCAAAGCAAATGATCACATATCTAAATTTCAAATTTTGTTGTGTTTATTCTCTCTGTCTGTTTGCTAGAATCCTGCTCATAAAATTCCTCCAACTCATAGCCATTCCAATATTTTCCTCACCCCCCCCCCCCCTTATGTGACTGCCCTGTTTGAAACACACAAAAAGTGAGTGACAGATGAGATTCTTTGTAATGGACCAAAATATGTTATTTGGGTTGACTGACTCAAATTTTTTTTAAGTTTGCCAACCTGAGAGAGCAATCTTTTCTCTACCTATTGTCAAAATTTGGTAGCTTAAAGGTGCATGGTCCCGGTGTTTTAGTCAAATGCGTACGCAGGCGCAAATCGCAAGTTTCCTACAGAGACCTACGCTATCGACTCCTCTTTAGCGCTTACGCTTTGGCCTACTTCCCCGAGTCCGAAGAAGTCCGATTCACTGTAGTCAGTGGTCCGATCACAGTTCGGCTCATGATTCCGCTGAGGGGGATGACAGCTCTAGCAAACTTCTTTTGTGATGTCATAATAACAAGCACATATGCACGCAGCCTGGCATTACTGCAGACTGTGCGATGCGCAGAGCAGACACGAAGGCAACGTTACTTAGCAACACCTACGCACTTTACTCTTCATGACAGCTCAACTTCGGTAATCTTCGTATCAATGCTAACGGTGATCGGCAGTATCATCAACAGCGCCCTATACACTATCGGGATCATGCACCTTTAAATCAAAGCCAAAAAATAAGATCTCAGCATTTCTTTTCTGGACCATTTTTTTTTTTTTCATTGATACTTTTGCACAGCACACCTAAGTGACCCTAATCTTTCAATCCTTTTTTCTCCCTTTTCTGTGAAACTGCACCTCCCAACTCTCTCTTATTTCAATGACTTTTTGAATGGGCTAGCATGGTTCAATCTTAACAAGTTACATATCATTTTAAAGCATACAGTAGGAAAGTGGAAATTCATTTTGGCCTATTTTTTTTGTGTGTGGGATTTAAGCTTGGCGTTCATACACTGTATAATGCACATGTCTAATGCTTGCGTCTACTCCTAATGCAATTAATATACTGACTCAAGTCTACACTCTGGGAAAGTTCTCTGGTGGGGTGCAGACAGTGGGTGGAACCCGCACACAAGTTGCACACTGCTTTGCAATAGTTTGTCTGTTCCATTGGGTTCGACTAAGTCTCGCACACCACATCCTGCTAACAATGACATTCCAAATTGGTCTGTCCACCTGTTAATTGCCCCTTCCTCGAAAACACGCAGGAGACTGACACCATTAACTTTGTTCCTCTCCCGTCCCGTCTTGTATGCTTGATTTTCTTGTTGACTTTAACAGTCCTATTAATTCTTGCATGTCACAAAGACTATTTTGTACCACAGCCAAAGAACAAACAAACAAAAAAGAAAGAGAACATTCTACTCGAACCATAAGTATCCGCAAAGGACAAATTATTACATGGTTTTGGTTTTTGCTTTTGTTATTGCAGCCACAAATACCAAAGGCTTCTACAAAAAAAAGAAGCAAACAAAAACACTCACAAAAGACAAAGATTTTAAAAGCAAGTGCAATTACATAAAATTACATATCTGGTATGTATGTATATGTTCACATAGCATGTATTTTCTCTTCTACATAACATGTAACAATTCAGGCTGTTTTATTGGTAAAACAATTGGAACTGTTATCAATGAGTTTCTTACCCTTTTGAATTTTCCTGTTTCATCATATCCTAGTACTAGTATAAAAAACCTATGCTGTAATTTGATCATAACTCCTGTTACATATAAATGTTTATGCAACAATAGTTTTGTAATGAATAAAATGTATGAAAACAGACTGCTCTGAATTAGATTGATGCATCATATCACTGAAGAGTGCCTTGGGATTAAAAAAAAAATGGAGCTTTGAGCTACTAATTAACAGCAGATGAGACAGCAAAACACACCACGCTCTGGTGAAAAGATCAAATTAAAGGAGAGACCGCACTAGCATTAACCCTGCTCCTGTACCTGGTACCAGCTAAAATGAACACTTGCATACATCAGCTGGTATGCCAACTGTATCGACATACACATTACACCGGCAGCTTCTGCAGCAAAGCACTGTAGTTGGTGATACAGGGGTATATGCTGCGAGTGTCCTTTTTACCATTCCTCTTTTTCATATTCCTCAGTCTATGCCTGAAATATTAGACACATCAATCAATCATATTACCAAATTCTAATGCAGACGGACTTGTGGAATAAAATGTGTTATTATGACATTTCTACAAACAAGAGAGGGAAAATAATTCTACGCACTCTGACCAGTAGTAAATATGCCCTCTCTATTAAATATATCTTCAATACATTAACCTCACTAAAACATTCTCACAGGCTCACTCAAAAACCGACAGTCCATTTATAAAAGGTGTTATAGAATCAGTGTCTAAAATGCATCAATCCATTTTCAGGGCTAGCAAGCAAGGGGTAAGAGAGGCAGTGCTAACATCACAAGGAACTTCCTTTAAAAACTAAAGTTCATTGAGGTTTGAGATCCTTCCCACGATCCTTAGCTACCAGCATGAGAGTAGTCTAGACATGATGACATGGACGCAGGAAGCTGTTGCCCTTGAAAACTTGATGAGACGTAACAACCAGGTGTAAAACAAATTGTTTGGTCTATATTGAGACTGAATGAATTCAGCCAATATTCCTTGGGGGAAAAAAATGCTCTTCCTTCAGAAAAATGCAGGGTGACTCAAATAAAAGAAACACATTTTAATGAGAGAAAAGTCTTATTTATGAGGAAAATGCAGGAGGCTATTCAAGCTATGATAACCCATTGAGGAAGAGCTGATTTCGCTATAACACACATTTCCCATAGACATCTGCCTGACCATACTCAGGGCGATTCTTCAACGGGTTAAGCACTACTTATTTGAGCAAGCTTAATGCTTACATGAAGATAGTGGCATTGCCACACTAAACCTTTAAAATGTCATAAAAAATGAAAGGCTATTGTCTTCCGTAGGCCTGTAACTCTTCAATTATTTCACTTGTATCGTGAAATGTTATCTTTACAAAAGTGTAATTACATTGTATAAGAGCAAAGCTGTAAGTTCTTCTCAGTGTTTGACTGACGAGGATATTAAGTGAAAGTATTTGGCCAGTGAGATTACAAGTAAACCAGGAAGTGTGTACACCATTCACATTTCTTTAGGCAATAGTTGAAGCTGTGAGTGTGTTCCCATACCAGCCTATGAGTGCAAAACTGCAAAACTGCATTCAGAGAAAATGGGTAACATGCATAATTTACACACATTGCCCATATTTCATCATGTAGTGCCTTCTGCAATTAGGTCACATTGCTCTGTCCTGGGCAAGGGAATGAAGGGTTGAATGTCGCGGTGCACAGTTCAACTCTGAATATCTACAATTTCTCACATCACTGCCAATTTGTAGAATTATGTGTCTTCGAATCCATTACTGTAAAAGTGGATATTTCGCAGGACTAAGTTTTCGTGCTCAGCCGGGTAAGATAAGTTTTGCATGTTTTTGAATCCCGCATAATCAAGACATCAAGTACTGGAACATATGGCCAGCAAAAATATTTGCATGCTGTTATTTTTGCACTTGTTTCTGGTTGCGCGAAATGCGCAAAAATTTCAACACTGCAAAAATTCCACGTTTACAGTATACAGTAAGTACCATAAACATTACTACGAGAAAAGGTTTCATTCTCAACTACCCACGCATATATCAAGATATATCTCAACTTGATATGATGATTTGCTCATGCTAAGTTACAAAAAGTTCACAAAACTGTTGCCAAATCAGACTTTAAAGCTTTTTTTCAAATAATCCCAATGAAATATTCATTTAGGGAGAAAAGTCTTGACCGTTGGCTACTATATTACTTTATGTATGGTAAGATTAGACATACATTGCTCAGTACACTTGTTTGTGTTGATGTGATTTATTTGGTGAGATGTTATAAGTTTTTTGTGCATTGTGAATAAGAAAGACCAACTTGTCGTCATCATCATTATCATCATCATGACCATCGTCCTAATCATCACCATCGCAATTGTTGTCGTCATCATAAACATCATCACCATCATTGTCATCACCATCACCATCATCATCACCCATATCAACATCATCACCATCACCATCATCATCACCCATATCAACATCATCACCATCAACATCATCACCATCATCATCATCACCACCATCACCATCATCATCATCATCATCATCACTACCACTATCATCATCATCATCATCACCATCATCACCATCACCAGTATCATCATCATCATCACCATCATTATCATCACCATCGTCAGAATCACAAGCATCATTACCATCATAACCAATATAAACATCATCATCACCATCATCACCATCATTACCATTATCACCATCAGCAGCAGCAGCATCATCATCATCATCATCACCATCATCATCATCATCATCATCATCACCATCACCATCATCATCATCACCATCATCATCATCATCATCATCATCACCATCACCATCACCATCATCATCATCACCCATATCAACATCATCATCATCACCACCATCACCTTGTTACTCTATTTCTGCGTGCATCTTACCATTGTCGGCCTTCTCTGCCTCACTGCCTTTCTGCTTGTAGCCAAAGATGAGGTCGATCCATTGGTGGAGGCGATGGGAGACGTGCTCACTCTCCAACGCCTGCCGACACTTCCTGCAGAAGTCCACCTCGTCTGGGGCAGAACCATCCAGATACAATGTCAAACTGAGGCACTAATTTGCCAATTCTCTTACCACTCACTTATTGAAGCAAATAGAAATATCACTGATTATACAATTCACGAATTATTTGAACTTTTAATTGCCCTTATATGTGTTTGTTTCTCTTGCTAATTGTTACTGTTTATTTGGTGTCAATTTCTTGATATTCATTAAACTGTAAAGCACTTCGAAACATTTTTGTAACAGGTGCTTTACGAATCAATCATATTATCATTATTGTAATTATTTTTAGATCTGGGAAGGATGGACAGATAACTGGAAAACACAATGTTACTGTCATCCTTCAGGAGCAAGGGCATAAAAAAACAACCAAATAAACAAACCAAACCAAACCAAACCAAACGAGGGGGGATCAAGAGCTCACCATCAGCCCAGGGGGGCAGGGCTACGTTGGTTACCGTGGAGCCATCCTGGCACGTGCCAAGCTTCAGGCCTTTCCTGTTGATCAGGAAGTCTGCCATCTCGGGCTGGTAGAACTCCGGGATGACTTCCTTCACGTCTGAGGGCAGCGACTGGACGTTGCTCCACGTCTCGGCGACGCTGTCGAAAATCAAGCATGCACTGGGGAGTTGACTCTACAAACGTGCCATGCTTCCCACCCATTAATGCCACATAACAACTTCCATGGCACAAGTAGCTGAATATCACAAAAAACTTCTGAGAACTATCATATCGACTTGCATACTATTCTCATTATTCTCACGGGTAATGATACCTAATAATGACCAAACATATACCAATTCTCCACGACTATGTATGTAAGCAGCCATTACCTTGTAACAATAACAGAAGGGGTGCAAAGACTGAAATGCAAAAGTCCATGGCATCTAACATTCAGCATGGACTCGAAAGTCCATTCTACAAATGTTAATCTGACACACAGAGTGTGTGCCACACAGATAAATCATTGGGAAGACATGGCACCATCTACGAGTGTAGGAGACTCCTAGAATGCAAAGGCCCCTGGATGATGAAGAAACAATCTCAATGAAGGTTTAGCTGCACCATAATTTGACATTACGGAGTGTCACTCATAGCATCATTGAAAAAAAAAAGAGAGTACAAAAGGGCTACATCGGTTGCTACACACACACAGACGCAACATTATCATTCTCCTAGTGGCAGTCCTTATCTTACGTAGCAGTTTACACAAACCTTCCTGGACGGCGGCATTGCATCCTGCCGACTGAATCACAGAGTAGAGGAAGGGTAAGGGGGAAAGAGATAGTGTTACCTCTTGAACAACCTGTCCGGTTGGTCGAACCGACCATTTTGCAGGCAGAGGGCGTGCTCCGGGGCCACCCTGACCAGGTAGTAGAGGACGTAGCCGGGCGTGGAATAGTGCGAACCGTACAGGAATTTGGGCTCCGGCATGTCTTTCCTTCTCTCCTAGATATCCAAATTATAAACAGAATTTACTGAATGGCACCGTCGCTTGTGGGAGCAGCAAACAACATCAGAGTGAGGCGAAGACAGCATAAGACTGGGATATCAAAGAATCAGAAGCTGATAAGACTATCTAACACGACATAACGAGGAATACTTAGGACTGGTTGCAACTAGAATATCATTTAGATATCCCAAAATGCTTGATTCTGACTTGGATGGTTCTGAGTCTTACTATCTTTTCTTCATACCCTTCATCTCTTGCAATAAGACGAACCTTGATTGTAATCATTCTCGACCATGCTCGTATCGTATTATGATATGATCTCAACGCATTAGCACCATGATAAGATTTTGCATCTACATTTTTCGACAAGAGAAGTGACGCACTGTTCTCTTGTAGTATGATTCTAGAGTATATCTTCATTTTCTCTTTTTTTCTACAATGGGGGAGGGACAGCTTCACACAACCAATGAAACAAAGTCTCCACATTGCATAGTAGACTCGATACTAATGGCACACCTTGAAACGTTGAAGTCGTTCGGGGCTAAGGGCACCAATGGGCTTGCTGAGGTCACGGAAGGTCGCGGGGTCGCTGAGGTCAAGTTCAAGGCTGGTGTAGTCCGCTAGGACCCAGGGGAAGACAGGGTACTGGGTGATGTCATTCACGCTGCGGTCCGCTTGACTGATGATGACATCAATGACCAAGGAAAATATGTCAAGTAACGACATACAATCCAATACACTGGAAATCTATTGGTCTTTCACTCCTCACATTTTTATATGACCAGCAGGTGGATTCTACTGATTAGCCAAATGTTGTGGCACCAGAAAACAGAATACTTTGGGATTGCTCATTTTTCCTTGCGGATCCTATGGAGGTCATAAACAGTATTCCTGCATTTTCTAATAATATACATTTTGTATGTGTATTACAAATGATATTACAAATCATTTTTACCCATATTCAGGATATCGTCGCGCACATGTCAGAATGTTGTTAACGCACTTCCCCGCGCATGGCAGAATGTCGTTAACCCTATGCGCACTCCCACAGCCTAGCAACAATCTGCCTTGCGCAGGAGAGAGTGTTAACGACAATCTGCGATGCGCACGTCATCCTCAGAAAGATGATCATAATCAATGAGCCTGCATCATTACTTTCGCTTACTTTTCCTCTGGTACAAAATTTGTTTGTTTCTCTTACATAAACAGTCTGAAGGACCTTTAGCAATCTTTGACCCTTCACGCTGTCAAGGGGCTATGAGGATTTCTGACACTTTTTGTTCTTGTTTTTTTTTTTGTTAGTAGAATAAATGGGAAATTGACACTTGCGGTCAGCATGCCAAAGCACTGAATTCCAAATACAAAGCAAGCTGTCGTTCAACAGCTCACAATTATTTTTCCAAGAACATAGAGGAACAGAAAGCCACTTGATGCAACTACATGTATGACACCAGGGCACCATTTCACGAAAGTTGTCAGCGCTGACAATTACCATAGTAACAGTCAGTGACAAGGGCGTCTCAACCAATCAAACCCAAGGATTTTACTGAAATAGTTAGCGCTGACAACTTGTCAGCGCTGACTATATTGACTAAACACCCCCCAGAGCTGCTATATAACCTCTGCAGATCATGATGCATACTGATGATACACAGAAAAATCATATTCTACAGGCAAAATAAATCAACAAATGCATAAATATGGCTTGTTTTTTTTCTCTTTTTTTTAAAGACTGAGAAGCTTCACATACTGAATGGGCAAAATCACGTTTACATAACTTTTTTTTTTACCTTTTGATACTTAAATCACATCTTTTTCTTGTGGAAGAAAAAAAAAATTATCAACATGGTATAAAAAAGTTACTGGTTGGTAATCCTGCTGCATAACAAGCTTCATACAGCTGCTGGAAATGGGACGAAGCATAAACTCACCTGTTTAAGTACATGAGGTAGTCAAAGTTTGAGATGACCCCGTTCTGCCACAGTAGCATGATATTCTCCCGTCCAGACTCTTGAAGTCTCACGCCTGGTACAAGTATTTACAAGAAGACAAGACACATTGCTGAGTTTATATCTCAGTTTTGCTCAGTTTGAGTTTGCGTTCACGACTACATGGCCACTGAGGGAGTGCTTTCATGCATGCAAGCAAGCAAAAAAGGGGGCTGTCAATGTTTTAAAGTCTCATATGAATGACCAAGTGATGAGGATAATACACCTCGACCACAGGTGTTTCTGATGCTGTCTGCAAACAAACTTGAATCTGTGACTTAATGATACATAGTCAATGGTCTTGACCTCTAGGCCACAATAGCAACATCTCAAAAGTTGCTCAGTTGCAATGAAGTGTTTGCTGTGAATATTTTCCTTCCTTCTCTCATCATGGATGCCCATTCAGCAGTCATAATTGGCCACAGAATATTTAACCCAAGTTATCAGTCCTAGTATGATGCTATTACCATTACCATTTTTTTCCCCACACAGATACATTAGGGAGATTTGATAATAACTTTAAAAATCAAAAGTAATTCTGGGGAAACTAACATACTGGTTTGAACAGAAACATTGAGGACATCTGATGAAAACTTTAATCAAAAGTAATTCTGGGGAAGCTAACATACTGGTTTGACCAATCCCATCACCACAAAATAAAAATTACTTCTACTTACTGACGGAGTTTAAAAATCACCTTTAATCAGAGTGTGTAGGAACCTAAACTTTGGCTTTATGAATTGCAAATGAATAATGCTAATCTCTATTCTCAAAATTTCATGAGTGTTTGAAGTGAAAACAAAAGTGCAATGGATTTTCATGTGGTACTTGTAATTATGCTAAACAAACTCCTCTGGTTGAATGAAAGAATGACCACTTATTTTCATTACTAGGCCCTACACTTTGTATATTGACAAGTTTGTATATCTCAGCATGAATACATTGCAAATGTTGTTTTGCTTTTGTGAGGATTCTATCTTCATAGCATGTGTGTTCCCATCACTGACTGCAGGAGATACGTATGTAGAGGGCGCCATATATGCACAGTGTTTATGTGCAATTGACCGTGCATTGAACTTGCATCCCTTATGTGTAAACTTTTGCAGCCTTACTTACGTTTCACTTGATTTTCAGTTTCTTTTCAAGATATTCGCCAAAGAAAAAAGAACAAAAGGCAAACTCCAGTTGACCATACAGCTAATTTCAAAAGGAAATATGAGCTGCAGGAAAAAACATGCTTTGTAATGACATATAGCTGTCCATTACATTAATACATTCTGCTTTCCCAAAATGACTTTGTGTCATTAATGCTCATGAGAAACCTCACTGTACAATGTTCTGTCCGTGCTCCAAAGCTCTTAAAACTGGAATTATCAGTAATTAATGTGAACAAACACACACACACATAAAAAATTCAACATTTAAAACTATGCACATATATGTGGTTAAAATCTATTGCATTCATTCATGCCTGCCTTCCACTTTTTGTTAATCAGTTTTCACTTTTATAAGTGAACCCTAAGCAGAACAGAATCACTCACCATTTTGCTCAATAATCTTGCTGTACAGAGCATCCCGTTCCTCTGGCTTGGACAGGACGAGGAACATGTCTGACTGAATCGATGTGTCTGAGCAGAAAATTTCCAGACCCTGCAGCGATAAGAATATGAAAGATATTATCATTATCCTCAATTTCAATACAGCATTCAAACTGAGTAAATTGTCTTGTTTTGTTTTGTTTTTTTCCTCTGGCAGAGAGGAACACAAAGTTTACCTGCATCCTTCAACTGAAAAGCATCCTAAGATTTATTAACATAAATATAGATGCAGATTACCATGATGAGGGTCAAGGGCCGCAGTACACAATTTCAAGTTGACATTTATACATACATGGACTTGAGCAACATAAAGAAGATTCATACCACTAACAGTGACCTTGAGGTGATCAATACAGACAGTGTTTAAGCAACAAATGGTGTCTATGCAATTTCAGGAAAATCTAATTTCTTTATTAGAGCAAGTCTAAATATCATACTAAGTATGCACCAGATTGAACATATTTACAGCTGAAAAATGAAAAAAAAAACAAACTCCTTACTACCTTACTACTGTAGGAGGGGTCACTCCCTCCTACATCCTCCCACCACCCCACCTCTACCTCCCCCCCCCCCCCCCCCCACTCTGTTGCTTTGTTTGGCAGTGCTATCACGCCACCAAAAAAAAAAAAAAAAAAAACTCACTCCTAGCTGCTCTCTGCTCTTGGCATTTGTGCAACTCAAAATTTAAGTATTCAATTACAGTCAGTGACAATTGGATACTATGGCATAAACAGCTGTTTACTTTAAATGAAAAAGAGCTCTTCATTCATTCATTGATTTTTTTTTTTTGCATGTCCCACAGAAAGGAGGATGAAGAACTATTGGATAATGCACTGTAGTCAGAGTCCTACAGTTCAGTTTCAGTTTAGCTGAGGAACAAATATCTAATCCTCGCTTTGAAAATGTGGATATCCACATTGGTCTTTCAAGACAACCTCATGTCAAGAGGCAAAGGGAAAAACAGACAAAGAAAAACAATCACAACAAACAACCCTACCAGGAGAAATCATTATTCACTATTCCGTATATGTAAATAGGATTTCAGTGGCATTACAGAAAGTTTTCCAAAAGTATCAGTACAACATTTCCATAGCAATGAAACCACACACCAAACCCAGCAAACTTCCTGGTACATCCCAAAACAAAGAAGATCCTTTGATGATCAGACAGGGGTTCTTGTACTGAATCCCTTATGGTGACTGTGATAGTTTTTATGCTGGAGAGACAGCCAGAAAATTTGAGACCAGGAAGAAGAAGAAAAAAAAAAACACCAGCAGAAAGATGAAGCTATCAGATTATCCTACTTCACAAGATGGAAAAGAAAGGAGTCCACTTCCTACATGCACAAGTCTGCAATCAATCAGCAGCCATGTGGCCAGCCGAAGTCATCACATTAAAGGCATAATTTACCATTTGCAGTTGAAACAAAAATCCAGCATTAGTGCTTCAAAATAGTACTAAAATGTGAGTTAGGGATAGAAACAACCACTGTAAAAATTTGAATCCGTATAATCTATGTAAGTGTCGTTAAATACACAAAATGTGAACAATAGTTATAATAAAAATGTTTCAAGACTAAACCGTGTACAGTTACGCTTTATTGAGAAAAACACTGATATCTCCTTATATTTTAGGCTTTATTGCGAAAATTTTATATGGTAGGATGTTTTGTGATACAACAGACCTACACATATGCATCAAATGTGATATCTTGAACAGTTTTGAAATCACTGCTCCCAAAGGTAAACCGGACCTTTAAAGGGGAAGTCCACACGATTTTCATAATTTCACATCATATAATACATAAATCCATAACACCACGCATAGATTTGTGGAACTTATTGTGGTCCTTGAGCTAAAAAAACCCCCCAAAAAACCCTATACTCTGAACAACCATAAACAAATTATCAGTGAACAAAGATGATGGCATTGGAGGCTCATATATTTCAGAAAAGAATCAATGTAATTCCATTTGCATTACAATACAATTTACGCAGTAAGCCATGTTTTCTACCTTTGTTCTGCTTCTTTGAGCTCCCACTTGTGTTTTCTTATGGCGAAGCTGCTATATCATCCTTGTTCACTGTGATTTGTTATAAATGTTGAAAATATCCTTCTTCCTCATCCCAATCAATACAAATACTGAAACTCTGTGCCCAGTAATACAGTTGTTCAAAGAAATATAAAAGTCTGAGGTCTCGTTTAACTGAAAAAGAGCTCCATCCTAGCAGCTGTGACCTCGAACAATACACATTCTCTTCGATATACAATCCCACTCCCATAAATTCTCATTGAGTGCTATGTATGTCGTCTAGCGGGAGAACTTTGTTCCAACAGTAAGATCTGATGAAGTTTGCAGGTCTCACAAAAAGTATTCTTATACTAATAACTGATTGTGCAAAAATAAACTTTCAAACACCATTTACAATTGCATCTCTCTCTGCAAAAAGGGGGTGAAGAGAAAAACAATGGCTAAAAAAAAGAGAAATCATACTACATGTTTGAGGAGAAATCTTCTTTTGACAAGTCTCTTGATGTCTGACAGTTTGATCTTCATCACTGGCACCTAAGATATGAATGGGGAAAACAAACAAAGGCATCAATGTGTGAGGATCTCCATTAAACACTGAATGTTACACTGTGATACAAATCTCTAATTATGACGTACTGAAAGATCTTACCAGAGATAAATCTCTCTCTTTCTATCTCTGCCTCTAACCTCTCTAACAAAATTTGAACCATCAGCAAAAAAAGAATGATCCTATACAAGTGGCTGCCAAACACTAATTATCTTCTGCACATATACGGATCCATAGACATTTGAAACATGGATGTGTTTCCATGGACATTTTATTCAATGACTAAATAGGAAATCCCTGTCCCCGAATAATTACTTTGAATATTAAAAATTTAGCTTCATGACATAGGCAATTTTCTTTCATTGCTACTCTTTGACTGAAATTCCTGCCTATTTAAGAATCATTTGTTGCATCACATTTGCCACATGCTAATTGTACAAAAGTACTATTTGAAATGCTAACATTCACATGGCTCCAAATATTTGACACTTACTGAGGAGCCTGTGCCTCTATCAAAACTGTTGACTGCGCAATGCAAACCATACATTGAAATCATAATGAATCAACGTGAAACAACTTGATATCTGATTTCTCTCGTTTGTTGCTTCTGATTAGCTAATGTCAACAGTGGGTACTATTTTTCTTTTCTTCTTTTGTTTTATTTTTTTTCAAATGAATGTAGCATAGAAAGCAGGTTGTTCAATTATGTATCAACTAGAGCCACTGAATTGTAGAGTTCTGAAGACCATTCTCCTCTGACTACAGTGCACTATCCAATAATTCTTCATCCTCCTCAAGAAAAGGCACTACACATGTACATTACCTCCTGCACAAAAATTTTCTTGACACATAGTTTGATGATGCATCATAATTTTTTTTGTTTGCATAAATTATCAACATTAACAGGCATACAAGTATTTATAGAAATAGCACTGAATAAGCAAAAAAAAAAGAAAAAAAAAATCATATGACTCAGTCCGATAAATAATTCAACTTATTACTTAAAGCATAGTACAGTTCGACCTCGATTATCCGGCTTCCTTTTATCCAGAAATCTCTATTATCCGGACGCGTTCACGCAGTGAACAACTTTTTTTTTTTCATCCAAAAATTGAGAAAAAACAGTGATTTTAAACTCAATTGAAATTTCTACAAAACTCACACGATTTACCTACAATATTCCCAACAGAACTAATACAAATTCACACCGCATTATCATCGTAATAGTAAGCAGTCATCACCACCGTTGTGGGGTACGCTACCTGCCGAGCTGCCAGTGCACTGGGACGGCAGCTTGGACGGCAGCTATACATTAACATTGTGTCTCCCATATCCGGCCAATTCGCTTGATCCAGATGAGCGCTGGTCCCGACATGGCCAGATAATCGAGGTCGAACTGTTCTATCAACTCCGTGTGGCCAATTTGGTCATATTCTAATCTTTGTAAGCCACCCCCACTGATGCTAGGTAAGAAATCAGTGCCCATCCAAGAAGAAAAAAAAAAAAGACAAGAAAAGTAACACTCACTGGTTCTACATTGTTAAATGGCTGGAAATAGAGTCTATCTGAGGTCACCATGATGCGACCCGGATTCACGACGAGTGGAGTGATGCGTTCCCCCACCATCTCCATGGCGATGGTCTCGTACAGGCTGTCCAGGCGGCTGGTGTCGAAGCTCACACGCTTCTGGCGCGAGAAGACTATTGTTGCAATCTGATTTAAAGAAAACATCCACAAAAATGTGTAAACCTCAACAAGCACATGAGATGACTGACATGCAAAGGTAAGATGGAGCAGTTAGCACAAGCAAATAATTACAGAATTATGTATCTTTTAGTAAATCTTAAAGGGGAACAAAAGGAACATGCAATGATCTTGTTCAGAAATTAAAAGGAATGAAATATCCTTTTCAGTACCAAAAATGTGAGAGATGTTTGAGTAGGTAGTGAAAATTAGAATGTCACATAGTCAACTGGCATCCTTTCATTAATTCATTCACTATTTCTTTGAGCATACATATATATTATAAGTCGTACTGATATTGCTTCAATGTGGTCCACACACTCTCTAACGAGCACTAATTCAAAGGGACCATTTAAAGGAATGAAGCTTCTGATGAATTATTCTTTTTGACACAAATTCTGCCTCACAGGCACTACCTTATTCAGCAATTTGTCACTCTGTCAGCCGCTTTTATCACAGTTTTGAAAGGCTGAACAACTTAAGCAAATAATATTAACTTTATATGTCCAAAATCTATTGCCATGATTACCTAGTGCAAAGGGCAGACAATGCCCTTTACGGTAAACTTACCATAGCATCTTGATCTGCCATAGGGAGAGTGGCTGCTCTGGCCAGCTGGTTTGCGGGGTGCACTACATCCTCAGCAGTGCCAAAGTTGAGGGTGAAATAATGCCAAGTCTCACCCTGGTGAGAAATATTTGGTGGATTGAAGTTTAAACCTTACGACACAGGGCTAAAGCAATGTCAGACAGATGGTGTGATGGAAATATGCATAAATCTCTCTGAATTTAATTTTAATTCCTTTGTGCTACAGTACAAAAATGTCTGTGAAGTTACATCTAAACTTTTCATCCTCTTGCCTGACAGTGTGAGAAAAATGATGCAATACGTGTATGTTTGCTCCGCTTTTATCTCTTAAGACAACATCTGATAGAATTCCATATACTAATGGTAAAAAGCTATTACAAGTAGATTTTCTTTTTCTCAATAACATGGTATATCTTCTTCAAAAGAAGTTCCTGCAATACAAGAATAAGGTAACCTACACAAATACTGCTCTGCATAGCAAGAGCTCTGCTGTGGTTGAAGTCATATAGTATGATACTTGATACCATAAATTTCAGGGCCATTCACACAAAGGTTTGGCGCATTTAATGGAGGACAAGTCATGATGTAAACATGCGACCTTTACTGTTCAAATCTTCAAATCATCCATGCTTTACACAGGATGAACGCAACTTTCCAGGAGGCTTACTGAAGAGTAAGTTGCTTTTATGCTAAGCATTTACGCACCTTTTTGAAGTGGTAGGGTCCAATCTCATTCCCAGCTTTCATCTCAATCGTCTGCTTTGTGTGGATAACCAGTGTATCCCGCTTGGAACCAATTCTGACAAAGAATAAGATGTAAGAACATTATCATTCGCACGTTGCTCAATACTTTTTCAGAGTACAAGATGTAATCCATTATTGATCGTTTGAAGGACACATGCTGTGCCAAGTTGATTCTCTGCAGAAAATGTGATGTTTTTAAAGCAGGATGCAAATACACATTCATATCTAGCAAGTTAGTCTTGCAAGTAGTCTTTTCAAAGGTATTCAACATACATTCAATGTTGTTGGTGTAACTTTTAGGGAAAGATTAGACCAAAACTCCTTGTTTCACAACACACTATTGCAGCAGACTATTTGCACAGCAAGACAATGGTATAGTGTAAATGATTCATGTCTATGATTGCCTTTACTAATTTATATATTTTATATATAGATTTTACACTGAGGAGATTTATACAAAATAATATTGGTTGCCGATTATGCCTCCTACTTGCGACACTCAGACCCTGTATAGACAAAAACAACTCTGTCCACCTTACAAAAGGCTAACTGTTATCATCTCAATTCCTTTACAATTCACCAATATGAAGAACAAGGAGTACTACAGTCTGGTACTGTGCATATTTCATTTACTAGTAACCCATTGAAGACGAGTCTTGTAGCGAAATCAGATTGTCCTTTACAGGTTAAAAGTACTTTTCATATCTGCCTTTGACAGCACATTCCTACTATTGTCACTAAATGTTATCATTTTAATATGGTCAGTTTCACGGTAAAGGGTGTAACTTTCAATTTTTAGCCTTTTGGCCCACCCTGAACACGTAGATTTACAGATCTCAAAGATTTTTTCCCATGTGAGTCACCTTATGAGTAGCCACCTTGGGTAGCATAATCAGGTCCAGGTATTGATGCGTTTTGTTTTGACAGTCACATATGTCCCCTAAAAATGACTATTTTGTAGCATTGAAATTTATATAACATTTTTGAAATGTCAATAATTTTCTACAGCAACTGCAGAGATCTAATTTTTTATGTTAAAAGCATAGTTGTATAGTCAATTGAAATGACCAAATTAGTTTGGTTTGTATCTGGCCCTTTGTTTTAGAATGCTATGACATCAAATTTGAGGTTTCGGAGGCTTCATTTTCCGTTAACATTTGTTTACAAACTTTGATGGACAGTAATGATCAGTGGATGTGTTTTGGTGGTATTACTTTCTTTTATGCTGAAAATAGTAAGGTACAGCTAAACTTTAGACTTACATCAAAGTTTACTTGATTCTAGGGCTATTTGAAATTTTGTGATAATTTTATTCCATCAAGTGAAATTTCCGTTAGCAGTTTTGAAGCCTCCGAAACAAAGTGTTCAGTCAAATAATATGAATATAGATAAGAGAAGCGACCTAATCTATATGTCAAAATGTAGGATATGGGGCCCTAACCTAATAGACCAAAAATAGTTAAGATCCGCCAAACTCTTTGAAAATAGGAGACAATACAAATTTTCCATTAACACGTGAAGCCTCCGAGACGCATTGAAGCCTCCGAAACAGCAAAAACATCTTATTTGACATTTCTGATAAATTCTTTGAGTGTCTGCCCCAAATTATGCCATGAAATAACCAACAGACATGGACAGACAACAAAAATAATAAAAACATTATGATACTGCAATAATTTTTTGAGCTAATACACTTTATAGAGAAAAAGTGGTTTCGGAGGCTTCAAAAGGATGTTAACACTGCATTTTGTGATTTTCTCTGGACAAAATCAAATTAGATTTATTGTTCACCCACGCAATGATCGCTTATGACATATCTAAAGATATTTAATCACATTCTGTTTTCTGGCGGCTTTGTTTACTCACCAATATAGATTTACTATACGATTTACCTATTTTTCTTAAACAGTGCAGACGTGTCACACATAACTCACCTTTTCATTCAGCAATAAAATACTGGCAGATGAGGATGTTGCCCCACAAATATGTTTAAACAGTGTATATCAACCAAAAAAGACACAATTTACCCATCACTTTCTACATAACATACATGATTTTCATAAAAACATATGGCATACCAAATTAATTTTCCAGATGTTTCGGAGGCTTCATTTTATGTTAACAGCATGTAAATGGAATGTTTTGATTACAATTTTGTAATTCTAAGTCTATCAAATAACTGTTTGGACTGAATGAGACTTAATGATTCCCCAAGCAAGGTGTAGATAGTTGTTTAAATGTATGAAAAGCATTTATTTTGTAGGTTTCCTTTTGAAACAATGGAACAGGCTAGATATTGTGAGTAATGAAAGTGACTTCCAGCTCGCGTGCATGCCCACATCATGCAACAGTAGTGCAACAAAGCAAGTAGTTGTGGATACATCAATGTTCTTAAGTTGGATAACTCATTTTTACTCTTGAGAGAAGTTGAAGTGTTGTGACCATATTTGTATCACTCTTTTGACTGGTTAGACTTTGTTAATGAAGATCAAACAATTACTTGATTATTTAGTGTTAAATACACTTTTTTTTAAAGAACTGAACACTATTCCTGTCCTGAAGATTCCAGGACTTTAATAGATGGTTATTCAAGAGGGAAGCATACACTTAACTAAGAAATATATTACTTTTGAATTTAAGGTTGTATCTTTTATGCATGATCAAGAGCAAATGGTGGAATATACTTTTTGGATTTTTACACTTTCGACTCACTATCATCTGAGTGTAATACATTGTAGTTTCGAAACACAATCTTTTACATTAGTGTCCATTTGTAACCCATTGACAAATCCATTCCATTGTTACTCACATGGCATTTGTTTTTGTCATACTAAAATCTTGACTTTTTCAGCTTTCCATTTCTTAACAAGTTCTTTGGCTTTCATTTCCAATACTTATTTGGAGGAAAGTAATTAATCAATAAATTTGTGATTGGATTTGAAAATAGCTAACATCTTGCAGATTATCATTTCTGTGGTGTGACTTGGATCACAGGGTACTGTTTTGGAATTTTGAAATTTGATTACTTCATTCAGACAGGTTTTCATGTCAATCTGTATGTCAGATATGATGCATGCTAGGTGCAACACAATCTTGATACTATACCCTATTTTCCATACTTTATTATGCTGGCAGTGACCACTTGACTATTTTTGATTAAACAAAATGTAACTTGTGTTACAAAACATCTCTTCGCAAACATGTGTGAGACTCTATGACATGTTTGCGGATGTAGTTCTCAGTGCAGTAAATGGACAGTAATGGTTGGGATAGGATTGTTTATAAATGACATATAGACCTCTACTTATAAATAGCCTGTTGCCATGGGGTACATGTAGTTTACATGGGTGGGTGACTGGAGAAGTTATGTTCATGAAGAACAATATTGAAATGATTGAAATCTTTATAATCTGTTTAGTCCTGGCTTTTCTGGAAAAAGTTACAAGCCCCTAACTATTTTGAAATTCAAAGGGTTAAAACTGTAGTCTGTGGGTTTATATACAATTTAAAACAAACTTGTGGGTTTCTAACAAACCTATATATAATCAAACACATTTGCTGCTTTTTAATTTTTTGCTAAAAAGGTTGTCATTTTTAGAAACAGTAAAAGTTCTGTTAGCAATTTCTCAATGCGTACCTTCAAAAACAGGCGTCCTAGCTGTCACAGGAGTCACACAAACTGGAATTTTATAAAATAACTATAAAAAAAGAAGCCTTTGAAGAATTAAAAAAAAATGATATGAAACAGGGGTGACTTGTATACCACAGAAAAAGAAAGTAAAATTCTAACTATCATATATTATAGGGAACTACACATTTGGGGAACATTTTTTTTAATTCAAATTCATACACAGTCATGGGTAGGGTACTGTAAACGTGAAATTTTTCGCGGTACATTAATTTTCGCGGATTTCGCGCTACGCTCGGCTAGCGCGAATTCAAAAACGCGCGAATATATCTTCACAATTTTCTATGCACATTTTGAACGGGATGAATTGTGTGCGCTTCATCGATGATACTGCTACGTAGTACAATGTACAGGCATGTTTACGCTACTAGTAATGTGCGAAGAGACGATACCCTAGATTACTTGCTGTGTACTGTAGCATGCATGTGTGCACCGCACGCATCGATGCTACAGTTCCCCGTGACTACTGTACTAGAGTCACAGCTGTACTACGTATTTGAGTGCTTGTACTCGCAGTCGAGCCACTCGCTACGTCGCTTGTCGTACGCTGGCATAGCAAGCTATGTAGCAGAGGCTTTGGATGAAAGCAGTGAATGTGTACTACAGTAAAGTAACCTGCTGCGGAGCGCGAATTTAAGAACCCGCGAATACGTTTTCGAGCCGCTCAGCGCGAAAAATTAATCGCGCGAAAATATTGACGTTTACAGTATGTACATTTATCTTTTCAACAGGTGATTCAAAAAGATGAATGGGATCTTGACCATTTCAATTTCTATTGAGCTCCATGATAATATCACCAATATATTGATTATTCCAACTCCATTTTGATGATGACAGTTTGATGGTGACCCTTACATGGAATGGCTGATCAGTGTTTAAGATTGCTGTTCAATGACCATGATCACTGCATTTGATAGCTATAGTAGGGGATATCAGGCATGGTCCATATGCAAAAGAATGTTTATAAGCCTTTTTTCCCCTTTCTATCATTCTACAATGCTATGTTGTAATCTAACCGTCATGCCATCACATAGTCTATTTTCTATCCCTTTCTCATCAACAGTTGAAATTGATTTCACATGTATATAAAACAATTATGATGGGTGGTTTATGTCAATATACATCCCACAAACTGCACTTATAAAGCAAGCAAACATAATCTTTGCATTAAGTCTATAGCTACAGTTCTAACTCATTGAAAGTAATTCTTACTGCATTATGATGAAAAGTTTGACAAATGCATACAGCTGTACAAAAATTTTGTACATGTGTGTAGCCTAATCATGTTCTGCATTGCCAAAGTCATGTATATGCAAATACAGTGTATGTATACAACTGAGGATAAAGATTTAAATATTTTCTTTGTCTCTTAACATATATGTTGGAAAGTCTTTTTTCTGCATACAAATAAATACTATTTTACGTGTTACAACATTGTTAGTTATTTGGAAACAATCAGCTGCATTAATGTACTTCATATCACCTTAAAATGGACCATTTTTGCATGTTAACAGTCATGATGAAGCCTCCGAAACATGCGTTGCTGCTAACTTTAAGCCACAAAAAAAAAAGATGTTCCTCATCAGTGTACTTTTATTGCTACTGTTGCAGTTTCCTTAGAATCATATTGCCTCATGTAATGTCATAAATTCGAACTGAACATTGCTCAAAGTGTACACAGTTTGTTATTCACTTTTGTGGAGGCCAATTTCCTTACAATGATACAGTGTCATGTAAGTACCATTTGTATGAAGAGTAAACATTATGCACTGCCATAAAATGTACATCTGTATACTGTTATTCACATTTTATTGATGCCCTGTTGTTATTCTAGCATGTAGTGATAGTTGCTTACTGTAGTTTTATTATTTTAAGTGAATACAGGACTAGAACTTTGTGTTAGCAGTTTTGAAGCCTCCGAAACACACTAGTTTGTTAACTGAAGCCTCCGAAACGCACAAGTCTGAAAATTTCAACTTTGTCAAAAATAATCCAATTTCTTTGGGATTTGGGTTGATAAATGTTTGTTACTAAGAGATAATTTAGGGCTATGTTTAGAGTGGCTCTTGCTTCTAGAACATTCTTTTAACTTAAAAATAGTTTGTCAGGTACCATTTTTACCTTGGAATTTGAAGTTCACATCCAAATAATTGCAAGAGCGAATATCTGTTGGGGGAAAAGTGTTTTGATATTTCAAATATATGTTCACAGCAAATGAAAAGTTGCATTACATCCACCATTTATCTTCATTTGGTTGCTGTGGGTGACCTAAACATTCTTGTTGTTTTTACCTAAATTTATCTAAAATTCTATAATAGTCACTTCATTTTTCATATTTAGCCTAAGAATTAAGCTCTGGAATGACAAAATATTGAAAATATAGACATTCCTATATAAAATAAAGGCAAAGATAGAAATGGAAACTCAACTTTAATTTTTGACCCTTGCCACATCAAAGTTACACCCTTTACTGTGAAACTGACCATATACAATTCACAACATTAAATGTCATGTTCTAAAACATCTAGAGTACATATTTCAAAGTCATTCCATACCATGATGCTACAGAAATTACTTACTTGAATATAAGGGGTGGGGTCCACTCTTCTACCTTGACACAACTTCTCAGGGGAAACTTGATGATGGGATAGGAAACATCTTGAGGGTCAAAGACAATTGACTTGGAACATATCTTCAGTCGTCCTCTGCAACGTCTGGAATTAATGTGGCATCAGAAGAGTTGCGTTTTACCGAACGATTCTAAGTTCTTACAGTAGAAACAAAGATATATATCACCACTGTTTGTTTTTCTTTAAACAATGATAATGATGATAATAACAATCATCATAGACACCAATATCATCACCTTTTCATTCTCCAATGCTTTAAACGCTTTGAACATCTCCGGAATGATCTCTAGGAGATGTATCCAAATTACATATCATACAATGATTTCTTAAGATAGTCATAACAAATTACACTGCTGGGTAACAGGAGAGAGAACAAGCGTTTTATCAAAAGTTTCTTCAATGTACAATTTGACACGATCAATATCAAACATGACTCTAAAGTATTTTAAGGGTCATCTTGGCCTTTAAATAGATATTTTGAAATATGAACTATGACCATGTACATAGCTGTAAAATGTATACTATCTTTTACATTTTTTTTTTCAAATTCCATGAATTTGAGGTAGATCATGCAAATGCCTAATTATCACTCTGTCAGAGTTTTCACCCTACAAGTTATCACTCAGAGACTCTGCAAGGTTTGTACGAGTTCCTGAAAATGTGAGGGCTTAAAGGTCATAGACAATAGAATACAAGCTGCAACTTCAGAGGACTTTATTGGCAATGACTGCCATTAACAACTTAATGGAGAGCAAAACTTTTGATCGAGGACACACCATTTGCTCCTGTGACTATTGCTCTGGTCTATTTCTCTGCGAGGACTAAGCGTTACATGCAGGGTGGTGATAGGGTTTTAATTAGGTTTAGTTTGATGTGAGGATTAGGATTAGGTTTGATTTATGTTTGAGGGTAGAGTTTATGTTTGGCCAAGCATGCAAACGTTTCATGGGAGCAACTGTCATAGGGAGTAAATGTCATGGAACCCTTTTAAACATACACTTTTTGCTTGGACATCCAGGTATTGTATAAATCAAAAGAATCTTAGTAAGCATCTTCTCAACAAACATGTGCATCAAACCTCCAATCTGACCTTTGCATCGCTTCCTCTTCAGACACATCCTTGAGTCCAGTTAGATAGTAGTATACACTGAAGTCTTCAAAATAAATCTCGCCTGGATCCAATAGCAGCAGTGAAAATCTAGAGAGAAATAGGGCCAAGATTCATTTCAATAAAATCATCAGACAAAGGAATGTTCAGCATCTTCTGTACACCAGTACCATGTAAAGACATCTGCGATAAATAGTAGGTTTATCATTAGGGAAATGTAATGTACAAATTAAATTTTTCATTTGTACAGAGGGCACACAAATTGAAGAAAACTCATACAGTACCTCATATCTTCATCATTTTGTTTAATAATCTCTTGCTTTCATTTGATATGCCTTGTCTACCTTGGATGACGTAACATTTATAATGTCAGAATTTTTGAGCTTGGGTATTTGTTCTAAGGTCATTGTGTCACTGCTGGCAACTAGGGATAGTCTGGTGGTAGTGTTACTGCCCGGAAAGCAGTAGATGACAGGTTTGATTTCCACTAGTTCCTTCTTCTTCTTTTTTTTTCATGTTTGTTAAAATTGTAGATCAGCAGTTGCAATCTTACAAATTTCATTTGTACAGAGGGCAGAGAAATTGAAGAAACTCATACCTCAAAGTACATCTTCTCTGGTATATTCAGCATTAGAAAATCTCTTAAGACACTCCAGTCCATGCAAGGGCTGAAATTGTGAACACTCTCCACCTCAGAACTCTTCTTTCATTTAGGGGGTAATTTTGCTACCTTCCCTTCCAAAAACCTGTGATAGGGGGTAATTTTGATGGCTTCCCTTCCAAAAGCCAGAGCCCTAGTTGATCATAATCCCCGACTCCTTTTCATCCCTAGAAAGGGTATCTCTAAGATTCTGGAACAAACCCATAACTGTGTATGGTTGACCACCTGAGTGGGGGGTAGGCATGCGGCAAGGTATTGAGAAAGCATCACAGCACATGTATACGTTTGTACATCATGAATGCAGATGTTCCTAAACACACTTGCTTCTGAGTCCCCAAAGTCTGCTAGAAGACATCTTAGGACACATCGGTACATTTCAGAATAGCTTGAACACTTGAATTGAAAGCTCCGCCCTGTACTCGTCACAGCAGTCAGTCACAGAAAGTACAATACACACATGGTATGGCGCAGTTGTTGGTACACAAACACAATACATGTACACGTACACAGCAGCACTGTAAAATCATTCTAAAATGTGTAAATTGTCAAAATCAATGGCAAATATTTTATTTTTAGCTTACTTTGTGAACTCAGATACAAGTATTCAGGTTGTAAAATTTCTAGGGTTACTTTAGATGCATGATTGAAAATCATAATACGCGATGGTGCAAAACTAAACTAGCGCCTTGCACTAGCTTGCAAAAAAATGCCAATGTGTATAGCAGAGGTTTCAGATAAAAAAAACAGTAGGTTGAAGGAAATCAGATAGTAAGGACCTCCCACATCATCTCTCTGCAAGAATCCAGAAGAGAAACTACTTTCCCTTTTACTTGGCCTAACGATTGAAATGCTATTGTAAATATGTTGATATTTCTCAAATGATTCCAGCACATATCCATATAAGGTCTATTCAAAGTTAATTATTTTTTAAGACATAAGTTCTAGCTATAGCAACAATACAGATGCTGAGCCTTGAGGCCTGAGCTGAAGCACCTGTGTAGGGAAATGCCTAAGTGTGATAGATTGTGGTTAACCAGTGAGGTGCCACCTCCCTGAGCTGGGGTTATTCTAACTGCGACCAGCAGCCCCATACGCATAGCGTACTGGGGCTGCACACTGTAGCATTCAGGATAATGACAGATTAGTATAGAGGACAAATATCAACTTAAAATCGAAAAATTTCTTCAATTTGAAGACTTACAAGTAAAGTTTAAGTATTGACAACAGGGTTCGTGCAACATTTAGTTCTGCCAATGACTCGGTCCGGAGGAACCTTGGAGAACTACACTGAATTGACGGCCAGTGCATGCGCACACAGACATCTTATCCAGTCAATGGATTTGGGTTTGAGCGCATGTGATGTGTGCGCATGCGCTGGCAGTCAATCAGTGTAGCTTTCCCAGGTTCCTCTGGACCGAGTCATGTAAAGTCATCAATTCGAAAAGAAAGGGACTATTGCAGTATTGGCAGAACTAAATGTTGCACGAACCCTGTTATCAATACTTAACTTTACAGCAGGTATCAAGTCTTCAAATTGAAGAAATTTTTCGATTTTAAGTTGATATCTGTCCACTATACTAATCTGTCATGATCCTGAATGTTACAGTGCACAGTCCCATTACGCTATGCGTATGGGGCTGCTGGTGACTTAGGGTTACTGTATTCATGGTTTTACAGCTGGATGATTTGAACACATCATATTTTCATAGAGGAAAGTCTGTGTCATGAATATTGAAACTTTCTGCTACCGTAAATGCTGTGCTAAATTTTACTTAAGTTGTGGTCAAGGGCGTACCGAGGGGGGGTGTTTTGGGTGTTCAAACACCCCCCTTTGCCAAAAGGGGGGTGTTTAAGGTGTTCAAACACCCCCCTTGGGCAAGAGGGAGGTGTTTGAGCTATTCAACACCCCTCTTCAGCAATGCTTAGATGTTGACAAATGAAACAAAAGCTGTCTTTACCGCTTTTATTTCCGTTTTGAATTCCGCATTTCCTTTCTTTTGCGTTCATTTTTTTTCTCTCTCTCTTCCTTGTTTTAATGTTTGTGTGGATGATGATACATTATGGAGTTACATAATATCATACGCACTAAAGAACTCGTGTACAGTACGTGTTAATACTATACGTTACTGCACCGCGCGCGAAGCTGACGCGCAAACAGAAAACCAAATCAAACAAGATAAAAACAAAACATGAATTCCATGTTTTGTAACGCTGAAATATACAAATTTTCGGCTCGCTCACTGCGCCCGCTCGCCAAAATTTATCCAAAAAAAAAAGAAGAACAAAACGTAATGATGACGTGGAAATATAAAAATTTCGGGTCACTCACTCGTAGTAATTTAGAGTATTTTTCCAAGTCCTTAGTTTGTTGGCATAAATCGTTATCTATGAAGCCGTCACTATCCCATCTTGATTAGAATTGTAAGATTTAATAACCAAAAAATGACAAGAATTCCATGTTTTGTAAGGTGAAATACAAAAATTGTCGGAATTGTTGGAACAAATCGTTATCTATAAGGCCGTCACTATGATTAGAATTGTAATTTGAAGATTTAATAACCACAAATGACAAGAATTCCATGTTATGTATAAAGCTGAAATATAAAAATTTTCGGCTCGCTTGCTGCGCTCGCTCGCCAAAATATATCAAAATTTAGGGTTGCCTATTTATACATTTAAATCACCCTCAAAAGACCCCTCTTAAATTTATCAGATTTTATATCACCCTCAAAAAAAAAAAAAAACCTTTTAAGTGCTCGAAAAAAGCATATCAAGTGGACTTTCGCTCGCATTTAATCGTTATGCCATTCTCCTGATGTTACTGCCAGCAACTGCCAGCAGTTGCACCCTGTGCGCCCCCTCCCCTTAATTTCTAAAGCGAAAAAATATAGCTGCCAACGGCAGTTTGGGGACTTAAAATGTCAAAATTTTCAAGCTCGCTCGCTTCGCTCGCTCGCATTTAATCGTTGTGCCCATTCTCCTGATGTTACTGCCAGCAACTGCCAGCAGTTGCACCCGGTGCAAACCCCTTAATTTCCAAAGCAAATATATATATATATATATATATATATATATATATATATATATATAGCTACAAACGGCAGTTTGGGGACTGTAAAATGTCAAAATTTTCAAGCTCGCTGGTCATACCTCCCCCAATCATGAACATAAACCGACACCCTTGACGACCAGTGGCGGATCCAGGGGGCGCACCAGGCGCCCCCTCCCTCCAATGCGAAAAAATATATATATACATGTAGCCACAAACGACAGTTTTTGGACGGTAAAATGTCAAAATTTTAAAGCTCGCTCGCTTCCCTCGCTCGCATTTAACCGTTATATTCCATTCTCCTGATGTTACTGCCAGTAATTGCCAGCAGTTGCGCCCGGTGCGCCCCCCCCCCCCCCCCCCGAATTTCCAAAGCGAAAAAAAATAGCTACAAACGGCAGTTTGGGGACTATAAAAATGTCAAAATTTTCAAGCTCGCTCGCTTCACTCGCTCGCATTTAATCGTTATGCAATTCTCCTGATGTTGCTGTCAGTAATTGCCAGCAGTTGCGCCCGGTGCGCCCCCTCCCCTTAATTTCCAAAGCGAAAAAATATAGCTACAAACGGCAGTTTTGGGAATGTAAAATGTCAAAATTTTCAAGCTCGCTCGCTTTGCTAGCTCGCATTTTATCGTTATGCAATTCTCCTGATGTTGCTGTCAAATTGCCAGCAATTGCGCCCGGTGCGCCCCCTCCCCTTAATTTCTAAGGCGAAAAAATATAGCTACAAACGGCAGTTTTGGGACTGTAAAATGTTAAAATTTTCAAGCTCGCTCGCTTCGCTCGCTCGCATTTAATCGTTATACAATTCTCCTGATGTTGCTGTCAGTAATTACCAGCAGTTGCGCCCGGTGCGCCCCCTCCCCTTAATTTCTAAAGCGAAAAAAATATAGCTGCCAACGGCAGTTTGGGGACTTAAAATGTCAAAGTTTTCAAGCTCGCTCGCTTCGCTCGCTCGCATTTAATCGTTATGCCATTCTCCTGATGTTACTGCCAGCAACTGCCAGCAGTTGCACCCGGTGCAACCCCCTTAATGTCCAAAGCATATATATATATATATATATATATATATATATATATATATACATATATTATTATACATAGCTACAAACGGCAGTTTTGGGACTGTAAAATATCAAAATTTTCAAGCTCGCTTGCTTCGCTCGCTCGCATTTAATCGTTATGCAATTCTCCTGATGTTGCTGTCAGTAATTGCCAGCAGTTGCGCCCGGTGCGCCCCTCCCATTAATTTCTAAAAGCGAAAAAATATAGCTACAAACGGCAGTTTGAGGACTGTAAAATGTCAAAATTTTCAAGCTCGCTCGCTTCGTTCGCTCGCATTTAATCGTTATGCAATTCTCCTGATGTTGCTGTCAGCAATTGCCAGCAGTTGCGCCCGGTGCGCCCCCTCCCCTTAATTTCCAAAGCGAAAAAATATAGCTACAAAGGGCAGTTTTGGGACTGTAAAATGTCAAAATTTTTAAGCTCGCTCGCTTCGCTCGCTCGCATTTTATCGTTATGCAATTCTCCTGATGTTGCTGTCAGTAATTGCCAGCAGTTGCGCCCGGTGCTTCCCCTCCCCTTAATTTCTAAGGCGAAAAAATATAGCTACAAACGGCAGTTTTGGGACTGTAAAATGTCAAAATTTTCAAGCTCGCTCGCTTCGCTCGCTCGCATATGCAATTCTCCTGATGTTGCTGTCAGTAATTACCAGCAGTTGCGCCCAGTGCGCCCCCTCCCCTTAATTTCTAAAGCAAAAAAATATAGCTGCCAACGGCAGTTTGGGGACTTAAAATGTCAAAATTTTCAAGCTCGCTCGCTTCGCTCGCTCGCATTTAATCGTTATGCCATTCTCCTGATGTTACTGCCAGCAACTGCCAGCAGTTGCACCCGGTGCAACCCCCTTAATTTCCAAAGCAAATATATATATATATATATATATATATATTTATATGTGGTATTTATATGTATATATGTATATATGTATTTATGTTAATATATGTATATATATATATATATATATATACATATATTATTATACATAGCTACAAACGGCAGTTTGGGGACTGTAAAATATCAAAATTTTCAAGCTCGCTCGCTCCGCTCGCTCGCATTTAATTGTACAATTATGCAATTCTGATGTTGCTTCCGGCCATGAGGTGCGCCCCCCCCCCAATGTCTTGACCCACGGTACGCCACTGAACACCCCCCTCTAAAAAATCCTGGGTACGCCTATGGTTGTGGTTCATGACTTTTTGTGATGGCACTGAATGTCAAAGCGGCATTATAACAAGCATTGGAGTATACTCTTGGGAGGTTCTGCACAGCACAGGAAGAAGAAGAAGAAGAAGATAAGTTACCGGGACCTTCCAATCTCTTCGATTCCATACGCTACATTAAAAGACTTACATATAAAGAAGTATGTGGGACTATATACGGTCAATTATAGGACTGTTTAGACGCTCTAGCCTTTACTTCTCGAATCGTCATGCACCTTCGTATTTGGTATTTACCTCTCTTTTATGCTGAAGTCCTCATCAACAAATGCCATCGTAGCTGTGGAAGCAGAGGCTGTTTGATTCTTGTAAAATAAAGAAGTTGGTGGTAGGTCCAGGTGGGACGAGCTGTTCACCGATAATGTGATGATGGTAGACTTCCTACGCTGCATGCACATACCCGTAACGCGTACAAAATGAATGGGGATGGGGTCTCCGTCGTCCTGCTTCCGGCAACCCGTGGGTAAGGTGCCCAGGGGCGGGCACGGGGGGCGGGGTACTACCTTACCAAGGGATTCATGAGTGTGTGTGTGTGTTGGGGGAGGGGGGAGGTGGGGGAGGGGTGAACCAGGGATATCGCGATTGACAATCCTTAAACATTAGTATCCATTTGAGCACTCTGAATCACAACAGCTCTAGTAAGGGCGGACGTCCACTTGGGCGCGGACAAGCCCCGGAAGGGTTGCGGAAGCAAATTTTGTTATTTCGGCATCCTGTCCGCGACAGACGCGGAATAACTTTGTGAATCGGCTTGTCCTGGGACATTCCTAGGACTGTCCGCGGACTGTCCGCGGACTGTCCGCGGACTGACTGCGGACAAACCTAGGAATCACTCCGGAAGAGCGCGAAATACCTCGAAATATGCTAATCGTATATCCGGGCAGCGCGGAAACATCTAGGATTACACCAGGAATGAACGCGGACAATCAGGATGCCTTCCGGACAACACAAGTTAGGCATGCGGACAAACTGCGGACAATACCAGGAAAATGGAAAGGTATAAATTTGGCGCTGACTTTGACTTTTCCTCATTTGACTGCTAGCCGTCATTGATGCTCCTTGTTGTGCTTCCGCAGTAGCGGCTGATATTATATTGATATGATTGGTTAATATTATTTGATAATAGAATGTGACCACCAAAAGTCGAAGAATAGGATTGTCTGCATGTCGGCTGACGACTCATTTTTTTTTTTTTTTTTTTGATTTGTCTCATCTGGGAGAACAATTTTTTCTCTGCCTACAGTCACATGGATGATATTCGCAAACTTTTTGAACCATATATATATATCATATACATAAAAATGTAAATGTATATACATATATATATGTATATATAATCATTTTGATAAGGTAGTCCACGTTTGGGCAAGGTAAAAAGATAAGTACCAAAACTGCAACAAAGTTCATGCTGTATTCACCAACGGTTTATTTCTTCACAAGAAATAAACCGTTGGTGAATACAGCATGAACTTTGTTGCAGTTTTGTTACTTATGTATATATATATATATATATATTTCTTTATTCCCTTTTTTTAGAACTGTGCTTTATCCATCGTGAAGTATATACATGTTTTGTCTGATACTTCTGTAGAGCATGCCAAAATGATCCTAATTATTAAATTTGTTTTTCTTTCTCTGATTTTTACCCTTGTGCATCTCCAACCCTCTCTTATTTTGATCACTTTTGAACATTTTCAAGTCCGAGATTTTTTTTTCATGCTTAGAGCTTACTAGCCTATTGTCAATGAAGTGTAAAAATGGGGAAACATTTTTAACCTACTTTAATTTACTTTTTTTTTTGGGGGGGGGGGTTCAGCTGGGCTGTCAAATTGGACAATCGAGTTTATTTGCAACCAAAACAAAAAGAGAAGAAAAAATTATTAGGTAATAACAACTACGAAAATCATTCAGGTAAAGAATATTTCTGAAATGATTTGTGATGCTTAATGTGTACTTTTAACACTCAGCAAAAAAACAAAACAAAAGAAAGACAGAAATTTAATACTGATTTATTGCTATTTCTCTCATTTCACTTGAATTTTGAAGTGACAGAATATTCTTCATTTTCCTCCATCATCTTTAGCTTTCATTGTTATATTACATTGTAATGAGACCACAAGTATATCTTTGCAATTGAATTCATGCTTTTTAATGTGATGAATTTGTCTTTTGTTCTAAAAATTGTATCATTAGAAAGCATTTACGTATGAATAACAACTTGTTCATGCGTTCATGTTCATATAATACATTAACATTTAACCAAAAATTCTATGCTTTTTTTTCTGAGTGTACTTCCACCTACTTTTGTGATTTTTCAGCTGGGCTGTCACATGGGACAACATAGTTTGTTTGCAAATAAAATACGAAAACAACATAAAGGAAAATGTATTATAGTAAGTAATAGGAACCAGGAAAGTCACTCAGATGAAAAATAATTTCTGAAAAGATCAAATCAAAACAAACTTACTAGGAAGTTAGGGGGCTGATTTTACTTCTTTCTGGTTGCTTTTGGCACAGTCTCTACTACCTTCTTCTTTGCCTTCTGGGACCGGAAATTCCTTAGATTTACCTGTTCTCCATCACTAGACGAAAGGTGTGCCTGTGATGGAGATATTTGCATGGGGGCCTCGCCTCCCTTCTTGCTAATTTTGCGTTTCATTGGCATGACGCTCGCGGAAAGTGTCGACATTTTCGTGTCTGGATCACAAAATTTCCGCATAGGTTCCGGACACTTGCATATATAGATCCGCATCGGCTCCGCGCTGTCCTAAAACATTCCTGGTGTCTTCCGCTTTCATTCGGGAAGCTTCCCCACACCGCGGGATTCTTTCCGGAGCGTGTGCGGAAGGAGCGGAAGGGTTCCGGACAAGCGGGACATCCTCAGGACATCGTCAGGACAAGTCGCCGAAGGTGTCAGGAAGTTCATTTCCGCGTCCAAATTTTGGTCTCGATCAAAATTTGGACGCGGAAATTTTTCTCTCTCCCGAAGGTGCGGAAACGCCCGGACATGTTTAGGACAGTGAGCGGACACGTTCAGGAACGTGCGGACAGGTTCCCGAAGGAGTGCGGAATACCAAATTTGCATTCCGGGGCTTGTCCGCGTCTTGTCCGCGCCCTAGTGGACGCCTGGTCTTACTCTCACTCAGGAGCGTCGACCCACTTTTAAAATAAGAAAACGAAAGATTTTTTTTTTTTTTTCGCTGAAAAATTCTCATCATCTACTAGATCTATCTGATGAGATGTGGAATATCATAAAAACAGTGTTGCCGAAAGATGTTTCGGACATGAGTTAAGAATCAGTTACAGGGAGACCCGGAGTAGAGATGAAGATGAATCTGCTGAATTTAATACAGTTTCGCCAATGTTGGTAGAGATTTGGCTGGAAATATTCCGAATGTTCATGAACATTTACAAGATTCGGACAATGTGTATGTACTGGTTGATTTGTTCTCATTGCAACTTGTCACTTAAACTGAATGAAGAGATGCTTAATTCGAGGAATGAAAAATAAGAAATCATCAGGACTTGATGGTATTTCTATGTATTTCTATGTGGTATTTTCTATGTTCAAAATAGCTGCTCCTGTTACAGTGTATTCCCTAACTCATCTGATAAATACTTAGTAGGTCATTGTCCGAAGGCATTATTCCGTTACGATGAAAACTGGCAAAGATCATACCACTAGGCCTATTCAAATCTGTATCTATAATCATTGAAAAAGTCGTTCATAAGCAACTATCCCGTTATATAAAGTTGAATGGTTTATTTTCACCAAACCAGTCGGGCTTTAGAGAAAAGCATGCGATTACCACTTCATTTGTTAAATGACGGATAACTGGTTACTGGTTACAGAGGCAAGTTTACTGCTGGGGCGGTTTTCAATGACATGAAAAAAAAAATGCGTTTGACATCGTGGAGCATTGCACTATGATAAAGAAGCTACACTCAATTGGTGTTTCCGATGAAAGCCTTCGCTGGTTTGAGAAGTACTTGTCTGGTAGACAAATTATCGAACACTAAATTTTGCAGTGGCGGATCCATAGGGGGGCGTGGTCGACAATGTGCAGTGGCGGATCCAAAGGGGGCGCACCGGGAGCGCGCGCCCCAGTGCCGTATATTAAGAGAGTCTGGCCAACTGCTAATTCGGACGCCATGTCGTTACCGCGCGTATTACGCGTTACAAGGTTACCTTTTACGCTCAGACGTAACAAAATAACCAAGCCAAATAAGGGGTTGTTAACAATGGGCACTGCGTATGAGCGCACTTCAGTAACGACATGGCTCCTGTAGATCACGGGACCAGCTTTTGACCAATCACAGGCTTCAAAACACATAAGCCGAAAACCGAGTTGGCCAGACTCTCTTAATATACGGCACTGGCGCGCCCTCTTTATTTTTCTGTTAAGACAAAATAGAGAAAAAGAAAAAAATGGAGGGGAGCGTGCGCCCCCATTGAATTTTGAAAAGGCGCTTCCCTTTACGGAATACCTGGATCTGCCCCTGCTTTTGTAATGCAATGTCGGATCCCCAGGAAGTGTGTTACGGAGTATACCACAAGGTTCCATTTTGGGGCACTACATCGATGACATTGTCAGACAGATTGAAATGTGCAGTCTTCATCTGTATGCAGATGACACTATTCTATGTTTTTCTAATTCTGACATTAATCAAATTGAACGGGCCATCAACATTGACTTGAATGGCATCAGTAGATGGATGTGTTTAAATAAGTTGCAATGTTGATAAAACTGAATGTTTGTTGATATACAGGATCACCCGCAGTGTTAAAAAGATGCAATGTGATAAAATGGTAAGCGTACTCAGTCCAAACAAACAGTGAAATATCTCGGAGTTTTATATTATTGATCAAGAACTAAAATGGAATATTCATATAGAAACGTTGTGTTCGAAGATAAGCAAGTTGATAAGGTTTCTGGGTCTTCTCCGTTAGCAGTTTAAATGATCATAGTATGAAGATAATTTACAACTCTATGACCTTTGTTTAATTATGCAGATGTACTTTATCAGGGGCGGATCCAGGGAGGACCGCAACCGGCGCACGCCCCCCCCCCCCCCTTTATTTTTTGTTGAAACAAAAGAAATAAAAAGAAAAAAATGGGGGAGGGGTGCGTGCGCCCCCCTTTAATTTTGTAAACGCGCCCCCTCTTTACGAAATTCCTGGATCCACCTCTGTTTATGATTCTGCTCATAAGAATAGATACCGATTGATTGCAGTAATCACAGATTAGAGCGGGGAGAATGATCCTGAGAGTCAGTCCGCATAGGTAATATGCATATTTCGAATCAGATTATTCATCAGACACTAAATTTGGAATCCTTAAAAGCACGCTGTTCAAAGCATATTTTGCTCATGGTGGTATTAAAAACTCTTTAATAATTTCAGCGCTCTTTATTTATTGGACCGGTTTGATTTTCTATCTCATCAGATTCTTTACGCTCTTATGGAAGGCTATATCGCTGTCAAAGCCTATAAAGTATTGTAAACGCATGTTCACCTATCGTGCAACGGGGCATCCGTGTACAATACTGTTCCCAACTTCCATTGGATATAATATCCTCACCATCATTCAAGTTCCTTTAAGAAAGCAATAAATGATTATGTTTTAGTACACTGGATGTTATGATATGTTAAGGTATCCCTGTATTATGTTAATGATTATGTTATAATTTATGGGGAAGGCTGTGGGTATAGGGGGTATATTGGCAGTCGGGATGGGAGGGGTAACATTTTCAAAAAAAAATTTTTTTGGTAATGTTGTAGTTTATGTACTGATGTATCAATATTTTGTTTGTATGATATTATTATGTGTAAGTAAGCATGTGTATTAGTTTCATTCTATGGAGTGTGAATTAATGTGACTATTCATGTGAAGTAATTGGACCCCTCGGAAGACCAGCACGACCATAAATGAAGGCCGAGCTGAGCAGGGCAATCCATCCGTTTATCTTTAGTTATATGTTTCAGTTGTATTGTATCATTAATTGCTACTGTGTAATTTCACGGTGAATAAATAAACAAACAAATCCACCCGTGGGAAGGACCAGGGTCAAACACTTTGGCCCTGGATGCGAAAAAAAAAAACCCGAACGCCTACTACATGCACTGTTGGACCGCTTCATCATGTGATTGTATACAGGGTCAACATTAAAGAATGTCAGAATGTCTTCTACGAGCTATACATTATACTTGTAGACTTTGCGTTCCCATTTTCAAAACCACACTACCAGCGGTTTGGCTCTATAAATAGGTGCCTAGGTGTATATTCATTCGATGTCGTATCTAAACCCACGCGAGAAACTCTTACAAATACTTCGGCTATACAATATTATTCATACGGAAGGTTCGTTAAATTTGCACATATGAATTCAGTAAGACTCACTTGTCTTGTGGATCAAGAGGACTTGTGACAGATACCAAGATTCGGCCTTTCACATTGCCATTGAATATTCAATTATCATTATGTATGTTAGGCAAATGCCGATTTCTTTGTTCATGACAATCAATTATTCATGACTATCAATTATTGATAGAGGATAAGTTTACAAAAATATTCTGTAAAGTTACCTTTTTATTATGTATTCAATTTCTGTAAAATATGTATATAATAATGTTTCTGTTAGGGAAATGTGCAAAATACACGAATGAAACTAGAGATTGTAATTTGTCATCACTGACAAATTAAGGTGATCCGATTTTTTTTTAATCAATGATTCGAGGTCTGATCGCAATAGGCAACACCATACAGGTTTCATCTGTGTTTAGAGACATTGGTTGTGTGATGTTTGGATTCTCATTTAGAAAAGGGAGTCAAATCTGTCATCTTTGGTTCCAAATTCTGTATACACTAGATAACGAAGATACAGCAACAAATATATAATTTAGGCATGACCATACAGGTTTCATCTGTGTTTAGGGACATTCGCCGTGTGATATTCGGAATCTCATTTAGAAAAGCGAGTCAGATCTGCCATCTTTGGTACCATATTCCGTATAACACGTCATAATAAAGAGACAGAATGAAGTATATTTGACCACTGACCTCACTTTGCACAGCCAGGATGGCATCTAAGCAAAATGTGGTTATTTTGTAAAATGATTCTTGTAACATGGTCTTTGCGTGTGCAAAATATGGAAGAGACAGGACATGTATTCACTAAGATACAGAATGAAACATTTATGACCTTTGACCCTAATTTACATACCCAAGATGGTGTCTGATCAAGAAGTTGTTATTTTGTGAAATAATGTACGTGACATGAACTAAACATGTGCAAAATTTGAGGGTGATAGATGCTGTTTTTCTTGAGTTATTGCAAAGAAAGTTGCAGAAAGAAAAGAAACATCTCAATACATTGAAGATAAGCTTTAAATTCAACCACGTTTTTTAGCGTGATCCCGACATCGTATGAAAAAAACGAAGGGTAAAATACAATAGCCCAAAGTCTCAGCTACAACATATTAAGATCTGGGAGAAATTCACCGAAGCATAAGTGAGCTATTGCTCGAAAAAGATTGTCATAGCTTCATTCGCAGAAAAACTGCACTCCCATAGAGATAACACGTCATAATGAAGATACAGAAAGAATATATGACCTTTGACCCCACTTTGCACAGACATGATGGCATCTGAGCAAAAAGTGGTTATTTTGTGAAATGATTCTTGTAACATGGTCTTTGTGTGTGCAAAATATGGGAGAGATAGGACATGTATTCACCAAGATACAGGATAAAACATTTATGACCTTTGACCCTAATTTACATACCCAAGATGGTGTCCGATCAAGTAATTGTTATTTTATGAAATAATGTACGTGACATGAACAAAACATGTGCAAAATATGGGATTAATAGCCATTGTTGTTGGTCATCTATTGCACAGAAAGTAGTAGAAAGAAAGAAAAATAAAGAAAAAAATATGTTATTTTTATAGAAATTTGAAGGAGAAGCATGAAAAAATCAGAAAAAGATAAAGTTAGGAAAGGAGATTAAGACTAACTAAAGAAAAAAAAGGGAAAAAAGTGTTAAAAAAAAAACAAACTGGCAGGGGTGAGCATCGAACCAGGGACCTTAGGATTACGAGTCGGATGCGCTATGCAATGACCTATTTCATGCTCCATAGGCCCTGTGTATTAAGCAAAATGACGCTGCATCGAAGCCACATGCAATTTTTCAACCAAGTTTTTCGATGTGATACCAACGTTGTATGAAAAAATGGAGGGCACATTCACGATAGCCCAAAGTCTCAGCTACAACATACTAAAATCTGGGAGAAATTCACCGAAGCATAAGTGAGCTAGTGCTCGAAAAAGAGAGTCATGTCAATTTTCACTGCCAGAAAAACTGCACTCCCATAGAGATAACACGTAAACTGGTGAAATTTTACAAGGATACTTTCAATCCATTTTTACGAGGTGATGACGTTATCCAATCAAAATGTTGTTATCACATTAATGAAAGAACATTTCATAAGCTACAACATACTGAAATCTGGGTGAAAATTGGCGAAATTTAAGTGAGATACGCTCGAGTGAATTTGAAATTTGATGACGTCATTTGGAAAATTTACTTTGTTTACTTTATTAAGAAATTTGATATCTTTTAATCATTTTTTCAGTATCGTCAACCCATGAAATGACATGTACAACTCATCAGCTTTTAGAATATGTCAAGAAAATGGGGGGTCATCGTCCATCCTGACGAGTAAAATCCGATTTAAAATTGGCGGTTTTTTGGCATAGTTGCACAGTGTATCCCCATTGACGCACGCGCGGAATTTTGAATTTGACGGGCCCGTATGATGTCATATTGAGTCGGATCGACTTGAAACTTGATAGAAATATTTCTTGACATTGTGGACATCCGATCCGTGTGAAAAAACTGAAAATTTCTATTGCATATGAGCTGTGCGTGCGTATATGCGCGCGCGCGTACGCGTCCGTCCGATTTTTTCAATTTTTCAAAAAATGCTCTAAATGGTCTGAAACGTGTGCAAAAAAATTTGAGCTCGATTTGAGCATACAAATATTTCAACGCGCGCGTACGCGCACGTACCAAGAGAAAATGTGAATTTTGAGAATATGAGTAGAATGCGCATAACTTGAAATAAATGTGACGTGAATTTCATTGAAAAACTTCATTCCATTAATGAGATATGATTGAGAATGTGTTTTCATATAATGACGTCATAGTGACGTCACGGTCGACTGATCACTTTGATTTTAGTTCGATTGCCGTCTTTGGGACACGATACATACATGGTATAAGTTTGAACTTGATAGGCATAGTACTTTCTGAGCTAACCTCTGCACAACTTTTGGGGAGAAATAAAGAAAGAAGAAGACTAGAGATTGTAATTTGTCATCACTGACAAATTAAGGTGATCCGATCTTTTTTTTTAAATCAATGATTCGAGTCCTGATATTGCAAAGTCTCAGCTACAACATATTAAAATCTGAGAGAAATTCACCGAAGCATAAGTAAGATAGTGCTCGATAAAGAGAGTCATGTCAATTTTCACATCTAAAAAATTCCCTCCCATAGAGATAACACGTCATAGCAAAGATAGAAAAAGAAGTACATATGACCTTTGACCCCACTTTGCACAGACAAGATGGCATCTGAGCAAAAAGTGGTTATTTTATGAAATGATCCCTGTAACATGGTCTTTACGTGTGCAAAATATGGGAAAGATAGGACATGTATTCACCAAGATACAGGATGAAACATCTATGACATTTGACCCTAATTTACATACCCAAGATGGCGTCTGATCAAGTAGTTGTAATTTTATGAAATAATTTTCGTGACATGAACTAAACATGTGCAAAATATGAAGGTGATAGGGGCTGTTTTTCTTGAGTTATTGCAAAGAAAGTTGCAAAAAGAAAGAAATATTTCAATACATCGAAGATAAACTTTAATTTCAACGAAGTTTTTTCACGTGATCCCGACAACGTATGAAAAAACGAAGGGCACACTCACGATAGCCCTACATCTCAGCTACAACATATTAAAATCTTAGAGAAATTCACCGAAGCATAAGTGAGCTAGTGCTCGATAAAGATAGTCATGTCAATTTTCATTTCCATAAAAATTGCACTCCCATAGAGATTACACGTAAACTGGTCAAATTTGACAAGGTTACCTTCAATCCATTTTTTCGAGGTGATGTCGTCATCAGATCAAAATTGTTTTATTACATTTATGAAAGAACATTTCATAAGCTACAACATATTGAAATTTGTGTGAAAATTGGCAAAGGATTAGTGAGATACGCTCGAGTAAACTTGAAATTTGATGACGTCATTTTGAAAATTTACTTTTTTTACTTTATTAAGAAATTTGATATCTTTTAATCATTTTATCAGCATAGCCAGCCCATGAAATGACATGTACAACTCATCACCTTTCAGAATATGTAAAGAAAATGGGGGGTCACCGTCCATCCTGACGAGTAAAATCCGATTTAAAATTGGCGGTTTTTTGGCATAGTTGCACTGTGTATCCCCATTGACGCACGCGCGGAATTTTGAATTTGACGGGCCCGTATGACGTCATATTGAGTCGGATCGACTTGAAACTTGGTAGAAATATTCCTTGAAATTTCGGACATCCGATCCGTGTGAAAAAATTGAAAATTTCTATTTCATATTAGCTGTGCGTGCGTATATGTGCGCGCGCGTACGCGTCCGTCCAATTTTTTCAATTTTTCAAAAAATGCTCCAAATGGTCTGAAACGTGTGCAAAAAAAATTTGAGCTGGATTTGAGCATACAAATATTTCAACGCGCGCGTACGCGCGCGTTTTGAGATAAAAATGAATTTTGAGAATATGAGTAGAATGCGCTTGACTTGAAATATATGTGACGTAAATTTCATTGAAATATTCCATTCCATTAATGAGATATGCATGAAAATGTGTTTTCATATAATGACGTCATAGTGACGTCACGGTCGACTGATCACTATGATTTTACTTGCGCTGTCGTCTTTGCGACATGATACATATATGGTATAAGTCTGACATTGAGAGGCAATGCACTTTCTGAGCTAACCTCTGCACAACTTTTGAGGAGAAATAAAGAAGAAGAAAAAAGAATCCGTACAGATACAGAAGGTGATCCGAGAGGATACTCGGATCACCTAACTAGAGATTGTAATTTGTCATTACTGACAAATTAAGGTGATCCGATTTTTTTTTTCATCAATGATTCGAGTCCTGATCGCAATAGGCACGACCATACAGGTTTCGTCTGTTGTTAAAAACGTTGGCCGTGTGATGTTTGAATTCTCGTTTAGAAAAGGGAGTCATATCTGCCATCTTTGGTACCAAATTCCGTATACACTAGATAACGAAGATACAACAACAAATACATATGACCTTTGACCCACCTTTACACTCCCAAGATGGCATCTGAGGAAAAAGTGGTTATTTTGTGAAATGATTCTTGCGACATCGTCTATACGTGTGCAAAATATGGAAAAGATAGGACAGGTATTCGCCAAGATACAAGATGAAACATTTATGACCTTTGACCCTAATTTACATACCCAAGATGTTGTCCGATCAAGTAGTTGTTATTTTATGAAATAATATACGTGACATGAACTAAACATGTGCAGAATATGGGGGTGATAGGGCGTGTTTTTCTTGAGTTATTGCAAAGAAAGTTGCAGAAAGAAAGAAATATCTCAATACATAGAAGATAAGCTTTAATTTCAACCAAGTTTTTTATCGTGATCCCGACATCGTATGAAAAAACAAAATGAAAGCTAACGATAGCGCAAAGTCTCAGCTACAACATATTAAAATCTAGGAGAAATTCACCGAAGGATAAGTGAGCTAGTGCTCGATAAAGACAATCATGTCAATTTTCACATTAAAAAATATTCCCTCCCATAGAGATAACACGTCATTACGAAGATACAAAAAGAAGTACATATGACCTTTGACCTCAATTTGCACAGACAAGATGGCATCTGAGTAAAAAGTAGTTATTTTGTGAAATGATCCTTGTAACATGGTCTTTGCGTTTGCAAAATATGGGAAAGATAGGACATGTATTCACTAAGATACAGGCTGAAACACTTATGACCTTTGACCCTAATTTACATACCCAAGATGGTGTCCGATCAAGTAGTTGTTATTTTATGAAATAATGTACGTGACATGAAGTAAACATGTGCAAAATATAGAAGTGATAGGGCGTGTTTTTCTTGAGTTATTGCAAAGAAAGTTGCAGAAAGAAAGAAATATCTCAATACATCGAAGATAAGCCTGAATTTCAACCAAAATTTTTGACGTGATCCCGACATCGTATGAAAAAACGAAGGGCACACTTACGGTAGCGTAAAGTCTCAGCTACAACATATCACAATCTGGGAGAAATTTACCGAAGGGTAAGTGAGCTAGTGCTCGATAAAGATAGTCATGTCAATTTTCATTTCCACAAAAACTGCACTCCCATAGAGATAACACGTAAACTGGTCAAATTTGACAAGGTTACTTTCAATCCATTTTTACGAGGTGATACCGTTATCCAATCAAAATTTTGTAATTTATGTTTGAAAGAACATTAAATAATCTACAATATACTGAAATCTGGGTGAAAATTGACAAAGGACTAGTGAGATACGCTCGAATGAACTTGATATTTGATGACGTCATTTTGAAAATTTACTTTTTTTACTTTATTAAGAAATTTGCTATCTTTTGATCATTTTGTCAGCATTGCCACCCCATGAAATGACATGTACAACTCATCAGGTTTTAAAATATGTAAAGAAAATGGGGGGTCACCGTCCATCCTGACGAGTAAAATCGAATTTAAAATTAGCAGTTTTTTGGCATAGTTGCACTGTATATCGCCATTGACGCGCGCGCGGAATTTCAACTTTGACGGGCCCGTATGACGTCATATTGAGTCGCATTGATTTGAAACTTGGTATAAATATTCCTTGACATTTCAGACAGCCGATAAGTGTGAAAAAACGGGAAATTTCTATTGCATATGAGCTGTGCGTGCGTATATGTGCGCGCGCGTACGCGTCCGTTCAATTTTTTCAATTTTTCAAAAAATGCTCCAAATGACCTGAAACGTGTGCAAAAAAAATTTGAGCTCGATTGGAGCATGTCAACATTTTAACGCGCGCGTACGCGCACGGTTTGAGTGTAAACTGAAATGTGAGAAAATGTGTAGAATACGCTTGATTTGAACTATATGTGACGTAAATTTCATGGAAAAATTCCTTTCCATTAATGAGATATTAATGAAAATGTGTTTTCATATAATGACGTCATAGTGACGTCACGGTCCATTGATCACAATGATTTTACAAAATCTGTCGTCTTTGTGACATGATACATATATGGTATAATTTTCAAATTGATAGGCAGAGGACTTTCTGAGTTAATCTCTGCACAACTTTTGTCCAGAAATAAAGAATCAGTACAGATACAATAGGTGATCCGAAGGATACTCGGATCACCTAACTAGAGATTGTAATTTGTCATTACTGACAAATTAAGGTGATCCGATTTTTTTTTCATCAATGATTCGAGACCTGATCGCAATAGGCATGACCATACAGGTTTCGTCTGTTGTTAAAAACGTTGGCCGTGTGATGTTTGAATTCTCGTTTAGAAAAGGGAGTCATATCTGCCATCTTTGGTACCAAATTCCGTATACACTAGATAACGAAGATACAACAACAAATACATACGACCTTTGACCCACCTTTACACTCCCAAGATGGCATCTGAGGAAAAAGTGGTTATTTTGTGAAATGATTCTTGCGACATCGTCTATACGTGTGCAAAATATGGGAAAGATAGGACAGGTATTCGCCAAGATACAAGATGAAACATTTATGACCTTTGACCCTAATTTACATACCCAAGATGTTGTCCGATCAAGTAGTTGTTATTTTATGAAATAATGTACGTGACATGAACTAAACATGTGCAGAATATGGGGGTGATAGGGCGTGTTTTTCTTGAGTTATTGCAAAGAAAGTTGCAGAAAGAAAGAAATATCTCAATACATAGAAGATAAGCTTTAATTTCAACCAAGTTTTTTATCGTGATCCCGACATCCTATGAAATAACAAAATGAAATAGCGCAAAGTCTCAGCTACAACATATTAAAATCTGGGAGAAATTTACCGAAGGGTATGTGAGCTAGTGCTCGATAAAGACAATCATGTCAATTTTCACATTTAAAAAAATTCCCTCCCATAGAGATAACACGTCATAACGAAGAAACAAAAAGAAGTACATATGACCTTTGACCTCAATTTGCACAGACAAGATGGCATCTGAGTAAAAAGTGGTTATTTTGTGAAATGATCCTTGTAACATGGTCTTTGCGTTTGCAAAATATGGGAAAGATAAGACATGTATTCACTAAGATATAGGATGAAACACTTATGACCTTTGACCCTAATTTACATACCCAAGATGGTGTCCGATCAAGTAGTTGTTATTTTATGAAATAATGTACGTGACATGAACTAAACATGTGCAAAATATAGAAGTGATAGGGCGTGTTTTTCTTGAGTTATTGCAAAGAAAGTTGCAGAAAGAAAGAAATATCTCAATACATCGAAGATAAGCCTGAATTTCAACCAAAATTTTTGACGTGATCCCGACATCGTATGAAAAAACGAAGGGCACACTTACGGTAGCGTAAAGTCTCAGCTACAACATATCGAAATCTGGGAGAAATTTACCGAAGGGTAAGTGAGCTAGTGCTCGATAAAGATAGTCATGTCAATTTTCATTTCCAGAAAAACTGCACTCCCATAGAGATAACACGTAAACTGGTCAAATTTAACAAGGTTACTTTCAATCCATTTTTACGAGGTGATACCGTTATTCAATCAAAATGTTGTAATTTTATGTTTGAAAGAACATTAAATAAGCTACAACATACTGAAATCTGGGTGAAAATTGACAAAGGACTAGTGAGATACGCTCAAATAAACTTGAAATTTGATGACGTCATTTTGAAAATTTACTTTTTTTACTTTATTAAGAAATTTGCTATCTTTTAATCATTTTGTCAGCATTGCCACCCCATGAAATGACATGTACAACTCATCAGGTTTTAAAATATGTAAAGAAAATGGGGGGTCACCGTCCATCCTGACGAGTAAAATCGAATTTAAAATTAGCAGTTTTTTGGCATAGTTGCACTGTATATCGCCATTGACGCGCGCGCAGAATTTCAACTTTGACGGGCCCGTATGACGTCATATTGGGTCGCATTGATTTGAAACTTGGTATAAATATTCCTTAACATTTCAGACATCCGATCAAAGTGAAAAAACTGGAAATTTCAATTGCACATGAGCTGTGCGTGCGTATATGCGCGCGCGCGTACGCGTCCGTCCGATTTTTTCAATTTTTCAAAAAATGCTCTAAATGGTCTGAAACGTGTGCAAAAAAATTTTGAGCTCGATTGGAGCATACAAATATTTCAACGCGCGCGTACGCGCACGTTTTAAGAGAAAATATGAATTTTGAGAACATGAGTAGAATGCGCATAATTTGAAATATATGTGACGTAAATTTCATTGAAAAATTTCATTCCATTAATGAGATGATTGAGAATGTGTTTTCATATAATGACGTCATAGTGACGTCACGGTCGACTGATCACAATGATACATTAGATTTTTCGTCTTTGGGACATGATGCATACATGGTATAATTTTGAAATTGATAGCCAGCGGACTTTCTGAGCTAACCTCTGCACAACTTTTGCGGAGAAATAAAGAAACAAAGAAGAAGAAAGAATCCGTACAGATACAGAAGGTGATCCGAAGGATACTCGGATCACCTAAAGAAGAAGAACGAGAGATTGTAATTTGTCATCACTGACAAATTAAGGTGATCCGATTTTTTTTAATCAATGATTCGAGTCCTGATCGCAATAGGCATGACCATGCAAGTTTCATCTGTGTTTAGAGACATTGGCCGTGTGATGTTTGGATTCTCATTTAGCAAAGGGTGTCATATCTGCCATGTTTGGTACCAAATTTTATACACTATAACGAACAAACAGCAACAAGTACATATAACCTTTGACCCACCTTTGCACTCCCAAGATGGCATCTGATGAAATAGTGGTTGTAATTTGTCATTACTGACTAATTAAGGTGATTCGATTTTTTTTTTAAATCAATGATTCGAGTCCTGATCGCAATAGGTATGACCAAACAGGTTTCATCTGTGTTTAGAGACATTGACCGTGTGATGTTTGGATTCTCATTTTGAAAAGTGAGTCATGTCTGCCACCTTTGGTGCTGATTCTGTATACACTAGATAACGATGATACAGCAACAAATACATATGATCTTTGACCCACCTTTACACTCCCAAAATGGCATCTGAGGAAAAGGGGGTTATTTTGTGAAATGATTCTCGCGACATCGTCTATAAGTGTGCAAAATATGGGAAAGATAGAACAGGTATTCACCAAGATACAAGATGAAACATTTATGACCTTTGACCCTAATTTACATAACCAAGATGGTGTCCGATCAAGTAGTTGTTACCTTATAAACTAATGTACGTGACATGAACAAAACATGTGCAAAATATGGGGGTACTAGGGAATGTCTTTCATGTGTTATTGCAAAGAAATTAGCAAAAAGAAAGAAATATGAAAATACATCGAAGCTAAGCTTTCATTTAAGAGAAGTTTGTCGATGTGATTTCGACGTCGTTTGAAAAAACGGAGGAAACATTGCCGATAGCGCAAAGTCTCAGCTACAATTCATATTAAAATCTGGGAGAAATTCACCGTAGGATAAGTGAGATAGTGCTCGATAAAGACATTCATGTTAATTTTCTTTTCAAGAAAAACTGCACGCCTATAGAGATAACTCGCAAATGGGTCAAATTTTACAAGGTTACCTTCAATCTATTTTTACGAGGTGAAGACTTCATCAAGCGAAAAATTTGATTGATTAAAACTTATAGAGCATTAAATAAACTACAGCATACTGAAATCTGGGTGAAAATTGGCCAAGGATAAGTGAGATACGCTCGAGTAAACTTGAAATTTGATGACGTCATTTTGAAAATTTACTTTTTTTACTTTATTAAGAAATTTGACATCTGTTAATCATTTTGCCAGCATAGCCATCCCATGAAATGACATGTACAACTCATCAGCTTTCAAAATTAGTAAAGTAAATGGGGGGTCATCGTCCATCCTGACGAGTAAAATCGGATTTAAAATTGGTGGTTTTTTGGCATAGTTGCACTGTATATCGCCATTGACGCGCGCGCGGAATTTCAACTTTGACGGGCCCGTATGACGTCATATTGAGTCGGATTGACTTGAAACTTGGTAGAAATATTCCTTGACATTTCATACATTGGATCCGCGTAAAAAAACGGGAAATTTTCATTGTATATGAGCTGTGCGTGCGTATATGTGCGCGCACGTGCGCGTCCGTCAATTTTTTTTTGAAATACTTTAAATGACCTGAAACGTGTGCAAAACAATTTTGAGGTTGATTGGAGCATGTTAAAATTTCAACGCGCGCGTACGCGCTCGTTTAATATGAACGTGAGTACATTTTATGAAATATATCAATAGAACTTGACTTGAACTATATGATATATAAATTTCATTGACAAATTCCATTCCGTTAATGAGATATATATGTAAACGTGATTTTAGATAATGACGTCATAATGACGTCACGGTTGACTGATCACAATGATGCATTAGATCTGTCGTCCTTATGACATGATACATACATGGTATGAGTTTGAATGTGATAGGCGAAGGACTTTTTGAGTTAACCTCTGCACAACATTTGAGGAGATATAAAGAAAGAATCAGTACAGATACATAAGGTGATCCGAGAGGATACTCGGATCACCTAACTAGAGATTGTAATTTGTCATCACTGACAAATTAAGGTGATCCGATTTTTTTTATCAATGATTCGAGTCCTGATCGCAATAGGCATGACCATACAAGTTTCATCTGTGTTTAGAGACATTGGCCGTGTGATGTTTGCATTCTCATTTAGCAAAGGGAGTCATATCTGCCATGTTAGGTACCAAATATTGTATACACTATAACGAAGAAACAGCAACAAGTACATATGACCGTTGACCCACCTTTGCACTCCTAAGATTGCATCTGATGAAATAGTGGTTATTTTGTGAAATGATTCTCGCGACATCGTCTATACGTGTGAAAAATATGGGAAAGATAGGACAGGTATTCACTAAGATACAAGATGAAACATTTATGACCTTTGACCCTAATTTACATACCCAAGATGTTGTCCGATCTAGTATTTGTTATTTTACGAAATAATGTACGAGCCATGAACTAAACATGTGCAAAATATGGGGGTGATAGGGCGTGTTTTTCTTGAGTTATTGCAAAGAAAGTTGCAGAAAGAAAGAAATATCTCAATACATAGAAGATAAGCTTTAATTTCAACCAAGTTTTTTTATCGTAATTCCGACATCGTATGAAAAAAACGAATGGCACATAACGATAGCGCAAAGTCTCAGCTACAACATATTAAAATCTGGGAGAACTTCACCGAAGGGTAAGTGAGCTAGTGCTCGATAAAGACAATCATGTCAATTTTCACATTTAAAAAAATTCCCTCCCATAGAGATAACACGTCATAACGAAGATACAAAAAGAAGTACATATGACCTTTGACCTCAATTTGCACAGACAAGATGGCATCTGAGTAAAAAGTGGTTATTTTGTGTAATGATCCTTGTAACATGGTCTTTGCGTGTGCAAAATATGGGAAAGATAGGACATGTATTCACTAAGATACAGGGTGAAACACTTATGACCTTTGACCCTAATTTACATACCCAAGATGGTGTCCGATCAAGTAGTTGTTATTTCATGAAATAATTCACGTGACATGAACTAAACATGTGCAAAATATGGAAGTGATAGAGGCCGTTTTTCTTGAGTTATTGCAAAGAAAGTTGCAGAAAGAAAGAAATATCTCAATACATCGAAGATAAGCCTGAATTTCAACCCAATTTTTTGACGTGATTCTGACATCGTATGAAAAAACAAAGGGCACACTTACGGTAGCGTAAAGTCTCAGCTACAACATATTAAAATCTGGGAGAAATTTACCGAAGCTTAAGTGAGCTAATGCTCGATAAAGATAGTAATGTCAATTTTCATTTCCAGAAAAACTGCACTCCCATAGAGATAACACGTAAACTGGTCAAATTTGACAAGATTACATTCAATCCATTTTTACGAGGTGATATCGTTATCCAATCAAAATTTTGTTATTTTATGTTTGAAAGAACATTAAATAAGCTACATCATACTGAAATCTGGGTGAAAATTGCCAAAGGACTAGTGACATACGCTCGAATGAACTTGAAATTTGATGACGTCATTTTGAAAATTTACTTTTTTTACTTTATTAAGAAATTTGATATCTTTTAATCATTTTGTCAGCATTGCCACCCCATGAAATGACATGTACAACTCATCAGCTTTCAAAATATGTACAGAAAATGGGGGGTCACCGTCCATCCTGACGAGTAAAATCGGATTTAAAATTGGCGGTTTTTTGGCATAGTTGCACTGTATATCGCCATTGACGCGCGCGCGGAATTTCAACTTTGACGGGCCCGTATGACGTCATATTGAGTCGGATTGAATTGAAACTTGGTAGAAATATTCCTTGACATTTCAGACAGCCGATAAGTGTGAAAAAACGGGAAATTTCTATTGCATATGAGCTGTGCGTGCGTATATGTGCGCGCGCGTACGCGTCCGTCCAATTTTTTCAATTTTTCAAAAAATGCTCCAAATGACCTGAAACGTGTGCAAAAAAAAATTGAGCTCGATTGGAGCATGTCAACATTTTAACGCGCGCGTACGCGCACGGTTTGAGTGTAAACTGAAATGTGAGAAAATGTGTAGAATACGCTTGATTTGAACTATATGTGACGTAAATTTCATGGAAAAATTCCTTTCCATTAATGAGATATTAATGAAAATGTGTTTTCATATAATGACGTCATTGTGACGTCACGGTCCATTGATCACAATGATTTTACAAAATCTGTCGTCTTTGTGACATGATACATATATGGTATAATTTTGAAATTGATAGGCAGAGGACTTTCTGAGTTAATCTCTGCACAACTTTTGTCCAGAAATAAAGAATCAGTACAGATACAATAGGTGATCCGAAGGATACTCGGATCACCTAACTAGAGATTGTAATTTGTCATTACTGACAAATTAAGGTGATCCGATTTTTTTTTTAATCAATGATTCGAGGTCTGATCGCAATAGGCATGACCATACAGGTTTCATCTGTGTTTAGAGACATTGGCCGTGTGATGTTTGGATTCTCATTTAGAAAAGGGAGTCATATCTGTCATCTTTGGTACCAAATTCTGTATACACTAGATAACGAAGATACAGCAACAAATACATAATTTAGGCATGACCATACAGGTTTCATCTGTGTTTAGGGACATTCGCCGTGTGATATTTGGAATCTCATTTAGAAAAGCGAGTCAGACCTGCCATCTTTGGTACCAAATTCCGTATACACTGTAACGAAGATACAGAATGAAGTATATTTGACCATTGACCCCACTTTGCACAGCCAGGATGGCATCTAAGCAAAAAGTGGTTATTTCGTAAAATGATTCTTGTAACATGGTCTTTGCGTGTGCAAAATATAGAAGAGATAGGACATGTATTCACTAAGATACAGAATGAAGCATTTATCACCTTTGACCCTAATTTACATACCCAAGATGGTGTCTGATCAAGAAGTTGTTATTTTATGAAATAATGTACGTGACATGAACTAAACATGTGCAAAATTTGAGGGTGATAGACGCTGTTTTTCTTGAGTTATTGCAAAGAAAGTTGCAGAAAGAAAAGAAACATCTCAATACATTGAAGATAAACTTTAAATTCAACCACGTTTTTTAACGTGATCCCGACATCGTATGAAAAAGACGAAGGGTAAAATACGATAGCCCAAAGTCTCAGCTACAACATATTAAGATCTGGGAGAAATTCACCGAAGCATAAGTGAGCTATTGCTCGAAAAAGATAGTCATGTCAAATTTCATTTGCAGAAAAACTGCACTCCCATAGAGATAACACGTCATAATTCAGTTCAGTTCAGTTCAGTTTTTATTTCTGCATTTCAAAATCAATACTGCAATACTGCATTTCAAAATCAATAATGAAGATACAGAAAGAAGAATATATGACCTTTGACCGCACTTTTCACAGACATGATGGCATCTGAGCAAAAAGTGGTTATTTTGTGAAATGATTCTTGTAACATGGTCTTTGCGTGTGCAAAATATGGGAGAGATAGGACATGTATTCACCAAGATACAGGATGAAACATTTATGACCTTTCACCCTAATTTACATACCCAAGATGGTGTCCGATCAAGTAATTGTTATTTTATGAAATAATGTACGTGACATGAACAAAACATGTGCAAAATATGGGATTAATAGCCATTGTTGTTGTTCATCTATTGCACAGAAAGTAGTAGAAAGAAAGAAAAATAAAGAAAAAATTATGTTATTTTTATAGAAATTTGAAGGAGAAGCATGAAAAAAATCAGAAAAAGATAAAGTTAGGAAAGGAGATTAAGACTAACTAAAGAAAAAGAAGAAAAAATAGTGTTTAAAAAATTTAAAAACAACTGGCAGGGGTGAGCATCGAACCAGGGACCTTAGGATTACGAGTCGGATGCGCTATGCAATGACCTATTTCATGCTCCATAGGCCCTGTGTATTAAGCAAAATGACGCTGCATCGAAGCCACATGCAATTTTCAACCAAATTTTTCGACGTGATGCCGACGTCGTATGAAAAAATGGAGGGCACAGTTACGATAGCCCAAAGTCTCAGCTACAACATACTAAAATCTGGCAAAAATTCACCGAAGCATAAGTGAGCTAGTGCTCGAAAAAGATAGTCATGTCAATTTTCACTGCCAGAAAAACTGCTCTCCCATAGAGATAACACGTAAACTGGTCAAATTTTACAAGGATACTTTCAATCCATTTTTACGAGGTGATGACGTTATCCAATCATAATGTTGTTTTTACATTAATGAAAGAAGATTTCATAAGCTACAACATACTGAAATCTGGGTGAAAATTGGCGAAATTTAAGTGAGATACGCTCGAGTGAATTTGAAATTTGATGACGTCATTTTGAAAATTTACTTTGTTTACTTTATTAAGAAATGTGATATGTTTTAATCATTTTTTCAGTATCGCCAACCCATGAAATGACATTACAACTCATCAGCTTTTAGAATATATCAAGAAAATGGGGGGTCACCGTCCATCCTGACGAGTAAAATCCGATTTAAAATTGGCGGTTTTTTGGCATAGTTGCACTGTGCATCCCCATTGACGCACGCGCGGAATTTTTAATTTGACGGGCCCGTATGACGTCATATTGAGTCGGATCGACTTGAAACTTGATAGAAATATTCCTTGACATTTTGGACATCCGATCCGTGTGAAAAAACTGAAAATTTCTATTGCATATGAGCTGTGCGTGCGTATATGCGCGCGCGCGTACGCGTCCGTCCGATTTTTTCAATTTTTCAAAAAATGCTCCAAATGGTCTGAAACGTGTGCAAAAAAATTTGAGCTCGATTTGAGCATACAAATATTTCAACGCGCGCGTACGCGCACGTATCAAGAGAAAATGTGAATTTTGAGAATATGAGTAAAATGCGCATAACTTGAAATATCTGTGACGTAAATTTCATTGAAAAACTTCATTCCATTAATGAGATATGATTGAGAATGTGTTTTCATATAATGACGTCATAGTGACGTCACGGTCGACTGATCACTTTGATTTTAGTTCGATTGCCGTCTTTGGGACACGATACATACATGGTATAAGTTTGAACTTGATAGACATAGCACTTTCTGAGCTAACCTCTGCACAACTTTTGGGGAGAAATAAAGAAAGAAGAACTAGAGATTGTAATTTGTCATTACTGACAAATTAAGGTGATCCGACTTCTTTTTTTATCAATGATTCGAGTCCTGATCGCAATAGGCATGACCATACAGGTTTCATCTGTGTTTAGAGACATTGGCCGTGTGATGTTTGGATTATCATTTAGAAAAGGGAGTCATGTCTGCCATCTTTGGTACTAATTCTGTATACACTAGATAACGATGATACAGCAACAAATACATGTGGCCTTTAACCCACCTTTACACTCCCAAGATGGCATCTGAGCAAAAAGTGGTTATTTTGTGAAATGATTCTTGTAACTTGGTCTTTGCGTGTGCAAAATATCGGAAAGATAGGACATGTATTCACCAAGACACAGGATGAAACATCTATGACCTTTGACCCTAATTTACATACCCAAGATGGTGTCCGATCAAGTAGTTGTTATTTTATGAAATAATGCACGTGACATGAACTAAACATGTGCAAAATATCGGGGTGATAGAGGCTATTTTTCCTGAGTTATTGCAAAGAAAGTTGCAGAAAGAAAGAAATATCTCAATACATCAAAGATAAGCTTTAATTTCAACCAAATTTTTTGACGTGATCCTGACATCGTATGAAAAAACGAAGGGCACACTTACGGTAGCGTAAAATCTCAGCTACAACATATTAAAATCTGGGAGAAATTCACCGAAGGGTAAGGGAGCTAGTGCTCGATAAGGATAGTCATGTCAATTTTCATTTCCAGAAAAACTGCATTCCCATAGAGATAACACGTAAACTGGTCAAATTTGACAAGATTACTTTCAATCCATTTTTACGAGGTGATGCTGTCATCCAATCAAAATGTTGTTATTACATTAATGAAAGAGCATTTCATAAGCTACAACATACTGAAATCTCGGTGAAAATTAGCAAAGGGTTAGTGAGATACGCTCGAATGAACTTGAAATTTGATGATGTCATTTTGAAAATTTGCTTTTTTTACTTTTTTAAGAAATTTGATATCTTTCAATCATTTTGCCAGCATTGCCACCGCATGAAATGACATGTACAACTCATTAGCTTTCAGAATATGTAAAGAAAATGGGGGGTCACCGTCCATTCTGACAAGTAAATTCGGATTTATAATTGGCGGTTTTTTTGGCATAGTTGCACTGTATATCGCCATTGACGCGCGCGCGGAATTTCAACTTTGACTGGCCCGTATGATGTCATATTGAGTCGGATTGACTTGAAACTTGGTAGAATTATTCCTTGACATTTTAAACATCCGATCCGTATGAAAAACTGAGAAATTTATATTGCATATGAGTTGTGCGTGCGTATATGCGCGCGCGCGTACGCGTCCGTCCAATTTTTTCAATTTTTCAAAAAATGCTGCAAATGGTCTGAAACGGATGCAAAAAAATTCTGAGCTCGATTTGAGCATACAAATATTTCAACGCGCGCGTACGCGCACGTCTTAAGGTGTAGATGATTTTTGAGAATATGGGTAGAATCCGCTTGACATGAAATATATGTGACGTAAATTTCATTCAAAAATTCCGTTCCATTAATGAGATATTAATGAGAATGTGTTTTCATATAATGACGTCATAGTGACGTCACGGTCGACTGATCACTATGATTTTATTAGATCTGTCGTCTTTGTGACATGATACATATATGATATAATTTTGAAATTGATAGGTGCAGCACTTTCTGAGCTAATCGCTGCACAACTTTTGTCCAGAAATAAATAAAGAATCCGTACAGATACAATAGGTGATCCGAAGGATACTCGGATCACCTAACTAGAGATTGTAATTTGTCATTACTGACAAATTAAGGCGATCCGATTTTTTTTTTTCATCAATGATTCGAGTCCTGATCGCAATAGGTATGACCATACAGGTTTCGTCTGTTGTTAAAAACGTTGGCCGTGTGATGTTTGAATTCTCGTTTAGAAAAGGGAGTCATATCTGCCATCTTTGGTACCAAATTCCGTATACACTAGATAACGAAGATACAACAACAAATACATATGACCTTTGACCCACCTTTACACTCCCAAGATGGCATCTGAGGAAAAAGTGGTTATTTTGTGAAATGATTCTTGCGACATCGTCTATACGTGTGCAAAATATGGAAAAGATAGGACAGGTATTCGCCAAGATACAAGATGAAACATTTATGACCTTTGACCCTAATTTACATACCCAAGATGTTGTCCGATCAAGTAGTTGTTATTTTATGAAATAATGTACGTGACATGAACTAAACATATGCAGAATATGGGGGTGATAGGGCGTGTTTTTCTTGAGTTATTGCAAAGAAAGTTGCAGAAAGAAAGAAATATCTCAATACATAGAAGATAAGCTTTAATTTCAACCAAGTTTTTTATCGTGATCCCGACATCGTATGAAAAAACGAAATCAAAATTAACGATAGCGTAAAGTCTCAGCTACAACATATTAAAATCTAGGAGAAATTCACCGAAGGATAAGTGAGCTAGTGATCGATAAAGACAATCATGTCAATTTTCACATTAAAAAAAATTCCCTCCCATAGAGATAACACGTCATAACGAAGATACAAAAAGAAGTACATATGACCTTTGACCTCAATTTGCACAGACAAGATGGCATCTGAGTAAAAAGTGGTTATTTTGTGAAATGATCCTTGTAACATGGTCTTTGCGTTTGCAAAATATGGGAAAGATAGGATATGTATTCACTAAGATACAGGATGAAACACTTATGACCTTTGACCCTAATTTACATACCCAAGATGGTGTCCGATCAAGTAGTTGTTATTTTATGAAATAATGTACGTGACATGAACTAAACATGTGCAAAATATAGAAGTGATAGGGCGTGTTTTTCTTGAGTTATTGCAAAGAAAGTTGCAAAAAGAAAGAAATATCTCAATACATCGAAGATAAGCCTGAATTTCAACCAAAATTTTTGACGTGATCCCGACATCGTATGAAAAAACAAAGGGCACATTTCCGGTAGCGTAAAGTCTCAGCTACAACATATCAAAATCTGGGAGAAATTTACCGAAGGGTAAGTGAGCTAGTGCTCGATAAAGATAGTCATGTCAATTTTCATTTCCAGAAAAACTGCACTCCCATAGAGATAACACGTAAACTGGTCAAATTTGACAAGGTTACTTTCAATCCATTTTTACGAGGTGATACCGTTATCCAATCAAAATTTTGTAAGTTTATGTTTGAAAGAACATTAAATAAGCTACAACATACTGAATTCTGGGTGAAAATTGACAAAGGACTAGTGAGATACACTCGAATGAACTTGATATTTGATGACGTCATTTTGAAAATTTACTTTTTTTACTTTATTAAGAAATTTGCTATCTTTTGATCATTTTGTCAGCATTGCCACCCCATGAAATGACATGTACAACTCATCAGGTTTTAAAATATGTAAAGAAAATGGGGGGTCACCGTCCATCCTGACGAGTAAAATCGAATTTAAAATTAGCAGTTTTTTGGCATAGTTGCACTGTATATCGCCATTGACGCGCGCGCGGAATTTCAACTTTGACGGGCCCGTATGACATCATATTGAGTCGCATTGATTTGAAACTTGGTATAAATATTCCTTGACATTTCAGACAGCCGATAAGTGTGAAAAAACGGGAAATTTCTATTGCATATGAGCTGTGCGTGCATATATGTGCGCGCGCGTACGCGTCCGTCCAATTTTTTCAATTTTTCAAAAAATGCTCCAAATGACCTGAAACGTGTGCAAAAAAAATTTGAGCTCGATTAGAGCATGTCAACATTTTAACGCGCGCGTACGCGCACGGTTTGAGTGTAAACTGAAATGTGAGAAAATGTGTAGAATACGCTTGATTTGAACTATATGTGACGTAAATTTCATGGAAAAATTCCTTTCCATTAATGAGATATTAATGAAAATGTGTTTTCATATAATGACGTCATAGTGACGTCACGGTCCATTGATCACAATGATTTTACAAAATCTGTCGTCTTTGTGACATGATACATATATGGTATAATTTTCAAATTGATAGGCAGAGGACTTTCTGAGTTAATCTCTGCACAACTTTTGTCCAGAAATAAAGAATCAGTACAGATACAATAGGTGATCCGAAGGATACTCGGATCACCTAACTAGACCCGGAATTTGTCAAGACTGACAAATTAGGTGATCCGATTTTTTTTAAATCAATGATTCGAGTTTTCACCTGAGATTAGGGACATTGGTCGTGTGATGTTTGGATTCTCATTTTGAAAAGGGAGTCAGACCTGCCATATTGGGTACCGAATTCCGTATACACTATCAAAGATGCAGAATGAAGTATATTTGACCTTTGACCCCACTTTGCACCCCCAAGATGGCATCTGAGCAAAAAATGGTTATTTTGTGAAATGATTCTTGTAACATGGTCTTTCCGTGTGCAAAATATGGGAAAGATAAGACATTTATTCACCAAGATACAGGATGAAACATTTATGACCTTTGACCCTAGTTTTGACCCTAGTTTACATACCCAAGATGGTGTCTGATCAAGTAGTTGTTATTTTATGAAATAATGTACGTAACATTAACTAAACATGTGCAAAATATGGGGTTGATAGGGGCTATTTTTCTTGAGTTATTGCAAAGAGAATTGGAAAAAGAAAGAAATATGAAAATACATCGAAGATAACCTTTAATTTTAACCACGTTTTTGGACGTGATCCCGACACCATATGAACGAGACATGAAAACTCGTCACATTGAGGACGAGTTAGGTGATACGCTTGTGGTCATGAGATGACAGTCATCTGTGATCGACAAAGAAAAGAATGTGATATAGGCACCTTGAAGTTATATTGAGCGTGCATGCGAAACCGTATCTGTAACCACTCGACCACGGGTCATCCACGGAAATGGTAAGACAAAAAAACAACAACAATGTATAGATATAACGGGGGGAAAGTCAATGCCCACTCAACTAACGTGGCCGTGTGAACATCTATTGCATTGCTAGACGGAAAAGCGGCCTTGTAACGACTGAGGTCGCTATGCCATTTCTGGCAACTTGGGAAAAATACGTCCCGCAGACATAAAACCTATAATCGGCTGGTTTTGATACCTTGCCTTTAATCACAATTTTCAGTGTAATGACGTCATCAAATTACAAAACAATGACATGGTCTTGAAAGAAAATTGTTCAAAGTACAACACCTCAGTCGTCGTCATTACATACTATGATCGGTTTGACAAAGTCAACCTGCAAAATGTTGCTGCAGTCGAAGCAATGTGGTCTCCAACACACAAAAAAGAGGGATATGGCGTGTGTGTGTGTCTGTGTGTGTGTATAGGTGCGTTTATATACGAACGTGATTTCTACATGGACGAATATGTAATACAAAATTGAAGAAAAAAAAACAGTAAAGTAGCTAATTATTTTGTTTCGTGATCTTGTGGGGTTCGAACCCGCAACCTCAAGTCTCTGAGACGTCGCCTTTAACCACTCGGCGACACGTCTCGACGGGAAAATATGGGGAACGTTATGGACTTGAAAGACAGTTGTTCAATATATAACACATTCATCGTACGTTGTCAGTTTGCTATTGACATGACGATCTATCATTTGAATATGAGGCAGGCATTAGTACCTGTATGAAATTATTATAGGCATGGTTATCAAATTGCCCTAAAATATCCTTATAATTGCCTTATTTTTACACACAGTTACGCTATCCCTTTAAACTCGTCACAGTTTAATCAGAATCATTAACATCATACATTAGTACCATATTCAGTTCCATAGCTGATCACGTTTGCTAATCAATTAAGAGTAATTGTCTAGCATGTGTCATATGGCCAACCTGTATACACACGTATATACACACACACAATGCTAAATGTATGTATCAAACATCTGTAACACAGCTTTGAACTAACTATAGGAATTATCGCTGCACTTATCATCCATACTTTTTATCACTATCTGAAACTCCACAAAAACCACTAATTGACAAATAATCATCAATACAGAAGACTGAATACCTTTTTTACAATGTATAGCTTGTTACATGTATAAATCAGCACAAAGTAACCACGACTACATTGTGTTACTGAATTAATATGAACAAATTTCATGTTGTGACAGTATACTATATCAGTTTGAAAAGCCCAACCTGCAAAACTATAATTTTGCAGCAGTCGAAGTAATGCAGTCTCCAACGCAAAACAAAGGTATACTGTGTGAGTGTGTGCGTATAGGTGTGTTTACATGCAAACGTGATTTCTACATGGACGAAGGTGTAGTACTCTATTGAAGAAAAAAAGTAAAAAAAAATATATTATTTTCTTTCGTGCTCTTGTGAGGATCGAACCCGTACGTGTGCAACCTCACGTTTCTAAGACGACGCCTCTAACCACTCGACCATACGTCTCGACGAGAAAATTAGAGGAACGTAAGCTTATGTACGTGAAAGATGAATCAGGAATCGTTTGGTCCGCATTCCATTCTCATTTTCAGTTTTAAATTGCAAAATTGTCAACCTCATGAGGAGATTTCAAAGAATAAAATGCATGATTACTGCAGCTTATTGTCACAGCTACAACATAAATAAGTTTCAGAGGAAATGAAGCAAAATCAGCTGAGATAAAGGTGCTTAAACGTTGTCAAGTCAATGCATGGTTTCTAAAAAAATCACCTCCCATAGACATAACACGTAAACTTGTCCGATTTTGCGTCTTTACCTTTAAACACAATTTAAAGCATGATGACGTCATCAAATTTCAAAACCATGACATGGACTTGAAAGGCAAATGTTCAAAGTACAACATATCTGAATTTGGGATAATATTGAGCTTAAACAACAGAGATACGAGCAAATGAATGTCAGAAACAGTACCTCAAAAAAAATAATTCCACTTTTTTGATTTCAGATGACGATATGATGACGTCATAATGTAATTATGGAAATAATGATACTTGAAACGTCATGTCCAATTTATATGCTTTTGTAATATGCAATAAAAACATAGGGTCACCTGACGTTTTAAAGAGCTATGGCGAAATAAACAAAGACATGTTTTTTCACTATATTTGCACATAGACGCGCACGCGAAATTTGAACTTTGACGCAAGTGCATTGCTTTGTTATTTGTAGGAATCGATTAGAAATCAATGGATATTGTTGCTCAAAGTATCAGGAATCCAAATCTGTCAAAAAAAGTGTATTTTCATGTTGCTGACGCGCTGTGCGCGCGAAAATGCGCGGACGGACGCGCACGCGCAAAATTGTTTGAAACGCATAAAATTGTCTGAAACTTCGAGATTTCCCATTGGAAAGTTGTTTTGAGCCTTTTAAAATTTTGACGCGCGCTTACGCGCACTTAATGATGTCCTAGGTAATTAGCATCAAAAGAAGTAAGATAGAACGTGACCTGAACTTTATGTCCACAAAAAATGATACAGAAATGACCTTTAGTTATGAAGTTATGATCGATCATGTAACATGGTCCAAAAATCACAAAATGGCGCCTAGACGACGTCATAGATATGTTACTGTCATGAAAACCTTATTGTGGCTAGATATTGTCATGAGACATGTTCCCTGAAAATGTCATGTTATTCCGTAATGTCATTCTTGAGATATTGATGACACAAAATTGTCCAGAAAGAAAGAAGAATAAAAAGAAACTAGACTCGGAATTTGTCAACACTGACAAATTAGGTGATCCGATCTCTTCGAAAGTCAATGATTTGAGTCCTGATCCCAATAGGCATGACCGTAAAGGTTCATCTGTGGTTATGGACATTGGCCGTGTGATGTTTGGATTCTCATTTAAAAAAAAGGGAGTCGGGTTTGCCATCTTTGGTACCATATTCCGTATACACTATAACGAAGATACAGAATAAAGTATATTTGACCATTGACCCCACTTTGCACAGCCAAGATGGCATCTGAGAAAGAAATGGTTATTTTGTGAAATGATCCTGGTAACGTGATCTTTGTGTGTGCAAAATATTGGAAAGATAGGACATGTATTCACCAAGATACAGGATGAAACATTTATGACCTTTGACCCTAATTTACATACCCAAGATGGTGTCTGATCAAGAAGTTGTTATTTTATGAAATAATGTAGGTGACATGAACTAAACATGTGCAAAATATGGGATTGATAACCATTGTTGTTCTTCATCTATTGCACAGAATGTAGTAGAAAGAAAGAAAAATAAAGAAAAAATTATGTTATTTTATAGAAATTTGAAGGAGAAGCATTAAAAAATCAGAAAAAGATAAAAATAGGAAGGGAGATTAAGACTAAATAAAGAAAAAGAAGAAAAAAAGAGTTTGAAAAAAAAAATATTGGCAAGGGTGAGGCTCGAACCAGGGACCTTAGGATTACGAGTCGGATGCGCTATGCAATGACCTATTTCATGCTCCATAGGCCCTGTGTATTAAGCAAAATGACGCTGCATCGAAGCCACGTGCCATTTTCAACCAAGTTTTTCGACGTGATGCCGGCCTCGTATGAAAAAATGGAGGGCACATTAACGATAGCCCAAAGTCTCAGCTACAACATACTAAAATCTGGGAAAAATTCACCGAAGCATAAGTGAGCTAATGCTCGAAAAAGATAGTCATGTCAATTTTCACTGCCAGAAAAACTGCTCTCCCATAGAGATAACACGTAAACTGGTCAAATTTGACAAGATTACATTTAATCCATTTTTACGAGGTGATGCCGCCATCCAATCAAAATGTTGTAATAACATTAATGAAAGAACATTTAATAAGCTACAACATACTGAAATCTGGGTGAAAATTGGCAAAGGATAAGTGAGATACGCCCAAGTAAACTTGAAAATTGATGACGTCATTTTGAAAATTTACTTTTTTTACTTTATTAAGAAATTTGATATCTTTGAATCACTTTTTCAGTATCGCCAACCCATAAACTGACATGTACAACTCATCAGCTTTCAGAATATGTAAAGAAAATTGGGGGTCACCGTCCATCCTGACGAGTAAAATCGGATTTAAAATTGGCGGTTTTGGGGCATTGTTGTACTGTATATCGCCATTGACGCGCGCGCGGAATTTCAACTTTGACAGTCCCGTATGACGTCATATTGAGTCGGATTGACTTGAAACTTGCTAGAAATATTCCTTGACTTTTCAGACATCCGATAAATGTAAAAAATCGGGAAATTTCTGTTGCATATGAGCTGTACGTGCGTATATGTGCGCGCGCGTACGCGTCCGTCCAATTTTTTCAATTTTTCAAAAAATGCTCCAAATGGTCTGAAACGTATGCAAAAAAAATTTGAGCTTGATTGGAGCATACAAATATTTCAACGCGCGCGTACGCGCACGTCTTTACGATGCGAGGAATTCTGAAAATATGGGTAGAATTCCCTTGAATTGAAATTTATGTGACGTAAATTTCATTGAGAAATTCCACTCCATTAATGAGATATGATTGAAAATGTGTTTTCATATAATGACGTCATAGTGACGTCACGGTCGACTGATCACTACGATTTTACTTGACATGTCGTCTTTGGGACATGATACACATATGGTATAAGTTTGACATTCATAGGCAATGCACTTTCTGAGCTAGTCTCTACACAACTTTTGCGGAGAAATAAAGAAGAAGAAGAAGAAGAAGAAGAACAAAGAATCAGTACAGATACAGAAGGTGATCCGAGAGGATTCTCGGATCACCTAATAAAGAGAGATTTTGACAATCACAATAGGTGATACGCTGATAGCGTATCACCTAACGAGACATGAAAACTCGTCACATTGAGGACGAGTTAGGTGATACGCTTGTGGTCATCAGATGACAGTCATCTGTGATCGACAAAGAAAAGAATGTGATATAGGCACCTTGAAGTTATATTGAGCGTGCATGCGAAACCGTTTCTGTAACCACTCGGCCACGGGTCATCCACGGAAATGGTAAGACAGAAAAACAACAACAATGTATAGATATAACGGGGGGAAAGTCAATGCCCACTCAACTAACGCGGCCGTGTGAACATCTATTGCATTGCTAGACGGAAAAGCGGCCTTGTAACGACTGAGGTCGCTATACCATTTCTGGCAACTTGGGAAAAATACGTCCCGCAGACATAAAACCTATAATCGGCTGGTTTTGATACCTTGCCTTTAATCACAATTTTCAGTGTAATGACGTCATCAAATTACAAAACAATGACATGGTCTTGAAAGAAAATTGTTCAAAGTACAACACCTCAGTCGTCGTCATTACATACTATGATCGGTTTGACAAAGTCAACCTGCAAAATTTTGCTGCAGTCGAAGCAATGTGGTCTCCAACACACAAAAAAGAGGGATATGGCGTGTGTGTGTGTCTGTGTGTGTGTATAGGTGCGTTTATATACGAACGTGATTTCTACATGGACGAATATGTAATACAAAATTGAAGAAAAAAAAACAGTAAAGTAGCTAAGTATTTTGTTTCGTGATCTTGTGAGGTTCGAACCCGCAACCTCACGTCTCTGAGACGTCGCCTTTAACCACTCGGCGACACGTCTCGACGGGAAAATATGGGGAACGTTATGGACTTGAAAGACAGTTGTTCAATATATAACACATTCATCATACGTTGTCAGTTTGCTATTGACATGACGATCTATCACATGAATATGAGGGAGGCATTAGTACCTGTATGAAATTATTATAGGCATGGTTATCAAATTGCCCTAAAATATCCTTATAATTGCCTTATTTTTACACACAGTTACGCTATCCCTTTAAACTCGTCACAGTTTAATTAGAATCATTAACATCATACATTAGTACCATATTCAGTTCCATAGCTGATCACGTTTGCTAATCAATTAAGAGTAATTGTCTAGAATGTGTCATATGGCCAACCTGTATACACACGTATATACACACACACAATGCTAAATGTATGTATCAAACATCTGTAACACAGCTTTGAACTAACTATAGGAATTATCGCTGCACTTATCATCCATACTTTTTATCACTATCTGAAACTCCACAAAAACCACTAATTGACAAATAATCATCAATACAGAAGACTGAATACCTTTTTTACAATGTATAGCTTGTTACATGTATAAATCAGCACAAAGTAACCACGACTACATTGTGTTACTGAATTGATATGAACAAATTTCATTTTGTTACAGTATACTGTATCAGTTTGAAAAGCCCAACCTGCAAAACTATAATTTTGCAGCAGACGAAGTAATGCAGTCTCCAACGCAAAACAAAGGTATACTGTGTGAGTGTGTGCGTATAGGTGTGTTTACATGCAAACGTGATTTCTACATGGACGAAGGTGTAGTACTCCATTGAAGAAAAAAAGTTAAAAAAAATTATTATTTTCTTTCGTGCTCTTGTGAGGATCGAACCCGTACGTGTGCAACCTCACGTTTCTAAGACGACGCCTCTAACCACTCGGCCATACGTCTCGACGAGAAAATTAGAGGAACGTAAGCTTATGTACGTGAAAGATGAATCACGAATCGTTTGGTCCGCATTCCATTCTCATTTTCAGTTTTAAATTGCAAAATTGTCAACCTCATGAGGAGATTTCAAAGAATAAAATGCATGATTACTGCAGCTTATTGTCACATCTACAACATAAATAAGTTTCAGAGGAAATGAAGCAAAATCAGCTGAGATAAAGGTGCTTAAACGTTGTCAAGTCAATGCATGGTTTCTAAAAAAATCACCTCCCATAGACAATACACGTAAACTTGTCCGATTTTGCGTCTTTACCTTTAAACACAATTTAAAGCATGATGACGTCATCAAATTTCAAAACCATGACATGGACTTGAAAGGCAAATGTTCAAAGTACAACATATCTGAATTTGGGATAATATTGAGCTTAAACAACAGAGATACGAGCAAATGAATGTCAGAAACAGTACCTCAAAAAAATTAATTCCACTTTTTTGATTTCAGATGACGATATGATGACGTCATAATGTAATTATGGAAATAATGATACTTGAAACGTCAAGTCCAATTTATATGCTTTTGTAATATGCAATAAAAACATAGGGTCACCTGACGTTTTAAAGAGCTATGGCGAAATAAACAAAGACATGTTTTTTCACTATATTTGCACATAGACGCGCACGCGAAATTTGAACTTTGACGCAAGTGCATTGCTTTGTTATTTGTAGGAATCGATTAGAAATCAATGGATATTGTTGCTCAAAGTATCAGGAATCCAAATCTGTCAAAAAAAGTGTATTTTCATGTTGCTGACGCGCTGTGCGCGCGAAAATGCGCGGACGGACGCGCACGCGCAAAATTGTTTGAAACGCATAAAATTGTCTGAAACTTCGAGATTTCCCATTGGAAAGTTGTTTTGAGCCTTTTAAAATTTTGACGCGCGCTTACGCGCACTTAATGATGTCCTAGGTAATTAGCATCGAAAGAAGTAAGATAGAACGTGACCTGAACTTTATGTCCACAAAAAATGATACAGAAATGACCTTTAGTTATGAAGTTATGATCGATCATGTAACATGGTCCAAAAATCACAAAATGGCGCCTAGACGACGTCATAGATATGTTACTGTCATGAAAACCTTATTGTGGCTAGATATTGTCATGAGACATGTTCCCTGAAAATGTCATGTTATTCCGTAATGTCATTCTTGAGATATTGATGACACAAAATTGTCCAGAAAGAAAGAAGAATAAAAAGAAATAAAGAGAGATTTTGACAATCACAATAGGTGATACGCTGATAGCGTATCACCTAATAAAAAGAAATAAAGAGAGATTTTGACAATCACAATAGGTGATACGCTGATAGCGTATCACCTAAAAAGAAATAAAGAGAGATTTTGACAATCACAATAGGTGATACGCTGATAGCGTATCACCTAAAAACAAAGGGATTTTGTACGATAGCGCAAAGTCTGACCTACAACATATTAAAATCTGGGAGAAATTCACTGAAGGATAAGTGAGCTAGTGCTCGATAAAGACAATCATGTCAATTTTCACATCTAAAAAAATTCCCTCCCATAGAGATAACACGTCATAACGAAGATAAAGAAAGAAGTACATATGACCTTTGACCCCGATCTGCACAGACAAGATGGCATCTGAGCAAAAAGTGGTTATTTTGTGAAATAATCCTTGTAACACGGTCTTTACGTGCGCAAAATATGGGGAAGATAGAACATGTATTCACCAAGATACAGGATGAAACATTTATGACCTTTGACCCTAATTTACATACCCAAGATGGCGTCTGATGAAGTAGTTGTTATTTTATGAAATAATGTACGTGACATGAACTAAACATGTGCAAAATATAGTGGTGATGGGGTATGTTTTTCTTGAGTTATTGCAAAGAAAGTTGGAAAAAGAAAGAAATATGAAAATACATCGAAGATAGGCTTTGATTTCAACCAAGTTTTTGGACGTGATCCCGATACCGTATGAAAAAATGAAGGGCACACTTACGATAGACCAAAGTCTCAGCTACAACATATTAAAATCTTAGAGAAATTCACCGAAGCATAGGTGAGCTAGTGCTCGAAAAAGATAGTCATGTCAATTTTCATTTCCAGAAAAACTGCACTCCCATTAAGATAACACGTAAACTGGTCAAATTTGACAAGATTACTCTCTATCCAATATTACGAGGTGATGCCGTCATCTAATCAAAATGTTGTTATTATATTAATGAAAGAACATTTAGTAAGCTACAACATACTGAAATCTGGGTGAAAATTGGCAAAGGATAAGTGAGATACGCTCGAGTAAACTTGTAATTTGATGACGTCATTTTGAAAATTTCCTTGTTTTACTTTATTAAGAAATTTGATATCTTTTAATCATTTTTCCAGCATCGCCAACCCATGAAATGACATGTACAACTCATCAGCTTTCAGAATATGTAAAAAAAAATGGGGAATCACCGTCCATCCTGACGAGTAATATCGGATTTAAAATTGGCGGTTTTTTGGCATTGTTGCACTGTATATCGCCATTGACGCGCGCGCGGAATTTCAACTTTGACGGGCTCGTACGACGTCATATTGAGTCGGATTGACTTGAAACTTGGTAGACATATTCCCTGACATTTCAGGCAGGCGATAAGTGTGAAAAAATGGGAAATTTCTATTGCATATGAGCTGTGCGTGCGTATATGCGCGCGCGCGTACGCGTCCGTAAATTTTTTTCAATTTTTCAAAAAATGCTCTAAATGGTCTGAAACGTGTGCAAAAAAAATTTGAGCTCGATTTGAGCATACAAATATTTCAACGCGCGCGTACGCGCACGTTTTAAGGTATAGATGAATTTTGAGAATATGAATAGAATGCGCTTGACTTGAAATATATGTGACGTAAATTTCATTGAAAAATTCCATTCCATTAATGAGATATGATTGAGAATGTGTTTTCATATAATGACGTCATAGTGACGTCACGGTCGACTGATCACTTTGATTTTAGTTCGATTGCCGTCTTTGGGAGACGATACATATATGGTATAAGTTTGAAATTGATAGGAAGAGGACTTTCTGAGCTAATCGATGCACAACTTTTGGGGAGAAATAAGAAGAACTAGAGATTGTAATTTGTCATCACTGACAAATTAAGGTGATCCGATTTTTTTTATCAATGATTAGAGTCCTGATTGCAATAGGCATGACCATACAAGTTCCATCTGTGTTTAGAGACATTGGCCGTGTGAGCTAGTGCTCGATAAAGACAATCATGTCAATTTTCACATTTAAAAAAATTCCCTCCCATAGAGATAACACGTCATAACGAAGATACAAAAAGAAGTACATATGACCTTTGACCTCAATTTGCACAGACAAGATGGCATCTGAGTAAAAAGTAGTTATTTTGTGAAATGAGCCTTGTAACATGGTCTTTGCGTGTGCAAAATATGGGAAAGATAGTACAGGTATTCACTAAGATACAGGATGAAACACTTATGACCTTTGACCCTAATTTACATACCCAAGATGGTGTCTGATCAAGTAGTTGTTATTTTATGAAATAATTTACGTGACATGAACTTAACATGTGCAAAATATGGAAGTGATAGAGGCCGTTTTTCTTGAGTTATTGCAAAGAAAGTTGCAGAAAGAAAGAAATATCTCAATACATCGAAGATAAGCTTGAATTTCAACCAAAATCTTTGACGTGATCTCGACAGCGTATGAAAAAATGAAGGGCACACTTACGGTAGCGTTAAGTCTCAGCTACAACATATTAAAATCTGGGAGAAATTTACCGAAGGGTAAGTGAGCTAGTGCTCGATAAAGATAGTCATGTCAATTTTCATTTCCAGAAAAACTGCACTCCCGTAGAGATAACACGTAAACTGGTCAAATTTGACAAGATTACTTTCAATCCATTTTTACGAGGTGATACCGTTATCCAATCAAAACTTTGTAATTTTGTGTTTGTAAGAACATTAAATAAGCTACAATATACTTAAATCTGGGTGAAAATTGACAAAGGACTAGTGAGATATGCTCGAATAAACTTGAAATTTGATGACGTCATTTTGAAAATTCACTTTTTTTACTTTATTAAGAAATTTGATATCTTTTGATCATTTTGTCAACATTACCACCCCATGAAATGACATGTACAACTCATCAGCTTTCAAAATATGTAAAGAAAATGGGGGGTCACCGTCCATCCTGACGAGTAAAATCGGATTTAAAATTGGCGGTTTTTTGGCATAGTTGCACTGTATATCGCCATTGACGCGCGCGCGGAATTTAAACTTTGATTGGCCCGTATGACGTCATATTGAGTCGGATCGACTTGAAACTTGGTAGAAATATTCCTTGACATTTCAGACATTCGATCCGTGCGATAAGACGGGAAATTTCTATTGCATATGAGCTGTGCGTGCGTATATGCGCGCGCGCGTACGCGTCCGTCGATTTTTTTTGAAATGCTGTAAATGACCTGAAACGTGTGCAAAACAATTTTGAGGTTGATTAGAGCATGTTTAAATTTCAACGCGCGCGTACGCGCTCGTTTACTATGAACGTGACCAAATTTTATGAAATATATCAATAGACCTTGACTTGAACCATATGATATCTTAATTTCATTCAAAAATTCCGTTCCATTAATGAGATATTGATGTAAACGTGATTTCAGATAATGACGTCATAATGACGTCACGGTCAACTGATCACATTGATACACTAGATCTGTCGTCCTTAGGACATGATACATGCATGGTATAAGTTTGAAAGTGATAGGTAGGGGACTTTTTGAGTTAACCGCTGCACAAGATTTGAGGAGAAAGAAATAAAGAAGAAGAAGAAGAAGAAAGAATCCGTACAGATACAATAGGTGATCCGAGAGGATACTCGGATCACCTAACTAGACCCGGAATTTGTCAAGACTGACAAATTAGGTGATCCGATCTCTTCCAAAATCAATGATTTGAGTCCTGATCTAAATGTTCATGACCATACAGGTTTCATCTGTGTTGACTTGACATTGGCCGTGTGATGTTTGGATTCTCATTTAGAAAAGGGAACTAGAGATTGTAATTTGTCATCACTGACAAATTAAGGTGATCCGATTTTTTTTTTTAATCAATGATTCGAGTCCTGATCGTAATAGGCATGACAATACAAGTTTCATCTGTGTTTAGAGACATTGGCCGTGTGAGGTTTGGATTCTCATTTAGAAAAGGGAGTCATATCTGCCATCTTTGGTACCAATTCTGTATACACTGAATAACGAAGATACAGCAACGAATACATATGACCTTTGACCCACCTTTACACTCCCAAGATGGCATTTGAGGAAAAAGTGGTTATTTTGTGAAATGATTCTTGCGACATCGTCTATATTCGTGTGCAAAATATGGCAAAGATAGGACAGGTATTCACCAAGATGCAAAATGCAAAGTCTTAGGTACAACATAAAATCTGGGAGAAATTCACCGAAGGGTAAGTGAGAGCTAGTGCTCGATAAAGAAAAGCATGTCGATTTTCACATTAAAAAAAAATCCCTCCCATAGAGATAACACGTCATAACGAAAATACAGAAAGAAGTACATATGACCTTTGACCTCACTTTGCACACCCAAGATGGCGTCTGAGCAAAAAGTGGTTATTTTGTGAAATGATCCTTGTTACATGGTCTTTGTGTGTGCAAAATATGGGAAAGATAGGACATGTATTCACCAAGATACAGGATGAAACATTTATGACCTTTGACCCTAATTTACATACCCAAGATGGTGTCTGATCAAGTAGTTGTTATTTTATGAAATAATGTACGTGACATGAACTAAACATGTGCAAAATATGGGATTGATAGCCATTGTTGTTGTTCATCTATTGCACAGAAAGTAGTAGAAAGAAAGAAAAATAAAGAAAAAAATATGTTATTTTATAGAAATTTGAAGGAGAAGCATAAAAAAATCAGAAAAAGATAAAGTTAGGAAGGGAGATTAAGACTAACTAAAGAAAAAGAAGAAAAAAAGTGTTTAAAAAAATGAAAAAAAAATATTGGCAGGGGTGAGCCTCGAACCAGGGACCTTAGGATTACGAGTCGGATGCGCTATGCAATGACCTATTTCATGCTCCATAGGCCCTGTGTATTAAGCAAAATGACGCTGCATCGAAGCCACGTGCCATTTTCAACCAAGTTTTTCGACGTGATGCCGACGTCGTATGAAAAAATAAAGGGCACACTTACGATAGCCCAAAGTCTCAGCTACAACATACTAAAATCTGGGAAAAATTCACCGAAGCAAAAGTGAGCTAGTGCTCGAAAAAGAGAGTCATGTCAATTTTCACTGCCAGAAAAACTGCTCTCCCATAGAGATAACACGTAAACTGGTCAAATTCTACAAGGATACATTCAATCCATTTTTACGAGGCGATGACGTCATCCAATCAAAATGTTGTTTTTACATTAATGAAAGAACATTTCATAAGCTACAATATACTGAAATATGGGAGAAAATTGGCAGAGGATAAGTGAGATACGCTCGAGTAAACTTGTAATTTGATGACGTCATTTTGAAAATTTACTTTTTTTACTTTATTAAGAAATTTGATATCTTTTAATCATTTTGTCAGCATTGCCTACCCATGAAATGACATGTACAACTCATCAGCTTTCAATATATGTAAAGAAAATTGGGGGTCACCGTCCATCCTGACGAGTAAAATCGGATTTAAAATTGGCAGTTTTTTGGCATAGTTGCACTGTATATCGCCATTGACGCGCGCGCAGAATTTCAACTTTGACGGCCCCGTATGACGTCATATTGAGTCGGATTGACTTGAAACGTGGTATAAATATTCCTTGACATTTCAGACATGCGATCAAAGTGAAAAAACTGGAAATTTCAATTGCATATGAGCTGTGCGTGCGTATATGCGCGCGCGCGTACGCGTCCGTCCGATTTTTTCAATTTTTCAAAAAATGCTCCAAATGGTCTGAAACGTGTGCAAAAAAATTTTGAGCTCAATTGGAGCATACAAATATTTCAACGCGCGCGTACGCGCACGTTTTAAGAGAAAATATGAATTTTGAGAACATGAGTAGAATGCGCATAACTTTAAATATATGTGACGTAAATTTCATTGAAAAATTCTATTTCATTAATGAGATATGATTGAGAATGTGTTTTCATATAATGACGTCATAGTGACGTCACGGTCGACTGATCACAATGATACATTAGATTTGCCGTCTTTGGGACATGATGCATACATGATATAATTTTGAAATTGACAGGCAGCGGACTTTCTGAGCTAACCTCTGCACAACTTTTGAGGAGAAATAAAGAAGAAAAACAAAGAATCCGTACAGATACAGAAGGTGATCCGAGAGGATACTCGGATCACCTAAAAAGAATCCGTACAGATACAGGTGATCCGAAGGATACTCGGATCACCTAAAAATCGGATCACCTTAATTTGTCAGTAATGACAAATTACAATCTCTAGTTTCTCCTCAAAAGTTGTGCAGAGGTTAGCTCAGAAAGTCCGCTGCCTGTCAATTTCAAAATTATATCATGTATGCATCATGTCCCAAAGACGGCAAATCTAATGTATCATTGTGATCAGTCGACCGTGACGTCACTATGACGTCATTATATGAAAACACATTCTCAATCATATCTCATTAATGAAATAGAATTTTTCAATGAAATTTACGTCACATATATTTAAAGTTATGCGCATTCTACTCATGTTCTCAAAATTCATATTTTCTCTTAAAACGTGCGCGTACGCGCGCGTTGAAATATTTGTATGCTCCAATCGAGCTCAAAATTTTTTTGCACACGTTTCAGACCATTTGGAGCATTTTTTGAAAAATTGAAAAAATCGGACGGACGCGTACGCGCGCGCGCATATACGCACGCACAGCTCATGTGCAATTGAAATTTCCAGTTTTTTCACTTTGATCGCATGTCTGAAATGTCAAGGAATATTTATACCACGTTTCAAGTCAATCCGACTCAATATGACGTCATACGGGGCCGTCAAAGTTGAAATTCCGCGCGCGCGTCAATGGCGATATACAGTGCAACTATGCCAAAAAACTGCCAATTTTAAATCCGATTTTACTCGTCAGGATGGACGGTGACCCCCCATTTTCTTTACATATATTGAAAGCTGATGAGTTGTACATGTCATTTCATGGGTAGGCAATGCTGACAAAATGATTAAAAGATATCAAATTTCTTAATAAAGTAAAAAAAGTAAATTTTCAAAATGACGTCATCAAATTACAAGTTTACTCGAGCGTATCTCACTTATCCTCTGCCAATTTTCTCCCATATTTCAGTATATTGTAGCTTATGAAATGTTCTTTCATTAATGTAAAAACAACATTTTGATTGGATGACGTCATCGCCTCGTAAAAATGGATTGAATGTATCCTTGTAGAATTTGACCAGTTTACGTGTTATCTCTATGGGAGAGCAGTTTTTCTGGCAGTGAAAATTGACATGACTCTCTTTTTCGAGCACTAGCTCACTTTTGCTTCGGTGAATTTTTCCCAGATTTTAGTATGTTGTAGCTGAGACTTTGGGCTATCGTGAATGTGCCCTCCATTTTTTCATACGACGTCGGCATCACGTCGAAAAACTTGGTTGAAAATGGCACGTGGCTTCGATGCAGCGTCATTTTGCTTAATACACAGGGCCTATGGAGCATGAAATAGGTCATTGCATAGCGCATCCGACTCGTAATCCTAAGGTCCCTGGTTCGAGGCTCACCCCTGCCAATATTTTTTTTTTTCATTTTTTTAAACACTTTTTTTCTTCTTTTTCTTTAGTTAGTCTTAATCTCCCTTCCTAACTTTATCTTTTTCTGATTTTTTTATGCTTCTCCTTCAAATTTCTATAAAATAACATATTTTTTCTTTATTTTTCTTTCTTTCTACTACTTTCTGTGCAATAGATGAACAACAACAATGGCTATCAATCCCATATTTTGCACATGTTTAGTTCATGTCACGTACATTATTTCATAAAATAACAACTACTTGATCAGACACCATCTTGGGTATGTAAATTAGGGTCAAAGGTCATAAATGTTTCATCCTGTATCTTGGTGAATACATGTCCTATCTTTCCCATATTTTGCACACACAAAGACCATGTAACAAGGATCATTTCATAAAATAACCACTTTTTACTCAGACGCCATCTTGGGTGTGCAAAGTGAGGTCAAAGGTCATATGTACTTCTTTCTGTATTTTCGTTATGACGTGTTATCTCTATGGGAGGGATTTTTTTTTAATGTGAAAATCGACATGCTTTTCTTAATCGAGCACTAGCTCTCACTTACCCTTCGGTGAATTTCTCCCAGATTTTATGTTGTACCTAAGACTTTGCATTTTGCATCTTGGTGAATACCTGTCCTATCTTTGCCATATTTTGCACACGAATATAGACGATGTCGCAAGAATCATTTCACAAAATAACCACTTTTTCGTCAGATGCCATCTTGGGAGTGTAAAGGTGGGTCAAAGGTCATATGTATTCGTTGCTGTATCTTCGTTATTCAGTGTATACAGAATTGGTACCAAAGATGGCAGATATGACTCCCTTTTCTAAATGAGAATCCAAACCTCACACGGCCAATGTCTCTAAACACAGATGAAACTTGTATTGTCATGCCTATTACGATCAGGACTCGAATCATTGATTAAAAAAAAATCGGATCACCTTAATTTGTCAGTGATGACAAATTACAATCTCTAGTCTTGTGTTTGGGATGATAAAACGATATGGAAAGTGTATTTTCAGCAGTTTTTCTACAACTTTTTTTTTTGTAGAGTAGTGAGATCAGGTATGTCTTAGAGGCCCCTTTTTATTTCCTGATAACCCTTTGCACACTCTTCACTTTCAAGTCTGATTACTTTTGATAATCCCTTCATTGTTGTTGCTCCAGCGGTTTACATCCTGTTTTTGGTCCCATTCATCACACAGCTAGCACGGTTTGGTAGATTAACCACTTGAATAGACCCGGTACAGTATGTCCCAAAAAAAATTACAACGGGACCCCCCCCCCCCCCCAATGATATCTTTAAAAATAGTGAATCAATCTTAATACAAATTCAGGGTATGGAACTATAACTCATTGCCGACATCTTACAGAAAACCCCATTCGATTTGCTTCAGTGGTCAAAGATAAATGAGGAATTTTGTACAGGATGTCGGGAATCTCTTTTGTCCAATTTCTGTCTATTATTCACGCACTGGAGCATTGAATTGCTGAAATGGGGAAAATCAGACTCATGACATGCTTTACAACAATCTACATTTCTCTGCGACCGCTAAACCAAATTGAATGAGGTTTTCTGCAAAATAGAGCTAAGATGTTATATTTTACGGCCCCGAAGTAGCACTTAGACAGACTGCAGTATGTCCCACAAAAATTACAATCAGATATTCGCATTGGTAACATCCAATATGATTATTTTTTTTTCACTGCTACTTCAGGGTATAAATATAACATCTTAGCTCTATTTTGCAGAAATCCCCATTCGATTTGGTTAAGCGGTCACAGAGAAATGGGGATTGTAGTAAAGCATGTCATGAGTCTGATTCTTCCAAGTTTAGCACTTCGATGATTTTGTGTGTGAACAATAGACAGAACTTGGACAAAAGAGATTCCCGACATCCTCTACAAAATTCCTCATTTCTCTTTGACCACTGAAGCAAATCGAATGGGGTTTTCTGTAAGATGTGGGCAATGAGTTATAGTTTCATACCTTGAATTTGTATTTAGATTGATGCAATATTTTTAAAGATATCATTGCGGTTTTTGGGGGGACATACGGTACTTTAGAGCAATGTTTCTCGCTTCACACTTTTCCAGCGTATGTGCCTTCTTTCCAATAATTAAATAGGTAAGGAGAGTCCATTTCAATTGAGCTATACATAATTTTAAAGCTTAGAGTCTACTCTTTCAGAAACTGCCCTAAACTAAAAATCCATGTATGACGACTTTTTGTTGGTTTTGTGATGCAGAGTCATTTTTTTTTTATGGGACCTGACACAGAAAGAGTCTGTTTTGATGCTCGTAACAGTTTACCATCTAAATGGTTCTCGTATTCCGTACGAAAATTCAAATGGTACTTTCTTTTTATTTTGATGTTATTGTCATGGAAAACAATTGCCAATTTATCTTATTCAGTTTTATCCTTTCTTTTTTTTTAATATGTGGCAAAAGCCATTTGAGTTGAGCCATATCGGCTGACAAAATGGTTTTAATCATTAATTTCTTCGCGATGTGCATGTCATTTCACGAGAATTGCCAAGGTTAGATGCATTCACCTTGTGCGTGGGTGAATTCGCTATTTTCTGCACCGTTTTGTTTTTCTATGATACGGAGTGTCGCATTGCAATCTCTCTATTAGGCGCCGTATATCCCTGAAAGAGAAAATTGATAATGTATCATTATCATTTAGAATTCCCTTTATTGCCATTAATGTTGTTATTCGCTTGGTGTCAATCACGCACTACCGATCACCTCTCGTTTTGACGGAGCACACAGCGCAGTGAATCAGTATAGCTGCAGCTGAAAACTCATAACATTCATCAGCGTCATCATTAAAGGCATAACTCACCATTTTGCAGATGAAAAAACAACAACCCAGCATTAGTACTTCAAAATCATTTTAAAATGTGACTTAGGGATAGAAACAACCAATGTAGGAATTTGAATTTGTATGATCAATGTTAAATATTGTTAAGTATTCAAATGTGAGTAATAGTTATTAATGAAAATTTCCATTACACTAAACCGTCTACAGTTACGGTTTATTGAAGAAAAATAGTGATATCTCCTTATATTTTGGGTTTCATTGTAAAATTCTTATATGGTAGGATGTTTTGTGTCACATCTGACCTACATAGTATGCATCATGTATGATATCTTAAGAACATTTTGATTCACTGCTTCCAAAGGTAAACAGGACCTTCAATACTACAATAGTTTTATCCCCTATAAAAAAAGAAAATAAATAAGAAGCAAACTTGTTGCTCTTACGTATAATCATCATAACAAATACGAGCTCCTTCCGACAATGTACATTTTTAATGTACGTAACCAGTAAATACTAGTAATCTATTTCCTCTGGATGGACGTTGCAGCAATTTCCTGTGGAAGTAAGCCCCGTCAATATACATCAATATTGAAGACTGCACCGTGCACTTGTCGCCGAAGCGATCTTTGAAAACCAATTTGTAAATGAATTGTGTGTACGAAGATGGGATGCCAAGACCCTGCTCAGTCTTTCCACGGCAGTCGGTAGTAGCTGGTGGTATATATCCATGCTTTCAGGAATCGGTTACTGGTCTCAACCAGCGCGACCAGTTTTAAAAATCCCCAAAGACAACGAACACTTCAGTAGACCCTTCGATCCGTGTCAGATTTATTTTTTTTCCTCTCTCTCTGAGATCATGGTAAAAAGGGTTAGGGAGGAACTTGATGGAGGGCTGACCCCCCCCCCCCCCCCCCACTTTACAGAGATCGAATGTTTGCACCCCCACTTTTTTGCATGAAATATGTTAGTTTGGAGCGAAATAGCTTAAAAAAAGGAGTTTGTTCTTGGTTTTGTTTTTGTTTGTTTTTTGCTCGTCAGGCGCCTTTCAGCGGAAGATCACACCTGAAGACTTTTTTTGATGCTGTTTTTTTTTTTCTAGCTTGAAAGAGGGTTTTGACACGCCCCCCCCCCCCTTCGAAAACTCAGCATCTCCCTTCATAAAGGGCTAATGAAATACAACAATGGTAATATGGATATCCATTTCTTTGTAATGATGTAGTTAAAAAAAAAGATTTTAGCAATTGTCTTTCTAAATTTTCTTGATTTATGTCAATTAAAGGAATCATCCCCAGGGGCATCGTTCTCTTGAAAGGAAACCAAAACCCAAGGAGCACTGGACTGAGAGAAAAACAGCAACATTAGTAGGAAACATCAGTGAACGTTTTAGGAAAATCGGACAATCGATGCGAAAGTTATGAATTGTTAAAGTTTTGGTGTTGGAACCGCATGAGGAGATTATAAGAGATGGTGACGTATAGGTGGACAACTTGATACTGACACATTCCCTTGCTTTTTGAAAGCGATTAGCTAAGTTCTCTTTCATTTTGCTAGAAAATTGATTTTTTTTTTTTTTTTGGTGGAATTCCCTCAATATTTTTAGTACATTAACGACGTTTTTTTGTTATTTACTTTGCTATTGCGTTGACACACTTTTAGGCATTCAAACCGAAACAAATCAAGTAGAGTTAAATCAACTTTTTGATAATCGAGTTTGGATTGTTGGCACAACGTTAAATTTTTATATGAAAATATCAAATACAATATAAAATTTAAATAAACACGTAACTTTTAGCTTTGCATCTCCGGATTCCGGGCTCGGATCCCCCCCCCCCCCCCCCCTCAGAAGTTGATGCAGCGCCGGGGCGGCGTCCGGTAGACCGCAGATCATCGGCAGGTTCGGCCCTCAGGTAGCCACGTACCGGTAGTCGCCCCACATAACAGTCCCACTCGCCGACGTCGATTCAAGCCTCGTGGATAATGACTGGAACCCGTGTCGATGTGTACGATGTGTAAACCAAAATGTTTCTCAACTTAATATTCCCTACCGTCAGTACTTATACACAGCGTACCAAAATCATTTAACACATGTAAAGAAGAAAGAGTGTGTGTGGTGGGATCAAATCTTTTAGTTTATAGAGAATACCGATGACCCTAGATATTGAAGAAACAATTTTTTAAATATGTATTTCCAATTATCATGGGTGATACAAATTGTTATATCTATAGAAACAACAAATCTCCGCATAAAAGCGAATGAAAGCAGATAAATAGCATTTACGGATTTTATTATCTTAATAGTACGAAACGCACCAGAGTTACTGGCGTAAAACTGTACACGGGATTGGGTGGGGGGGGGGGGGGAGTGGGGGGGAGTAGGGGGGGGGGGGGTCGCCGATAGTCACCATATCACTTACAATCACGATTACAAGCCCATGACCGGACCGGCTCAACCGTCGGGGTTATGGGAGGAGTTTGGTGGAAGGCTGACCCCCCCCCCCCCTTCCCTCCACACACACTTTACAAGGATCGAATGTTTGCATCCCCCACTTTTTTTTATTGCATGAAATATAATTAGGTGGTAGGGGAGTACACCGTAGCAGCAAAAATACGAGGACTTTGTTTTTGTTTTTGTTTGGGTTTTGTTTGTCAGCCGACTTTCAGTGGAAAATCACACCTCAAAAATATGAAGACTTTTTAATGTTGTTTCTCTTTTCTTTTGTTTAATGACGTATATGTGACCCTGCACCTCAAAACAAACAAAAAGTCGCCAGACCTGAATTTTTTAGTTAAGACCATATTCTGAAAGAGCAGACTTTGAGCTTTAAAATGATGTCATATGGACTCTCCTAACCTGTCTAAATATAGGAAAGAAAGTACAAACTCAGGAAAAGTGTGAAGTGAGAAAAGAGGCTCTGAAGTACAGTGTCTATTCAAGCGCTTAATCTTTACCAAACCGTGCTGGCTGTGCGATGAATGGGACAAAAAACAGGAAGTAAGCCACCAGTGTAACAACAATGAAGGGATTATCAAAATAAACTGAAATTAAGCATGCCACATTATCACATTCTGTCCATAATTAAGGCCAACTTTCAAAGCAGTAGCACTATCTTTTCAAAAGTTATTAGAGTTGAAAGTTAAGAGTGTGGACACGGATTTTCAGAAATGAAAAAGGGATTCTAAAGACACACCTAATCACACTATTCTACCCAAAATGTTCGAGATAAACTGCTAAAAAACACACGTTCCTGCTCGTTTTATGATACCAAATTTTCGCATAATGTAAACGAAGACCCGCTCTTTAAGAAAATATGAAAAAGTCAAGTTCGGCTAGGTTGACCCATTTCACTTATTTTCAGTCCTCACGCAAAATCAGTGTGTGCGACTTTATGTTCGTTTTGAGGTGCATGGTCACATATGTAGACAACTTACAAAGGAAATATGAAGGGAATTCCACAAAAAATCATTTTTTATGACAATTACACCTTCCATCAACTTGCTACTGAAATATGTCAAGGGTAGCAATTATTCCCCTTGCTTTCTTAAGACATTTAGCCAAGTACTCTTTCATTATGCTAGAACAGTGAATTTTTGTGGAATTCCCTTTATATTTTCTTTATAATATATTGTTGTTTTCACATGCGGTCATAATCTCTAGTAGTTTCCTCATCCAGCGGTTTCAACAACCAAACTGTAAAGATTGTGCATCACAAAACGAACAAAAAGTCGCACCCCTTGATTTCACGTGAGGACTCAAAAAAGGTTAAACGGGTCAACCAAGTGAATATATTACGTTTTTCATATCTTCTGAAAGCGTTACCCTTCTTCTACATTATTCTTATGTTTGGGATCATAAAATGATATGGAAAGTGCATTTTCAGCAGTTTTTCTACAACTTTTTTTTTGTAGAGTAGTGAGATCAGGTATGTCTTAGAGGCCCCTTTTTTTATTTCCTGATAACTCTTTGCACACTCTTCACTTTCATGTCTGATTACTTTTAAAGGAATAATGCTACTGCAGCTTTGAACGTTGGCATTAATCATTTGAGTATCTGAATATAAGAACGACCCAAGTCCATGGAAGGCCATTTCGAGTAAGCTTAGAAAAAACTTCATATCTTTTTTATTTGTCCAATTATATTCTATTTAACTGTGATGGGAAGGCAACATTGTATATACAAATTAGAACATATATTATTATGACAATCAACATTTATATTAATTGTGGAGAGGCCATTTTGTGTGATGGACTTGGGTCGTTCTTTGAATCATATGGACTTGGGTCGTTCTTTGATTCATATACATGATATTCTGCTATAGAGATGAGAGAAGGATGAGAGAGGGCGCTATAATATGAATGTAAGAATGACCCAAGTCCTTCATTCTTACATTCATATAAGCTTTAACTCATTCATTTCAGGCACTTCCGGGGGTAATTAGGATTTATCATTTATACACAAGATGAGTCCATGCATAAGCTACAATTTCCCATGTCAAACTGAATTTGGCCAAAAATTGGACTTGGGTCGTTCTTATATTCAGGTCTTCATTTACAGAGTGTGTTAAAAGAGCAATCCATGCTCAACTTAACCTAATCTAATAATCCCTTCATTGCTGTTGCTCCAGCGGTTTACATCCTGTTTTTGGTCCCATTCTTATCGCACAGCTAGCACGGTTTGGTAGATTAACCACTTGAATAGACCCGGTACATTAGAGCAATGTTTCTCGCTTCTCACTTTTCCAGAGTGTGTGCCTTCTTTCCAATATTTAAATAGGTAAGGAGAGTCCATTTCAATTGAGCTATACATAATTTTAAAGCTTAGAGTCTACTCTTTCAGAAACTGCCCTAAACTAAAAATCCATGTATGACGACTTTTTGTTGGTTTTGTGATGCAGAGTCATTTTTTTTTTTTTATTGGGACCTGACACAGAAAGAGTCTGTTTTGATGCTCGTAACATTTTACCATCTACTAGTAAATGGTACTAGTACTCTGCACGAAAATTCAAATGGTACTCTTTTTTATTTTGATGTTACTGTCATGGAAAACAATTGCCAATTTATCTTATTCAGTTTTATCCTTTCTTTTTTTAATATGTGGAAAAAGCCATTTGAGTTGAGCCACATCGGCTGACAAAATGGTTTAAATCATTAATTTCTTCGCGATGTGCATGTCATTTCACGAGAATTGCCAAGGTTAGATGCATTCACCTTGCGCGTGGGTGAATTCGCTATTTTCTGCACCGTTTTGTTTTCCTATGATATGGAGTGTCGCATTGCAATCTCTCTATTAGGCGCCGTATATCCCTGAAAGAGAAAATTGATAATGTATCATTATCATTTAGAATTCCCTTTATTACCATTATTGTTGTTATTCGCTTGGTGTCAGTCACGCACTACCGATCACCTCTCGTTTTGACGGAGCACACAGCGCAGTGAATCAGTATAGCTGCAGCTGAAAACTCATAACATTCATCAGCGTCATCATTAAAGGCATAACTCACCATTTGCAGATGAAAAAACAACAACCCAGCATTAGTACTTCAAAATCATTTTAAAATGTGACTTAGGGATAGAAACAACCAATGTAGGAATTGAGTATATGAATATAAGAACGACCCAAGTCCAATTTTTGGCCAAATTCAGTTTTTCATGGGAAATTGTAGCTTATGCATGGACTCATCTTGTGTGTAAATGATAAATCCTAATTACCCCCGGAAGTGCCTGAAATGAATGAGTTAAATCTTATATTAATGTAAGAATGAAGAACTTGGGTCATTCTTACATTCATATAAGAGCGCCCTCTCTCATCCTTCTCCCATCTCTATAGCAGAATATCATGTATATGAATCAAAGAACGACCCAAGTCCATATGAATCAAAGAACGACCCAAGTCCACCACACAAAATGGCCTCTCCACAATTAATGTAAATGATAATTGTCATAATAATATATGTTATAATTTGTATATACAATGTTGCCTTCCCATCACAGTTAAACAGAATATTATTGGACAAATAAAAAAGATATGAAGTTTTTTTTAGTTTACTCGAAATGATCCTCCATGGACTTGGGTCGTTCTTATATTCATATACTCAATTTGAATTAGTATAATCAATGTTAGATATTGTTAAGTATTCAAATGTGAGTAATAGTTATTAATGAAAGTTTCCATTAGACTAAACCGTCTACAGTTACGGTTTATTGAAGAAAAATAGTGATATCTCATTATATTTTGGGTTTCATTGCAAAATTCTTATATGGTAGGATGTTTTGTGTCACATCTGACCTACATAGTATGCATCATGTATGATATCTTAAGAACCCATTAAGTTACAGTAGTTATAGTGAGGTACTATAGTGGTGTTATACTGTGCATACAAGGCATACTTTCTTTGTTTTGCCCCACCCCCATTATAAAAGGAAACCAAAATCGACAGAGAAATGTGGATTTAGTGAAAGCAGCAATATAAATAAGACACATCAGTGAAAGTTTCAGGAAAATCGGACAATCGATACAAAATTGGTGGGAAGATCTATCCCAGGTGGATGCGATGTTCAAGTCATTTCTCAGAACTAAACTTAAATGATGATGTCAGGTTTAGTAGCAGCTAGGAGGCTCCAGAAAATTTGGTGCAGTGTTCCTCACTCTGGTACGTCTGGCTAGTGATGAGTGGTGCAGGAGGAGATTTTGTTATGGCATAGAATCATTGTCTAGGTTTGATATTGAATCATGCCTGCCTAGAATACTGGGACAGCTCAAGTAACTTCTGTTGTTTGAGGAACCAAAGAGACTTGTTGAAGAGTTAGCGAGACCACACTTGGCGCATTCACATGGTAAATCTGATCTAATTGCAAGACTGGAAATGGTCTCATCTGACATTTTCATACAATCTGCATGGAACCAGGTATTGCATTTGTTACACAGGATCTTTGGTTATACCCCCCCCCCCCTTTAGTCTGTGCATGCCTCTTAGCATTCACAACAAGCTAATTTAGGTAATCTAGATCATGAATTTGTCTTTTTAACATCCCCTGCCTGTATAATAACAACAAAAGACCCAGAAAATATTGTTATATTAAGTAGTCCAAATCGCAAGCAGCTTTGATCTTACAAATCTCATAAATTTTGTACAAAGGGGAAAAATAGTAAGAAAAGCCCACTTCTTCACCTCTCTTCTTGATAATCTCTTGCCTTCAAACTATGTATTATTGGAATGAATTCACGTTTATTTTGATTATTGTACATGGGAGCCACAACGGTCCGTTTTCCATGAGTTACACGTCACGATTCTGACACCCATGGGTACGAATCATCCAGCCCTCGAGTCATACAGCCCACGATCTCTACACTGGTCAAACAAGGACTAAAAGTCCGACACTCTTTACATCACGGTGTTAATCAATGTCTGTCTCGACGGCTTTTTATTTATTGATTGATATATGATTTGATTTATTAGTTGATTTCTTATTTTGTCTGATGTGGAACTAGTGTGCGTTGTTTCCCTAGTGTAGGAGGTACAGGTTCCCTGAAATACAAATGCATGTTGATTTGAATGTGTTGATTGTATGAGACCCTCAACATCACTGTCGCGATAAAACGAATCTCTAGAAATATTCCATATATTTAACTTAATTTTCTTCTATTCTTTCTTCAGATTACTTGAATGCGCCCACAAGAAAAAAAAAAATCCTTCCAAAAAATGTTCTTGTTGTGACCTCATCTGTCAATCATTGCTATAGTATACTGATATGTTGAATAAAAGACATTGGAATGCGCCTTCCCCTCCACCAGTCCAAGCAAGGGATAAACCTGAAATACCCTCTCAGGGCTATTCAGCGGCTCAACGAAGCGTTGCGATCGTTATCTCTATTCTCATTGCCGGTCGTTCCGATTTATGACTGGAAATTCTGCGGATTTTGCTGGCTCGTGCGAGCGCTGCACGCTTGCCGTGAGCTGGGTGGCCTTGTACACCCACATGCATGCCGGACAAGTCGCAGCGTCACATACCAGCCGGGGAGATACCACACACAGTCTTCACATCCACCAAGTATTTAGTAACCCGCGCTAAGATGGTTTTAACAATTTGCACAAATCGAAAACTACACTAAGTACACATAGTCGTTGCAGGATGATACCACGAAAAATAAGCAAAATACACAGTCCCCCCCCCCCCCCCACACACACACTCACACTCACGTACGCATGCAAGCACAAGCACCCACGGCAAAAACAACAAGGGTGCTAACAACATCAAAAGCAAAAACAAAACGAAAACTGGCATCATTCAGAACGTGTTGATTTCGAGTTTCAAGATACAGCTGTGACTTGTATCTTGAGAATAACGTATAACCATTTTTTTCTTTTCAAATCATGTTCATGATGTATCAATTATTAAATCTGTATTTAATCGTCACATCCAGTATCAAAACGTACCGCTCTGTGACTGAGAAAACAGCCATCTGCAGTGTGGACATATTAATATATACGCATCTATAATATAAGAGTAAGAACATCTTCTATAGACGATCAAATGCAATTTCAAAACCCAGTTTTGGCAACTGAATATATTTCGCTCTCCTACCTGCCCGTGGCCAGTACACTCGCCGAACTGTAAAGACGATCACACATCTCCTCAACTGGAACTACAGCTGTATTTTCAGTTATGACACTATCACAGTCCGAAGTAGATATAACACAAAACGCCATCTTAGTCTTCAAAAAATGTTATCGATGCAGTCATGACAGCGTATATTCCATACCATCGGGGAGGTGGAAAGAGAATTGAATAATTCTGCCTAGTTAGTGCACAGGGATAAACTGAACAGTGTATGGTCTCAGTGGCAGCTGACTGGTATCGAGGAAACCCGACTAACGAATTAAGATAAAAACACAAAAACAACACTAGAGATTGTAATTTGTCATCACTGACAAATTAAGGTGATCCGATTTTTGTTTAATCAATGATTCGAGTCCTGATTGCAATAGGCATGACCATACAAGTTCCATCTGTGTTTAGAGACATTGGCCGTGTGGTGTTTGCATTCTCATTTAGCAAAGGGAGTCATATCTGCCATGTTTGGTACCAAATTCTGCATACACTATAACAAAGAAACAGCAACAAGTACATATGACTTTTGACCCACCTTTGCACTCCCAAGATTGCATCTGATGAAATAGTGGTTATTTTGTGAAATGATTCTCGCGACATCGTCTATACGTGTGAAAAATATGGGAAAGATATAAGGACAGGTATTCACCAAGATACAAGATGAAACATTTATGACCTTTGACCTTAATTTACATATCCAAGATGTCCGATCTAGTAGTTGTTATCTCATTAAATAATGTACGTGACATGAACTAAACATGTGGGGTGATAGGGCGTGTTTTTCTTGAGTTATTGCAAAGGAAGTTGCAGAAAGAAAGAAATATCTCAATACATAGAAGATAAGCTTTAATTTCGACCAAGTTTTTTTTTTTATCGTGATGCCGACAACGTATGAAAAAACGAAGGGCACAGTTATGGTAGCGTAACGTCTCAGCTACAACATATTAAAATCTGGGAGAAATTCACCGAAGGGTAAGTGAGCTAGTGCTCGATAAAGACAATCATGTCAATTTTCACATTTAAAAAAATTCCCTCCCATAGAGATAACACGTCATAACGAAGATACAAAAGAAGTACATATGACCTTTGACCTCAATTTGCACAGACAAGATGGCATCTGAGTAAAAAGTAGTTATTTTGTGAAATGATCCTTGTAACATGGTCTTTGCGTGTGCAAAATATGGGAAAGATAGTACAGGTATTCACTAAGATACAGGATGAAACACTTATGACCTTTGACCCTAATTTACATACCCAAGATGGTGTCTGATCAAGTAGTTGTTATTTTATGAAATAATCTACGTGACATGAACTTAACATGTGCAAAATATGGAGGTGATAGAGGCCGTTTTTCTTGAGTTATTGCAAAGAAAGTTGCAGAAAGAAAGAAATATCTCAATACATCGAAGATAAGCTTGAATTTCAACCAAAATCTTTGACGTGATCCCGACAGCGTATGAAAAAATGAAGGGCACACTTACGGTAGCGTAAAGTCTAAGCTACAACATATTAAAATCTGGGAGAAATTTACCGACGGGTAAGTGAGCTAGTGCTCGATAAAGATAGTCATGTCAATTTTCATTTCCAGAAAAACTGCACTCCCGTAGAGATAACACGTAAACTGGTCAAATTTGACAAGATTACTTTCAATCCATTTTTACGAGGTGATACCGTTATCCAATCAAAACTTTGTAATTTTGTGTTTGTAAGAACATTAAATAAGCTACAATATACTGAAATCTGGGTGAAAATTGACAAAGGACTAGTGAGATATGCTCGAATAAACTTGAAATTTGATGACGTCATTTTGAAAATTCACTTTTTTTACTTTATTAAGAAATTTGATATCTTTTGATCATTTTGTCAGCATTACCACCCCATGAAATGACATGTACAACTCATCAGCTTTCAAAATATGTAAAGAAAATGGGGGGTCACCGTCCATCCTGACGAGTAAAATCGGATTTAAAATTGGCGGTTTTTTGGCATAGTTGCACTGTATATCGCCATTGACGCGCGCGCGGAATTTAAACTTTGATTGGCCCGTATGACGTCATATTGAGTCGGATCGACTTGAAACTTGGTAGAAATATTCCTTGACATTTCAGACATTCGATCCGTGCGATAAAACGGGAAATTTCTATTGCATATGAGCTGTGCGTGCGTATATGCGCGCGCGCGTACGCGTCCGTCGATTTTTTTTTGAAATGCTGTAAATGACCTGAAACGTGTGCAAAACAATTTTGAGGTTGATTAGAGCATGTTTAAATTTCAACGCGCGCGTACGCGCTCGTTTAGTATGAACGTGACCAAATTTTATGAAATATATCAATAGACCTTGACTTGAACTATATGATATCTTAATTTCATTCAAAAATTCCGTTCCATTAATGAGATATTGATGTAAACGTGATTTCAGATAATGACGTCATAATGACGTCACGGTCAACTGATCACATTGATACACTAGATCTGTCGTCCTTAGGACATGATACATACATGGTATAAGTTTGAAAGTGATAGGTGGGGGACTTTTTGAGTTAACCGCTGCACAAGATTTGAGGAGAAAGAAATAAAGAAGAAGAAGAAAGAATCCGTACAGATACAATAGGTGATCCGAGAGGATACTCGGATCACCTAATAAAGAAAGAAGAATAAAGAATCAGTACAGATACAGAAGGTGATCCGAGAGGATACTCGGATCACCTAATGATTCGAGTCCTGATCGCAATAGGCATGACCATACAGGTTTCGTCTGTTGCTAAAAACGTTGGCCGTGTGATGTTTGAATTCTCGTTTAGAAAAGGGAGTCATATCTGCCATCTTTGGTACCAAATTCCGTATACACTAGATAACGAAGATACAACAACAAATACATATGACCTTTGACCCACCTTTACACTCCCAAGATGGCATCTGAGGAAAAAGTGGTTATTTTGTGAAATGATTCTTGCGACATCGTCTATACGTGTGCAAAATATGGGAAAGATAGGACAGGTATTCGCCAAGATACAAGATGAAACATTTATGACCTTTGACCCTAATTTACATACCCAAGATGTTGTCCGATCAAGTAGTTGTTATTTTATGAAATAATGTACGTGACATGTACTAGGCATGTGCAAAATATGGGATTGATAGCCATTGTTGTTGTTCATCTATTGCACAGAAAGTAGTAGAAAGAAGAAAAATAAAGAAAAAATTATGTTATTTTATAGAAATTTGAAGGAGAAGCATAAAAAAATCAGAAAAAGATAAAGTAAGGAAAGGGAGATTAAGATTAACTAAAGAAAAAGAAGAAAAAAAGTGTTTAAAAAAATCTAAAAAAATATTGGCAGGAGTGAGCCTCGAACCAGGGACCTTAGGGTTACGAGTCGGATGCGCTACGCAATGACCTATTTCATTCTCCATAGGCCCTGTGTATTAAGCAAAATGACGCTGCATCGAAGCCTCGTGCCATTTTCAACCAAGTTTTTCGAATTGATGCCGACATCATATGAAAAAATGGAGGGCACACTTACGATAGCCCAAAGTCTCAGCTACAACATACTAAAATCTGGGAGAAATTCACCGAAGCATAAGTGAGCTAGTGCTCGAAAAAGAGAGTCATGTCAATTTTCACTGCCAGAAAAACTGCTCTCCCATAGAGATAACACGTAAACTGGTCAAATTTGACTATATTACTTTCAATCCATTTTTACGAGGTGATGCCGTCCTCCAATCAAAATGTTGTAATCATATTAATGAAAGATCATTTAATAAGCTACAACATACTGAAATTCAAGTGTAAATTGGCAAAGGATAAGTGAGATACGCTCGAGTGAACTTGAAATTTGATGACGTCATTTTGAAAATTTACTTTTTTTACTTTATTAAGAAATTTGATATCTTTTGATCATTTTGCCAGCATCGCCAACCCATGAAATAACATATCCAACTCATCAACTTTCAGAATATGTAAAGAAAATGGGAGGTTACCGTCCATCCTGACGAGTAAAATCGGATTTAAAATTGGCGTTTTTTTGGCATCGTTGCACTGTATATCGCCATTGACGCGCGCGCGGAATTTCAACTTTGACGGGCCCGTATGACGTCATATTGAGTTGGATTGACTTGAAAGTTGGTAGAAGTATTCCTTGACATTTTAGGCATCTGATAAATGTAAAAAAACGGGAAATTTCCATTGCATATGAGCTGTGTGTGCGAATATGTGCGCGCGCGTACGCGTCCGTCCAATTTTCTCAATTTTTCAAAAAATGCTCCAAATGGTCTGAAACGTGTGCAAAAAAAAATTGAGCTCGATTTGAGCATACAAATATTTCAACGCGCGCGTACGCGCACGTTTTAAGAGAAAATATGAATTTTGAGAATATGAGTAAAATACGCATAACTTGAAATGTATGTGACGTAAATTTTATTGCAAAATTCCATTCCATTAATGAGATATGAATGAAAATGTGTTTTCATATAATGACGTCATAGTGACGTCACGGTCGACTGATCACTATGATTTTACTTGATCTGCCGTCTTTGGGACATGATACATATATGGTATAAGTTTGACATTGAAAGGCAATGCACTTTCTGAGCTAACCGCTGCACAAATTTTGGTTAGAAATAAAGAAGAACTAGAGATTGTAATTTGTCATCACTGACAAATTAAGGTGATCCGATTTTTTTTATCAATGATTCGAGTCCTGATACTGCAAAGTCTCAGCTACAACATATCAAAATCTGAGAGAAATTCACCGAAGCATAAGTAAGATAGTGCTCGATAAAGAGAGTCATGTCAATTTTCACATCTAAAAAATTCCCTCCCATAGAGATAACACGTCATAGCGAACATAGAAAAAGAAGTACATATGACCTTTGACCCCACTTTGCACAGACAAGATGGCATCTGAGCAAAAAGTGGTTATTTTATGAAATGATCCCTGTAACATGGATTTTACGTGTGCAAAATATGGGAAAGATAGGTCATGTATTCACCAAGATACAGGATGAAACATTTATGACCTTTGACCCTAATTTACATACCCAAGATGGCGTCTGATCAAGTAGTTGTTATTTTATGAAATAATGTTCGTGACATGAACTAAACATGTGCAAAATATGGTGGTGATAGGGTATGTTTTTCTTGAGTTATTGCACATAAAGTTGCAAAAAGAAAGGAATATCTCAATACATCGAAGATAAACTTTAATTTCAACCAAGTTTTTTCACGTGATCCCGACAACGTATGAAAAAACAAAGGGCACACTTACGATAGCCCTACGTCTCAGCTACAACATATTAAAACCTTAGAGAAATTCACTAAAGCATAAGTGAGCTAGTGCTCGATAAAGATAGTCATGTCAATTTTCATTTCCATAAAAATTGCACTCCCATAGAGATTACACGTAAACTGGTCAAATTTGACAAGGTTACCTTCAATCCATTTTTTCGAGGTGATGTCGTCATCTAATGAAAATTGTGTATTTAATTTATGAAACAGCATTTCATAAGCTACAACATATTGAAATTTGGGTGAAAATTGGCAAAGGATAAGTGAGATACGCTCGAGTAAACTTGAAATTTGATGACGTCATTTTGAAAATTTACTTTTTTTACTTTATTAAGAAATTTGATATCTTTTAATCATTTTTTCAGCATCGCCAACCCATGAAATGACATATACAACTCATCAGCTTTCAGAATATGTAAAGGAAATGGGGGTCACCGTCCATCCTGACGAGTAAAATCGGATTTAAGATTTGCGGTTTTTTGGCATAGTTGCACTGTCTATCGCCATTGACGCGCGCGCGGAATTTCAACTTTGACGGGCCCGTATGACGTCATATTGAGTCGGATTGACTTGAAACTTGGTAGAAATATTCCTTCACATTTCAGACATCTGATCACAGTGAAAAAAATGGGAAATTTCGATTGCATATGAGCTGTGCGTGCGTATATGCGCGCGCGCGTACGCGTCCGTCCGATTTTTTCATTTTTTCAAAAAATGCTCTAAATGGTCTGAAACGTGTGCAAAAAAATTTTGGGCTTGATTGGAGCATACAAATATTTCAACGCGCGCGTACGCGCACGTTTTAAGAGAAAATATAAATTTTGACAATATGAATAGAATTCGCTTGACTTGAAATATATGTGACGTAAATTTCATTTAAAAATTCCATCCCATTAATGAGATATGATTGAGAATGTGTTTTCATATAATGACGTCATAGTGACGTCACGGTCAACTGATCACAATGATTTTACTTGATCTGTCGTCTTTGGGACACGATACATACATGGTATAAGTTTGAACTTGATAGGCATAGCACTTTCTGAGCTAACCTCTGCACAACTTTTGAGGAGAAATAAAGAAAGAAACAAAGAAAGAAGAATAAAGAATCAGTACAGATACAGAAGGTGATCCGAGAGGATACTCGGATCACCTAACTAGAGATTGTAATTTGTCACTAGACTTAGAATTTGTCAACACTGACAAATTAGGTGATCCGATCTGTTTGGAAATCAATGATGTGAGTCCTGATCCAAATAGGCATGACCATACATGTTTTATCGGTGTTGAGGGGACATTGGCTGTGTGATGTTTGGATTCTCATTTAGAAAAGGGAGTCAGACCTGCCATCTTTGGTACCGAATTTCGTATACAGTAACGAAGATACAGAATGAAGTACAGTATATAATATGACCTTTGACCCCACTTTGCACACCCAAGATGACATATGAGCAAAAAGTGGTTATTTTGTGAAATGATTCTTGTAACATGGTCTTTGCGTGTGCAAAGTGTGGAAAAAGATAGGACATGTATTCACCAAGATACAGGATGAAACATTTTTTAGCTTTGACCCTAATTTACATAACCAAGATGGTGTCCGATAAAGTAGCTGTTATTTTTTTGAAATAATGTATGTGACATGAACTAAACATGTGCAAAATATGGGGGTAATAGGGAATGTCTTTCTTGAGTTATTGCAAAGAAAGTTGCAAAAAGAAAGAAATATGAAAAAAATACATCGAAGCTAAGCTTTAATTTTAGCAAAGTGTTATGACGTGATTTCGATGTCGTATGAGTAAACGAAGGGCACATAACGATAGCGCAAAGTCTCAGCTACAACATATTAAAATCTAGGAGAAACTCACCGAAGGGTCAGTGAGCTAGTGCTCAATAAAGACAATCATGTCAATTTTCACATCTAGAAAAATTCCCTCCCATAGAGATAACACGTCATTACGAAGATACAGAAAGAAGTACATATGACCTTTGACCCCACTTTGCACAGACAAGATGGCATCTGAGCAAAAAATGGTTATGTTGTGAAATTCAATACATTAAAGATAAGCTTATTTCAACCACGTTTTTTTTTTACATACCCAAGATGGTGTCCGATGAAGTAGTTGTTATTTTATGAAATAATGTATGTGACATGAACTAAACATGTGCAAAATATGGGGGTAATAGGGAATGTCTTTCTTGGGTTATTACAAAGAAAGTTGCAAAAAGAAAGAAATATGAAAAAAAATACATCGAAGCTAAGCTTTAATTCTAGCAAAGTTTTATGACGTGATTTCGATGTCGTATGAATAAACGAAGGGCACATAACGATAGCGCAAAGTCTCAGCTACAACATATTAGAATCTGGGAGAAACGCACCAAAGGGTCAGTGAGCTAGTGCTCAATAAAGACAATAGTGTCAATTTTCACATCTAGAAAAATTCCCTCCCGTAGAGATAACACGTCATAATGAAGATACAGAAAGAAGTACATATGACCTTTGACCCCACTTTGCACAGACAAGATGGCATCTGAGCAATAAGTGGTTATTTTGTAAAATTCAATACATCAAAGATAAGCTTATTTCAACCACGTTTTTTGACATGATTTCGTCTTCGTATGAAGAACAAAAGGCACACTAGCAATAGCGCAAAGTCTCAGCTACAACATATTAAAATCTGGGAGGAATTCACAGAAGGGTAAGTGAGCTAGTGCTCGATAAAGACAATCATGTCAATTTTCGCATCTAGAAAAATTCCCTTCCATAGAGATAACACGTCATATAGAGAAAAAGGTACATATGACCTTTGACCCCAATTTACACAGACAAGATGACATCTGAACAAAAAGTGGTTATTTTGTGAACTGATCCTTGTAACATGGTCTTTGCGCGTGCAAAATATTGGAAAGATAAGATATGTATTCGCCAAGATACAGGATGAAACATTTATGACCTTTGACCCTAATTTACATACCCAAGATGGTGTCCGATCAAGTAGTTGTTATTTTATGAAATAATGTACGTGACATGAACTAAACATGTGCTAAGTATGGGGCTGATAGTCATTGTTGTTGTTCATCTATTGCACAGAAAGTAGTAGAAAGAAAGAAAAATAAAGAAAAAATTATATTATTTTATAGAAATTTAAAGAAGCATAAAAAAATCAGAGAAAGATGAAGCTAGGAAAGGAGATTGAGACGAACTAAAGAAAAAGAAGAAAAAAGTGTTTAAAAAATATAAAAAAAAATATTGGCAGGAGTGAGCTTCGAACCAGGGACCTTAGGATTACGAGTCGGATGCGCTATGCAATGACCTATTTCATGCTCCATAGGCCCTGTGTATTAAGCAAAATGACGCTGCATCGAAACTACGTGCCATTTTCAACCAAGTTTTTTGACGTGATGCCGACGTCATATGAAAAAATGGAGGGCACATTTACGATAGCCCAAAGTCTCAGCTATAACATACTAAAATCTGGGGAAAATTCACCGAAGCATAAGTGAGCTAGTGCTCGAAAAAGATAGTAATGTCAATTTTCACTGCCAGAAAAACTGCTCTCCCATAGAGATAACACGTAAACTGGTCAAATTTTACAAGGATACTTTCAATCCATTTTTACGAGGTGATGACGTTATCCAATCAAAATGTTGTTTTTACATTAATGAAAGAACATTTCATAAGCTACAACATACTGAAATCTGGGTGAAAATTGGCGAAATTTAAGTGAGATACGCTCGAGTGAATTTGAAATTTGATGACGTCATTTTGAAAATTTACTTTTTTTACTTTATTAAGAAATTTGATATCTTTTCATCATTTTCTCAGTATCGCCAACCCATGAAATGACATGTACAACTCACCAGCTTTTAAAATATGTAAAGAAAATGGGGGGTCACCGTTCATCCTGACGAGTAAAATCAGATTTAAATTTGGCGGTTTTTTGGCATAGTTGCACTGTATATCGCCATTGACGCGCGCGCGGAATTTCAACTTTGACGGGCCCGTATGACGTCATATTGAGTCGGATTGACTTGAAATTTGATAGAAATATACCTTGGCATTTCAGACATGCGATGCGTGTGAAAAAACGGGAAATTTCTGTTGCATTTGAGCTGTGCGTGCGTATATATGCGCGCGCGTACGCGTCCGTCCGATTTTTTCAATTTTTCAAAAAATGCTCCAAATGGTCTGAAACGTGTGCAAAAAAATTTGAGCTCGATTTGAGCATACAAATATTTCAACGCGCGCGTACGCGCACGTTTTAAGGCATAGATGAATTTTGAGAATATGAGTAGAATGCGCCTGACTTGAAATATATGTGACGTGAATTTCATTGAAAAACTCCATTCCATTAATGAGATATGATTGAAAATGTGTTTTCATATAATGACGTCATAGTGACGTCACGGTTGACTGATCACTATGATTTTACTTGCGCTGCCGTCTTTGCGATATGATACATATATGGTATAAGTTTGACATTGATAGGCAATGCACTTTCTGAGCTAACCTCTGCACAACTTTTGTCCAGAAATAAAGAAAGAAAGAAAGAAAGAAAGAAAGAAAGAAAGAATCCGTACAGATACAATAGGTGATCCGAGAGGATACTCGGATCACCTAAAGAATCCGTACAGATACAATAGGTGATCCGAGAGGATACTCGGATCACCTAATTACTGACAAATTAAGGTGATCCGATTTTTTTTTCATCAATGATTCGAGACCTGATCGCAATAGGCATGACCATACAGGTTTCGTCTGTTGTTAAAAACGTTGGCCGTGTGATGTTTGAATTCTCGTTTAGAAAAGGGAGTCATATCTGCCATCTTTGGTACCAAATTCCGTATACACTAGATAACGAAGATACAACAACAAATACATACGACCTTTGACCCACCTTTACACTCCCAAGATGGCATCTGAGGAAAAAGTGGTTATTTTGTGAAATGATTCTTGCGACATCGTCTATACGTGTGCAAAATATGGGAAAGATAGGACAGGTATTCGCCAAGATACAAGATGAAACATTTATGACCTTTGACCCTAATTTACATACCCAAGATGTTGTCCGATCAAGTAGTTGTTATTTTATGAAATAATGTACGTGACATGAACTAAACATGTGCAGAATATGGGGGTGATAGGGCGTGTTTTTCTTGAGTTATTGCAAAGAAAGTTGCAGAAAGAAAGAAATATCTCAATACATAGAAGATAAGCTTTAATTTCAACCAAGTTTTTTATCGTGATCCCGACATCCTATGAAATAACAAAATGAAATAGCGCAAAGTCTCAGCTACAACATATTAAAATCTGGGAGAAATTTACCGAAGGGTATGTGAGCTAGTGCTCGATAAAGACAATCATGTCAATTTTCACATTTAAAAAAATTCCCTCCCATAGAGATAACACGTCATAACGAAGAAACAAAAAGAAGTACATATGACCTTTGACCTCAATTTGCACAGACAAGATGGCATCTGAGTAAAAAGTGGTTATTTTGTGAAATGATCCTTGTAACATGGTCTTTGCGTTTGCAAAATATGGGAAAGATAAGACATGTATTCACTAAGATATAGGATGAAACACTTATGACCTTTGACCCTAATTTACATACCCAAGATGGTGTCCGATCAAGTAGTTGCTATTTTATGAAATAATGTACGTGACATGAACTAAACATGTGCAAAATATAGAAGTGATAGGGCGTGTTTTTCTTGAGTTATTGCAAAGAAAGTTGCAGAAAGAAAGAAATATCTCAATACATCGAAGATAAGCCTGAATTTCAACCAAAATTTTTGACGTGATCCCGACATCGTATGAAAAAACGAAGGGCACACTTACGGTAGCGTAAAGTCTCAGCTACAACATATCGAAATCTGGGAGAAATTTACCGAAGGGTAAGTGAGCTAGTGCTCGATAAAGATAGTCATGTCAATTTTCATTTCCAGAAAAACTGCACTCCCATAGAGATAACACGTAAACTGGTCAAATTTAACAAGGTTACTTTCAATCCATTTTTACGAGGTGATACCGTTATTCAATCAAAACGTTGTAATTTTATGTTTGAAAGAATATTAAATAAGCTACAACATACTGAAATCTGGGTGAAAATTGACAAAGGACTAGTGAGATACGCTCAAATAAACTTGAAATTTGATGACGTCATTTTGAAAATTTACTTTTTTTACTTTACTAAGAAATTTGCTATCTTTTAATCATTTTGTCAGCATTGCCACCCCATGAAATGACATGTACAACTCATCAGGTTTTAAAATATGTAAAGAAAATGGGGGGTCACCGTCCATCCTGACGAGTAAAATCGAATTTAAAATTAGCAGTTTTTTGGCATAGTTGCACTGTATATCGCCATTGACGCGCGCGCAGAATTTCAACTTTGACGGGCCCGTATAACGTCATATTGGGTCGCATTGATTTGAAACTTGGTATAAATATTCCTTAACATTTCAGACATCCGATCAAAGTGAAAAAACTGGAAATTTCAATTGCACATGAGCTGTGCGTGCGTATATGCGCGCGCGCGTACGCGTCCGTCCGATTTTTTCAATTTTTCAAAAAATGCTCTAAATGGTCTGAAACGTGTGCAAAAAAATTTTGAGCTCGATTGGAGCATACAAATATTTCAACGCGCGCGTACGCGCACGTTTTAAGAGAAAATATGAATTTTGAGAACATGAGTAGAATGCGCATAATTTGAAATATATGTGACGTAAATTTCATTGAAAAATTTCATTCCATTAATGAGATATGATTGAGAATGTGTTTTCATATAATGACGTCATAGTGACGTCACGGTCGACTGATCACAATGATACATTAGATTTTTCGTCTTTGGGACATGATGCATACATGGTATAATTTTGAAATTGATAGGCAGCGGACTTTCTGAGCTAACCTCTGCACAACTTTTGCGGAGAAATAAAGAAACAAAGAAGAAGAAAGAATCCGTACAGATACAGGTGATCCGAAGGATACTCGGATCACCTAAAAATCGGATCACCTTAATTTGTCAGTAATGACAAATTACAATCTCTAGTTTCTCCTCAAAAGTTGTGCAGAGGTTAGCTCAGAAAGTCCGCTGCCTGTCAATTTCAAAATTATATCATGTATGCATCATGTCCCAAAGACGGCAAATCTAATGTATCATTGTGATCAGTCGACCGTGACGTCACTATGACGTCATTATATGAAAACACATTCTCAATCATATCTCATTAATGAAATAGAATTTTTCAATGAAATTTACGTCACATATATTTAAAGTTATGCGCATTCTACTCATGTTCTCAAAATTCATATTTTCTCTTAAAACGTGCGCGTACGCGCGCGTTGAAATATTTGTATGCTCCAATCGAGCTCAAAATTTTTTTGCACACGTTTCAGACCATTTGGAGCATTTTTTGAAAAATTGAAAAAATCGGACGGACGCGTACGCGCGCGCGCATATACGCACGCACAGCTCATATGCAATTGAAATTTCCAGTTTTTTCACTTTGATCGCATGTCTGAAATGTCAAGGAATATTTATACCACGTTTCAAGTCAATCCGACTCAATATGACGTCATACGGGGCCGTCAAAGTTGAAATTCCGCGCGCGCGTCAATGGCGATATACAGTGCAACTATGCCAAAAAACTGCCAATTTTAAATCCGATTTTACTCGTCAGGATGGACGGTGACCCCCCATTTTCTTTACATATATTGAAAGCTGATGAGTTGTACATGTCATTTCATGGGTAGGCAATGCTGACAAAATGATTAAAAGATATCAAATTTCTTAATAAAGTAAAAAAAGTAAATTTTCAAAATGACGTCATCAAATTACAAGTTTACTCGAGCGTATCTCACTTATCCTCTGCCAATTTTCTCCCATATTTCAGTATATTGTAGCTTATGAAATGTTCTTTCATTAATGTAAAAACAACATTTTGATTGGATGACGTCATCGCCTCGTAAAAATGGATTGAATGTATCCTTGTAGAATTTGACCAGTTTACGTGTTATCTCTATGGGAGAGCAGTTTTTCTGGCAGTGAAAATTGACATGACTCTCTTTTTCGAGCACTAGCTCACTTTTGCTTCGGTGAATTTTTCCCAGATTTTAGTATGTTGTAGCTGAGACTTTGGGCTATCGTGAATGTGCCCTCCATTTTTTCATACGACGTCGGCATCACGTCGAAAAACTTGGTTGAAAATGGCACGTGGCTTCGATGCAGCGTCATTTTGCTTAATACACAGGGCCTATGGAGCATGAAATAGGTCATTGCATAGCGCATCCGACTCGTAATCCTAAGGTCCCTGGTTCGAGGCTCACCCCTGCCAATATTTTTTTTTTCATTTTTTTAAACACTTTTTTTCTTCTTTTTCTTTAGTTAGTCTTAATCTCCCTTCCTAACTTTATCTTTTTCTGATTTTTTTATGCTTCTCCTTCAAATTTCTATAAAATAACATATTTTTTTCTTTATTTTTCTTTCTTTCTACTACTTTCTGTGCAATAGATGAACAACAACAATGGCTATCAATCCCATATTTTGCACATGTTTAGTTCATGTCACGTACATTATTTCATAAAATAACAACTACTTGATCAGACACCATCTTGGGTATGTAAATTAGGGTCAAAGGTCATAAATGTTTCATCCTGTATCTTGGTGAATACATGTCCTATCTTTCCCATATTTTGCACACACAAAGACCATGTAACAAGGATCATTTCATAAAATAACCACTTTTTACTCAGACGCCATCTTGGGTGTGCAAAGTGAGGTCAAAGGTCATATGTACTTCTTTCTGTATTTTCGTTATGACGTGTTATCTCTATGGGAGGGATTTTTTTTTAATGTGAAAATCGACATGCTTTTCTTAATCGAGCACTAGCTCTCACTTACCCTTCGGTGAATTTCTCCCAGATTTTATGTTGTACCTAAGACTTTGCATTTTGCATCTTGGTGAATACCTGTCCTATCTTTGCCATATTTTGCACACGAATATAGACGATGTCGCAAGAATCATTTCACAAAATAACCACTTTTTCGTCAGATGCCATCTTGGGAGTGTAAAGGTGGGTCAAAGGTCATATGTATTCGTTGCTGTATCTTCGTTATTCAGTGTATACAGAATTGGTACCAAAGATGGCAGATATGACTCCCTTTTCTAAATGAGAATCCAAACCTCACACGGCCAATGTCTCTAAACACAGATGAAACTTGTATTGTCATGCCTATTACGATCAGGACTCGAATCATTGATTAAAAAAAAATCGGATCACCTTAATTTGTCAGTGATGACAAATTACAATCTCTAGTCTTGTGTTTGGGATGATAAAACGATATGGAAAGTGTATTTTCAGCAGTTTTTCTACAACTTTTTTTTTTGTAGAGTAGTGAGATCAGGTATGTCTTAGAGGCCCCTTTTTATTTCCTGATAACCCTTTGCACACTCTTCACTTTCAAGTCTGATTACTTTTGATAATCCCTTCATTGTTGTTGCTCCAGCGGTTTACATCCTGTTTTTGGTCCCATTCATCACACAGCTAGCACGGTTTGGTAGATTAACCACTTGAATAGACCCGGTACAGTATGTCCCAAAAAAAATTACAACGGGACCCCCCCCCCCCCCAATGATATCTTTAAAAATAGTGAATCAATCTTAATACAAATTCAGGGTATGGAACTATAACTCATTGCCGACATCTTACAGAAAACCCCATTCGATTTGCTTCAGTGGTCAAAGATAAATGAGGAATTTTGTACAGGATGTCGGGAATCTCTTTTGTCCAATTTCTGTCTATTATTCACGCACTGGAGCATTGAATTGCTGAAATGGGGAAAATCAGACTCATGACATGCTTTACAACAATCTACATTTCTCTGCGACCGCTAAACCAAATTGAATGAGGTTTTCTGCAAAATAGAGCTAAGATGTTATATTTTACGGCCCCGAAGTAGCACTTAGACAGACTGCAGTATGTCCCACAAAAATTACAATCAGATATTCGCATTGGTAACATCCAATATGATTATTTTTTTTTCACTGCTACTTCAGGGTATAAATATAACATCTTAGCTCTATTTTGCAGAAATCCCCATTCGATTTGGTTAAGCGGTCACAGAGAAATGGGGATTGTAGTAAAGCATGTCATGAGTCTGATTCTTCCAAGTTTAGCACTTCGATGATTTTGTGTGTGAACAATAGACAGAACTTGGACAAAAGAGATTCCCGACATCCTCTACAAAATTCCTCATTTCTCTTTGACCACTGAAGCAAATCGAATGGGGTTTTCTGTAAGATGTGGGCAATGAGTTATAGTTTCATACCTTGAATTTGTATTTAGATTGATGCAATATTTTTAAAGATATCATTGCGGTTTTTGGGGGGACATACGGTACTTTAGAGCAATGTTTCTCGCTTCACACTTTTCCAGCGTATGTGCCTTCTTTCCAATAATTAAATAGGTAAGGAGAGTCCATTTCAATTGAGCTATACATAATTTTAAAGCTTAGAGTCTACTCTTTCAGAAACTGCCCTAAACTAAAAATCCATGTATGACGACTTTTTGTTGGTTTTGTGATGCAGAGTCATTTTTTTTTTTATGGGACCTGACACAGAAAGAGTCTGTTTTGATGCTCGTAACAGTTTACCATCTAAATGGTTCTCGTATTCCGTACGAAAATTCAAATGGTACTTTCTTTTTATTTTGATGTTATTGTCATGGAAAACAATTGCCAATTTATCTTATTCAGTTTTATCCTTTCTTTTTTTTTAATATGTGGCAAAAGCCATTTGAGTTGAGCCATATCGGCTGACAAAATGGTTTTAATCATTAATTTCTTCGCGATGTGCATGTCATTTCACGATAATTGCCAAGGTTAGATGCATTCACCTTGTGCGTGGGTGAATTCGCTATTTTCTGCACCGTTTTGTTTTTCTATGATACGGAGTGTCGCATTGCAATCTCTCTATTAGGCGCCGTATATCCCTGAAAGAGAAAATTGATAATGTATCATTATCATTTAGAATTCCCTTTATTGCCATTAATGTTGTTATTCGCTTGGTGTCAATCACGCACTACCGATCACCTCTCGTTTTGACGGAGCACACAGCGCAGTGAATCAGTATAGCTGCAGCTGAAAACTCATAACATTCATCAGCGTCATCATTAAAGGCATAACTCACCATTTGCAGATGAAAAAACAACAACCCAGCATTAGTACTTCAAAATCATTTTAAAATGTGACTTAGGGATAGAAACAACCAATGTAGGAATTTGAATTTGTATGATCAATGTTAAATATTGTTAAGTATTCAAATGTGAGTAATAGTTATTAATGAAAATTTCCATTACACTAAACCGTCTACAGTTACGGTTTATTGAAGAAAAATAGTGATATCTCCTTATATTTTGGGTTTCATTGTAAAATTCTTATATGGTAGGATGTTTTGTGTCACATCTGACCTACATAGTATGCATCATGTATGATATCTTAAGAACATTTTGATTCACTGCTTCCAAAGGTAAACAGGACCTTCAATACTACAATAGTTTTATCCCCTATAAAAAAAGAAAATAAATAAGAAGCAAACTTGTTGCTCTTACGTATAATCATCATAACAAATACGAGCTCCTTCCGACAATGTACATTTTTAATGTACGTAACCAGTAAATACTAGTAATCTATTTCCTCTGGATGGACGTTGCAGCAATTTCCTGTGGAAGTAAGCCCCGTCAATATACATCAATATTGAAGACTGCACCGTGCACTTGTCGCCGAAGCGATCTTTGAAAACCAATTTGTAAATGAATTGTGTGTACGAAGATGGGATGCCAAGACCCTGCTCAGTCTTTCCACGGCAGTCGGTAGTAGCTGGTGGTATATATCCATGCTTTCAGGAATCGGTTACTGGTCTCAACCAGCGCGACCAGTTTTAAAAATCCCCAAAGACAACGAACACTTCAGTAGACCCTTCGATCCGTGTCAGATTTATTTTTTTTCCTCTCTCTCTGAGATCATGGTAAAAAGGGTTAGGGAGGAACTTGATGGAGGGCTGACCCCCCCCCCCCCCCCCCCACTTTACAGAGATCGAATGTTTGCACCCCCACTTTTTTGCATGAAATATGTTAGTTTGGAGCGAAATAGCTTAAAAAAAGGAGTTTGTTCTTGGTTTTGTTTTTGTTTGTTTTTTGCTTGTCAGGCGCCTTTCAGCGGAAGATCACACCTGAAGACTTTTTTTGATGCTGTTTTTTTTTTTCTAGCTTGAAAGAGGGTTTTGACACGCCCCCCCCCCCCTTCGAAAACTCAGCATCTCCCTTCATAAAGGGCTAATGAAATACAACAATGGTAATATGGATATCCATTTCTTTGTAATGATGTAGTTAAAAAAAAAGATTTTAGCAATTGTCTTTCTAAATTTTCTTGATTTATGTCAATTAAAGGAATCATCCCCAGGGGCATCGTTCTCTTGAAAGGAAACCAAAACCCAAGGAGCACTGGACTGAGAGAAAAACAGCAACATTAGTAGGAAACATCAGTGAACGTTTTAGGAAAATCGGACAATCGATGCGAAAGTTATGAATTGTTAAAGTTTTGGTGTTGGAACCGCATGAGGAGATTATAAGAGATGGTGACGTATAGGTGGACAACTTGATACTGACACATTCCCTTGCTTTTTGAAAGCGATTAGCTAAGTTCTCTTTCATTTTGCTAGAAAATTGATTTTTTTTTTTTTTTGGTGGAATTCCCTCAATATTTTTAGTACATTAACGACGTTTTTTTGTTATTTACTTTGCTATTGCGTTGACACACTTTTAGGCATTCAAACCGAAACAAATCAAGTAGAGTTAAATCAACTTTTTGATAATCGAGTTTGGATTGTTGGCACAACGTTAAATTTTTATATGAAAATATCAAATACAATATAAAATTTAAATAAACACGTAACTTTTAGCTTTGCATCTCCGGATTCCGGGCTCGGATCCCCCCCCCCCCCCCCCTCAGAAGTTGATGCAGCGCCGGGGCGGCGTCCGGTAGACCGCAGATCATCGGCAGGTTCGGCCCTCAGGTAGCCACGTACCGGTAGTCGCCCCACATAACAGTCCCACTCGCCGACGTCGATTCAAGCCTCGTGGATAATGACTGGAACCCGTGTCGATGTGTACGATGTGTAAACCAAAATGTTTCTCAACTTAATATTCCCTACCGTCAGTACTTATACACAGCGTACCAAAATCATTTAACACATGTAAAGAAGAAAGAGTGTGTGTGGTGGGATCAAATCTTTTAGTTTATAGAGAATACCGATGACCCTAGATATTGAAGAAACAATTTTTTAAATATGTATTTCCAATTATCATGGGTGATACAAATTGTTATATCTATAGAAACAACAAATCTCCGCATAAAAGCGAATGAAAGCAGATAAATAGCATTTACGGATTTTATTATCTTAATAGTACGAAACGCACCAGAGTTACTGGCGTAAAACTGTACACGGGATTGGGTGGGGGGGGGGGGAGTGGGGGGGAGTAGGGGGGGGGGGTCGCCGATAGTCACCATATCACTTACAATCACGATTACAAGCCCATGACCGGACCGGCTCAACCGTCGGGGTTATGGGAGGAGTTTGGTGGAAGGCTGACCCCCCCCCCCCCCTTCCCTCCACACACACTTTACAAGGATCGAATGTTTGCATCCCCCACTTTTTTTTATTGCATGAAATATAATTAGGTGGTAGGGGAGTACACCGTAGCAGCAAAAATACGAGGACTTTGTTTTTGTTTTTGTTTGGGTTTTGTTTGTCAGCCGACTTTCAGTGGAAAATCACACCTCAAAAATATGAAGACTTTTTAATGTTGTTTCTCTTTTCTTTTGTTTAATGACGTATATGTGACCCTGCACCTCAAAACAAACAAAAAGTCGCCAGACATGAATTTTTTAGTTAAGACCATATTCTGAAAGAGCAGACTTTGAGCTTTAAAATGATGTCATATGGACTCTCCTAACCTGTCTAAATATAGGAAAGAAAGTACAAACTCAGGAAAAGTGTGAACTGAGAAAAGAGGCGCTGAAGTACAGTGTCTATTTAAGCGCTTAATCTTTACCAAACCGTGCTGGCTGTGCGATGAATGGGACAAAAAACAGGAAGTAAGCCACCAGTGTAACAACAATGAAGGGATTATCAAAATAAACTGAAATTAAGCATGCCACATTATCACATTCTGTCCATAATTAAGGCCAACTTTCAAAGCAGTAGCACTATCTTTTCAAAAGTTATTAGAGTTGAAAGTTAAGAGTGTGGACACGGTTTTTCAGAAATGAAAAGGGGATTCTAAAGACACACCTAATCACACTATTCTACCCAAAATGTTCGAGATAAACTGCTAAAAAACACACGTTCCTGCTCGTTTTATGATACCAAATTTTCGCATAATGTAAACGAAGACCCGCTCTTTAAGAAAATATGAAAAAGTCAAGTTCGGCTAGGTTGACCCATTTCACTTATTTTCAGTCCTCACGCAAAATCAGTGTGTGCGACTTTATGTTCGTTTTGAGGTGCATGGTCACATATGTAGACAACTTACAAAGGAAATGTGAAGGGAATTCCACAAAAAAAAATCATTTTTTTTTTAATGACAATTACACCTTCCATCAACTTGCTACTGAAATATGTCAAGGGTAGCAATTATTCCCCTTGCTTTCTTAAGACATTTAGCCAAGTACTCTTTCATTATGCTAGAACAGTGAATTTTTGTGGAATTCCCTTTATATTTTCTTTATAATATATTGTTGTTTTCACATGCGGTCATAATCTCTAGTAGTTTCCTCATCCAGCGGTTTCAACACCCAAACTGTAAAAATTGTGCATCACAAAACGAACAAAAAGTCGCACCCCTTGATTTCACGTGAGGACTCAAAAAAGGTTAAACGGGTCAACCAAGTGAATATATTACGTTTTTCATATCTTCTGAAAGCGTTACCCTTCTTCTACATTATTCTTATGTTTGGGATCATAAAATGATATGGAAAGTGCATTTTCAGCAGTTTTTCTACAACTTTTTTTTTGGTAGAGTAGTGAGATCAGGTATGTCTTAGAGGCCCCTTTTTTATTTCCTGATAACCCTTTGCACACTCTTCACTTTCAAGTCTGATTACTTTTAAAGGAATAATGCTACTGCAGCTTTGAACGTTGGCATTAATCATTTATTAATCAGCCCTGCGTGGTTGACATGCTCTTATTTTGTGCTCTGACATTTTGTGTTATTTTCACTGTATTTCTGTGAAATATTGGATTTTCGATTGTATCATCCTATTTTGTAACGTACATGGATACAGGTGGCCAAATCTGGAACTGTATTTTGCTGTATTTGGTGAGATATTTTATGCATTATTTTCTTACAAGTTCTGATTTGAGCTACACTGAATTTGTAAACCATTTTGTGTACACAGTGACTATGCACTTCACTTTCATCTGCGCCTTATTCATGTTCGCTCAACTCTAACAGAGTGCCCGCCATACTCTAAGTCATTGTTACTCTGGTAGTATAATGGATCTATTGAGACTTTGGCTCATCATTCACATTGTATCTGTTTGTCAAGTCTCAATCACAAACTATCATGTACGTGTACAAGGGTATTCAGGGAATAGAGAGCCCTTTCTTCATAGTAAATACTTTAAATACCGGCTGCCATACTACAGGAATTCCTCTGCAACATTTCAGCTCAATTTACTGAAAGCCGGAGATGTCGCCCCTAACCCAGGACCAACAGCTGAGTATTCTCACTTGAGCTGTCGCACTCCGATACATTCTACATCCTACAATAGACTTGGTACTGGGGAACGCATTGTATACAACAGGGAGATTCTACTGCTGTGCAACCCTGCATGGAGACATTTGAGTCTGGAGACAGTGACTAATGATTTGCCCAATTTTCTTCATAGAACAGGCAAGAACAGGGGCATGCTCAATGAGAATGTATGGAGAAGAATCAAAGAGCTAGGTGTTCAGACACATCTTCGAGGGAAGAGATGGGGACGTCGGAAGAATGTTAAGACACGGACACGAGTGAGCACAATACTAAGTGCCCCTTCATTGTCACATATACCAGTGATCACCTCATCATGTAGGAAACTGACCTACAAGAAACTGAGAGGGATGAACGTCGACAATCTTAAAGTCGTGCCAAATTTAAGTAATTCTTTTGTAGAGTCCAATTGTAATGTCTGTTTATGGAATGTACATTCTGTCAGAAACAAAACAATATGCATTGCTGAATATGTTCACGAACATGACTTCGATATCATGTTTATCACAGAAACGTGGCTTAACCCCCAGGATGATGTGATAATTGGGGAGTTGACTCCTAGAGGGTATTCTTTTATAAATTCACCACGAAATACAAGTACACGTGGGGGTGGAATTGGTGTATTGTACAAGTCTACTCTTAAGTTGATGATGAAAAATTCTGTTCTGTCTTTTTCCACTTTTGAGTGGGCACACATTACTGATTTGTCATGTTCGGTCAATTTTTTCATTGTGTATAGACCACCACCCTCTTCAGTAAATAGACTCACATCTTCTAAGTTTCTGAACGAATTTGATGAATTTGTAAGTGAGATATCCTTGTATCCGGGGAAATTGGTGTTATTAGGAGACTTCAATATCCATTGGGAAGACATGTCTAAAAGCGATGTGCTCCATATGAATAATAGTACAGCATCTGCTGGGCTTATCCAACACGTCCAAGGTCCAACTCATAATCTGGGTCACACCTTAGATTTAGTTTTTACCCGAGATGATTTAGTAATATCAGATTGTAATACATTTGAAACATGTATCTCTGATCATCATATGATCCGTTTCTCACTGGCTAAACAGAAATCAGAGTTAATTTCTATTACTTCTTCATTACGCAATTATCGCAAAATTGATAAAGTTCAATTTGCTAATGCTTTGCAGGAATTAGTGTCGTCTCAACCCGCAGGATTAGATAGCGAGTCCTTGTTTGATTGGTATGTTTCTGGAGTTACTAAGGTACTCGATACCTATGCTCCATCTGAGACAAAATCTCGCCCTTTGAAATCACGTATGCCTTGGTTTAATGAGTCCACACTTGTAGCTCGCCAACTTCGTCGTAAAGCAGAACGAAAATGGCGGAAAACAAGACTTGATTCAGATCGTAAACTGTTCATTGCAGCAAATAAAGATGTATGTCGGGTTATTAATGTCTTTAAAGAGAAATTTTTGAAAGACAAGTTGAGTTCATGCACTGTCAAGGAGGTATATCGCATTATCCACTCACTTTTGAATAAGAAAGCAAGTTATCTCCCCTTGTATGATTCTGCATCCATATTAGCGAATCAATTTTCTTTGTTTTTTGTCGGAAAGATAAGAAAAATTAGAGATGAAGTAGATGCGTGCAACAGAATCACTGTAAACCAATTTTGTGATACTGTAAACGTAAATATTCCTCTTTTTGAGAATTTTCAGTTGCTTACACAATCAGATTTATCCAGAATCATTATGTCATCTGCTACTAAATCTTGTCAACTTGATCCCATTCCAACATGGCTCCTGAAAGAGAACCTCAATCATGTATTACCATTGCTTACAAACATAGTCAATCAATCTCTTTCCACAGGTGTTTTTCCCAAAGGAGCACACTCGGCAATAGTAAAACCACTTTTGAAGAAACCCAGCCTGGACCAAAACGAATTTAAGAATTATAGACCAGTGTCAAATTTAACATTTCTAGGTAAACTGATTGAGAAAGCAGTTTGTAAACAGTTAGTTCATCACATTGAGTCTAACAATCTTTTTGATTCTTTTCAATCTGCTTACAGGTCTCTGCACAGTACTGAGTCAGCTTTAGTAAAAGTGAAAAATGATATTATGTTTGCCATTGATTCAAACAAGGTTGTTTTTGCTGTTCTTTTAGATCTGTCAGCCGCATTTGACACGATTGATCATCAAATTTTTCTTTCCCGTTTATATAAACGAACAGGTGTTAGGTCAACAGTTTTGTCCTGGTTTCAGTCATACCTTTTGGGATGGTCTTCTCAAGTTGACATTGCCGGTAATTTGTCAAACCCCACTGTGTTAGAGTTTGGACTTCCCCAGGGATCAATAGTAGGACCCATAGGATACTCAATTTATACTCTTCCAGTTGGCGAGATAGCCCAACATTATGATGTTAATTATCATCTTTATGCTGATGATATACAGTTATATATTTCTTATGACCCGAAGACTCCAGGAGCTTCTTTTAATGCCATCACTAAACTTGAAATGTGTATTTTAGATATTAAGAAATGGATGGTAGCAAATAAGTTGAAACTGAATGATTCGAAGACTGAGTTTTTTGTGGCAGCTTCAGCCCACAATCTGCGCGGTCTTTCAAACATTCAGCTCAATGTTGGTTGCACACTAATTAGCCCCTCAGAAACAATAAGAAATCTTGGTGTTATTTTTGATTGTCGAATGTCAATGTCTCAACATATTTCTCAAATTTGTAGTACTGTTACGTTTTATTTAAGAAATATTGCTAGGATTAGGAGATTTATTGATCAATCTGCATGTCATAACGCAGTGCGTTCTTTAGTTCTATCCCGTATAGATTATTGTAACGGGCTTCTCTCTTCCATTCCTTCAACTCAACTGGATCGTGTGCAGCGACTTCAAAATTGGGCAGCCCGATTAGTGTTTCAGGTTTCTAGGGACTACCCATCTCAGCCACTTCTGAAGTCGTTGCACTGGCTTCCTTTGAAGCAACGGATAATTTTCAAATTAGTTTTGTTTGTTTATAAAATCCTTAACGATCAAGCTCCGAAATATTTAGACGCCTGTTTGACTTTATATACACCTACTAGAAATTTGAGGTCATCTAGTGATCCGCTTCGTCTCACATACTCTGTTACTCGCACCTTAGCCGGTGATAGGACATTTACTGTGTCTGCTTCAAAGCACTGGAACAATTTACCACTTACCGTTAGACAGTCTCCATCAGTCAGTGTGTTCAAAAAAGCCTTGAAAACACATCTTTTCAGTAGCAACTAGTTCGTAGCTGTATATATAACATTTATCCAATTATACATACTGTCGTACATGTTTTGAATTGATTGTAAGCGCTTTGGGCCTTGTGGGAAAAGCGCACTATAAATAATAGTAATAATAATAATAATAATAATTTCAGTATCTGAATATAAGAACGACCCAAGTCCATGGAAGGCCATTTCGAGTAAACTTAGAAAAAACTTCATATCTTTTTTATTTGTCCAATTATATTCTATTTAACTGTGATGGGAAGGCAACATTGTATATACAAATTAGAACATATATTATTATGACAATCAACATTTATATTAATTGTGGAGATGCCATTTTGTGTGATGGACTTGGGTCGTTCTTTGAATCACTATGGACTTGGGTCGTTCTTTGATTCATATACATGATATTCTGCTATAGAGATGAGAGAAGGATGAGAGAGGGCGCTATAATATGAATGTAAGAATGACCCAAGTCCTTCATTCTTACATTCATATAAGCTTTAACTCATTCATTTCAGGCACTTCCGGGGGTAATTAGGATTTATCATTTATACACAAGATGAGTCCATGCATAAGCTACAATTTCCCATGTCAAACTGAATTTGGCCAAAAATTGGACTTGGGTCGTTCTTATATTCAGGTCTTCATTTACAGAGTGTGTTAAAAGAGCAATCCATGCTCAACTTAACCTAATCTAATAATCCCTTCATTGCTGTTGCTCCAGCGGTTTACATTTTGTTTTTGGTCCCATTTATCGCACAGCTAGCACGGTTTGGTAGATTAACCACTTGAATAGACCCGGTACATTAGAGCAATGTTTCTCGCTTCTCACTTTTCCAGAGTGTGTGCCTTCTTTCCAATATTTAAATAGGTAAGGAGAGTCCATTTCAATTGAGCTATACATAATTTTAAAGCTTAGAGTCTACTCTTTCAGAAACTGCCCTAAACTAAAAATCCATGTATGACGACTTTTTGTTGGTTTTGTGATGCAGTCATTTTTTTTTTTATGGGACCTGACACAGAAAGAGTCTGTTTTGATGCTCGTAACATTTTACCATCTAAATGGTACTAGTATTCTGCACGAAAATTCAAATGGTACTCTTTTTTATTTTGATGTTACTGTCATGGAAAACAATTGCCAATTTATCTTATTCAGTTTTATCCTTTCTTTTTTTAGTATGTGGCAGAAGCCATTTGAGTTGAGCCACATCGGCTGACAAAATGGTTTAAATCATTAATTTCTTCGCGATGTGCATGTCATTTCACGAGAATTGCCAAGGTTAGATGCATTCACCTTGTGCGTGGGTGAATTCGCTATTTTCTGCACCGTTTTGTTTTCCTATGATACGGAGTGTCGCATTGCAATCTCTCTATTAGGCGCCGTATATCCCTGAAAGAGAAAATTGATAATGTATCATTATCATTTAGAATTCCCTTTATTACCATTATTGTTGTTATTCGCTTGGTGTCAGTCACGCACTACCGATCACCTGTCGTTTTGACGGAGCACACAGCGCAGTGAATCAGTATAGCTGCAGCTGAAAACTCATAACATTCATCAGCGTCATCATTAAAGGCATAACTCACCATTTGCAGATGAAAAAACAACAACCCAGCATTAGTGCTTCAAAATCATTTTAAAATGTGACTTAGGGATAGAAACAACCAATGTAGGAATTGAGTATATGAATATAAGAACGACCCAAGTCCAATTTTTGGCCAAATTGAGTTTTTCATGGGAAATTGTAGCTTATGCATGGACTCATCTTGTGTGTAAATGATAAATCCTAATTACCCCCGGAAGTGCCGGAAATGAATGAGTTAAATCTTATATTAATGTAAGAATGAAGGACTTGGGTCATTCTTACATTCATATAAGAGCGCCCTCTCTCATCCTTCTCCCATCTCTATAGCAGAATATCATGTATATGAATCAAAGAACGACCCAAGTCCATATGAATCAAAGAACGACCCAAGTCCACCACACAAAATGGCCTCTCCACAATTAATGTAAATGATAATTGTCATAATAATATATGTTATAATTTGTATATACAATGTTGCCTTCCCATCACAGTTAAACAGAATATTATTGGACAAATAAAAAAGATATGAAGTTTTTTTTAGTTTACTCGAAATGATCCCCCATGGACTTGGGTCGTTCTTATATTCATATACTCAATTTGAATTAGTATAATCAATGTTAGATATTGTTAAGTATTCAAATGTGAGTAATAGTTATTAATGAAAGTTTCCATTAGACTAAACCGTCTACAGTTACGGTTTATTGAAGAAAAATAGTGATATCTCATTATATTTTGGGTTTCATTGCAAAATTCTTATATGGTAGGATGTTTTGTGTCACATCTGACCTACATAGTATGCATCATGTATGATATCTTAAGAACCCATTAAGTTACAGTAGTTATAGTGAGGTACTATAGTGGTGTTATACTGTGCATACAAGGCATACTTTCTTTGTTTTGCCCCACCCCCATTATAAAAGGAAACCAAAATCGACAGAGAAATGTGGATTTAGTGAAAGCAGCAATATAAATAGGACACATCAGTGAAAGTTTCAGGAAAATCGGACAATCGATACAAAATTGGTGGGAAGATCTATCCCAGGTGGATGCGATGTTCAAGTCATTTCTCAGAACTAAACTTAAATGATGATGTCAGGTTTAGTAGCAGCTAGGAGGCTCCAGAAAATTTGGTGCAGTGTTCCTCACTCTGGTACGTCTGGCTAGTGATGAGTGTGCAGGAGGAGATTTTGTTATGGCATAGAATCATTGTCTAGGTTTGATATTGAATCATGCCTGCCTAGAATACTGGGACAGCTCAAGTAACTTCTGTTGTTTGAGGAACCAAAGAGACTTGTTGAAGAGTTAGCGAGACCACACTTGGCGCATTCACATGGTAAATCTGATCTAATTGCAAGACTGGAAATGGTCTCATCTGACATTTGCATACAATCTGCATGGAACCAGGTATTGCATTTGTTACACAGGATCTTTGGTTATACCCCCCCCCCCCGCCTTTAGTCTGTGCATGCCTCTTAGCATTCACAACAAGCTAATTTAGGTAATCTAGATCATGAATTTGTCTTTTTAACATCCCCTGCCTGTATAATAACAACAAAAGACCCAGAAAATATTGTTATATTAAGTAGTCCAAATCGCAAGCAGCTTTGATCTTACAAATCTCATAAATTTTGTACAAAGGGGAAAAATAGTAAGAAAAGCCCACTTCTTCACCTCTCTTCTTGATAATCTCTTGCCTTCAAACTATGTATTATTGGAATGAATTCACGTTTATTTTGATTATTGTACATGGGAGCCACAACGGTCCGTTTTCCATGAGTTACACGTCACGATTCTGACACCCATGGGTACGAATCATCCAGCCCTCGAGTCATACAGCCCACGATCTCTACACTGGTCAAACAAGGACTAAAAGTCCGACACTCTTTACATCACGGTGTTAATCAATGTCTGTCTCGACGGCTTTTTATTTATTTATTGATATATGATTTGATTTATTAGTTGATTTCTTATTTTGTCTGATGTGGAACTAGTGTGCGTTGTTTCCCTAGTGTAGGAGGTACAGGTTCCCTGAAATACAAATGCATGTTGATTTGAATGTGTTGATTGTATGAGACCCTCAACATCACTGTCGCGATAAAACGAATCTCTAGAAATATTCCATATATTTAACTGAATTTTCTTCTATTCTTTCTTCAGATTACTTGAATGCGCCCACAAGAAAAAAAAAATCCTTCCAAAAAATGTTCTTGTTGTGACCTCATCTGTCAATCATTGCTATAGTATACTGATATGTTGAATAAAAGACATTGGAATGCGCCTTCCCCTCCACCAGTCCAAGCAAGTACCCTGAGGGATAAACCTGAAATACCCTCTCAGGGCTATTCAGCGGCTCAACGAAGCGTTGCGATCGTTATCTCTATTCTCATTGCCGGTCGTTCCGATTTATGACTGGAAATTCTGCGGATTTTGCTGGCTCGTGCGAGCGCTGCACGCTTGCCGTGAGCTGGGTGGCCTTGTACACCCACATGCAGGCCGGACAAGTCGCAGCGTCACATACCAGCCGGGGAGATACCACACACAGTCTTCACATCCACCAAGTATTTAGTAACCCGCGCTAAGATGGTTTTAACAATTTGCACAAATCGAAAACTACACGAAGTACACATAGTCGTTGCAGGATGATACCACGAAAAATAAGCAAAATACACAGTCCCCCCCCCCACACTCACACTCACGTACGCATACAAGCACAAGCACCCACGGCAAAAACAACAAGGGTGTTAACAACATCAAAAGCAAAAACAAAACGAAAACTGGCATCATTCAGAACGTGTTGATTTCGAGTTTCAAGATACAGCTGTGACTTGTATCTTGAGAATAACGTATAACCATTTTTTTCTTTTCAAATCATGTTCATGATGTATCAATTATTAAATCTGTATTTAATCGTCACATCCAGTATCAAAACGTACCGCTCTGTGACTGAGAAAACAGCCATCTGCAGTGTGGACATATTAATATATACGCATCTATAATATAAGAGTAAGAACATCTTCTATAGACGATCAAACGCAATTTCAAAACCCAGTTTTGGCAACTGAATGGATTTCGTTCTCCTACCTGCCCGTGGCCGGTACACTCGCCGAACTGTAAAGACGCGATGGTATCACACATCTCCTCAACTGGAACTACAGCTGTATTTTCAGTTATGACACTATATCATGAATGACAGCGCACCCTCTTACTTGTGTGACATAATCACATTGTCCACCCGCACTCATGGATATCGAACACGAAGTTCGGAGAATTTTGGTGTTATTATTCCAAGAGTAAGAACTGAATGTGGTAAAAGATCCTTTTCAGTTGACGGTGCTCTACTATGAAATAGCCTGCCACCCCAAGTGCGAAATGCCCAAAGTAAGAACGTTTTTTGTTCACAGTATTTGAAATGGTGTTCTGGGTAATAAGTTTATCAATTTTTTTTCTCTCTCGGGGGATGTTGATTCACGTTGTAGCGGAGGGTAGAAGAAGAAGCAGATTGTATGTTGTTGTTTGATATTGTATGATGATCAATGTTGAGTATAGTTGATTTTGTTGTTAGAAATGAATGTTCACTTTTGATGTACAGAATAGTATAATGTATAAGTGAATGAAGAGTTTAGTGTAGATAATAGTTTTTGATTTGGTAAATTGATAGAAAAAAATTTAATGGTTGTATAATTTTTTCTTCTCAGGCATGTATATTTTGATATATATGTAGCAGGACCAAAATTAACCCATCTATTACTCCTTTTTTTCCCCAACTTAGAAAGGTTATCGGGCTTCTATATTTGAAGTGTGAATGTTCCCATGTTTTATAGTGCACCCAAATTACATAGGCTAGGGGTTATTATGATGGATGCAGCAAAAGTTATAGTGTGTGAACAGGCTTAGCTGATTTTATCCGGCCCTGACAAGGAGTCACCTGTCCTAGCCAACCCATGCTTACAGTAGACCCATACGCCCGGTATGTTGTTTTCAGGTTGTTCCCCTTCCTTGAGCGGTAGGGTAGTCCCTTGTTGTTGCTTCACATGTTGGGGAATGGACTTATTTACGGCTATTAAGTTCCGGACGTGGACAATGCTGAGCTGTTAGAGTCAATGCATATTGAAAGACAGTTTTGTGCAAGCTTTATTCTTCTTTATAAAACAATGGGAATACAAAGAAAATGTTGTGTAAGCTCAATTTTTGAAGAGTCAGGACTTTTTGGACAAAGGATGCGTGACATGACATGTCCATCATGATAAACTGACCAATGGAGATTTAATATTCAAATTTAGCACTCTAGGACCATTCCCCCAAAAGAATATTTAGGAGAAGGGAACCAGTAATAAGTCAGGATTAGTTAGTTCATTTGCATATACCCAGTTAAGGCGGAGTAATTATGACTGCATAATGAAGTATAAATCCCCCATGTTTTCCCCTTCCGACTCACTCTCGGCTACCATTCCCACTCTCGGCATCCCTCATCCCCCTCTCGGCCGCCCCATCTCCTGTCCTCTACACCTACTTCATCGCCAGTAATATGTACTAACCCCTTAGCGAGAAATACTTCAAAGTTTTGGACTCCAACTGAAATAAAGTAAGCCCTGCGAAAGCAGAAAGTTTTGGAACTGATCTTCGCCGATTGAGTCACCAATATTTAGGAGGAAGGGACTTTTCCCGCCGATCGAGTCACCAATAAAATAGAGGGAACTTTTCACGTCTCGCCGAGCCGAGGAAACGGGACTTGAATTTGCACAAGTGCAATTCTAAATGTACGTCACCGTCCTGCAAGTAATGTGTTCCAGAAATTAATTTGATCCCGATTTGTTCCCGATTTGTTCCCGATGTGTTCCTGAATTGTTCCTGAGTTGTTCCTGCATTGTTCCTGAGTTGTTCCTGAATTGTTCCTGTCCTGAATGCTCCGGAGGAGCCAGAATCGCGAATCGACCCAACTGAATTAAGTGCAACCAAGTCAAGACTGCAGCGCATCTCGCAAATTATTTCATTTATTTTTTTCGTGGACTCTCGCGTTGCATGTGAGTACTCAATTCACCCCTTTTAACCCCTTTCATTTATACTAATTGCCCTCCCATTCCCTATCCTGCTTTTCCCCCTATATATATTACCAGTGAAGACAATTGTGACTTCTCTACATGTACCACTCGTCAATTATTGACACAGGTAATTTGCTATGTACGAGTGTTGAACATGAGAATTCAAATGTGATTGTTGGATATGTTTTATCATTTTGGTTATATTCCATTGTTTGGAATATAATAAATAAAGTGACACATACCTCATAAAGCAAGTTTCCAAGTCCTTTATTTTGCTATCTAAACAATTCTTCCTTTAATTTGGTGGTTCATGTAAACTTTCTAACCCCGGAGAGTGGTGATGTATTAACGGACCCATTGCCCATCCCGGGACGCGATTTCCTCCTCTCCTTAGGGAAGGATAATCGGCGTTGTGTTAGATATATGATATATTTATATTCATTATAGGGGGTGCATTTTTCTTTATAAACTCAGACAGTAAGTTGCATTTTTTCCCATCCCGGTTGCAAACTGCTACATTTAGTCTCATTCTTCATTTTCCCAATGTTATGATCAGTTCTGTTCTGTTTGATGTACTATTCGGAGTTATGTAAATGTTATTTGTTGTGATTGTCACCTTGTATGTATGTGTTTACAGGGCCCCCTGGAAAACAGTACTTGATTACTGACGGGGCCACCCTGTATAAATAAAACGAAATAATAATAATAATAATAATAATAATAATAATCACAGTCCGAAGTAGATATAACACAAAACGCCATCTTAGTCTTCAAAAAATGTTATCGATGCAGTCATGACAGCGTATATTCCATACCATCGGGGAGGTGGAAAGAGAATTGAATAATTCTGCCTAGTTAGTGCACAGGGATAAACTGAACAGTGTATGGTCTCAGTGGCAGCTGACTGGTATCGAGGAAACCCGACTAACGAATTAAGATAAAAACACAAAAACAACATTACTCTCCCACCCCCACCGAAGGGCCTGGATGGTATGTGTATGTGTTTCACAGTGATTTTTTCACAGCAGACACTCTGCCGAGCGAGAGTGCAATGTCACAGCACTTTCTCAAGATCGACGCAGGGACGTGATCAATGCACATTTGATTTTTCTGATAAACTGCGTTGAAACCATCTTTTAATGTCCCCTGAAGATCATACTATAAAGATGTAAGCATTGATTTCATCCTACATAATGTATTTCCAAAATTTACAGTTGTGATTACATGTACATTATATCGAATGTGAGATGAGCGAGGTTCCTTCATACAGCAGCGAACGTTAGCCCATGAAAGCGGCAACCAAGCAAGCAAGGCGAGCCAGAGAGCAATACGATCACCATTCCACGTGGGCTAACTGCACGGAGGCACGCGGTGTGTGCGCGTTTTTCTGTTTCAGTAGCGATAGCCTGACAAATTCAGGCCGGATTGAATGAGGCTAAGTGGACAAAATTTTCGAACATGTTGTGCTATGACAGAGAGCGTGTGAATTTTGCTCCCCGCGAATTATCCTGTAAAAGGGTATATGAAAGGAAAGACTAACTAGAGATTGTAATTTGTCATTACTGACAAATTAAGGTGATCCGATTTTTTTTTTAATCAATGATTCGAGGTCTGATCGCAATAGGCATGACCATACAGGTTTCATCTGTGTTTAGAGACATTGGCCGTGTAATGTTTGGATTCTCATTTAAAAAAGGGAGTCATATCTGTCATCTTTGGTACCAAATTCTGTATACACTAGATAACGAAGATTCAGCAACAAATACATAATTTAGGCATGACCATACAGGTTTCATGTGTGTTTAGGGACATTCGCCGTGTGATATTTGGAATCTCATTTACAAAAGCGAGTCAGACCTGCCATCTTTGGTACCAAATTCCGTATACACAACGAAGATACAGAATGAAGTATATTTGACCATTGACCCCACTTTGCACAGCCAGGATGGCATCTAAGCAAAAAGTGGTTATTTCGTAAAATGATTCTTGTAACATGGTCTTTGCGTGTGCAAAATATGGAAGAGATAGGACATGTATTCACTAAGATACAGAATGAAACATTTACGACCTTTGACCCTAATTTACATACCCAAGATGGTGTCTGACTAAGAAGTTGTTATTTTATGAAATAATGTACGTGACATGAACTAAACATGTGCAAACTTTGAGGGTGATAGACGCTGTTTTTCTTGAGTTATTGCAAAGAAAGTTGCAGAAAGAAAGACATATCTCAATACATTGAAGATAAGCTTTAATTTCAACCAAGTTTTTTAACGTGATCCTGACATCGTATGAAAAAACGAAGGGTAAAATACGATAGTATAAAGTCTCAGCTACAACATATTAAGATCTGGGAGCAATTCACCGAAGCATAAGTGAGCTAGTGCTCGAAAAAGATAGTCATGTCAAAATTTCATTTGCAGAAAAACTGCACTCCCATAGAGATAACACGTCATAATGAAGATACAGAAAGAAGAATATATGACCTTTGACCCCACTTTGCACAGACATGATGGCATCTGAGCAAAAAGTCGTTATTTTGTGAAATGATTCTTGTAACATGGTCTTTGCGTGTGCAAAATATGGGAGAGATAGGACATGTATTCACCAAGATACAGGATGGAACATTTATGACCTTTGACCCTAATTTACATACCCAAGATAGTATCCGATCAAGTAATTGTTATTTTATGAAATAATATACGTGACATGAACAAAACATGTGCAAAATATGGGATTAATAGCCATTGTTATTGTTCATCTATTGCACAGAAAGTAGTAGAAAGAAAGAAAAATAAAGAAAAAAATATGTTATTTTTATAGAAATTTGAAGGAGAAGCATGAAAAAATCAGAAAAAGATAAAGTTAGGAAAGGAGATTCAGACTAACTAAAGAAAAAGAAGAAAAAAAAAGTGTTAAAAAAAAAACTGGCAGGGGTGAGCCTCGAACCAGGGACCTTAGGATTACGAGTCGGATGCGCTATGCAATGACCTATTTCATGCTCCATAGGCCCTGTGTATTAAACAAAATGACGCTGCATCGAAGCCACATGCAATTTTTCAACCAAGTTTTTCGACGTGATGCCGACGTCGTATGAAAAAATGGAGGGCACATTACGATAGCTCAAAGTCTCAGCTACAACATACTAAAATCTGGGAAAAATTCACCGAAGCATAAGTGAGCTAGTGCTCGAAAAAGATAGTCATGTCAATTTTCTCTGCCAGAAAAACTGCTCTCCCATAGAGATAACACGTAAACTGGTCAAATTTTACAAGGATACTTTCAATCCATTTTTACGAGGTGATGACGTTATCCAATCAAAATGTTGTTTAATATTAATGAAAGAACATTTCATAAGCTACAACATACTGAAATCTGGGTGAAAATTGGCGAAATTTAAGTGAGATACGCTCGAGTGAATTTGAAATTTGATGACGTCATTTTGAAAATTTACTTTGTTTACTTTATTAAGAAATTTGATATCTTGTAATCATTTTTTCAGTATCGCCAACCTATGAAATGACATGTACAACTCATCAGCTTTTAGAATATATCAAGAAAATGGGGGGTCACCGTCCATCCTGACGAGTAAAATCCGATTTAAATTTGGCGGTTTTTTGGCATAGTTGCACTGTGTATCCCCATTGACGCACGCGCGGAATTTTGAATTTGACGGGCCCGTATGACGTCATATTGAGTCGGATCGACTTGAAACTTAATAGAAATATTCCTTGACATTTCGGACATCCGATCCGTGTGAAAAAACTGAAAATTTCTATTGCATATGAGCTGTGCGTGCGTATATGTGCGCGCGCGTACGCGTCCGTCCGATTTTATCAATATTTCAAAAAATGCTCCAAATGGTCTGAAACGTATGCAAAAAAAATTTGAGCTCGATTTGAGCATACAAATATTTCAACGCGCGCGTACGCGCACGTATCAAGAGAAAATGTGAATTTTGAGAATATGAGTAGAATGCGCATAACTTGAAATAAATGTGACGTGAATTTCATTGAAAAACTTCATTCCATTAATGAGATATGATTGAGAATGTGTTTTCATATAATGACGTCATAGTGACGTCAAGGTCGACTGATCACTTTGATTTTAGTTCGATTGCCGTCTTTGGGACACGATACATACATGGTATAAGTTTGAACTTGATAGGCATAGCACTTTCTGAGCTAACCTCTGCACAACTTTTGGGGAGAAATAAAGAAAGACGAAGAAGACTAGAGATTGTAATTTGTCATCACTGACAAATTAAGGTGATCCGATTTTTTTTTTAATCAATGATTCGAGTCCTGATCGTAATAGGCATGACAATACAAGTTTCATCTGTGTTTAGAGACATTGGCCGTGTGAGGTTTGGATTCTCATTTAGAAAAGGGAGTCATATCTGCCATCTTTGGTACCAATTCTGTATACACTGAATAACGAAGATACAGCAACGAATACATATGACCTTTGACCCACCTTTACACTCCCAAGATGGCATCTGAGGAAAAAGTGGTTATTTTGTGAAATGATTCTTGCGACATCGTCTATATTCGTGTGCAAAATATGGCAAAGATAGGACAGGTATTCACCAAGATGCAAAATGCAAAGTCTTAGGTACAACATAAAATCTGGGAGAAATTCACCGAAGGGTAAGTGAGAGCTAGTGCTCGATAAAGAAAAGCATGTCGATTTTCACATTAAAAAAAATCCCTCCCATAGAGATAACACGTTATAACGAAAATACAGAAAGAAGTACATATGACCTTTGACCTCACTTTGCACACCCAAGATGGCGTCTGAGCAAAAAGTGGTTATTTTGTGAAATTATCCTTGTTACATGGTCTTTGTGTGTGCAAAATATGGGAAAGATAGGACATGTATTCACCAAGATACAGGATGAAACATTTATGACCTTTGACCCTAATTTACATACCCAAGATGGTGTCTGATCAAGTAGTTGTTATTTTATGAAATAATGTACGTGACATGAACTAAACATGGGCAAAATATGGGATTGATAGCCATTGTTGTTGTTCATCTATTGCACAGAAAGTAGTAGAAAGAAAGAAAAATAAAGAAAAAAATATGTTATTTTATAGAAATTTGAAGGAGAAGCATAAAATAATCAGAAAAAGATAAAGTTAGGAAGGGAGATTAAGACTAACTAAAGAAAAAGAAGAAAAAAAGTGTTTAAAAAAATGAAAAAAAAAATATTGGCAGGGGTGAGCCTCGAACCAGGGACCTTAGGATTACGAGTCGGATGCGCTATGCAATGACCTATTTCATGCTCCATAGGCCTTGTGTATTAAGCAAAATGACGCTGCATCGAAGCCACGTGCCATTTTCAACCAAGTTTTTCGACGTGATGCCGACGTCGTATGAAAGAATGAAGGGCACAATTACGATAGCCCAAAGTCTCAGCTACAACATACTAAAATCTGGGAAAAATTCACCGAAGCAAAAGTGAGCTAGTGCTCGAAAAAGAGAGTCATGTCAATTTTCACTGCCAGAAAAACTGCTCTCCCATAGAGATAACACGTAAACTGGTCAAATTCTACAAGGATACATTCAATCCATTTTTACGAGGCGATGACGTCATCCAATCAAAATGTTGTTTTTACATTAATGAAAGAACATTTCATAAGCTACAACATACTGAAATATGGGAGAAAATTGGCAGAGGATAAGTGAGATACGCTCGAGTAAACTTGTAATTTGATGACGTCATTTTGAAAATTTACTTTTTTTACTTTATTAAGAAATTTGATATCTTTCAATCATTTTGTCAGCATTGCCTACCCATGAAATGACATGTACAACTCATCAGCTTTCAATATATGTAAAGAAAATGGGGGGTCACCGTCCATCCTGACGAGTAAAATCGGATTTAAAATTGGCAGTTTTTTGGCATAGTTGCACTGTATATCGCCATTGACGCGCGCGCGGAATTTCAACTTTGACGGCCCCGTATGACGTCATATTGAGTCGGATTGACTTGAAACGTGGTATAAATATTCCTTGACATTTCAGACATCCGATCAAAGTGAAAAAACTGGAAATTTCAATTGCATATGAGCTGTGCGTGCGTATATGCGCGCGCGCGTACGCGTCCGTCCGATTTTTTTCAATTTTTCAAAAAATGCTCCAAATGGTCTGAAACGTGTGCAAAAAAATTTTGAGCTCGATTGGAGCATACAAATATTTCAACGCGCGCGTACGCGCACGTTTTAAGAGAAAATATGAATTTTGAGAACATGAGTAGAATGCGCATAACTTTAAATATATGTGACGTAAATTTCATTGAAAAATTCCATTTCATTAATGAGATATGATTGAGAATGTGTTTTCATATAATGACGTCATAGTGACGTCACGGTCGACTGATCACAATGATACATTAGATTTGCCGTCTTTGGGACATGATGCATACATGATATAATTTTGAAATTGACAGGCAGCGGACTTTCTAAGCTAACCTCTGCACAACTTTTGAGGAGAAACTAGAGATTGTAATTTGTCATCACTGACAAATTAAGGTGATCCGATTTTTTTTTTTTTATCAATGATTCGAGTCCTGATCGCAATAGGCATGACCATACAAGTTTCATCTGTGTTTAGAGACATTGGCCGTGTGATGTTTGCATTCTCATTTAGAAAAGGGAGTCATATCTGCCATCTTTGGTACCAAATTCTGTATACACTGAATAACGAAGATACAGCAATGAATACATATGACCTTTGACCCACCTTTGCACTCCCAAGATTGCATCTGATGAAATAGTGGTTATTTTGTGAAATGATTCTCGCGACATCGTCTATACGTGTGGAAAATATGGGAAAGATAGGACAGGTATTCACTAAGATACAAGATGAAACATTTATGACCTTTGACCCTAATTTACATACCCAAGATGTTGTCTGATCTAGTAGTTGTTATTTTATGAAATAATGTACGAGACATGAACTAAACATGTGCAAAATATGGGGGTGATAGGGCGTGTTTTTCTTGAGTTATTGCAAAGAGAGTTGCAGAAAGAAAGAAATATCTCAATACATAGAAGATAAGCTTTAATTTCAACCAATTTTTTATCGTAATCCCGACATCGTATGAAAAAACAAAGGAAACTAGACCCGGAATTTGTCAAGACTGACAAATTAGGTGATCCGATTTTTTTTAAATCAATGATTCGAGTTTTCACCTGAGATTAGGGACATTGGTCGTGTGATGTTTGGATTCTCATTTTGAAAAGGGAGTCAGACCTGCCATCTTGGGTACCGAATTCCGTATACACTATCAAAGATGCAGAATGAAGTATATTTGACCTTTGACCCCACTTTGCACCCCCAAGATGGCATCTGAGCAAAAAATGGTTATTTTGTGAAATGATTCTTGTAACATGGTCTTTGCGTGTGCAAAATATGGGAAAGATATGACATTTATTCACCAAGATACAGGATGAACCATTTATGACCTTTGACCCTAATTTACATACCCAAGATGGTGTCTGATCAAGTAGTTGTTATTTTATGAAATAATGTACGTAACATTAACTAAACATGTGCAAAATATGGGGTTGATAGGAGCTATTTTTCTTGAGTTATTGCAAAGAAAATTGGAAAAAGAAAGAAATATGAAAATACATCGAAGATAACCTTTAATTTTAACCACGTTTTTGGACGTGATCCCGACACCATATGAAAAAATAAAGGGCACAGTTAAGATAGCCCAAAGTCTCAGCTACAACATATCGAAATCTGGGAGAAATTCACCGAAGTATAAGTGAGCTAGTGCTCGATAAAGATAGTCATGTCAATTTTCATTTCCAGAAAAACTGCACTCCCATAGAGATAACACGTAAACTGGTCAAATTTGACAAGATTACATTCAATCCATTTTACGAGGTGACGCCGTCCTCCAGTCAAAATGTTGTTAAACATAAGTGAAAGACCATTAAATAAGTTACAACATACTGAAATCTGAGTGAAAATTGGCGAAGGATAAGTGAGATACGCTCGAGTGAACTTCAAATTTTATGACGTCATTTTGAAAAGTTACTTTTTTTACTTTATCAAGAAATTTGATATCTTTTAATCATTTTGCCAGCATTGCCACCCCATGAAATGACATGTACAACTCATCAGCTTTCAGAATATGTAAAGAAAATGGGAAGTCACCGTCCATCCTGACGAGTAAAATCGGGTTTAAAATTGGCGGTTTTTTGGCATAGTTGCACTGTATAGCGCCATTGACGCGCGCGCGGAATTTCAACTTTGACGGGCCCGTATGACGTCATGTTGAGTCGGATTGACTTGGAACTTGGTAGAAATATTTCTTGACATTTCAGACATCCGATCCGTGTGAAAAAACGGGAAATTTCTATTGCATATGAGCTTTGCATGCGTATATGTGCGCGCGCGTACGCGTCCGTCCAATTTTTTCAATTTTTCAAAAAATGCTCAAAATGGTCTGAAACGTGTGCAAAAAAATTTTGAGCTCGATTGGAGCATACAAATATTTTAACGCGCGCGTACGCGCACGTCTTAACAATAGGATGAATTTTGACAACATGAGTAGAATTCCCTTGAATTGAACTTTCTGTGACGTAAATTTCATTGAAAAATTCCATTCCGTTATTAAGATATGAATGAGAATGTGTTTTCATATAATGACGTCATAGTGACGTCATGGTCAACTGATCACAATGATTTTACTAGATCTGTCGTCTTTGGGACACGATACATATATGGTATAAGTTTGACAATGATAGGCATTGCACTTTCTGAGCTAACCTCTGCACAACTTTTGCGGAGAAATAACAAAGAACTAGAGATTGTAATTTGTCATCACTGACAAATTAAGGTGATCCGATCTTTTTTTTAATCAATGATTCGAGTCCTGATGCTGCAAAGTCTCAGCTACAACATATTAAAATCTGAGAGAAATTCACCGAAGCATAAGTAAGATAGTGCTCGATAAAGAGAGTCATGTCAATCTTCACATCTAAAAAATTCCCTCCCATAGAGATAACACGTCATAGCGAAGATAGAAAAAGAAGTACATATGACCTTTGACCCCACTTTGCACAGACAAAATGGCATCTGAGCAAAAAGTGGTTATTTTATGAAATGATCCCTGTAACATGGTCTTTACGTGTGCAAAATATGGGAAAGATAGGACATGTATTCACCAAGATACAGGATGAAACATTTATGACCTTTGACCCTAATTTACATACCCAAGATGGCGTCTGATCAAGTAGTTGTAATTTTATGAAATTATTTTCGTGACATGAACTAAACATGTGCAAAATATGAAGGTGATAGGGGCTGTTTTTCTTGAGTTATTGCAAAGAAAGTTGCAAAAAGAAAGAAATATTTCAATACATCAAAGATAAATTTTAATTTCAACCAAGTTTTTTCACGTGATCCCGACAACGTATGAAAAAACAAAGGGCACACTTACGATAGCCCTACATCTCAGCTACAACATATTAAAATCTTAGAGAAATTCACCGAAGCATAAGTGAGCTAGTGCTCGATAAAGATAGTCATGTCAATTTTCATTTCCATAAAAATTGCACTCCCATAGAGATTACACGTAAACTGGTCAAATTTGACAAGGTTACCTTCAATCCATTTTTTCAAGGTAATGTCGTCATCAAATCAAAATTGTTTAATTACATTAATGAAAGAGTATTTCATAAGCTATAACATATTGAAATTTGGGTGAAAATTGGCAAAGGATTAGTGAGATACGCTCGAGTAAACTTGAAATTTGATGACGTCATTTTGAAAATTTACTTTTTTTACTTTATTAAGAAATTTGATATCTTTTAGTCATTTTATCAGCATAGCCAGCCCATGAAATGACATGTACAACTCATCAGCTTTCAGAATATGTAAAGAAAATGGGGGGTCACCGTCCACCCTGACGAGTAAAATCCGATTTAAAATTGGCGTTTTTTTGGCATAGTTGCACTGTGTATCCCCATTGACGCACGCGCGGAATTTTGAATTTGACGGGCCCGTATGACGTCATATTGAGTCGGATCGACTTGAAACTTGGTAGAAATATTCCTTGACATTTCGGACATCCGATCCGTGTGAAAAAACTGAAAATTTCTATTTCATATTAGCTGTGCGTGCGTATATGTGCGCGCGCGTACGCGTCCGTCCAATTTTTTCAATTTTTCAAAAAATGCTCCAAATGGTCTGAAACGTGTGCAAAAAAAATTTGAGCTGGATTTGAGCATACAAATATTTCAACGCGCGCGTACGCGCGCGTTTTAAGAGAAAAATGAATTTTGAGAATATGAGTAAAATGCGCATAACTTGAAATATATGTGACGTAAATTTCATTGAAATATTTCATTCCATTAATGAGATATGCATGAAAATGTGTTTTCATATAATGACGTCATAGTGACGTCACGGTCGACTGATCACTATGATTTTACTTGCGCTGTCGTCTTTGGGACATGACACATATATGGTATGAGTTTGACATTGAGAGGCAATGCACTTTCTGAGCTAACCTCTGCACAACTTTTGAGGAGAAATAAAGAAGAAGAAGAAGAAGAAGAACTAGAGATTGTAATTTGTCATTACTGACAAATTAAGGTGATCCGATTTTTTTTTTCATCAATGATTCGAGTCCTGATCGCAATAGGCATGACCATACAGGTTTCGTCTGTTGTTAAAAACGTTGGCCGTGTGATGTTTGAATTCTCGTTTAGAAAAGGGAGTCATATCTGCCATCTTTGGTACCAAATTCCGTATACACTAGATAACGAAGATATAACAACAAATACATATGACCTTTGACCCACCTTTACACTCCCAAGATGGCATCTGAGGAAAAAGTGGTTATTTTGTGAAATGATTCTTGCGACATCGTCTATACGTGTGCAAAATATGGAAAAGATAGGACAGGTATTCGCCAAGATACAAGATGAAACATTTATGACCTTTGACCCTAATTTACATACCCAAGATGTTGTCCGATCAAGTAGTTGTTATTTTATGAAATAATGTACGTGACATGAACTAAACATGTGCAGAATATGGGGGTGATAGGGCGTGTTTTTCTTGAGTTATTGCAAAGAAAGTTGCAGAAAGAAAGAAATATCTCAATACATCGAAGATAAGCTTTAATTTCAACCAAGTTTTTTATCGTGATCCCGACATCGTATGAAAAAACGAAATAGGATTAACGATAGCGCAAAGTCTCAGCTACAACATATTAAAATCTGGGAGAAATTCACCGAAGGATAAAAGAGCTAGTGCTCAATAAAGACAATCATGTCAATTTTCACATTAAAGAAAATTCCCTCCCATAGAGATAACACGTCATAACGAAGATACAAAAAGAAGTACATATGACCTTTGACCTCAATTTGCAACGACAAGATGGCATCTGAGTAAAAAGTGGTTATTTTGTGAAATGATCCTTGTAACATGGTCTTTGCGTGTGCAAAATATGGGAAAGATAGGACATGTATTCACTAAGATAAAGGGTGAAACACTTATGACCTTTGACCCTACTTTACATACCCAAGATGGTGTCCGATCAAGTAGTTGTTATTTTATGAAATAATGTACGTGACATGAACTAAACATGTGCAAAATATAGAAGTGATAGAGGCCGTTTTTCTTGAGTTATTGCAAAGAAAGTTGCAGAAAGAAAGAAATATCTCAATACATCGAAGATAAGCCTGAATTTCAACCCAATTTTTTGACGTGATTTCGACATCGTATGAAAAAACAAAGGGCACACTTACGGTAGGGTAAAGTCTCAGCTACAACATATTAAAATCTGGGAGAAATTTACCGAAGCTTAAGTGAGCTAGTGCTCGATAAAGATAGTCATGTCAATTTTCATTTCCAGAAAAACTGCACTCCCATAGAGATAACACGTAAGCTGGTCAAATTTGACAAGATTACTTTTAATCCATTTTTACGAGGTGATACCGTTATTCAATCAAAATGTTGTAATTTTATGTTTGAAAGAACATTAAATAAGCTACAACATACTGAAATCTGGGTGAAAATTGACAAAGGACTAGTGAGATACGCTCAAATAAACTTGAAATTTGATGACGTCATTTTGAAAATTTACTTTTTTTACTTTATTAAGAAATTTGCTATCTTTTAATCATTTTGTCAGCATTGCCACCCCATGAAATGACATGTACAACTCATCAGGTTTTAAAATATGTAAAGAAAATGGGGGGTCACCGTCCATCCTGACGAGTAAAATCGAATTTAAAATTAGCAGTTTTTTGGCATAGTTGCACTGTATATCGCCATTGACGCGCGCGCAGAATTTCAACTTTGACGGGCCCGTATGACGTCATATTGGGTCGCATTGATTTGAAACTTGGTATAAATATTCCTTAACATTTCAGACATCCGATCAAAGTGAAAAAACTGGAAATTTCAATTGCACATGAGCTGTGCGTGCGTATATGCGCGCGCGCGTACGCGTCCGTCCGATTTTTTCAATTTTTCAAAAAATGCTCTAAATGGTCTGAAACGTGTGCAAAAAAATTTTGAGCTCGATTGGAGCATACAAATATTTCAACGCGCGCGTACGCGCACGTTTTAAGAGAAAATATGAATTTTGAGAACATGAGTAGAATGCGCATAATTTGAAATATATGTGACGTAAATTTCATTGAAAAATTTCATTCCATTAATGAGATATGATTGAGAATGTGTTTTCATATAATGACGTCATAGTGACGTCACGGTCGACTGATCACAATGATACATTAGATTTTTCGTCTTTGGGACATGATGCATACATGGTATAATTTTGAAATTGATAGGCAGCGGACTTTCTGAGCTAACCTCTGCACAACTTTTGCGGAGAAATAAAGAAACAAAGAAGAAGAAAGAATCCGTGAAGTCGTTATTTTGTGAAATGATTCTTCCTACATCGTCTATACGTGTGCAAAATATGGGGAAAATAGGACAGGTGTTCACCAAGATACAAGATGAAACATTTATGACTTTTGACCCTAATTTACATACCCAAGATGGTGTCCGATCAAGTAGTGGTGTTTTATAAAATAAAGTACGTGACATGAACTAAACATGTGCAAAATATGGGGATGTTAAGGGCTGTTTTTCTTGAGTTACTGCAAAGAAAGTTGCAGAAAGAGTATCTCAATACATCGAAGTTAACCTTCAGTTTAACCAAGTTTTTAACGCGATTCCGACATCGTGTGAAAAAACGAAGGAGACTCATACGATAGCGCAAAGCCTCAGCTACAACATATCAATATCTGAGAGAAATTCACCGAGGGTGTTGAAGTTAGGCAGTGCTCGATAAAGACAATCATGTCAATTTTCACATCCAGAAAAATTCCCTCCCGTATGTACGTCATAACGAAGATACCTGTAGAAAGAAGTACACCACCTTTGAACGCACTTTGCACAGACAAGATGCCATCTAAGCAAAAAGTGGTTGTTTTATGAAATGATTCTTGTAACATGGTCTTTGCGTGTGTAAAATATGAGAAAGGTAGGTCATGTATTCACCAAAATAGAGGATGAAACATCTATCACCTTTGACCCTAATTTATACATACCGAAAAATGGCAGATATGACTCCTTTTTCTACATGAGAATGCAAACATCACACGGCCAATGTCTCTAGACACATTTGAAACCTGTATGGTCATCCTTTTGCGATCAGGAAACGAATCATTGATAAAAAAAAAATCGGAACACCTTAATTTGTCAGTCATGACAAATTACAATCTCTATGGTTTTGTGAAACGATTCTTGGGCATTGTCTATACGTGTGCAAAATATGTGAAAGATAGGACAGGTGTTCACCAAGATGCAGGGTGAAACATTTATGACCTTTGTGTCTATACTTTACATACCCAAGATGTGTCCGATCAAGAAGTTGTTACGTTATAAAATAATGTATATGATATGAAGTAAACATGTTCAAAATATGGTTGTGGTAGGGGCCGTTTTTTAATAGTTATTGCAAAGAAAGTTGCAGAAAGAAAGAAATATCTCAGTACATCGAAGATAGGCTTTAATTTCAACCAGGTTTTCTAACGTGATCACAACATTGCTTGAAAAAACGAAGGGCACACATGCGATAGCGCAAAGTGTCAGCTACAACATATTAAAATCTGGGAGAAATTCACTGAAGGGTGAATGAGCAAGTGCTTGATAAAGGGGATCATGTCAATTTTCACTTCTAATCCCGACATCGGGTGAAAACACGGAGGACGCTCACACTACATCTCAAAGTGTCAGCTACAACATATTAAAATGTGGGAGAAATTCAGTTAAGGGTAAGTGAGCTAGTACTCGATAAAGACAATCATGTCAGTTTTCATATCTGGAAAAATTCCTTCCCATAGAGATAACACGTACGATCATGAAGATACAGAAAGAAGTACCTGGTGTAGTACGTATGTCGAACTTTGACTCCACTTTGCACAGGCTAGATGGCATCTGTGCAAAAAGCAGTTATTTTGTGAGATGATTCTTGTGAAATGGTTTTTGCGTGTGCGAAATATGGGAGAGATAGGACATGTATTCACCAAGATACAGGATGAGAAAATTGTGACCTTTGTCCCTAATTTACATACCCAAGATGGTGTCCGATCAAGTAGTTGTAGTTATTTTGTGAAATAATGTGCGTGACATGAACTAAACATATGCAAAATATTGGGGTGATGGGGCTGTTTTTCATGCGTTTCTGCAAAGAAATTTGCAGAAAGAAATAATTATGCAGACCGATTTTTCGGCCAACGGCTACCCATGAAAGGGGGAAATGTACCATTCATCGCCGCAGCTTTGAGAATATTACTAGTACATGGGCGTCACCAGGGGGGGTGCGTTGGGTGCGAACGCACCCCCCTTCAGATCCTTTAAAAAAAAAAAAATAAAAAAAAAATTAGTCTGCGAGCGACCTCAACGCCGGACGCTAAATAATTATTCTTTTCTACTTTTTTTTATATTTTGCACCAGGGACACACACACACACACACACACACACACACACACACACACACACACAAAACAATTCGCACCCCTGGTTCTGGCAGCACTGATTTTATACTTATCTATTAGTATTCTACAGTATTTACTATTTATCGACCATACTGTACATCCGTACGATACGGAGCACTTATACACGTTTGCATGTACGTGTGCTACTTACAAGTATGTAGGGTCTATGTACGTTATTTCTGACCAATCCATATTGCCAGCCCAAGAGCGAGCCTTAGCCTCATAAAAAAAAATAAAAAGAAATGGAGGGGCAAGCATATTAATTGCCCCCCCCCCCCCGTAATCAATAATTCCCGAAATGAGAAGATTTTCTTGCTTTTGAAAGAAAACAAAAATGTTGCCCCCATGAAAATATTGGAAGGCAAGCGCACCATTTGCCCCACCCCACATAATCATAATTCCCGCGATGAAAAGATTTTCTTGCTTTTTTGTTAGAATTCAAGAAATCTGTCCAATTATTTCACCCAAAAGCAATGGCGTAACTACGGAGAGGGGGGGGGGGGGGGTGCGGCCCCTCCCAATGCGCTGGTTAAAAAAAAAAGGATTTCCCGAAATAGTAGTTCAAGTGTTAGTAAACTGCTTTTGAATGAAAGGGTGATCCAGAAATAAGATATCTTTCTATGATTTCTTTTAACCATAATTAAATAGGTATATAGTGTGAAACATTGTTCAAAAAGCCCGGACCCGACAAAAGATTGTGATTCCTGGTTGGCATTCTGCATATAAGCAGGATGTGCGCAGTGTACTCAGTACATCCGAACGAAGAGTCGCTACAATCAGGGGCTTCCACCTCCCTGCTACAATGTTGCGCAATGTGATGTAGAATGTACACCTTTGTACGTTACGCTTCGTTATATCAAAGCTAGATCATTGATTTTGCAGTGTTGCTTTACATACTAGTCTATATATATATATATATATATATATATATATATATATATATATATATAAATGTCTTGCATTGCCAATAAAAAGACTTGACCTGGGTTAATTCCTAACTTTTCCATGTATATAATATACACACACACAAACAAACACGCACAATTAGTTTAGGGGATGCTCTAAAGTGCAGATTTTGGACGTCCTTTCAACGCTTGGTCACTTCGACGCCACCTCGCTGGTCATACCTCCCCCAGTCATGAACATAAACCCACACCCTTGACTACCAGTGGCGGATCCAGGGGGTGGGGCGCACCGGGCGTCCCCCCCCCCCTTTAATTTTCAAAGCGAAAAAAAAAATAGCTGCAAACGGCAGTTTGTGGACAGTAAATAATGTCAAATTTTCAAGCTTGCTCGCTCCTCTCGCTTGCATTTAGTCGTAATGCCATTCTCCTGGAGTTGCTGCCAGTAATTGCCGGCAGTTGCGCCTGGTGCGCCCCCCTTAATTTCCAAAGCGAAAAAATATACTTGAAGCTACAAACGGCAGTTTGGGGACTGTAAAATGTCAAAATTTTCAAGCTCGCTCGCTCCGTTCGCTCGCATTTAATCTGTATGCCATTCTTCTGATGTTGCTGCCAGTAATTGCCTGCAGTTGCGCCCGGTGCGCCCCCCCCCCCCCTTAATTTCCAAAGCGAAAAAATATGGCTAAGAACGGCAGTTTTTAGACTGTAAAATGTAAAATTTTCAAGCTCGCTCTCTTCACTCACTCGCATTCAATCTTTATGCCATTCTTCTGATGTTGCTGCCAGTAATTGCCGGCAGTTGCGCCTGGTGCGCCCCCCCTTAATTTCCAAAGCGAAAAAATATAGCTACAAACGGCAGTTTGGGGAATGTAAAATGTCAAAATTTTCAAGCTCGCTCGCTCCGTTCGCTCGCATTTAATCTTTATGCCATTCTTCTGATGTTGCTGCCAGTAATTGCCTGCAGTTGCGCCCGGTGCGCCCCCCCCCCCTTAATTTCCAAAGCGAAAAAATATGGCTAAGAACGGCAGTTTTTAGACTGTAAAATGTAAAATTTTCAAGCTCGCTCTCTTCGCTCGCTCGCATTTAATCTTTATGCCATTCTTCTGATGTTGCTGCCAGTACTTGCCTGCAGTTGCGCCCGTTGCGCCTCCCCCCTTAATTTCCAAAGCGAAAAATATGGCTAAGAACGGCAGTTTTTGGACTGTAAAATGCAAAATTTTCAAGCTCGCTCATTCCGCTCGCTCGAATGTAATCATTATGCTCTCTTGATATTGCTGCCAGTATTTGCCAGCAATTGCGCCCGATGCGCCCCCTTAAATTCTAAAGCGAAGAAATATAGCTACAAACGGCAGTTTGTTTGTTTTTTACTGTAAAATGTCAACAATTTCAAGCTCGCTCGCTCGCTCGCTCGCATTTAATTGTTACGCAATTCTCCTGATGTTGCTGCCAGCAATTGCCGGCAGTTGCGCCCGGTGCGCCCCCCCCCCCCTCCTTTATTTCCAAAGCGAAAAAATATGGCTCCAAAAGGCAGTTTTTAGATTGTAAAATGTCAAAATTTTCAAGCTCGCTCTCTTCGCTCGCTCGCATTTAATTGTTATGCCATTCACCTGATGTTGCTGCCAGTAAAATTGCCAGCAGTTGCGCCCGGTGCGCCCCCCCCCCCCTTAATTTCCAAAGCAAAAAAAAAATATGGCTACAAATGGCAGTTTTTGGACTGTAAAATGTCAAAATTTTCAAGCTCGCTCGCTCGCTCGCTCGCATTTAATTGTTATGCAATTCTCCTGATGTTGCTGCCAGTAATTACCGACAGTTGCGCCCCGTTGCGCCCCCACCCCTCCTTTATTTCCAAAGCGAAGAAATATGGCTCCAAACGGCAGTTTTTGGACTGTAAAATGTCAAAAATTTTCAAGCTCGCTCTCTTCGCTCGCTCGCATTTAATTGCTATGCCATTCACCTGATGTTGCTGCCAGTAATTGCCAGCAGTTGCGCCCGGTGCGCCCCCCTTAATTTCCAAAGCAAATAGATATGGCTACAAACGGCAGTTTTTGGACTGTAATGTCAAAATTTTCAAGCTCGCTCGCTCCCCTCGGTCGCATTTAATTGTTATGCAATTCTCCTGATGTTGCTACCAGTAATTACCGGCAGTTGCACCCGTTGCGCCCCCCCCCCCCCCCACGCCTCCTTTACTTCCAAAGCGAAAAAATATGGCTCCAAATGGCAGTTTTGGGACTGTAAAATGTCAAAATTTCCAAACTCGCTCTCTTTGCTCGCTCGCATTTAATTACTATGCAGTTTACCTGATGTTGCTGCCAGTAATTGCCAGCAGTTGCGCCCGGTGCGCCCCCCTTAATTTACAAAGCAAAAAAATATGGCTACAAACGGCAGTTTTTGGACTGTAAAATGTCAAAATTTTCAAGCTCGCTCGCTCCCCTCGCTCGCATGTAGTCGTCATGCCATTCTCCTGATATCGCTGCCAGTAATTTGTCGTTTCACACCGTCATTCCATAATCCATTTATAGGGGGTATACCCTAACCCTTTCCCCGCTTGGTTTCCCTCAAAAAACAGTAAAAGTCTAGGGATTGAGAGCTTCCTATATTCCAAATGTCTGTCCAAAAAATCTCGTAAACATTTAGTGTCAAAACGCACCCCCCTTGAAAAAAAGCTGGTGACGCCCCTGCTAGTATGTGAAGACAAAGTTGTGCGTAAATTGTTTCATAAAGCTGTTCGTATATCAAGTTACGAACAACTTACGAGCGACTGGTGATCACTTTTCGATTGCTATAGTTATTAGAATTTCAATAATTCAGCACAAGAACTGATCACCAGTCGGTCGAAAGTTGTTGGTGACTTTACGAACAGCTTTATGAAACACCCACGAATTCTCGGGCGTGTGCGACGGGCTTTCCATGGTAGTATCGCGTCTCTCGCAGTGCTCCCTCCGTGATCCACACAGTGCATGCCTGCGTGGAGTGTACGTACGTACCAAAGAGTATAGAAGCGCACGCGTGCTCGTACGCTTATACCATGGCTCTACTCTGTTAGTAGCTCCATGCTTTATGCGTAGTACCTTACCCACATATACAATACGGAGGTGGTGTACGTGTTTGTCAATTCGTAACCTACTGCATTGGCGTGGCAGCGCAGCGACAGGCTCACAAATACGACTTCTGAAGACCTTTGCGTGAGACTGACGGTTTGATTAGTTTGGAGTTCGAGTACCAGGTGGGTATTAGTCTGTAAACGCAGGCATGCCTAAACACAGATGTTTGGGTTTTTAGAACAAAATTTCATGTGTGTAGTCGTGGTGCTGTTAGTGTTAGTGACTATAATAAACGTTAGGGTCTATCAGTAGTATCACTCTTATGTGTTCAGTAGTGTCTGGGGACATGCCCATCGTATCACCACAGCTCAGGCCCTATACGTGTACGAAGCTGTTGTAGTGCGTAGACCGTACGTTTAAATGTCAGGAGTATCAGGAAGGAAGTTGCGAAGTTTTTAACGTTAGACCGCGTTTCCTGAATGGACAAGGTGTGAGCCATATCATGATTTGCTATGTAATTACTAGGAAGGCTAAGTTCCAAAGAACCTACTTTAAGAGTTGACGTTGACTAAGAGGGCTTAGCGTTACTCTGGTGATTTGCTTCTGCCAAATCTGGGCGAGATGCGGGCGCCATACTTTAATGCGTAGCTAACACCACGACCAGTAGAGGGCGTATTTTACAGTGCTATATAGCGGTGATTCCTGTCCCCCTTTCCTGTCCCGTAAATATTCCCTGTCCCCCTTTCCTGTCCCGTAAATATTCAATATTGAATGATGCGCCTTTAAGCACCACCAACAACAACAACCCTTTCATTTCACCTTTTTTTATAGGGGGCATGCAGGGGAAGAAATATAACGTTACTTAGCCTGGACCTTGTTTTGTCATACAGAAGTATCATTCCTGTTTAATCATGAAATGTAACTGAAGAGAAGTCATTTATTTTCCAATATGTAGTCCCACAATTACACATCACAAGCTTGACTTTGACCTAATTTCACTGAGTTATGCTGACCGTGTTATAACAATAGGGTTTCCCTGTGCAGATGTGTGCACAGTGAAAAATGTGTTTTTAAGCAAGATTATAAGTTTAAAAGATGGTTTTCCTTTGTTATAAGAATTGTTTAGATTGCAGGAACAGTAAAATAATTTTACAAAGATTTGTATAAAAAATTTGGGTGTTGTGCCTCATATTCCTCTCAAGTACCGGTATGTATTTTCAGAATGTGTGTACCTCACATTATTAGTGGTCTGTCCTTAACACAAGGTCCTCAGGACCAGAAAAATGTGCTTGTTATAATGAAACCTTGTTATATCAGGGTTACAAAAATAATACAATACAAATTGAAATTACAATCTAGGACCACAAAAAAATTACCTTGTTATAGTGAACTTCGTCGTATCAGTGATAATTGTAGAGAGTTCACTGTATAGCCTATACAGGTATTGTTGTAACGTTTGTATTTTTCCTTTCTTTTCTTTCTGCAGGTACTGGTTGCTTTGGAAGGAGATTTATGTTGGTCTTTGTTGAAAGTACGTTTGTGTTTGTGTTTGTTATTTGTTGAATCATCTTCATCCTACATTTCATCTCATACCATTTCACCTTCATCCTTGAATATTCAGTGAATATTCACTGAGATTACATCTGGAAATTCATCCTGGAATTCACGAACTCATCCCTGAAATATCTGAAATATACCTGAAATACCTGAACTTTACCTGAAATACCTTAACTTGAACTTTACCTGAAATACCTTAACTTGAACTTGAAGAAAGCTGAGAACAGAGAACTTCTGAGTGCATGAGAATAAGACAGTATCAGAAGGAGAGAAAGTTTCAGAATCAGAGGCAGAAAGGGTTAGAGTCAAAGAGAAAAAGAGTGAAATCAAAGAGAGGAAGAGTGAGAGTTGACGAAAAAGGAGTAAAAATTAAGCAGAATAACAGAGTTTTAAAGAGTGTTTGAATGAAAGAGTGCATTCTTTAAAAGGATAGTTAAAAACTGGAAAGAGAATTGTCCTAGAGAAGGCGAGAAGTTTGCTGGAAACTTGAAAATAGAAACAGTTAATTTGAGAAAAGGTGTTTAAGAGTCCAGATTACACTGAAAGATTATTAAAGAGTGCCGTCATAAGACGAAAGCATTATAGTGTTGTAAACTAATTGGGGTAGACAAAATTTGCACCTTCAAGGATTATTTGATATTTGATATATTCTGCATTGAAAGTTGCTGCAAATAAATCAACTACAGTTGGCAAGAGCTAATAGCTAGGAGTTGAAATTTTGAAGGAATTGTTAAAAGTGTGAGAAACAATTTATGAGGTGAGGCGAGAAGTATACTAAAAATTTTATGTAAAAATATTTTTTGGTATCTTGAGTCTTGAATTTTCGTTAATTGTTAATAGGATAAAAGAATAATTGAAGAGCGCCATCTTCAGATAAAAGCATTTTAGTCATAGTAAATGAAGGGAGAGACGTTAATATTGCACCTTAAAGGGCTATTTATAAATATTGGGCTGTGAAAACAAAAGCACAATTAGTAAAAGACATACCTTTATTGCAAAAGGAGTCATCTCAAAACAGAAACATTACTGTTTCTTTAATTGTCAGTGAAGACAAAGAATAATTGGTGAAATTGAAATTTTTGTTGCGAAAGACCCTACCCTAAGAGAAAAACATATAAGGGAGACCGATTATTGTGCAGTTAAGGCAAAAGCATAATTGGTAAAATTGTAACCTTTTTTACAAAGAGCATAATCTCGAGATAAAGGCATAATTTAGTCAAATCAAATGTTAGAGAATTGAAGCTGAAATTTCTGTTGGCAGATATCGTAAAAGGAAATTGGCATAGCTTTTCTATAAAGTAGGAATTGAAGCACGTAACAGACAAAGAGTGCCACCTGTTGCTAGAAACAAGCAAACATTGTAGAAATATCCCCACCTGTTGGTAGAAACATTATATGGATCGGTGTTGCAGCTTACTGCTGGAATTTGTATTGCAGTGAAATATAGTACATGTACTGTACACATGTATTAGTGCAACTTTCAAAGCTATTCAATCCGACAATTTTGTTACCAATCGCAGTACTAGTGGAGTAGGTGTGATTCATAAAAGTATAGTGATTCAAGGAATATAACTGTGTTGATTGACAGTTGATTGATATACATTTATTTAGTAATAGGTACCATTATACTTTCAAAGATTCGAAAGCCCTGTAGTTTGACAATGGAAGCAAGTGAATTCAAGATTGTTATTGGTGATATCCTAGATATCCTCCATAGTTGTGACTTGATGAGAAATGTAGAGGTCAGTGAATGTGATGCATGTTGCAGTGTGATCAATGAAAATGAAAGCAGAGTACCATGTGAGGATTGTGGCAAGCAGTTTCATGTGATGTGTACAGGAACTATTTCTCATGAGGCTAGAATGTGTGATGCAAGGTTGATTTGGATATGTTCAGCATGTGGAAGCAATAATATTGCCCATCGCATCTTTGACAAAATTGGCATTCCTTGTCATTTCAATAGATACGAACTTCTCGAAGACCTTGGTGATGAAGATTTTCATGTTGATGTTTCACTTACATCACGCAAGAGCAACCAGAGAAAGAAACCAACGAAGATGAGACTGAAAAAGAGGTATGTGAGAAGAAAGAACAAACGTGGTGTTCTAGAAATGACAAATGTGTGTGTGGAGGAAAGAGCAAATTGTGACAGAGATGAATCAGATCCGACATTCATCTCAAATCTCACTAGGAGGCAATTTGAACCATTAGAAACTGCAGTTGATGATGGTTGGACAACTGTGAAATCAAGGAAGACAAAAGTGATTGAGAAGGCCAAACTGACAACATCCCAAACAATGACTAACAATCCTAAGACCAAGACCAATAACAAGAGCACAGTGAGATCAGTAAATGGTGTGATTCTCCAACCTGGCGTGACCTACATTGGCAAAGCAATGAAAGGCTACTATCTTGAAAAACAGAGAAGAGCCAAGACCAGCAAAGGCAAAAAATCAAAAGTAGAAACAAGGCAAGAAGAACATGGTGAACTCGTGAAGCGAAATATGAATCGAAACTTGGACACAGAACGAAATGATAGTCTGCAGGTGTATACTGAATCTGTATTGAATGTATATTCAAAGTGTGTTCAGTCACCTCATGTTATGGCAAAATACTCTGAGCAAATCTATGCAAAAACACAGAGAAGTTGGGCTGATGTGGCTAAAAGCACTCCGAATATGACTAATGGATGTTTCGTACTGAGTGGTGATCAGGCTACATGTGTCTCTGTCCTTTCCACAGACATTGAAAAAGAAGTTTGGAATGTAAACAGGCTCTATGGAGGTGGAAATGCACGGCAACCAAGAAAGAAAGGTCGTTTCACGAAGATCCGCAACAAACAAAGTGTGCCAGTGGTTAAAAATGCTGACTCACAGGTGCGTAACAATGAAAAGGTGAAACATGACATTTTTGAAGGAGAACATGCAGCAAAGAATGAAAAGTTGTGTAAGAATGAAATATCTGACCGTGAGGACAGTAATTCCACAAATAGAGACAACACAGGCTCGAATGATATGTCCAAAGTGAAGTGTGACAGAATCCACGATATGCATGAACTAAACCCATGTTACAGCGAAACAAAAGATGTTGAAGGTGACAGTCAAATATCAGTGAATGAATTGTTCTCTGTGAATTCTACTACAAATGTAAATGTTCACTCTCCGTGTCACAAACCTGTTTCAGGTATGCAAAACATGTGTGTTCAAGTTTGTAATGAATCAATATTCCTGCCTGAACGTGAAAAAACTATTAATCCATCTGATTGCATAGTAATGAATGCTGGTTCTGCAAATAGTGTTGACCACCATAATTCATATGATGTTCAAGAATCGTCTGTACTTATATTAGATGGTGAACCAGCTGCAAATGATTTAGAGACTGAAGAACGTGTCTGTAAGCCTGTTTCTCTTTCAGATTCAGAATATGATAGAAGGCAATCATATCCTCTGACTAAAACAATCGCACAAGGAAATTTTAATCAAGGTGATCAACGATTTGGTTATACTGCTGGCAAACAATGTGCATGTAATTCTATTGTGGCAGTTCTCTACATTCAAACAAAGAATGGAATCGAAATGAGACCTCGTGATCTTGATCAGATTCTGACACTTGGGAATGAGTTGTATTATTACATAAAGAAGGATTCACAACTGAATGAAGAGCTTGTAATGATAGATGAATTACCGAAGGAACTTCATATTCTGGATGAAAAATTTCAAATAACTTATGGTGAATCGAAATATGGAGTGTTGGAAGGAGATCAAAACAATTTGTCAAATTTTGGTGCTTTGCCATTGAGTCAAGCATTAGAACAAGAACTGTGCCGATATGATGCATGTCTTATGAATTTTGCTGAGAGTACATTTGCAATCATTAGGCATCACAGTGGTTATTATGTGTTTGATTCTCATTCCAGAAGTCATGATGGATACTTGGTACAAGATGGATGCAGTGTCTTGCTTAGCATTTCATCATGGCAAGGTATACAGGTACACTGTTTGAATTTGGCAAAATCTATGGCATGTGATTTACGTACTACTCAGTTTGAATTAACCGGTCTGGCAGTAGAATTCAATTCTAAGAAAAATGTATTGACAACTAGTGGCTCTAAGAGATCAAAGACCCTAAATACTGCGTGTGGGAATATAAATGATCAAAACAGCGACTATTCGCAACATTGTCATCATATTGAAAGAAATCTGAGTTATAGTGATGAGACTCAAAATGTAACAATAAAGGAAACCAGAGTTAATGTAAGCAGTGATGACTATGGAAGTGAGAATGAAGTTGAATTTGTTTCACTTGAAAAGACAACACAAAGAAGAGATAGAAACTTCAAATTTGCACCAATTACATATGTAGACAAGCAGTGTTTGTGCAATAGATTAAATGTCAATTACTGTGGCGCAGCCAGTGAACCAGTGGAAGATACAAATGAAAATTTGTGTATGAGGAAACCTGTAAATATCAAGAGAGTTATGGGTGATGGCAACTGCTTTTACAGAAGTATTTCTCATGTAGTTACTGGCAGTGAAGGAAACCATTTCATGCTCAGGAAATCCAATGTGGCACATTTACTGGAAACGGGTGATTTATTTAAAAATTTAATTAACACAGTGAAATATCAGAATGTCAGGGACTTTGTACTTCAAGAGAAATTGATGGATTTAGGAACATGGGCTGGTCACACTGATATTAGTTCAATGGCACATATGCTAGATTGTGATATATATGTGTATGATGATCATACAAAAAATTGGCAAATTTTGTCTGCAAGGAAACCGGGGTACTATAACAAGGTAACAACTGAAAGAGGCATATATATTGTGTTCACTGGAAGCAATCATTTTGATGTAGTTGAAAGTGTAACTGCTGTTCAGTCTAGTACTTTGGATGAAAAATTAAGTGTGTTTCATGTGAATTCAGATGCAAATGTGGAAAGTAAAAAAGAAAGTCATCATGAATCATCTAAGGCTACCGAAAACTTGACATTGAAGAAAGGCAGTGTTAGAGTGAAGAAAATGATGTCCAAACAAATAATGGTGTCAAACTTGCAAGAGACACAAATTCCATTACAAAACACATGTCAACAGACAGTAGTCGATGTTGATGCATCCGAGGTGAAGCAAGTGGGAGAAATTAAAAAGATTAATCTCATGTACACACCTGTGAATAAATTTGACAGAGAGAAGTTTTGTTGCAAATTAGGCATAAAGGTTAATGACAAATGTAGCAGTAATGATGTGCCAAAAGATATGGTGGAAAATGGTAATATTACTGTCCTGTCACAACCATTAACTATCTATAAAATTAGTGGTGATGGAAATTGCTTTTACAGAGCTATGTCATATGTCACATGTGGCAAGGAAGATTCACACCGTGATGTTCGAAAAGCAACAGTTATGCATATTTTACAAAACAAGCAAGATTATGTAAGCCTTTTAAAATCAGGATACACAGATGTTGTAAAATACATTGCAAAGGAAAGAGTATTCAACAATGGCACATGGGCTACAGAATTGGAAATAATGGCCTTATCAAATCTACTAGATACTGATATTTATACATATGAAGAAAACTGTTCAAAATGGAAATTATTTGGTGCAAGCAAACTTCAGTTTGGAATTGTTACATCACAAAGAGGTGTTTACTTGCAACACACAAATGGCAATCATTACGATGTTGTAGAGTCTGTATGTCCAAGGATCCAAACATTAAGTTCATGCCAAAACTTGTCAAGACCACAAAACATTACCGCTATGGAAACGCCTGTGACAAGAAAGAGAAGACTCACAACTGAGAGAAAAGTTACGAAACAAGTCGGTGATTGTCAAATAAATGTATTGAACAATGAAGTTTTAGAGGATGACATTGAACGTGCTGTTAAAATGAGTAGGGATACTGAAGAATCTGAAGAAGTTGAAACTACAAGGCAAACTACAAAAAGGAAAAAACAAAGAAAAAAAAGTAATGCAAATATTACCAGACGAAAAAATAGAGATCGAATGAGAGCACAGAGAGAAAAGAAAAAAAATGAGCAAAGACAGTTAGAAATAGAATGTTTATCAGATGTTCAGCCTTTTCTATTCCGCAAACTAAAAAATGCAGCTGCAAAGAAAGTAAAATATCAAACAGATGAACCTTACCGGTTCGAAAAGAGAAGAGAAATTAAGGAGAGACAAAGAAACAGGTACTTGTTCGATCCTACTTACAGAGAAAATGTCAAGAGAGCAATGAGCAGAAAGATGAGAGCTAGATATCAACGCAATGCTTTATTAAGAGAAAAAATCAAGAAAATGATGAGGACAAAGATGAAAGCTAGATACCAAAATGATGCTTCATTTCGAGAAAAAATTAAGAAAAGGATGAGAACAAAGATGAAAGCCAAATATCAAAACAGTGCTTCATTCAGAAAAAGGCTGAAGACAATGAGGAAAGTAAACTATGGGTGCAATGTTCTACATAGAGAAAGGCTTAAGAAAATGAGGAAAGCTAGATATCAAAACAATGCTTTATTCAGAGAGAGGCGTAAGAAAATTATGAGGAAAGTTTCAAACATTAAGTACAAGACAAATTTTTTGTACAGACAGCAGGTTGCAATGAGAAACATGAAACGAAAAAAACAAGAAAAAATGAATATGAGAAATTGTGACCATGTTTTGAAAAAATTTAGGGAAATTGTTTCACACGGCCCTGAATATGTATGTTGCGTATGTTTGAAATTATTATTCAAGAATCAAGTATTGAAGTGTACAAAAGCAAAATATAACGATTTGAGGTGCTTAAAGGAGGAGTATTTACATACATGCAGCGATGACTGTGATATTGACTGTCAAATAGTAAAGTCATCAAGAAATTTTTTATGGGTTTGTTACACTTGCCACAGGAAATTATTAGCTGGTAATATGCCTGCTGAAGCTAGCAGAAATAATTTAGAATTACGTGCTATTCCTGCGGAACTTGGAAATCTGAATCAGTTGGAAACACATTTGATTGCACTAAACATTCCATTTATGAAAGTTTTGAATTTGCCTAAAGGAGGACAATATGGAGTGCATGGCCCAACAGTTTGTGTACCTTCACGCACAAATGAAACTGTAAAGATATTACCTCGACCGGAGACTGATGATCAATTAATTCGCGTAAAGCTAAAGAGGAAACTGTCATATAAAGGACATTATGAATATCAGTTTGTCAAGAAAAACAATGTCCTAGCTGCATTGGAATATTTGAAAAAGAATAATAAGTGGTATTCTGATATTGCTATTGATAGCGAATGGGACTCTGATTTATCAGACAAAAATAGTAAAACAGCTTGTGGTAAACTATTTGATTTAAGTGAAACTAATGATGATGATGATGATATAGAGGATGATCAAGATGGACGATTACAAGGCATTCAGTTGGGCACATGTTTGCAGAAGGTCGATATGAGACAAGAAGTGCTTGATCAGTTTTTTGATGATATTATATGCTGTGCTCCTTGTGAAAAGAATAGTCCTGTGTCACTATTGATGGATGAGAGTAATGAGGCAAAATGTTTTCCTGCTCTGTTTCCAACAGGCCAGCCAACATTTCATGATACCAGGTACATTAAAGTAACACTTGGTCGTTATTTGCATAATCGTTTGATGCATGTAGACAACAGATTTGCAAAAAATACAGAATATATTTTCTATGCTCAGTGTATTTATGAACTGCAACAAATACTTTCTAGTGTTTCTATAGCTGTCAGAAAAAGCTCAGAGAAAATAGATAATTCCACATTGATGCGATGTTCAGATCTAAAGGATGCAAGAAAACTTCATGAGATACTGGATTCGAATAAAGGATATAAATTTCTGAAACAAATACGAGGAACACCTCCATACTGGCAATCTACACAGAAAGATGTATTAGCAATGGTTAGACAACTTGGAAAGCCTACATGGTTTGCATCATTTTCATCAGCTGAAATGAGATGGCCTGAAGTTATTAACACATTGCTAAATCAACAAGGTGATGGGAGAAAAGCAAGTGATCTGGATTGGACAGATAAGTGTAATTTATTAAAATCAAATCCAGTGACAGTAGCTCGTATGTTTGATAAACGCTTTCATGCATTTTTGAACAGAGTGATTCTTTCTGAGGCAGAACCTATTGGCAAGATAATTGACTATTTTTACAGGATTGAATTTCAACAGAGAGGATCTCCACATACACACTGTTTATTCTGGGTTGAAAATGCACCTAATTTGGGTGTCGAGAAAGATGAAACTGTCATAGATTTTATTGATAAGTATATTTCATGCAACATTCCATGTGAGGATGAAGATGAAGAACTGTATGAAATAGTGAAGAATGTTCAGCTTCACTCAAAGAAACATTCAAAATCATGCAAGAAAAAGGGAACCTCCTGTAGATTTAATTTTCCAAGACCACCTTCTGAGAAAACATTTGTTGTGAAGCCTGATGATAATCCAGAAGTTACAGATGAGGCTCAAGATGTTCTGTCTGCAGTAAAGAATTCATCATGTGTGGAAGGCAAATATGATAATGCTAGGCAGCTCTTTGAAGCTCTTGGGATGTCTCAAAAGGAATTTGAAGATGCCTATAATGCTGTAGCTACAAAAGAAGATGTAGTCATGAAAAGAGATCCAAAAGATATATGGGTTAATCAATATAATTCATTCTTACTCAGAGCTTGGAATGCCAATATGGATTTGCAGTATATAACAAATGAGTATGCCTGCATTGTTTATGTTGTGTCATACATGTCAAAAGCAGAAAGAGAAATGAGTTTGCTCTTGAAAAATGCTGAAAGTGAAATGAGAGAGGGCAATGAAGATGCTCGAAAGAGTATGAAAGAAATAGGACATGTGTATATGCAAAACCGTGAAGTTTCAGCACAAGAAAGTGTGTATCGTGTTTGTGGCCTGAGATTGAAAGAGTGCTCAAGAAAAGTAGAGTTTATACCTGTTGGACCAAACCCTGTGAGAATGAGTCTACCACTGAGTGTTATTCAAAGCAGACGAGACGATGATGATAGGAGCCCATGGATGCCAAGCAGAATTGATAAATATAAAGCCCGACCTGATGGTTTTGAATTTGAAAATATGTGTTTAGCCACATTTTGTTCAAAGTATAGACTACTCAGTGAATCTGATATAAAGGGTAAGAAACAGAAACAGAGTGTGTTTAAATTGAGAGATCAGCTGGGCTATATACAAAAAAGAACAAGAACCAATGATGCTGTAGTGAGATACCCTCGTTTTTCACCGACTGTAACCCCAGAAAAATATTATCAGAGTATATTGCAACTATTTTTGCCATATCGTACTGATAAACAGTTAAAACCTGACCAATTTTTGACATATGAGGAATTTTATCAAAATGGATCTGTTCGAATGTTTAATAAGAATTTGGAAAGTGTCAAAAGTATTGCCAATGAAAATCTCAGGCAGTATGAAAAAAACGCTGATACAATTGATCAGGCACAAGAATATCTTGAGAAATTTGGTGCACAAGAAGATGCATGGGGATTACTCTGTCCAGAAACAGAAGTTGAAAGACATGAAACAGCTAAAATCCATGTAGAAGTTGAAGATGCTGACAATGAGTTTAGAATCCCAGATCTTGAATCTAAATCTCAGGAGAAAGAGTCATATGGCATAGAATTTCGATCATGTAGCATTTCGAGAGAAGACAGTAATGTCTTATTAAGAACTTTAAACAGCAAGCAGCAAAAAGTGTTCTACAAAATACGACAATGGTGTCTTGACAGAGTTAATGGAAAAGAAGCCACACCGTTTCAGATATTTGTGACAGGTGGTGCTGGAACAGGAAAAAGTCATCTGGTGAAATGCATATGTAATGAAGGGACAAGAATTCTAGGTAAAATGATGCATAATCCAGATGATCTTTCAATTATGAAAGTAGCTCCAACTGGAATTGCAGCCTACAATATTGATGGTAGTACTATTCATAATGCACTGTCCATACCCATTTCTGCTTCATTACCTTATCAACCCCTTGGAGAAGAAAAGATAAGTCATTTACGTACTCAGCTGGGCCAATTACAGATACTAATAATTGATGAAATATCCATGGTTGATCAGAAGCTACTGTGGTATGTACATGGACGTTTAAGGCAAATAAAGCAGACGCGTGATGATGCTCCATTTGGAAAGGTTTCAGTTATTGCAGTTGGAGATTTTTATCAGTTACCCCCAGTAAAAGGTACTCCTTTGTATAAAGATACATTGCAAAGTTCTTTATGGACAGACAACTTCTCTATGATTAACTTGGATGAAATAATGAGACAAAAGGATGATGCAGACTTTGCTGTTCTTTTGAACAAATTAAGGGTAAAAGAAAAGAAAGATGAATTATCAAGTGATGATTTTGCAGTTCTTCAATCATGCCAAACTGGAGAGCAATGTGAGGATGCCCTGCATATATATTCTTCAAACAAACAAGTAAATGACTGGAATAAAATAATGCTTCACAAGAAATGCACAAATATCATCTGTCTTGATGCAGAAGATTTTGAACTTGGCGATAAGGGTAAAAACAAAGCATGTGACAAGCCACGGAGATGTACTAAAGCTTCTTTGCCAGCATATCTTTGGGTTGCTGAAAATTCTAGAGTGATGCTGATCAAAAATGTGAATGTGACCAAAGGTTTATCAAATGGCTGCATTGGCACTGTAACTGACTTAGTAAGAGTAAATGAAAATGCCAGACCCTCAAGTGTGCTTGTGAAATTTGACAATGAAAAAGTAGGAACACAGTCAATAGAAATGCAACAGGAATCAATTGGGAAAAAATATACGAGGAAACAATTTCCCTTGAAATTAGCATATGCATGCACAATACATAAAGTACAGGGCATGACAATGGAAAAAGCTGTTGTTTCTCTGAAAAATATATTTTTGCCCGGACAAGCATATGTTGCTCTGAGCCGTGTCACATCAATACGTGGACTAACTATTGAAGATTTTGATCCCAAAGTTATATATTGCAATCCAACTGTTAAAGAAAGTTTAGAAAACATGCCAACATTTGTTGATGAAAAGAGCTTTGATAATGATGTTTCTGTTGCGACTCTGAATATAATGCTACATAACATTCAAGGTCTTAAAGCACATTTCAAAGATATCCAATCAAACCTCCTATGTAGAAATTCTGATATTATTTGTTTAACTGAAACTTGGCTTAATGATGACATTTTTGATGTGAATTTAGATCATTTTAAAATGTACAATCAACCTCGGTCAAAATCTTATTCAGATGAAAGTCCCTTATTTTCGGCACTGAAAAATCAAGCACATGGTGGAGTTGCAGTGTACAGTAAAATCAAATCTATTAGTAGGCTGGATTTACATGTCAATAATCTAGAATATATTACATTTGCAGTAACTTGTCCTTCATGTCTCATTTCTGTGATATATAGACCTCCCAGATATGATAAGAAACAATTTTGTGAGAAACTGAAGAGACTACTCGTAGAATTGCAGCAGAGAAGTACGAAACGCATAGTTATTGGTGACTTCAATGAAAATCTCAGACAAGGTTCAAGTGATTCATGTGTGCATAAATTGATGTATTCTTACGGATATCAACAACATGTACTTGATGCTACAACAGAAGGTAATACATTGATTGATCATGTATATAGCACAGGTATAGACTCACTTCATGTTGAAGTTATTCCACTTTACTACAGTTACCATGAGGCTATCAGAATACAGTTCTGATGAGTGATGTCTTGAGTTTACGCAAAGTAATGTGGCACATATATTCAAATCAATTGATATTTATTTTCTTTTGTCATCATATTTCCTTTTGTAATACAGAATGAGGAAAATAAAAAAGTGTGAATAGGACAGAGCATACAGCAATTCAAAAACAAATGAGTAGAAGTGATACTTATGATCAATACTGAGGTGTTTGAAGTTAAAAAAAAAAATTGCAATGAGTAAAACATGTGAAGTATGGAGGGTTCCACTGGGAAGATTATGCTTGTGAATATGAAACAAGACTTCAACAAAAGTATGACTACTAGTACTACAGAAAACAGCGACATTATGAGACAGAAAGTGACAATTCAGTGATTATAGACTTCCTAAATATGACCCAAAAATAATGTGAGAAATTATGGAAATTAGTTGTTGAATTGCACCAAATAAGCACAAAAAGCATAGTTATTGGTGAATTTAATGAAATTCTCAGACAAGGTTCAAGTGATTTGCTTGGCATAATTTGATGTGTTCTTGTGAATATCAACAACATGAAGTTGATGCTACAACAGAAGGTGGCACATTTATCGGTCATGTATGTAGTATAGGTATTAATGATCTCACCATTGAAGTTATTCGCCTTTACTACAGTTACCATGAAGCTATTTGAATACTGTTTCACTGAACTTGTTTTTACTAATAACATTAGATGTTTATTCAAGGTTTTTTTCACAATGCTGAAATCAAATGAAATATATTTTCATCTTTCATCATACATATTTTTATGATGTTATGGAGAATAGATGAAATATGATGAATGAAATGAACAGAATGTTCAACAGTAGTGAAACCTTATGATAATATTAAATTGTAATGAATACTGAAGTGATTGAAGTGAGGAAAACAGTGTGCCATGAGCAAAGTGTGCAAAGGGTGGAGAGATCCACTGAAGCGACCTTGATTGTGCACAGGAAACAAAACTTGGGCAACAATAAAAGTACTACATAACACATTGACATTATAAAGAAAAAATAAATAGACAACGACAAGAGCATGCAACAGAAACAATGATCTTTGATTGCTTGTTGAAAGAAATGTGGGCTTGCATGTCAAGAAGAAGGAAAAACACATAAATTGTGTAATTGCAAAAATGATTTAAAGGACTGTAATTATAATGTTACATGTATGTCAGCAATAGTGGTGATATTAAAAATTTATGAAGTGGTAATGCTGAATCTAGGTGAGAATTATCAACCCTTTTCACAAAGCAGTAGCTGAGCTGGTAGTTGCTCTTCTCTAAATATCATTGTTGGAAATGTAACTATAAAAGGAAGATACAAGTTCAGTATGGAACAGAAATAAAACAAAAGACAGAAAATGGAATTGAAATAGAATAGACAAAGAATAAAAATAGAACAGGCACAACAGAAATAAAACATAGCCCAGAAAATGACAGTGCAGAAAGGTAGATTTTGGCATAATAATCATTTTGAAAAATATTTTTTTTCAGAGAATTAAATGCTGATAATGATAAGTTTGTGTTACTATTTGATGAGCGTTTAGAGCTGAGGAAAATCAAATTGTAAATGCTGATGAAAGTGCTTTGAAATAAATGGAAAAAGTAGGAGTTGCATTTATATGTGCGAAACCTGATCAATAGGCATATGTTGTAATTGATAGAAATGAATATTTCACCAGAGAAGATAGAGTGAAATCCATGAGTGATCATGTATGTGGTGCAAGAATTGTATTTATTACGTAAACATTATGAGCTACATAGCACAAGTTTTGATTGATTTCATGCAAATTTATGAAAAATGTTTTGAGTTTTCAAACCCCTGTTTCTCAAACATTTGCTTTCATTGATTGATGTCATTGTTTCTCTTTAGCACCCATGGTAGTGAGAATAAAGCACTGGCCAAAATGAAAAAAGCATCAATTAGGTGTATTTCATCTAGGTGTTTATGGCTAACATCTTTATGTCTTTACATTTGCCTGGTGAATGATGAACTGGTCTGTGCTTGTGCCGCAATCATGTCCAGCCTTGTACCCAAGTGTTTCCACCGGTGAGTTTTATTTCTTTTTTGCTTTTTTTTCCCCCTACTTTTTGTCAGATTTGTATGCATTTAACTTTTCACACAACTTTTTGACAAAATCAGGCTCAATCATACTCAGTGTTCAAATTAAATTCTCACAATAATCTCTCCAGGTGTGTTTTTAAGCTGTATTAGCATAACCTGTAGAATTATGCATACACAGGTGTTTCTTCAGAATTATTTTTTTTTCCCCTGAAATGTTTGTAATATATGTTCTATCATCTAAAGTCTGTGATCTGAAACAGTTTGTTAATTCCATATTACATTTATGAAATGTTATTCACATATTCCTTATTCTTATAAATGTGACTGTACAAGTGTAGTTTTGTTCTGTCCAATTTACATCGTAGCTAAACATGATATACATCCAGAGAACTATGATGTATATGCTGTACTCCTGTAAGAGAAATAGGTGTATGTATTCATGAAAAGAAAGGTTAACATAAAAGGTGATGTGATGTTATGTGAAGTTGTGAATGTTTCAGTACAGTTGTGTTCGCAAGTTATGACTACAAGAAATTGGTTGTATCTGTCTAAAATATGTAAAACATAATGTAACTTTCTTCGTAACATTTGTGATAATGATATTTATGTTCTCCCATTCTAACAACACATATTTCAGTTCTTTCATTTTATCGATGTTAAAAGATAAGCAGTGTACTTCATTTGTAACAGTATGTTGTTTATGTATTTTAAAGCAGGGTCTTGACCAACAGAGAGAACACACCAGCTTTGCTTTGCAGCGTTGGTGTAGCACAGGGAGTAGAACTCTACTGGTTAAAGGCTCAAAACCAGTCAATTGGACCAGGTGTGGATCGCATCTATTTCAACTGTGTGGACAGCTGTCAATCTTGGATCAAACTTGGTTGACATGCAAGCACTTCATATCAGATGATAACAGATGAGCAACGTAATAGTTTCTCAGGACTTCCACTCTCTTCCATCTACAATAATTCTAAGCACAGTGAACAGTATGCATGATAAATGCAAAAGCAAAGGGTATAAATGTAATTGAAGTATTGTGGAATGATTTACGCAACATAAAATACCTCAATAATTATTAATTTTATGTTTATGTGGTGGTAATCAGATCATGTGTAGTATTGGAAGGTACGGTAAGTTAGCCATAGTGGCATGTTAAGCCACCGTCCCTGGAGACACTCAAGTGGTAACGTGTTAATGACCCATAGCATAATCATTTACACCACCATATTGTTTTCGTGATTGACACAGAAACGTCTTTGATTAAGGGCAAAACCAAAATGTAGACCATAAAAGTAGAAGTATGTGAAATGCAAATGTGCAGTATTTTTACATTTTTCCATTATGGATCAAAGCTATGACTTAGATATTAGATGATGATTGTGAGAAGCAAGTGTGGGTCTTTTTTTCTGTTTTATCCTTTGAATAATTGCAAAGATGCAAAGTTTAAAAAAAATTAACAACAAGATTTTCATGACTTAGTGTCTTTGCGCTCGCGCAAACGAGAAGGGTATTCCCCCTCCCACAGTAAGGAGCCTTTTTTAAATTTGTAGCTGTTAATAAAGGATCTGGTGCATAATTAAGTGACTATTGTTTGCTAATTTGGCATGATGAAGGGAAATACACCTTCAATTGCAAGCATCACTTCAATCCTTTTAGCTACACTCCTCATTTTTGGTTCAAGTTGCAATTTCACTTGATGTCTGAGAAAAATGGGTACTATGTGTGAAATCGTGAGACAGACCCTAAATGCATGAGTCTCACCATAATGAGAGACTTGGTCTGTAATTGATGCATATATTTTGTGTATGCACATATATGTAAACCTTCAGTAATGCTCTAGGTGTGGGGTTAGTTGAGGAAGACTCTATGACCCTGTTTACAGTGTGGGGCTGCACCATGCTGCGGCCAAGCCGTGGTTGAGCATAACCTCAATTGCGAGGCCAAGCCCCGCAATTTTGTTCCTTTACACTACTGGGCTCGGCCGCGCTTTTATTTCAAACCTTTTAATATTTTGTCATAGTGGCGCTCTACTTGTAAACAAACACAATTCGGTGTTGTCTGGTTTTCAGACCCTTTGCCAACTGAATTTCATGGCAACGAAATCACCGTTCGGGCAAAGGCCTTTTCTGAAGGGAAAGATCCTTTGCAGGACAAGATCACATTAAACTATGCTAGTTTTCGATGTTGAGGGGGTTAATATCCTGAATAGTGAAATAGTACAAGTACGGGGTTTGGAAACCAGAATAAAATTGGCAGCGCATTTGGCCCCATTTGCGTTTACACAGAGAAAAAGGCCAGGCTCAGCCGCGGCTTAGCCACCTCCAGAGCGAGGCCAAATGCAAGGCCAACTTTGGCCTTGCATTTGGCCTTTTGCACGTTTACACTGAAATGGAGGTTGGCTGGGCTATCGTTGAACTGCGGCCAAGCCTCGCATCGTAAACAGGGTCTATGTGGCAAATTGAGCTATGGCTCAACTTGCCCTAAAGACCTGCATTCATGTCCATGGTACAATTGAAAACATAGTTGAGACCATGGACAATTTGTATGGAGCACTAGGCGTGGTGTGGCCTATTTTGTTAGGAAATTAGTCATTTGTCAACGTAATGACCATTTCTTTAAAAAATGTTCATTTCATTCAACATTTTGAAACATTACAAAGTGACTGATTTTGTAATGAAATAGGCCATGCAATATTTAAGGCTCTATTCAAATAGTCCATGATTTCAATTTTACCATCTTCATAAATTTATACCATAAAGTCTAGCACATTTTACTAAATATAATGCGTGTAATCACTTCATACTTTTAAATACTTCTGAGATATGAAACTAAAAAAAAGAAGTCCATTTGATTTATGTTGGATAGTAAAAAACAAAACAAAAAACAAAAACATGTTTTTTAAAGAGAGTTTCAAAACTTACACTGCTTCTCTGTGTGGGAGTAGCAAGTAAGCACTACATGTAGCTACCTCGAATTTTTCCAGAGGATTAATTGCAATGGCATGACACAAATTTCTGCAAGACACTCAGTTATTTCTGATGCATCATGCGAAAAACAAAAATTGACCCATAATACCTTACATTCACCAAGTGCAGATAAAGTAAAATTTTAAACCATTTGAGGGTTTTCATGAAACAAGAATGGAATTTGTGTGTAGAATATGTTTCAGTGGTAATTCTAGATGCTGCATTTTTCTGGGGAAAAATATATTTGAAGAGGTTGCTTTGTCATATTTAGAATTGTTGAATATTGTCATTTGAATTGAATCAAATGATGGAAAAATCTTTTGTGTTATAAATTGTGCATTAGGAAATTTAGTGTCCATATAACATATTGTCAATGTGACTTGAAAGAAAATGATGGCCATGTTGAAAGTAGCTCTCATTGCTTATTCAATATTTTGTTTCATTGTAAGTGTAATCAATTCCAGCAGTATTGATGTTTTAGTTATATGTTTTAATAGATATTTATTGCCTACATATCAGATATGACCTGTGACAAAAGTGGTGCCATTTTTGTAGCTGCTTGCTTTCTTCAAGAAAGCTGCCATTGTTAATTGATGTTTTTTGATGTTGTTTATAAAGGTTTAAAGTTGAAGGGAAGAAATGTTTCTCTTTTGTATTATAAATCACAGATCAGCAGTTTCTACTGTTTTTATATTCAGCTGAGCATTGGTTAGTGTCAAAAAAGGCTGCCATTGTCATAATGATTGCCATTGTTTATTTGAAATTCTTTGACATTGTCAAATCAATTTAAGGATTGGAACTATTTGTATGTGTGAGTGTGTGTGTGTGTGTGTGTGTGTGTGTGTGTGTGTATAAATCAGGAATTTCATTGTCCATGTTTTAGTTAAAGTGGCAAATAATTGAGTCAATATTGTGACAAGTCAATTTTTAAAGCCATGATGCGCCAAGTAATGGACATCATGAAGACTGTAGTTGATGTCCTGAACCCCGGTCAGATTCCAGTCCTTACATGTAATCAAGCACTCTACACTATGGCAAAGGGGGTCCAATGGAGCAGCCCTAGAAGTTATATTCCAGGGATTATTCCATAGTGATTTTTGGTTGACGATGCGTTTTGAGGATATCCTGACTCATATCACATTGTGTCAGATCTAAACACACATTGCAGCAGATAGGATCAACCCAGTCCTGAATGCAGTTTGCAGAGCTATCTCTGGATGTCTGCGACCAACAAGAGTAGATGACCTTTATTAACTGTGTGGTATTGCCCCACCACACATCAGGCGAGAGGTCTCAGCACAGATGGAGAAAACCAAGCAAGAAGTTAACCCTCGCCACCCACTCTACAATCGCGAACTTGCTAAAAAGAGACTCAAATCCAGACGCAGTTTTCTCCATTCAACCGAATCCCTTGATGGCACCGCCCACGGTCGAAGGATTACCCTATGGTCCAACCACCTCCAGTCTGTGACGAATAAGCTCTCCTATGGACCAAGTGAATCACTCCCTCCGGGTTCAAGTGAGGCATGGCCCACCTGGTCATGCCTGAATCGCCTACGGACAAGAACAGGACGATGCAAAGTCCTCATGCAGAAATGGGACTACAATAGGGATGGAGAAACTGCTTGCAACTGTGGGCAGGATCAGACAATGCAACATCTTTTGGTCTGCCCCCTCCTACCAGAGCCATGCACTGTCAATGATCTGGAGACTTTCAACACCAAAGCCGGATCCTGCACTCTGCACTGGGCAGGACTTGTGTGGTGACTCGAGAAGAAGAAGAAGAAGAAGCAGATAGGTTGCAGACAGATTCTTGCAGCATGAGAGCAAACTGAGCAGGAGACAATTTGAGCTATCAACTGTGGTTACTAAAATGGCAACATTTTTTGCATAACATAATTAAAACCAGACGACTCTGCTGTACTTCTTGGTCTCTAATGGAAGAGACATTAGCACCAACAAAGATCTCATCACCACACAAGGTAGTGACATTCTTTGCTGCGATTGTCCGGACATGTCAGATGATAGCACCGTGCACGTGTGAGGAGGCAGACACTGGTACATCATATACTTGTGCACCTATAGGATGCCGTACATTCGCAGATTAGCAACGTGCCAATATGCACTGTTCATACAAGTGTTGCACCCTTTGAGCTTGTCCTAGCAGCAGCCATCACCGGAATATCCATGAACAGTGGATTGCCTTTGGAGCTGGGAAGAACTTCAGGTTCATAGCTTCTTTATGGGATCACCAAAACTTGGCTGATGTGTTGCCATGCCAATGTTTCATGTTTTTAGTGGCTGTGGCTTAGCGTCTTGTTTTTGTAACAAGGCAGAAAGATTGCGTGGGTACCTGGACTACCTATGAACAAATCACAACCGTATTCAGCGCCTTCTATGCTATGCAGACTTACATACTATTGAGGAGTAGATGCAGCTCAATGGAGCAATTTGTAGTTTGTTGGAGTGTCGCTGAAAGAAAAGAATAGATGCAGAGTGTTAAAGTTGACAATGCCAGAATGTGACTTTGCAGTGTGCAGCTCCTTATTTGTTGTTGTTGTTGTTGTTGTTGTGTTTTGTTGTTTGTTTTGTTTTGTTTTGTTTTGTTTTGATTTTTTTTTTTTTTTTTTTTGTGCAGGGGGAATTGGCCTGAGTTTCAAACCCACAAAAAAAAAAAGGGTGCTGGCAAGCATCTTGAAAGGTAGCTATTTTTGTCACAGGTCAAATCTGAGATGTTATGCACACAGTAAAATTACTGATGTTTGACTGAAAATACCACAGGAAAACATTTGCACCCAACAATGTATTTAATCTCTAATATCAAAAACTTGCTAATAAAGATATATAGCCATTTTCATAATGGTCACCATTTTTGTCAAAGTCAAATTTGCCTAGCTCTACATCCGTATTTAAGCTAGTATTTTCACGTACAGTTATTTTGGTAATGAGAAGATCACATGAAGTGTATTAACAGGGTATTATACAGTAGAAATCAGTGTGTGACCAGTTGGACTGTCTGTTGCAAATGTTGCGTAGAGAATTCTTACAGTTTTGAAGCAATCTTTATGGAAATAGGGATACATCATGAAATTGAGGCTTCTTGGCTGAGCAAAACTGGAAGGGTGTCATAATTTTCTTGTTACTATTTGCTGTGTTTTTCACTTTATATTGAAAGATACAACAGAGGTTAATGTTAATTGGGCAAAATTGTATACCTCATTGGAAAACATCGAGTGTTGTTGTCTGGGAAAGCTGATTTTTTTTTTTCAGCCTTTTTTTACAGGAATCTGCCACATATTGTCAGTTGAGAATGATAAGGGCTTTAAGGTGCCACTGAATCTATAATGTTCAAGACAACTTAATGCCCTTCTCATTCTCAACAGATGAGTATGATGGATGTGTGTCAGTTGAAAGTTCATGTCACAGAAGGAAATCCCCCAAATATGCAAATGGAAGTGATAAATCAAGGGTCTTTTGTTTGATATTGGTATGTAAATGTTACATGTAGAATTGCACAGATGCGAATTATGAGGTATGCAACAATGGAATGTTGTGTGAGCAAAACATGCCATTCTAAAAATGTCTGTCAGTGAATGTGCTTAGACTGTAATTGCACAGGTATTATTATTGTTATTGTTACTATTTTTGTTATATTTATTTGTTTCATTCATTTACTTATTTATTTATTCATTTATTTATTTGGCCATGCAATTGCAATTTAAAGTACAATTTCATGTTACATACAGGGTATAAAGACTCATGTATAAACCCATAATTGCTGGAAATTGCACATGTAAACATAAATGTCAAAGTTGGGTTGAAGCAAATTGACCAAGTTTGCAACTGACATGAAAGAAAGTTAAGTCACATGGCACAGAAATTAGGGCATGAACATTGCATGTTTTGTAGACATGGAAATGGAAAAAATGAGACTTCCTGTGATGCAGCCATAAATAATGAATGAGTTGATGAGAGTTGAGAATAATTGCAGAAATCAATTTGAAGCTCTGTTGTAGTTGATGCAGCTGTATTGTGTCAGTTTAGTTCAGATTTCAGAGTTCTACGCTTATTCATACAGTGGTGAAAATTATGGATAGATATTTCCCTTGGAGCAAGACTGAAGGTGTTATGTCAACGGAACTGTAACACACAAACTATGAATCAGTTTGAAGCTGACATGCACTTCAGAATGTGGTAAAATTATTAATACCGGCACATGTATGCAAAAGTTGCAGCTACCGTACAGTGTAATTGTGTACTTGCAGCCTTATTTCAATAAAAATTGGATTAGTTTCATGATTTGAGAACAGACACAGTGCATAAATTATGTATTTAGTGTTGATATTTTGGGTGCTTGTTTGTTAAAATTATTCCCAAGGTTCGCTATTCTGAAGGGTCGTTAATCCGAAACACAGAAATTTCCTGCACCGAAAGGTTCGTTAATCCGAAAATGAAAAAGGGTTCATTATCCGAACATTTGTGGCGTTATTCCTAAGGTTTGTTATTCCAAAGATTCATTAATCCGAAATGAAATTCGGAACAATGAACCTTCGAAATACCAAATCTTTTGACTAAAGAGCCTTCGAAATAACGAACCTACACAATAACGAGCTGTAACCAATATTTTAAGTCTTGAGATCAAATACTTGATTAGTTCATTTTGTTCATTGCATGCAAGGCAGGTAGTGATATAACAGCGGAGTAAAATATACCTGTACATGTGCCACTTTGACGTAGAGATATAGCAATACATACAAAAAGTGCATTGGCTGTTAATCCCCAACCATTGTATGTGACAGTGTAAAGGGATGGCACAGTATTGGTGGAGATGAGGATCGTGCTTTTAACTTTTCGCAGGATACCTAGTAACTTATGAAGTAGTATGTAGCATACCATTTGAAGAGGAATTCAAAGTTTAATTGAAGAAAATCAGGTTTGGAATGACTGAAACTTGAATTTTTCATGGATTTACATGTTCTTTCATATTTCATAAAAGGTTTCTCATTATCTTACCAAAAAAAAAATGTTAGAAAGCCTGAAATTAGGTCTCGAATAAAACTTTATTGCACAAACATTTTAATGAGTCAGAGCATGCATTCATCAAGAGTAAGAGCAAAAAAGCTTACACACGTATGCACATAAGAGGTTGAATGTGTGGTTACAAAGTAAACTATGCTTTTTTCATGTGACAACAAATATCTGGTGTATCAAATAGGAATAGTAAGATAATTTTCAGATGATAAGAGTAGCCGGTTCAATATCATTCATAAGAGCATGCATTAAGCACACAATGGTGATTGTGCTAACTACAGGTATGTGGGTGGATAAAAAGGAATACACTGTATATGCAATAGCAAAGTACAGTTGTATGAGCTATACATTGTTTAACAGGCAAGTGTTAAAAGAATATGCACACAACAGAAACTGTGTAACACGAAAGCAACATTATTTATGGAATATGAATATTTCTGTTGTTCACCTATGTGTACGCAGATGGAATTAACCATGACCATGACCATGAGAGTAACCAGAGTAGCTGACCCTTGGTGAATCTTTTAAGAATGCAATAAAGAAACATATCACAACAATCAAAATATGATAAGAATCTACTTTCTTCCTAAGCTATTCAGAGGCGTAGATATGCAAGGCAAGTTGCTTTTGGGGTTTTTTCAAACGTGTGTGTCTGTGTGTGTGTGTGTCTGTGTGTATGTCTGTGTCTGTGTGTATGTGTGTTTGTCACAAAAGATGTTGCTTTGGTAATCACAATTGTCCAGAACCTTAGCTTGTGGAGCAAAATTCTTCTACAGTATTAAAACATTTTTTTTTTTAAAATACAAATCAGTGATTCGAGTCTTGATCGTAATAGGCATGACCATACAGACTTCATCTGTGTTTAGAGACATTGGCCGTGTGATGTTTGGATTCTCATTTAGAAAAATGGAGTCATATCTGTCATCTTTGGTGCCAAATTCTGCATACACTATAACGAAGATACAGCAACAAGCACATATGACCTTTGACCCACCTTCATACTCCCTAGATGGCATCTGAGCAAAAAGTGGTTGTTTTGTGAAATGATTCTTGCGACATCGTCTATACGTGTGCAAAATATGGGAAAGATAGGACCGGTATTCACCAAGATACAGGATGAAACATTTATGACCTTTGACCCTAATTTGCATATCCAAGATGATGTCCGATCAAATAGCTGTTATTTTATGAAATGATGTACGTGACATGAATTAAACATGTGCAAAATATGAGGGTGTTTTGAGTCATTGCAAAGAAAGTTGCAGAAAGAAAGAAATAACTCAAAACATCGAAGATAAGCTTTAATTTCAGCCAAATTTTTTAACGTGATCCCGACATCGTATGACAAACCAAAGGGAACACATACGATTACAACATATTAAAATCAAGGAGAAAATCTCCGAATGGTAAGTGAGCTAGTGCTCGATATTTAAGACAATCATGTCAATTTTCACATCTAGAAAAATTCCCTCCCACAGAAATAACACGGCACAACGAAGATACACAAAGAAGTACATATGACCTTTGACCCCACTTCGCACAGACAAGATGGCATCTAAGCAAAAAGTGATTATTTTGTGAAGTGATCCCTGTAACATGGTCTTTGCGTGTGCAAAATATGGAAGAGGTAGGACATGTATTCACCTTGACCGAAAGATCGGTCTGTATCTGTCCGTCGGGGAATGTTCCGCGGAGACTGCGTCTGGCTTCACGGATCCCCTCCGACAGCGTTAATGGCAAAACATAAAAGAGTCCTCCGGACAGACGGATCTTTCTGTCTAGTATTCACCAAGACACAGGATGAAACATTGATGACCTTTGACCCAATTTACATGCCCAAGATGGTGTCTGATCAAGTAGTTGTTATTTTATGAAATAATGTACGTGACATGAACTAAATATGTGCAAAATATGGGGATGATAGGAGCTGTTTTTCTTGAGTTATTGCAAAGAAAGTTGCAGAAAAAAAGAAATATCTCAAAACGTCTAAGATAAGCTTTATTTTCAACCAAGTATTTTGACGTGATCCTGACATCGCATAAAAAAACAAAGGGCACATTACGATAGCCCAAAGTCTCAGCTATAACATATTAAAATCTGGGAGAAATTCACGGAAGCATAAGTGAGCTAGTGCTCGATAAAGACAATCATGTCAATTTTCACATCTAGAAATATTCCCTCCCATGAGATAACACGTCATAACGAAGACACACAAAGAAGTACATGTGACCTTTGACACCTGGGGCTGTTTTTCTTGAGTTATTGCAAAGAAAGTTGCAGAAAGAAAGAAATATCTCAATACATCGAAGATAAGCATTAATTTCAACCAAGTTTTTTGACGTGATGACGACGTCGTATGAAAAAACAGAGCGAACATTATCGATAGCCCAAAGTCTCAGCTACAACGTATTCAAATCTGGGGGAAATTCACTGAAGGGTAAGTGAGCTAGTGTTCGATAAAGACAATCATGTCAATTTTCACATCTAGAAAAATTCTCTCCCATAGAGATAACACGTCATAACGAAGATACAGAAACAAGTACATATGACCTTTGACCCCACTTTGCACAGACAAGATGGCATCTGAGCAAAAAGTGATTATTTTATGAAGTGATCCTTGTAACATGGTCTTTACGTGTGCAAAATATGAGAAAGATAGGACATGTATTCACCAAGATACAGGATGAAACATAAATGACCTTTGACCCTAATTTGCATACCCAAGATGTTGTCCGATCTAGTAGTTGTTATTTTATGAAATAATGTACGTGACATGAACTAAACATGTGCAAAATATGGGGGTGATAGGGCGTGTTTTTCTTGAGTTATTGCAAAGAAAGTTGCAGAAAAAAGAAATATCTCAATACATAGAAGATAAGCTTTAATTTCAACCAAGTTTTTTCATCGTGATTCCGACATCGTATGAAAAAACGAAGGGCAACTTGACGATAACGCAAAGTCTCAGCTACAACATATTAAAATCTGGGAGAAATTCACCGAAGGGTAAGTGAGCTAGTGCTGGATAAAGACAACCATGTCAATTTTCACATTAAAAAAAATCCCTCCCATAGAGATAACACGTCATAACCAAGACACAAAAAGAAGTACATATGACCTTTGACCAAAATTTGCACAGACAAGATGGCATCTGAGTAAAAAGTAGTTATTTTGTGAAATGATCCTTGTAACATGGTCTTTGCGTGTGCAAAATATGGCAAAGATAGGACATGCATTCACTAAGATACAGGATGAAACACTTATGACCTTTGACCCTCATTTACATACCCAAAATGGTGTCCGATCAAGTAGTCGTTATTTTATGAAATAATTTACGTGACATGAACTAAACATGTGCAAAATATGGAAGTGATAGAGGCCGTTTTTCTTGAGTTATTGCAAAGAAAGTTGCAGAAAGAAAGAAATATCTCAATACATAGAAGATAAGCCTGAATTTCAACCAAAATTGTTGACGTGATCCCGACAACGTATGAAAAAACGAAGGGCACACTTACGGTAGCGTAAAGTCTCAGCTACAACATATTTAAATCTGGGAGAAATTTACCGAAGGGTAAGTGAGCTAGTGCTCGATAAAGATAGTCATGTCAATTTTCATTTCCAAAAAAACTGCACTCCCATAGAGATAACACGTAAACTGGTCAAATTTGACAAGATTACTTTCAACCCATTTTTACGAGGTGATACCATTATCCAGTCAAAATTTTGTAATTTTATGTTTGAAAGAACATTAAATAAGCTACAACATACTGAAATATGGGTGAAAATTGACAAAGGACTAGTGAGATACGCTCGAATAAACTTGAAATTTGATGACGTCATTTTGAAAATTTACTTTTTTTACTTTATTAAGAAATTTGATATCTTTTAATCATTTTGTCAACATTGCCACCCTATGAAATGACACGTACAACTCATCAGCTTTCAAAATATGTAAAGAAAATGGGGGGTCACCGTCCATCCTGACGAGTAAAATCGGATTTAAAATTGGTGGTTTTTTGGCATAGTTGCACTGTACATCGCCATTGACGTGCGCGCGGAATTTCAACTTTGACGGGCCCGTATGACGTCATATTGAGTTGGATTGAGTTGAAACTTGGTAGAAATATTCCTTGACATTTCAGACATCCGATCAAAGTGAAAAAAACGGGAAATTTCAATTGCATATGAGCTGTGCGTGCGTATATGCGCGCGCGCGTACGCGTCCGTCCGATTTTTTCAATTTTTCAAAAAATGCTCCAAATGGTCTGAAACGTGTGCAAAAAAAATTTGAGCTCGATTGGAGCATACAAATATTTTAACGCGCGCGTACGCGCACTTTTAAAAGAAAATATGAATTTTGAGAACATGAGTAAAATGCGCATAACTTCAAATATATGTGACGTAAATTTCATTGAAAATTTTTATTCCATTAATGAGATATGATTGAGAATGTGTTTTCATATAATGACGTCATAGTGACGTCACGGTCAACTGATCACATTGATACATTAGATTTGTCGTCTTTGGGACATGATGCATACATGGTATGATTTTGAAATTGATAGGCAGCGGACTTTCTGAGCTAACCTCTGCACAACTTTTGCGGAGAAATAAAGAAAGAAAGAAGAAGAAAGAATCCGTACAGATACAGAAGGTGATCCGAAGGATACTCGGATCACCTAACTAGAGATTGTAATTTGTCATCACTGACAAATTAAGGTGATCCGATTTTTTTTTAGTCAATGATTCGAGGCCTGATACTGCAAAGTCTCAGCTACAACATATTAAAATCTGAGAGAAATTCACTGAAGCATAAGTAAGATAGTGCTTGATAAAGAGAGTCATGTCAATTTTCACATCTAAAAAATTCCCTCCCATAGAGATAACACGTCATAGCGAACATAGAAAAAGAAGTACATATGACCTCTGACCCCACTTTGCACAGACAAGATGGCATCTGAGCAAAAAGTGGTTATTTTATGAAATGATCCCTGTAACATGGTCTTTACGTGTGCAAAATATGGGAAAGATAGGACCCGTATTCACCAAGATACAGGATGAAACATCTATGACCTTTGACCCTAATTTACATACCCAAGATGGCGTCTGGTCAAGTACTTGTTATTTTATGAAATAATGTTCGTGACATGAACTAAAGATGTGCAAAATATGGTGATGATAGGGTATGTTTTTCTTGATTTATTGCACATAAAGTTGCAAAAAGAAAGAAATATTTCAATACATCGAAGATAAACTTTAATTTCAACCAAGTTTTTTCACGTGATCCCGACAATGTATGAAAAAACAAAGGGCACACTTACGATAGCCCTACGTCTCAGCTACAACATATTAACATCTTAGAGAAATTTACCGAAGCATAAGTGAGCTAGTGCTCGATAAAGATAGTCATGTCAATTTTCATTTCCATAAAAATTGCACTCCCATAGAGATTACACGTAAACTGGTCAAATTTGACAAGGTTACCTTCAATCCATTTTTTCGAGGTAATGTCGTCATCAAATCAAAATTGTGTAATTACATAAATGAAAGAGCATTCCATAACCTACAACATATTGAAATTTGGGTGAAAATTGGGAAAGGATAAGTGGGATACGCTCAAGTAAACTTGAAATTTGATGACGTCATTTTGAAAATTTACTTTTTTTACTTTATTAAGAAATTTGATATCTTTTAATCATTTTGTTAGCTTTGCCAGCCCATGAAATGACATGTACAACTCATCAGCTTTCAGAATATGTAAAGAAAATGGGGGGTCACCGTCCATCCTGACGAGTAAAATCCGATTTAAAATTGGCGGTTTTTTAGCATAGTTGCACTGTGTATCCTCATTGACGCACGCGCGGAATTTTGAATTTGACGGGCCCGTATGACGTCATATTGAGTCGGATCGACTTGAAACTTGGTAGAAATATTCCTTGACATTTTGGACATCCGATCCGTGTAAAAAAATTGAAAATTTCTATTTCTTATTAGCTGTGCGTGCGAATATGTGCGCGCGCGTACGCGTCCGTCCAATTTTTTCAATTTTTCAAAAAATGCTCCAAATGGTCTGAAACGTGTGCAAAAAAAATTTGAGCTCGATTTGAGCATACAAATATTTCAACGCGCGCGTACGCGCGCGTTTTGAGATAAAAAATAAATTTTGAGAACATGAATAGAATGCGCATAACTTGAAATATATGTGACGTAAATTTCATTGAAAAATTCCATTCCATTAATGAGATATGATTGAGAATGTGTTTTCATATAATGACGTCATAGTGACGTCACGGTCGACTGATCACTATGATTTTACTTGCGCTGTCGTCTTTGCGACATGATACATATATGGTATAAGTCTGACATTGAGAGGCAATGCACTTTGTGAGCTAACCTCTGCACAACTTTTGAGGAGAAATAAAGAAGAAGAAGAAAAACAAAGAATCCGTACAGATACAGAAGGTGATCCGAGAGGATACTCGGATCACCTAACTAGAGATTGTAATTTGTCATCACTGACAAATTAAGGTGATCCGATCTTTTTTTTAATCAATAATTCGAGTCCTGATACTGCAAAGTCTCAGCTACAACATATTAAAATCTGAGAGAAATTCACCGAAGCATAAGTAAGATAGTGCTCGATAAAGAGAGTCATGTCAATTTTCACATCTAAAAAATTCCCTCCCATAGAGATAACACGTCATAGCAAAGATAGAAAAAGAAGTACATATGACCTTTGACCCCACTTTGCACAGACAAGATGGCATCTGAGCAAAAAGTGGTTATTTTATGAAATGATCCCTGTAACATGGTCTTTACGTGTGCAAAATATGGGAAAGATAGGACATGTATTCACCAAGATACAGGATGAAACATCTATGACCTTTGACCCTAATTTACATACCCAAGATGGCGTCTGATCAAGTAGTTGTAATTTTATGAAATAATTTTCGTGACATGAACTAAACATGTGCAAAATATGAAGGTGATAGGGGCTGTTTTTCTTGAGTTATTGCAAAGAAAGTTGCAAAAAGAAAGAAATATTTCAATACATCGAAGATAAACTTTAATTTGAACCAAGTTTTTTCACGTGATCCCGACACCGTATGAAAAAACGAAGGGCACACTTACGATAGCCCTACATCTCAGCTACAACATATTAAAATCTTAGAGAAATTCACCGAAGCATAAGTTAGCTAGTGCTCGATAAAGATAGTCATGTCAATTTTCATTTCCATAAAAATTGCACTCCCATAGAGATTACACGTAAACTGGTCAAATTTGACAAGGTTACCTTCAATCCATTTTTTCGAGGTGATGTCGTCATCAAATCAAAATTGTTTAATTACATTTATGAAAGAGCATTTCATAAGCTACAACATATTGACATTTGGGTGAAAATTGGCAAAGGATTAGTGAGATACGCTCGAGTAAACTTGAAATTTGATGACGTCATTTTGAAAATTTACTTTTTTTACTTTGTTAAGAAATTTGATATCTTTTAATCATTTTATCAGCATAGCCAGCCCATGAAATGCCATGTACAACTCATCAGCTTTCAGAATATGTAAAGAAAATGGGGGGTCACCGTCCATCCTGACGAGTAAAATCCGATTTAAAATTGGCGGTTTTTTGGCATAGTTGCACTGTGTATCCCCATTGACGCACGCGCGGAATTTTGAATTTGACGGGCCCGTATGACGTCATATTGAGTCGGATCGACTTGAAACTTGGTAGAAATATTCCTTGAAATTTCGGACATCCGATCCGTGTGAAAAAATTGAAAATTTCTATTTCATATTAGCTGTGCGTGCGTATATGTGCGCGCGCGTACGCGTCCGTCCAATTTTTTCAATTTTTCAAAAAATGCTCCAAATGGTCTGAAACGTGTGCAAAAAAAATTTGAGCTGGATTTGAGCATACAAATATTTCAACGCGCGCGTACGCGCGCGTTTTGATATAAAAATGAATTTTGAGAATATGAGTAGAATGCGCTTGACCTGAAATATATGTGACGTAAATTTCATTGAAATATTCCATTCCATTAATGAGATATGCATGAAAATGTGTTTTCATATAATGACGTCATAGTGACGTCACGGTCGACTGATCACTATGATTTTACTTGCGCTGTCGTCTTTGCGACATGGTACATATATGGTATAAGTCTGACATTGAGAGGCAATGCACTTTCTGAGCTAACCTCTGCACAACTTTTGAGGAGAAATAAAGAAGAAGAAGAAGAAGAAGAACTAGAGATTGTAATTTGTCATCACTGACAAATTAAGGTGATCCGATTTTTTTTTAATCAATGATTCGAGGTCTGATCGCAATAGGCAACACCATACAGGTTTCATCTGTGTTTAGAGACATTGGTTGTGTGATGTTTGGATTCTCATTTAGAAAAGGGAGTCAAATCTGTCATCTTTGGTTCCAAATTCTGTATACACTAGATAACGAAGATACAGCAACAAATATATAATTTAGGCATGACCATACAGGTTTCATCTGTGTTTAGGGACATTCGCCGTGTGATATTCGGAATCTCATTTAGAAAAGCGAGTCAGATCTGCCATCTTTGGTACCATATTCCGTATAACACGTCATAATAAAGAGACAGAATGAAGTATATTTGACCACTGACCTCACTTTGCACAGCCAGGATGGCATCTAAGCAAAATGTGGTTATTTTGTGAAATGATTCTTGTAACATGGTCTTTGCGTGTGCAAAATATGGAAGAGACAGGACATGTATTCACTAAGATACAGAATGAAACATTTATGACCTTTGACCCTAATTTACATACCCAAGATGGTGTCTGATCAAGAAGTTGTTATTTTATGAAATAATGTACGTGACATGAACTAAACATGTGCAAAATTTGAGGGTGATAGATGCTGTTTTTCTTGAGTTATTGCAAAGAAAGTTGCAGAAAGAAAAGAAACATCTCAATACATTGAAGATAAGCTTTAAATTCAACCACGTTTTTTAACGTGATCCCGACATCGTATGAAAAAAACGAAGGGTAAAATACAATAGCCCAAAGTCTCAGCTACAACATATTAAGATCTGGGAGAAATTCACCGAAGCATAAGTGAGCTATTGCTCGAAAAAGATTGTCATAGCTTCATTCGCAGAAAAACTGCACTCCCATAGAGATAACACGTCATAATGAAGATACAGAAAGAATATATGACCTTTGACCCCACTTTGCACAGACATGATGGCATCTGAGCAAAAAGTGGTTATTTTGTGAAATGATTCTTGTAACATGGTCTTTGTGTGTGCAAAATATGGGAAAGATAAGACATGTATTCACTAAGATACAGGGTGAAACACTTATGACCTTTGACCCTAATTTACATACCCAAGATGGTGTCCGATCAAGTAGCTGTTATTTTATGAAATAATTCACGTGATATGAACTAAACATGTGCAAAATATAGAAGTGATAGAGGCCGTTTTTCTTGAGTTATTGCAAAGAAAGTTGCAGAAAGAAAAAAATATCTCAATACATCGAAGATAAGCCTGAATTTCAACCCAATTTTTTGACGTGATTTTGACATCGTATGAAAAAACAAAGGGCACACTTACGGTAGCGTAAAGTCTCAGCTACAACATATTAAAATCTGGGAGAAATTTACCGAAGCTTAAGTGAGCTAGTGCTCGATAAAGATAGTCATGTCAATTTTCATTTCCAGAAAAACTGCACTCCCATAGAGATAACACGTAAACTGGTCAAATTTGACAAGATTACTTTTAATCCATTTTTACGAGGTGATACCGTTATCCAATCAGAACATTGTAATTTTATCTTTGAATGAACATTAAATAAGCTACATCATACTGAAATCTGGGTGAAAATTGACAAAGGACTAGTGAGATACGCTCGAATGAACTTGAAATTTGATGACGTCATTTTGAAAATTTACTTTTTTTACTTTATTAAGAAATTTGATATCTTTTAATCATTTTGTCAGCGTTGCCAACCCATGAAATGACATGTACAACTCATCAGTTTTCAAAATATGTATAGAAAATGGGGGGTCACCGTCCATCCTGACGAGTAAAATCGGATTTAAAATTGGCAGTTTTTTGGCATAGTTGTACTGTTTATCGCCATTGACGCGCGCGCGGAATTTCAACTTTGACGGGCCCGTATGACGTCATATTGAGTCGGATTGACTTGAAACTTGGTAGAAATATTCCTTGACATTTCAGGCAGCCGATACGTGTGAAAAAACGGGAAATTTCTATTGCATATAAGCTGTGCGTGCGTATATGCGCGCGCGCGTACGCGTCCGTCCGATTTTTTCAATTTTTCAAAAAATGCTGCAAATGGTCTGAAACGTGTGCAAAAAAAATTTGAGCTCGATTTGAGCATACAAATATTTCAACGCGCGCGTACGCGCACGTACCAAGAGAAAATGTGAATTTTGAGAATATGAGTAGAATGCGCATAACTTGAAATATATGTGACGTAAATTTCATTGAAAAACTTCATTCCATTAATGAGATATGACTGAAAATGTGTTTTCATATAATGACGTCATAGTGACGTCACGGTCGACTGATCACTTTGATTTTAGTTCGATTGCCGTCTTTGGGACACGATACATACATGGTATAAGTTTGAAATTGATAGGCAGAGTACTTTCTGAGCTAACCTCTGCACAACTTTTGGGGAGAAATAAAGAAAGAAAGAAGAAGAAAGAATCCGTACAGATACAATAGGTGATCCGAGAGGATACTCGGATCACCTAACTAGAGATTGTAATTTGTCATCACTGACAAATTAAGGTGATCCGATTTTTTTTTTATCAATGATTCGAGTCCTGATCGCAATAGGCATGACCATACAAGTTTCATCTGTGTTTAGAGACATTGGCCGTGTGATGTTTGCATTCTCATTTAGAAAAGGGAGTCATATCTGCCATCTTTGGTACCAAATTCTGTATACACTGAATAACGAAGATACAGCAATGAATACATATGACCTTTGACCCACCTTTGCACTCCCAAGATTGCATCTGAACAAAATGTGGTTATTTTATGAAATGATCCCTGTAACATGGTCTTTACGTGTGCAGAATATGGGAAAGATAGGACATGTATTCACCAAGATACAGGATGAAACATCTATGGCCTTTGACCCTAATTTACATACCCAAGATGGTGTCTGATCAAGTAGTTGTTATTTTATGAAATAATGTTCGTGACATGAACTAAACATGTGCAAAATATGGTGGTGATAGGGTATGTTTTTCTTGAGTTATTGCACATAAAGTTGCAAAAAGAAAGACATATTTCAATACGTCAATGATGAGCTTTAATTTCAACCAAGTAATTTGACGTGATACCAACATCGTGTGAAAAAACAAAGGGCGCTTACATGGTAGCACAAAGTCTCAGCTACAACATATTAAAATCTAGGAGAAATTCACTGAAGCATAAGTGAGCTAGTGCTTGATAAAGATAGTCATGTCAATTTTCAAATCTAGAAAAACTCCCTCCCATAGACATAACACGTAATAGCGAAGATTGAGAAAGAAGTACATAATTATGACCTTTGACCCCACTTTGCACACCCAAGATAGCATCTGAGCAATTAGTGGTTATTTTGTGAAATGATCCTTGTAACATGGTCTTTACGTGTGCAAAATATGAGAAAGATAGGACATGTATTCACTAAGATACAGGATGAAACATTTATGACCTTTGACCCTAATTTACATACCCAAGATGTTGTCCGATCTAGTAGTTGTTATTCTATTAAATAATGTACGTGACATGAACTAAACATGTGCAAAATATGGGGGTGATAGGGCGTGTTTTTCTTGAGTTATTGCAAAGAAAGTTGCAGAAAGAAAGAAATATCTCAATACATAGAAGATAAGCTTTAATTTCAACCAAGTTTTTTATCGTGATGCCGACATCGTATGAAAAAACGAGGGGCAATATTCCGATAGCGCAAAGTCTCAGCTACAACATATTAAAATCTGGGAGAAATTCACCGAAGGGTAAGTGAGCTAGTGCTCGATGAAGACAATCATGTCAATTTTCACATTTAAAAAAATGCCCTCCCGTAGAGACAACACGTCATAACGAAGATACAAAAAGAAGTACATATGACCTTTGACCTCAATTTGCACAGACAAGATGGCATCTGAGTTAAAAGTAGTTATTTTGTGAAATGATCCTTGTAACATGGTCTTTACGTGTGCAAAATATGAGAAAGATAGGACATGTATTCACTAAGATACAGGATGAAACATTTATGACCTTTGACCCTAATTTACATACCCAAGATGGTGTCCGATCAAGTAGTTGTTATTTTATGAAATAATTTACGTGACATGAACTAAAAATGTGCAAAATATGGAAGTGATAGAGGCCGGTTTTCTTGAGTTATTGCAAAATAAGTTGCAGAAAGAAAGAAATATCTCAATACATCGAAGATAAGCTTGAATTTCACCAAAAATTTTGACGTGATCCCGACAGCGTATGAAAAAACGAAGGGCACACTTACGGTAGCGTAAAGTCTCAGCTACAACATATTTAAATCTGGGAGAAATTTACCGAAGGATAAGTGAGCTAGTGCTCGATAAAGATAGTCATGTCAATTTTCATTTCCAGAAAAACTGCACTCCCATAGAGATAACACGTAAAGTGGTCAAATTTGACAAGATTACTTTCAATCCATTTTTACGAGGTGATACCGTCATCCAATCAAAATTTTGTAAATATATGTTTGTAAGAACATTAAATAAGCTACAACATACCGAAATCTGGGTGAAAATTGACAAAGGACTAGTGAGATATGGTCGAGTGAACTTCAAATTTGATGACGTCATTTTGAAAATTTACTTTTTTTACTTTATTAAGAAATTTGATATCTTTTAGTCATTTTGTCAGCATTGCCACCCCATGAAATGACATGTACAACTCATCAGCCTTCAAAATATGTACAGAAAATGGGGGGTCACCGTCCATCCTGACGAGTAAAATCGGATTTAAAATTGGCAGTTTTTTGGCATAGTTGTACTGTATATCACCATTGACGCGCGCGCGGAATTTCAACTTTGACGGGCCCGTATGACGTCATATTGAGTCGGATTGACTTGAAACTTGGTAGAAATATTCCTTGACATTTCAGGCAGCCGATAAGTGTGAAAAAACGGGAAATTTCTATTGCATATGAGCTGTGCGTGCGTATATGCGCGCGCGCGTACGCGTCCGTCCGATTTTTTCAATTTTTCAAAAAATGCTCCAAATGGTCTGAAACGTGTGCAAAAAAATTTTGAGCTCGATTGGAGCATACAAATATTTCAACGCGCGCGTACGCGCACGTTTTAAGAGAATATATGAATTTTGAGAACATGAGTAGAATGCGCATAACTTGAAATATTTGTGACGTAAATTTCATTGAAAAATTCTATTCCATTAATGAGATATGATTGAGAATGTGTTTTCATATAATGACGTCATAGTGACGTCACGGTCGACTGATCACAGTGATACATTAGATTTGTCGTCTTTGGGACATGATGCATACATGGTATAATTTTGAAATTGATAGGCAGCGGACTTTCTGAGCTAACCTCTGCACAACTTTTGCGGAGAAATAAAGAAACAAAGAAGAAGAAAGAATCCGTACAGATACAGAAGGTGATCCGAAGGATACTCGGATCACCTAAAAAGAATCCGTACAGATACAGAAGGTGATCCGAGAGGATACTCGGATCACCTAACTAGAGATTGTAATTTGTCATCACTGACAAATTAAGGTGATCCGATTTTTTTTTTAATCAATGATTCGAGGTCTGATCGCAATAGGCAACACCATACAGGTTTCATCTGTGTTTAGAGACATTGGTTGTGTGATGTTTGGATTCTCATTTAGAAAAGGGAGTCAAATCTGTCATCTTTGGTTCCAAATTCTGTATACACTAGATAACGAAGATACAGCAACAAATATATAATTTAGGCATGACCATACAGGTTTCATCTGTGTTTAGGGACATTCGCCGTGTGATATTCGGAATCTCATTTAGAAAAGCGAGTCAGATCTGCCATCTTTGGTACCATATTCCGTATAACACGTCATAATAAAGAGACAGAATGAAGTATATTTGACCACTGACCTCACTTTGCACAGCCAGGATGGCATCTAAGCAAAATGTGGTTATTTTGTAAAATGATTCTTGTAACATGGTCTTTGCGTGTGCAAAATATGGAAGAGACAGGACATGTATTCACTAAGATACAGAATGAAACATTTATGACCTTTGACCCTAATTTACATACCCAAGATGGTGTCTGATCAAGAAGTTGTTATTTTATGAAATAATGTACGTGACATGAACTAAACATGTGCAAAATTTGAGGGTGATAGATGCTGTTTTTCTTGAGTTATTGCAAAGAAAGTTGCAGAAAGAAAAGAAACATCTCAATACATTGAAGATAAGCTTTAAATTCAACCACGTTTTTTAACGTGATGCCGACATCGTATGAAAACAACGAAGGGTAAAATACAATAGCCCAAAGTCTCAGCTACAACATATTAAGATCTGGGAGAAATTCACCGAAGCATAAGTGAGCTATTGCTCGAAAAAGATTGTCATAGCTTCATTCGCAGAAAAACTGCACTCCCATAGAGATAACACGTCATAATGAAGATACAGAAAGAATATATGACCTTTGACCCCACTTTGCACAGACATGATGGCATCTGAGCAAAAAGTGGTTATTTTGTGAAATGATTCTTGTAACATGGTCTTTGTGTGTGCAAAATATGGGAGAGATAGGACATGTATTCACCAAGATACAGGATAAAACATTTATGACCTTTGACCCTAATTTACATACCCAAGATGGTGTCCGATCAAGTAATTGTTATTTTATGAAATAATGTACGTGACATGAACAAAACATGTGCAAAATATGGGATTAATAGCCATTGTTGTTGTTCATCTATTGCACAGAAAGTAGTAGAAAGAAAGAAAAATAAAGAAAAAATTATGTTATTTTTATAGAAATTTGAAGGAGAAGCATGAAAAAATCAGAAAAAGATAAAGTTAGGAAAGGAGATTAAGAATAACTAAAGAAAAAAAAAGGAAAAAAAGTGTTCAAAAAAAAAAAACTGGCAGGGGTGAGCATCGAACCAGGGACCTTAGGATTACGAGTCGGATGCGCTATGCAATGACCTATTTCATGCTCCATAGGCCCTGTGTATTAAGCAAAATGACGCTGCATCGAAGCCACATGCAATTTTTCAACCAAGTTTTTCGATGTGATACCAACGTTGTATGAAAAAATGGAGGTCACACTTACGATAGCCCAAAGTCTCAGCTACAACATACTAAAATCTGGGAGAAATTCACCGAAGCATAAGTGAGCTAGTGCTCGAAAAAGAGAGTCATGTCAATTTTCACTGCCAGAAAAACTGCTCTCCCATAGAGATAACACGTAAACTGGTGAAATTTTACAAGGATACTTTCAATCCATTTTTACGAGGTGATGACGTTATCCAATCAAAATGTTGTTATCACATTGATGAAAGAACATTTCATAAGCTACAACATACTGAAATCTGGGTGAAAATTGGCGAAATTTAAGTGAGATACGCTCGAGTGAATTTGAAATTTGATGACGTCATTTGGAAAATTTACTTTGTTTACTTTATTAAGAAATTTGATATCTTGTAATCATTTTTTCAGTATCGCCAACCCATGAAATGACATGTACAACTCATCAGCTTTTAGAATATGTCAAGAAAATGGGGGGTCATCGTCCATCCTGACGAGTAAAATCCGATTTAAAATTGGCGGTTTTTTGGCATAGTTGCACAGTGTATCCCCATTGACGCACGCGCGGAATTTTGAATTTGACGGGCCCGTATGATGTCATATTGAGTCGGATCGACTTGAAACTTGATAGAAATATTCCTTGACATTGTGGACATCCGATCCGTGTGAAAAAACTGAAAATTTCAATTGCATATGAGCTGTGCGTGCGTATATGCGCGCGCGCGTACGCGTCCGTCCGATTTTTTCAATTTTTCAAAAAATGCTCTAAATGGTCTGAAACGTGTGCAAAAAAAAATTGAGCTCGATTGGAGCATACAAATATTTCAACGCGCGCGTACGCGCACGTACTAAGAGAAAATGTGAATTTTGAGAATATGAGTAGAATGCGCATAACTTGAAATATATGTGACGTAAATTTCATTGAAAAACTTCATTCCATTAATGAGATATGATTGAGAATGTGTTTTCATATAATGACGTCATAGTGACGTCACGGTCGACTGATCACTTTGATTTTAGTTCGATTGCCGTCTTTAGGACACGATACATACATGGTATACGTTTGAACTTGATAGGCATAGTACTTTCTGAGCTAACCTCTGCACAACTTTTGGGGAGAAATAAAGAAAGAAGAAGAAGAAGAAGAAGAAAGAATCCGTACAGATACAATAGGTGATCCGAGAGGATACTCGGATCACCTAACTAGAGATTGTAATTTGTCATCACTGACAAATTAAGGTGATCCGATTTTTGTTTAATCAATGATTCGAGTCCTGATTGCAATAGGCATGACCATACAAGTTCCATCTGTGTTTAGAGACATTGGCCGTGTGGTGTTTGCATTCTCATTTAGCAAAGGGAGTCATATCTGCCATGTTTGGTACCAAATTCTGCATACACTATAACAAAGAAACAGCAACAAGTACATATGACTTTTGACCCACCTTTGCACTCCCAAGATTGCATCTGATGAAATAGTGGTTATTTTGTGAAATGATTCTCGCGACATCGTCTATACGTGTGAAAAATATGGGAAAGATATAAGGACAGGTATTCACCAAGATACAAGATGAAACATTTATGACCTTTGACCCTAATTTACATATCCAAGATGTCCGATCTAGTAGTTGTTATCTCATTAAATAATGTACGTGACATGAACTAAACATGTGGGGTGATAGGGCGTGTTTTTCTTGAGTTATTGCAAAGGAAGTTGCAGAAAGAAAGAAATATCTCAATACATAGAAGATAAGCTTTAATTTCGACCAAGTTTTTTTTTTATCGTGATGCCGACAACGTATGAAAAAACGAAGGGCACAATTATGGTAGCGTAAAGTCTCAGCTACAACATATTAAAATCTGGGAGAAATTCACCGAAGGGTAAGTGAGCTAGTGCTCGATAAAGACAATCATGTCAATTTTCACATTTAAAAAAATTCCCTCCCATAGAGATAACACGTCATAACGAAGATACAAAAGAAGTACATATGACCTTTGACCTCAATTTGCACAGACAAGATGGCATCTGAGTAAAAAGTAGTTATTTTGTGAAATGATCCTTGTAACATGGTCTTTGCGTGTGCAAAATATGGGAAAGATAGTACAGGTATTCACTAAGATACAGGATGAAACACTTATGACCTTTGACCCTAATTTACATACCCAAGATGGTGTCTGATCAAGTAGTTGTTATTTTATGAAATAATTTACGTGACATGAACTTAACATGTGCAAAATATGGAAGTGATAGAGGCCGTTTTTCTTGAGTTATTGCAAAGAAAGTTGCAGAAAGAAAGAAATATCTCAATACATCGAAGATAAGCTTGAATTTCAACCAAAATCTTTGACGTGATCCCGACAGCGTATGAAAAAATGAAGGGCACACTCACGGTAGCGTAAAGTCTCAGCTACAACATATTAAAATCTGGGAGAAATTTACCGAAGGGTAAGTGAGCTAGTGCTCGATAAAGATAGTCATGTCAATTTTCATTTCCAGAAAAACTGCACTCCCGTAGAGATAACACGTAAACTGGTCAAATTTGACAAGATTACTTTCAATCCATTTTTACGAGGTGATACCGTTATCCAATCAAAACTTTGTAATTTTGTATTTGTAAGAACATTAAATAAGCTACAATATACTGCAATCTGGGTGAAAATTGACAAAGGACTAGTGAGATATGCTCGAATGAACTTGAAATTTGATGACGTCCTTTTGAAAATTCACTTTTTTTACTTTATTAAGAAATTTGATATCTTTTGATCATTTTGTCAGCATTACCACCCCATGAAATGACATGTACAACTCATCAGCTTTCAAAATATGTAAAAAAAATGGGGGGTCACCGTCCATCCTGACGAGTAAAATCGGATTTAAAATTGGCGGTTTTTTGGCATAGTTGCACTGTATATCGCCATTGACGCGCGCGCGGAATTTAAACTTTGATTGGCCCGTATGACGTCATATTGAGTCGGATCGATTTGAAACTTGGTAGAAATATTCCTTGACATTTCAGACATTCGATCCGTGCGATAAAACGGGAAATTTCTATTGCATATGAGCTGTGCGTGCGTATATGCGCGCGCGCGTACGCGTCCGTCGATTTTTTTTGAAATGCTGTAAATGACCTGAAACGTGTGCAAAACAATTTTGAGGTTGATTAGAGCATGTTTAAATTTCAACGCGCGCGTACGCGCTCGTTTAGTATGAACGTGACCAAATTTTATGAAATACATCAATAGACCTTGACTTGAACTATATGATATCTTCATTTCATTCAAAAATTCCGTTCCATTAATGAGATATTGATGTAAACGTGATTTCAGATAATGACGTCATAATGACGTCACGGTCAACTGATCACATTGATACACTAGATCTGTCGTCCTTAGGACATGATACATACATGGTATAAGTTTGAAAGTGATAGGTGGGGGACTTTTTGAGTTAACCGCTGCACAAGATTTGAGGAGAAAGAAATAAAGAAGAAGAAGAAGAAGAAGAACTAGAGATTGTAATTTGTCATTACTGACAAATTAAGGTGATCCGATTTTTTTTTTTAATCAATGATTCGAATCCTGATGACCATACAGGTTTCATCTGTGTTTAGAGACATTGGCCGTGTGATGTTTGGATTCTCATTTAGAAAAGGAAGTCATATCTGCCATCTTTGGTACCAAATTCTGTATACACTAGATAACGAAGATACAGCAACAAATACACATGACCTTCGACCCACCTTTACACTCCCAAGATGGCATCTGAGGAAAACGTGGTTATTTTGTGAAATGATTCTTGCGACATCGTCTATACGTGTGCAAAATATGGGAAAGATAGGACAGGTATTCACCAAGATACTAGATAAAAAATGTATGACCTTTGACCCTAATTTGCATACCCAAGATGTTGTCAGATCAAATAGTTATTTTATGAAATTATGTACGTGACATGAACTAAACATGTGCCAAAGATGGGGGTGATAGGGCCTGTTTTTTCTTGAGTTATTGCAAAGACAGTTGCAGAAAGAAAGAAATATGAAAATACATCGAAGATAAGCTTTCATTTCCACCAAGTTTTTTACATGATGCCGACATTGTATGAAAAACTGGAGGGCACATGACGATAACCTAAAGTCTCAGCTACAACATATTAAAATCTGGGAGAAATTCACCTAAGGTTAAGTGAGCTAGGGCTCGATAAAGACAATCACGTCAATTTTCACATCTAGAGAAATTCTCTCCCATAGAGATAACACGTCATAGCGAAGATACAGAAAGATGTACATATGACCTTTGCCCCCACTTTGCACAGACAAGATGGCATCTGAGCAAAAAGTGGTTATTTTGTGAAATGATCCTTGTAATATGGTCTTTGCGTGTGCAAAATATGGGAAAGATAGGACAGGTATTCACCAAGATACAGGATGAAACATTTATGACCCTTGACCCTAATTTACATACCCAAGATGGTGTCCGATCAAGTAGTTGTTATTTTATGAAATAATGTACGTGACATGAATTAAACGTGTGCCAAAGATGGGGGTGATAGAGCCTGTTTTTCTTGAGTTATTGCAAAGAAAGTTGCATAAAGAAAGAAATATGAAAATACATCGAAGATAAGCTTTCATTTCCACCAAGTTTTTTACATGATGCCGACATTGTATGAAAAACTGGAGGGCACATGACGATAACCTAAAGTCTCAGCTACAACATATTAAAATCTGGGAGAAATTCACCGAAGGTTAAGTGAGCTAGGGCTCGATAAAGACAATCACGTCAATTTTCACATCTAGAGAAATTCTCTCCCATAGAGATAACACGTCATAGCGAAGATACAGAAAGATGTACATATGACCTTTGCCCCCACTTTGCACAGACAAGATGGCATCTGAGCAAAAAGTGGTTATTTTGTGAAATGATCCTTGTAACATGGTTTTTGCGTGTGCAAAATATGGGAAAGATAGGACATGTATTCACCAAGATACAGGATGAAACATTTATGACCTTTGACCCTAATTTACATACCGAAGATGGTGTCTGCTCAAGTAGTTGTTATTTTATGAAATAATTAACGTGACATGAACTAAACGTGTGCCAAAGATGGGGGTGATAGGGCCTGTTTTTCTTGAGTTATTGCAAAGAAAGTTGCAGAAAGAAAGAAATATCTCAATACATCGAAAATAAGCTTGAATTTCAACCAAACGTTTTGACGTGATCCCGACATCGTATGAAGAAATGAAGGGCACACTCACGATAGCGTAAAGTCTCAGCTACAACATATTAAAATCTGGGAGAAATTCACCGAAGGGTAAGTGAGGTAGTGCTCGAGAAAGATAGTCGTGTCAAATTTCATTTCCAGAAAAACTGCACTCCCATAGAGATAACACGTAAACTGGTTAAATTTGACAAGATTACATTCAATCCATTTTTACGAGGTGATGCTGTCATCCAATTAAATTTTTGTGATTTATGTTTGAAAGAACATTAAATAAGCTACAACATACTGAAATTTGGGTGAAAATTGACAAAGTATTAATGAGATACGCTTGAATAAACTTGAAATCTGATGACGTCATTTTGAAAATTTACTTTTTTTACTTTATTAAGAAATTTGATATCTTTTAATCATTTTGCCAGCATTGCCACCCCATGAAATGACATGTAAAACTCATCAGCTTTCAAAATATGTAAAGAAAATGGGGGGTCACCGTCCATCCTGACGAGTAAAATCGGATTTGAAATTAGCGTTTTTTTGGTATAGTTGCACTGTATATCGCCATTGACGCGCGCGCGGAATTTCAACTTTGACGGGCCCGTATGACGTCATATTGAGTCGGATTGACTTGAAACATGGTAGAAATATTCCTTGACATTTTAGACATCCGATCCGTGTAAAAAAACGGGATATTTTCATCGCATATGAGCTTTGCGTGCGTATATGCGCGCGCGCGTACGCGTCCGTCGATTTTTTCTGAAATACTCCAAATGACCTGAAACGTGTGCAAAACAATTTTGAGCTCGATTGGAGCATATTAAAATTTCAACGCGCGCGTACGCGCTCGTTTACCAGGGTCGCGATGAAATTTTATTAAATATATCGATAGAACTTGACTTGAACTATATAATATGTAAATTTCATTGAGAAATTCCATTTCATTAATGAGATACGAATGTGAACGTGATTTCAGATAATGACGTCATAGTGACGTCATGGTTGACTGATCACAATGATACATTAGATCTGTCGTTCTTATGACGTGATACATATATGGTATAAGTTTAAAAGTCATAGGTGAATGACTTTTTGAGTTAATCGCTGCACAACATTTGAGGAGAAAGAAATAAAGAAGAAAGATTCAGTACAGATACAATAGGTGATCCGAGAGGATACTCGGATCACCTAACTAGAACCGGAATTTGTCAACACTGACAAATTAGGTGATCCGATCTCTTCGAAAATCAATGATTTGAGTCCTGATCTAAATATTCATGACCATACAGGTTTCATCTGTGTTGACGGGACATTGGCCGTGTGATGTTTGGATTCTCATTTAGAAAAGGGATTCAGACCTGCCATCTTTGGTACCGAATTCCGTATACACTAACGGAAATACAGAATGAAGTATATTTGACCTTTGACCTCACTTTGCACACCCAAGATGGCGTCTAAGCAAAAAGTGATTATCTTATGAAATGATTCTTGTAACATGGTCTTTGCGTGTGCAAAATATGGGAAAGATAGGACATGTATTCACCAAGATACAGGATGAAACATTTATGACCTTTGACCCTAATTTACATACCCAAGATGGTGTCCAATCAAGTAGTTGTTATTTTATGAAATAATGTACGTGACATGTACTAAACATGTGCAAAATATGGGATTGATAGCCATTGTTGTTGTTCATCTATTGCACAGAAAGTAGTAGAAAGAAAGAAAAATAAAGAAAAAATTGTTATTTTATAGAAATTTGAAGGAGAAGCATAAAAAAATCAGAAAAAGATAAAGTAAGGAAAGGGAGATTAAGATTAACTAAAGAAAAAGAAGAAAAAAAAGTGTTTAAAAAAAATTTAAAAAAATATATTGGCAGGAGTGAGCCTCGAACCAGGGACCTTGGGATTACGAGTCGGATGCGCTACGCAATGACCTATTTCATTCTCCATAGGCCCTGTGTATTAAGCAAAATGACGCTGCATCGAAGCCTCGTGCCATTTTCAACCAAGTTTTTCGACGTGATGCCGACATCGTATGAAAAAATGGAGGGCACACTAACGATAGCCCAAAGTCTCAGCTACAACATACTAAAATCTGGGAGAAATTCACCGAAGCATTAGTGAGCTAGTGCTCGAAAAAGAGAGTCATGTCAATTTTCACTGCCAGAAAAACTGCTCTCCCATAGAGATAACACGTAAACTGGTCAAATTTGACAATATTACTTTCAATCCATTTTTACGAGGTGATGCCGTCCTCCAATCAAAATGTTTTAATGATATTAATGAAAGATCATTTAATAAGCTACAACATACTGAAATTTGGGTGTAAATTGGCAAAGGATAAGTGAGATACGCTCGAGTGAACTTGAAATTTGATGACGTCATTTTGAAAATTTACTTTTTTTACTTTATTAAGAAATTTGATATCTTTTAATCATTTTGCCAGCATCGCCAACCCATGAAATAACATATCCAACTCATCAGCTTTCAGAATATGTAAAGAAAATGGGAGGTTACCGTCCATCCTGATGAGTAAAATCGGATTTAAAATTGGCGTTTTTTTGGCATCGTTGCACTGTATATCGCCATTGACGCGCGCGCGGAATTTCAACTTTGACGGGCCCGTATGACGTCATATTGAGTCGGATTGACTTGAAACTTGGTAGAAATATTCCTTGACATGTTAGGCATCCGATAAATGTAAAAAAACGGGAAATTTCCATTGCATATGAGCTGTGTGTGCGAATATGTGCGCGCGCGTACGCGTCCGTCCAATTTTTTCAATTTTTCAAAAAATGCTTTAAATGGTCTGAAACGTGTGCAAAAAAAATTTGAGCTCGATTTGAGCATACAAATATTTCAACGCGCGCGTACGCGCACGTTTTAAGAGAAAATATGAATTTTGAGAATATGAGTAAAATGCCCATAACTTGAAATGTATGTGACGTAAATTTCATTGCAAAATTCCATTCCACTAATGAGATATGAATGAAAATGTGTTTTCATATAATGACGTCATAGTGACGTCACGGTCGACTGATCACTATGATTTTACTTGATCTGCCGTCTTTGGGACATGATACATATATGGTATAAGTTTGACATTGAATGGCAATGCACTTTCTGAGCTAACCGCTGCACAAATTTTGGTTAGAAATAAAGGAAAATAAAAAGAAGAACAAAGAATCAGTACAGATACAGAAGGTGATCCGAGAGGATACTCGGATCACCTAAGAAGAAGAAAGAATCCGTACAAAAACAGAAGGTGATCCGAGAGGATACTCGGATCACCTAACTAGAGATTGTAATTTGTCATCACTGACAAATTAAGGTGATCCGATTTTTTTTTTAATCAATGATTCGAGTCCTGATCGTAATAGGCATGACAATACAAGTTTCATCTGTGTTTAGAGACATTGGCCGTGTGAGGTTTGGATTCTCATTTAGAAAAGGGAGTCATATCTGCCATCTTTGGTACCAATTCTGTATACACTGAATAACGAAGATACAGCAACGAATACATATGACCTTTGACCCACCTTTACACTCCCAAGATGGCATCTGAGGAAAAAGTGGTTATTAGGTGATCCGAGTATCCTTCGGATCACCTTCTGTATCTGTACGGATTCTTTCTTCTTCTTTGTTTCTTTATTTCTCCGCAAAAGTTGTGCAGAGGTTAGCTCAGAAAGTCCGCTGCTTATCAATTTCAAAATTATACCATGTATGCATCATGTCCCAAAGACGACAAATCTAATGTATCATTGTGATCAGTCGACCGTGACGTCACTATGACGTCATTATATGAAAACACATTCTCCATCATATCTCATTAATGGAATGGAATTTTTCAATGAAATTTACGTCACATATATTTCAAATTATGCGCATTCTACTCATGTTCTCAAAGTTCATATTTTCTCTTAAAACGTGCGCGTACGCGCGCGTTGAAATATTTGTATGCTCCAATCGAGCTCAAATTTTTTTTGCACACGTTTCAGACCATTTGGAGCATTTTTTGAAAAATTGAAAAAATCGGACGGACGCGTACGCGCGCGCGCATATACGCACGCACAGCTCATGTGCAATTGAAATTTCCAGTTTTTTCACTTTGATCGGATGTCTGAAATGTTAAGGAATATTTATACCAAGTTTCAAATCAATGCGACTCAATATGACGTCATGCGGGCCCGTCAAAGTTGAAATTCCGCGCGCGCGTCAATGGCGATATACAGTGCAACTATGCCAAAAAACTGCTAATTTTAAATTCGATTTTACTCGTCAGGATGGACGGTGACCCCCCATTTTCTTTACATATTTCAAAACCTGATGAGTTGTACATGTCATTTCATGGGGTGGCAATGCTGACAAAATGATTAAAAGATAGCAAATTTCTTAATAAAGTAAAAAAAGTAAATTTTCAAAATGACGTCATCAAATTTCAAGTTCATTCGAGCGTATCTCACTAGTCCTTTGTCAATTTTCACCCAGATTTCAGTATGTTGTAGCTTTTTTAATGTTCTTTCAAAATTAAAATTACAAAATTTTGATTGGATAACGGTATAACCTCGTAAAAATGGATTGAAAGTAACCTTGTCAAATTTGACCAGTTTACGTGTTATCTCTATGGGAGTGCAGTTTTTCTGGAAATGAAAATTGACATGACTATCTTTATCGAGCACTAGCTCACTTACCCTTCGGTAAATTTCTCCCAGATTTTGATATGTTGTAGCTGAGACTTTACGCTACCGTAAGTGTGCCCTTCGTTTTTTCATACGATGTCGGGATCACGTCAAAAATTTTGGTTGAAATTCAGGCTTATCTTCGATGTATTGAGATATTTCTTTCTTTCTGCAACTTTCTTTGCAATAACTCAAGAAAAACACGCCCTATTACTTCCATGTTTTGCACATGTTTAGTTCATGTCACGTACATTATTTCATAAAATAACAACTACTTGATCGGACACCATCTTGGGTATGTACATTAGGGTCAAAGGTCATAAGTGTTTCATCCTGTATCTTAGTGAATACATGTCCTATCTTTCCCACATTTTACAAACGCAAAGACCATGTTACAAGGATCATTTCACAAAATAACCACTTTTTACTCAGATGCCATCTTGTCTGTGCAAATTGAGGTCAAATGTCATATGTACTTCTTTTTGTATCCTCGTTATGACGTGTTATCTCTATGGGAGAGAATTTTTTTAAATGGGAAAATTGACATGATTGTCTTTATCGAGCACTAGCTCACTTACCCTTTGGTGAATTTCTCCCAGATTTTAATATGTTGTAGCTGAGACTTTGCGCTATCGTTAAATTTAATTTCGTTTTTTCATACGATGTCGGGATCACGATAAAAAACTTGGTTGAAATTAAAGCTTATCTTCTATGTATTGAGATATTTCTTTCTTTCTGCAACTTTCTTTGCAATAACTCAAGAAAAACACGCCCTATCACCTCCATATTCTGCACATGTTTAGTTCATGTCACGTACATTATTTCATAAAATAACAACTACTTGATCGGACAACATCTTTGGTATGTAAATTAGGGTCAAAGGTCATAAATGTTTCATCTTGTATCTTGGCGAATACCTGTCCTATCTTTCCCATATTTTGCACACGTATAGACGATGTCGCAAGAATCATTTCACAAAATAACCACTTTTTCCTGAGATGCCATCTTGGGAGTGTAAAGGTGGGTCAAAGGTCATATGTATTTGTTGTTGTATCTTCGTTATCTAGTGTATACGGAATTTGGTACCAAAGATGGCAGATATGACTCCCTTTTCTAAACGAGAATTCAAACATCACACGGCCAACGTGTTTAACAACAGACGAAACCTGTATGGTCATGCCTATTGCGATCAGGACTCGAATCATTGATGAAAAAAAAAAATCGGATCACCTTAATTTGTCAGTAATGACAAATTACAATCTCTAGTTTTGTGAAATGATTCTTGCGACATCGTCTATATTCGTGTGCAAAATATGGCAAAGATAGGACAGGTATTCACCAAGATGCAAAATGCAAAGTCTTAGGTACAACATAAAATCTGGGAGAAATTCACCGAAGGGTAAGTGAGAGCTAGTGCTCGATAAAGAAAAGCATGTCGATTTTCACATTAAAAAAAATCCCTCCCATAGAGATAACACGTCATAACGAAAATACAGAAAGAAGTACATATGACCTTTGACCTCACTTTGCACACCCAAGATGGCGTCTGAGCAAAAAGTGGTTATTTTGTGAAATGATCCTTGTTACATGGTCTTTGTGTATGCCAAATATGGGAAAGATAGGACATGTATTCACCAAGATACAGGATGAAACATTTATGACCTTTGACCCTAATTTACATACCCAAGATGGTGTCTGATCAAGTAGTTGTTATTTTATGAAATAATGTACGTGACATGAACTAAACATGTGCAAAATATGGGATTGATAGCCATTGTTGTTGTTCATCTATTGCACAGAAAGTAGTAGAAAGAAAGAAAAATAAAGAAAAAAATATGTTATTTTATAGAAATTTGAAGGAGAAGCATAAAAAAATCAGAAAAAGATAAAGTTAGGAAGGGAGATTAAGACTAACTAAAGAAAAAGAAGAAAAAAAGTGCTTAAAAAAATGAAAAAAAATATTGGCAGGGGTGAGCCTCGAACCAGGGACCTTAGGATTACGAGTCGGATGCGCTATGCAATGACCTATTTCATGCTCCATAGGCCCTGTGTATTAAGCAAAATGACGCTGCATCGAAGCCACGTGCCATTTTCAACCAAGTTTTTCGACGTGATGCCGACGTCGTATGAAAAAATGAAGGGCACAATATCGATAGCCCAAAGTCTTAGCTACAACATACTAAAATCTGGGAAAAATTCACCGAAGCAAAAGTGAGCTAGTGCTCGAAAAAGAGAGTCATGTCAATTTTCACTGCCAGAAAAACTGCTCTCCCATAGAGATAACACGTAAACTGGTCAAATTCTACAAGGATACATTCAATCCATTTTTACGAGGCGATGACGTCATCCAATCAAAATGTTGTTTTTACATTAATGAAAGAACATTTCATAAGCTACAACATACTGAAATATGGGAGAAAATTGGCAGAGGATAAGTGAGATATGCTCGAGTAAACTTGTAATTTGATGACGTCATTTTGAAAATTTACTTTTTTTACTTTATTAAGAAATTTGATATCTTTTAATCATTTTGTCAGCATTGCCTACCCATGATATGACATGTACAACTCATCAGCTTTCAATATATGTAAAGAAAATGGGGGGTCACCGTCCATCCTGACGAGTAAAATCGGATTTAAAATTGGCAGTTTTTTGGCATAGTTGCACTGTATATCGCCATTGACGCGCGCGCGGAATTTCAACTTTGACGGGCCCGTATGACGTCATATTGAGTCGGATTGACTTGAAACGTGGTATAAATATTCCTTGACATTTCAGACATGCGATCAAAGTGAAAAAACTGGAAATTTCAATTGCATATGAGCTGTGCGTGCGTATATGCGCGCGCGCGTACGCGTCCGTCCGATTTTTTCAATTTTTCAAAAAATGCTCCAAATGGTCTGAATCGTGTGCAAAAAAATTTTGAGCTCGATTGGAGCATACAAATATTTCAACGCGCGCGTACGCGCACGTTTTAAGAGAAAATATGAATTTTGAGAACATGAGTAGAATGCACATAACTTTAAATATATGTGACGTAAATTTCATTGAAAAATTCTATTTCATTAATGAGATATGATTGAGAATGTGTTTTCATATAATGACGTCATAGTGACGTCACGGTCGACTGATCACAATGATACATTAGATTTGCCGTCTTTGGGACATGATGCATACATGATATAATTTTGAAATTGACAGGCAGCGGACTTTCTGAGCTAACCTCTGCACAACTTTTGAGGAGAAATAAAGAAGAAGAAGAAAAACAAAGAATCCGTACAGATACAGAAGGTGATCCGAGAGGATACTCGGATCACCTAATCAGTACAGATACAGAAGGTGATCCGAAGGATACTCGGATCACCTAACTAGAGATTGTAATTTGTCATTACTGACAAATTAAGGTGATCCGATTTTTTTTTTAATCAATGATTCGAATCCTGATGACCATACAGGTTTCATCTGTGTTTAGAGACATTGGCCGTGTGATGTTTGGATTCTCATTTAGAAAAGGAAGTCATATCTGCCATCTTTGGTACCAAATTCTGTATACACTAGATAACGAAGATACAGCAACAAATACACATGACCTTTGACCCACCTTTACACTCCCAAGATGGCATCTGAGGAAAAAGTGGTTATTTTGTGAAATGATTCTTGCGACATCGTCTATACGTGTGCAAAATATGGGAAAGATAGGACAGGTATTCACCAAGATACTAGATAAAAAATGTATGACCTTTGACCCTAATTTGCATACCCAAGATGTTGTCAGATCAAATAGTTATTTTATGAAATAATGTACGTGACATGAACTAAACATGTGCCAAAGATGGGGGTGATAGGGCCTGTTTTTTCTTGAGTTATTGCAAAGACAGTTGCAGAAAGAAAGAAATATGAAAATACATCGAAGATAAGCTTTCATTTCCACCAAGTTTTTTGACGTGATGCCGACGTCATATGAAAAAGTGGAGGGCACATGACGATAGCCCAAAGTCTCAGCTACAACATATCAAAATCTGGGAGAAATTCACAGAAGGTTAAAGGTAGGGAATCCCATTTGCACGCCTTAAATGAAGAGTTGTATAAATACAGTGGTATGTTGAAGAGAGTATCATATTAGAAACTCCCATAAAGTATTGAGGGTGGAAGGTAACATTTAGTACATTTTTTTGACCGTTAGATTTTGAATTGAATTGTTTTCGGGGCTCACCGTAAATTCCAGTACATTACTAGGCTACCTTTGCAGACCCATGTACTGCATGTGTGTCCATCATGTATATTTTGTGAAGAAAGTTCATCAACACTTACTAACATTTCTATATACATTCTTGCCACGCACTCTATATGTTATTACATCAGCTCTTGTACTTTTAGATTTGTGTTTATAGATCACAAATACAGAAGAATGCAACAAAAAGGCTTTTCCCTCTAAAGTGTGGCTGAGACACAGAACTACTGAGAAGTTGAGTTTTGTGCATTATTCAAATTTTAGATAACTGTTGACTTCCAAATTTCTAAGCAGTGGCCTAAGCAAGTCCCCTGAGGTTCATATTTAATGTTTTGCTGCATTTTGGGAGGTCTGTAAAAGGTATCCCCTACCTTTAAGTGAGCTAGGGCTCGATAAAGACAATCACGTCAATTTTCACATCTAGAAAAATTCTCTCCCATAGAGATAACACGTCATAGCGAAGATACAGAAATATGTACATATGACCTTTGCCCCTACTTTGCACAGACAAGATGGCATCTGAGCAAAAAGTGGTTATTTTGTGAAATGATCCTTGTAACATGGTTTTTGCGTGTGCAAAATATGGGAAAGATAGAACAGGTATTCACCAAGATACAGGATGAAACATTTATGACCCTTGACCCTAATTTACATACCCAAGATGGTGTCCGATCAAGTAGTTGTTATTTTATGAAATAATGTACGTGACATGAATTAAACGTGTGCCAAAGATGGGGGTGATAGGGCCTGTTTTTCTTGAGTTATTGCAAAGAAAGTTGCAGAAAGAAAGAAATATGAAAATACATCGAAGATAAGCTTTAATTTCCACCAAGTTTTTTACATGATGCCGACATTGTATGAAAAACTGGAGGGCACATAACGATAACCTAAAGTCTCAGCTACAACATATTAAAATCTGGGAGAAATTCACCGAAGGTTAAGTGAGCTAGGGCTCGATAAAGACAATCACGTCAATTTTCACATCTAGAAAAATTCTCTCCCATAGAGATAACACGTAAACTGGTCAAATTTGACAAGATTACATTCAATCCATTTTTACGAGGTGATGTTGTCATCCAATTAAATTTTTGTAAATTTATGTTTGAAAGAACATTAATAAGCTACAAAATACTGAAATTTGGGTGAAAATTGATAAAGTATTAATGAGATACGCTTGAATAAACTTGAAATTTGATGACGTCATTTTGAAAATTTACTTTTTTTACTTTATTAAGAAATTTGCTATCTTTTAATCATTTTGCCAGCATTGCCACCCCATGAAATGACATGTACAACTTATCAGCTTTCAAAATATGTAAAGAAAATGGGGGGTCACCGTCCATCCTGACGAGTAAAATCGGATTTAAAAATGGCGGTTTTTGGGCATAGTTGCACTGTATATCACCATTAACGCGCGCGCGGAATTTCAACTTTGACGGGCCCGTATGATGTCATATTGAGTCGGATTGACTTGAAACTTGGTAGAAATATTCCTTGACACTTCAGACATCCGATCCGTGTGAAAAAACGGGATATTTTCGTCGCATATGAGCTTTGCGCGCGTATATGCGCGCGCACGTACGCGTCCGTCGATTTTTTCTGAAATACTCCAAATGACCTGAAACGTATGCAAAACAATTTTGAGCTCGATTGGAGCACGTTAAAATTTCAACGCGCGCGTACGCGCTCGTTTACCAGGGTCGTGATCAAATTTCATGAAATATATCGATAGAACTTGACTTGAACTATATGATATGTAAATTTCATTGAGAAATTCCATTCCATTAATGAGATACGAATGTGAACGTGATTTCAGATAATGACGTCATAGTGACGTCATGGTTGTCTGATCACAATGATACATTAGATCTGTCGTCCTTATGACGTGATACATATATGGTGTAAGTTTAAAAGTGATAGGTGAATGACTTTTTGAGTTAACCGCTGCACAACATTTGAGGAGAAAGAAATAAAGAAGAAAGATTCAGTACAGATACAATAGGTGATCCGAGAGGATACTCGGATCACCTAAAAAGAAGAAAGAAGAGAAGAGAACAGAAAAGAAAAGAAAAGATAAGTAGCGTAGAAACAGACAAAAGTGTAAGAGAGAGAGAGAGAGAGGAAAGAGAAATGAAACACTGAGTAAAGGTGCTAGTGAAAGTAGCGCAAGAAATCTAGTTACTAGAGATTGTAATTTGTCATCACTGACAAATTAAGGTGATCCGATTTTTTTAATCAATGATTCGAGTCCTGATCGCAATAGGCATGACCATACAAGTTTCATCTGTGTTTAGAGACATTGGCCGTGTGATGTTTGGATTCTCATTTACAAAAGGGAGTCATATCTGCCATCTTTGGTACCAAATTCTGTATACACTGAATAACGAAGATACAGCAACAAATACATATGACCTTTGACCCACCTTTACACTCCCAAGATTGCATCTGAGGAAAAAGTGGTTATTTTGTGAAATGATTGTTCCGATATCGTCTACAAGTGTGCAAAATATGGGAAAGATAGGACAGGTATTCACCAAGCTACAGGATGCAACATTTATGACCTTTAACCCTAATTTACATACCCAAGATGGTGTCCGATCAAGTAGTTGTTATTTTATGAAATAATGTACGTGACATGAACCAAAGATGTGCAAAATATGGGGGTGATAGGGGCTGTTTTTCTTGAGTTAGTGCAAAGAAAGTTGCAGAAAGAAAGAAATATCTCAATACATCGAAGATAAGCTTAAATTTCAACCAAGTTTTTGACGTAATCCCGACACCATATGAAAAAAACGAAGGCTTTAAAGCGATAGCGCAAAGTCTAAGCTACAACATATTAAAATCTGGGCGAAATTCACCGAAGGGTAAGTGAGCTAGTGCTCGATGAAGACAATCATGTCAATTTTCACATTAAAAAAAATTCCCTCCCGTAGAGATAACACGTCATAACGAAGATACAGAAAGAAGTACATTTGATCTTTGACCCCAATTTGCACAGACAAGATGGCATCTGAGCAAAAAGTGATTATTTTGTGAAATGATGCATGTAAGATGGTTTTTGCGTGTGAAAAATATGGAAAAGATAGGACATGTATTCACAAAGATACAGGATGAAACATTTATGACCTTTGACCCTAATTTACATACCCAAGATGGTGTCAGATCAAGTAGTTGTTATTTTATGAAATAATATACATGACATGAACTAAACATGTGCAAAATATGGGGGTGATAGGGGCTGTTTTTCTTGAGTTATTGCAAAGAAAGTTGCAGAAAGAAAGAAATATCTCAATACATCGAAGATAAGCTTGAATTTCAACCAAGTTTTTCGACGTAATTCCGACATCGTATGAACAAATGAAGGGCACACTTACGATAGCAAAAAGTCTCAGCTACAATATACTTAAATCTGGGAGAAATTCACCGAAGCATAAGTGAGCTAGTGCTCGATAAAGATAGTCATGTCAATTTTCATTTCCAGAAAAACTGCACTCCCATAGAGATAACACGTAAACTGGTCAAATTTGATAAGATTACATTTAATCCCTTTTTACGATGTGAAACCGTCATCCAATCAAAATTGTGTTACAATATTTCTGAAAAAGCATTGAATAAGCTACAAAATACTGAAATCTGGGTGAAAATTGGCAAAGGATTAGTGAGATGCGCTCGAATGAACTTGAAATTTGATGACGTCATTTTGAAAATTTACATTTTTTATTTTATTAAGAAATTTGATATCTTTTAATCATTTTGCCAGCATCGCCAACCCATGAAACAACATGTACAACTTATCAGCTTTCAAAATATGTAAAGAAAATGGGGGGTCACCGTCCATCCTGACGAGTAAAATCGGATTTGAAATTATCGTTTTTTTGGTATAGTTGCACTGTATATCGCCATTGACGCGCGCGCGGAATTTCAACTTTGACGGGCCCGTATGACGTCATATTGACTCGGATTGACTTGAAACTTGGTAGAAATATTCCTTGACATTTTAGACATCCGATCCGTGTAAAAAAACGGGATATTTTCATCGCATATGAGCTTTGCGTGCGTATATGCGCGCGCGCGTACGCGTCCGTCGATTTTTTCTGAAATACTCCAAATGACCTGAAACGTATGCAAAACAATTTTGAGCTCGATTGGAGCATATTAAAATTTCAACGCGCACGTACGCGCTCGTTTACCAGGGTCGCGATGAAATTTTATTAAATATATCGATAGAACTTGACTTGAACTATATATTATGTAAATTTCATTGAGAAATTCCATTTCATTAATGAGATACGAATGTGAACGTGATTTCAGATAATGACGTCATAGTGACGTCATGGTTGACTGATCACAATGATACATTAGATCTGTCGTTCTTATGACGCGATACATATATGGTATAAGTTTAAAAGTCATAGGTGAATGACTTTTTGAGTTAATCGCTGCACAACATTTGAGGAGAAAGAAATAAAGAAGAAAGATTCCGTACAGATACAATAGGTGATCCGAGAGGATACTCGGATCACCTAACTAGAGATTGTAATTTGTCATCACTGACAAATTAAGGTGATCCGATTTTTTTTTTTTTTTATCAATGATTCGAGTCCTGATCGCAATAGGCATGACCATACAAGTTTCATCTGTGTTTAGAGACATTGGCCGTGTGATGTTTGCATTCTCATTTAGAAAAGGGAGTCATATCTGCCATCTTTGGTACCAAATTCTGTATACACTGAATAACGAAGAAACAGCAATGAATACATATGACCTTTGACCCACCTTTGCACTCCCAAGATTGCATCTGATGAAATAGTGGTTATTTTGTGAAATGATTCTCGCGACATCGTCTATACGTGTGGAAAATATGGGAAAGATAGGACAGGTATTCACTAAGATACAAGATGAAACATTTATGACCTTTGACCCTAATTTACATACCCAAGATGTTGTCTGATCTAGTAGTTGTTATTTTATGAAATAATGTACGAGACATGAACTAAACATGTGCAAAATATGGGGGTGATAGGGCGTGTTTTTCTTGAGTTATTGCAAAGAGAGTTGCAGAAAGAAAGAAATATCTCAATACATAGAAGATAAGCTTTAATTTCAACCAATTTTTTATCGTAATCCCGACATCGTATGAAAAAAACAAAGAAATTGAAACGATAGCGCAAAGTCTCAGCTACAACATATTAAAATCTGGGAGAAATTCACCGAAGGGTAAGTGAGCTAGTGCTCGATAAAGACAATCATGTCAATTTTCACATTAAAGAAAATTCCCTCCCATAGAGATAACACGTCATAACGAAGATACAAAAAGAAGTACATATGACCTTTGACCTCAATTTGCAACGACAAGATGGCATCTGAGTAAAATGTGGTTATTTTGTGAAATGATCCTTGTAACATGGTCTTTGCGTGTGCAAAATATGGGAAAGATAGGACATGTATTCACTACGATACAGGGTGAAACACTTATGACCTTTGACCCTACTTTACATACCCAAGATGGTGTCCGATCAAGTAGTTGTTATTTTATGAAATAATGTACGTGACATGAACTAAACATGTGCAAAATATAGAAGTGATAGAGGCCGTTTTTCTTGAGTTATTGCAAAGAAAGTTGCAGAAAGAAAGAAATATCTCAATACATCGAAGATAAGCCTGAATTTCAACCCAATTTTTTGACGTGATTCCGACAGCGTATGAAAAAACAAAGGGCACACTAACGGTAGGGTAAAGTCTCAGCTACAACATATTAAAATCTGGGAGAAATTTACCGAAGCTTAAGTGAGCTAGTGCTCGATAAAGATAGTCATGTCAATTTTCATTTCCAGAAAAACTGCACTCCCATAGAGATAACACGTAAACTGGTCAAATTTGACAAGATTACTTTTAATCCATTTTTACGAGGTAATACCATTATCCAATCAAAATATTGTAATTTTATGTTTGAAAGAACATTAAATAAGCTACATCATACTGAAATTTGGGTGAAAATTGACAAAGGACTAGTGAGATACGCTCGAATGAACTTGAAATTTGATGACGTCATTTTGAAAATTTACTTTTTTTACTTTATTAAGAAATTTGATATCTTTTAATCATTTTGTCAGCATTGCCACCCCATGAAATGACATGTACAACTCATCAGCTTTCAAAATATGTACAGAAAATGGAGGGTCACCGTCCATCCTGACGAGTAAAATCGGATTTAAAATTGGCAGTTTTTTGGCATAGTTGTACTGTATATCGCCATTGACGCGCGCGCGGAATTTCAACTTTGACGGGCCCGTATGACCTCATATTGAGTCGGATTGACTTGAAACTTGGTAGAAATATTCCTTGACATTTCAGGCAGCCGATAAGTGTGAAAAAACGGGAAATTTCTATTGCATATGAGCTGTGCGTGCGTATATGAGCGCGCGCGTACGCGTCCGTCCAATTTTTTCAATTTTTCAAAAAATGCCCGAAATGGTCTGAAACGTGTGCAAAAAAAATTTGAGCTCGATTTGAGCATACAAATATTTCAACGCGCGCGTACGCGCACGTTTTAAGATATAGATGAATTTTGAGAATGTGAGTAGAATGCGCTTGACTTGAACCATATGTGACGTAAATTTGATTGAAAAATTCCATTCCATTAATGAGATATGAATGAAAATGTGTTTTCATGTAATGACGTCATAGTGACGTCACGGTCGACTGATCACAATGATTTTACAAGATTTGTCGTCTTTGGGTCACCATACATATATGGTATTAGTTTGACATTGATAGGCAATGCACTTTCTGAGCTAACCTCTGCACAACTTTTGGGGAGAAATAAAGAACTAGAGATTGTAATTTGTCATTACTGACAAATTAAGGTGATCCGATTTTTTTAATGAATTATTCGAGTCCTGATTGCAATAGGCATGACCATACAGGTTTCATCTGTGTTTAGAGACATTGGCCGTGTGATGTTTGGATTCTCATTTAGAAAAGGGAGTCATATCTGCCATCTGTGGTACCAAATTCTGTATACACTAGATAACAAAGATACAGCAACAAATACATATGATCTTTGACCCACTTTTACACTCCCAAGATGGCATCTGAGGAAAAGTGTTTATTTTGTGAAATGATTTTTGCGACATCGTCTATACGTGTGCAAAATATGGGAAAGATAGTACAGGTATTCACCAAGATGCAGGATGAAACATATATGACCTTTCACCCTTATTTACATACCCAAGATGGCGTCTGATTAAGAAGTCGTTATTTTATGAAATAATGTAGGTGACATGAACTAAACATGTGCAAAATATGGTGGTGATAGAGCATGTTTTTCTTGTGGTTTTGCAAAGAAAGTTGTGCAAAGAAAGAAAAATTTCAATACATCGTTGATGAGCTTTAATTTCAACCAAGTATTTTGACGTGATACCGACATCGTGTGAAAAAACAAAGGGCACTTATATGATAGCACAAAGTCTCAGCTACAACATATTAAAATCTAGGAGAAATTCACGGAAGCATAAGTAAGATAGTGCATGATAAAGATAGTCATGTCAATTTTCACATCTAGAAAAACTCCCTCCTATAGAGATAACACGTAATAGCGAAGATTGAGAAAGAAGTACATATGACCTTTGACCCCACTTTGCACACCCAAGATGGCATCTGAGCAATTAGTAGTTATTTTGTGAAATGATTCTTGTAACATGGTCTTTGCGTGTGCAAAATATGGGAAAGATAGGACATGTATTCACCAAGATACAGGATGAAACATTTATGACCTTTGACCCTAATTTACATACCAAAGATGGTGTCCGATCAAGTAGTTGTTATTTTATGAAATAATGTACGTGACATGTACTAGACATGTGCAAAATATGGAATTGATAGCCATTGTTGTTGTTCATCTATTGCACAGAAAGTAGTAGAAAGAAAGAAAAATAAAGAAAAAATTATGTTATTTTATAGAAATTTGAAGGAGAAGCATAAAAAAATCAGAAAAAGATAAAGTAAGGAAAGGGAGATTAAGATTAACTAAAGAAAAAGAAGAAAAAAAGTGTTTAAAAAAATTTTAAAAAAATATTGGCAGGAGTGAGCCTCGAACCAGGGACCTTAGGATTACGAGTCGGATGCGCTACGCAATGACCTATTTCATTCTCCATAGGCCCTGTGTATTAAGCAAAATGACGCTGCATCGAAGCCTCGTGCCATTTTCAACCAAGTTTTTCGAATTGATGCCGACATCGTATGAAAAAATGGAGGGCACATTACGATAGCCCAAAGTCTCAGCTACAACATACTAAAATCTGGGAGAAATTCACCGAAGCATAAGTGAGCTAGTGCTCGAAAAAGAGAGTCATGTCAATTTTCACTGCCAGAAAAACTGCTCTCCCATAGAGATAACACGTAAACTGGTCAAATTTGACAATATTACTTTCAATCCATTTTTACGAGGTGATGCCGTCCTCCAATCAAAATGTTGTAATAATATTAATGAAAGATCATTTAATAAGCTACAACATACTGAAATTTAAGTGTAAATTGGCAAAGGATAAGTGAGATACGCTCGAGTGAACTTGAAATTTGATGACGTCATTTTGAAAATTTACTTTTTTTACTTTATTAAGAAATTTGATATCTTTTAATCATTTTGCCAGCATCGCCAACCCATGAAATAACATATCCAACTCATCAACTTTCAGAATATGTAAAGAAAATGGGAGGTTACCGTCCATCCTGACGAGTAAAATCGGATTTAAAATTGGCGTTTTTCTGGCATCGTTGCACTGTATATCGCCATTGACGCGCGCGCGGAATTTCAACTTTGACGGGCCCGTATGACGTCATATTGAGTTGGATTGACTTGAAACTTGGTAGAAATATTCCTTGACATTTTAGGCATCTGATAAATGTAAAAAAACGGGAAATTTCCATTGCATATGAGCTGTGTGTGCGAATATGTGCGCGCGCGTACGCGTCCGTCCAATTTTTTCAATTTTTCAAAAAATGCTCCAAATGGTCTGAAACGTGTGCAAAAAAAATTTGAGGTCGATTTGAGCATACAAATATTTCAACGCGCCCGTACGCGCACGTTTTAAGAGAAAATATGAATTTTGAGAATATGAGTATAATGCGCATAACTTGAAATGTATGTGACGTAAATTCTATTGCAAAATTCCATTCCATTAATGAGATATGAATGAAAATGTGTTTTCATATAATGACGTCATAGTGACGTCACGGTCAACTGATCACTATGATTTTACTTGATCTGCCGTCTTTGGGACATGATACATATATGGTATAAGTTTGACATTGAAAGGCAATGCACTTTCTGAGCTAACCGCTGCACAAATTTTGGTTAGAAATAAAGAAGAACTAGAGATTGTAATTTGTCATCACTGACAAATTAAGGTGATCCGATTTTTTTATTTAATCAATTATTCAAGTCCTGATCGCAATAGGCATGACCATGACAGGTTTCATCTGTGTTCAGAGACATTGGCCGTGTGATGTTTGGATTCTCATTTAGAAAAGGTAGTCATATCTGCCATCTTTGGTACCAAATCTGTATACACTATAACGAAGATACAGCAACAAGTACATATGACCTTTGACCCCACTTTGCACAACCTAGATGGCATCTGAGCAAAAAATGGTTATTTTGTGAAATGATTCTTGTAACATGATCTTTGCGTGTGCAAAATATGGGAAAGATAAGACATGTATTCACCAAGATACAGGATGAAACATTTGTGACCTTTGACCCTAATTTACATACCCAAGATGTTGACCGATCAAGTAGTTGTTATTTTATAAAATAATGTACGTGACATGAGCTAAACATGTGCAAAATATGGGGGTGATAGGGGCTGTTTTTCTTGAGTTATTGCAAAGAAAGTTGCAGAAACATAGAAATATCTCAATACAACGAAGATAAGCTTAATTTCAACCAAGTATTTTAACATGATCCCGACATCATATGAAAAAACAAAGGGCACGTAACGATAGCGCAAAGACTAAGTTACAACATTTTAAAATCTGAGAAAAATTCACCGAAGGGTAATTGAGCTAGTGCTCGATAAAGACAATCATGTCAATTTTCACATCTAGAAAAATTCCCTCCCATAGAGATAACACGTCATAACGAAGAAACAGAAAGAAGTACATATGACCTTTTGACCCCACTTTGCACAGACAAGATGACATCTGAGCAAAGAGTGGTTATTTTGTGAAATGATTCTTGTAACATGATCTTTGCGTGTGCAAAATATGGGAGAGATAGCACATGTATTCACTTAGATACAGGATGAACCATTTATGACCTTTGACCCTAATTTACATACCGAAGATTGTGTCCGATCAAGTAATTGTTATTTCATGAAATGATGTACGTAACATGAACTAAACATGTGCGAAATATTGGGTAGATAGGGCTTGTTTTTCTTGAGTTATTGCAAAGAAAGTTGCAAAAGGAAATTAATATGAAAATACATCGAAGATAAGCTTTAATTTCAACCAAGTTTTTGGACGTGATCCCGACACCGTATGAAAAAATGAAGGGCACATTTACGATAGCCCAAAGTCTCAGCTACAACATATCGAAATCTGGGAGAAATTCACCGAAGCATAAGTGAGCTAGTGCTCGAAAAAGATAGTCATGTCAATTTTCACTTCCAGAAAAACTGCTCTCCCATAGAGATAACACGTAAACTGGTCAAATTTTACAAGGATGCTTTCAATCCATTTTTACGAGGTGATGACGTCATCCAATCAAATTTTTGTAATTATAAATATGAAAGTACATTTAATAAGCTACAACATACTGAAAACTGTGTGAAAATTGGCAAAGGATAAGTGAGATACGCTCGAGTGAACTTGAAATTTGATGACGTCATTTTGAAAATTTACTTTTTTTACTTTATTAAGAAATTTGATATCTTTTAATCATTTTTTCAGTATCGCCAACCCATGAAATGATATTTACAACTCATCAGCTTTTAAAATATGTAAAGAAAATGGGGGGTTACCGTCCATCCTGACGAGTAAAATCGGATTTAAAATTGGCGGTTTTTTTGCATTGTTGCACTGTATATCGCCATTGACGCGCGCGCGGAATTTCAACTTTGACGGGCCCGTATGACGTCATATTGAGTCGGATTGACTTGAAACTTGGAAGAAATATTCCTTGACATTTTAGGCATCTGATAAATGTGAAAAAACGGGAAATTTCTATTCCATATGACCTGTGCGTGCGTATATGTGCGCGCGCGTACGCGTCCGTCCGATTTTTTCAATTTTTCAAAAAATGCTTTAAATGGTCTGAAACGTGTGCAAAAAGATTTTGAGCTCGATTGGAGCATACAAATATTTCAACGCGCGCGTACGCGCACGTTTTAATAATAAATATGAATTTTGATAATATGAGTAGAATGCGCTTGACTTGTAATATATGTGACGTAAATTTCATTGAAAATGTCCATTCAATTAATGAGATATGAATGAAAATGTGTTTTCATATAATGACGTCATAGTGACGTCACGGTCGACTGATCACTATGATTTTACTTGCGCTGTCGTCTTTGCGACATGATACATATATGGTATAAGTTTGACATTGAGAGGCAATGCACTTTCTGAGCTAACCTCTGCACAACTTTTGAGGAGAAATAAAGAAAGAAACAAAGAAAGAAGAAAGATTCAGTACAGATACAGAAGGTGATCCGAGAGGATACTCGGATCACCTAATAAAAAGAAGAACAGAGAATCAGTACAGATACAGAAGGTGATCCGAGAGGATACTCGGATCACCTAAAAAGAAGAAGAAAGAATCCGTACAGATACAGAAGGTGATCCGAGAGGATACTCGGATCACCTAAAGAAAGAATCCGTACAGATACAGAAGGTGATCCGAGAGGATACTCGGATCACCTAATAATCTTCTCTCTGAGGGAAAACGAGCGCAATCCGCGGGGAGCAAAATACACGGTGTGTGTTTAAACACACGCATGTCGAAGCGGTTTTGTCGGTTCCCATAGACTTTACACGTGAAGGCGATTCTCTTGGCACTGAGCCAAGTTCGGCGAGCTCGCTCGGTTCTCCCGTTTTATCCTCTATAGGGCTCACACGGGTAAATAATTCCCCATAGAGACGTGTGTTAAAATTCAAATTTCAAAAAATTCTGTAAAATAGCTGGGAGAAATGAGGTGTTTCATCTTCACTAACCTGAATAAGTGAGATATTACCTTTCATCCATCAGATTGCCAGGGTGAGTTGTTCTGCTCTAATTCTGTCCAGGGGTCCGCAAAGCCAGACTACGAGTTCTTGTCACTCAAAAAATCACCTATTTTCCGTACACGTACCCAATGAAATATAGTCCCCTCAAATTCCATCAGAAAAGCTTTCATCTTCCAACCAAAATGCAGTTTGTAGAGGAATTCATACTCAATATCTGCAGCTATTCAGTTTTTTGCCAAACTACATCATTGATTTTTAATCAATTTTTTTCTTCATTTATTTTGGTATCTTTGGTACGAATTTGTGAAGGGGTCTGGGACAGTCCATTTTATTTACAGGTGTGAGCCCTATAGTGGAGGTCATATTTCTTATTTGACTTTTAAACATCTTAAATGTGTTTTTTTTATGATATTTGCCCCTACATCATATGAGAAATTACACTTTCAAGGATTATAAAGCTTCTCAAAGGGACACTTTTAGAAAATCATGCCCTTTAGGGTTTTTTTAAAAATAAATCTTGCAGTTTTGATCAGTTCTTCATAAGATGAATGCATAGATCCAGGCAGTTATCCTTGATTGTGGGTGTGCCATCATCACCTTATAGCCTACAAAGTACTTGATAAGACTTTGTTTTGTCAAACAGACTAACTTTATGTATTTTGAGCTGTTTCAGTGGTAGCCAAAACAAAGAAATACATTAAAGTAACACAGCCATTCAAAGTTGTGTGATACTGATGACTGACAGCTATGTACTAAGATCTAGTGACAAGAACATAATATTAAGAAAAGAAATAGTAGCAAGGCAGATGAGGAGGGGGGGGGGAGTAGAGGAGAGAGGTAGAGAGAGGGGGGTAGGGAGGGGAAGGGGAGGGAGGAAGAGATCTGACACAATACAAGATACACAATACAAGATTAACAGTCATTCAAAGTTGTGTGATACTGATGACTGCTATTTACTAAGATCTAGTACCACAAGAACATAATATTAAGAAAAGAAATTGTAGCAAGGAAGAGTGGGGGGGGGGGGAGTAGAGGAGAGAAGTAGAGGGAGGGGGGTAGGGAGCAGAAGGGGGAGGGAGGAAGAGATCTGACACAATACAAGATACACAATACAAGAAGTCATTCAAAGTTGTGTGATACTAATGACTGCTATTTACTAAGATCTAGTACCACAAGAACATAATATTCAGAAAAGAAATTGTAGCAAGATAGAGTTGGGGGGGGGGGAGTAGAGGAGAGAGGTAGAGGGGGGGGGGGGAGTAGGGAGGAGAAGGGGAGGGAGGAAGAGAGATCTGACACAATACAAGATCAACATAAACCAGCAGAGCTTGTATGGGATGAATACTTCCCATGGACTTGCATGTATTGCGTGCATTCTCTATAGGGCTCACACGGGTAAATAATTCCCCATAGAGACGTGTGTTAAAATTCAAATTTCAAAAAATTCTGTAAAATAGCTGGGAGAAATGAGGTGTTTCATCTTCACTAACCTGAATAAGTGAGATATTACCTTTCATCCATCAGATTGCCAGGGTGAGTTGTTCTGCTCTAATTCTGTCCAGGGGTCCGCAAAGCCAGACTACGAGTTCTTGTCACTCAAAAAATCACCTATTTTCCGTACACGTACCCAATGAAATATAGTCCCCTCAAATTCCATCAGAAAAGCTTTCATCTTCCAACCAAAATGCAGTTTGTAGAGGAATTCATACTCAATATCTACAGCTATTCAGTTTTTTGCCAAACTACATCATTGTTTTTTAATCATTTTTTTTCTTCATTCATTTTGGTATCTTTGGTACGAATTTGTGAAGGGGTCTGGGACAGTCCATTTTATTTACAGGTGTGAGCCCTATAGGGTATTTCGGCGTTATCCTTCACAGGGTAGTTGCTTGGACTGACTACTGTAAAATTTAAATCCGTATTATCGATGTTAAGTACTGTTAAATACACAAATTGTGAACAATAGTTATAACAAAAATGTTTCCAGACTAAACCCGTCCGTAGTTATGGTTTATTAAGACAAATACTGACATCTCCTTATATTTTAAGCTTTATTGCGAAAATTTTATATGGTAGGATGTTTTGTGATACAACAGACCTACACATATGCATCAAATAATGTTTTTAAATCACTGCTCCCAAAGGTAAACAGGACCTTTAAGACCCGGATGTGCTTTACCAGGAAAAAGGGTCAACTCATGTGGCGTTCATGCATGCCATCCAACCTATAACTTTACATTCCAGTTATATCTCTTCTTTGATGCAGGAGTTCCGTTTGAATAAACTACCGCGTATTTGGCAGAGGAAAGAAAGGGTAGGGCCTACATACCTCTTGCAGTGTAGAAATGAACAGTGGGATATGGAACTGTTGCCACGTATGAATTTCACATGGGTTGAACAAAAGCTTCTTTTTTCATTACAAACCTTTTGAATATCTTTGTGTAACAGATATCTATATTCTCGATTTAGTTTTGTATGAAATGAAGGCGTTGGTTCCAAATCTTTCTGAAGCCAGACGTGAAAGATTGTCCATCCACGTGTAAAAATTGGGGCAGTTTTAAGGTACGCTAGTAGGACTTTGTAACTATACAGTCCCAGGTTTGTAACAAATGCCTGTCTTTAGAATTTCTAATCGAACTACGTAGAATGTTTTGAAGGAGCCTAAAAAAAAAAAGAGCTTTGGAAAGCCTCCCCCCCCCAAAAAAAAAATAAATAAATAAATAAATAAATAAATAAATAATGTATTGCTTTCACAAAACGTTCAAAAGATGACTGAAGGTCTATTCTTTCATATGACATTAAAAGATTTGCGAAAATATAATATTATGCTTGGATAATCAGTATAGCCACTTTTTAAAGGGATGTGAAATTATGTTGTGCAGAAATTGATTGTGCATTTTAACTGTCACATTTCTTTAATTTAGGTGACTTTTCAAAAACTCAACGTTTTTAAACACTCAGTATGGAGTCCCTCCAAAAACAAAAACAAAAACAAAATCAAGGAACCTGATTTAAGGACAAGATATAAACGCAAACACACACACACACACACACACACATATATATATATATATATATATATATATATATATATATATTGATTAATCATAATACTATCGAAAAGTGCAGTGTTCGAATGCCAGTAACAAAGTAGCATTATACTGCCATTAAAGTAATTTTGATGACAATTTGTAGGACGTTATCAAACAGCTACAGGGAGCTATCTACTTGAATTATACTAACAGGAAGTTTCCCTGTTGTTATAGATATTTGATGATTTTTTTTTTTCAAAAGTTATTATATAGGCTATGTAGATACAAAGACTAGACCAATTGTGACTCTGCACCTCAAAACAAACAAAAAGTCGCCAGACATGAATTTTTAGTTAAGACCATATTCTGAAAGAGCAGACTTTTAGCTTTAAAATGATGTATAACTCAAATCAAATGGACTCTCCTAACCTATCTAAATATTGGAAAGAAAGCACAAACTCAGGAAAAGTGTGAACTGAGAAAAGAGGCTCTGAAGTACAGTGTCTATTCAAGCGCTTAATCTTTACCAAACCGTGCTGGCTGTGCGATGAATGGGACAAAAAACAGGAAGTAAACCACCAGAGTAACAACAATGAAGGGATTATCAGATTAAACTGAAATTCAGCGTGCCTCATTAACACATTCTGTCCATAATTAATGCCAACTTTCAAAGCAGTAGCACTATCCTTTCAAAAGTTATTAGAATTGAAAGTGAAGAGTGTGGACAAGGTTTTTCAGAAATGAAAAAGGGATTCTAACGACACACCTAATCACACTATTCTACCAAAAATGTTCGAGATAAACTGCTAAAAAAATCACACTTTCCTGCCGGTTTTATGATACCAAATTTTAGGACTAGAGATTGTAATTTGTCATTACTGACAAATTAAGGTGATCCGATTTTTGTTTAATCAATGATTCGAGGTCTGATCGCAATAGGCATGACCATACAGGTTTCATCTGTGTTTAGAGACATTGGCCGTGTGATGTTTGGATTCTCATTTAAAAAAGGGAGTCATATCTGTCATCTTTGGTACCAAATTCTGTATTCACTAGATAACGAAGATTCAGCAACAAATACATAATTTAGGCATGACCATACAGGTTTCATGTGTGTTTAGGGACATTCGCCGTGTGATATTTGGAATCTCATTTACAAAAGCGAGTCAGACCTGCCATCTTTGGTATCAAATTCCGTATACACTGTAACGAAGATACAGAATGAAGTATATTTGACCATTGACCCCACTTTGCACAGCCAGCATGGCATCTAAGCAAAAAGTGGTTATTTCGTAAAATGATTCTTGTAACGTGGTCTTTGCGTGTGCAAAATATGGAAGAGATAGGACATGTATTCACTAAGATACAGAATGAAACATTTATGACCTTTGACCCTAATTTACATACCCAAGATGGTGTCTGACTAAGAAGTTGTTATTTTATGAAATAATGTACGTGACATGAACTAAACATGTGCAAACTTTGAGGGTGATAGACGCTGTTTTTCTTGAGTTATTGCAAAGAAAGTTGCAGAAAGAAAGACATATCTCAATACATTGAAGATAAGCTTTAATTTCAACCAAGTTTTTTAACGTGATCCCGACATCGTATGAAAAAAACGAAGGGTAAAATACGATAGCCAAAAGTCTCAGCTACAACATATTAAGATCTGGGAGCAATTCACCGAAGCATAAGTGAGCTAGTGCTCGAAAAAGATAGCCATGTCAAATTTCATTTGCAGAAAAACTGCACTCCCATAGAGATAACACGTCATGATGAAGATACAGAAAGAAGAATATATGACCTTTGACCCCACTTTGCACAGACATGATGGCATCTGAGCAAAAAGTCGTTATTTTGTGAAATGATTCTTGTAACATGGTCTTTGCGTGTGCAAAATATGGGAGAGATAGGAAATGTATTCACCAAGATACAGGATGGAACATTTATGACCTTTGACCCTAATTTACATACCCAAGATGGTGTCCGATCGAGTAATTGTTATTTTATGAAATAATATACGTGACATGAACAAAACATGTGCAAAATATGGGATTAATAGCCATTGTTATTGTTCATCTATTGCACAGAAAGTAGTAGAAAGAAAGAAAAATAAAGAAAAAATTATGTTATTTTTATAGAAATTTGAAGGAGAAGCATGAAAAAATCAGAAAAAGATAAAGTTAGGAAAGGAGATTCAGACTAACTAAAGAAAAAGAAGAAAAAAAAAGTGTTTAAAAAATTAAAAACTGGCAGGGGTGAGCATCGAACCAGGGACCTTAGGATTACGAGTCGGATGCGCTATGCAATGACCTATTTCATGCTCCATAGGCCCTGTGTATTAAGCAAAATGACGCTGCATCGAAGCCACATGCAATTTTTTAACCAAGTTTTTCGACGTGATGCCGACGTCGTATAAAAAAATGGAGGGCACACTCCCGATAGCCCAAAGTCTCAGCTACAACATACTAAAATCTGGGAAAAATTCACCGAAGCATAAGTGAGCTAGTGCTCGAAAAAGATAGTCATGTCAATTTTCTCTGCCAGAAAAACTGCTCTCCCATAGAGATAACACGTAAACTGGTCAAATTTTACAAGGATACTTTCAATCCATTTTTACGAGGTGATGACGTTATCCAATCAAAATGTTGTTTAATATTAATGAAAGAAAATTTCATAAGCTACAACATACTGAAATCTGGGTGAAAATTGGCGAAATTTAAGTGAGATACGCTCGAGTGAATTTGAAATTTGATGACGTCATTTTGAAAATTTACTTTGTCTACTTTATTAAGAAATTTGATATCTTGTAATCATTTTTTCAGTATCGCCAACCTATGAAATGACATGTACAATTCATCAGCTTTTAGAATATATCAAGAAAATGGGGGGTCACCGTCCATCCTGACGAGTAAAATCCGATTTAAATTTGGCGGTTTTTTGGCATAGTTGCACTGTGTATCCCCATTGACGCACGCGCGGAATTTTGAATTTGACGGGCCCGTATGACGTCATATTGAGTCGGATCGACTTGAAACTTGATAGAAATATTCCTTGACATTTCGGACATCCGATCCGTGTGAAAAAACTGAAAATTTCTATTGCATATGAGCTGTGCGTGCGTATATGTGCGCGCGCGTACGTGTCCGTCCGATTTTATCAATTTTTCAAAAAATGCTCCAAATGGTCTGAAACGTATGCAAAAAAAATTGAGCTCGATTTGAGCATACAAATATTTCAACGCGCGCGTACGCGCACGTATCAAGAGAAAATGTGAATTTTGAGAATATGAGTAGAATGCGCATAACTTGAAATAAATGTGACGTGAATTTCATTGAAAAACTTCATTCCATTAATGAGATATGATTGAGAATGTGTTTTCATATAATGACGTCATAGTGACGTCAAGGTCGACTGATCACTTTGATTTTAGTTCGATTGCCGTCTTTGGGACACGATACATACATGGTATAAGTTTGAACTTGATAGGCATAGCACTTTCTGAGCTAACCTCTGCACAACTTTTGGGGAGAAATAAAGAAAGAAGAAGAAAGAATCCGTACAGATACAGAAGGTGATCCGAGAGGATACTCGGATCACCTAATAATGTAAAAGAAGACCCGCTCTTACAGAAAATATGAAAAAGTCAAGTTCGGCTAGGTTGACCCATTCCACCTATTTTCAGTCCTCACGCAAAATCAGTGTGTGCGACTTTATGTTCGTTTTGAGGTGCACGGTCACAATTATGTATATGTATTGTGTACAATGTCACTATACATGTAACTACAACTGTATGTATATTATCTGTGACAATGAAGACAAGAGAGTCGCACGATGCTAGCTGGATAGGTTATGACCTCTCAGCCTTATTGTCTGCTTGGCAGACGTGTGTGTTGCTTGGGTTGTGTTGTGGCTGTCTGCCACTAGTTTGCAGGCACAAACCCTTGTTGGTCGTATAGGAGTCTGCATGCGCCAAGACTAATACACGCACCACTACACTGCAGCCTCTCCCAAGAAGCTTCAACACAGGGCCTATGGGACAGTGCCAAAGTGGTGCATGTAGTAGTCTTGGCGCAGACTCCTTTACGACCAACAAGGGTTTGTGCCTGCAAACTAGTCTGCCACAGCCCATCACACAGGCAGCCACATTATTTTCTCTTGATGCTGTCCCTATGACAGTCTTGTTGGTGTTTTCTCTTTCTGTTCTCTATGTTGTGTGTTTATGTGTGCACGCATGCTTATCTAGATGCACTTGCGTGCGTGCAGTGTGTGTATGTGTGTGTGAGTGATTATGTTTGACTTTTTTTCTGGGGACCTACCCGTACAATTAAGCATCTGCTTTTCTATAGTTTCCCCTCACATAATCTTAATTATCCAATATGAGTGTGACATACTCTACACTGATTTAAATCCATTTTGTATCATGAAATATTATTTAAAGTCTGCATACACTGAATTTTCAAATTATCTGTTACTAGTCATTGATCTTTAGATGTATGTCACAAATGTGATATGTGTGGAACTTAATAAATGAAATGAAATGAAATGAATAAAATGAAATGAATGAAATGTTGTCATTTTAATTGAATCTGTGTATAAAGATCGCAAGAGTTACAGAGTATGAGATAGTCGACGTAAAATTAACCACCTTTATCGTTCAAATAGTATCTTTAATTGATATTTTGTTTTAAACAGTAAATTTACGAGGCGCAATATTGGGATGACTGCCGCAGTGAACAGTGTAACCATGGAAACCAAAGAAACTCCTAAGATTCTTGTCATCTACACTGGGGGAACGATTGGGATGAAGAAAGTGAATGGAGGTGAGTCAATAGGAAACACTCTTCTCTGCTTAGTACATTATATCTCTTTCTTTCTCTCTCCCTCTCCTCTCTCTCTCCCTCTCTCTCTCTCCCCCTCTCTCTCTCTCTCTCTCTCTCTCTCTCTCTCTCCCTCTCTCTCTTTAACTGTGCCGCTCTGGAAGAAGTAGCCATCGGACGTAGCGTTAGTTTAATGTTTTTAATGCCATCAGCTTTCGACATCTTGACGGGTCTTCTTCAGGGCATTTGGAAATCAACATAACGAAAAGCAACCACCTGTAATAAAACTTGAACAAAATCATGATAAAGCAAAAACAGCGATATTACATAGATTAGCATGCACTCCAACACCAACAGCAATATGACATAAATTAACATGCACGGTGGTATTAGCGTTAAAACATCAATATGGCCTAAATACATACTTGTGGTTGTATCAGCAACATATTGGTGTTTGCATTGCAATATATCAATTATATAGATGTATGCATTGTATGCATGCATACATGTGTGTGTGTGTGTGTGTGTGTGTGTATGTGTGTGTGTGCGTGTGTGTGTGTGTGTGTGTGTGTGTGTGTGTGTGTGTGTGTGTGTGTGTGTAGATGCAGTCGTACAGGTGTGCTTGACTAAATGAATATTTCTCCTCCGTGTTTGCAGTTTTGGTGCCAGTGAAACACTATTTGCCAGACTTCATTAGCAAAACGCCCACAGTGTACGGCAAGCCAGCGGACAGTATCGAGGGCCTCAGCACTTTTGATCTCATGTAATTACCCTCAATACCTCAACCGATACCTGATAAGGATGTCAATGTCATTACAAAAAGGGCTGATATTTTTCGATCTTTTCAGACAATAAATAGAGGATATCTAATACTAATCTGCATACCATGGATTCGATGAAGTTCACTTTGGCTGTGTCTATAGTCATCCTATCTTAAAGGACAAGTCCACCTTCATATACATAAGGATTGAGAGAATGCAGCAACATTAGTAGAACACATCAGTGAAAGTTTGAGGAAAATTGGACAATCCGTTCAAAAGTTACGAATATTTTAAGTATCTGCGCAGTCACTGCTGGAAGAGAAGACTACTACAGTATATGATGTCACATGGGTACAACTATACAAGGAAAATAAAGAGAGAATTTCACAAAACTTTACTTTTTGAATAAAGTGCACAGTTATTCCCCCTGCCTTCTGAAAGAGAAAAGTTGAGTGTTCTTTTGTTATGCGAGAAAAATGGAAATATGTTGAATTTTCTTTATTCTTTCTTTATATCGTTGTACTCATGTGACATCACAAGCTATAGTAGTCTTTTCATCCAGCCGTGACTGAGCAGAAACTTCAAAAACGGATTGTCCGATTTTGCTCAAACTCTCACTGATGTGTTCTACGAATATAGCTGCATTCACTCAACCCACTGAAGGTGAACTTGTCCTTTAACTTACCTCTCCCTGAACTCTTTCCGAGTCAAGATAACACAATAATCACAGTGAGGTAAATACATATATTACATTCTAATCAAAGATGTAATGTGCATTGCAGGAAATAATTTCGTTATGACTGATAACTTAATGACGATTCAATTAATGATGATTATAAAACATTGACATTATTATCACCATTAACAGCTATTGGGGAAGCACTTTTACGAATGACTTCTGTAGATCCTAATCGACAGATGTTTCTGACCGTTTTAGATGCCAATAATGTGGGTGCTGCACTTTACGAATTCGACAACCAAGAGTCATACAGCCCATGAACTCGACACTAGGCAAACGATTTAAAGGCCCATGATTCTGCCACTAGGCACTGACAAGGTCCACGAGTCCGACACTATAAGGCAAACAAAGCCCACGAGACCGACACATTAAAGGACAAGTTCACCTTCATAAACATAAGGATTGAGAAAATGCAACAATATTAGTAGAACACATCAGTGAAAGTTTGAGGAAAATTGGACAATCTGTGAAAAAATTATGAATTTTTTAAATTTTTGTGTTGGAACCGCTGGATGAGGAGATTACTACAGCTTGTGAGTCATATGCGTACAACAGTATAAAGAAAATGTAAAAGAAAATTCAACATATTTTCACTTTTTTCGCATAATAAAAGAGCACTTGACTTGCCTCTTTCTAAAGGCAGGGGGAATAATATTACCCATAACATTTGTCGGTAACGAGTCAGGGGAATGTGTACTTTTTTCAAAAGATGGAATTTTGTGAAATTCTCTTTATATTTTCCTTATATTGTTGTACGCATGTGACATCTAAGTTATTCATACACTGCAGTAGTCTTCTCATCCAGCGGGTACTGCACAAAAACTTCAAAAATTCATAACTTTTGAACGGATTGTCCGATTTTCCTCAAACTTTCAATGATGTGTTCTACTAATATTACTACATTCTCTCAATCCTTATATTTATGAAGGTGAACTTGTCCTTTAAACCCGGTGATGTAATGTCGAACTCGTTGGCCCATTTTTGCCTATAGTATCGAAATCGTGTGCCTTGCTTGCCTATAATGTCGGACCCATGGGTCTTAATTGCCTAGTGTCGAGATGACTCGTGGGCTATACGACTCATGGACATTTTTTCTAATGTCGAACTCGTGGGCTGTATGACTCGTGGATGTCCGTCTCGTGGGATAACCCCAATAATGTAAACTTGTCAGGGTCTTGTGGAGATTACGTCATAATGCTTAAACTCTTCACCGTTGTGATGGTATCCATAGAAACCAGGATGGCAGCCACATTCTCTACAGCATGTTGGAGTGGGAGTGCATCAAGGACTCGAGTAACATCGCCGCCGCGGACTGGGTGCACATGGCAGAGGATATCCTACGATACTACAGCGTCTTCAACGGGTTCGTGATCCTACACGGCACGGACACGATGGCCTACACGGCGTCGGCTCTGTCTTTCATGCTCGACAACCTCTCCAAGCCTGTTGTCATCACTGGCTCGCAGATTCCGCTATCCGAGTTCCGCAGCGATGGAGAGAACAACATGTTGGGCGCCCTTGCCATGGCCAGCTACTCTCGGCCTGAGGATGGCTTGGTGATAGCTGAGGTAAGGCGAAGACGAAAGGTGGTCATAATCATTGATACAGAATACATTTAAGAACACTTCATTACACCAGCTTAAAAAAAAAAATGATCTCAATCTATACTTAATCATATACCGTTTTTCAAACAAATCTGAAGACAAGATAATGAAGGAAAGTATGAACTTATGTTGCCCAACCCGATCACACACTCGGTAAAGTGCTAGTCTTTTATTTGAAAGATATTCTGTATAATTTCCTCCTTTCATTAAAGACCCTGTAAGGGATACCACGGAGTGAGAAGGCTGGCAAGGCTCAGATTTATTCGAGATTCCCCGTAACGAACTGTATACATCAGCTTTGCCGCTGATCTCTGTGTAATAGCCAGAGAGCTAGCGAATACTCAATTTACCCCATCAAGCCCAAAAGGTTTGACCCCTCAGAGTTGCTGGGGCCACCCTCCTCAGTAACAAAATGTGCGTCAGCCTGGTTCCGGAGGGCGGGTTGGGCCCCCAGGGACCCCCCCCCCCCCCCCCCCGAAAGGGGCCCTTGGAGGGTGTAATTTACCCCATGGAGCCCATGAACCAAACTTGGTCTAAAAGAATGTCTTATGGGTGTACATCATAAAAATATAAAAAACTGACAAAATATCTGGTCGGGGAAGGAGTTGCCAGACCGCTAGTTTGTAGGCACAAACCCTTGCTGGTTGTTTAGGTGTCTGCATCAAGACTACACTTTCCCATAGGCCCTGTACTGTAGCGTCTCCCAACAGTCTGAGGGACAGTGCCAGTTGAGTGCATGTAGTAGTCTTGGCGCAGACTCTGTTACTCCCATCAAAGGTTTGTACCCGCAAACTGCCCAGTATACCCTGGAACCCAGGGTAGTTTGCAGGCAGAAATTGACCAGGCACAATAGAAAAAAAAAAAAAAACCACACACACACGCACATACGCACGTACGCTCACACATTCCTTTATGTAAATACATAGCGGTATACAAAACATGTCACATAGGTTCTACAGCTAGGATACCGTGCACACAATAAATGTCAGCTCTATAAGAAGTTCATACCATTTGATCGTTTAAATGGATGCTATCAATGGACATTTCAGCAGGGACACTAGAGAAAATTTAAAATTTGTGTGAATTTGTATCATGTTTTACCGGCCCCATCGTCTACTTGTCCTTTACTATGTATTCACCTTATGAGACACAATTGGAGCTTTTCAGAAAATGCTGAAATAAACCTTTCATTGTGAGTACACTTCAATTTCAGACCAACCACAGAAGCACTAAAGGCCATTTGTATAACACACTGAAGTAAACCATATCATCATCAGAGCATTAAACATAACTTTGATAAAGTTCATGTTAATAACAGAATGTCGGATACAGCTTGGAGATTTTCCTTTTCTGACTCTTTTTTTTTTTTTGCATTCAAAATGCAAATTCCAAGTCTCAATCCATACATGATTCTTTTGAAAATCTTAAAATGAGAATTCTTTTAGGTTTTGGCTGATAAAAAACCACCCTTTACGTATTACAAAAAAAAAAAAATCAGAAATGATATCCATCAATTCTCAAACTCAGTAGTGCATGTCACCTCATTGTTTTGGACAATAATACATCTTTACACATAATTATGGTGTTCTACATAGACTGTGTACATGTATTGCTGAACTTCCTTAAAACATACAGAATGCTGTAATATTTCAGCACTTTTGTAAACTTCTGGGTTCTGGAGATACTTTACCTTAAGTTCCCAGCCCCACACAAACGAAACCCAAATTATGGTGTCACATATTGCAAAGACTGCCATTGACCCTGGTCAGTACACAAGTTGAAGCATTGACTAGAAAGCTCTCTTTAAATATACGTGCAGCATGCAGGCTGAAAGTATGAACTTGATCTTGTGTTCTCTTTACATTAGCACTTTTTTCAACACCTTATTTCTGGAGATACACTATCTTCAGTTCCGCAGCCCCACACAAACAAAACTCAACATGTGGTGTCACATACTGCAAAGACTGCCATTGACCCTGGTCAGTACACAACAAGTTGAAGCATTGACTAGCTCCCTTTGAATATACTTGAAGCATCCAGGCTGAGAGTGTGAACTTGATCTAACTTGTGTTCTATTTACATCAGCAATTTTGTCAACTCCTTATTCAGTGACTCCAACTCTCCCGTTTTCGACGGGAGATCTCCCGCCGAAAGCCCATTTTTGCAAAATCTCCCGTTTTCCCGCTTGAGATTTGATTTCTCCCGCCCTGGGTCTGTGTCTTCCGGTGGAAAGGATTTCTTACTTATTGCTATATCGTATGTTGAAAAAAATAAGTCTTAGATAGCACCACAGAACATCTAGAACCCTAGGAACTTCGCGCTTCGCACACATCAACTTGGAGTCTCCCGCCGTTGCTATGGGTCTCGGGCGGGAGAATCTCCAGATCAGAAGGTGATTGGGGTTGGAGTCTCTGCTTATTTCTGGAGATACATTATCTTCAGTTCCCCAGCCCCACACAAACAAAACTCAACTTGTGGTGTCACATACTGCAAACATAGTTTATGATTGCCATTAGCCCTGGACATTACTCACAAAGTTGAAACGTCAAATTACCAACTGAATGAAACGCTAGCTTCATTTTTTCCCGTTTAACTATAGCATGCATGCCCAGAGGATGTGCAGTGACTGTTTTTTGTGTTCTCTTTATATCAGCATTTTGGTCAACTACTCATTTATGAGATACTCAGTTGTATACTCCTTCCCCCCCCCCCCGAAAAAAAAAAGAAGAAAGAAAATAAACTTTCAGGGAGTCACATACAGCTACAATTTAGTTCATGCTTATGATTTAGTTGCCATTAAGTGTGGCAATTACACATCAAGTTATACATCATACTGTATAGTAGACAACGAAGGGTTTTTTTAGCATTATTTGAAAAAACTATTTGTGGCATATACATATTATAATAGATACACTGTATAGGATGAGCAGCCTGTGTGGCCAGTAAAACATGACACAATTTCACACAAATTTTAAATTCTCTCTAGTGTCCCTGCTGAAATGTCCATTGATAGCATCCATGTAAAATAATCAAAAGGTATGAACTTCTTAAAGTAGGTCTGACATTTATCATGTGCAAGGTATCATGTCTGTATGACATTTTTTGTATACCGGTATGTATTTACATGAAGGAATGTGTGAGCGTATGTGCCTGCGTGTGTGTGTGTGTGTGTGTGTGTGTGTGTGTGTATGTGTGTTTGTGTTCTATTGTGCCTGGTCAATTTCTGCCTGCAAACTACCCTGGGTCCCAGGGTATACCGGGTAGTTTGCAGGTACAAACCCTTGTTGGGAATAAAAGAGTCTGCACCAAGACTATACTACATGCACTCAACTGGCACTGTCCCTAGTTTGCAGGCACAAACCCTTGTTGGTCGTAGAGGAGTCTGCGCCAAGACTACTGTATGCACCACTTCGGCACTGCCCCATAGGCCCTGTGTTGTAGCTTCTCAAGGCTGCAGTGCAGTGGTACGTGTATTAGTCTTGGCACATGCAGACTCCTATTACGACCAACAAGGGTTTGTGCCTGCAAACTACACTGTCCCTCAGACTGTTGGGAGACGCTACAGTACAGGGCCTATGGCAAAGTGTAGTCTGGACGCAGACAGCTAAACAACCAGCAAGGGTTTGTGCCTATAAACTAGCGGTCTGGCTACCCCTTTCCCGACCAGATTTTTTGTCTTTTTTATTATTATTTTTTTTCTTAATGATGTACACTCATAGGACATTATTTTAGACCAAGTTTGGTTCATGGGCTCCATGGGGTAGGCCCTAAATTACACCCGCCAAGGACCCTTTTCGGCGGGTCCCTGGGGGCGGAACCCGCCCTCCGGGACCAGGCTGACGCGCATTTTGTTAATGAGGAGGGTGGCCCCAGCAACTCTGAGGGGTCAAACCTTTTGGGCTTGATGGGGTAAATTGAGTAGTCGCTAGCTCTCTGGCTATAAGTAAATCTACACCGTAGAATTTCAACTGGAGTGGACCGTGTAATACCGATGAGAGTATGCTTCGATGCACATATCAGCTGACCGGTGCTGTTCGTGGTTTACGAATGTTCCCCGATGGACAGCGAATAAATCGGGCCTCCCGTGAATCCCCACGCTACAGTTTTTTTGTTTTTTTTTTTTTTTTTTATAAGAATAAAACATAAGATTATCATATAGTAAAATTATGTCGAACAAAATTCTTCGTAAATCATATCTCTTGGTGATCATTAAAATTTCAGCCTATGCATGATCATAGATTTTTCCCCAACATGAAGATAATTTATGATCGAAATGAATTAAAGTATGACAATATATCCCCACCCCAACACCCACCAAGGGAGGTATACGACCATTCTTCCTCCCTCGCGTCACCGTTCAAGTACACTCCAACAAACTCATCAACCACGATGTACGTTACGCCCTCTATCATTCAGGTCACTCTATTTTTTAACGGCAAGTTGATCCGTGGCAACCGAAGTATGAAATTCTCCTGCTGCAGACTGGATGCCTTCAGATCCCCGAATTTCCCGCCACTCGCCTTCGTGGGCACCAACACTCAAGGTGACTACAGGAACATCAATAATTACACTGTAAAAACATCGGAACCTAGATTTAACACCACGGGTGTTAAATCTAGGGCCTAACACCGATCAAACTTCAATAAAGGACCACACCCACAGGTGTTAAAAATGCACTGTGATGGTGTTGAAAAGTGTTCACCTGACACTTTGTGGTGTTAATTTGACACTGTATAATCGTTATTTTGACACTGTACTGGTGTTAATTCAAAAATGACACCACATGGTGTTGATTTGATATCTGTTAGTGTTAATATCAATGGTTTAACACCCGTCCAGCTTCAATAAGAGACCACACCTGGTGCAGCTGGTGTTACTTTGGGGTAAATTTATTTTCACATTTTTTCAAAAATCTAGTATTTTTAATGTAAAATTCTTGATCGTCTTGTTTAAATTAAAAATCAACAAAAAGTGCAGTTACTAAGAAACTCTTCAAAAAACAGTTTAAAATTTGGAAATGACACCCGGAGGTGTTAATTTAACACCATAAATGAGCACCGAAAATTTAACACCAGCTCGGTGTTCACTATTTAACACCGGACTTTTTGCAGTGTACTAACAACATCTACTTGAGCTCGTGATTCAAAGTGTACATAATTATCATGTGTACTGATGTAATCGGGATGAAATATTGGGGTTTTGTTGGCGCTTAAAGAAAGTAAGGATATTTAGACCTATATAATACCAAAAGAAAGGGGATATGTAAAAAAAAAAAAACATTTGTATATTCATATTATGTACCAACATTCGTAAATCATGAATGTATTTTTTGTTAAACTTTTACCTCTTTTGAATTTCATTCTTGAACAGCAATGTCAATAGCATAGATCTGTACTCCATGGGACAGAATGATACTAAAACGTAGTATTTCCTAAGTTCGAATCAGACAGTACATTGTAAACCAGGGCTACTTGATGTATGATCACTTTGGCACCGTCCTTCATCCTCCATTGTTTAATTCCAATGTGACATCTTTTATTTCGTTCATTCCATCATGGTTAGTGATCTGGACCAATGTCCGTCAACCGAAACCTGGTGAAGAGTTCAGTGTGAAGGCGAACATGACAGCCGAAGTGGATCTCCTTTGGATCTATCCCAACATCACCCTCGACACGGTGAGTTCGGGGAAATAGTCGGTATAATGTCACCCTCGAAACAGTGCGTTTGAGACAATAGTCGATAATAACATCACCCTCATTACCACGCCAGAAGGCAATATTAAACAGACTAATCACTGATATGATTCCGTTATGTAGGCGTCACTGTCGCGAAATTGACCAAAGATGAACACAGGATAAAGGAAATGTTCCAATTAGCCGCTGATCGTATAAACATTGGGTCATTCGTGAAGGCAACTTAAGCCATCGTATGGATGGTGGATTTTTCAGGCTCCTGTAGCAACTTTGTGAGCGGTGATAAAATCGTCAAATTCATGTAGACATCTCTTTTTCCTTCGTTTGTCCTTCGGATTCACATCTTCGTGTAGCCTTCGTGTGTTGTTCGGGTGCCATCGTGTAACTTTCAGTAGGCGTCGTATTTGCTTCGGCTGCTGATTGGCTTTGACCAAGTTCCGGGCCAACTTCACACAAAATAATTGAAAAGTCCATATTTGTATTGCCGTCTTGTGTCAATTTTGGGACAGTGTCACGCCACCCTTACCCCGAATAATGATGGTTATTCCGCAAACGCAGGGGCGGATCCAGGAATTCTGTAAAGGGGGGGGGGGGGCGCAACTAATATTTCTGGTGGCACCTCCGGGTTTCATTTCATTTTTTTCTTTTTTTTTCTTTTTTTTTAACGATAAATAAAGGGGGGCGTGCGCCTCTTGAGCCCCCCTCTGGATCCGCCACTGAGACGTGTATTCTTTTTTATACTCTAAGGCCCCACTTAATCTCGACCAGTGGGCTGCGAAGCTCTCGCTGGTGGGCCGCCAAAAATGAAATGAATATTCATATTCAATCTTACTGGGCCTCAATAAAGTTTGTAGGAGCCAATGTGGGCCTCGGGTTTGAAAAACGTTGAGAATCTATTGTTTAAAATCTTTGCCTTTAGCGAGTGTGCTCAACCGGGAAGTGAAAATCAAATTCAATTGCTTGATGAATGTCTATTCAATATTGAAAACGTAATTTTGTACGATTGAACATTGAACAGGTGAAGGCACATCTCCAGACTGACATCAAGGGCGTTGTGTTTATGACGTACGGCGCGGGAAACTTTCCATCAGACCGCAAAGACATCTTGAATGCTATCAAAGAGGCCGTTGAGGGCGGCAAACTGATCGTGAACTGCACCCAGTGTCCTAACGGACAAGTCACACCGGCTTACGAGACCGGACAAGTAAGTCTTGGTTTGACAGAAATACATTGTAGGGGCTTAACACCCGCCTTAGAATAAGATCAGGCCAGAAAAAAAAAAGTGATCTTAAAGGTCTTGTTTTCCTTTCGGAGCAGTGATTAAAAAAAAAAAAAATGTTCAAGATATCACTTTTGATGCATATGTGTAGGTCAGTTGTATCACAAAACATCCTACCATATAATTTTTTTGCAATAAAGCCTGAAATAATGTTATAAGGAAATATCACTATTTTTCTCATTAAACCATACGGTTAAGTCTGGAAACATTTTTATTATAACTTTTGTTCACATTTTAATATTTAACAATACTTAATATTGATTACACTAGTTCAAATTTTTACATTGGCTGTTTCTATCCCTAACGCACATTTTAGAACGATTTTGACGCTTTAATGCTGGATTTTTGTTTCATCTGCAAATGGTAAATTATGCCTTTAAAGATCGGTAGACCACTCACCTAGATGACTACTGAGTAAAGGAGACACTAGTAAACAAAACCTAGAGTTGAGAGCATGACTTTATTTGAGAAATTAATTAGATTTTTTTTTTTGTGACTCTGATTTTTTATGTAAGATGAGAAAACCATGCATTGTTATTGTTTTGTACACGTTCTTAAACATGTTTAATTCGCGTTTATCAGGATCGATCTAAATTCTGTTGATCCGTGAGTTTGCTTATCAAATTTTGTTCGATGTTTTATCTTGGTTTATTAAGGTCCTGATAGAGGCAGGGGTAATCCCCCTCTCTGACATCACACCAGAGGCGGCGCTCACCAAACTTGATTACGTCATCCAAAACTTCACAGGCTCAGAACGCGAGGCTTACCTCAAACGTAGCCTGCGGGGAGAGATGACGGTTCAGTAGTTTGATCATATATTTCAAGGAGTTTTTAAATTGATTTGATTTGATCTGATCTGATTTCATTGTTCCACATCTAAAACAAAAATAATATGATAAAATCGATTGAACTTTAGACTGGACCAAGCGTCGTAATTACAAAGAATACAAGAGAAGACAATTTTATAAACATGAAATGTGGGGGACCTACTAAAAAAGCAGAGCTTGTGATGTATAGGTCCCTAGATGAAAATGTTGGTCTTGTTAAACAAACAACCTAGTAACAAAAATTATGAAAGAAAGGAAATGAACGTAAAGGAAAAGAGAGCAAAAAAGCAAGAAAAACAAATAAAATACATCAGAACAGAACGAATTAGCCACCTGTAATATGGTTGGTAGATTCCTCGTCATCCGACCAACATAGGCTGCGTTTATCAACTTTCCCCTTTTTTAAACGGCTTCCGAAAGCCCTTTCGAAAGCCCTTTCCAAAGCCCTTTCCAAAGTCCTTTCCATAGCCCTTTCCAAAGCCCTTTCCAAAGCCCTTTACAAAGCCCTGTACTATTAATGTGCCGCTTGTTTTCTAAGAAGGGACGGCGAAAAGCAACTACCATCATAAAGACATATGTTCCTTTGAGAGTGACGAGTTATGATGCCATGCCACATGAATCAATTGTCTTCCTATCTGTGACGCAGCTCCAGTTTACCACATACTTCAAATATTTCTGAGTGGCGGCATGAGACTTTCGCTGCGTTTATCAACTGTCCTCTGTTTAAACGGCTTTCAAAAGCCGTTTCCAAAGCCCTTTATCATAACGGCTTCCAAAATAGTTGCGTTTATCAACTCTCTCCGCGAACACGATAACTGGCCTGTCACTGCACAGCTGCATTGCGCCGGCAATTCGACCCGAGGAGAAGAGGTCCATAAGGCGTGCATTGTTCGTAACCGCAGTACAATACTACAAAGCCGTTTCAAAACAGCTTTGCGTTTATCAACTTCAAAAGACTTTTACAAACAGGTTTCTGAAAACCTGTTTAAGAAACCTGTTTGGAAAGCCACAAATTTGCGGCTTTCTAAAATGCTTTCCGAAAGGGCTTTCAAAACAGCTTTGCGTTTATCAACTCGTAAAAATTCCTTGAAAGCTGTTTGGAAAACCTGTTTCTGCCGAGAAAAGGAGTTGATAAACGCACCCATAGTTAGGTAACAGTAGGAATGCGCAAAAGCGCAGGATACATAATGATTCATTATTCAGGAATAGCTTTGACATGAGCGACTCTGTAAGAAGAACGAAAAGCAAACCCTGAATACCTAATAAAAAGGTGTGATACCTCTTTGATCATAATAATGATCAAAGAGTTATCACACTTGATCATATCAAGTCTTTCATGGATCAACCCGAGTCTGAGATCGCACTCCGTGGCCTACACGATTTAATGACGCCACATGTACGATACTGCACATCTAATGTTGATGAATTATACTTTTTTTACCTGATTGTAACCAGTTTTTCTTGAAATTTAAAAGAAAATATTGGTCTTCCTCTGTAGTGGCATTGTGTCATTTAAGATACATCGCTGATGTTGAAAACATATATTTTATCTCAGTTGTAAGGAATTGATACATTTTCCTTATTTAGTACATTTTAGTTTTTTTTTTTTTTTTTTGTAAGCGCTATGATATAGATAGATGAACTGTGTATGGTGTATCTAAATGCCTGGTAATGATAATAATAATAATGATAATAATGATAGTAATAATAATAATAATAATAATAACAATAATAAAAATAATAATAATAATAATAATAAAGATAATAGTAGTAATAATAATAATTGTAATATTAATAGTAATAATCGTCATCATATTCGTAACTTTTTTCTTGCCTTTTCTTCTTTTAACTTCTTGACGGTCACATTGTCTTCTGGATTCAAAACGCCTTCTGAATACCTGAAACTTTTGAGGTGAGGATGCAGCATTCAACTTTGTGCGAAATACGTAGAAACCACTTTATGAATGTTAAAGAGCATGCAATTCTAAGAGGAATTCAATGTTTATTTGATGAAACTTGGTTTTGAAGTGGCTGAGATATCCAAAAACAAAGGTGGGTCCCGCCTTTTATTAGGATTGCTTTGTTTTGGATAACTCAGCTATTTCACAACCAATTTTCATCAAATAAACTTTGAATTCCTTTTAGAATCTTTATGCTCTTTAATATTTCATGAGAGGTTTCTCATTATCTAAAAACAAACAAACAAAACATCATAAAAAAACTTTGGAAACTAATAAGTGAATAAAGGAAAACCCAAGGCAGTATCACTACACGTCTCTTCCTTTCTCTCTCTCTACATTATACATGTACGGTATATAAACTGCTGACAATGTTTCATACACTGTCTCCCTTAGGCTGAGTTCAGATTGTTTCATGAATATGATATGATACATATATATACATATATATAATATATATAATTTTGTATATATGTATATATATATATATATATATATATATATATATATGCATATTAATGTGTGTGTGTGTGTGTGTGTGTGTAATTATATATTTAACAATCTGAACCTAGATTAATAGTGTGTAAAAAATATGAATGAGTGTTGTCAGCAGTAAAAAATGTAACAATTATTCAAGGAGACACAAATTTGTCTCCTTAGGGTCAGTGTCTCCTTAATGTTTTATCTACAGTGTCTCCCTACGGCTATATCATATACATCATATGTATGTGTGTATGTATGTCTGGTCTATATGTTTTGAAATCCGTCCGGCCAGGAGCAGACGTATACCCTTGTGTGTATGTCCTGCTTCAGAAACGGATTTTAATCTAACATCACATCGCATCCTGGTCGCTGATGAAGAATGCGATGACTAACCTGTTTGGTGTCTTGTTTCTAAAACATGCGCTTTCCTCGCCAGGATAAAGCGTTTTAATGCCATTTTAGGTTTTAATTTCATTCATTTCTGTTCGTTATTGATCAGTGCCTACCAGGAAAGGCTGGTTGACTATCAGGTAAAGTCTGATTGACTATCAGGAAAAGTCTGATTGACTACGGGAAAGACCGTTGACTATCAGGAAAGTCTGATACAGTATTCCATCACGGACAAGGCACAACTACTGGCTGGGATGTCTCTATGGGGGCCGGAGGTGTGAGTTTGCGTCAATGAAAGACAAGATGAGGTTGGTCTCTGAACCGTTTATCTTCGTGATAGTAAATCGGAGCATGACGTTGGCAATGTAAGTCCTTGAAAAGCTACCAGGGACTTTTTTAACACTTAACGTTTTTTAACACTGATTTCATCCTTTCATCTTTGGCTCTTCGTGGAGGGAACCAGTTCATGGATGCGTCGTTGCTACGCCAAACGCGCACATACACACTGCGCGGTTACCATGCACTGTGGCAGCAACTACCAGTCTAGACGCATTCCATCACACAAACAGGTAAGTTTTGAAATCCGTCCGACCAGGAGCAGACGTATGCCCTTGTGTGCAGTGGCGTATCTAGGGAAAACGGCGCCCGGGGCAAGCGCGAAAATTGCGCCCCTAATTTCTGAAAAAGAGTAGTGTTCAACCCCAACCCCATCCCAGTAGGGACTTTAAGCAAAGTCCACATGATATGCTTTGCAAGCCCTTAAAAGGGGTCTTTTGAGGGTGATTTAAATGTAATGAATTTTGATAAATTTTGGCGAGCGAGCGCAGCGAGCGAGCCAAAAACTTTTGTATTTCAGCTGACAAAACACGGAATTCTTGTCATTTTTTGCTTATCAAATCTTACAATTCTAATCAAGATAGTGACGGCCTATAATAGATTACGATTTATCTATACCAACAAACTGAGTACTTTAAAAAATATTCTAAATCAGGGGGGCATTTCATGAAGCATTTTGTCAGACAACTTGTCGGACAAAATTTGCTTTCAGCCAATCAGAAGCAAGGATTTCAGTAGCTTTTAACAGTTTGTCTGACGAAATATCTGGCAAATTGCTTCATGAAATGCCCCCTATGTACTCGCGAGTGAGCCGAAATTTGTATATTTCCGCGTCATCATCACGTTTTGTTCTTATCTGCTTTTTGTTTTGATAAATTTTGGCGAGCGATTGGCGAGCGAGCGCAGCGAGCGAGCCGAAAAGTTTTGTATTTCAGCTTACAAAACATGGAACTCTTGTCATTTTTTGCTTATGAAATCTTCAATTCTAGTCAAGATATAGTGACGGCCTTATAGATAACGATTTTTACCAACAAACTGAAGCCTTGAAAAAATACTCTAAATTAGTACGAGCGAGTGAGCCGAAATTTGTATATTTCCGCGTCATCATCACGTTTTGTTCTTATCTCCTTTTTGTTTTGATAAATTTTGGCGAGCGAGTGCAGCGAGCGAGCCGAATTTTTTTTTGTATTTCAGCTTACAAAACATGGAACTCTTGTCATTTTTTTGCTTATCAAATCTTACAATTCTAATCAAGATATAGTTGCGGCCTTATAGATAACGATTTTTACCAACAAACTGAGGACTTGAAAAAATACTCTAAATTAGTAGGAGCGAGTGAGCTGAAATTTGTATATTTCCACGTCATCATTACGTTTTGTTCTTATCTTGTTTAATTTTTTTGGCGCCCCCCCCCCCGTATGTTCGAAACCGTTGGCGCCTTCTTTTGATCCAATTGGCGATCGCTTCAGAACGAAAGAAATTGCAGCCGCTGCTCCGAGAAACATTTTGCCTGCTAAATATAAAATGACATGTGTGGACACAATAGACATTGTCATTTTGTCCGCGTCATCATCACATTTTGTTCTTACCTTCTTCTTCTATATAAAATTTAGAGAGCGAGCGCAGCGAGCGAGCCGAAAATTGTTGTATTTCAGCTTACATAACATGGAATTCTTGTCCGAGTCATCATTGTTTTGTTTTTATCTTTTTTTTGATTTGGTTTTCTGCCCCCCCCCCCTTTCCGGTGAGTTTCTTCCTCTTCTTCTTCTTCTTCTTTTCTTTTTTCTTTCTTTTTTTTCTTTTTTTTTCTTTTTTTTCCTTCTTCTTCGTTTTTTTTTTTTGCGCCCCCAAGGAGTGGCGCCCGGGGCACGTGCCCCCCTTGCCCCCCCCCCTAGATACGCCACTGCTTGTGTGTATGTCCTGCTTCAGAAACGGATTTTAATCTAACATCACATCGCATCCTGGTTGCTGATGAAGAATGCGATGACTAACCTGTTTGGTGTCTTGTTTCTAAAACATGCGCTTTCCTCGCCAGGATAAAGCGTTTTATTGCCATTTTAGGTTTTAATCTCATTCACTTCTGTTCGCTATTGATCAGTGACTACCAGGAAAGGCTGGTTGACTATCAGGTAAAGTCTGATTGACTATCAGGAAAAGTCTGATTGACTACGGGAAAGACCGTTGACTATCAGGAAAGTCTGATACAGTATTCCATCACGGACAAGGCACAACTACTGGCTGGGATGTCTCTATGGGGGCCGGAGGTGTGAGTTTGCGTCAGTGAAAGACAAGATGAGGTGGGTCTCTGAACCGTTTATCTTCGTGATAGTAAATCGGAGCATGACGTTGGCAATGTAAGTCCATTGAAAAGCTATCAGGGATTCATATTTGTCATGTTTTTTAACACTGATTTCATCCTTTCATCTTTGGCTCTTCGTGGAGGGAGCCAGTCCATGGATGCGTCGTTGCTACGCCAAACGCGCACATACACACTGCGCGGTTACCATGCACTGTGGCAGCAACTACCAGTCTAGACGCTTTCCATCACACAAGCAGGGTAGTTTTGAAATCCGTCCGACCAGGAGCAGACGTATACCCTTGTGTGTATGTCCTGCTTCAGAAACGGATTTTAATCTAACATCACATCGCATCCTGGTCGCTGATGAAGAATGTGATGACTAACCTGTTTGGTGTCTTATATATATATATATATATATATATATATATAATATATATATATATATATATATATATATATATATATAATTATATGTATATATATATATATATATGTATATAATTATGTAGAAGGCATAACATAAAGACATTAATTTGCACATGTGGGACTACCCATCATCTTTCAATCAATACTGATAACTTGGTAATGTGTGTGAGGTAATTACTCACCTTTATGGGTAAGAAGATGTTTTTCCGCCAATGAAATCCGATATCAAGAATGTTTTTCTTATCAATTGTAGATGTTTGAATTTGTAAATCTAAACTGCTTGCGATTGTGTGAAGATCGTCTGTGGATTGGTGTGTGGTTACGGTATGGGTGTGTGTTGTGTGTGGAAAGCTTGAATATGGTCTGCACAATGCTGTGTGTGTGTGTGACACATTTTGTATGTACATTATGACTGCGTGTGTGTGAAGATGGGGAATTCCCTACGTAGAAAGCCAATCACAGCATCAGATTGCCTCACACTTGCTAAACGTCATGATGATGTCATGTATACGGCCGTCCCACCACATTTTCTGCATGTATCAGTGCGCCCACACACACACATACACGTACAACATGCGGTGCTAGCTGTAGAGTGAACTGAAGAAAATATGTGTGTACAAGACAGTTTTTGGCGCATAGAGCTTTACAATCTCGGAACATGATAGCACAGGCGAAGCAAAGCTTTACCCGAAGACATTTCGCTTTACCTCGCTATATCAGGTTTGATTGGCTATGTTTTTCTTTGTTTGGAAATCACAAAATTTACCTCGTTATAGCAGTTATTTCGTTATAGCCGATCTCGCTATAAGAGTAGCATTTTACATAGACTTGTGTGGAAGGAAATTTGGGACCGGGAAAATTTCCTCGTAATAACCGATATCTCGTTATAGCAGTGTTCGTTATACCGAGTTTCCCCTGTATATATATATATATATATATATATATATATATATATATATGCATATTAATGTGTGTGTGTGTGTGTGTGTATTGATATATTTAACAATCTGAACCTAGATTAATAGTGTTTAAGAAATATGAATGAGTGTTGTCAGCAGTAAAGCATGTAACAATTATTCAAGGAGACACAAATTTGTCTCCTTCGGGTCAAAGTGTCTCCTTAATGTTTTATCTACAGTGCCTCCCTACGGCTATATCATACAACAGTATACATTATATGTATGTGTGTATGTATGTCTGGTATGTGTATATATATATATATATATATATATATATATATATATATAAGTATTGGAACAAGTTCACTCGGTTGACAGCAGGTTCACCAGTATTTTATTTTATTTTTTTTTATTTAGGGGCAATCATCAGGCAATTGCCTGATGATTGCCCCTAAATGAAGGTGGCATGAAACTCCGAGTAGCAATAAAATACGGATGAACCTGCTGTCAACCGAGTGAACTTGTTCCAATACTTCTGTCTAAAGCTCTTCCTTTGAGGATATCGAGCACTCTTCATAGAAGGATAGAATCACAAAGTATATATATATATATATATATATATATATATATATGTTGCGAATTCACGTATTGGCTCCAATTTAACGAAGAATAAACCGGTAATGCAATATTACGCCAATATAGAGTTTATTGAGCAACTCAAATTTTCGGTGGCTTCCATCCACCTTCTTCAGGAGTCTCGACGCGGATTCCGCGTCGAAACTCCTGAAGAAGGTGGATGGAAGCCACCGAAAATTTGAGTTGCTCAATAAACTCTATATTGGCGAAATATTGCATTACCGGTTTATTCTTCGTTATATATATATATATTGTAGTTATTCCGCATATTGGCAGTACTAGAAATAGCAATAATAAAGTCACAACAGAGGACTGCAGGGAATGCATTAATAGCCAATCTTGATTTAATGAATAATCCGAAATTTTCGAGGATCCTTCCTCTTCTTCAGGGATGACAGTGCGAATATTCACAATGATTATTGAGAGTGAGGTGTTACTACCCTGCTAGCGCGCGCAATATGTGCAACCAAAACACAAAATAATAGATAATAACAACAAACGCATGTTGTGCGCTTATGTGTGTTATACTCTACGTCATAATAGAGAAGACGTCACACTAGGATTGCGCGCGCTGCACAAAAAGATCATGAGACAATAATAGCAATAATAGAAACGTTATAAAGGCAATGAAGTTAACACGAAGTTAACACCTCACTCTCAATAATCATTGTGAATATTCGCACTGTCATCCCTGAAGAAGAGGAAGGATCCTCGAAAATTCGGATTATTCATTAAATCAATGGCTATTAATGCATTCCCTGCAGTCCTCTGTTGTGACTTTATTATTGCTATATATATATATATATATATATATATATATATATTGTCAAGACTGGGGACAAGATACAAAACATGGATATCATATACACAAAAAGAAAATAATAATGATGATCAAAACAATAGTGGAACTGATAACTACAGTGAAAGAGGCAGAGACGGCAGGGAATGATTACACAGGTGGGAGTGTATATATATGCATCAATCTTGCATAATATAACTTGCAGATATACAATCACAAACAAGCATACAAAATATAAGCATTTACAAATACAGTGTACGTATGACTAAACATCTGCACACACACAATGGATCCGGATGTGTGCGCACAATCACACATGTGAAACTCCTCGCGTATGTCAAAGCAGGCAACAATATAACCAATAACGGCAATTAATGAAATCATAAGAGTAATTAAATCAAGGAGTCTATGAAGACTTTGTTTGCAAAAACCGATAAGTCCATATTTGCCAAATGAAGATATTTGCGATTAAAGGTCAAGAAAAATAAAGAGAATAATAAGAAATTTTGTGCTTCTTTTGACCATAACTTCAAAAATATACCTTTATATGTAGTGACCAATATATCATTTAAAAGGTATTATTTTGTACTTTATGACAGAGATCGTACTTCAAAATCTTCAAAAATGGACTTATCGGTTTTGGCAAACAAACCCTTCGTATGTATGAATAAGCGGAACATAGGTACACACAAAAAGAGCGCATAAGTAGCGTTCTTAACCGGGAATGAATGTATAATAATGTGACGGCAGGGAATAATTACACAGGTGGGAGTGTATATATGCATCAGTCTTGCATAATATAACTTGCAGATATACAATCACAAACAAGCATGCAAAATATAAGCATTTACAAATACAGTGTACGTATGACTAAACATCTGCACACACACAATGGATACGGATGTGTGCGCACAAACACACATGTGAAACTCCTCGCGTAAGTCAAAGCTGCATGGCAACCATATAAACAATAACGGCAATTAATGAAATCATAATAGTAATTAAATCAAGGAGTGTATGTATGAATAAGCGGAACATAGGTACACACAAAAGGAGCACATAAGTAGCGTTCTTAACCGGGAATGAGTGTATGATAATGTGTTTAACAGCATTCAGGGTTACAGGATCTACAAATACGTACGGTGTGAGGTGCACACTTCACATTTGGCCCGGTTTCCTGTAACCCTGAATGCTGTTAAACACATTATTATACACTCATTCCCGGTTAAGAACGCTACTTACACTCTAAAAAAGGTATAGTCAAATATGACTGATATCTAGTCAAATCTGACTAGGCAAAAGGGTCAGCTGGGTGCAACTGATAATCAGTCATTTTGACTATATATTTCTAGTTATATTTATTTGACTAGATAATCAGTTAAAAAATCTTACTGGATTTCTAGTAATTTTCACTATTTGTGCAAGTCAGTTTTGACTATTTATATAGTTATCACACTTTCACTGATATTTCAGTCATTTCACCATTCATACAGTCACAGCATACACTTGCATTCTTTCAAGCACCTCCTTGGCCTTTGGTGTTCGTGTCATCACAGTTCAATTATGCTGCAAGCAAACATCAAATCAAATCATAAAAAAATTGCAATAGCAAACCATCATATATATACATTCAAGGCAAAGCAGGGTATCCACATGCTGCAAGGGCCTTGTCAATAATATGGTGAAATTCGGATCATCCACTTAACACAAAGGAGGGAGTTGCTAGATCTTTGTATTTGAGAGCTCGAAATGTAACCTTTGACAATGATGCACGTACAGAGTGAATTCCACCTTATTGACAAGGCCCTTGCGGCATGTGGATACCCAGCTTGGATGAGACAAAAAGCCAAGGACAAAACAAGAACTAAGTCACCCACAAAGGAAAGAAATGAGACTAGCAATAGGGTAGTCCTCTCCTTCGTAAACACCATATATCCTCCCGTCTGAAAAGAGCATTCCTCAACAAGGACGTTGGCATTGCATTCAAGAGCTCTACTATCCTGAGAACTAGACTAGTCCACGCTAAAGACAAAGTCCCAAGGCAAATAAGGTCAGGCATTGTATATAAGATCACTTGTGCTGATTGCCATGATTGTTACATCGGGGAAACCAGCAGAACCTTGAACGAGAGATTCAAGGAACACAAAAGGGCACTGTGACTAAACAATCCATCACACTCGGCGATAGCTGAGCACTCTTACAACACAGGACACAACATTGAATGGGATGAGGCGCGTATCATTGACTTTGAAAGCAACTGGTTGAAAAGAAAAATAAAGGAAGCACTTTGGAGCAGAAGGGTCAATCCAGCTCTCAACAGAGACTTTCACCAATCTATGGTCCAATGATTAATAAAGGCAGGCAACGGCAGCAAGACAACACTCCACTGCATAAGGCTTGAGAAAGTCCTCAGGAGAGGACGAAAGCTTGCCCTCTACAATTCAAGCTCAGTCATTTAATTATTCATCATCCCCAGCCGATGAAACTTTTTAGTATCATTTACTAATCTGCCTTTAAAAAAACTGTTTGATTAAATTTGACTGTTTTCATTTACTATTTCTCAAAGTAATTATTTGATATTCATTTGGACGGAGTCTTTTATTTGTGTCTGTACCTTAAGCAAACTGAGGTAACTCATTTGGATTAGGCTAGACAGCAGATTTTTCTTAAGTCAAAAGTGAGAAAAACACATCATGCTAAAGGTGTTTCATTTTACCCCCCCCCCCATAAAATTAAAGAGATTGTATAGGTTTTTTTTTGAGATGGGGATCCAGATTTTACTTCTTGCGAGATAATTTGAAACCACTTATAACCACCTTTTATAAGGATCAATTTGATTTGCTTTGATTGTCCATATCTCAGCCATTTCAAAACCGCTTATCATTAAATAAACTTTAATTCTTTGTATTGTATGCTTTTTCTATTTCATACAAATGGGTCCTTATCTCTCAAAAATTAAAAAAAACACCTGAATCCCCATTTCAAACTGAAATGCCATCCGTTTAGACGAATAAGGCAAGAGAAAATGAATTTGAATTTGAACTTAAACTTGAATTTGAACTTAAACTAATATCATAACACAAACCACTCATTATAAACTAGTTAAGGAGAACAATGATACACAACGAAAAAAAAGACACACTTTGACTGCTTCCCCCTTTTATCTAAGAAAGAATTCGTTAGACTCCTGGTACTCTTTAGCTGTCGTTCTTTTTTTTTCACCTGATTGATGATTGCATGATTATGTCCATGAAATAAATGTTTAAGTAAGATATTCAGTATAAACGGTATATCATCCTGTGGGACGAATAAAGCATCACATGTCCACAGAGTACATTCAGGTGCAGAGAGAGTGTTTAGTTGTTGTTGTCTTTTTTTTTTTTAGTCTTTCAAGTGAAAAAGAAAGAGAGATAAAAAATAAGTCAACATCACACATTGGTATGTTGGCCACATGTTACACCGGTTATCATCATCATCTTCTTTACATGAGTCACAGATGACACCGGAACATTTGTGTTAAGTCAAAAGATAAAAAGTCCCATCATAGATATGAAGTCTTTCTACTTGCCTAAGCCTAAAACCCTATTACAACCCAAATCCTAACCCCAAGTCCGAGAGAAAATAAGAGCTATTGTCGCAGGAGTAAATATAGTGTCACCGTTTGAGTTTTCCGCCTGTAGCATCCCTATGAAGGTGAAATCCCGATTAATTGGAACTAGAGGAAGAGGATCCGGTGTTTCTCTCGAAATGACAAAAGGGAGAAGCAGACGTGATGTCGTGGGTGTTTTCCGTTGGGTATTGCTTTTATGTTCGCATGTGTCATATGTATAGCGAATTATATATATATATATATATATATATATATATATATATATATATATATAATAACAATAATAATAATTATATATATTAAGAGTTTTATTGCAAAATGACCAAAGCTCCATTTTCAAACGTTTCAATGTAAGGTCATCATCAGATAGAGCAAAATTAAACCTTTCCCAGTAATACCTCATTTGTGACATAAGTAGGAATATCCAAGAAGTTATGATTTAAAATATCAAATAGTTTCTCATTAGTTTCTCTGTGTTTTGCAGCTTTAATCACAAATATCTCAACTTAACAAGAATTGATTTAGCTGGTTTTGCGATAGAACTCTTTAATATCAGTATATACGTGTGTGTGTGTGTGTGTGTGTGTGTGTGTCTTACCAGTACACATTTTCATGCAAACTTTGTTTGATTTTTTTCCCCTTTTGGGTGTGTTTCATTGCTAGCCCCAGAATGCAATGGAACCACTTTGTCTGATTAAATTTTTTGCATAATATCCATCTCAGCAATGCGTCCTTGCTACGAGAGAGAGTGAAAAGGAGTAATGGCAGTGTCGCGACTTTTGTTTTGTTAAGGGGCTATTACGTGCCGTCGTGTTTCGTTGCGTTTACCCCGTTTTACCACGGCACACAAGAATCCTCATAAGCACCAGGACTGCCTTGACAATTTTTTTTTGGGACATTTTAAAAATCTAACACGGCATCCACAGTCTGTCATGTTTGCCTATCCCGTCTCACCCAATTGCCTCACATCCATTCTGTTTTGTCCATGGTGGCCTGAAACGTGGCTGCCGTGGCTGCCGGGAACATGGTGTAAACGCACCATTACGAAAGTTTATTTGTTTCATTCTAGACCATCATTCCATAAACTCGTCTACTTTAAATAGTGAAGCTATGCCTATGAAGACGTTCCGCTGCTTTCCACTTATTTTCTCTTTGCTCCACTAACAGTATGTGTTCTGTCTTTTAATGTGGATTCAACATGACATTGCTTTCTATGTTTTCTCATGTAGGCCTGAGTATGGACTGCGCATAATGCATGATGATTATGTACACATGTTATACCGCCATTTTCTAGCCGTTGTAGCACTGTATACTGACAAAATAAAATGATATAAAACGAAATGAAATATCGTGAAATGAAATAATACCTATGAAAGGAAATAAAACAAAATACCGACTTCGGGAAACGATTCCGACCAAATCCTTCTATTTTTATTGTTGTTGTCAATGTTTGACAAAGTAAATCAAATATTGTTTTTATACACTTTGTATGAAACGTTATGAAACTTTAAAAAGCAGTTAATGTTATCAATGAATATGTAGGCCCTACATAATCATAATGCTCTAGTGTGTATATGCATGTATAATATGCATGTATTAACATGTGTGTCTATAAAGCATAAACAGCAGTGCATCATTAATTCTAGTAAATTGTTACTATATCTGAAAAACGATATCCCCTAAAATTGACCCATATCTTGCACTTAGTTTGTCCTACTTCACTGTATGTAATTGTTGTTCAGCAGATGGCACTGTACTAATTCTCGGTTTGGATGCCATTAATATGATTCATTGTTCATCGTTCGTTCATCGTGTTTACAACCACTGATGCCACCCCAGATCCCGATGTGTTTGAAGGCTGGTTTTCCTATACCAAATCTTATGTCTATAGGATTACAGCTCGTCATTCCGAAGGTTCGTTATTCCGAAGGCTCTTCAGTCCGAAGATTCGTTATTCTAAGGTTGGATGCCATTAATATGATTCATCGTTCATTTTACAACCACTGATGCCACGCCAGAATCCGATGTGTTTGAAGGCTGGTTATCCTATACCCAATATGTCTATAGATATGCATGCACACACCTATACACACAAACCCTCACACACACACACACACACACACACACACACACACACACACACACGCACACGTGAGTCGGCATACCCAACATACACTCATAATGTAGAAATATAATCATAAATTTAATAATGCATATTTTGGAAAGAATATACAAGAAAGATGTATTCGTACATGTAGAATAGGCATATAATGTGACCGTCCATCACAAAACCACCAAAAGTCGCACCACCTGATCTTATGTAAGGACTAAAAAAATGGTGACAATAGTCAAACAAACCAATTTTGAGCATCTATATTTACCAGAAGGATAATTCTTCTTTCTATAGTATCATCATCATTATATCAATGAGTGTTGATTAATGTACAATAGTATATAGACGAATTTAAAATGAATATGTTTTATTGGTATAACAAATTGGTGATGTTGTTGTTTTGTTCCAGTGTTCCACGTTTTACAAGCTTGGCTTTTTTAGTGGAACACTGTTTTCCATCATTGTGATTATTTACTATTTTTGTTGCCATTGCAAAGTGAATTGTACCTTTTTTATGACATCATTCGTGCATAATCGTATTTGAAAAGAAATCCTTTATCAGACGAGGGTAAGAAAAATGAAAAAGAATTGTATCACTTTGGATTATGTAAACTTTTTATTTTCTTTTTGATGATGGAAATAAATAAACTATTGAATTGAATTGAAAAAAAAAATGAATTTTTATACACTATTCTTAAGTTTGCGATGATAAAATGATGGGAAACTGGGTTTTCAGCAGATTTTCTACATCCAGTTTTTTTAACATAGTGTGAGTGTGATCAGGAGTCTCAGATGCCCTTTGCATTTCGTGAAAATCTTTTGCACACCCTACAATTCCAACTGTAATAACTTCTAAAAGGATACTGTTACTGCTTTGAAAGTACGCATTTATTATGGAAAGAATTTTGATAGAGCCTGCTCAATTTCAGTTTTGAACCTAATAATTATTTTATTGTTGTTGTTTGGCAAAGTATGATTATCATGAAGCAGAAGATTGATAAAGGAATTGAATGTTTGTTTTCATTTTTTATCCATGATGTTTCTGTTGATGAGATAATTTTAGATTGTGTTTTTGAGTTTAAGTAAATGAATGTGATACTTCAGGAGATTATCATACAGTGGTGTCATAGTATTGTATAGCATTGCGCTGTATATCATCGCACATTAGGCCACTTGGACAAACATTGTACTGAGTGATCTGTTGGTAGACCGTGATGGAGGCCTGATGACAGGCTGAAGGCTCGATTGATAAAAAAGGTGAAGAAGATCAAGAGCGTTTCTTTCACTATGATATATGTATATGTATATTTATATACATATATGTATGTATATATATATATTTTTTAGATATAAATATATATACAGATATATCTACAAAATAAACAAATATATGTATATTCATAATGTATTCATATCTCCACTGTAAATACAAAAATCATCAAGAAATCAAGTCTATAACATGCGCATGTGCAGTAAGCCTAATTTACTTTATTCAAGCTGCCACAAATCTCACTATAACACTGTAAAGTTTGACAAAGTGTTGGAAGGAGCAAGTTGTACTAGACATTCACCACAAGAAATCATTTCTTTTATTACTAACACTTTTCTGACACAAATTGTTTTGCAGTTTAAGTACGCCTCTAGTATATATCGTCGGCTGAGAGCCAGAACGGCTTTATCACAATTATTCATGGTATTAAGTTATTGATATGACGTATCACTTTATGGTGTCACTATTGAAAATCTCATTTTTAGTAAAATGTTAAAAATCAAAACCGCAAGGTGCCATTTTACTCGATATTCGGAACAATGCTGATAAATTTACCCACTTTTTATTAGATAAAGTTACTATTTCATGAAAATGGATCGTTTCCTTGTGTACTTATACTTAAAGATATTGTATAGTTTTGTTTGAGACCTAATTTCTCTTTTCTAACTTTTTTATTTTTTTTGTGTGAAATAATGACAATAATTCATGAAAGAGGATACTGTGATTCTAAGAGGAATAATGGAATTATAACGAATGATAAGGAATGATAACGTTTATGTTATTTTTGAAATAGCTGAGATATTTAAAATACATCGATATCCTCTGCTTTACTTTTTTTTGACGTCTCAGCCATTTCAAAACCGATTTTCGTCCAATAAACGTTGAATTTCTCTTAGAATGTTACCCACACTATGCTCTGTACTATATCATGAGTGATATCTTGGTATCTCGCAATAAGTTAAAAGCCCAAATCCTCATATCAACCAATACTATATCATCCCTTTTAAATCTTAGAACCCGATAATGCCCTTCTGCTTTTCAGCTGACGATATTTGTAACTTTTTACTCACAACCGACATATTTCTAAAAGCATGCAAAAATTACACACTATATACTTTTTTTTTTTAATGATGAACTGAATCACGATCAAATTCTAGTCTATAAAAAACAGTAAGTCATGTGCAGGTACATTCGGGGAGATGCAGGAGAGTTGAGCCACCCCCTCAAACTTGGTTAGATTTCACAGATGCAGCGCTTGTGCCCTCTGTTGGCAGTGCTTAACATTACTGTCATTTTAGCACAAGCAAGTAGAGGTGGACACAGCGCTACAAAGACACAGGTCACGAAAAAAAAAATCAAAAGACAGAAGAACACGATTTGACGTGTTTCAGGTATTAAATTTTCTGTTACTCACAGAACAGTAATAATTGGTTCGTCAGTGATTATGTGTAATCTAGTTCCCATTGTAATCTTTAATGAATTTGATGGATTTTGATTTGCTCATTTCGATACGCGTCAGAAAAGTAAAAAAACGGTCACATTGAGGAGAGTTTAGCAATGCAGTCTGGGGGAGTTGTGCCACAATTTTCATTCACAAACACACGATTGTTTGAGTTTCGTGATTTTAACATTCTTCAATTACTATATCTTCTACTTCAATTTGGTAACAAACACTAGTTAGAATATTTTCAAAAATACCAAAAGTGGCACGTCTCCTGAATCTCCCCTACATGACTTTATTCAAGCTGTCACAAATCTCACTGGTACACTGCAAAGTGTTAGAAAGTGTTGCAAGAAGCAGGATGTACTTGACATTCACTACGAAAGTGCATTATACTCTTATTAATACAACTTTTTTTAACCAATTGCTGGCAATATAACGACACTTCTAAACAACCTTACACTTACAACCAGCATATTAGCATACGCATGTAAAATTGCTTAAGTTGCTCCAATTTTCACACACACACACAAAGATGACTCCTATGTATGCTGTCACAAATCACAAATTTAACTGGTGCACTTCAAACATTGAGAAAGTGTTGCAAAGAGCAAGGTGTACTAGACATTCACCACCAGAGAGCATTTTACTCCTATTACTAAAACTCTTTTTAAAACAAATTCCTGGCGGTATACCGACACATCTAGTACTTATCGTCGGCTGAGAACCAGAAGGGCGTTATCACAATTATTCAGGATATTGAATTATTGATATCACGATATAGAAATAATTTATCTCCTTTACATCTTGGTGTTAATTTTAGATCATTTTCATTTTTAGAAAAAGATTTAAAATCAAAACGATAACGGTGCTATTTTACCCGATGTTGGAAACAAGGCTTGTAAATCTACCAACTTTTGATTTAAAGAAGACTTTATGTCATGAAAATTGATTGTTTCGTTATTTATGCTTTAAAGAGATTGGATAGTTTTGGTCGCGACCTATCCTCTCGTTGTTAACCTTTTTTTTTTTTTTTTTTTTTTTTTTTTGGGGGGGGGGGGCGAGATTATGTGCATAACTTATGAAAGAAAGTGCAATTCCAAGAGGAATTCAACGTTTATTTGATGAAAGCTGGTTTCGAAAGAGATATCCAAAATAGATCCATTGTGAAAAAGGGTGGGACACACTTCTTATTACGATTCCTTTGTATTATTTTTTTTTCGGATATGTCACCCATTCCAAAATTAATTGGGTATCTGAATATTAGAACGACCGAAGTCCATGGAAGGCCATTTCGAGTAAACTTCAAAAGACGTCATATCTTTTCTATTTGTCCAATCGTATTCTATTTAACTGTGACGGGAAGGCAACATTGCACATACATATTAAAACATATATTATTATGACAATTAACATTTACATTAATTGTGGAGAGGCCATTTTGTGTGATGGACTTGGGTCGTTCTTTGAATAATACTATTATTGACTTGAGATGAGAGAAGCGATAAGAGAGGGCGCTATGATATGAATGTAAAAGTGACCTGGACTTGGGTCATTCTTACATTCATATAAGATTTCACTCATTCATTTCAGGCACTTCCGGGGGTAATTAGGATTTATCATTTATACACAAGATGAGTCCATACATAAAGCTACAATTTCCCGTGTCAAACTGAATTTGGCCAAAAATTGGACTTGGGTCGTTTTTATATTCAGGTCTTCAATTTTCATCAAATGAACTTTGAATTCCTCTAAGAATGGTACCCATTATAGGCATAATACATGCTCTGTATATGAGTATATCATGAGTGGTATCTCAGTATCTGGCAGAAAGTTAAAAGCCAAATCCTCATATCCACCAATACTGTATCATCCGTTTCAATCTTAGAACGCGATAATGCCCTTCTGCTTCTCAGCTGACGATATTTGTAACTACTTTATTCTCACAACCGGCGTATTTCAAAACACATGCAAAATTACACACTGTATCATTTTTTTACGCTAAATTATGCACTGAATTACGAACAAATTCTGGTCTATATAAAACAGTCAGTCACGTGCATGAACATTCGGGGAGATGCAGGAGAGTTGAGCCACCCCCTCAAACTTGGGTAGAGTTCACAGATGCAGCACTTGCGCCATCTGTTGGTAGTGCTTAACATCACTGCCACTTACTGTTTACCTTCGGGAGCAGTGATTCAAAAAACGTTCAAGTTATCACATGTGATGCATATGTGTATAGGTCAGTTGTATCGTATCACAAAACATTCTACCAGATATCATTACTTTTGTTTTTAAACCATAACTGTAGACTCTTTAGTCTAGAGACAACTTTATCTTAACTATTGTTCACATTTTGTTTATTTCACAATGCTTAACATTGATTATACTGATTTTTTTTTGCGCTGATTTTTGTATCCCTAACTCATATTTTAGAAATATTTTGAAGCACTACAGCTCGACTTTTGTTTCATCTGCAAATGGTGAATAATGCCTTTAAGCACAGACAAGTATAGAGGGGGGTTTAGTACAACAAAGACACAGGTCACCCCCCCCCCCCCCAAAAAAAAAAAAAAGCAGTTTATCTCGAACAAAAACAAAAACAAACAAAAGCAAAAAAAAAAACCCTTACACAACGAAAAATATCAAAAAAACAAACAAACAACAACAACAAAAAAAAAAAACAAACAAACAAACCAAACCAAGCAAACACAAACAAACAAACAAAAAACCCAAAGAGCAGAAAATGATTTGACGAGTTTCAGGTATCAAATTTTCTGTTACTGACATAACAGCAATTGGTTAGTCACTGAGTTATGTGTAATCTAGTTCCCATTGTTACATCTTTGATAAATTTGATGGATTTTCGATTGACTGATTTTGATACGCGTAAGGAAAGTTAAAAATGGGCACGTTGAGGAGAGTTTAGCAATGCAGTCTGGGGAGAGTTGTACCACAATTTTCATCCACAAGCACATGACGGTTTTAGTTGCATGATTTTAACATTCTTCAATTACTATATCTTCTACTTTAATTTGGTTCTTCTTCTCCTCTCGGGTCGCTACACTTTTCCCAGCCACTGCAGAACACAGGCTCTGGCACAATTTGGTAACAAACGGTTGTTATAAACAAGGATTGATATGGAAATATTTCCAAAAATAGCAAAAGTGTCTCGTCTCCTGCATCTCCCCTATATGACTTTATTCAAGCTGTCACAAATCACACTGATACACTGCAAAGTGTCAGAAAGTGTCGCAAGAAGCAGGATGTACTTGACATTCACTACGAGAGTGCATTTTACTCTTATTAATAAAACTATTTCAAACCAATTGCTGGCAAAATAACGACACTTCTACAACATAATATATTGATAACCTTTCACTTACAAAAAGCATATTACCAAACGCATGCAAAATCGCTTAAGTTGCTTAAATTTCACACACACAAGAGATGACTCCTATCTTATCATCCGTAATTTCCAACAACCGTTCTAATTCATAATCTTACTGGTCTTTTGAGGGCAATAGAACGACTTGTTTATTATTAACACACTGCATTTTTATGCTAAATGATGCACTGAACTACGATGAAATCCTGGTGCATAACGAGTCCTGTGCATGTACAGTACATGACTTTATTTATGATGTCACAAATCAGTAATCTAATTGTTACACTGCAAAATTGGAGAAATTGTTGCAAGGAGGAAGATGTATGAGACATTCACCACAAGAGAGCACTTTAATTCCATCACTTAAACATTTTTAAAACAAATTCTTTCGGTATAACGACACCTCTAGTACTTATCGCCGGCTGAGAACCAGAAGGGCGTTATCAAAATCATTCGGCGTATTAAATTATTGATATTACGATGTGAAAATTGATCTCCTCTTCATTGTGGTGTCAAAAATATATCATTTTCATTTTTTAAGGAAAACGATAAGCGTGCTATATAATCTGATTTTCGGAACAATTCCAGTAAATCTACCACTTTCGATTAATTTAGCTTTTCTTATTTCATGACAATTAATTGTGTCGTTTTATTTATGCTTTTAAGAGATTGTATAGTTTTGGTTGAGACCTAACTTCTCTTTCCTAACATTTCCGTTTTTAATTTGCGAGATTATGAAAAGAAATGTAATTTCAAGAGGAATTCAACGTTTGTTTGTTGAAAATATGTTTTGAAATAGCAAAAATAGATCGATCGTAACAAAGAGTGGGACCCACCTTTTATTACGATTCCTTTGTAGTACTTTTTCATTATCTCAGCCATTCCAAAACCGATTTCCATCAAATAAACTTGAATTCTTCTAAGAATGGTACCCATTATAAGCATAACATACTCTGTATACGGGTATATCATGAGTGGTATCTTAGTATCTCGCAGAAAGTTAAAAGCCCAATCCTCATATCCAACAATACCATACATATCTTTCAAACTTAGAATGCGACAATGCCCTTCTGCTTTTCAGCTGACGATATTTGTAACTTTTTACTCACAACCGGAATATTTCAAAACTACAAAATGCACAATTACACACTGAATACATATATAATTACGCTAAATGTTGCACTGGATCACGATCAAATTCTAGTCTATATAAAACAGTATATCATATGCATGTACGTTCGGGGAGATGCAGGAAAGTTGAGCCACCCCCTCAAACTTGGTTAGATTTCGCAGATGCAGCACGTGTGCCCTCTGTTGGTAGTGTTTAACATCACTGGCACTCTTAAGCAAGGAGAGGAGGTACAGCACAACAAAGACACGGGTCAAAAAAAAAAAATCAGAAGACAGCAAAAAAAAAAAAAATGAATTGATGAGCTTTAGGTATTACCTTTTCTATTAATCACATGACAGCAATTGGTTAGTCACTGAGTTATGTGTGATCTAGTTCCCATTGTTACATCTTTGATTAATTTGATGGGTTTTTGATTTTGCTGATTTTGATACGCGAAAGTAAAGTTAAAAATGGCCCCGTTGAGGAGAGTTTAGCAATGCAGTCTTGGGAGAATCGTGCCACCATTTTGATTCACAAGCACATCAGGGTTTGAGTTGCATGATTTTAACCTTCGTTTTGACTCTAGGTTAAATGGCCATTCAAAGGTTGTATTAGATTACAAGGTCTCCAAAGGAAATATCAGCAAATCCCTGATGGCATGAATCATTGTGTATTTACCTTTATAAAAAAATGATCTTTGCCTTTCACATACGGATGTCAACAGTATACACACATTCTTGGATATAAATGACTACTTTTCTGCTGCAATGGCACCAGAAAATGTTTGTACTTTACTAAACCAGAAAGAGTAGATTTTATTCTCTCAAAGTTCATATTTTTGGTTAATCGTCTATGGATACATTACTTGCCTGTAGTTTTTATTTATGGGCCATGCCTATTAATCATTCAGAGGTTGATAGATACTCAAGCACTCTGAAAAGGAAAATATATGTTTGTTATATTGCCAAAATATGACTTTATTACCTTAACATTTCTTTTGTATGTGTCTAAAATAATGATACTTTTTAACTTCGTAAGTGTTTTTGCTTGGCTTCATTATGCAAGAGGTTATCTTATCTAAGACATGGAAAGGTAATACGTAAATATAATGAAATTCCACTGCGAAATACTATAAAGCAAAACTTCACTGTATTAGAATACGAGTGATTCTTACGAGGACTGTTGATAAAGTGCGTGTAACCAGTGTTTGAACCTCTTTCCAGATATTCCAGTAATTCGATGTAGTATGAGACCATTTTAAGCTAACATTTATTTCTTACTTCTTGTAAGTGTATTTCTTTTTTATTTCATACTTTTATTTTCTTAATTTCATATCTGTTGACATCAGGGCTGAACTCTTCAAAAAAGTGTCACATGCCTTCCCAAGCTGGCTCAGCTCTCCTAAAGACATCGTAACTCTCCTCACACTGTGGGAGTGCTGAGTAACTTGGCTTTTCTTTTTTCTAGGAAAAGATTTTAAAAGTAGGCAATCATTTAGAATAAAATTTCATAGGAACAAGACATCTTTATAGTTGTAGTCTAATTAGGTAACAAACACTTGTTAAAATATTTCGAGAAGTGTCTAGTCTCATGCATCTCCCCTACATGACTTTATTCAAGCTCTCACAAATCACACTGGTGCACTGCAAAGTGTGGTAAGGAGCAAAATGTAATTGACATTCACTACGAGAGAGCATTTCACTCCTATTACTAAAACTCTTTTAAAACAAATTGCGGATATTATATAACAACACCTCTAGTACAAATTTGTTACCTTTCACTCACAACCGGCATATTTCAAAATTGCAAAAGTTGCACGGACACAAAAAATGACTCCTTCTTAGATTCCTCTAAATTTCCAATAATAGTTCTATATCTACTTCCTGGTCTTTTGTGTGCAATAGAAAGACCTAATGTCTTGTTTATAACACACTGTGTGATTTTTTTTAACGCTAAATATAATGTACTGAACCACGATCATTTCCGGGTGCATTACAGTATATACATGGCTCTATTCAAGCTGTCACAAATATCACTTTTACATTGCAAAGAAAGTGTTGCACTGAACAAAATGTAGTCGACATGCCCCACAAGAGAGCATCTCACTACTATTACTAACATTCTTTCGAAACAAATTGATTGCAGTATTACTACGCCTCTATAGTGTACATTAAAAGTATATTGATTTTGTAACCTTCCACTCATAACCGGCATACTTGCTAAAATGTTGAAAAAGTGACTCCTTTCTGATTTTCAGCAATAGTTCTCCTCTCTTTTCTTCCCAGGACTGTTTCATAAAGCTGTTCTTAAAGTTAAAAACAACTTACGAGCGACAGGTGATCAATTATTGTGCTGAATTATTGAAATATCGATAAGTGTAGCACATCACAATTGATAACCAGTCGCTCGTAAGTTGTTAGTAAGTTTATGAACAGCTGTATGAAACACCCCCTGGTCTCTCTCTCTTTTTTTTTTTTTAGTAACAGAAAGACTTGTCTACAACACACTCTTTTTGACAATAAATCAAGTACTGAACCACTTGGGCCCCTTTGTATCCTTGGTCAACAGCGATGATATTTCATCCTCATCTTAGTTACTATATACAATTAGAATTTAAAAAAAAGCCGACGATACCAATGTATTCTGTTCCATTTCACACTAACAGTCAGTCCTAAAAGGATATAAAAACCTCCTTTATACGGAATTAACACAATTGTATATAAAATTGTATAATATAGTTGTAGAGCGATAGATTATTATTCGATTTTATAATTTTAAAAGAGACTGGTTTTTTTCATTCATACAAACGGGAAATGATAAAGATACACAACATTTCAGCACTAGGATGCATGGCTCATTAATAAAACAAAAAGAAAACACTTATTTCTTGAGAATACCATAAATGGGCATTTGAAATAGAGCATTATGTACATTTCTTGCAATTTCAGTAGGCTTACGCTCTATAGTAAGTTAAAGTATTGTATTCCAATGAATATTTCATTCCTGCTTTATGAGTTTCATTTTTGTACATTTCATATTGCAATATTGAGCAACTTCAAAAAACTAAAACATACAACTTCCACAAAAGAATGCCATGCATATTATACAATAACCCAGGTTTTAATGAACATTCAGATCCCTTTTTCGCAGAATTAAAAACTCTGAAGGGAAATTACATTCATTTTTTTTTTTAAGATTGACTCTGATTTTTGTTTATATACCCGACAGTTATCATTTTTTTGTTTGTTTCTCATGATCTTAGTTCAACAAGGACACACACTCTTATTCTTCAGGACACATTGATAAAAACAACAACAACAACCCGGCAAATTTCTGGAACTCTCTTCCGTGTGATATATTCGAAATACAAAGGCTATAATTATGTAGTCTGCTAAAAATAAGAAGCTGTCAAAACAATGCTCCTCGCTAGATTTCAGTGTTATAGTATATTGATGCATGGTAGCTGTACATGAACTTCTTCCTTTTTTCCGCTTTTTTTTCAAATTTTGTTACTTTTCTTTTTAGCCAGAAACGTTGGGGCTGCTCACAGTTCCTTCAGCCCCCCCCCCCCCCCGTTCAGCGGGCAGTAATCAAGGTAATACCTTACATGAACTAAGAGGTAAACAGAATTTCTGAAAGCAGTCAAAACCTCTCCCTTCCCTCTTCCCTCTCTTGTATCATATCTTAAGAGATCTAACTGTCCTCTTTCAGTTTCTTTTTCTCTTCCTATGTATTGCCCTATATGTATCGTTTATCATGCATATAAGGGCTGCAACAAAGCGAGCTTCACTAATGTTGGGGATAGCCCTTCTGCGACATTTATTGTGCAGCGTACACTTTTAATTCAAACACAGTTCTCCTATGCAGACTCCTATGTCACAAGTCATATGAAAATATTAAATCATGATATTTTGCATTACCATTAAACAGCATTGTAAATCCATTCAAGATAAAATTACTTTGTAAACAACGTACGCATATAATCATAAATGCTATCGATAATGTAAATGTGTACATGTACAATGCTGATGAAGAAACCAATTAATCAATTCAAAGGAAAGGCAATTCAGCACAAAATCCCCTTCACTCTGACAATCATCAACATGTGCACACGATATACTTTGAATTATAATCCTACGGAACAAACTTTGAAGCGCGAGAGCCTCACTAGTTATAGATACATCAGTTACAACAATACTAGTAGCTACAGTGTACTTACAGTGTACTGGCTTTCAACAAAGTGTATGATGTGTGAACGAACTGAATGAAAAATTATGGGGTGCATTTACCAAGGCATTTCTTTTTTAATAGCCGAAGTTTACACTTTGTTGATAGCTTAAATCAAGGGCGACTGGCACATGTGGGTAACAGCGTGCGTTCCAGGTCTGATGTCTGTTTGAGGGTTCAATGACATTTTAATCTGCGACAATTGCTCCCACAAAACATCTCCGCGCCTAGACAAAGATAGACTCTACCCACATATTATAACGCTAACCCTAATCCTAATCTTCTAGTCAAACTAATCCTAAACCCATATCACAACCCTAACCCTATAGACCCTATAACTCTAACCCTAAGTCCCTGGAGAACATAAGACCGAAGCAACTATCGCAGGAACAATTATCGTGTCACCCTGTTGCAGTTTTCGGTGTTTAGGTACGTGAATTCAGGCACTCAGATATATAAATTTACAACTTGATGGCTACATCTTAAAGCTGTACATGTACTTGTCTCAGGTAAAGACATTATTGCTTGACAGACAATAAGATAACTTGGATTAAAGAAGAAATGAATTCATATGTTAATGTTTATTGATTTTTTCAATCCTAATTTTCTTCTTCTTTCAACCTCAGGTAGTAAAATGCTGAATATTTATCTTCATGTACATTGTCTCCCCATATTTCTAAGCCAACACGTATTACGCATACATCAGAAGCGATTATTGATAATGTATTTTTCAAATGTTCTGACTCACGATGATTTTTTAGTTGAATATTTCGGAGTGGTATATCGGATCATCTCCTTATTTCTGCTGTCACAGAAAATAAGCCCGTTTTACCATAATCACCAAGCTGAATGTCGAATGCGCGGAAACGAAATCAATGCTAACATTAATTGATTAAAACTTCAGTTCAGCGCAGGTGCTAGATACATGCTAATCACGCAGATGACACCAAAATGACATATAACATTTTCTTTCGTATCTTTTTTCATTCTTGTGATAAATACACCTTACTTGTTCGATCAGATGTCCCATACGTGTTTATATTTATAAATTTGTATTATCTTTAATCCCTCTATTTTGATAATCTCTTGTTGTTGTTTATTTTATTACTGTTTTCCTTTAAAGCTACCAAAAGAAGTGTATTCTAATGAGATACACTAAGTAGAACACAGCTACATAATTTACAAATCTCTGTATAGATTCTGGTCTCATCTTCTGTTCTCCTCAAATAAATAGCATTATCGTGTACATTGATATTGATGAAGAATGATAAACTACATGGCCCCAGCGGAAACATCAAATGCACATACTGCACACACACACACACACACACACACACATGTATATATATATATATATATATATATATATATATATATACACATATACACAACGATGCCTTATATCTTTGCCCTACTGCATGCTATTGCAGAAATCTACCTTTCGCAGAGTGAGAAGCGAACTTGAGCTTAAATCATCATGAAGCCGTCAGCCCAGTCAAGCCTTGCTTATGTAAATGGTCTCCAGCTCAATTTGTAGAATTAGATATTATGATTTAGACATCCACAAATGTTCCACAATGTAATATTTTAGAGAATGTAATTTTCTTTTGCTCTCTTTTAATTTTGTTTCATTTTGTTTCCCCTTTAATACAGCAACGTAGTTTCAGTTTGTTATGAAAAGCAACATACATGGAAACATAAAAATGCCAGAGAGAATGTCAATTAATAACAACCGATGTATCCTCTGTGTAATAGTCTCATATCAGGGATCGTGGAGTAAATGCCAGTGACACCTTCTATTTCACATAATCCCATCTACATCGTGCAGATGATAGCGATAGTATACTATACTATCTCGTCAAAATAAAGATATCATAAAATCACTACCATATCATTAAATCATAAATATAGGTTTTCCCGGTCAATTTCATACTTTTGTCATTCAAGTTCCTATTCCCAGCATTCGATTTCACGCATTCCACGCTCGCAGCACTGAATCAGCAATCAAATTCAAAATCCGGACATTCGAATTCACTATCCGAGCATTCAAATTCACTCTCAGAGCATTCGAATTCACTATCGGAGCATTCAAATTCACTATCGGAGCATTCAAATTTAAGAGAGGAGCACGCATTTCATCAAAGAGCATTCAAATTCATGTCAAGCTGGCGACGGAATCTCGTCGGTCATTCAAATTCGTGAATAGGCAACCATGTTCCAAATAACTGCATTCAATTTAAAAGATGTCCTGAATTTAGTTAGTTTGGGGCCGTGTATGCATGTGTTTCTCACTTGGCTTTGAATATATCGGGATTTATGATGATTATTTATTTTGCAGTAGAGGTCCACCTGTTAATTGGCAATTTTGAAATCGCGCTTGGCAAATAGGAATATACAGGCACACTTCCCTGGGACTGGACATAAAATGGAGGTCCCACGTGTAAAAGAGTCACAACTCATGCATGTATAGATCCCACTTCATTTATGCATTGCAAAGAGCAAAACATCTAACTGGAACCCATATGGAAGACCAGCTTTTGCAGCTGAATATGGGTTATCCAGCCATCTTCTTTGATAGAAAATTAAGCAAACAAACAAAAATTAGGCACTGTATAGGCCTACAGACGAGCATAATACGGAGGGTTGGTTGACACTTTCGAGAAAACTGATACATGAGCATTTTATACGTGTTGTCTGTTGTGTATTGCTGTCTTATTGATTTAATTTTGCGGGACTATGTGAGGTCATTGTGTGTCAGTTTGTCTTAAAATGATGAATTGTCATTATATGGTTGGTGTTGGGGCGTTGTCAGCATGCAGTATCATCAAGAAATAGCATTACTAGTCGTTGTGTTGTTTGGATGCACTGCTGATTGGACATTGCAATTTGAAATTCATTGAGATGAAAAACAAAGAATACATGAACAGAGAACAATGTAGAACATGTAAACAATCCTAATTACACAATATGCAAGCATTCATTGGTTGTGTTGGCCCTTCCTCCTTTCTTAAAAGTCTCCTCCATTTTCCTGGTTGAATTGATTGCACGAAGTAGGAACTTGATCGCCTAAAAATGAATTTGAACGCTCCAAACAAGCTCATTGGGACTTTCACGTGACTATCGTATGAATTTGAATGCACGAGTAGGAAAGTCGGTGCTCGCATTTTGAAATTGAATGCCCAATCGTGAATTTGATTTCACGAAAGCGAAATAGAACGCTCATAAATGAAATTGATCGCTCGGATTCTGAATTTGAATGCCCCAATATTTTCGCGTGCGTGCGCTGCGTGAATTTAAATGCACATTAATGAATTTGAGTGACAAAAGTATGAAATTGACCGGGAAAACGTATAATTTTGTCTTATTCATAACTTTGAATACGAATCCAAACACATGACTGCATCATTTTTACCATTCTTTACGGTGGTTTTGCGGTGACTTCACATGACGACAACGCAGCATTACATTCAGTCATCATAAACGATGGCCATTCTCCACAGATCAAGGCCCATATCACCTCCGAGTTCATCCTGTGTTATGGGATACAGCACGGAAGTCGGACTGTTTGAAGCGTAGTCTCTGGTGACCACCACACCGTCCCTCCTCAGCCAGTACACCGTATCGCTGAATATGCTCACATCCAAAAGGCGTCTGTTACTGGCTGCACTTTGTACGTCAACTCCGGGTATCTTAGTCCGCCCTGAGCTCCCTAGAGGCAGGTTGGTGTAGTAGGCTGTGTCGGTTCCACCATAATAGTCACAATAGAGCAGTCTGCCAGCTGTGAGACAAAAATACAAATTGCAAGAATAGGAATATTCTTTCGTAGACATTTAAAGGTATAATGGTCACTATGTAAATAGAGAATGAACGTGCCGATAACTTTCGGTATGTTCAAAAAACGATGTGGGCATAATTTTTCAAATGTGAAATATTGAATTACTGCTTTCATTTCAACCCCTATAGTAATAGTAAACTTTAATAACAAAAGCATTCTATTGTGCCATATGTATCCTTCTTTCTGATGAGAGATAGGCCCTACACTTGGTCATTATGTTTGACAGTTTGCACTCAACTCTATCGGCATTTATTCTCAATTATCGAGCCCTATCAATTTTCAGTGTAATTAATCATTTTGCAAACATCGATATGCGAAATGATAGAATTTTTAAATACCTTATGTGAAGCACCTCTATAAGGCTCTATTTAAGCATTGGAAAGAGATTATAAAGCTAATTTGTTTCAGCTTGGCATTACTCTCTTTGTTTCTTTAGAACTGAATCTCAACCATATTATGTACGTATTAGTTATCTAAGCGTGGATCTGGGAATCATAATAAAGTGTTCCACTTTGATTTCGTCTTTCAAGTTTGACACACTGTAACATCGTATTCTGCAGTGATGGATAATGTCTGTTATGTTAAGCCTACATGACAAATCAAATAGCAAAATGACATGTACATAGAAACAATAAAAAGTAAACATACAAAGATGTGTCAAAAAACCCTTCTATGGGTTAGAAAATTATGTTATAACCTTTATGTTTCCGTGCAATAACTGTTTGTTTCATCATTGCTTCTTTCTTTTCATAGAAAGACTGGTTTCTTTGTGCTTTATCTATAAAGCGTGTCCCAGAAAAAACGAAACCGAGTTTCATTGCAATTCTTTGCGATCATAATCATATATTTGCTTTTAATAATGAGATGTACATGGATTGCAAGATATACTTCTCTTCTTTCATTTGATGCACAATGCGTTGTTCAAAATTCATGCATGACTGAGTAAAAACAATATACAGTAGTGCTACTAAATTATCATTTGCACGAGCAAATGGCGATTTTGAATGAGTTTTTCAGACTTTTTCAGCAATTTTTTTGCAAAAAACTTAATCATAGCCTTAATATACATTCTGTTTCCTTTCATATGATATCACGTGCATAAAAAATGATCAACGCCCCTGCTAGAGAAAACTTAATTTGAAAATATGCTTCCATTTTACCCAGATAGATAGATAGTAAATAAGGAGCCAGTTAGCTTTCCCGACACCTGCCCAACTTGGTTGATAACAATGGTCTTCATGCTTCAATGAATTTACACAAACATGAAGGAAGGGGATAAAAGGGATTTTTACAGACGGTTCAGTTGTGAATAGGGTCGTAAATTAGCACATGATCCTGATCTTGTCTGACCATGCAACTAACTACAGAGCAAAGGGTGTTCAACATAGGAATGTTTGGGAAGGTGGGGTGGGAGTAACGGACAGAAAAAAAAAAAAAAAAACCTTCGAGCCAGTCCCACCCCTCACCCCCCCCCCCCCCCCAAATAAAAGAAGACTTTCTGCCCTGCGCTTGCCCCTTTGAAATGTTAGAAGCGCAAGTTCAGTGATAAATAAAGTGATGTACCCTCTCTTTCTGTTTCACCTCCCCCCTTCAAAAACTTCAAAACGCTGTCAGTGATGAAGGACTAACCACGCGTGAGGGAAACGTAGAAAGGAATGAAAACAGTGAAATAAATTTTAAGGTACGAAATCATCAAAATGCGTTTCATTGTTGTAAAGTTGATTTTCCGTAGCCATTGGACTGTGGGCAGTCTGAGAACACTCACGATATTAGTATGAAATTATTGGTTATGTCTCATAGCTTATTCTAAATAAATGACAACAAAGGGCTTTCCGTCTCATGCAGCATTCTCTATAATATACCTCCCCTCCCCCCCCCCCCCCCCGAATAACATTCACTGGAGCACTGCGGTTGTTTTGTGTGAATTCAATGGTGCAGGTGAGCCCATTGTCTAATGCAAAGTTGGGAGAGCTGAATACCTGTTTTTCGACTATCCGTATGAATCTGTAGAAATGAAGCATATTTTCATGCAAGTTTTTCTCAAGCATGCCTTATTCATATTTGACGCATAAGGTCTCATATGAAAGAAGAAAATATGAATCTTTGGGTTATGAACTTTGTTTTTCGAAAACGTTATGTTAAAAGTCTGAAAAATTCACCAAAATCACGATTTGCGCGTGCAAATGAAAATTTGGTAGCATCAATGTTCATTGTTCTAACTCAGTCATGCATGAACGATGAACATTAAGTTGTACATCAAATGAAAGAAGAAAAATTAATCTTTTCATTGAAGTATATCCCATAAAGAAAATGTATGATTTCGATAGTAAAAAGTTGCGTGGAAACCCGGTTTTGCTTTTTCTGGGACACGCTGTATAGTAGGGTCGTGTAATTAGTTTGTGCCATCTTGTCAATAACACGGTACGCAATGACACATGAGAACACCACGAGAAAAAGGAAGGACTGCACTGGAGGGGGGGGGGGGGGGTCTACCAACGCAACTACGAACACTTCGCTTGACGCCCCCCCCCCCCTAGTCAAACACAGACACGCACACACACGCATACACACCATCACGCACACACACACACAGACACACACACACACACACACACACACAAACACACACAAACATCAGTTTCAGTTTAGAAAATAGTAGTATATGAATGATACATGACAATACTGTTGCAAACAAGTGAGACAATGGGCGATTTCAAGTCAGTTACTACTACTGGAAGGGGCTGGTGTTATCTTTCTCACAACAGCACACACAAATGTACCCGCATGAGCAAATACATTGTAGAAGTTAACGAATAGCAGATAAGAAATTATTGCATTATTCAGCTGCATCTTGATTTTATACAAATAGTGAATAGTCAGAAGTGCAATGGTACACGATTTCGCACGAGGTGAAAGATAGAGGCGCTCTATTCAACGAGGCGAAGCCGAGTTCCATACGAAATACTAAAGAGTATACAACTCTAAGAAGAATTAAGTATTCATTTCATGAAATCGGTTTTGAAATGTCTGAGATGTCCAAAATAAAGTACAGTGTACATGAAAGATGTCCAAATAAAAGTATAATTATTTATGAGCCATCACATTTTGTTAAGACCTCTTTCTTTTACTTTATTTTGGATAAATCGGTCATTACAAAACCGATTTTCATCAAATAAACTTTTAATTCCCTTTAGCAAGTCATATAGATCGCGTTATCAACCGGTTAAATCCGCGCTCAAAAGCGCGTCGCTTTTAACCTTGCTGCACGATACATTTTATTGGTAATGTATCTGACATGTTTGATGGTAACGTATCGTTTTCTCCAACAATTTCTGCTGTGTGATTAATCATTACTTTACGTATTCAAAAGTATCTGAGTTTTATTTTTATTCACAACATACTTTTTTCTAAATGAGACAAAGTTTAGGTATAATGATTTCAGCTCATCGTAACATTAAGCTTCCGCGGCTTCTGATCAGTATAAATATGTATTATATATATGTGACCCTGCACCTCAAAACAAACAAAAAGTCGCCAGACATGAATTTTTAGTTAAGACCATATTCTGAAAGAGCAGAATTTACGCTTTGAAATGGTGTATAACTCAAATCAAATGGACTCTCCTAACCTATCTAAATATTATAAAGAAAGCACAAACTCAGGAAAACTGTGAACTGAGAAAAGAGGCTCTGAAGTACAGAGTCTATTCAAGCGCATAATCTTTACCAAACAGTGCTGGCTGTGCGATGAATTGGACAAAAAACAGGAAGTAAACCCCAGAGTAACAACAATGAAGGGATTATCAGATTAAACTGAAATTAAGCATGCCTCATTAACACATTCTGTCCATAATTAATGCAAACTTTCAAAGCAGTAGCACTATCCTTTCAAAAGTTATTAGAGTTGAAAGTGAAGAGTGTGGACAAGGTTTTTCAGAAATGAAAAAGGGATTTTAAAGACACACCTGATCACACTATTCTACCAAAAATGTTCGAGATAAACTGCTAAAAACACACTTTCCTGCCCGTTTTATGATACCACATTTTAGGATAATGTAAAAGAAGACCCGCTCTTTCAGAAAATATGAAAAAGTCAAGTTCGGCTAGGTTGACCCATTTCACTTATTTTCAGTCCTCACGCAAAATCAGTGTGTGCGACTTTATGTTCGTTTTGAGGTTCACGGTCACATATATGTTTGTTTTTTTTTGCAACAAGACATTCAATGAATAAATCATGGTTCCATGAATGCGTTAAGTTGACTCTGTTTAGCACATTTCAATCAGGTTTATTCACAATATTGCCATGGCAGCCAAATGGCTGAATAGCGGAGTAACATACGCTAGTATATGGGTGAGAATTTTGAACGATGTACAATTGCCAATTTTCGTACCTTATGACATTCTTTCCCTTAGAACACGCCAGGATGATCTAAGAAACCAGATTTTTTCATGTCATCTCAAAGATTGGTAAATTTCCTTTCAGGAAATATATGGTTTGGTTGACTTTTGCCTGATATTTTTCATTTCACAAGGACTTAAAGCGTAAAAATACGGTAAAAACGCTATTTTCACAATAATTTTTGTTTTTCAAACTAATGATGTGCATTTTTAATGGTACGTGGCATCTAATATCTGACCATGTTCTGGATCTGACATATCATGGGTATGTACCACAAAATTATAAGAACTTTATGAGCACGTATAAAATTACAGAGAACAATTAAAATATCAAAGTCCTAAACAGACGAACGTCCGTGGTGCTTTTATTTCTATCGCTGCTGCAAATTCTACTTTGTTGTCCCAACTGTAACGTATACGAAAATTTGGTGTTCCACCTAATGACAATATCCTGCAAAAATTGTACGTCTCCTGGCTGTACATGGGACGTAATATTCTTTTATGCAAAATTATACTCAGTTTTCGTCACGGACGTGCTTCGGCTATTTTCTAATAAAGATCGTAGCCCATGAAACGTTATTGGCGATATTGTTCTGAGTCGTAATCAACTAAGATCTAGCAACACGATAATATGTTTGTTTTGAGTTTCTGTCCATCCTTTGTCAAATAGGAACCGAAATTATATTTTTAGACGAACCTCCAAGAAAAAAAGAACGTCCGTGATGATTAAAACGTTTTCGAGTGGGACACCATCTTGCTTCGATGGCAAAGGTGCATTTTACCTTTGGCTCTCTAGCCGAGGAGCTGCATGCCATTTTTGGAGCGGACTGAGGTTCGTCCGCAGTTTTTGGACCATGCAATTCACCAAAAACCAAGCATATAATTAATATTTTTTCTGAAAATTCACCTCCTGAACCCCCTCTGAGCAATACATATGTTGTAAGGATGTCAAATTTCTTATAATTTGCATTGACAATACCTTTTCAAATTTTTGAAAGAGTTAGGAAGGCTAGGTACTCTCTGCCGATTAGTTATCCGTCCTGGAACATGACCCTAGTAGTAGAACGAACGTCCGTGATAATTCCAGAGAACGTCCGTGACGTATGCAATCCCTCCGATAGGGATAACTTGTCCCGAAAGTGTCCTGTATTCTTTAAAACTTTTGGCTCAAATAGCGACAAATAAAGTTTTACAAAGTAGAAAATAAGTTTAGAGCAGTAGTTTCAGAATTTTTAAGGCGTTATGTGATCATGATGAACAAACAATTGAAAATTTACTCACAATTTTACGCTTGTTTTCCCTCTAATTATACAAAAAACAGCTAAACACTTAAAACAAAGTGATAGGAAAATGGAATTTTGCGTAATCTATAATTTCTGTGCGTTTAAATTTCTTTCTAATGAGGTTCTGGCGACAATTTGTACTGTTACAGGTTCTGAAAGTTTCGCTCACGGACGTTCTGTCCGAGAAAGGAAATTTCTGACAATTACAAATATATCACTGCACATAAGATTAATGTTAGTTGAAAATATTACCAAATCACCGAGCCGCTCATACCCGAAAGTGAATAGCGTTCAGCACTCAATTTACCTGTAATAACAAACGGAAAACGTTGTTTTCACGGATGTTCGTTGGTTGAATAAGTCAGTGGATTACATAGTAGGAGAAAGAGGATCAGTGCCACTTTTTAGTGACAGGTGCTCTAAGTGTTTATCTTTTGAGTATGGTAGCTGCCGTCTCAAACAAAACACATCCAGTTTTGGTCTCCATAACGGACGTTCGCTGTAATTGTCATGATATTAAATGCCTTAATTCATTCTTATTTTTCTCTTCATGACGATTTTTCTCTCATTCCCTCAATAGCCTGAACATGCTGCGACCAAATAGAAAACAAAAAACAAAACAAAACAAACCAAAACAAATCCGAAAAGTGCTACGCAATCACATTCAGGATAATGACGGAAGAAGTCTGTAATGAGCATGTGTTGAATAAGAAACGGAAAAGTTTCAAAAGGACGTGGAAGCAGTTGAATGAAAATGACTGAGAAACAGAGAAGGGAATCGAGCTCAAACACACAGAGAAAAGAATTGCCAGTGCACTCCCGTTATACCAAATTCTTCTGGAGAAGTTTTTGTTTGTTTGTTTATGTTTTTTATTCATCGAAATGCCGTCACAAGCGAACAAAAATCATGCAGTATACAATTATTGATTGATGAAAACACACAAATCCTCCGCTTATCATCACATGATGTTGTTTTATACTCATCAATGAAAAGCAATATTCATTTGTAATTTTTTCCAAGATTTTTTTTTCATTTTACATTTAAGAGACAGAGAGATCGTCAATTTGTTTATGCATTTGTGCTTACTTTGAAAACACATGTTAAAAAAAGTAATGACTAAGAATAGGTTTAAGGTTGCACTTTGATACGTTCGCTCTTCCAAAGATTCGTTACTCCGATGTCCAAAGGTTTGTTATTCCAAAATGAAAAACAAAAATTGTTGTTAATTCAGGAGGTTTGTCATTAGAAATGTTCTTCGAAAAATAGATATTAAGGATCATTGTTTTTAGGTCTGTTCTTCTAAAAGTGGAATGGGCCTAATATTCGTTTAGGTGAAAACGGTTATTATGAGGTTTTGAAATTGGAGGATTTTAGTTGTTAACTTGTTTCTCCACAATTGGATAAGCGAACATAATTTTTCATGTTCCAATTAATAAGCCTTTCGGTTAACCTTCGGAGATCCTATCATTTACCGAAAAAAAAAACTTCATAATTATACGAACTCTATCAATTTTTGTATTGATAAACTATGAATAACGAGCCTCCGAAATGACGCGCTATACAATACAAAAGGTTTGTTATAACAAACCATATTGTATAATATCGAAGTCACAAACATCCATCCAAGTTATATGGACTTATTATGGACTTGTTATGACGAAACTTCGCAGTATCGAACCAATTATCACTTCTGACTAATATAATAACACAAATTCTCCTCGATAACAGTGTGTAACACAAGGAGCAAACACAGAGGGATTTCTTCCTAACGTATTCGTTTGCCCTCCCCAGCTAAACTTCGTATTTCTATAACGGAGCACATTTCTGTTGTTTTTCTATATTAATTCTTTGTCACAATATTAGCTGTGACCATGTTCGTTATATAAAAAGCAAATTTTGCATTGTAGACTTTATAATTATAACAACTTTAGGACCTGAATATTCTCCTTCATGAAAACGATAAATATATTCGTTCTCAAGGATGGACTACGTCACTGAGATTACACGTACGTTTGTACGTTCATTTACGAGAGATGGAAAAAATTGTTTTCTTTGATTCCCCAGTATGAGAAGATAAACAAGCTTATATAATTGAGAATTGGTAATATCTATTCAGGATTTTGCAGAGGAGTTTGTTCTCGACATGAAATTGCTGTTTGTTGAGAGTAGAATGCGTTTCCAACTCAAGAGAGCTGCATTGTTCAATATCTTGTTTGTTCCGAACGTCCGTGAGCTACATGCGAACCTCCGTGATGAAAACTATGCTATGTTTGTTGGGTTATAGAGACTGCCCAGATGAGATACATCTTAAAAAGGTATATTATTATTTGGGAGTGAGGATTAGAGTATGGGACAGTGAAATAAGAGGTGAAAATATTGAGTTTCTGTAAAATGCGCGTAAAGTTAAGAAAGTGTTTAGCGGAAGAGCAATATTTCCACAGAAATGACGAATTTAGTGAAATCATCAGTTGTCTACCATTACGAACAGGTTAGAAGTACAAGCTTGATATTCTGCAATCACGTACACATGTCCCTTAAGATATTTCGTTAGGATTTTGAACTGAATCAGATCTTTGGAAACTATGTTAAATGGTATTCAAATGTATGTGCAGTACTATTCCTCACGGACGTTCGCTGCTCTGGACATGGTAAACTTCAGCGGTGAATAAAAACTTGTTCCCCTGGGAAAATCCTAGTATAATTGGGCTCATATTAAAGCTTGAGTTATGCTCTTTCAGGTAAGATGAATGATTTTGAGAATTTCCTACTTTTTAAATTTTGCCTTGTTTTGGCTCAATTGTACATCGTTCAAAATTCTGACCCATATACAATAACATATAAAATGCCATTATCAGATGAAAACAATACATACTAATCATATACAATCATATCATATTATATATATCATGAAATTACATTGCCATGCGGCATTTCTTTGATTTTCTCTCAAGAGTCTGAAAAGGGGTAACGTATCTGACAGCGATTTGGCGACATGATGTAAATGATCTCTTAAAGAAATATAAAAGCATCATATTGTTATGTGATGTTTTTTCATTTAGGCACTCGAGGGGCAATGGAATGAGGTACAAAAGATTAGATTTGAATGATCTGTTAACAGAAAACAACGTATATATATATATATATATATATATATATATGAGCACTTCCTTGTTTGGCGACATGGGGTATTTAGGGTTACATCAAACTTCGGATCGTATTCCTGATATTATCCATGATGTCCCGATAACTATTTCGATTTGTATTACAGGTTCAACATCTCGGATAAATTTAACTTAAAAAAAAATGATTTCTGAGGAACAAAATATCAATGTAAACTGTATGAACATGCTGATGACAGGAAAATCACAGTTTTGCACACTTTTTGGAAGAATGGCCCTATTGTGACATCAGAGTCGTGCAATGGAACAAAAACTCACGGGTGACGTCAGCAATTGAGCTATCCATTTTTGCTCATACAAAATTACACGGCTGACAGCTAGGGCGTGCGGTGGAACTTTTCACTAAATGTCACGTGATAGGCAATCGACTAATTGGATAGCTACATTCTAAATTGGTGTTGTATAAAACAACAAGAGACCCGCGGGTCTAGCGCTCACCTGAGTATCGCAAGTTCACCTTTCACGCAGTCACTAATCTAAATTATTCACAGCTCTACCAAAATTTGACCAGGCATTCTCAAGTAGAAGATGAAAATGTACAATAAGGGCCCAATTTTTTTAAGATTCCTTAATTTTGGGGGATTGGGGCCCCCTGGGGCCCTCTGGGTGGGGCATGGTGCCCATTTTGATAAATTGAGATCCTGACCCCCTAGGGATGCTACCTGCCAAGTTTGACAAAAATCCATCATGATGTTTTCAGGAAGAAGATGAAAATGTACAATTCAGGCCCCCATTTGGCCCCTTCCAACCACCCCCCCCCCCCCATCCAAGAGGGGCACCCCTGGATATCCTATGAACAAACTTGAAACTACAGTCATTAATGTACTCACTCAGAGTATTATCTCAGCTCTATAACTTCTGATTCTAGAGAAGATTTATAAAGATTCCTTCATTTGGGGGGGGGGGGGGTTGGAACCCCTGGGGGCCCCCTGGGTGGGGCATGGTGCCCATTTTAACAAATTGAGATTCTAACCCCTTAGGGATGCTACCTGCCAAGTTTGGTGAAAATGGGTCAAGGGTTCTCAAGAAGAAGATAAAAATGGACAATTTAGGCCCCATTAGGACCCCTCCTCACCCCCTCCCCTGGGTCCCAAGGGGGGGGGGGGCACCCCTGATTCTGCCATGAACAAACTTGAAACTACAGTCATCAATGTACTAACTCATAGTATCAACTTAGCTCTATCACTTCTGGTTCTAGAGAAGAAGATTTTTGCGGATTCCTTAATTTTGGGGGGTTTGGGCCCCCTGGGAGCCCCCTGGGTGGGGCATGGTGCCCATTTTAACAAATTGAGTTCCTAACCCCCTAGGAATGCTACCTGCCGAGTTTGGTGAAAATGGGTCATGGGGTTCTCAAGAAGAAGATGAAAATGTACAATTTAGGCCCCATTAGAACCCTTCCCCACCCCCCTCCCCTGGGTCCCAAGGGAGGCACCCCTGATTCTGCCATGAACAAACTTGAAACTGCAGTCATCAATGTACTAACTCATAGTATTAACTTAGCTCTATCACTTCTGGTTCTAGAGAAGAAGATTTTTACAGATTCCTTAATGGGGGGGGGGGGTTGCCCCCCCCCCCCCCCGGGGGCCCCCTGGGTGGGGCATGGTGCCCATTTTAACAAATTGAGTTCCTAACCCCCTAGGGATGCTACCTGCCAAGTTTGATGAAAATCGGTCTTGGGGTTTTCAAGAAGAAGATGAAAATGTAAAAAGTTTACGCACGACGCACGACACACGACGGACGACGGACGACGGACGATGCACGACGCACGACGGACGCCGGACGAAGAGCGATCGCAATAGCTCACTTGAGCCTTTGGCTCAGGTGAGCTAAAATGCAAATATAAGGCATACTTCACTACAGACTGGGAGTATGACTTGGGGAGACCGGGTCTAGTTGTTACAAGGGTGAGATGTTACATGATCATTTTCTGAAATTCTAAACAAGAGTCGGCGTTTAAAACGATATCACAGCAAGACATAAGCGTATATGAACAGATTTCTGCTTGCGAAATTTAATCATATCTGGGAAACCCTAATGGAAAAGTTAATTGAAAAAAAAACCCCGCCTTTTCACCTGTCTGTGTAAAATTGTAAAACAATCAATATTATTTTATTCTATCAGAACCATTCATCCCAAGTTAATGATGGTCACGTGAGTGAAAGGAGTTTTTTTTTTTTTTTTTTTTTGGGGGGGGGGGCGTCTTTTGGTTGGAGTAGAAACCAGTGGCGTACCGTTGGTCAAGACATGGGGGGGGGGCACCTCGTGGAAAAGTAATTTTAAGGTGTGTATGCTTGTGCGTGCGTGCGTGTGTATGTGTGTGTGCGCAGTGCGTGCGCTGTCAGTCTGCAAACTTAATGGGGACTACAATACATAACGGAATGTGATACATTCCACAGCGCAGTCATTGAGCAACATTGTAAGTTACCGAGCTTGAAAATTTTGACATTTTGCAGTCGCAAAACTGCCGTTTGTAGCTATATTTTTTCGCTTTGGAATTTAAGAGGGGGGGGGGGGTGCATTGGGCGCAACTGCTGGCAATTACTGGCAGCAACATCAGGAGAATAGCATAACGATTACATGCGAGCGAGCTTGAAAATGTTGACATTTTACAGTCCCAAAACTGCCGTTTGTAGCTATATCTTTTCGCTTTGGAAATTAAGGGGGAGGGCGCATCGGGCGCACTGCTGGCAATTACCTGCAGCAATATCAGCAGAATGGCATAACGATTAAATGCGAGCGAGCAAAGCGAGCGAGCCTGAACATTTTGAAATTGTACAGTCCAAAAACTGCCGTTTTAGCTATATTTTTTTTCGCTTTGGAAATTAAGGGGGGGGGGGGGGCGCACCGGGCGCAACTGCTGGTAAATACTGGCAGTAACATCAGGAGAATGGCATATCGATTAAATTCGAGCGAGCTTGAAAAATTTGACATTTTATACAGTCCCCAAACTGCCGTTTGTAGCTATATTTTTTCGCTTTGGAAATTAAGGGGGGAGGGGTGGGCGCACCGGGCGCAACTGCAGGCAATCACTGGCAGTAACATCAGGAGAATGGCATAACGATTACATGCGAGCGAGCTTGAAAATGTTGACATTTTACAGTCAAAAAACTGCCGTTTGTAGCTATATCTTTTCGCTTTGGAAATTAAGGGGGAGGGCGCATCGGGCGCACTGCTGGCAATTACCTGCAGCAATATCAGCAGAATGGCATAACGATTAAATGCGAGCGAGCAAAGCGAGCGAGCCTGAACATTTTGAAATTGTACAGTCCAAAAACTGCCGTTTTAGCTATATTTTTTTCGCTTTGGAAATTAAGGGGGGGGGGGGCGCACCGGGCGCAACAGCTGGTAAATACTGGCAGTAACATCAGGAGAATGGCATATCGATTAAATTCGAGCGAGCTTGAAAATTTTGACATTTTATACAGTTCCAAAACTGCCGTTTGTAGCTATATCTTTCCGCTTTGGAAATTAAAGGGGGGCGCACCGGGCGCAACTGCTGGCAGTCACATCAGGAGAATGACATAACACTTAAATGCGAGCGAGCGGAGCGAGCGAGCTTGAAAATTTTGACATTTTGCAGTCCCAAAACTGCCGTTTGTAGCTATATTTTTTCGCTTTGGAATTTAAGGGGGGGGGAGCACTGGGCGCAACTGCTGGCAATTACTGGCAGCAACATCAGGAGAATGGCATAACGATTACATGCGAGCGAGCTTGAAAATGTTGACATTTTACAGTCCAAAAACTGCCGTTTGTAGTTATATTTTTTCGCTTTGGAAATTAAGAGGGGGTGGGGGCACCCCGGATCTGGCACTGGTAGATAAGGGTGTCGGTTTATGTTCATGATTCATGGGGGAGGTATGACCAGCGAGGGGGCGTCGAAGTGACCAAGCGGGGGAAGGAGGTCCAAAATCTGCACTTTAGAGCATCCCCTAATTGTTCGTGTTTGTGTGTGTTTGATTTATTTACATGGAAAAGTTAGGAAATAGCCCAGGTCAAGTCTTATTATTGGCAATGTAAGGCATTTTGATATAGACTAGTATGTAAAGCAACACTGCAAAATCAATGATCTAGCTTTGATAAAACGAAGTGTAAGGTACAAAGGTGTACATTTTACATCACATTGCGCAACATTGCAGCAACTCTTTTTGCCGTTGGGATGTTCTGAGTACACTGCGCACATCCTGCTTATATTCAGAATGCCAACCTGGAATCATGCTGAATCACAATCTTTTGTCGGCTTCGGGCTTTTTGAACAATGTTTCACACCATAATACCTCTTTAATTATGGCTAAAAAAGAAATCTTAGAAAATATCTTATGTCTTGATCACCCTTTTATGTCGATTTCAAAAGCAGTTTACTAACCCATGAATTACCATTGTGGTATTTTTTTTCTTAACCAGCGGATTGGGGAGGGGGGGGGGGGCACGACCGTCGTACTCCCCCCCCCCCCCCCCCCCCCCGTAGTTACGCCACTGGTAGCAACGTTGGTTGTTCGTGTGTCTATTAAGCACACGTAAGTTATCATTAAGTTATATGTTGAATAGGGTTGTTGCGACACGGATTGTCGCCCCTACACGGATTGTCGCCTCCTGCTCGGGGCGACAATCCGTGACGGGCGCTGGCGGCACGGATTGTCGCCCCCTACACGGATTGTCGCCTGGCGACAATCCGTGACGCTTGTACAGTTCCCAGTTTTTGACCTCGAAGGCGACAATCCGTGTTGGCAAAAAATTTGTTGCGACACGGATTGTCGCCCCGTCACGGATTGTCGCCCCGGGCTCGGGGTGGTTCCTCCGGTGTTAAGCTTTGGTGGGATGGGTATGGCTGGTAAGTTATGCGTATGTGTGTGTGTGTGTGTGTGTGTGTGTGTGTGTGTATTGTGAGCTGCATGATATGTGATGTGTATGACTTGTTGTGTGTGTGTGTGTGTTTGTGTGTGTGTTTGGAGTATAATAATACAATATGTAGAAATTGTGCATGTGTGGTGGTTACATAGTGGTAGTGGCTTGTTTGTCTGTGTGTATACTAGTACGTGTGCCTGTATGCTTACGTGTGTATGTGGAATATAGTGGCGCTACTGTGGCAATACAAACGCCTTCAGAGTGTATGAGCACGTGTTTAAAGAATTTACACCAGCGTTGATCTAAAAATAGTATGGGTGTGTCAACCAAATATCAGCGGTGAGGCGGGCTAGGCGAGAGAGAGACCGAGAGAAAATACATACGAGGGAGGTACCCTCCCCAAATGTTATTTGTCTTTGTTCATTTTTCCCTGCAGTCATTTTCTTCCATCAGTCTTATAAACTAGAACGTCCATACCACTATTCTTTGTCCCAGAATAGGTTTGGCATGCTTTATGCGTGAGCGAATAATTTCCACACGCCGTAAAAAAATTGTCAATCGTTAGTTGATTTTAGCACAAACGAACTGCCATTGCACACCGCTAATACATACTTAATACAAACAAACACCAACAAACATTCAAACAAACCTCATAATGCAAACAAACCAACTCAACACTTTTTTCCTTGATATTTATTGATTTCATTCAAATCATTCATAAATCGACCCATTCTGGGTGCAACATGAACAAAAAATGTTACAAATGGCAATTCGAAACAAAAGCAAATCCATGTGTCAATTTATACCACAAATAATCTCACTTCAACATAGATAACTCGATTATAGTCCAACCCTACTAATAATTTCTTCACGAGAAAGTTTTGACATGTATAGGGCCCTACCAAACCTATATTCCTTGAATATATTGGTTTGGATCATGTAACACCTTCTTACTTAAAAGGGCATATACATAAAAAAAAAACCACACAAATATATTACACAAATCTAGAATGAAATCAGTCATAAAAAAACCCCACCATCCCCTCCCCTCCCAAACCGAAACAAATCTAGGGCCTACATCTATCCTAAATATTAAATCCTACCAACATCCGTCATACCATTTATAACTATCCTTCTGCAAATCCAATCCCCAACCCACCAACCCCTGATTAAACAAAACCTAAATCATCCCACACCCACATTCACCGACCCAAATACATACATACACACACACACACACACACACACACACACATACACACACACACACACACACACACGAAGGTTCGTTATTCCGAAGTTTCGTTTTTTCCGAGGCTTCATTTATCCGAAACACACAATTCTCTATACCTAGTGGTTCGTTGTTCCAAAAATGAAATTCGGAATAACGAACCTTCGGAATAATGACCCTTCGGACGAATGAGCCTTCGGACGAATGAGCCTTCAGAATAACAAACTTTTGCAATAACGAAATGTAACCCCTTTCCCACATACCGACGCACACCCGACCCGATACCACATCCTTCCTGATGAAACGATTTTCCCAATGTTGATAAATAAGACATAATGGACCGTATGCACAAAAGCAGCATCCGCCCGCACGCAAGCTCCACTCCGAATTCATATACAAATCTGCCAAACAAAACTCATCAAATTCAAAGCTGCTGATAAAATCAATATCAACGTTTATGCCATGCAGCAACAGCTTACTAGGTATCCCTCCCCACGCGCAGCTAAAAAACACATACGCAAAAAAACTGACATAATAAACACATTCTTCCATCACACACACACACACACACACACACACACACACACACACACACACACACACACGCACACGCACAAACGGACACTAAATTATCATGTGCACGCGCACATACACACTTCCTTGAAAACCTCACCATGAGTTTTTACATGGCATGTGTGCATGGATGTAGCCATGTAAGTTATGTGTTAGTATTTCAATGATTATGTCCAGAACGATATTACCCAGCAAAATGTGCTTCGAGGGCGGGCGACAATCCGTGTAGGGGGCGACAATCTGTGCCGCCAATGCCTAGTTTGCAGGCACAAACCCTTGTTGGTCGTAAAGGAGTCTGCGCCAAGACTACTACATGCACCACTTTGGCACTGTCCCATAGGCTTTGTGTTGTAGCTTCTCAGAGGCTGCAGTGTAGTGGTGCGTGTATTAGTCTTGGCGCATGCAGACTCCTAATACGACCAACAAGGGTTTGTGCCTGCAAACTACCAATGCCCATCACGGATTGTCGCCCCGAGCAGGAGGCGACAATCCGTGTAGGGGCGACAATCCGTGTCGCAACATAGGGTTGTTAATAAGCACATGATCATGAGCTTGCCTGACCATGCAGCTAACCACAGCAAATGGTGTTCCTCGGCGGAGAAAAAAAAAAATCATTTTCTTAGTGGGGGGGGGGGGGGGGGGGGAGTAACGGACCGAAACATCCTCCGAGCCCCTTCAAAAAGACGACTTTCTGCCGCGTGCTTGTACTTTTGAAATGTTAAAAGTGCAAGTTGAGTTATAAACAAATTGATACACCCTCTCTTTCCGCTTCACCTCCCCATTCAAAAACTTCAAAACTCTGTAAATGATGAAGGATGAACCAAACTTGAGAGAAAATTTAGCAAGGAATTAAAGCAGTGAGATAAGTTTGAGGTACAGAATCATCAAAATGTGTGCCGTACCATTGTTGTAACTTTGATTTCACATAGACATCGGACTCCATGCAGCCTGAGAATATTCACGACATTAGTCTTCAGTTATTGGATTTAAGTCTAATAGCTTATTCTAGATAAATGACAATAAGGGTTTTTTCCGTGTCATACATCATTCTCTGTAAATACCCCTCAACATTATTCACTTGTTTTTTTTAGTGTGAATTCATCTTTTATTGCGCAGATGAACCTATTGTCTAGTGCTAAATCGGGAGAGCCGAATGTTTTTTTTGTTGGTTTTTTTTTTATCATCCGTGAGAATCGGTAGGAATGAAACATGTTTTCATGAAACTTTTTCGAGCATGCGATATTCATATCTTTTTTTAAATCCATGTTCCATATTCCACATTCATACAAGTTCTATATTCCATGTGATTTTGAAAAAGAAATGTTTTTAACATAATGGTCAGTTTGAAACAAAATAACACAAATGTATAAGGACGTATAATTGACGTGTAATATGAGAAACCTACTAAAAAGCAAAGCTTGTAGGATGTTGGTTCCAAAAATATGATGTATTCTTTTAGTACAGTATATCAATGTCAAAAGTGACGTAACATGCAAAAAATACAAGATGTCGAGAATATTATACAGTTTACGGAATGTACAAAGTATTGGATGATGTTTGTGATTAAACTTATGGTATCAATGCTAAGAAAAGTAGCAATTTGATCAAACAAATGAAGTCATCCGAGCGAGGAATCATTTTGAGTATGCAAAAACTTTTTCAAGTGATCACGGCAAAATAATTAAACGTAACTATAGGATTTTAGAAAAATTGCTTTAAGATTTTGCTTAAAGGAACTTAATGAACTTGATTGCAACCGAACAGAATCTAACTCATTCCAGAAAGAAGGGCCGGTCGAAGTGATTGTCCTAAGGGCTAAAACTCTACGAACAGGGGAAAAATGATAGGATTCACTGTTTCTTGTAGGGTATATTTGTAAGTATGGATATCCCTGTTTTTTAACAAACATTGAGGAAAATATACTAGGAAGATCACCAGTATTCAACTTATACATAAAAAATTCCAACAAGGCACAAATACAAAATCAGAAAATTTTTAACAATTTTCTTTAAACAAACAATTCATTAGTGTGATCAAAAAAAATGTGCACGATTGATAATCCGCAAGGCCTTTTTCTGAATCAAAAATAACGAATCGATTTTAGTGTTTGAGCAATTCCCCCAGGCCAATATTCCGTAATTTCATGTAAGGTAATAATAGAGTTGTATAAAGAGAATGCAATATTGACTTTGGGATGAGATTTTTTCAGTTTGTGAAAAAACTCCAACATCTTTACACAACAATTTACATAAATAATGAACGTTTACCTTCCATGAAAATGTTACTATCAATATAAATACCTAAAAATTTTTGTTGCATCTATATTTGGTTTAACTGTAATCCGTTCATTAAAAACTAAACCTGGAAGGGATTCTATTGTTACTGAAAACCATATAATTAGTCTTATTTATATCAAGCGACAATTAATTTGCCTGAATCCACTCAAATACCAAGTTAAGTTTATTATTCAAAGAATCGAGCCAAACATAAGGATCTGAGTGAGAATAAAAGAGACTTGTATCATCTGCGAACAGAAGAAAAGACAGCAGAGAGGATGAGTTCCGGAAGTCATTGATATATAAAATGAATAAAAGAGGACCTAAGAGGGAGCCCTGTGGAACACCACAACAAATCGAGTTTATTTCAGAGTCATGATTATTACTGAAACAAAATTGAGTTCGACCGGTATGATAACTTCTGAACCACTCCAAAGCCTTTCCACGAATACCGTAATGATTTGATTTATACAGAGAATTTCGTGATCTATTGTGTCAAAGGCCTTGGAGTAGTCCAGAAACAGACGACTGTATGCGACTTTGTGTCTATAGCTCTTATAACTTTCTCAACCAATACTAATATAGCATGGGTGGTTGCATGTTTTTTTTTCCGGAACCCAAATTGATTATCAGCTAAAATATCACATTCATTTACAAATTTGATTAAATGATTATAAACCACCTTGTCAAGTAATTTAGAAAAGGAGGGAAAAAAGCGATATTGGTCGATACCGAGTAATTTCCTAGCTCATCCTCTCTGCCTTTCTTATAAATTGGGATAACTTTAGCAATTTTCATTCTAGTGGGCACAATACCTATTAATAAAGATAAATTCAAAATGTGAACTAATGGTGAAGTATTTCATTTACGATACGTTTCATGAGGTGATTAGAAATCCCATCATGACCTGTACTCTTCTTGGGGCTAAAAGAATTGACAATATCTAAGACCTCTGCTTCAAATACTGGGAGAAACAATAAAGACTGAGGATTAGAATTTAGTAGATATGAATGACAGGGTCTGTGTGCAGATGAAATATTGCGGGCCAGATTCGGACCAATATTAACAAAAAAAAAAACAACAACAAACAAACAAAGTTAAATGCTTCCGCAATTTCCACATCATCTGTTAAATTTTTCCCTTCACAAAGGATATTATCAATAATACCCTTATTTACAAGTTTATGAATAACACTATTTATTATATGCCAAGTAGATTTTGCGTCTGACTAAGTTGTGCTGTTCAAACAAAGAACAAAAAAAAAAACCATATATATATATATATATATTGTTTTTTTTGCTTTATGCAACAGGGATGTAAGAGTGTTCGGATATTTAATGTACTTCGATTTATTCAAAGTTGTATTACGTGATTTATATTTGTAAAACAAAGTATTTTTCCTGTTTGTGGATCTAAGTAAAGCTGTTGTTATCCAAGGTGAGCGCGGAACTGTTTTTGTAGTTTCCTCTTTGATTTCTCAAAGGGAAATGCGAGTGATATAAAGGTACCAAAATGTTCATAAATCTGTCATACGCATCATTCGGATCAGTAGAGTCAAAAACCTCATTCCAATCAATTTCGGATAAACTTTGTTTGAACAGGTGGATATTATGATCGGAGAATACACGTGATTGCGATAGATATTTACACACCTTTTATTTATGCGATTCGGGTATAGCAGAAATGGAAGAAACTATAACGGGAAAAGGATCTGCTATGGCTGTGTAACAACGATACATTGATCAACATAATTATGACTGTTTGAAAATATGTTATCAATCAGTGTTGCGGATGCTCCAAATCATCTTGTTGGCTTGGTAATACAAGGAGTGAAAGAGGATGATACCATAGTATCAAAAAAATCACTGGTTTTTGGGCTTACCATAATCAAGTAAGTCTAAATTAAAATCGCCAATTATATGCACGTGTTTTGTTGCGGAAATATGACGAATCTAAAATAATTTCTAAAATTGAGATGAAGTCAGAATTATCACAGTTTGGGAGCTTGTAATTTTCTCCCATTAATACATTGTTACCACCTGGCATACTTATATCAATATTTGACGCATAAGGTCTCACATGAAAGGACAAAAATATGGATGTTTGGGTTATGAACTTTGTTTTTTTCGATACCATAGCGACAAAAGTCTAAAGAATTCACTCAACAACTTAATTCACCATTTGCGCGTAAAAACTGAAAATTTGGTAGCATCACTGTCCATTGTTCTAATTCTGTCTTGTGTCTTGAATTACATTCAGGTCGCTTAACGTCAAATTTTGATATTACCGTTCATACATTGCAGATAAAAGCACCAAATTTGAAGAGATGACCCCTCAGGATCTACTCATTGATATTTGTGTAGGAGCCCCCTCTTTTTTTTTTCAAGGTATGAATGCTGAATTTCATTTTGCAAGAAATTTCGCGGACATGAAACTTTCGCAAATTTCGTGAGGAGCTAATATTCGCGAAAGCAAAATGCGCACGATTCTAAACAATGCATTTGATGCCAGTGGCAATTCGCGGAATTTTCATGCCTGCGAAAAAGACCGTCGGCTCTAATTCACGAAAGGTTAATGTCGCGAAAATAACACCGTATGTATGTATCTGGGGGAGTAAAGTAACAAAAAAGAGGTTCACATATGTTGTACCTTTTTTTTTTTCATTTTTCATGGAACTGGAAAACTTGAACCCAATCTTCATACATGGAGGTGCAATGGTTTTGATTGAATCATTTCTTTATTCAAGAAAATGTTTATACATAACCAGGTCAATTATCCCTTTAGATAATTGCACGTATACATCAAAAGTTACAAATCACAATTTTAACAACATACATAATAGAACAATTAATTACCAGTTTATGAAGAGAAAATGTTGTTGAGGTGTCACAGTATGATGTATGTCCCTAATATTCCCAGTTTAATTACGTATAACATGAAAGGGGCTTGGAACGTTTTCTAATGTCAATGGGGGTGGGAGATCACTGATCCTTGAATACCCCCCCCCCCTCCCGAACGGTTCGCAGCCCCCCCCCCCCCCTCCCGCCGTGTAACGGTAATTTCACGGAAGCGACCTGACTATTATATGAACATTGAATTGTACATCAAATGAAAGATGAGAAGCTGACGTTTCCATTCATGTGCATGTCATAAAGAAAATGTAAGATTTCGATCGATAAAAGCTACAAGGAAACGTGGTTTCGTTTCCGTTTTGTTTTGTCTTTTTTATGTGGGACACTCTGCATTGCATGATTTACAATACTGTCTGCTAAAGAAAAACTGCAGTGTATATACGTGTATATTGATTCTCGCGGTACCGCGTCGAGTCAAACTATTACGGCTCGTTCGAATTTTTTTTTTTCAGAGCCCGCTCTGCTCTGGTACGAAACCATTATTGTATGATTACTAAGACATGAGAGCACTTTGGGGCGAGTACGTCTCACAGTGTTAGTTATATGAAAGGTACTTTAACCTGAAACACAAACTAAGACAAGGAAATTCAGGGAAACTTTTGAGGTACCAAAACTATCTTTAAAGGACAAGTTCACCTTCATAGACATGTAGGTTGAGTGAATGCAGCAATATTAGTAGAACACATCAATGAGAGTTTGAGGAAAATCGGACAATCCGTTCAATAGTTATGAAATTTTGACGTTTCTGCTAAGTTACGGCTGGATGAGAAGACTACTATAGCTTGTGATGTAATATGAGTACACCTATATAAAGAAAGTATAGAGATTCAAGATATTCTTACTTTTCTCACATAAGAAAAGAACACTCGACTTCCGTGTCCCTCTTTCAGAAGTCAGGGGGAATAATATTACCCCTAACAAAAGTCAGTAACAAGACTTTAGTCGAAGAAATGTGCACTTTATACAAAAAATCAAGTTTCGTGAAACTCTCTTTTTATTTTCCTTATATCGCTGTACGCATGTGACATCATACATAGTAGTAGTCTTCTCCTCCAGCAGTGATTGCACAGATATTTTAAAAATGCATAACTTTTCAACGGATTGTCGGATTTTCTCCAAACTTTCACCGATGTGTTCTACTAATATTGTTGCCTTCACTCAATCCACATGTATATGAAGGTGGACTTGTCCTTTAAGATAAACTATATGACACCGACACAACATCAAACGGAAATAATGTAAGCTATCATACCATTTCTGTAAATCATTTTAAAAAAAGAAGAAGATAGAAACAGGAGATGAATTCAAAAAGTGGGAGAATTGAGGAAACGATATGCAATATAGTAATATAAGATTGTGGGGAAGACTAAAGATTACTGCCGACTGTATCACATAAAATTCGATACCATTGGATACCTATAAATATCAACAGAAGATAGAGAAAACAATTATATGTTTTTATATTGAAGAAACTTCCCACGGGAAATGAGAAAAATACCGAATAAGATGACACAAAATATGACAGGTGAACGGACAACGAATATCGAAGTTCACCTACAGATGGCGCCACCCACCACAACACAAGAATAATATGGAATATATTGACATCATAATTTCCTCCATCATTACACATATAATTGTCACTGTCATGTTCAGCACATACATATAAATAAAATAACTCAAACTCCTAACAACCTTATCCTCGGACTTTGCCTATGGGGCGCTATTCATTGCAACACAAGAGAGAGAGAGAGAGAGAGAGAGAGAGAGAGAGAGAGAAGAAAAGGGACAAAACTCCCTTAAATATTCATATTGATATAAATTAAATGATGATCCTTCAAAAACACAATTTCTCCATATATTTTATATATAAACATATCTATCAATTAATGCCTATGTTCTTGAAAGCAGATAGAAAAAATAAGGAAAAAAATAAGAGCCACTCACAACAAAAACACTTCATAATATACGGATTGTCCATCAGGATATAAGGACCAAAAAGCTCAGTTTCATCCATAGCCATATTCAATGCACTGCCAACTGAAACCGGGAGAAAAAAACAACAACAACCCTTAATAAATCTGACTGACTGCGTGGGGAGGTAAAATAAAACTGCTACTATATAAATCATTTCAGAACGCCATATTACAATCATAAAGAATCTTAAGGTCAACCTGAACACCAAAAGTTTATTGCAGTGACAAGGAGCAATGACAACGAGAACCTTGATGGTGACACTGATGCTAACGAAATATTAGATTGTTGTCATATCCGCAAAAATAAAAGAAAATAGCCTTTCACTTTACACATACAATATTTTGGACTCATTTTATGATTGAGTAAACACATGCAGTGTTTGGTCAATACATCTCGGTCATTCAGACGTCAAAACGAGTGGGGCCAAGCAAATATTCACACCAGTGATTCACAGGACAGTAATGTGTGACAAAATAATAGTGAATTAACACAATGCCTGTAGCACGCTTCATGCATAGTATATTATGTAGCACTTCATGACCAACATTACTCTCTTTAAACACTTTTATTGGGGTATTATGAATATCAACAGCAATCAACTAATACATCAAAACTGAATGAACACCATATGCTTCTGTTGTAATTAGCCAGAAGTATTAGATATGAAGTGATACTGATATCCAACTGTATGAAAACCAGTCAAATTCATGTAATATTATAGATTGGAGTTAAGTAGTGAAGCAAGATGAGGTATAGCTGACTGTTTATACCTCTGAGTTCTACAGAAAGGCTTCATGGAACTTCGTAGGCCTATATATGCATACTGAGTACAAAGATTCAGAATTTGCATATACTGACTGGCAGTGACTATCTAGGGAATGGGGGGGGGGGGGGGTCATGGGTCCAAGGTCAGGGGTCAAGATCAAAGTCAACTCCTCAAAAATTTTATTATTTCCCTCATGCAGGATGTTACATTTATTACCAATACAGATTTTCTTGGAAGTTTTTTCCCAAAAGGTCAAGGGTCAAAAGAAAGTGCTAATATGTATTTCTCTGAAGGTTTGTTTTTTCTTCTTATGTTACTGTAGTGTTTGTTTATATTTCTCATTTAAGGGACCCCTGTGTAAAACAGCGCTGAATAGGGTCATCCCTACATTGAAGGTCTGTTTTATGTTATATAATATATTTTGCTTGTATATCTTTTTAATGGCGGAAAATAAATAATTTTAACACAATACAACCACAGGTTTAGCAACTTTCTGTGAGACAATACGCCTATGGATGCTATTATACGCTCTTCAACTTTGTTTTGATGTTGCTTACATAAAAGTAAACATATCTTACACAAACAATAGCTTCTAACATCCCCTCATCGTTTGCGTCTTTTCCAAAATTTGACATTAGAGGAGACCTCCGGACTTTTTTTCAGACTCTTTGCATTTTAAAATCTATGAATGTTCAAACTGGGTCCACAGCTTCAGACTTATGTTGAGCAACAGTACATAACGTGCATAAATTCAGCATAGGTGAAAAAGTGGTATTGTGATAAAACTATGTTGGCACACTGCTGGAATGTGCGTATGTGTTGAGGGGTTTCATAACATTTGTCTGATCAAGGACCACAATAAATTCGACAAATCTATAAACGTCACTATCGAATTCAATGTACGTTGTGAAATTACAAGCATCATGTGGAGTGTCCCTGAAATTTTCAGGCATGACTGCACTAAAAATGACTTACAACAATTTCTTGTACATCCTATACTTACAACTTGTGTCGATGAACAAGCCGTAGATGCGGTCGTTACCAGGTGTGCTCAGATGAGTGCAATCGGCTCCATCTTGAAGGCTTTTACACATTATTCCTTCTTCACCCCATCTCGTCCAGTACACATACCTGAAGCAAAGAAAAAAAAACACGACACAAATTACTCCACATGGCCATCGAGTTTTACTGATAAATTACGTTTTCCACCATTTCTGACCATCAGACATGGTTAGTTTCAATGCCGAATATGAAACGTAGGCTACAAAGAAAGACACCCCCCCCAAAAAAAAAGAAAAAAAAAGAGAAGATAATCTTTAGCTTTTTAAAGATACATTGTTTGATCGTTTTTATTACTTCAACTGCTCCTGCTCCTTCGAATACTATTCCTTAAGGACGCTCTGTTTGCTTGCTTGTTTCTTTATTAAAGCGGCCTCTGCCACCAAGTAGAGAGTTTAAGGAAAACAAAGGAGCAATATCTGGAAAATGGGAAATTTGAAAACGAATGCATAGTGCTGACACAGTTTTTCACAAAGCTTCCTTTGGTACACGTGAACGTGTGTATCTATGTATTCATGTCAAATACCAAATATTAAACTCATGATACCTGATTATGGAAGCATAATGCGTGTTAATTCTTTAAGCATGTCTATATGTGACTGTGCATCACAAAACGAACAAAAAGTCGCACGCACTGATTTTGTGTGGGAGCTGAGAAAAGGTGAAATACGTCAACCTATCCAGTCTCGACTTTTACATATTTTCTGAAAGAGCAAGTCTTGTTTTACATTATACTAAAGTTTGGGATCATAAAACGAAAAGGAAATTTGGTTGTTAGCATTTTATCTGGAACACCTTTTGGTAGAATAGTTTGATGAGGTTTTTCTCATAGAGTCAGCTTTTCATTTCTTAAAAACACTGTCCATGCTCATCACTTTCAACTCCAATAACTTTAGAAGGGATGATGCTACTGCTTAGAAAGTTAGCATTGATTATTAACAGACTGTGTTGCTAAAACATACACACTTTCAGCTTAATCTGATAATCCATTCATTGTTGTTGCTCTGGTGGTTACTATCCTGGTTTTGCTCCATTCATCGCACAGGGAGGGCGGCTTGGTAAAGATTAAGCATTTGAATAGATCCTGTTCTTCAGAGCCCTCTTTTCTCAGTTCACACTTATCCAAATTCTTTCCAATATTAAGATAGGTTAGGAGAGTCCATTTGCATTGAGTTATATATCATTTGAAAGCTTAGAGTCTGCTCTTTCAGAATATGGCCTTAACTAAAAAATCCACGTCTGGCGACTTTTTGTTGGTTTTGTGGTGCAGGGTCACATATACATGCGCGTCATGGGGGGGGGGGGGGGGACGCCTGAAAAAAAAAATACCGCTTCAGTCTGCGAGCGACCTCAACGTGGGACGCTAAATAATTATTCGTTTTTATTATTGTTTTTATCGTTTTATTTTTTTTTTTTTGCACCAGGGACAAAATATATATATATATATATATATATATTGGAAATATAAAATCGCACCCCGGGCTCTGGCAGCACTGGTTTTATACATATCTATTTACAGTTTTTACTATTCATCGACTGTACTGTATCCGTACGGTACGGAGCACGTGCACACACTTTTGCGTGTTCGTGTACGTGTGCTACTATAAGGATGTAGGGTCTATGTATAGCACTTTACTTCTGACCAATCCAAATTGAGAATGCGAGCCTAAGTGCGAGCCTTACAAAGATTTTGCAGGGGCAAGCACACTATGATTTTGCCTCCCTCCCAATAATGAGAAATTCCCGACATGAAGAAATTTTCTTGCTTTTTTGACAGAAAAAACAGTTCCCCATAAAACTATTGCAAGGGTAAGCATATCGTTTGCTCCCCTCTCCCGCATGATTAGAATTCCCAAGATGAGAAGATTTCTTGCATTTTTGTGATAAAAAAAGGAAGGAGCTACCCTCCAACACCCTCCCCCGTCAAGTTCCATGTATTATTAAATGCCTACACAGTTATGTTGCACACGTGGAAACAAGGGCTTGGGATGCCGCGAGTTAGTCAAGCAGTTATCTTTTTCATTTTTTTTATAGAAAAAAAAAAAACAAAATTCACCAGAAGTGTGCACTAGAACGTTGAATTCAGGTCTGAAAATGCAAAATCTCCCTGTTGTGGGAGGGGATACTCTCCCCCGTTCGGTCGCTCCGCTCCCTCGCGCATAAATGCTATATTCTACCTTCTACCTTCAAGTTTTTGCCTCCCCCCCATCATGGAAACAGATCTACGCTGCTGGAATGGATTATGAATGAAAGGTTCATCGTTGATTACTGTGACAATAATCATTATTAGCAGGGGCGGATCCAGGAATTCCGTAAAGAGGGGGCGTGTTTACAAATTTTATTTCTTTTGTTTCAACAAAAAATAAAGGGGGGGGGGGCGTGCGCCGGTTGCGGTCCTCCCTGGATCCGCCCCCTGATTAGGAGAAATTTCTTTTAAAGAGCGATCCATATAGTATTCACTAAAAATCACGATACCAATTAACAGCCACTTATACTTTGTGTTTGGAAACATACCAACCAAAGTTCATTGAGACTTACTTGAATTGACATCATTTTTAAACGGCTTCTTGTGTTTCATGGTCGAACGCAATGCATTATATATTTTTTTTCTAATGAAAATGTGAAGTCCTAATTAATTATATGTCAATACAGCATTATGTGTTATATATTATGCATACATATATGATTATTACAATCTATTGATAGTCAAAAGAAATGAATACGAATCAATAAAGTATTTCTGAGTAAAAACAAAACAGAACAGTAAATTTGATGGTGTTGTTCATTGAAGTTGGTTAAGAATACTAAGAGAGGAATTGATTTCGGGACTTTAGGATGATTAATTTATGATATGTTATCTATATTTTAGTAATGTGTGTATGGGCATAGTGTATGGGGATTTTAGGAACACACTGATATATCATCAATAATTATAAGATATAAATGTATATGGGGCATTTATTATAATGATAAGATATATAATCAATCATTTCTTGTTAGTCAATCTATAAGGGCAGTAAACATGTTGCAGGGTGCCCTCTATATAAGTGTATTCTATCTTGTCCCCAGAACCTGTACGGTAAAAAAAAAAATCATATTGTTGTGTTCTGTTTTTTGTTTCTCATTTGTACATGTTCGTTCAAAAAAAAAAAATCCTTAAATCTCCCTCCGTTTGTGTGTGTGTGTGTGTGTGTGTGTGTGTGCTTGTGTGTGTGTTTGGAAGCGAGGGGGGGGGGAGGGAAGAGGGGGCATCGCCCCCCCCCCCCCTCCTACTTATTTTTATTTGAAGGGGGGGGGGGCAAAACGACTTCCCCCAAGTGGCCCATGTAACAAATAATTGATCAATTATTTAGAGACCAAAATGAACAATAAAGGCTCTTTTCTGCTGTAAAAGTTATCAATTTCATAACTGAAAATGCGATTTTGTTTCGCCCATAACGGGGTAAATAATACACTAGCATTATGCATTATTATATCTATACACTAATATTTACTAATCATGAGTAGATTTAGTATATAGATGGTAGCCTCGCGTCCTCGAGTGTGCCCCCTGAAACGTACCTTTAGTAAACCTTGTATTTTTCCTCTTCTTCTATAATTCTATACTGATGAGACCAAATTGTATTGTTCGAACAAGGCGATCACGTTTAAGCTTTTAATGAATGCATTTCAGACGAATGGCAAATTGAAAATCATAGTTCTTCGCAGTGATTTTGTGTACTATGTTTAATTTCCTAAAATTTGATTTCAAATGCTCCGTAAACGCGACTTTCTTTTTTTTTTAAAGTCACTACCCTGGGAGGGTGCATCCCCTTCCCATACTCTCCCCCGCTTGGTCGCTTCGCTCCCTCGCCGAGCATTTCATACCGTCACATAATGTACCCCCGTATGTTATAATCATAGTCCTTCACAGTGATTTTTTCACTATGTTTAATTCTCTAGGAATTCGCTTTTAGATGCTCTACAAATGCGAATTGTGTACTCTGTTTTTATTTTATTTTTTTGCTATTTTTTGTTATTTGCACCAGGGACAAAAACAAAATATATTGGAAAAACAAAATCGTACCCCGGGCTCTGGCAGCACTAAATTTATACATATCTATTTACAGTTTTTACTATTTATCGACTGTACTGTATCCGTACGGTACGGAGCACTTTTTGCGTGTTCGTGTACGTATGCTACTACAAGGATGTAGGGTCTATGTATAGCACTTTACTTGTGACCAATCCAAATTGAGAATGCGAGCCTAAGTGCGAGCCTTACAGTTGTAGCCTCATAAAGATTATGCAGGGGCAAGCACACTATGATTTGGCCCCCTCCCAATAATGAGTAATTCTCGACATGAAAAATTTTCTTGCTTTTTTGACAGAAAAAAAAACAGTTCCCCACAAAAATATTGCAAGGGTAAGCATATCGTTTGCCCCCCCCCCTCCCACATAATTATAATTTCCAAGATGAGAAGACTTTCATGCAATTTTTGTGATAAAAAAAGGAAGGAGCTACCCCCTCCAACACCCTCCCACCGTCAAGTTCCATGTCTTATTATATGCCTACACAATGATGTTGCACAAGTGGAAACAAGGGCTGAGATGCCGCGAGTTAGTGAAGCAGTTATCTTTTCGTATTTTTTTTTTATATTGTGTCTGGAAACATACCAGCCAAAGTTCATTGAGACTTGCTTGAAATGACTCATTTTTAAAAGGCTTCTTGTGTTTCATGGTCGAACGCAATTATGATACATTATATAATTTGTCTAATGAAAATGTGAAGTCCTATGTGTCAATATAGGATCGATTTATGCATACATGATTATTACAATCTATTGATAGTCAAAACAAATGAATACGAATTAATAAAGTATTTCTGAGTAAAAACAAAACAGAACAGTAAATGTGATGGTGTTGTTCATTGAAGTTGGTTAAGAAAAATAAGAGACGAAGTGATTACGGGACTTTATAATGATTAATTTATGATATGTTATCTATATTTTAGTAATGTGTGTATGGGCATAATGTATGGGGGATTTTAGGAACACACTGATATATCATCAATAAATATAAGATATAAATGTATATGGGGCATTTATTATTATGATAAGATATATAATCAATACTATCTTGTTAGTCAATCTATAAGGGCAGTAAACATGTTGCAGGGTGCCCTCTTCATAAGCGTATTCTATCTTGTCCCCAGAACCTGTACGGTAAAAAAAAAAAAAAAAATCATATTGTTGTTTTGTTTTGTTTCTTATTTGTACATATTCGTTCAAAAAAAAAATTCCCTTAAATCTCCCTCCGTGTGTGTGTGTGTGCTTGGAAGCGGGGGGAGGGCAGAGGGGGCACTTGCCCCCTCTCCCCCCCCCCCTATATATTTTTTGTTGAAGGGGGGGGGGGGGCAAAAGGACTTCCCCCAAGTGCCCCCTGTATCAAATATTTGATCAATTATTTAAAGACCAAAATGAACAATAAAGGCGCTTTTCTCCTCTAAAAGTCCTCTGATCTCACACCGTCACAAATGTGCCCCCTCCATCGAGATCCCCCCCCCCCAAACCAGAAGTGTTCCAGCGCGCTTGTGGGTGGATGTGTGTGCCACTTTATGTGTTTGATTAAACCATTACTAATTTTCACTTCCATACGTAAAGTACATGTAAATTTTCCGTGACAATTCGTATCCAATACTGAATACAAAAATAATATCTCTAGGCAAAATTACTAAGTATGATGTTTAAAATGATACTCTATCATTTTAACACCAGATTAAACAATTTCACATCCAGAATATGAGTACACTGTAAAGGTAATGTAGGAAAAATACTTTGAAAACAACTTATGGTTATGAATACGTGCCACTAGCAATGTATGTATACATGAATAATATGTGCAGTGTATGTTAATGTACACGATGATACAGGAATCAATATAGTCAAGGCGCTAATTCCTGTACGGGCCTTAATTAAGGAGTTCGTTCAACCCACCCCGCAGAAAAGGTTTGACCACACAGAGTGGTAGATGGGACCTCCAGGAACACCCCCAGGTAGTATGTGAGTCGAAATTGTGGTATCAATAAAATTTTACAGGCCATTTTAGTTGCGACAAGACCTTATTGTTCGAAAAAAAGTCTGCGCACGCCAAGACTACTACACGCACCACTAGCACTGCTACAGGCGCTAGTGCCAGTGATGCGTGTAGTAGTCTTAGCGCACGCAGACTTTTTCCTCGGCAAACAAGGGTTTTTGCCAGCAAACTCACTAGCTGAGGTCAGTGTAGTTTAGTTTCTAGTCGTTCTTATTTCGTGTATATTTTTTCCGAGTTGCAGCAAGCCGAGTGAGGTTGCATACCCAGTGAGTGTGACCCCAAACCGTTCGGGCGTCGCAATCACTTGGTATGCGCCTTCGCTCGGCTTAGCACAATAAAGTGGGCTTCTACACATGCGCAAGCTGCAACTCGGAGAGATGAAAACGAAATAAAAACGACTAGAAACTAGACTGGGGTCGGTTACGGCTGGCACTGAAAATTACAACATAATCACAGTTTTTTGCAGTTATTTCATGAATAATTCCTCAAAACACCGTAAAACCATATATATATATATATATATATATGTTGCTAGAGATGTCAGCAAAACAATGGGATACATTGTAAGTTAAAATATTGTGCATGGTTACCATGGTAACCAGATGTATACAGGTGATTGAAAATCCAAAAGATGCCTCCAACTGCTGCAAACTTTGGTATTTTTTGTTCAGTTTTTTTTTGTAGATAGGTGAATTAAAAACAAATATTTCTATTGATTATTGTTCAAAAAAAGTTTTTTTCTGTTGCCATGGCAACCAGTAATATCCAATCAGGATTCAGCTGTCAATACTTAAGAACTAATGCCCATATTTTCAAAAAGCTCAATAAGCATGTCATTCTGCATAATTGTACCATTTACCGTACTTTTAACACATATTTGACTTCAAATTACAGGCAAATTTTTGTTTCCAGCAATGTATTGACACAAAATTCCCTTCAAAATCAATGTTAATACAGAGAGCAAAGCCGACGAGAAATGGTTATTCGAAACAACCTTGGAAAAGAGCAGAAGAAAGCAATTGATTGTTCTTGTTCTTAAAGGAAATTTATTCAAGAATGCAGATAAATTCCTTTCTAAAGAAGGAATATGCACGTACACTGCATTATCCATCAAAGGGTTAAAAATAGAAAATAAAATGAAAAGTCATGACATGTAAATTTGTATTAAAACGTGCAGTAATGAATTAATGCTATTAAGGAAAGAATGAGGGAAAATCTTAGGGGTCCTATCCATTTTCTCCAGGTTAACTTTGTAGTGTTGAGGTGGGTAGTTTAACCCTATAAAGCCCAAGGGGGGGGGGGGGCACATTGTGCCCCCTACCATATCTTCATTTTCCGCTCCTAAACCCTTTACCCGATTTCAACCAAATTTGGTGGCTTTTACGTCTAAAATCTTATTACAAACATTTTGATATATAATTTAGGTATGTCCGATATTCCTGTTTGCTATGGCAACCGTAAACTGACAACCACGTTAGTCAGATTTTGTATGATTTTCTGTTTCAATTTCAGTTAACAATATAATTATGGATGAAATTGGGGTTTTGTTGGCTATAGTTTGCTAAAGGAAAGAAATGTGAAGTAATTATGGTTGAGAATTACCCTGAAATGGTCTTCTTATTATTTCCTTTATTTTCTACAATTTTATTATAACATAGGCATCAAACAATAGATATAATAGAAATAATCGAAAATACAGCATTTTTCACAGATTACCTTTTTATTTTGTGTTATCTTCACGCAAGCTTTGCCTGGAATATCATTTGTTTATCATAATATCAATCTGTAAACTTAAAATTTCAGTATTTTGGAAATATGAAATGTGATACAAATACATGCACCCATTCCAAGCAATACATAATAGGTTTCATATATTTCTTTATATTGTAATAAATTACGCCCCCACATGTTGACCTTGAGAAATTTCAACCATAACAAATAGTGAACGTTAACTTGCTCTTCCTTTGTAGTAAATATGAAAATGATTAATATAAAATAACAACATATTTACTGGGGATAAAGAAATAGAAAGAAAAAACATGATTTTAGCATATTTTCTATGTATTTTTTATATTTTGGGAAATAGTGCCCTCAGTGGTTAACCTTGAGGAATGTTTGGTCATGTAGAGCATGAGTTGCTCTACCCATGTGCCAAATATGACGGTCATATATCATATGATAAAGAAGTTATGTAGGGGGCACGATGTGCCGCCCCCCCCCCCCCCCCCCCCCTTGGGCCTGGAAGGGGTCAAAATAGCTTGGGCTTTATAGGGTTAAGACCTGACCTACAATGGGTGATCATGAGCACGTAAGACAAAATAAACAAACGTGTCTGGATTCCAGATATTTTTTTTTCACTTTATCCTACTCTGTTGTGGCAAACTTATAAATGACTGTGGAAAATAGAAAGTTATCTGAGCCCGAAATGTCCTTAAAATACCCTGATCCACAAATAAAATTGTTGAACAAAAACGTTACAAAACTTGTACTGTAATGCATAACAAAGTACTGAAAGTCAGTCACACTGTGAGCTCTAGTAACAGGCATAACAAGAAATTCATATCTAACAAAGAACTGTCGATTCGAACTTGGTTATGAAATATCACTATAAGTTGTCCAAATAATGATACCCTATATCGACAGAATGAATCAAATTTCGTGCACTTACAGTCCACGAAAAGCACAAAAAATGTATTTAAACTTTAGATATAGCCTATAACAAACAGAATGATTCAAATTTCGTGTACTTACAGTCCACGAAAAGCACGAAAAAGTATTTACACTCGAGATATTTTTTTTTTCACTTTTATCGCACGCTGGTGTGGTACAAACATAAATGCTGATGGTATATTTGAGACAGAAAGTTGTCTGATTGTCTGAATTGCCTGACCCTCAGACGTCCTTAAAATACCCTGATTCACAAATACCTCGATCCACAAATAAACTTGTTGAAAATAAAGCTAAAATACTTGTATATATATATATATATATATATATATATATGTATAACGAAGTACTGAAAGTCAATCCATCACACAGTGAGCTCTAGTAACAGGCTTAACAAGAAATGAAAAATTGAATTCATATTTAACAAAGAATTGGTAATTCGAACTTGATTATGAAATATCACCACAAGTTGTCCAAATATATATAGCTTACCAACGAAAAGAACGCTTTTAATTCCATTGATGGATAATGCAGTGTACGTGCATATTCCTTCTTTAGAAAGGAATTTATCTGCATTCTTGAATAAATTTCCTTTAAGAACAAGAACAATCAATTGCTTTCTTCTGCTCTTTTCCAAGCTTGTTTCGAATAACCATTTCTCTGTAAATATATACTCTAAAAAGCTAATATCAGAATATCGTCGGCTTTGCTCTCTGTATTAACATGGATTTTGAAGGGAATTTTGTGTCAATACATTGCTGGAAACAACATTTGAATGTAATTGAAGTCAAATATGTGTTAAAAATACGGTAAATGGTACAATTATGCAGAATGACATGCTTATTGAGCTTTTTGAAAATATGGGCATTAGTTCTTAAGTAATGACAGCTGAATCCTGATTGGATATTACTGGTTGCCATGGCAACAGGAAAAAACTTTTTTGAACAATAATCAATAAAAATGTTTGTTTTTAATTCACCTATCTACAAAAAAAAAATAATCTGAACAAAAAATACCAAAGTTTGCTGCAGTTGGAGGCATTTTTGGGATTATCAATCACCTGTATACATCTGGTTACCATGGTAACCATGCACAATATTTTAACTTACAATGTATCCCATTGTTTTGCTGACATCTCTAGCAACATATATATATATATATATATATGGTTTTACGGTGTTTTGAGGAATTATTCATGAAATAACTGCAAAAAACTGTGATTATGTTGTGATTTTCAGTGCCAGCCGTAACCGACCCCAGTCTAGTTTCTAGTCGTTTTTATTTCGTTTTCATCTCTCCGAGTTGCAGCTTGCGCATGTGTAGGCCTAGAAGCCCACTTTATTGTGCTAAGCCGAGCGAAGGCGCATACCAAGTGATTGCGACGCCCGAACAGTTTGGGGTCACACTCACTGGGTATGCAACCTCACTCGGCTTGCTGCAACTCGGAAAAATTATACACGAAATAAGAACGACTAGAAACTAAACTACACTGACCTCAGCTAGTGAGTTTGCTGGCAAAAACCCTTGTTTGCCGAGGAAAAAGTCTGCGTGCGCTAAGACTACTACACGCACCACTGGCACTAGCGCCTGTAGCAGTGGTAGTGGTGCGTGTAGTAGTCTTGGCGTGCGCAGACTTTTTTTTCGAACAATAAGGTCTTGTCGCAACTAAAATGGCCTGTAAAATTTCATTGATACCACAATATCGACTCACATACTACCTGGGGGTGTTCCTGGAGGTCCCATCTACCACTCTGTGTGGTCAAACCTTTTCTGCTGGGTGGGTTCAACGAAGTCATTTTTTCTGGGTCCCTGCGCCTGGACTAATAAATCAACTAAAAAAAAATCGCAGGTTACATTTAGTGTGAAAACGCACCCCCCCCCCCCCCCTTGAAAAAAAAGCTGGTGACGCCCCTGGTATCAAGCTGTAAAAGACAATTTACATAGAGCAAACCAATGCTGCTGTCATTGTGAGTGTGCGTATGTGTTGTGTATGTCTGTCTGTCTCTCTCTCTCTCTCTCTCTCTCTCTGGGCTTGTGTGTGTGTGTGTGTGTGTGTGTGTGTGTGCGTGCGTTTTTGTAGTGTTTAGGTAGTGTTCGTACTCAAGCACTATCGATTCGGTGTAGCATACATTATTTGATTGAACAATGGAGACCACATAAACTTTTACATTTTTCTTGTTCTTGCGTGACGCCAGCCTTTGTCTCAAGTATATTTTGCACATTCCAACCTTTTCGCTTTTGATATATAAATTATAGTCACACAGTAGACATATTCACAGACGGCATTCCGGAAGACCAAATGCCCTGGCCCTTTAGTAAGTTAAACAAGACTTAGTGCAGAAATAAAAAGGTGTCGCTTTTCTGAATTTCCTTGGGCTTTTTGATTGATTGATTGATTGATTCAATAACTGAAACTGCACCGGTCTTACGCTCGAGACACAGTAAACAGTTCCAGCATATTTATTTTCATATTTCACTTGAGATCCATTTCATCGAGATACATTAAAAAAGAATACAAACCAAATAAGATGCAAAATATGTTATAAATCGGGTCATGGACAGAAAGTGTGTCAACGTATATAATGAACGTAAGACAATTCTCTATAACTTGTGAAATATGATGGAACCGCAAAAGCAAAGCTTGTAAACGGAGGTTCCAAGAAAATATACCAGTCTAAATTTGATATGCATTCAATGGAGATAGGACACAAAGTAATAATGACGAAACTATATAAAAACTAAATTATCAAGGTACAAAGGAAAAAGGAAATATAAGAGATGAAAAAGAAATTGAAAAAAAAGAACCTAAGGAATAAGAACTGAATAAAAAATTTAATATAGCATATAGATACACAAGTATATGCACGCACATATCTAGAATCAAATTCATAACGAGTTCAATATGTTACTACTGGTACGGATGCAGTGATTATATAATGGGAGCATAAACCAGAGGTAAACAATCATAAACTGCAGGTTGATTCATCATACATTAAATGAGGCTACTGTAGATAACATATTACAGAAAATTTCTAATCAGGCAGGTCATATTAATTTATTAACTTTGATTTCAATTTTTGTTTAAATATAAACATACTAGAGCTATTTTGCAGGTTATGTGAAAAGCTTTCAGAAATAACCTTGGGGAATTTTATATCAATGATATATAAACTATGGAAAATCTGTCAGACGTGCATTGTGACGAGTGAGATTTGTAATGATACACATTATATCATGAAATTAACTAATAAAGGAACTATACGTGTGTGGAGGGAGACTAATCGCTTCATTTAGTCACTGTCTTCATAAACTTTCTTGTTAAGAACATCCCAATAGATGCCGAATTTTCAACATTAGTTTGGAAATTTTGGCCAATTATGAGTCAGAACATCTGATTTGTATCCTTACTAATGTATCCCATTTCAGTTAAAATGAACATATACCAATCGAGCCCGTCCAAGGAGAACTGATCCTTTTCCTTAAGTCCTGACGAATCATGATATTTTATCCATGACATATTATACGAAGTGTGTTGCAGTTCTTAAATTAGAGCGTCACTGCGCGTTTGTCAGGTCACTGCCTTGTTTGAATGAATTAGCCTGCTGGCAGACCTGTCTCCCCATTTTTATTTGTCTTACTGTTGGCTAAAAGTGAGAGAGAGAGAGAGATTGAAAGAAATATCACCATATATTCTATATGTAGTGCTATTTCCTCCTTTTAGCGAGAGAGAGAGAGAGAGAGAGATAGAGAGAGGGAGAGAGGGAGAGAGGGAGAGAAAGACAGATAGTCCCGTCAGAAGAACTCCATAAAATGTCGATCTATGAAACCTTTGAACCGTTGTAAGGTAGTGAAAGGTATTTATACCCGTTGTAAAGTACAAAAGCAATGGCATTCCCGCCAGGGAGTTCCACTACATCCGTCTCCTCCCCGTCTGGATCAACTGACATCTGAGTGAGCCTGGTTTTGTACATCACGTAAAGCATCCTTGGTGACTGAGTTATAGCGATTGCACGTACTCCGCCTGGAAATGATATGAAGTGATCAACAAACAATAATATTACATTTGATCATTATTTTATCAAATTATTGTAACCTTTAAAAAGCCATGTTGTTGGTTTTCAACGCATTAATCATAATTGTTTGTTTTGTTTGAAATTTCAGATCTTTAATCAGATTTCTGCATTGAATACATTACAAATGACATAGTCACTTTTTTCCATTGATCAGAAGCGATGAGACGTACAAGTAGTACATCCAAGCGCAAAAAGATCTACAGTAGTCTGGTAATAGAATTAAAAAGGAATGTCGATTTCAGCTTATTCAAGATAAGGCAAGACTGTGGTTTGACTTTAATATTCATGTTAATATTTGCTGGTTAGATTGGAACGCAAGAAAGCTCTATAGTCATAACAAAATGATTTGATGAGACGGCAGCCTGAAAAAAAGAAAGAAAATGAAATACATATTTATAACGTATATCTTATGCGCAACCCGATAGGAAAGTCAGACTATCCGTTATTCTTGCGTTGGGTTGCGTTAATCTTAGTATTATGTATGTATATATATTAAAATTGTATATGGAAAGTGAGTGCTGGTGCATGCGTGAGTGTTTGTTCAGCAATGTCAATTGCATGTGAATCTTGAATAGATTCGCGGAGTGCGACCTTAAATATCAAATGTTTGAAACATTTTGTGATTGAGACTATTGGGTATCGACTTATCACAATCATTGTACGTGGTGTACTCATTCATAATGACTTTAAAATAGTGATGTGCATGATTATATTAACCAACACATCTATATCGTATCGCCAGGCCATAACGTGGACCTGGAGAAGGTGGAGGTTCTAGACCGGGAACCTCGATACTTTAACAGGGGGGTTAAGGAAGCAATCTACATCAGGGCTTACCAACCTTCTCTCAGCAAAGACGGGGGAGGAGGGGGGGGGGGGAGGTACAAACTTCCGAAAGTCTATGATCCGCTTATTGACTGTCACGTGATCAAGGCAAAAACGAGTCATTCTGCTGATGAAGGCTGTATAGCGCCAACAGCTGAAAATTCCGGAGGTAAGATTAAATGTTTAACAGCATTTTTTTCTTTCTCTGTTTTAGAAGGAAATATAAGATCCCATTGACTTGGTTAATAAACGGAGACAATGGAATGTATGGACTATAGAGATTAGAACCAAGGGACTTATTGAAAAGCATGAGCAGTGTTTTTAAGAGTATGCTCTTCGAAGAGAAACATTAAGTCCCCCAAATTAAACGATTCGAATATTGCTTTTGCGGTAACTGAGAAACAAGTAAGATTAGGGATGGCTCCTCCTTTTTTCCCCCTAAACCGAGGAGGGGGTGCCTGCGACACAACCTAGCCGGAGCCTACAACCCGGCAGTTCGGAAGATTCCTCGGCGCTTTCCGAAATTCCCCGACCCTGTTACCGGTCAACAACCAATTGTCGCCAAAGATCAGACGGCCTGATGAAGCGTCCTGGAGAGGACGTGAAACGTCGCTACTCCAAATTACAAGTAAGTCCAGTTGACCAGATTTACTGATATAGTTCATGAGATACTTTACCTGGATGACTGAGAACATTCACAGACATATTTAGAGCATATAGCATTTATTTTAAAGATAGATCTGGCTCTCTAAGAGTTTGAGCATTTGACTTGAGTTGTGACATACTGTGATTACTGAAGTGTGTCGATGTGCTTTGTCTTTTGTCATCATTGAACGACGTGCTGCCAGGGTGGCAGCATTATTTTGCTTATTGTGTTGTTTTTTCTCTCTCTCTTTTGTTGAAAATGTTCCAAATTACTTGTTGATTTGGCTGACTCCCCCAATTTTTTGAACTGTGGATTCCAAGTTTTGCGTTTGGGATTGGTATAGTTTATTGTTTTCTCTCTTTCGGTGAAAATGTGACAAATTGCTAGGTGATCTGGCTGACTCCCTCATTGTTTGTGTGCTTTGTTTTGTACTTTTGTGTTATTAGTCTTTCATGGAATATAGTACTTTGAAAGAGAACTGTATTTGTAGTATATGTAATAAGGCTCATTTTTTCTATCTGTTTAATGCATCTGCAATGCATTGTATTGTTTCCTTTGTGTGCATTTACACTAGGACATGCAATTTAGACTCTGGGCTCCTATGTACTTTCCTTTTGATGAAATAAACTAATATCTATCTATCTATCTATCTATCTATCTATCTATCTATCTATCTATTGATCTAAAGTGCAGCTGTGACATCTGGACTGCTACTGAAGTTTGTTCATCGTGTTATATCAATCCTAGTTCCTTCAGCTAAGTTAGTAGAAACCACAAATCTAACTTCGTTCATTCTTCCTGTAAGATCAAGCAATTCAAAATTAGGAACATAAGGATATTGGTGCACAATAAAAGGGGTCTTAAAAGCCAGATATTGATTTTTTGTTTGGTTGGTTTTTTTTTAGTTACTAAAACCAACATGAATTCGAAAACTAGTTTTAGGAATATGTAGGCCTAATGATGTTAATTATTCTTTGTGTTTAACGAAGTCATTCACAACACAATTTCAAGTAGGTGTTGGTGATTGGCATTTTCGACTTTATCTCATAAAGTTGCAAATCCATCTTAAAATATGTATTTTACACCATGTCTCTGTGAATGCATTTTCTTTTTGAACCCATCCGTACGTGTGTGTGCGCGGACGAGCAAGAGGTACATTATGGGGGTTCTATCTTATTTCTCGCTTTATTTAGTCAGATACTGTGGTTGTAAAAAATGACATTGTGGGAGTATTTTGTCTATGGGAAAAATAACCGAGTACTCCCACAAGTACCTAATTTGGAATATGCGCGTGTACGTTTGTGTGAGTGCGTGCGTGTGTGTGTGTTTGTGTGTGTGTGTGTGTGTGAGTGTGTGTGTGTGAAAATGTTTTTGAAACGAGAGCTTAAGTATTGTTTTGTTTTCTTTTTCTTTTTATTAGTACAGTGTAGTTATCAGTGGTGAAGGCAATATAATGTGTCATTGGCCGAGCGCGGGGAGGAATAAGTTTTTGGTGATGTAAAAGTTATAGGATTTTGTCCGCAGCTAGGAGTTTGATGAGTTTTGTTTGGTGAATTTGAATGGGTATTTGGAGCAGTATTTGGGTGCGGGCGGACGATTCTTTTCTGCATACGGCCATTACACGATTGTATGTTGTACGTATCAATCAACATTTGGAAGTCGTTTCCATTAGGAAGGAAGGTGGTATCGCTTCGGGTGTATTTTGTGTGCGAGGTGTATGTGTGTATGTGTATTTTTGGTGTTGGTGTGTATGTGTGTTGGTGTTTGGGGTGTATGTGTGTGGTGGTTGTGGATGTATGTGTTTGGGGTTGTGGTGGGGGTGTGGGATAGGTTTGAGTGCATCGGGGTTGGTGGGGATGGGGATTTGATTTTCAATGAAATTATTTCATTCTAGTTTTGTATAACGTATTTTTGTTGCTTTTTTATGTATATACCCTTGTATATATATATATATATATATACCCTTATATACTCGATTTACAATCGAGTTGTTATGTTGAAGAGAGATGATTTACAGTATAAGTATACCATAGTCAAAGATATAATCAATATATATATATATTTTTTTTGTACATGTCAATACTTTCTCGTGAAGAAATGGTCAGTAGGATTGATTTATAACCGAGTTGTTATGTTTGAAGGGAGATGATTGGCAGTATAAGTTGGTAATGGATTTGTCTTTTGAATGGCATTTGTACCGTTTTTATGTTCATGTTACACCCAGAATGGGTTGATTTATGATTGATTTGAATGAAATCAATAAAATATCATTGAAAAAAAGTGTGTGTGTATGTGTGCGTGTATGTGTGTGTGTGTATGTGTGCGTGTATGTGTGTGTGGATGTTTATGTGAATATTTGAGCATACAAGGTGTAATACACGCCTAATAGTTGTGAGTACCCTTGTGTATAACTTGTTCTGGATCCTTCTCCTGAAGACAGGAGCGCCAAACGTCAGAGTTGGTAAACCAATAGAGCTTCCTGTACTTTGTGTCATACGCTACGTCGATAGGTCGTTCCGTGATAAACACGGTGAATTCAAGTCTTCCAAGGTCAGCCACCAGAATCCGCTGGTTCTTGCGGTCGGTGACGAACATCCTCGGAATAGCTATTGGGACAAAAATGCCAATTGACATTGACATAGAATGTTTTCGAATAAACGCAAACAAAGTAAGACTGACCACATGTGAATATAATCTGTTAGTGGAATATTGAGCAAACCCGGCTTCGATATCGCGATGGAATCTCATTTTCTTTGCTCAATTTCATATCAAAAAATTATGTAGAATTAAACAGATAAACAAGACCCATCATTTCCTTGATCCATCTTGATTCCTTTTAAGACAATGATTATACGAGTGACATTTGCCAGGAGTAAACTCTACATGTAGGGCCTACATGTAACAGGTACAACTGTATGTCTAATGAACAGGGAGATTTGTTCACTGAGTCCAAGAACATTTTTATTTTCCTGACGCGCGGTAATTAATCACAAAATCAAGGAAAAAAAAAACTTTCTGAAAGACTACTGACATGATATTCAAACAAGGTATTGATTGTTTCAGCAGACAGTATTTGTTTGCTTGTTTTTGCTTTGACAATCATTACGTTTTTCAACGAATTCAACAAATTGTTATGGAAATAGCTCTTGATTCCTTTATACCCGTTCTTGTAAACATAAACATTTACATGTTAACTTCATCCACAAATGTTTTCATACCTTGACACGAAATATACATTTTGTACCACAGATGTTACGTGTAATTATGTGTTATATTTTCCATTCTATTTCCTTCCTTGCATTCCTATTTACTGCGGGATGCAATAATTTCATATAGATCAAAAACAAGAAATCGAGAAATGAGAACAATGAAAAAATGATCAAAAATCTTCTTCAAAATGAAACTGGTTTTGAAATTTCGAGGGTTAGTTAGTACGCACCTCGTTTTAACAAGAACAGTTGATCGACTATGGTGTGTTTGGCTTTCATTTTATTAATTCCATTTTTTTTTTAAGTTCGAGGCACTTGGTTGCAGAAGTTGAATGCAAAAACGAATGGCGGTCTGATTCCAACTTCCTGTATTTGGGAAATAGTCACGCATTATCTAAAATACACACAGACACACAGACACACAGACACACACAAAATGCATGTTGGCTTGGTTGGAGGGAGGACTTTCGTTCCCTACATTTAGAAATAAAGTCGGTGGACAGCCTGACAGACAAAGATGTGCGGTAAGATCCTAAAATGGCATTCAAACGTTCCATCCTGCATATTTTTAAAGAACCAATAGGCTCCCGTATTCCTTGAGAAATGTATTTCATTTCTGATACAGGACTAAAAGTCAGGAAACAAAAAGTGTTTTTTTTTTTTTCAAATTCATGAAATTCTTCCGCTGAGACGTTTTCATGCAACTGATTGATAAATTTCCTTACAGCGACGTAGATAGCCACTGAATTGATCAGTATTTAATAGTAGCCAAGACAGAAATCATGGGACCACACACTTGAGCAGGATTCGAACCTACGACCTCCTGATCTCCGGACAGGCGTCATCTCCAGCAGGCCACCGAGGCTCCTCCCAACAGCAAGTGTTGGTTCTAATCGTTATACAGCATGCAGCGGGCACCGCGTAATTGGCTACTATTGGCTACCATTAAACACTGATCAAGTGTGTGCTTATTTACGTCGATGTAGGATGATTTCACAATCACTTGCATGAAAACATCTCGACGGAAGAATTTCATGAATTTGAATAATTACGTGGTGCCCACTGCATGCTTGGTATAAGGATGGGAACCACCATTTGCTGTCGGGCGGAGACTCGATGGTCAGGTGCTATGGAGATGACGCCTGTCCGGAGATCAGGGAGTCGTAGGTTGGAATCCTGGTCGAGTGTGTGCACCCATGATTTTTTGTCATGGCTACTATTAAGCATTTATCAATTCAGTGACTACTAAAAACAAATGTGTCTTCATTTACAAATTCATCGGCAGATTGCTATTCGCTACTCAAAAATATTTAATTCCATCTCACCTGTTTGGTAGTTCGACCCGTTATGGCCCGATAAACACAGACACGAGTACATATCCACATAGTCCTGACAAGTTCTTCCATTCAGACAAGGGTTGCTATCACATTCATCAATATCTGTAAATTGAGAAATGTAGATTAGAATGTATCATCTTATCAATAAACAAAGAAAAAGTCAACGGAGCGTACATGCAAAAACTTAAACGCAAAAGCATACACTTTAAACGGAAAGCAGAATATTAGCCCCGAGTTTTAATGGCCCATAAAAAGATTCTCATCTTAGAACCGAATAGATTTACACGCTTTCGACAGTAAAAGCCTATAATGTAATAAGAATACTCAGTTATACAAACCACCAAATAGGTAGCATATTAGTAAAGTAGCATGAATGAGTTTTAGTTATTCTAATCATTTAAGAAAATATTGGGACAGAGATAAGTTTTTCTTCATCGTGTTCATTAACAAATTTCTTCAGCAGATTGCGTGCGACTTGCAAAGAACAATTTTTGCTACCCGGAGGTCCCCGCAGATGACCCGCACATGACAGTACCTTGCAAGTATCCCACCCGTAGTTACCCGGAGTTGAGCACGCAAGTCAAGCACGCAGGACAATTTTTGCAGGCGGACAAGGATTTTGGCAGTTTCGCATGCGTCTTTCTTGCTGGATCCGTGCTACTTACGCTTTACTTTGGTCCATTCCGTTTGACATGCGTGTAGGCGCATGGATGGAGAGTGAGGGCTGACAACTCAGTGAAGGAATTCCTCTGAAGGAATTTGATACGGCAGATATCCCACAAAATGCCATGCAGATGACACGCGCTTCCGACGCAAAAGCATAAATCCAAGGGTAACTTACGTACTTCAAGCGAGTCAACTGCCCGTGACTTGCGGCAGCTACGGGCCTCCTACTGATGTTCTGCGTGGACCACTGCGTTCAATCCCCGCGACTCATCCGGAAAAGTTTTGGTTATGCTCAAAACTTGGCTGCGGGTGAATCGGACTTGCGTGCGCACCTCCGGGCAACTGCGGGCGAGATACGCGCAATGTACTGTCAGGTGAAGTCTAACTGTTAGGAGGTCCGGGTAGCAAAAAATAAATAAATAAATAAATAAATAAAAATCCCCGCAAATCAACCCACAATGCTTTCCCAGACACGACGGGACAAGGCCTCGAATATGTTTAAAACTCGTTCCGGGCGAGTCGCGGGGGTTTGCCCGCAGAGGTACGTAGAAATAGGAGGCCCTTATCGGCAGCACCTCGCTAGCAACTCATACGAGGGTACTTCGCAACTGCAGCGCAGGTACTTCGCAGCCCCCGTATGTCGCTCGTACCTGAAAACGGATCGGTTTCGAGGCTGTCACGCACGTCACACGGAATACATGCAAGTAGCAGATAAGTAGCACGCGTCTAGCAGATAAGACGCAAGTACTGAATTCGCCAACATCCTTGTCCGCCCACAGAAAATGTTCCTGCTTGCTGGAAAATCCCTACTCGCTATAAGCCCGAGTAGCTTACCCGGAAAGGTGTGAGAGGGGTGTAGAGCCCACTAATGTCAAAATCGCCTACTAATGTCAAAACACGTATCCGGGCACTTACCCCCTGGGCAACTACCCTCCGGATAACTACCACCCGGATAATTACCCTCCAGGTCTATTCCCCCTTAGGGCAACAACCCCCCGGACAACTACCCTCCTAGGGCAATCACCCTCCAGGGCCATTACCCCCTAGGACAACTACCACCCGGTCATCTACCCTCCTAGGGCAACTACCCCCAAGGGCAATTACCCTTAGGACATCTACCCCCTGGATAACTACCCCCTGGGTAACTACCCCTGGATGACTACCCCCCGGATAACTACCCCCCAGATAACTACCACACGGATAACTACCCCCCGGATAACTACCCCTTGGATAACTACCCCCCGGAGAACTACCCCCTGGGTAACTACCCCCCGGATAACTACCCCCAGGATAACTACCACCCGGATAACTACCCCCCCCCCCCCGGATAACTACCCCCCGGATAACTACCACCCGGATTACTACCCCCCCCCCATAACCATACCCCGACCCCCCCCCCCCCCCGCCCCCTCCTGATACTTACCTACTGGACAACCCTCCACCCTTTGTAATTTTTCCATAAGTTCATAACACCATATCAGAAGATGCACCTTTCTCTTACACTGTCATCATTTACTCTTTTGGCTTGTCATTTTCTACCGTTATAACACATTAGAAGATAAACATAACAAAAGGAGAGTTGATTTCACTGCAATTCATATTTCCTTAACATTAGCGAGGGATCCTTCGATATAAAGCCATAATTTCTGATAGGATCCGGGCACGGTTTTATGAAGTCAGTCCTGACAAGCTGTCAGTTCCACACAATTACCAATCGTTGTAGGTCGATCAAAGCAGGTCCATGGTAACAAGTCGGTGACTCGAGCTTATCAATCAAGCAGAACCCATGGTTTTATTGAAATTATTAGAGACTAACAAGATGTCATAACTGGCAACTTTTATCAAACGGTGCCCTAATCTGTCATAAGAGTAAGATTACAGCTTGTTTTACATACAAGTAGAATTGTGCTAGTTTTCAAATTAAATGTCCTCGACACTTTAAGGGGAAATCCAGTTCAAATTAAGTTAGTCTGATTAGAAAGAGTAAAATATTACGAGTTTAACGGTATTTTTTTTTTTTACAAAACACCCCTAGTTGTTAACGAAGTCTTTTGTCCTGCATCCTCTTTTTTAATAGATCTATAGAGAGTTGTAGTTGACAGAATCCTTTTCACATTATAGGGCTGCTCTGTTTTATCCTGGCCATTTCAAGAGTATTTTTTTCACAAAAACTTGAATCCGTCTTGGAATAACATGCTCATTTCGTAAGGGGTTTCTAATTTTCTCACCCAAAAGATGTTTAAAACCTGAAGTTAGGTCTCGACCAAAACCAGACGATATATAGTGAAAAAATGTTTTTTTTTTTCAATTCAAATAGCAAATGAGAAACGTAATTTTCTGGGGGAGAGTTATTGTAAGAGGGGTGACTGTTTGGAGCCTAATTTTAATAAGGAGTAATTGTCAAGGGAGGTAATGCTCTGCGGTGATCATACCAAGGAGGTGACAATCTCTTCCCACATTCTTGATATACTAGTTGTTAATGCCCAATGATGCAGTAGGGCAATCCTGAAATGAGCGTTAACGGTATAACAGTAAAATAGTTACAAAATTGATGAAACAATGCAAAGAAAGCAAATTAAGACAGAGACGAAGAACACAAATAAAGATACAGTGCACTCCCGTTACAACGAACACGGTTATAACGAAATTTCGTTATAACGAAGCAAAACTTCTGGTCCCAAAATTATCGCCATTAAGGTCTATGGTACAAAATTCACTTATAACGAGGACGGTTATAAAAAGATTTTCGTTATCACGAAGTCTTTTCTGAGCACCACTGACAAAGAAAAACAAAGGAAATGTGCTCCGTTATAACGAAATACGGATCGCAATTCGAAAATGCGTAGCGGAACAAGCATTTTTAAAGCGTCTCTGCATGAGCGAACGCATCATTGAATGTTCACTCCGCGTATCACGCACAGTTTCCGAGGGGAACTTGCATTATTGTAATACAATAATCTGAATTCAGATAAGGTTTGTTTCATTGTTCCGAAGTCCTTCAATACAAAACACATAGATTCTGATACAACTAAATGTCCGTAATAGTTCGGAAATGAAATATTAAGCACATTTTGGCGTTATTCCATAACAAAGGTTTTTTAATCCGATAATAAAATATGGTCCTTATTCTCATTCTTATACGGTTCGTTAGTCCGAATATGATAGGAATTCAAAACGTTCGTTAATCGGAACATTACAAAAATATCGTCCATGGTGAAAAAAGGAGAGTACACTAACAAAACTTAAGAACTGCAATCCTTATAATCGTCTTAAGATAAATAAATCTTCGAAATAAGTAACCTTTCTCATTTTTTTTTTCATTAACAAAATTTCTTCGGAATAACGAACCTTATTTCATTTTCGGATGAAAAAGCCTTCGGAACAACGGACTTTCTGAATAGTGAACCTTTCTCACTTTTTGATTTATAAACCTTCAAAATGACGAACCTCATTTCATTTTCAGATCAACGAACCTTCGGAAAATGAACAATATATTATTTTGATCTAAATCATGAACTTTCGGAATAATGATTCTTCAGAAATGCGAACCTTCAGATAAACAAACCATCGGAATCCCGGGAATGGCGAAACTTCGGAATAAGGAGGCTTCGGAGTAACGTACTTTAGTAAGAAAAGAACCTTTGGAATAGCGAACTGTAACCAAATCCTACACCTTCATTTTGTACACATGTGTGACAACACAAACAACTTTATGCTCTTTTTAAAATGTAATATTTAAACGAAATTAAAAAGGTATTCTCCCATCTTACATAGCTTTCCAGCGTATGATGAGGATTCAACAAATATAATTTTTTATGCGTGGTTTCCTTCTTTTCCTTATACATTGCATATTATATTTGTTCGGTTATAATGAAATTTCGTTAAAACGAAAAAAACAAAAAACAAAAAACTGCCGGTCCTGAGCATTTCGTTTTAACGGGAGTGCATTGCACATGAACACACACGAGATAAATCCCTTGTAATGAGAGAAAGAGGAAAGGTGAGTAATGAATGACAGGAATAGACTACCTTCACGGTGGACAGAGAAAAGCGAGAGGGAAGAGGAAGATGATGGGTCAAAACCAGGGCACGTGAGGCATGAGATATAAGCTCCTCAAAATAAAGAAGTGTTACATGGAGTTGTGATAAACGATAGACGATTGTGGTTAAAAAAAATATTGCAAAAAGTGTAACTCATTCTGAAGTGTAACATTTCTTCAAAATGTCTTTAATTCAATGGTAAAGGCATTCTTTTACACTATACTATCAAGAGAAATCCGAAATTTCGGAACAGTAAAAGAAAATACAGATTTAGCGAAAATAGTCTTGGTTAAAGGCATTGACATTTACTGGATTACCGGGTAGGATATGAAGGGACAGCTTCGTGTTTTATGAACATAGAGTCAAAATACAGAGGGAGAAATTAAGCTTGTACATAAATCGTCCTAAATGCAAACGATACAAATCGTAAATCCTTAAGATGTTGTTTTCATAAGATGATGTCTCAGTATGGCATCTCCGTGATTCCTGGCAAATAATACAAAGAACTTCCGTTTTCTGTAGTAATGATATCCTTTTTATTAAAAGTAAGAGTCGGAGGGGGGGGGGTGGGGGCAGTGACCCGGGAGGTAGTTACCCAGGGAGTAATTGACGTGGTGCACTGTCCTGGGGGTAATTTTCCTCTTGATAGTTATAGGGGAGGGCGAGTTGTAGGCCTACTTATCCGGGGTAATCATCCATGGGGAGTTATCGGAGGGGGTAGTTATCGGGTGGAAGTTATCTGGGGTCTAGTTATCGGAGGAGAGGGTAATAAACCTGGGGATAATTATCCTGGTGGTAATTATCGGGGGGGGGGGGGTAGTTATCCGGAGGGTTATTATCCGGGGGGTAATTATCCGGGGGGTAATTATCCGGGGGGTAATTATCCGGGGGGTTGTTATCCGAGGGGTAGTTATCCGGGGGGTAGTTATCCTGGGGGTAGTTACCCAGGGGGTAGTTCTCCTGGGGGTAGTTACCCAGGGGGTAGTTTTCCGGGGGGTTTTATCCAGGGGGTAGTTTTCCGGGAGGTAATTATCCAGGGGGTAGTTATCCGCGGGGGTAGTTATCCAGGGGTAGTTATCCGAGGGGTAGTATCCAGGGGGTAGTTTTCCTAAGGGGGAATTGCCCTGGGGGGTGATTGCCCTAGGAGGGTAGTTGTCCGAGGGGTAGTTGTCCTAGGGGGTAATTACCCTGGAGGGTAATTGCCCTTGGAGGGTAGTTGTCCGGGGAGTAGTTGCCCTAGGGGGGAATTGTCCTGGGGGTAATTATCCGGGTGGTAGTTATCCGGAGGGTGGTTTTCCAGGGGGTACTGTTCCTAGACCCGTCAAAACAACCACTAATGTCATAACACGAGTCGACGACAAATGTCAAAACAACCACTAATGTCATAACACGTCGACGACAAATGTCATAGCAACCGCTAATGTCATAACACGTCGACGACAAATGTCAAATCGGATCAACCACTAATGTCATTACACGTCGACGACAAATGTCAAAATTTCCAAATTTACTGCAAATGTCATGACGCGTCACAAGGGCGGATTCAGGAATTCCACAAAGGGGAGGCGTCTTTACAAAATCATAGGCTGGCGCGACCATCGCCCCCCCCCCCATTTTCTTATTTTTATTTCTGTTGTGTTGACGAAATAAAGAGAGGGACACTAAAGGGCTTTTTACACTTGTGTTTCTTAACCCCGGACTTTCTCTGACCCAGGACTATCGTTAGTCCCGTACCAATTTTTTCAGCTTTTTACACTCGCCAATTAGTCCCGTACTATCTCTTGTCCGGGGCTAAGGAGAAAACTGACCTTTTTACACTCATATTTCTTAGCCCCGGACTTTCCAAACCACATGAATATTCATAATTATGCTGTGTACTGTACACGTACACGCACGCACCGGCAGCACTTGATTACCTCGTTTCTGATTGGTCAGTGAGGGTCGGACTTCGTCTCCGTCGCTTAGCCCAGGATTATTTTTTCGTTCTGTTTACACTCACTTGCTTGGCACCGCAATTGCGGTGCTAACCCCTGCTATTTTGCAGGGCCAGATAGTACCGTACTATCGGTGGGGCTAGCCCACTTTGGCAAAAACGAGTGTAAACAGAAAGTGGGCTAAGGATAGTCCCGTACCAACGGTGGGGCTAAGGCCCCACCCCCCCCCCCCCCCCTTAGCCCCACCGTTGGTCCGGGGCTAAGCAAAATTTTACTAGTGTAAAAAGCCCTTAAAGGGGTATGCGCCCCCTCTCAATCCGCGATTGTGTCAACCGCAAATGTCAAAATCGGAGATTAACCATAAATGTCATAACACGTCGACCACATATATGTCAACATTTTCGAACTAACTACAAATGTCATAACACGTCACAGGGGTGGATCCAGGAATTCCTTAAATGGGATGGGCGCCTTTAAAAAATGAAAGGCTGGCGCGACCCCCCCCCCCCCCCATTATCTTATTTTTATTTCTGCTGTTTTAACATAATATAGTGAGGGGGCACCAGGGGGGGGGGGGGGGAAGCGCCTCCTCTCGTTCCGTGATTGCGTCAAACACAAATATCAAAACTCATTTCTTGCATTACAGGGGCGGATCCAGGAATTCCGTAAAGGGGAGTCGCCTTTACAAAATCAAAGGCTGGCGAGACCCCCCCTCCCCATTTTCTTATTTTTATTTCTGTCGCGTTAACAAAACATAGCGAGGGGGCACCAGGGGGGGGGGGGGGGGGAGGGGGGCTGGCAAAAAAAAAAAAAAACCCAAATCAAAGAAGATAAGAGCAAAATGTAATGATGACGCGGAAATATACAAATTTCGGCTCACTCGCGCGTACTGATTTAAAGTATTTTTTTTTTCAAGTCCTCAGTTTGTTGGTATAAATCGTTATCTAGAAGGCTGTCACTATACAGTCAAACCTGTCTATAGCGGCCACCCAAGGGAAACAACAAAAGTGACCGCTATAGACACGTGTTCGCTATAGACAGGTTGGCGGCCATTTTGAATTTCAATACTTGCATTTTATAATAGCAGAAAATACCGAATGTTATTCTTAAAAAAAAAAAAAAACAGCAAATAAGTTTGCACGTGCAGCAGTGGTATTATGGAGATTTTCGTTGTACAGTTCACTTCAAATCATTTTTTTTTTGCCCGCTTCTGTTCTTTTGATGTTGAAAATAATTTCGGGCCTTAGGAAGTTCTCTGGTTCATACCGGTTTGCGTGAAAAGGGTTCACGAGTGCTGAGTTCGATGGAGATTGATGTGTGAAGCATACGTAAACAACAAACAGTGCCCAGACAAGTACCGTAGTGTCCATATTAAAAGGGACTTAAACACTAATTAATCGGCATTTGGTGAAATTCAAAGACGTTATTAGGAGTTGTCGTGGCCTTTGTAGCATCTTCATTACAGAAGCCTAGATCTAATCTAGTCAAGTTAATGGTAAGACGGGTTTTCATGACAAAGAGCTGCATCAATTTACATTTTGTCAATCTTGTCTGTGTGATTATGACTGAGCTAGGATTTTGTCAATCTTGTGTGTGTGATTATGACTGAGCTAGGATTGGTAGAAATCCCGCAATGAACGTAAAAGACACTGTACTCATGGCTGATTTAACGGTTTAGCTAAATATTTGTGGCCGCTATACGCAGGTAGATATTCACCACGGGATACAACATGAGTGGCCGCTGACCGCGTTAGACAGGTGGCCGTTATATGAAGGGTCCATAATACAGCAATTTTGTTCGGGGGATTTTTCAGTGGCCGCTATAAGCAGGTGGTCGCTATAGAGAGGTGGCCGCTAAGACAGGTTTGACTATATCTTGATTAGAACTGTTAGATTTAATAAGCAAAAAATGACAAGAATTCTATGTTTTGTAAGCTGAAATACAGAAATTTTCGGCTCGCTTGCTGAGCTCGCTCGCCAAAATCTATAAAAAAGATAAGAATAAAACGTGATGATGGCGCGAAAATATACAAATTTCGGCTCACTTGTGCGTACTAAAACTCTTTTTTTTTTTTTGGAGTATTTTTCAAGTCCTCAGTTTGTAGTTTATATCGTTATCAATAAGGCTGTCATTATAATTCAATTGATTAGAATTGTAAGATTTAATAAGCTGAAATACAAAAAAATTTCGGCTCCCTCGCTGCCCTCGCTCGCCAAAATTTATATATGTGACCGTGCACCTCAAAACGAACATATAAGTCGCACACACTGATTTTGCGTGAGGACTGAAAATAAGTGAAATGGGTCAACCTAGCCGAACTTGACTTTTTCATTTTTTTCTGAAAAAGCGGGTCTTCTTTTACATTATGCTAAGATTTGGTATCATAAAACGGGCAGGAAAGTGTGTTTTTTTAGCACTTTATCTCGAACATTTTTGGTAGAATAGTGTGATTAGGTGTGTTTTTAGAATCCCTTTTTCATTTCTTAAAAACCTTGTCCACACTCTTCACTTTCAACTCTAATAACTTTTGAAGGGATGGAGCTACTGCTTTGAAAGTTGGCATTAATTATGGACAGAATGTGTTAATGAGGCATACTTAATTTCAATTTAATCTGATAATCCCTTCATTGCTGTTACTCTGGTGGTTTACTTCCTGTTTTTTGTCCCATTCATCGCTCAGCAAGCACGGTTTGGTAAAGATTTAGCGCTTGAATAGACACTGTACTTCAGAGCCTCTTTTCTCAGTTCACACTTTTCCTGAGTTTGTGCTTTCTTTCCAATATTTAGATAGGTTAGGAGAGTCCATTTGATTTGAGTTATACATAATTTTAAAGCTTAAAGTCTGTTCTTTCAGAATATGGTCTTACCTAAAAATTCATGTCTGGCGACTTTGTGTTTGTTTTGAGGTGCAAGGTCACATATAAAAAAAAAGAACAAAACGTGATGATGACGCGGAAATATCCCCCCCCCCAAAAAAAAAAATAAATAAATAAAAAAAAATAACTCTCGATCGCTGCGCTCTAAATTTATTACATTCAAATCACCCTCAAAAGACCAATTTTAAATGCTTGAATAAGCATATCATGTGGACCTTTTTTTTTAAAGTCCCTACCGGGATGGGGTTGGGGTTGAACACTTTTTCAAAAATTAGGGGCGCAATTTTCGCGCTTGCCCCGGGCGCCGTTTTCCCTAGATACGCCACTGCGTCAACCACAAATGCAAAAACTGATTGCTTGCATTAAGGGCGGATCCAGGAATTCAGTAAACGGGAGACGCCTTTACAAAATAATCATAAGAGCTGCGGCATCCGCCCCCCCATATTGTATTATTGTTAAAAAAAGAGGTGGCACAAGACTAGGGGGATGCGCCTCCTTCTCGATCCGCGATTGCGTTAACCATAATATCAAAACTAATTGCTTGCCTTACAGGGGCGGATCCAGGAATTCCGAAAAGGGGAAGGGCCTTTACAAAATTAAAATCTGCCGCACCCCAATATTTTTTTCGTTTTATTTCTATTGTTTTAAAAAAAAATGAAAGGAAGCACCATAGAGGTATGCGCCCCCTCGCGATCCGCGATTGGGTTAAACACAAATGTCAAAACTCATTGCTTACATTAGAGGGGCGGGTGCAAATTCCGTAAAGGAGAGACGCGTTTATAGAATCAAAGGCTTGCGCAAACCGCCTCGCCCTTTTTTTTTTCATTTAATTTCTTTTGTGTTAACAAAAATATAGACGGGGAGGGGGTACCGCGTCCCCCTCTGGATCGGCGACGGCGTCAACCACAAGTTAATGGCAAAACCCATTGTTTGCATTACAGGGGGCGAAACCAGGAATTCCGTAGGAGGCTCCTTTACAAAATTAAAGACTGCCGCTTTAACTGTCCTTTAAACAAAATGAATAAAAAGAAATTAATAAGGGGGAGGGGGTTGCGCCAACCTTTCATTCTTAGAAGACGTCTCCCCTTTACGCTTTACGGAATTCCCGGACCCGCCCCTGTAATGCAAGCAATGAGTTTTGACAATTTGTGGTTGACGCAATCGCGGATGGAGACGGACGCATCCCCTCTGATGCCCCCTCTCTTCTTTTTTCTTTAAAACAGCATAAATGATAAAAAAAGATCGGGGGATGCGTCAACCTTTAATTATGCAAAGGTGCCCCCACCCCCACCTCCCCTTTACGGAATTCCTGGACCCGCCCCTGTAATGCAAGCAATGGGTTTGGTCATTTGTGGTTGACGCAATCATGGATCGAGAGGGGGCGCATCTCCAATGGTGCCCCCTCTATATATTTTGTTAAAACAAGAGAAAATGAAAAGAAGAAAATGGGGTGGTGTCGCGCGAGCCTTTGATTTTGTAAAGGCGCCTCCCCTTTACGAAATTCCTGGATACGCCCCTGTAATGCAAGCAATAAGTTTGGTCATTTGTGGTTGACGCAATCATGGATCGAGAGGGGACGCATCCCCCATGGTGCCCCCTCTCTTTATTTCATCAACACAACAGAAATAACTAGAATTATCACTGAAGGTGATTAATACCCCCGCCCCTAGTGTTGCTTTAGAGGGCAATGACTTTAAATACCAAGTTTGTGCACTTGTCGAATTGGAAACAGAATAATTTTAGTTTACTGTACAATTACAGAGTTGACACTGAGTTCCACAAGGTTTGGGTAAAAGTGTGGTTACCATGGCAATGCAATGTCTGATACAAACACAAGGGACATTTTAAATAACTACACTTAAAGACCATCATACACACCAAATTTGACCTTTATAGCTTGAATGGTTTATCTTTATACAAAAATGAGTGGTTACCATGGCAACACATTTTCCTTAAACTAACACATTGGTGTCTTGCAAAACTACACTTCTAGATCATGATACATACTAAATGTGCCTTTAATTGCTTGAATGATGGAAAAGTTATTCAATCTGCAAGGTTTTGGTAAAATTGTTGTTACCATGGCAACGGTTTGTGTGACAAACACAAAAATTATGTGTTCCACATCTATACCTCAGGGCCATAATGCATACAAAATTTGGTTTCAATTGCTTGAAAACTGTGAAAGAAGTTCACTCCACAGGATTAAAAAACTAGAAATGTCGCTACAGCGACTGGTTATACCCCCGCCACACAACATTTCATAAGCTTTGGTCAAAACAACATTTCATAAGCTTTGGTCAAAAAACTGAGGAAGTAGTTAAATCCGCAAGATCTTTCCTTGATCTTCTGCCATTAATATGCCGTTTCCATGGCAACGTACTCAGTGGCGTATCTAGGGGAAACGGCGCCCGGGGCAAGCGCGTAAATTGCGCCCCTAATTTCTGAAAAAGTGTTCAACCCCAACCCCATCCCGGTAGGGACTTTAAACAAAGTCTACATGATATGCTTTTTCAAGCACTTAAAAGGGGTGTTTTGAGGGTGATTTAAATGTAGCGAATTTTGATAAATTTTGGCGAGCGAGCGCAGCGAGCGAGCCGAAAATTTTTGTATTTCAGCTTACAAAACATGGAATTCTTGCCATTTTTTGCTTATCAAATCTTACAATTCTAATCAAGATATACTGACGGCCTTATAGATAACGATTTATACCAACAAACTGAGGACTTTAAAAAAATACTCTAAATTAGCGCGCGCGAGTGAGCCGAAATTTGTATCTTTCTTCGTCATCATCACGTTTTGTTCTTATCTCTTTTATATATATATATATATATATATATATATATATATATATAAATTTTGGCGAGCGAGCGCAGCGAGCGAGTCGAAAATTTTTGTATTTCAGCTTACAAAACATGGAATTTTTGTCATTTTTTGCTTATTAAATCTTACAATTCTAAGCAAGATATAGTGACGGCCTTATAGATAACGATTTATACCAACAAACTGAGGACTTAAAAAAAAATACTCTAAATTAGTGCGCGCGAGTGAGCCGAAATTTGTATATTTCTGCGTCATCATCACGTTTTGTTCTTATCTCTCTTTTTTTATAATAATATATACAAATTTTGGCGAGCGAGCGCAGCGAGCGAGCCGAAAATTTTTGTAATTCAGCTTACAAAACATGGAATTTTTGTCATTTTTTGCTTATTAAATCTTACAATTCTAATCAAGATATAGTGACGACCTTATAGATAACGATTTACACCAACAAACTGAAGCCGAAATTTGTATATTTCCGCGTCATCATTACGTTTTGTTTTTATCTTTTTTGATTTTTTTCTGCGCCCCCCCCCCCCGTATGTTCGAAACCGTTGGCGTCCTCTTTTGATCCAATCGGCGATCGCCTTCAGAACGAAAGAAATTGCAGCCGCTGCTCAGTGTAACATTTTGCCTGCTAAATATTAAATGACATGTGTGAACACAATAGACATTGTCATTTTGTCCGCGTCGTCACGTTTTGTTCTTATCTTCTTCTTCCTTTTTTTTTTAATAAATTTTGGCGAGTGAGTGCAGCGAGCGAGCCGAAAATTTTTATATTTCAGCTTACTAAACATGGAACTCTTGTCATTTTTTTGTTTATTAAATCTTACAATTCTAATCAAGATATAGTGACGGCCTTATAGATAACGATTTATACCACCAAACTGAGGACTCTAAATTAGTACGAGCGAGTGAGCCGAAATTTGTATATTTCCGCGTCATCATTGCGTTTTGTTCTTATCTTGTTTGATTTGGGTTTTTTTGCGCCCCCCCCCCCCTATGTTCGAAACCGTTGGCGCCTTTTGATCCAATTGGCGATCGCTTCAGAACGAAAGAAATTGCAGCCGCTGCTCAGTGAAACATTTTGCCTGCTAAATATTGAATGACATGTGTGAACACAATAGACATTGTCATTTTGTCCGCGTCATCATCAAGTTTTGTTCTTACCTTCTATTTTATATATATTTGGCGAGCGAGCGCAGCGAGCGCGACGAAAATTTTTGTATTTCAGCTTACGGAACATGGAATTCTTGTGTGAACACAATAAACATTGTCATTTTGTCCGCGTCATCATCATGTTTTGTTTTTATCTTGTTTGAATCGGTTTTCTGCCCCCCCCCCCCCCCCTTCCGGGCGAGTTTTTTTTTTTCTTTCTTCTTCTTCTCCTTCTTCTTCTTCTTTTTTTCTTTTCTTCTTCGTTTTTTTTCTTCTTTTCTTCGCTTTTTTTTTTTCGTTTTTGCGCCCCCAAGGATTGGCGCCCGGGGCACGTGCCCCCTTTGCCCCCCCCCCCCCCCCTAGATACGGCACTGAACGTACTTTCGGGTACTGTCGAAAAATGCGTCTTGCACATCTACAACCAAAGGCACACATCTGTACCAAGTTTCATGGAAATTGGGCAAAAACTGAGAGAGTAGTTTGCAACACAAAATTTTCCATCATTTTGGCTCATAATATGTGAGCTGTTACCATGGCAACATACTTTTTGTCACTGTCAAGAAATGTGTCATGCTGACCTATATCCTAAGACAAACATTCAATATGAATTCCATGAGAATTGGAAGAACACTGATGAAGCAGTTCTGCCATGAAGCGTTTTGCCCTATATTTTACCAATAACATGTCGTTACCATGGCAACGCACTTTTTGCCACTGCGGAAATATGTGTCTTGCACATTAACATATTCAGATGAACATCTGTACCTAATTTCATAAAAATTGATCAAAAACTGTGGGAGGAGTTCGCGACGCAAGATTTGTACCCATTTTTGCCCATAATATGCCGTTACCATGGCAACGTACTTTTGGGTACCGTCAAAAAATACGTCTTGCACATCTACAACCCAAGGCACACATCTGTGCCAAGTTTTATGGGAATCGGTTGAAAACTGAGGAAGTAGTTCGCGACGCAAGATTTGCAACGGACCGACCGCCCGACCGCCCAACCGACCGCCCGACCACCCGCTGATTCCTATATACCCCCTTCAAACTTCGTTTGGCGGGGGTATAAAAATGCGGTTACCATGGCAACGCATTGTCCGATACAAATACAAAGGACATTTTGCAAAACTACACTTAAAGAGCATCATACACTCCAAATTTCACCTTCATAATTAAATGGTTCAATTTTATTAAAAAAATGAGTGGTTACCATGGCAACACATTTTTCTTATAATAACACATTGGTGTCTTGCATAACTACACCTCCCGATCATCATACATACTAAACTTGACCTTAATTGCTTGAATGATGTGGAAGTTATTAAATCCACAAGGTTTTGGTAAAATTATGGTTATCATGGCAACGCTTTGTCCGACAAACACAAAAATCATGTGTTCTACATCTATCCCTCAAGGCTATAATGCCTACCAAATTTGATTTCAATTGTTTCAAAACTGTGGAAGTTGTTCACTCCACAAGATTTCGAAGAAAACATGCGGTTACCATGGCAACGCTTTGTCAAGCACAAACACAAAGAGTGTCTTGCATAACTGCCCCTATAGATCATCATAGTTACCAATTTTGAAATTGATTGCTTAAATATTATGGAAGTTATTCAATCCACAAAGTTTTGTTAGAACTATGGTCACCATGGCAACGCATTGTCCGACAATCACAAAAAAACATGTCTTGCACATCTATACCGTAATATCATCATTTACCTTAAGTTTCATTTAAATTGCTTCAAAACTGTAGGAGTTCGCGACGAAAAACTTTGCAATAGACCGACCGACCGACCGACCGCCCGCCCAGAAGAAAATAGGGGAGGGAGGCATGACTTTGACTTTGTAAAGACGCCTCCCCTTTATGAAATTCCTGGATACGCCTCTGTAATGCAAGCAAGAATGAGTTTGGTCATTTGTGGTTGAAGCAATCATGGATAGAGAGGGGGCGCATCCCCCTTGGTGCCCCCTCTCTATATTTTGTTAAAACAAGAGAAAATGAAAAGAAGAAAATGGGGTGCTGTCGCGCGAGCCTTTGATTTTGTAAAGGCGCCTCCCCTTCACGGAATTCCTGGATACGCCCCTGTGACGCGTTTTGACCTTTGTGGTCGACGTGTTATGACATTTATGGTTAATCCCCGATTTTGACATTTGCGGTTGATGCAATCGCGGATTGAGAGGGGGCGCATCCCCATTTAGTGCCCTCTCTCTTTATTTCATCAACACAACATAAATAAAACGAAGAAAATGGCGGAGGGAGGAGGGCCGCGCCAGCCTTTGACTTTGTAAAGACGCCTCCCTTTTACGAAATTCTTGGATCCGCCCCTGTAATGCAAGCAATGAGTTTGATCATTTGTGGTTGACGCAATCATGGATCGAGTGGTTGCGCATCCCCCATAGATCCCCCTCTCTGTATTTCGTTAAAAGAAGAGAAAATGAAAAGAAGAAAATGGGGTGGTGTCGCGCGAGCCTTTGATTTTTTAAAGACGCCTCCCCTTCACATAATTCCTGGGTACGCCCCTGTAATGCAAGCAATGGGTTTGGTCATTTGTGCTTGACGCAATCATGGATCGGGGGGGGGGGGGACATCCCCCATGGTGCCCCCTCTCTATATTTTGTTAAAACAAGAGAAAATTTAAAGAAGAAATGGGATGGTGTCGCGCGAGCCTTTGATTTTGTAAAGGCGCCTCCCTTTAAAGAATTCCGGGATACGTCCCTGTAATGCAAGCAATGAGTTTGGTCATTTGTGGTTGACGAAATCATGGATCGAGAGGGGGCGCATCCCCAATGGTGCCCCTCTTTATGTTTTGCTTAAACAAGAGAAAATGAAAAGAAGAAAATGAGGTGGGGGTCGCGCGAGCCTTTGATTTTGTAAAGGCGCCTCCCCTTCACGGAATTCCTGGATACGCCCCTGTGACGCGTTATGACCTTTGTGGTCGACCTGTTATGACATTGTGGTTAAACCCCGATTTTGACATTGTGCGGTTGACGCAATCGCGGATTGAGAGGGGGCGCATCCCCCTTTAATGCCCCTTTCTTTATTCCGTCAACACAACAGAAATAAACAAAGAAGAAAATGAGGGGGGAGGGTCGCGATAGCCTTTGATTTTGTAAAGGCGCCCCTCCCCTTTACGGAATTCCTGGATCGACCCCTGTAATGCAAGCAATGAGTTTTTCCATTTGTGGTTGATGGATGGATCGAGAGGCGGCGCATCCCCCTCTGGTACACCCTCACTTTATTAGGTTAAACCAACAGAAACATAAATAAGAAAATGGGGGGGGGGGGGTCGTGCCAGGCTTTGATTTTGTAAAGGCGCCCCCCCTTTTTTTTACGGAATTCCTAGATCCACTCCTGTGACGCGTTATGTTATTTGTGGTCGACGTGTTATGACATTTGTGGTTAATCCCCGATTTTGACTTGAGGTTGACGCAGTCGCGGGTTGAAAGGGGGCACATCCCCCTTTTCGTGTCCCTCTCTTTATTTCGTCAACACAACAGAAATAAAAACAAGAAAATGGGGAGGGGGAGGGTCGCGCCAGCCTTTGACTTTGTAAAGGCGCCTCCCCTTTATGGAATTCCTGGATCCGCCCTTGTGACGCGTCATGACATTTGCAGTAAATTTGGAAATTTTGACATTTGTCGTCGACGTGTTATGACATTTATGGTTGTCTTGATATTTGTCGTCGACGTGTTATGACATTAGTGGTTGTTTTGACATTTGTCGTCGACGTGTTATGACATTAGTGGGCGATTTTGACATTATAGTCCAGGCTAGAAGGCACCCAACCTTGTTTTTTGATATATACAATGTTTTTTGATGGTTTCTTGTCAATTCGATGGTGCTGATTCCAAATCCCATTGATGCCACTCGCGTAACCTTGAGCATTTTAGGCAAAATGCAAAAATGCAAAATGGCCGCCAGATATGCTAATTCGGCCGTGATAAACACAATAATGTGCATTATATGACCAATTATTCAACCAAACTTTCTACATTTCTGTTCCTAGAGTTACTCCTTCTGCATTTGCAAGCGAAATTTTATTTCATATAGGTTCATTTAGCATTTAAAGCTCATTTTTTATTCAAAATGGCCGCCATTCCTATGCTTATGTACTGTATGAATGGCAAAACATATGCATGAAAATATAGAACAAATTTCCAGTCCCGTGCCTACGTTATCATAAGTGTTGCATGTGCAATATGTTGGGTGTCACTTACATGATATAGGGGGCCTACATATATGAGCATTTAATATTCATAAACCTTACGATGTTGAACACAATTTCTTATATATTTCATTTTGTCTCAACAAAAGTCTCAACAATATAAGTTCACTAAACGTCTCGCAAGGAATCAATATACCATCATATGCTACATGCAGGTTGAATATAAAAATGTAATACTAACACAATATATTAAGGAGCCTAGATACGTGGTATTAATCAAATAATATTGAAAATGGAGGGGAAGCTATAAAGCAAAGCTTGTAATATGCATTCCCCTAAAACCACATTAACAAAGTACAGAAAAATCCTATACAGTAAGTGAAGAGAATCATGGTTGCAGACAAAAACACATCGGACATTAATGACACAACTAAAAACCCTTTACATTGTAGATTTTTTTTTTCAAGCAAGGGGTTTGGGAGGGGGGGGGGGGGGCAGGGAGGGAGCAGTCCTGAGGCGAGTTTGAAATGGATCATAACTTCCATCACTTTGATATAGTTTAATTTAGAAGTGCCGCCTTGATATTATTGAGCAAACCTGATTTTCTTTTTGAATTAAAACAACAACAAAAACTGTTATAGGCATAAACGAAACTGTCCTAATGCAATACCCTTTACATTGTAGATTTTTTTTTTCCAGCAAGGGGTTTGGGAGGGGGGGGGGGGCAGGGAGGGAGCAGTCGTGAGGCGAGTTTGAAATGGATCATAACTTCCATCACTTTGATATAGTTTAATTTAGAAGTGCCGCCTTGATATTATTGAGCAAACCTGATTTTCTTTTTGAATTAAAACAACAACAAAAACTTTTATAGGCATAAACGAAACTGTCCTAATGCAATACCGTACAAACTGTTCATTAAACGTCAACCAAGGGGCAATGTGAGATACCTCTTTCAGTTCTCTCACAGTTCCCAGGTGTTGATAATATACACTTTGATATCATGATCTCATTCAATCTTGTCTTAAAACTAAAACTATCATTTGTATTGTCTTAATAAAGAACCCTTTAATTGTATGTTTAGCAGCAGGAGACATCAGCCCCAAATTTGCAGAATTCTCAGGCTAAAGATGCATATTAGTCCTGCAATTGTTTTAATTGCAACCACATCCGGTGATGTTCAGCACTTTCTCAGGGGTCAGAGGGCGATTATTTGCCGTAGAAACAGGATAAAGACATGAAGACTTGCTTGATCACCACCCGTTGAAGCCCTATGGCTTTGTTGCCAGGCCAGAGACAGTGTTGTAGGTAACTTGGGTGGTATCAAAGATGACATCAGACCAGCATCTGCACCAACCTGTTTTGGGGTTAAAGCTTTCAAGTTACAGTAGGGAAATCTAGGCTTGTGGGATTTCAGACGCATTGATGGCAGGTTGTTCAAGGGGGCATTTCATGAAGTGTTTTGTCAGACCTTTTCTTTTTGACAAACTGTTATAAGCTATTAAATTCCTTGCATCTGACTGGCTGAGAGCAAATTTGTCAAACAAATTTGTCAGACAAATTTGTCAGACAAAACACTTCATGAAATGCCCCCCCCCCCCCCCCCCCCATGCTATCGTGTTTGGAAGGTCAGGGTATGCGTTGACGGAACTGGTGACACTTGCCATCCTTTCCTTCCAGTGTGAGGGAGAGTGATCGAGTGCCAGTAAAGGAGGGTGGACTTCCTTAGCCTATGCTTGGAAGGCTTGCCACAGTTAGAGGACTACCTTGAACATAGCGTTGGCAAGATGGTTACTAAGATGGAAGGTATGGGTCTGATGATAATCTGATAAAGGTTGGGGCAAAGTCTCCAGAAGATGAAGTACTCCACTATTGTCTTGATATGGGTCAGTACTCGACTCATGTCATCCAAGGACTTTCTATGAGACGTAAAGGCAAGATCATCTGCAAACTTCCTATACGTGAAGTGAATGTAATTTCAACACAAATGTATGTTAAAAAGACCTCTAGTGGAGTTAGTTTACAGCCATTATTAAGGAGGCCATCATTCAGAGTCATAACACAGCTGGTCTGGTTACCGAGAGCAATCCTGAATCTGCAAATGCTGAAGATTAAAGACAAGCAGAGTGAAGTTGTTGTAACACTGCTTTCAGAGTGAGGCAGCACTGTACAGATCTCAGTCTCCCTCGACATCATAGGCCTATACTCAAACACATTCACTCCGAAAAAAACGGTGGTAAAATTCATCTACCATATTCATCTGGGTTAACATTAAAAACTCTGGGGCATTGTTTTCATTTCAGAGATTTGACAACAGGAAGTGAGGTGGTCCTTTTTTCCACTTTCCTCTGCCTCATGTTCTTTCTCGAATGAGGGGACTGAAAAAGTTTGTATAATATCGCTTTTAGATAATGTAGCACAGGACAGTTAATTGGAAATTTCATTTGTGCCGTCATCTAGGATTCAGCCTTTTAATTCAGTAAATCAGAATGAATATCTTGATGTTGAACATCTCAAGGCAAGTAAGTATCAAATGTTCATATCTAATAATTCCTGATAAACGATCTTGATGTTGGCGTCAATTCAAGTTTTGGTGAAGTTTTCCAAATAGCTACGGAAAAATTCAGATTGAGGTAGCAAATTTGGATGTTTGCATCAAAAAATAAAACAGCCTTTGTTAGTAACAACCTTCTGACTTATAATTAGCACACAAATTGGTAAACAGTGTACCTGAGTGACAGAGAAAAAAGAAAATGTGTTTATTTCACACGCTCTGCCGTTCATATTGTGCAGGGGTATATGAGTGGCATGCATTTTGAAGTTTTGTATAAAGAAGAATATAATAAGCCTAAAAACAATAAACTTGCTGTTTGTTTTTCTTGTTTGTTTGCTTGTTTTGCTAGTGGCACTCATCAGATTTGCATTGCACATGCAAAACTTGATAAAAGCGTAGGTATGTGACTGAAAATTCGTCTTCTATTTGTATACATATTTTTTTGCCATTCATATAGTGCAAGAGTATAGGAGTGGCGGCCATTTTGACTTAAAAATAAGCTTAAAATACTAAATGTACCTCTTCAAATGAAAAATTTCTTGCATGTGCAAGTAGAATTACTCAAGGAACAACAATTTTAAAAAAATATGGAATAATTTGTCATGAAATTGACATAACGGGGATTATCATGGCCAAATTATAAATAGCATATCTGGCGGCCATTTTGGATTTTTGCGTTTTGCCGAAAATGCTCAAGGTTACGCGAGTGGCATCAATCGGATTTGGAATCAGCACCCTCGAATTGACAAGAAACCATCAAAAAACATTGTATATATCAAAAAACAAGGTTAGGTGCACTTTCTATGGAGCCCAGCCTGGACTATTAGTGGGCTCTACAGAGGGTCTAATATCGCTACTCTAAAGTATCTAAACCTAGCTCACCTGTTTGGCTGTTCGACCCGTTATAACCCGGTAAACACAGACACAAAAATGTACTAGAATTATAGACATTCTCATATGTTCCACTTGACTCGAAGGGACAACTAGTTTAATGTTCCTGTCTTGATAATCTAATCGGCATAATACAGGTTGTAAAATGCGAAATAAAAAAGAATGCCATCTAGACGTACTGAGGAGCAACAAAGATGAAGAGCAAAGGCTACACTGTTAAGAGTGATATTCAATGTGTTCTTCTGGCTCTGAGATGAGGTTCATTTTAAAGCTTGTTTCTGAACCAATGTTTTTAGACCGAATTCCGTCCAATTGATTGAGACTAGATTGGTAAGGAATCGCTTTATACCACTTGAGAGACCAAATTAGTTTCAAATCCCTTTACAACCAAGAATTTTGAATTGAAAGTACATTTCCGGGACACCCTTTTAATGGCGGTCTAAGAGCGATCTCCTGTATTTTGGAAGTAATCACCAATTATCTAAAACACACACACACACACACACACACACACACACACACACACATATATATATATATATATATATATATATATATATATATATATATACACATACACACATACACACAGATGCCTGTTGGCTTGGTTGGAGGGAGGACTTTCTTTCCCTACATTTGAAAATAAAGTCGCTCCACAACCTGACAGACATAGATATGTGGTAAGATCATTAATGACATTCAAACGCTCCTTCCCGCCTATTTTTTTAAGAACCTACGTAGTTGGGGGCCTACACTGTAAAAACATCGGTGTTAGATTTAACACCATGGGCGTTAAATCTAACACCGATCAAGCTTCAATAAAGGACCACACCCACAGGTGTAGAAAATGTATTGTGACGGTGTTAAAAAGTGTTCACCTGGCACTTCGTGGTGTTAGTTTGACACTGTGGCTGGCGATATTTTGACACTGCGCTAGAGTTAATTTATCAATGACACCACATGGTGTTGATTTGATATTTGTGGTGTTAATTTCAATGGTATAACACCCGTCCAGCTTCAATAGGAGACCACACCAACTGGTGTTACTTTTTTTTTTTCAAAAATCAAGTACTTTATCGGAAAATTCTTCATCGTCTTGTTCAGAATTAATAAGAAATTCAGTCCCTAAGAAACTACTAGTATTCAAAGAAACAATTTTATTTTTAAAGTGACACCCGGAGGTGTAATCTAACACCATGAATGAGCACCGGAAATTTAACACCAGCTCGGTGTTTCATATAACACCGGACTTTTTGCAGTGTAAGGGCTCAAAATGGGTTGTTTGGTTCACATTCTTCCAAAAACACCAAATTTGGCCCATAGCTCCCTTGTACCATACTCTTTCGATTTTTGATGGGCGCCAAGACTAAAAACCCTTGGGGCCGCCATATTGGTGGAATCCAATATGGCCGCCATCCGGGTTAAAGGTCAACTGCAGTTACAAATTGAAAAGATTGATTAATGTTATGAATCCCATGTGGAAGATTTTACGGGGTTAGAAAATGTGATTCTAAATATCATTTCTGCAATTCAAGGTCACTATCACCTCTCAAGGTCACTTTCAAGGTCAAATAAGGGTCAAATCAGGCATTTTGAGCATTTTTCGAAGTGGCGCCTGTGAGCATTCAACTGCAATTCACTGGTACCCCTATTTTGTCCCATTTGTCATCTCTTCCATACTCCTTCAATGGTCAATTAGGGCCAAGAGCGGTTCCATCGTCCTACATATCAATAATGATTATGACAAATAAATGAAAAAATTATATTTAAGATATATAATATTGAAATTTTGAGCACAGAAAATGAGCTTCCATTGGTTTCGTTTTCTCTTCTCATTTTCTTTGCTCAAAGTTTTCACTATTTATCAATTGTTTCAGGTCATTTTTTCATTTCTTTGTTTACATATATATATGTATATATATACATATATATATATATATGTGACAGTGCACCTCAAAACGAACATAAAGTCGCACACACTGATTTTGCGTGAGGACTGAAAATAAGTGAAATGGGTCAACCTAGCCAAACTTGACTTTTTCATATTTTCTGAAAGAGCGGGTCTTCTTTTACATTATGTTAAAATTTGGTATCATAAAACGGGCAAGACAGTGTGTTTTTTAGCAGTTTATCTAGAACGGTTTTGGTAGAATAGTGTGATTGTCTTTAGAACCCCTTTTTCATTTCTGAAAAACCTTGTCCATACTCTTCACTTTCAACTCTATAACTTTTGAAAGGATAGTGCTACTGCTTTGAAAGTTGGCATTAATTATGGACAGAATGTGTTAATGAGGCATGCTTAATTTCAGTTTAATCTGATAATCTCTTTATTGTTGTTACTCTGGTGGTTTACTTCCTGTTTTTTGTCCCATTCATCGCACAGCCAGCACGGTTTGGTAAAGATTAAGCGCTTGAATAGACACTGTACTTCAGAGCCTCTTTTCTCAGTTCACGCTTTTCATGGCTTTGTGCTTTCTTTCCAATATTTAGATAGGTTAGGAGAGTCCATTTGATTTGAGTTATACATCATTTTAAAGCTTAAAGTCTGCTCTTTCAGAATATGGTCTTAACTAAAAATTCATGTCTGGCGACTTTTTGTTTGTTTTGAGGTGCAGGGTCACATATATATATATATATATATATATATATATACATGGTTGAATATGGCCGCCATCCTATTCCATGGTGCCGAATCAGGGTGCAATGGCAAAGAGGGTAATAAACACGCCTAATCTTATTTTGTCTTCGTTTTTCCTTCTGACGAGATAGCTGGATAGCCCGTATGCAACTAGCTGGTCAGTTGTACTTGGGGTGGACCACTTTACCGGTTTATGCACCTTGAGTTTTCCGATAACGGAATGCCGATTCGGGATCTTTTCATGTGTCTGGGTTTGTGATTCTTTCGCACAATGGACTTCCACTTTTTATATCCAAGTGATGAGGTGCAAAGTGTTGTGCCTCTACTAGAGGGGACGGTATGAAAACACACACCATTGCTCAGCTAGACTTGAGATAAGTGGGATTCGAACCCGCGTCGGAACACAAGTCTGTAGACTTTAGTCTTTAGACAAGCCATACGCTACAGACTGAGCCACCTCGTCACCTCTCATGGTCAATTATATAACTTTCCAGCTGACAAGAGATATGATTCTCCTCCTGCTGAAACTGGTGTATGCCTGCTCTCCCTTGCTTCCGGGGCATCGAGCTGCTCAATCCAGGTCAGACCAGTATTCTAGGGGCAGTTAACTAAATTCGATCATTAAAGTCCTTTAATGGCAGTATCGTATCAGAGTAGGTGAAGACAGTTCGGCTGAAGGTTTTTTCTTATCTTTTTTATTCTCTTTTTATCAAGCGAAACCGTTTCTTTACTGAAAGCGCAAAATGACTAGGGAAACTGAACACCTATTGACGTTTTATGGGATACTGATCCTGAAGAAAATAATCTTAACATTTTTTTGCGCAGCAACACTGTGCAGTCCTCTGACAAGAGATGGTGATGGCACCACTCAAATCTCAAATTATGATTGGAAGAGCGTAGCGGCTTCCTGAAAATTAAGATTGAAAAATCAAGAACTGCTCTCATTTATCAGCACACGGATATCCAAGAATAAATGGGACGAACTCATCCTGAGCACCTGATTCGAGACGGAAATATCCAACAGGAACTGAGATCTCACAACCCTACAGCTTTCCAACATCTTAGATGCGATCTACGCAAAGATATCCTTACAAAGGATGACATAATGTTTTCTGAAAGCATTTTCTTAAAACAGTATACAATCGCAAGGATGAGCATAACATCACATCTTCTGTAGTGTGCTTTTTTAATCCCTTTGATCTGAGGGAGTTACGGGTGGGTCATGGTATTGAAAAAATAGAGGCCTTTTCAGCTCTTTCCTGTACAGCATACCTCTCTTCCAGAGCCCAACAGAGCCCATCAGGCACTGACAGGGTGCGACATTACTTCAGACTTACTTTGATATGGCATGCAAAATGCCTAAGTAGTATGGGTCAGCAAACCAGAGCTCAGTGACACATTAACTACTTTAATAATCGTGCTCATGTCCATCAATGACTGATGAGCAACACGGTTTATGGGGCAGCCTGCGTCAACGAGGGTAGACATCATCTCGTCATAACGTGGGAGCAGATCATCAGAAACCACCCTATCTGATATGATCCCTGACTTCAGGGAGTGGAGTTGGAGGAAAGATGGCACAGGTACATGGCAATTACTAGTACTATCAGCCGGTCTCCGCAATGCTTCAGTACCAAATTTCATTCTTCTGCACCACAGCTGTTTCAAGGCATGCGTTGGGAGGTGGAAAACATGGAAATGGAAAAAAATAATGAAATGAATGAATGAATGTGAAAATGCACAATGTAGAGCAGGTGTCAGACAAGCCATGGTCAGTAATTTGATATTGCTGCAAACTTAAAGTGGGGGGTGGGGGTGGGGAGGGGATTGAGGGCCTATCTGACGGGAGGAGACATTGTCGCAATGCCAGCGTTTCGAAGAAATCATGTCATTTATTTTCGCTGTCACAACTAACGCGATTTCCAGGGCGACATCCAAGACGTCTTCAAACAAAGAGACAACTTATTTGCCTGGAAGTCACGGGGATGTTGGAACGGCTTTTGCAGTCGCAGGGACTTATCAGAGACGTCTTTTCTCAGCGACTTCTCCCTTTCATCGCCATTATGTTATTACAGTCTCCACAAGATGCAGAGACATCTCGAAGATGTTGCAGACAAATTTAGTCCCCACGACATGGCCACAGTGATGGAAACATCGCAGAGACGTCTCGGAGACAAGCTAGAAGACGGAAATAGTCTCTGCAAAAATCGGAAATGTTCGATTCTCCTGCGAATCCTGGAGATTGGGCTCGTCTCCAGGAGACGTGCGTCGTAGAAATGTTGCGGAGAGTAGAGTTGCAACCTATATAGTCTTCAGACCAACAAGATACCAACTTATAAAGTCTTGTGATATCCTACCAATTTGCGTCCAGTCAATTTGGATAGAATCTCAATAGACCCTAGAAGGTGTCATGAAAGTTGTACTATAGCATATCTAATCTGTACCCTGTGTCACTGTGGCACCTGTGAAATATGCTTGTTCCCTAAATGGTGTCACCAGGACATATTTAGCTGTGAAGGCACATAAATTTCCTAGAAGGACTTTAGAATGGAACTTTTTTACACAAGTTCGAAAATAGCAAATTGATGCCAACCTGATGTACTAAAAACTCTCTTAAACACGACAGATTGTTTTCTTTTTTTTTCATCCAGAATAGGAGTGATCTTCATAATCATTATTCCATTGAATTTAAATCTGAATTATGAATATCTATTGTGATTGAGGATCCCTGAACTGCAACAGAGAAATAAAAACACTTCTCTTTTTGGTGGCAACGTCAAGGACGCTGGTAATATAGAGAGTAGCCCCCCCCCCCCCTTATTGCCAAACGATTAATATATTAGGTAGCAATAGGATTCTATTTCTCATATATGTATGTTTTTATTGCATTCCTTGCAGATGAAGATGAAGATGATAATCCAATAATCAAATCTTGACAACTCTTTTAAAGGGCATTACCCATAATTTTAACTAGCTCTTTTGGCTGTCATTAAAGCAAATTGACATATATTTAATTCCGCAAATATGACCAGTCGGTGAGGACATTTCCTCCTAGCGCCTGTAATGTAAAAATAATTAATGGAATGATTGTGACATGAACTATGAGATTCCATACCTTTGGACAGAACCTCACTTAAAAGCTTGTGTAGCCATATTATAGCAGGCCATAATTGAAATGATGCAGAAAAAAATTAAAAAATGAAATTGAAGGGTTACCAAGTCTTCAAATATAATTGTGAAATAAGGATCTGAGAAAGATCCCTTAAACCTAATTACTCTCAGAAAGGGGTTCTTATTATAATTCCTGAGTGTATACCTAGTGTTTGAAATCTTAACACGAAAGCAGATATATTGATGTAACTCGTGAGAAAGCCCACCTCTCCCTCTCCCACAGCCCTCAACAACTGCAATTCTATTAGCAGGGCTGGTATTCCTCCTATTTCTATTATTGACGATAGGCAAGCCATTTTCTAAATTACCTGTTGAGAATATAATGGTTTGACCCCAAATAACCTTTAGGGAGACCTTATAAGGAAAAGTTGACATCAGACCATAAAAACAACTTCAGAATCGAATTCTTTGACCCATAAAACCTCTAAAGCTGACTTTTCACATTATTGTAACACTTTAAAGGTTTTTTGTTATGGACTGGCCTTTAAACTTAGGTGGCAGCCATAGCGGATTTTGCAAATATGGCGCCCCGGAGGGGCCCTTCATAAGAAATACGCCTTTTTTCAGCCGTCGACAACTGCAATTCTATTACTAAGGCTGGCATTCCACTGGAATATTGACCATGGGCAAGCCATTTTTCAATAAACTGTTATGAATACAATGGCTTGACCCCTAAATGACCTTAAGGTGACCTTACAAGGAAAAATTGACTTCAGACCATAAAAACAACGTCAGATTCGAATTCCTTGACCCAGAAAACCTCTTAACCTGACTTTTTACATGATTGTAACCCTTTTAGGTTTTCAAATGTAATTGACCTTTAAACCTATATGACGGCCATATTGGATTTTGCCAATTTAACCGCCCCAGAGGGCGCCCTTCTTGGCGCCCATCAAAAAATCGAAATAGTATGGTTTGGGCTACATGTGTGCCAAATTTTGGTGCTTTTGGAAAAATTTGAACCAAAAATCCCTTGCGCCACTCACTAACAGGCTCCCGTATCAATTGAAGAAATGTATTTCATGCTTGATAAAGGACTAAATTGAAAGTCAGGACGGTAACGAAAAAGTTTCTTTTTTTTAATGTATGAAATTCTTCCGTCGACGTGTTTCCATGCAACTGATTGACAAATTTCCATCCATCGACGGACAGACGTCATCTCCACCAGATCACCGAGCTTCCGCCCTAAAGCATGTGGTGGTTCCAATGCTAACAGCATGCAACGGGCACCGCGTAATTGGCTACTATTGGCTACTATTAAACACTGATCAATTGAGTGATTATTTACGTCGATGTAGGGCAATTTCTTCATCAGTAGCATGATAAAAAGTGGACGGAAGAATTTCATGAATTTGAATAATTACGCGGTGCCCAATGCATGCTATAAGGATTGGAACTAACACTTGCTGTAGGGCGGAGGCTCAGTGGTCAGGTGGAAATGATGCATGTCCGGAGATCAGGATGTCACAGGTTCGAATCCTGCTCGATTGTGTGCGCCCATGATTTATTGTCATGGCTACTATTAAAGGGACTGCACAGTACTGGTTGAGGTGGGGATTCATGTTTTGAACATTCCTAAGTGAGATGATGAGAAACCTCTTATGAGAAATGAAAGAGCATGTAATTCGAAGAACGATTCAACATTTATTTGATGAAAATTCGTTTTCAAATTTCTTAGATAGGCCTATCCAAAAAATGTAAAATAATAAAAGGCGACAGGCCACGCCTTTTAAAAGGATCTCTTTGTTACAACTTATTTTTGGATATCTCAGCCATTTCAAAACTGATTTTCATCAAATAAACTTTTGATACCTCTGAGAATATTGCATGTTCTTTGGCATCTCACAGAGTGGTTTCTGAATATCTCGCAAAACGTTTAATGCTGAATCCTCATCTCGACCAAAACTATACACACCCTTTAAACACTGATCAATCCAGTGCTTATTAACAAAAAGTTTGTTTTCATTATCAAATTCTTCAGCAAATGGCCATTTGCTACTTAGAAATACCTAATCCGAGCTCACCTGTTTGGCAGTTCGACCCGTTATAACCCGGTAAACACAGACACGAGTACATGTTGACATCGTCCTGACACGTTCCTCCGTTCAGACAAGGATTGCTATCACATTCATCAATATCTGTCAATTGAGAAATACAGATTGTGATTTGAATATATTATCTTATCAATAAACAAGGAAAAAAGTCAACAGAACGTTCATGCAAAAACTAAAACGCAAAAGCATATGGTTTTAACGGAAATCAGATTGTTGGCCCCGAGTTTCAATGGGCCATAAAACGATTCTCATCTTAAAACCGAATAGATTTACACGCTTTCAAATAGTGAAAAACCTATAATGTAATACATGTAAAGACAAAAATTGTCTTCATCAACAAATTCATCAGCAGATTGCTATTTGCTATGTACTCTAAAATACCTAATCCGACCTCACCTGTTTGGCAGTTCGACCCGTTATAGCCCGGTAAACACAGACACGAGTACATATTGACATCGCCCTGACACGTTCCTCCGTTCAGACAAGGATTGCTATTACATTCATCAATATCTGTGAATTGAGAAATGCAGATTATGATTAGAATATATTATCTTATCAGTAACAAGGAAAAAAAGTCAACAGAACGTTCATGCAAAAACTAAAACGCAAAAGCATATGGTTTTTAACGGAAATCAGATTGTTGGCCCCGAGTTTTCAATGGGCCATAAAACAATTCTCATCTTAGAACCGAAATAGATTTACAAGCTTTCAAATAGTAAGAGCCTTTAATGCAATAAATGCCTCAGCTATGCAAACAACCAAAATAGGTAGCATATTGGTAAAGTAGTATGTACGGGTCTTAGTTATCATAATAATTTAAGAAATATTTGGTCAGAGAATTCAATGTTGTATATTGGCACATAAATGTCTTCTTTTTTTTTTTCTTATTCAATCAAAATAGTTAGGAGCACAGAGTTGTCGGAGAGGAATGACAGTTTGATCATAGAGTGTTTCATTTTTTTTAATCAATAAAATTATGTATATATAATATATACTATATATACATATAATTATTGTTTTGGTTTTGAAAGTGAGTATTGTTGGATACGTGAGTGTTCAGCAAAGTCATTTGCATTTGAATCTTGAATAGATTCGCTGAGTGCGATCTTTTAGCAGGGCTGAAAAATTACTCAATTTGAAAGACGAAAATGTAATAGAATTATAATTATTCTTATATATATGTTCCGCTTGACTCCGAGAGGAGAAAATAATGTAATTTAACTGTCTTGAGAATTTAATCCGAATAATACAGGTTTTAACATGCCGAATAATAATATTTAAAAATGTCTCCTAGACGTAATGAGGAGCAACACAGATGAAGAGCATGCACAAACTATAATGATAAAAGTGATTACAATCATGGCTCTGAGATGAACGTTGTTTTTAAAGCTTTCTTCTTAACCAATGTTTTGAGAGCGAATTCCATCCAATTGATGGAGATGAGATTGGTAAGGACCCACATTATACCACTTTGAGAAACAAATTTAGTTTCAAATCTCTTTGCAACCAAGACTTTTGAGTTAAAAGTACATTTCTGAGGACACGTTTTTAACGGCCGTCTGATACCGATCTCCTGTATTTTGGAAGTAATCACCAATTATCTAAAACACACACACAAACACACACACACACAAACACACAAACACACTCAAATGCCTGTTGGCTTGGTTGGAGGGAGGACTTTCGTTCCCTACATTTAAAAATAAAGGTCGCTTGACAACATGGCAGGCATAGAGGTGTGGTAAGATCATTTAATGACATTCAAACGCTCTTTCCTGCCTATTTTTTTTAAGAACCTACAGGCCCCCGTATCAATTGAAGAAATGTATTTCATGCTTGATAGAGGACTAAACTTGAAGTCAGGACGGCAACAAAAAGCTTTTTTTTTTTTTTTTCTTAATCATGAAATTCTTCCGTCGAGATGTTTCCATGCAACTGATTGATACATTTCCCTACATCTCCGGACAGACGTCATCTCCTCCAGACCTCGAGACTAAGCCCGACAGCAAGTGGTGGTTCAAATCCTTACAGCATGCAGCGGGCACCGCGTAATCGGCTTACTATTGGCTACCATTAGTTAGGTTCGAATCCTGCTCAAGTGTGTGCGCTCGAGATTTTTTTTTTTTGTCATGTCCACTATTAATCACTGATCAATTCAGTGCTTATTAACAAAAAGTTTGTCTTTATTGACAAATTAATCAGCAGATTGCTATTCGCTACTCTAAAATACCTAATCTTAGCTCACCTGCTTCGTAGTTCGACCCGTTATAAGCCGGTTAACACAGACACGAGTACATATTGACATCGTCTTGACACGTTTCTCTTTTTTAGACAAGGATTGCTATCACATTCATCAATATCTGTCAATTGAGAAATGCAGATTAGGATTAGAATGTATTATCATATCAAAGAGAGAGAGAGAGAATAAGTCAACGGTATATGTATGCGGGTCTTATAGTTATCCTAATAATTTAATAAACATTTGGTCAGATATTCCATGTGGTATATTGCACTTACATATCATTTTTTCCCTTTTCAATCAGAATAGTTATGAGCACAGGTATATTGGAGAGGACTTATAGTAGGATTATAAAGTGTTTTTTTTTTCTTATAGCACAACCTGACACTCTTAGTGGGTCTGAAAAAACACTGAATTTTGAAAGACAAAAATGAAATAGAATTAAGGATATCGTATATTTAACCTTTGACTGTAAGGGAGAAATAGTTTAATGTTTCTGTCTTGAGAATTCAATCCGAATAATACAGGTTGTAAAATTTGAAATGATAAAAGAAATGCCATCTAGACGTACTGAGGAGCAACAAAGATGAAGAGCAAAAGCTACACTGTTAAGAGTGATATTCAGTGTGTTCTTTTGGCTCTGAGATGAACTTTATTTTAAAGCTTGTTTCTTAAGCAATATTTTGAGGGTGAATTTCATCTAATTGATTGAGACGAGATTGATTCAATAGGATGGAATTCACTGTCCAAACATTGGTTAAGAAAAAAACGTTAGAATAAAGTTCATCCTATTCTCAGAGCCAGAAGAACACATTGAATATCATTCTTACCATTATAATATTTTCTTTTCATCTATATTGCTCCTCAGTACATCTAGATGGCATTTTTTTTTTTATTTGGCATGTTCCAACTTGTATAATTCGGATTAGATTCTCCAAACAGGAACACTAAACTATTTCTCCCTTGGGTTCAAACGTAACATATGAGAATTTTCAAATTTAGTATTTTACAGACCTACTAAAAGTCTCCAGTTGATACAGTGTATATTGAAAAAAGGGGAAAACACTTTATAATCATATTCTAATTCCTCTTCGATGTACCTGTGCTCCTAACTATTCTGATTGAAAAGGAAAAAAATAAAATGTAATCAAAAATAAAATGTGCAATAATTATACCACATTGAATTCTCTGACCAAATATTTCTTAAAATATTAGGATACCACAGACGCATACAAAGTACTTAACTAATATGCTAACTATTTGGTTATTTGTATGGCTTTGTATGTATTACATTATAGGTTTTCATTTTTTGAAAGTGTGTGAATCTATGGGGGTCTAAGATGAGAATCTTTTGTTATGGGCCATTTAAATTCAGGGCCAATATTCCGCTTTCCGTTTAAACTGTATGCTTTTGCGTTTATTTTTTGCATGTATGTTCCGTTGACTTTTTCATTGGTTTTTGGTAAGATAATCTATTCTAATCCTAATCTGCATTTCTCAATTTACAGATATTGATGAATGTGATAGCAATCCTTGTCTGAACGGAGAAAAGTGCCAAGACGATGTCATTATGTACTCGTGTCTGTGTTTACCGGGTTATAACGGGTCGAATTGCCGAACAGGTGAGATAGGATTAGGTATTTTTGAGAAGCGAATAGCAATCTGCTGATGAATTAATGTTAATGAAGACAACCTTTTTGTCCATAGGCACTGAATTGATCACTGTTTGATAGTAGCCATGACAAAAAAAAAAAAAATCATTGGCGCACACAGCCTCCGCCCGACAGCAAGTGATCCTTACAGCATGCAGCGGGCATCGCTGTAAGGATTACTTGCTGTCGGACGGAGGCGATGTAGTCTGGTGGAGATTACGCAAGTCCGTAGATCAGGAGCTCGTAGATTAGAATCCTGCTTGAGTGTGTGTGCCCATGATTTTTGTCGTGGCTGCTATTAAACACAAATAATTTAAAGGTTACATGTCGATGTCAGGAAATTTGTCAATCAGTTGCACGAAAACATCTCGACTGACGAATTTCCTGAATTTGAAAAAAAAAAACACAACTTTTTGTTACCTTACTTTCAGTCCTGTATAAAGCATGAAATACATTTCTTCAAGGGATACGGTAGCCTGTTGGTTCTTAAAACATAGGCAGGATGGAGTGTTTGAATGTCATTTTAGGATCTTACCACACATCTTTGTCTGTCAGGCTGTCAAGCGACTTTATTTTTAGATGAAGGGAACGAAAGTCCTCCTTCCAACCAAGCCACCAGGCATTTGTATTTGTATGTGTGTGGGTGTTTGTGTGTTTGTGTGTTTGTGTGTTTTAGATAATGGCTGACTGGGTGAATACAGGAGATTGATATTACAACGCGATTCGTTTTCGCATTCAACTTCTGCAGCCAAGTGCCTCAAACCACACACACACACACATACATGATAAACTGCTGTACAGTAAGAATGTGTCTCGGAATTGTACTAACAATTCAAACGAATTTCAATTGAATGAGACGAGATTGATAAGGAATCGCCTTATACCACTTGAGAGACCAAATTGGTTTCAAGCCCCTTTGCAACCAAGACTTTTGAATTGAAGTACAATTTCGAGACACCTTCTTACAGTATAGCAGCCAACGTGACTATCCGCTAACGCTATTGTTCGTTGATTTCGAAGTAGAAAATTGAGACTTTCTTCTTTCTTTCTTTTTTACCGTACCCGCAAAATCTGCGGGAAAGCATGCAATATGTCGCTGAATGCCGGGAATGTCTTTAGGTGGAAGAATCTCGCGTGGAAAGGTTTCTATGACCTCTCCGTTCTTTCCAGTGATAGTCTGACAAGGGTTCTTGATGCCGAGATCCAGGACGCCTGATATCTGGATTAGGTTTCCTTGGCGAGGCCGTGCAGTGGATGAGCTTTTCCACATCATGCCTGATGTTAGGCAAGGATTTAGACAGGTCGAAGATGTCAAATATGCAGATAAATGAGAAACGAAGGAGAGACATGGAAAAGAAAGGAAGAGAAAACAGTTGCAAGTAATTTTCAGTATCCGTGGACCTTTGTAACAAAGGTAAGAAAAAACAGAATTGAGGTATTTTAATACGACCTTTCCTCCTGCATTAATTTGTAACCTAGCATTGATTGGTTCTTCGAACTTGTGCAAAGCAATTAAAATATAAGGACAGATACCTTATTAAATCGATTTATAGAATTAATTCGCGGGGAAAAAAAAAATGTTTTATAGAGTCCACGTACACAGACGTCATACATTACATGTACCACTGTCGGATGATAGAGGTATCGAAATCATTAATGCGCCGTTCCACGACTCTTCCTCTTAAGGGATGGTACAGTATTTGTTGAGATAGAATTCGAGGTGAGAATTTTTTTTTTTGTAATGATTTTTGCGATAATGAGAAACCCCATATTTGACCGTGCACCTCAAAACGAACATAAAGTCGCACACACTGATTTTGCGTGAGGACTGAAAATAAGTGAAATGGGTCAACCTAGCCGAACTTGACTTTTTCATATTTTCCGAAAGAGCGGGTCTTCTTTTACATTATGCTAAAATTTGGTATCATAAAACGGGCAGGAGATTGTGATTTTTTAGCAGTTAATCTCGAACATTTTTTGGTAGATTAGTGTAATTAGGTGTGTCCTTAGAATCCCTTTTTCATTTCTGAAAAACCTTCTCCACACTCTTCACTTTCAACTCTAATAACTTTTGAAAGAGTAGGGCTACTGCTTTGAAAGTTGGCAGTAATTATGGGCAGAATGTGTTAAAAAGGCATGTACAATTTCAGTTTAATCTAATAATCCCTTAATTGTTGTCACTCTGGAAGTTTACTTCCTGTTTTTTCTCCCATTCATCGCACAGCCAGCACGGTTTGGTAAAGATTAAGCGCTTGAATAGACATTGCACTTCAGAGCTTCTTTTCTCAGTTCACACTTTTCCTGAGTTTGTGCTTTCTTTCCAATGTTTAGATAGGTTAGGAGAGTCAATTTGATTTGAGTTATACATCATTTTAAAGCTTAAAGTATGCTCTTTCAGAATATGGTCTTAACTAAGAATTCATGTCCGGCGACTTTTTGTTTGTTTTGAGGTGCAGGGTCACATATGAAAAAATGGAAGATAATACATTTTTAAGAGGAATTCAAAGCTTATTGGATGAAAAGCGGTTTTGAAATTGCTGAGATATCCAAAACAAAGCGATCCTATTAAAAGGTGGGACACACATTTCATTAGGAACCCATTGTTTTACTTTGTTTTTGGATATCTCAGCATTTTCCAAACCAACTTTCATCAAATAATCTTGGAATTCCTCTTAAAATGGGAGGCTTCTTAACATTATATAAAGTGGTTTCTAAATGTGACCCGCTACAACAAAAGGATCCGAAAGTCGGGGGAGGACAATTTTCTGAAAATGACATGATATCATTCCCTTGCTCTTCCACTTTAATTTCAAATATAACACGACTCATGAAAGTACTCTGTTGCGGAGATATCGATGATTTTATCACCGCATATCGAGTGGCTTAGGAAATCAGCGTTTCGAGAAAACCGCCTTCAAAGTTTTCCTTCTGACGCTATCATGATCAAGGGGTGGCAAGACAGTTTTCACCACTTCACAATAGAAGGTATACTCTTAGCAACCTCCACGATGTTCATTCAAGCTCAGAACCAGCGGTCAACGCATGACCAATCAGTAACCAGAATACCACACACTGACCAATAAGATCATTTCCTCGTTGCTAGGGGCGGAGTCTAGCTGCGGCGCTAAATCCAAATCTTCGGACACGTTTCTGTTCCGTTGAAAGTCAAAAAATCATTGCCTAGAAAAAACGCTATTTTCTTGCCGATCCTTTGATCATTTAGCTTCGAAATTTGGGCAGATGATAGACGATACATTAGACTACAAAACCATGAAAAACAAAAAAAGAAAACAGATAGTTTTGACCGATTTTGATGATCTGACTTCAAACTCGATATTCGCTGCTCAGCCATCAGCGACTTTAGGATCCTTTTGTTGTAGCGGGTCACAAATATTTCTTAAAAATGAAAGCTGATTTTTCACCTCAACCAATAATTCTTTCAGTGCCAGAAGTATTATCATTTCAACGAGTAATGATGTCAATGATATCATAATCACAACTACTTCTTGTAGGTGATACCGGGCCCATGATATCATTATTTATTCGTGGATCACTGTCAAATTACTTTCAGTAACACCATATAAGATATGATGCAGAATCATGCGTAAATGACAGATAAGTCGAAACATACTACGAGACTATTGATTTGATTTGATTGATTTTGTTTGACTGATTTATGTCTTCTTCAACATAATTTCATGCATGAATCAGAATTCTTTATGTAATATCTTAGAAAACATCAATACATAAATTGCCTCGTACATAATTCAAAGAAGAAAAATGTATTGATTAACTCCATTACCAAAATATATTGTTTTACCAGATTGGCAAACAATTACCTAATATATTATGCAGAAGAAGGACTCTCACTATAAGCGGATGCTTGAAAACGTGGCAGCCCATGAAACCTACTTAATTATACGTAATTAGTTTACAGAATGGAGAAAAAAATATTTGAACATCCTATAATGTATTCAGTTTTCATATTGTAGTACTGAGAATGGAAGCATTTCCTTGCCTATTAATATCACCACCACGACGACCGTCTTCAACAGACCGAGGAAACACGAAAAATGCTGCGGTTTGGACTGTGAAAATAAAGATATTCAGAATATAATATATGTCTTACTAATTGTACTCATGTGTACCACTTTCATCATGAAACAGCACGATATTATGTGATTTGTCAACTGGATTTCTTCGTCAAAGTTCAAAGTTTAAAGTTCAGAATAAATATATTGTCATATAAGAATGTACCCCCCCCCCCAAAAAAAAAAAAACAAAAACAAAAACAAAAACAAAACGTGATACATGCAACAGTAACAGAAATAAGACTAATGTTAACATTGCACAAAATATTTCACAGAAAAAGACAAAAAAGAAAAGAAAAGAGAAAAGAATAACTGCAAAGCTAAAGAAATAGAGGGAATAGTACAAAAATGGATTCGTCAACTTCTTAAAACCTTAAAAAAATCTTAGTCTCATCCGGACATCTCACGCCAGAGCACCTTTCCATCAAATGTATTAACAACATACACCACACGCGCGCGCGCACACACACACACACTCACAAACAAACACACACACACACACACACACACAAACACATACTCCCTTACACAATTTACGGTGTTACTCGAAAGTGTTCTAATTAGCATAGTCACGCCTGGATTAGATGTTGAGAAAGTACAGCTATCTTTGGGCAAGTAATAACAAGTGCAAATAAGAGATTCAGGAGACATGCAAAGCATGCTGCATTTCAATGTAGGCCTATGATATCATAAATCATTTGCACATATTGGCACTTCCAATCCAAAAATCAGAAATAAAATATACCAGGATTCAGATCAATAAACGTGTGAATTACATAAAACATGATAGAGTCAGAATGTCAGGAAAATAGGAAAAAGAATTCACTGGCCTTTTAATCCTCGCTCTGTCACACTTACCTGCAGAGAATGTGATTTGGTATTCATAACCAAAGACTGTGGGAATTATTGGGATTACACAAGAATTCTGTAGGAATAATTCTTTTCAGACAAAATTTGTTTCCACTCATAAAATTTCAGCATCCGCATATAATATACTGTTTCCAGTTTACAGTGTAAATTTCATAATCATAGCTATACATAGTGGCAAATAATTAAAAAATACACCATAGACTTATCAGCCGTGAAAATAAAAACACTTTACCGGCATCCTTGTATATTCTGCGCAAATCTTTTGAAATTGCGAAAAAGTAACCGAGAGCATAATATGACAATAATCTGAACATGGCACTCATGAGGCAAAGTTCATTGACCCTTTGATCCTTCACCATGTCCAATCTAATCAATATACAATTTCCCAAATTCAATATTCATATTCAATATAGGCATCTTTAAATGAGATACCTGTGGTGAGATTTTTACGATCACAATTTGACACTTGGAAAATCATTGACAGTACACCATGCGAGGTGGTATGAGTACAGTGTTCATCAGGCATAGAACATTGACTTTATAATACAGAACCATGTTGGGCATTATCAATATTCGATATCAACCGGCACCACAATTAGAACCGCATGACTCGAATTGTGGAAACTGACTACAAATACAGAACATCATTGCGACTGTGGTGATTTAGCCCAGTCGGTAGCACGTCTGCCTTTGACCCAAGCGACCCGAGTTGGGTTCGATACCAGAGTCTCACTGAGCAATGTTATGTATAATCAAACCGTCCCCTCTAGCAAGAGGCAAAACACTCTGTTCCTCGGAAAGGACATACAATGGAGGTCCCGTGTGTGAGCAAGTCACAACTCACGCACGTAAAAGATCCCGCTTCATTACAAAGAGCAAGGTGTTTAACCCGGTGAAGTGGTCCCGCCTCACATCTAACTGGACCCCATGGAAGACCAGCTAATTGTAGTAGCTAAATATCGGGTATTCATGAGCCATCTTCTCAGATGGAAAAGCCAACAAACACCAGTGAGATGCTACTCAGTTATGCCTCTTTGCATATCTATTAAACTTTGTATTGAAATAATATGTAGAAACCTATATGACATTATGTACCTTTCAGTATTCATCACTGGAAGTCTACTTCTATCAGATCTGTTTACTGTCACCTCATCATGAAGAGGGTATGTTCCATCTTTTATTATGGCATTAAACCTACTCAGCAGAGCTGAATGCACAATTTATTCTAAGTGTCTTGTGGGCATGTCAGTGATCTTGCTGGTTTGTGATAAAAACTTTTCTTTCTATCTCTTTTAGATTTTACGTATCTTTTGCCGTCAAACCATTATTAAACTACACTACTGAAGAAAAGATATGACTGACTGCATGATACTCTGATATAAAGAGCAAGTGTTTGACTTCTACCATTAAGAAAAAAATAGTGTTCTAAGGAGGTACATCCGCTGGTTTCCATTGACATAATTTTCCTGGTGTTCTCGTACCAATTCACTTTGTCATCTTTGATTATACCAAAGTTTTGTATTCTGACACCAGATTTATTACATATATTACCAATAAATCAACGAAAAACTGTGTGCTCCCTTTTTCCTACTTTTAAAAAATAGAAAATAATTTCTTTTGTTTTCCTACGTTCACACTCAGATATAAATGTTAACACCATTTAACCTAATTTTCAACACAATTCCTACAGTTTGACTTTGCTTTGAATATTGATATATGTTTTCCAGGCCAGTTTCATCAGATTTGCATTCCATTTAACAATGCGATAATTCCAGTTCGAGTGAATGTGAATGATCACCGAGAATAACATAAGGAAAGGTAACTAACTCATTCAATCTAATTTCATCGCATTCTGGTTTTATGAGTTTCTCAAGTAAACGTGTAAAAAGTGCGTTCAAATTAAGAATACACGTGCAACGCATACAAATTCGCGTCAGTTCAGCGGTGAAGAACGTTAAGGAGTTCAAATTCACGATAAGGCAAACAGGTATTACATAAGCATTGTTTGCTGTCGTTGTTTTTTGTGCTTTTGCCTATATTCTTTGTAGTTTATACTCATAATAATTTTTAAAAATGCAAGCCCAATGTACCTTGAAATGGGACTTTTACCTGAAAATAGCCAATAACACCTATAACTCCACTTTCAAAGACCTATACAGTATTGTACATTTGTTCGGTTTTCCCGTCCAATTTATTTATCAGATTTACATTCGAATTAATGGAAATGCGTTCAAATTCGAGCGATTTTCGTCACTGCTCTACTCTCGCGGTTCATTTTAATTCTTTTAGAGTTCAATTCCATTTCATGGCACTTCTTTTAGATTTTATTTCATTCAATTTAGAGAAAAAATTCATTAAATTTAACGACTCAAAGTTGGAATTTAATTTCGCGCCAGCTGGATAGATGTTCAATTCTGTCCCAAGTATACCAATTTCAGTTTCATTCACACGAACAAAACTTCACACTTTACACGTTCGAGTTAAGCTCTCTACGTGATTCTATGTTGTTGTTGTTGTTTTTTTCATTGTGATATATTGAATGATATAGGGTTTTCCGCCCAGTTCCATCGGATTTGCATTGATATTTGATGGAAAAGCGTTCAAATTCAAGCGATTTCGGTCACTGCTCTACTTGCATGGGCCATTTAAATTGTTTGAGTATTCAATTTCATTTCATGTCATTCCTTTTAGATTTTATTTCATTCAAGTTAACAACTCAAAGCTGGTATTCAATTTCGCGCCAGCTAGACAAACGTTAAATTTCGTGCCCAAATGCCAGTTTCAATTTCATTTATAGGAACACAACTTCGCACTTTGAACGTTCGAGTTCAATCAACATACACAATTTCTACGGGCTTTTTTTCACTGTCTTACGATTGGTTGATACAATTCCAATTTCATTTTAAAGTCTCATATAACTATCTTAATTGTATTGGATGTATTCATTTCCTGTTGACCTCTCTGCCACTTTCAATTCATCCCGAAAAGTATGGATGTAACATTAAAGTAAAAGTAAATAGCCATATATCAGTATATCTTAGGGGTCTTACACGTCCAAATCCATACTGATCCATTTTGATTCCATTCCTTAGTTCTCCGTGACCATGTCATAAGTTGCCGCATTTGGATAAGCTGTAGGTAGATGTATTTTACCAAAGGGTTATATCGCCAGTTTTGCTGGTTTTCAAGATCATGCTTCATTTACTAATTCTGTCCGTATTGGAGATGTTCATGCATACTCTGTAATGTAGTAGCGGCTAAAGTAATGTATGAATAAAGCGCAATATATATATATATATATATATATATATATATATATTATATATATGGGTCAGAATTTTGAACGATGTACAATTGAGCCAAAACAAGGCAAAATTTAAAAAATAGGAAATTCTCCAAATCATTCATCTTACCTGAAAGAATATAACTCAAGCTTTCATATGAACCCAATTATACTAGGATTTTCCCAGAGGAACAAGTTTTTATTCACCGCTGAAGTTTACCATGTCCAGAGCAGCGAACGTCCGTAAGGAATAGTATTGCACATACATTTGAATACCATTTAACATAGTTTCCAAAGATCTGATTCAGTTCAAAATCCTAACGAAATATTTTAAGGGACATGTGTACGTGATTGCAGAATATTAAGCTTGTACACTTAACCTGTACGTAATGGTAGACAACTGATGATTTAACTAAATTCGTCATTTCTGTGAAAATATTGCTCTTCCGCTAAACACTTTCTCCACTTTACGCGCATTTTACAGAAACTCAATATTTTCACCTCTTATTTCACTATCCTATACTTTAATCCTCACTCCCAAATAAGAATATACCTTTTTAAGATGTATCTCATCTGGGCAGTCTCTATAACCCAACAAACATAGCATAGTTTTCATCACGGAGGTTCGCATGTAGCTCACGGACGTTCGGAACAAACAAGATATTGAACAATGCAGCTCTCTTGAGTTGGAAACGCATTCTACTCACAACAAACAGCAATTTCATGTCGAGAACAAACTCCTCTGCAAAATCCTGAATAGATATTACCAATTCTCAATTATATAAGCTTGTTTATCTTCTCATACTGAGGAATCAAAGAAAACAATTTTTCCATCTCTCGTAAATGAACGTACAAACGTACGTGTAATCTCAGTGACGTAGTCCATCCTTGAGAACTAATATATTTATCAAAATTTCGCTATCATGAAGTAAATATTCAGGTCCTAAACTTCAATAAAGTCTACAATGCAAAATTTGCTTTTTATATAACGAACATGGTCACAGCTAAAATAATGACAAAAAATAAATATAGAAAAACAACAGAAATGTGCTCCGTTATAGAAATACGAAGTTTAGCTGGGGAGGGCAAACGAATACGTTAGGAAGAAATCCCTCTGTGTTTACTGCTTGTGTTACACACTGTTACCGAGAAAAATTTGTGTTATTATATTAGTCAGAAATGACAATAGGTTCGATACTGCGAAGTTTCGTCATAATAAGACACAATAAGTCCATGTATCTTGGATGGATGTTTGTGACTTCGATATTATACAATATGGTTTGTTATAACAAACCTTTTGTAGCGCGTCATTTCGGAGGCTCGTTATTCATACAGTTTGTCAATACGAAAATTGATAGAGTTCGTATCATGAAGCTTTTTTATTCGGTAAATGATAGGAATCTCCGAAGGTTATCCGAAAGGCTTATTAATTGGAACATGAAACTTATGTTCGCTTATCCAAATGTGGAGAAACAAGTTAACAACTAAAATCCTCCAATTTCAAAACGTCATAATAACCGTTTTTCACCTAGACGAATATCAGGCCCATTCCACTTTTAGAAGAACGGACCTGAAATAATGATCCTTAATGTCTATTTTTCGAAGAACATTTCTAATAACAAACCTCCTGAATTAACTAATCTTTTTTTTTCATTTTGGAATAACAAACCTTTGGACATCGGAGTAACGAATCTTTGGAAGAGCGAACGTATCAAAGTGCAACCTTAAACCTATTCTTAATCATTACTTTTTTAACATGTGTTTTCAAAGTAAGCACAAAAGCACAAACAAACTGACGATCTCTCTGTCTCTTAAATATAAAATGAAAAAAAAATCTTGGAAAAAATTACAAATGAATATTGCTTTTCATTGATGAGTATAAAACAATACCATGTGATGATAAGCGGAGGATTTGTGTGTTTTCATCAGACAATAATTGTATACTGCATGATTTTTGTTCGCTTGTGACGGCATTTCGATGAATAAAAAACATAAACAAACAAACAAAACTTCTCCAGAGGAATTTGGTATAACGGGAGTGCACTGGCAATTCTTTTCTCTGTGTGTTGGAGCTCGATCCCGTCTCTGTTTCTCAGTCATTTTCATTCAACTGCTTCCACGTCCTTTTGAAACTTTTCCGTTTCTTATTCAACACATGCTCATTACAGACTTCTTCCGTCATTATCCTGAATGTGATTGCATAGCACTTTTCGGATTTATTTTGGTTTGTTTTGTTTTGTTTTTGTTTTCTGTTTGGTCGCAGCATGTTCAGGCTATTGAGGGAATGAAAGAAAAATCGTCATGAAGAGAAAAATAAGAAGGAATTAAGGCATTTGATATCATGACAATTACAGCGAACGTCCGTTATGGAGACCAAAACTGGATGTGTTCTGTTTGAGACGGCAGCTACCATACTCAAAAGATAAACACTTAGAGCACCTGTCACTAAAAAGTGGCACTGATCCTCTTTCTCCTACTATGTAATCCATTGACTTATTCAACCAACGAACATCCGTGAAAAAAACGTTTTCCGTTTGTTATTACAGGTAAATTGAGTGCTGAACGCTATTCACTTTCGGGTATGAGCGGCTCGGTGATTTGGTAATATTTTCAACTAACTTTAATCTTATGTGCAGTGATATATTTGTAATTGTCAGAAATTTCCTTTCTCGGACAGAACGTCCGTGAGTGAAACTTTCAGAACCCGTAACAGTACAAATTGTCTCCAGAACCTCATTAGAAAGAAATTTAAACGCACAGAAATTACAGATTACGCAAAATTCCATTTTCCCATAACTTTGTTTTAAGTGTTTAGCTGTTTTTGTATAATTAGAGGGAAAACAAGCGTAAAATTGAGTGAAAATTTTCAATTGTTTGTTCATCATGATCACATAACGCCTTAAAAATTCTGAAAGTACTGCTCTAAACTCATTGTTTACTTTGTAAAACTTTATTTGTCGCTATTCGAGCCAAAAGTTTTAAAGAATACAGGACACTTTCGGGACAAGTTATCCCTATCGGAGGGATTGCATACGTCACGGACGTTCTCTGGAATTATCACGGACGTTCGTTCTACTACTAGGGTCATGTTCCAGGACGGATAACTAATCGGCAGGGAGTACCTAGCCTTTCTAACTCTTTCAAAAATTTGAAAAGGTATTGTCAATGCAAATTATAAGAAATTTGACATCCTTACAACATATGTATTGCTCAGAGGGGGATCAGGAGGTATATTTTCAGAGAAAATATCAATTATTTGCTTGGTTTTTGGTGAATTGCATGGTCCAAAAACTGCGGACGAACCTCAGTCCGCTCCAAAAATGGCATGCAGCTCCTCAAGAGAGCCAAAGGTAAAATGCACCTTCGCCATCAAAGCAAGATGGTGTCCCACTCGAAAACGTTTTAATCATCACGGACGTTCTTTTTTTCTTGGAGGTTCGTCTAAAAATACAATTTCGGTTCCTATTTGACAAAGGATGGACAGAAACTCAAAACAAACATATCATCGTGTTGCTAGATCTTAGTTGATTACGACTCAGAACAATATCGCCAATAACGTTTCATGGGCTACGATCTTTATTAGAAAATAGCGGAAGCACGTCCGTGACGAAAACTGAGTATAATTTTGCATAAAAGAATATTACGTCCCATGTACAGCCAGCAGACGTACAATTTTTGCAGGATATGTTCATTAGGTGGAACATCAAATTTTCGTATACGTTACAGTTGGGACAACAAAGTACAATTTGCAGCAGCGATAGAAATAAAAGCATCACGGACGTTCGTCTGTTTAGGACTTTGATATTTTAATTGTTCTCTGTAATTTTGTACGTGCTCATAAAGTTCTTACAATTTTGTGGTACATACCCATGATATGTCAGATCCAGAACATGGTCAGATATTAGATGCCACGTACCATTAAAAATGCACATCATTAGTTTGAAAAACAAACATTATTGTGAAAATAGCGTTTTTACCGTATTTTTACGCTTTAAGTCCTTGTGAAATGAAAAATATCAGGCAAAAGTCAACCAAACCATATATTTCCTGAAAGGAAATTTACCAATCTTTGAGATGACATGAAAAAATCTGGTTTCTTAGATCATCCTGGCGTGTTCTAAGGGAAAGAATGTCATAAGGTACGAAAATTGGCAATTGTACATCGTTCAAAATTCTCACCCATATATATATATATATATATATATATATATATATATGTGTGTGTGTTTGAAAGTGGGGTTATACGCGTTATTATCGAGTATGAGTAAAGAAAAATCAAAGTCTATCAAGTTTACATATTCAGACAGCTGAGTAACTACAAAAAAAAATAAAAGCAACAACGAAAAAAAAAAAATGCCCGTACTTTGTACTTGTTTGCCTTATTATGAATTTGAATTCCTCAACACTCTCCACGGCGGTGACGATTCGAATTTGAATCCCCTTTTTACATAGTTGCGTGAGAAACTCATGAAATCGCATGCTGATGAAATTAAATTGAATGAACTACTAGCTTTATGAATGTCGATCTCGGTTATCATGACCGCATCGTTGAATGAATGCAAATTTGATGAAATTAGGCGGGGAAATCTATACAATTTTATATATATATTTTTTTTTTATTTCAAAGTTTCATTCAATCAGTTAATCTTAATTGTATTGTATGTATTTCTCTCCTGTTGATCTTTCTTCAACTATCCATCTATCCCTAACAGTATAAATGTAACATTTAAGGAATCGCAGAATATCGTTAGTCTGAATCCACAATCACTATACATTTTTATTTCATTCATTACTTCCCCGTATCCATATCATAAATTGCCATATTTGGCTAAGCCGTAGATAGACTTGTTTCATTAAAGGGTTACATCGCCAGTGAACTTGTTGGTTGTCAAACGCTTCACCCACAAATTATGTAAGTATTCGAGATTTCATGCATAGATACTCTTTAGCAGCAGCGTATATTAATGTAATTGTATGTGTTTGAAAGTGAGGTTACATATACGAGGTATTAGCTATATGAGGCAAACGTGCCATTTCAAGTTACATTTTTAAGTTTGCATTTTAAAAAAGGTCAGCAACTACAAAGATTAAGCAACAACGAAAGTCACCGCCCATGTGTTGTAAATGTTTGCCTCATGGTGAATTTGAATTCCTTAACGCTCTTCACGGCGGTGTTAATACGAATTTGAATGCGTTGCACGTTCATTTTTTATTTGACCGCCCCTCTTGTACGTTTATTTTGAGAAACTCACGAAATCACATGCAGATAAAATTAAACTAAATAAACTAGTTACCTTTGTGATGATGATCTCGGTGATCATTCAAATTCACTCGAACTTGACTGACCGATTTAAGTGGAATGCAAATCTGATTAAAACTTGGGCGGGAAAACCCATGTTCAAACATGACTTAAGCGGCTGTAGAGTAGAGTTTACATGAGGGTGAAACAGATCTACAGCTGAGCAGATTGTTGTAACTTGTCATAATTACACGTTAAATGTAGGAGTGGAATCCAAAATCTAAAACCTGTAAAAGTAATCTTAAAGCCATAGTGTTAGGGGATACATTGAAAATGGAATAAAGGTCGACAGGAAAGAAAAGGCTAGAGCCCACATAAAGTACAATTAAAATAATTGATTAAATGAAACTTTGAAATGGAAATTTAATCATAATCCAATATATCACAGGGTAATAAAGGATTCGTAAAAACCCGTTTTAACTATGTTGATTAAATTTGAACGTTAACAGTGCGAAGTTGTGTTCCTATAAATGAAATTTAAATAGGTTCTTGGGACAAAATTGAATGCCTATCTAGCTGGCGTGAAAGTGCATGGCAAATTTTAGTAGTTAAATTGAATGAATTTCTCTCTAAATTGAATGAAAAAGAATCTGACTTGAATGACATGAAACGAAATTCAAATCTCAAAGAATTAGAATGAACAGTGGGAGTAGATCAGTGACCAAAATCGGTTGAATTTGAACGCCTTTTGCATAAATCGAATGCAAATCTGATGACATTGGTCAGAAAAACCAAAAATACAATGCATACTAATGTCTTGTCATGTACCATCAGCGCATAATGTTGATAATACGACCAGATGAGATTACTGGGCTTTCACTTGTTAACAGAATAAACGAAATGGGAGACAACACATAACCTTGTGGTGCATCACCGCTCAACGTTCTGTCATCCCATCTTTAAATCTCTTTAGTAGCTCTCACATCCAGTTGTAACAGCAACGTATAAACTAGTGATCGACAGAATTGTTTCGAAAGGAATCAATCGTGATGTTTGTTCATGGGCCAAAACATGTCTACAGTGCCAGCGCGCAGCGCAGCAACATTCATCGCAAAAAAGCACCCCTTCGGAATTGGCACTTTCTCATCTCCCGAGGCAAAATTCGACCACGTTTACTTCGACATCGTCGGCCGCTCCGTCCATCAAACAGTCAAACATACCTCCTTACAAGCGTAGATTGCTTCATACGATGGCCAGAAGCCTTCCCCACAAGCGACATCATCGCCGAGACAGTCGCTCGAGTTCTCTTCACTCACTGTATCACACGATTTGGCGCACCATCGACCATCACAACAGCCAGAAGTTAATTCGAATCCAACCTCGTCAACACTCTCACTGCCCTAACTCGGATCTATACGCAATTTCATACCACTTGACATCAAACACCCTCGTCAAAGGCATGTGAAGCCGGGATTAGTAAATACACCGTGTTGTTGTTGTTGTTGTTGTTGTTGTTGTTGTTTTGTTGTGTTTTTTTTTTTTGTAACTTCTCGCCGGGATTTGTAAAAACGTCTGTCCGGGAAAACGTTTAATTTTGCCGGGAATAATTGTAAAAATGCTGCCGCGAAATGTGATCATGTACTTTAACGGTATAATACGTAACGATGGTATATGAATAATCTCGATGTCTAACAAAACTGCTCATGAACCCTTACCGTTTTCATTTTCTTGTAAACTTTATAACCGATTTTCACCAATAAGTCCCCCCCCCCCCCTCTCACCGAAGGAGGGGGGGGGGGGGTGTGGGTAAGGGGTTGAAGCCTAAGAGTCCTTAAAGTCTGGAATTGTTCATCTTCTTAATAGTGCTGTGAAGGCATTAATGTTTGAAATTTCATGTTTAGTTATGATGGACCCAGGGAGCCCTATTCGGGAGAGGAAGGGGTGAGAAATCGGTGGAAATTTGTTTGTTGTTGTTGTTTTTTGTTTGTTTTTTTTTTACATTTTCAGCATCCTCTTTAAAATTCTGTGGCGGATTTTCACCAGAATTGGTAAATAGCATTTTATGGTGATATGATCTTAATTTCCTAGAATGAGCCCCACAACGACGACGGGGAAGGGGGGGGGGAGGTGATGGAGGAGTTGAATCCCGGGGAGTCCTAAAAGTCTGAAAACAAAAGTCTGATGATATGACCTTGATTCGCTAAAACGGCCCCCACCCTACCATAAGGCCTTGTGGAGCCGGGAAATACGCCGGGATTTGTAACAACGTCTCACAGGGACTTGTAAAAATGCCGGGATTTGTAACAACCGGATATGTAAAATCTCCGGGAAGTGTAAAAAGGTCTCGCCGTGAAATGTAAAAATCTCGAAAATTGCATCAACGGGATTTGTAAAAACGCCTCACCGGGAAATGTAAAAATGTTGAATTTTTTCGTCTTCTGCCGAAACGAAAAAAAGAAAAAAGATAGAGCTCATTAACTGCTATACAGACATTAATAATTGAAATTTCATGTTTGACTTTGGCACATCCAGAGGTGTCCCGAACGGAAGGGGGTGAGTGGGAGGAGGGGGATTTTCAATATTTTTGACATCTTCTTGAAAAATTTTAGACGGATTTCCATCAAACTTAGCAGACATAGCATGTCAATGGTGATATGATCTTAATTTGTTAGAATTAGTCCCGTCCCCCCCCCCCCTTCGGCGAAGGGGGGGGGGGGGGGGGTAAGGGGGAGGAGGGGAATTTCTACATTTTCATAATTGTTTACGACGACTTTTTACCTAACTTGGCAGATATATTACACTCTAAGATAAAAAAGGTTCTCAAATGGTTCTCGTCGGCTCCAAAATGGTTCTCATCAGATGGTTCTCGCAAAATGGTTCCGATGAGCACCTATAAATGGTTCCCAATCGAAATAGTTCCGTTCGTCACCATTTGCTAGTATGCGACCCAGTCCCCGAGTGTTATTTGTGGTACTCCTGCAGGTCAAACAATATCTTTAGGTCCACTTTCATTTATCCCCTTGCTGAATATTCGAATGCCAGATGTAAGAATCACCCAAAATGTTGTTTTGGTACAAAAATATTGTATTTGTTTCTACTTCTGTGATGATACAAAGTACTTATTGTTTTTATCGTAGACTAATGACTTCTCTTGGCTGCGTGCCAACTGACAGCGGCCACCATCCAATTTTAGCGCTCGATCAGAATATGCGTACGCGTAAACGCACACATACTAGTACTGCACTGTTGCACCACCGCACGCGATATTTTTTTTTCCCAGGATGGGAAAGGCATTTATTTGTCTTGGTGACTTGGATAGAGAATAACTATCAAGTCTTTGACTTTATTAGTCTCTATAAGCCGGACGGAATAAACCGTTACAAACTTAATATACTTTAGAAATTAAGAGCAAAAATGAAAACAAGATGTTGAGCAAAACCCGGCTTAGGGTTCGAACCGCCCGTCCATCTTTTAAACACTGGTAGCTCCATGATCAGAGCACTAACACATCGTGCCACAGCGAGGAGCTGCCGAGATTGGTGGTCATTGGGTTTTTGAAGTATGCAAACAGAATTTGTCTCCCTATAGTCTTAGGTTTCAGACGTTTTTTTGTCAGTAGACTGCTGTAGACTTTACACACACTAGTGACTTTTCCATCCTGAGAAAAAAAATGGGAATCTTGTGTATGTAACACACGTGCCGCGGCGGTTACATGTATGTGGCTATGTAGCCCTGTGCTACCTGCCTGCCTATGCAAACCTACCACCACATACACAGCGGGCAGAGTGCCAATACAATACCATGCATGCAGCATAGCAGCAGACGCCTATATATTATATACACAGTAGGTGACGGTCTATGCATCACACCCATAACGAACGGCACCCGGTAACGTTAGACATTAATTTTGTCAAAGTGGACTGGAAACGTGTCACTGTCAATTCCATTTTCGCCATGGCAGTCATCACAATTTAAGGGGTTTTAGTTTTAATGTGGTTTTATCTCATTTTTAGATGACATTCGTTGGAACAAAATCAAGTTAGATTCATCACTCAGTTTTCGTTTTCAGTCAGTGATTAACCTTTATAAGTAAGATCCTAATGTTCGATCTAATTTGATCGAAGCTGCTATCTTGTGTAATGTTTACCAGGTAGAGTAGATACAGATCGAACAATAATATGTTAGGCCTAACGTTAACACTTTATTATAAAATGGTTCAAGAATGTAGCCAATAGGAAGCGCTGAAATGAGAGACACCTCCTTCCTTTACTTCAGTACAATTGCACTGCCTGTAATCCTATGGTAGATTGCCGATCGTCTGTGCGCGCGGCGGCTCCTTTGATGAATTGCATGCATACGCGCTGTCAATCCTGTAAACAACTTCTAGTTCGGGCTACCGGCCGGCCGCGTTTTTTTTTTAAGACGGCACAGATTGGGGCATGGCGCGTGTTAAACCTATGGGAAAAACGTTGGGTTAGGGTTATGGTTAGGGTTGGGGTTGGGGTTAGGGTTAGGGTTAGGGTTAGGGTTAGGGTTTGATGGTTATGGTTAGGATTAGGATTAGGGTTAGGTTTAGGGATAGGGTCCCCGATAAATTTTTAGTTTCCACAATCTGTGCCGTCTAAAAAAAAACACGCCGGCCGGCCGGCCTGTCTTCCCTTGTGCATGTGTGGCGTACGTACATATACGTACACTTTGTACAGTACAGTAGACCAAGCGTTATGGGACCGGACGCGTACATGGAGTCACTTTGAAGAGCAAATCCAACGATTTAGCAGGTTAATTCTCACGCCGTTTTCAGAGTATGTTGTCTAGTAGGCCTATATGAGGAGTCTATATCAAGTCTTTAAGGTAAAGGGTGCATATTCTATGTAAAATAAGTAAGTTTTCATGCGGGAACTTAAGTGTCCGGAAACCCAACCCCCCATTATACTTATACTGTATGTGCGGGACTTCCGCGAGTGCGACGTGCGTAAATGTTTGGGACGAACATCTTCGGACGTCTTGACCCACAAAGGTACGTGAAAAATGCTGAAAAATGATGTTAGTTTTCGAATTTTCGACCCATTTTATAAAACAAATGATGCACAGGATTATTTCGTGGCGTTAGTGGAGGCGTAGCTCACTCTCGGGTATTTACAATGTAGTGCAACATGCACTCGGCTTCGCCTCGTGCATGTTTCACAATAGTAAATACCCTCGAGTGCACCACGCCTACACTAACACACTCTATCCTGTGCATCATTTGTATACAATTAGAAATTTGGCATAGCAATGGGCTAGCCCGAACAGACGCCGTGCGGAGCATGGCTGTCACGTTTTCACAGCGACTGGGCCGGGCTAAGTTACTTAGTTAGGCCTGCATGTAACGTTAATGCCTATTAAAAGTAGAGTCTACTAACTCCGAAACACAGCCAGAACGCCGACCGCAAAGCTGTGTACAACTACAAGGAGCGCCCCGGGGTAAGGCCTATACCGGTACATGCAATGAGGAAATTTGTTCTATAAGTTATAACTGTTGTTAGTGTTAACGTTAGAGCCAATAGAGGTCCGTCTACAGCCCTGTAGGCTTAGGTCAAATGTCTTCAGTATGTTTTCAGGCTTGTTCTAAGTAAGGAGTCACGTCATCTAATGCCATGTTCTGTTTTTCGAATTATAGCAATGACTTTGTTTTATTAACGCGGTGTAGGTCTATTGTATCTTTCAATTCATATGTTAGGGAAGTGGACACACCAACATGCACAGAAACCAGGGAACAAGTAACTCCGGCCGGGACGATAACCAGTACAGACGTGCTTGGGTCGCTGGTGCGGTTAGGGAACAGGGTAGACTCTACATTGATCAGAGAGACAGCCCGTGACAGACCGTTGACAACATCGGCCAAAACCGTAGGCTTAACACTAGCCAAGAATGAGCTGGGCGGCCACAAGAATTCATCGATCAGAATAAGAGCCCGGGATAGCCCATCCACAGCATCAGCCAGCCCCTGGGCTAGTCGAGAATGAGCTGTGTGGCTAAGACAATACATCGATCAGAATGACAGCCCGTGATAGCCCGTTGACAGCATCAGACAGAACCCTGGGCTAGTCAAGATTGAGCTGGGTGCCCAAAAGAATACATCGATCAGAATGACAATTTTAGCCCGGATAGCCCGTTGACAGCATCGACTAGAAACCTACGCTAGCCAAGAATGAGCTGAGTTAAAGAGAAAACACTGATGCTGCCAGAAAAAACATTTTAGAAATAAATTATGTAGATAGGGTAGGTAAATCCGTTTGCACTGACTTATAGTGCATTTTATAGCTGCTCTTTCAGAATCTGCCGTCAACCAAAAATTCATGTCTGGCGCCTTTTTGTTGGTTTGTGTGATGGGTGGTCACATATGTTTTGTTATGATCCCAATACAGTATTTGCAACTTACAATGTACCAGTGAAAATGTTTCACTATAATTTGCATTTAACAACTTTGAATCAACTGTATTGGGGGGGGGGGGGGGGGTTGACGTAATGAGATCAGACCAGATGCAAATCTGAGAAGTGGAGTCATTCATAGTTTTAAACTTTAAAAGCACAAACGGAAATGCTCTTTATACTTCTCCAGTCATTGTGTGGTTGATTTCTGCACACTTTTAAAGTTTGCACCTAGACTGGTAAAACTTATTGCATTTATACCCACGCAGGAATTACGTATTGTGTAGAGAATTGAAGATTATGTAATTTATTTCAAAGCACTGATGCACCTCTTGTCACCAGTTAATATTGTTTTTGCAGAAACACAAAATGTACATGTCATGTACATGTACATTTACGTGGTGGTGGTGTTTAAAAGACTGTTGCCAAATTTGGTGAACAAAATGACAAATGCTAACAACATATTATTGTCATAGGCAGGTTATATGACAGCAAATTCAAACCTCAGGTTTAGGCCTGCATTGTATATAGTTTACTCTAATGAATTTATGGCTCTGCTTTTAAAAAAGTTTAAATTTTTATTGATTCCCAAAGTTATATATTTTAGATCATGGTTGAGGAATTTTGCACATTCATGCTTGTGAAACTGTGTGGGTGTGGTATCCTAGCTCTTTTCCCCTTGGGATTCTTACTATCCTTCACATAAACAATGTGTTCCTTTGTGTGTGTGTGTGTGAGTGTGTGTTTGGTTTTTTTTTTTTCGTAGGACATGCTGTAAATTGTCAGGGGTCATGATTAACCTGAATTGATACTCTTCTTCTCTTCTTGTATTTGCAGTTGTATAGATGTGTCTATGGTGCTTTCAAATTGCAGAACAAAAAAAAAAGTCACTCGTATACAAACAAAGATAAGTTAATTCAAGTACTCGACGTTATATATGTGAAGTGATGTGAAGTGGAGAAGTGTTAAGCTTATCCTCTCCCAAGTATCATACCAGCAATATAATGTATGTTTTCTGTGACAATACCAAAGGTCCTTTGTAGTTGCGTTTAGGACAAATGTGACACTGCACCTCAAAACAAACAAAAAGTCGCCAGACATCAATTTTTAATTACGACCATATTCTGAAAGAGCAGACCTTAAGCTTTAAAATGATGTATAACTCAAATCAAATGGACTCTCCTAACATACCTAAATATTGGAAAGAAAGCACACACTCAGGAAAAGTGTGAACTGAGAAAAGAGGCTCTGAAGTACAGTGTCTATTCAAGCGCTTAATCTTTACCAAGCCGTACTGGCTGTGCAATAAATGGGACAAAAGACAGAAAGTAAACCACCAGAGTAACAGCAATGAAGGGATTATCAAATTAAACTGAAATTAAGCATGCCTCATTAACGCATTCTGTCCATAATTAATGCCAACTTTCAAAGCAGTAGCCCTATCCTTTCAAAAGTTATTAGAGTTGAAAGTGAAGAGTTTGGACAAGGTTTTTCAGAAATGAAAAAGGGATTCTAAAAACACACCTAATCACACTATTCTACCAAAAATGTTCGAGATAAACTGCTAAAAAAACACACTTTCCTGCCCGTTTTATGATACCAAATTTTAGCATAATGTAAAAGAAGACCCGCTCCTTCAGAAAATATGAAAAAGTCAAGTTTGGCTAGGTTGACCCATTTCACTTATTTTCAGTCCTCACGCAAAATCAGTGTGTGCGACTTTATGTTCGTTTTGAGGTGCACGGTCACAAATATGCTTTAAAAGAAACAAAAAAACAACAACACCAAACAAACTAGCAAATATGCGGAAAAAGTTCCTCATAATACTTAAGTAATGTACCTGACTTCTGCCTATCTTAAGACTGACACAATTACTGTATCTCATCCATGCAGGAATTATTTCACAGAGAATTAGAAATTGTGTGATGTATTTGAAAAGCCTGATGCACCTCTGGCTATTTCATATACTCTGTACAGAGATGTGTGATGGTGTTTCAAGAACTGCTCGGTACACAAATGACAAATATTGTGGAAAAAAAAATAGTGAACAAATGAAAATATTTTGTTAAGAATATTTGACAGATTATAACATGACAAATACAAACCTCACCTTTAAATTGTAAAAGTGAAGGTGAATCAATACATTTCTGCGAATTTGTGAAAGAGCAAATTTCTATGGTTTTCAGTTATTGAGTGATGTTTCATAAAAAAATATTGGTGAATTTCATGTACATGTGAAAGTTTGTTTGTAAAATCCGATAAGTCCATTTTTTAAGATTTTGAAGTACGGTCTCTGTCATAAAGTACAAAATAATACCTTTTAAATGATATATTGGTCACTGCATATAAAGGTACATTTTGGAAGTTATGGTCAAAAGATTATTTCTTATTATTCTCTTTATTTTTCTTGACCTTTAATCGCAAATATCTCCATTTGGCAAATATGGACTTATCGGTTTTTGCGAACAAACTCTTCATGTACACGTTTGTATTCATGCTTGTGAAACTGTGTGTGCATGGGTGTGTTATCCATGCTTTTTTTTTTCCTGTGTCAACGAGAATGTATGATATGCTTATGTATTGCTAATATGTATGTTTTTTACGTATGTTTGACTGATGAGATGAAATTCAGTTCAATTTCTTTCATTTCAAATGAGTTTGTGATGCACATTTTCAATGCAGATATGTACAAATGTACCTTTAAGAATGGTGCCAGTGAAGCAACTTACCAGCACTGCGTGTGAAACACACCACAAATACACAGACATCAATTCACATACTACATTCTAAGAAAAAAAAATAGGTTCTTTTAAGCACCATTAAATGGTTCTCAGCACTGTCACAATAGCGACACCTTTTTTGGAGCCTGTGAGAACCTTTTTAAATTTTGCCTGTCAGCACCTTTTAGCATTGGTGCCCATTAGAACCTTTTCCAATGAAATGGTTCTCATGAGCACCTTTTGAAAAGAGTCAAAGAGGTGCCCATCTTTAGTCAAAAAGGTGCCCATGGGCACCTTTCAAATGGTACTCACGAGCACCTTTTTTCATGGGCACCTTTTGCAAAAGGTGCCGACAAAAAAAGGTTCTCACGAGCACCAAAAAGGGTGTCGCTATTGTGACAGTGCTGAGAACCATTTAATGGTGCTCAAAAGAACCATTTTTTTTCTAACAGTGTACGATTTACGGTTATTTGTTGAAATGTGACTCCCCCTCCGCCCATCTAAGGGGGGGGGGGGGGGAGTAGAGGGGATTTGAAACCTCAGAATCTCTAAACTGTGGAATTTTGTTATCGTCTTGTCAAACCGAAAAAGATAGAGCTAAGTTAGTGATAACTGAAATTTCATGTTTGATTTTGGTGGATTCGGGGATGCCCTGAACATCTTCTTTAAAAATCTACGACTAATTTTCACCAAACTTGGCAGAAAATATATATATATATATATATATATATATTTTTTTTTATTGTGGATATGATCTTTATTGAAAATCAATACGGAAGAAAACCTTACGTTTGACATATACACCTCATTCGGAATGTTATTTCGTTGTGAACACGATGGAGATACTGTCTTTACGCCTTATCCAACCATACTGAAGTGAAAATAAGATTAAAAATTGATGAGATTTTCGGAAATTCTGAGATTCTTCGGAACTGAGAAACGCCATATTTGCCAGAGACGTGAGTCTAAGGAGAAATGTCACTTGTCATTCCAATCAATCGAGCTAGCTAGCTGCGCTAATTGCGAGCAGTACAGCGCGATATTGTGTACTGGTACACTCTAAGAAAAAAAAAAGTTCTCAAATGGTTCTCGTCGGCTCCAAAATGGTTCTCATCAGATGGTTCTCGCAAAATGGTTCCGATGAGCACCTATAAATGGTTCCCACTCGAAATGGTTCCGTTCGTCACCATTTGCTAGTATGCGACCCAGTCCCCGAGTGTTATTTGTGGTACTCCTGCAGGTCAAACAATATCTTTAGGTCCACTTTCATTTTCCCCCTTGCTGCATATTCGAATGCCAGATGTAAGAATCACCAAAACTGTGGTATTGGTACAAAAATATTGTATGTGTTTCTACTGCTGTGATAATACAAAGTACATATTGTTTTTATCGTAGACTAATTAATGACTTCTCTTGGCTGCGTGCCAACTGACAGCTGCCACCATCCAATTTTAGCGCTCGATCATGATGCGTACGCGTAAAAGCACACGTACTAGGAGTGCACTGTAGGACTATGTAACCGCCGCGCGTAGCGGCACGCGCCGCGGCTACATTATGTAGCCCTGTGCTGCCTGCCTGCGCCTATGCAAACCTACCACCACAGCGGCAGAGTGCCAGTGCAATACCATGCATGCGCAGCATGCAGCAGACGGCTAGTAGACACCACACGTATGTGTAAACATACACAGTAGGTCTATGCATCACACCCATAACGAACGGCACCCGGTAACGTTAGACATTAATTTTGTCAAAGTGGACTGGAAACGTGTCACTGTCAATTCCATTTTCGCCATGGCAGTCATCACAATTCAGGAGAATAGGTAAGATTTTTAGTTTTAATATGGTTTTATCTCATTTTAAGATGACATTCGTTGGTACAAAATCAAGTTAGAGTTATCACTCAGTTTTCGTTTTCAGTCAGTGATTAACCTTTAACGTTAACGGTTAGCTAGATCCTATTAAATGTTAACAGTTATAGACCTAGATCTAATTTTGATCGAAGCTGCTATCTTGTGTAATGTTTACCAGGTACAGTAGATCCAGATATAACAATAACATGTTAGATCTGGGCCTAACACTTTACAATTAGAAATTTGGCATAGCAATGGCCCATGGGCTAGCCCGAACAGACGCCGTGCGGGGTCGGAGCATGACTGTCACGTTTTTACAGCGACTGGGCCGGGCTAAGTTACTTAGCTAAGGATCTGATCCAAAAATAGTGTTCACTTGGACTAAATTTTCACATTGACACTTGTATTTCATGTTATATATCATATAAAAGCTGAGAATCTGCAGTTTTCAGAAAAGTACATGTCTAAATATTTGACGTCAGACTTTTCCGTAAATTACCGGTAAAATAGGAAAAGCGCCTCTCATCGACGGGATGGACTTTACTTTTTCAAGTAATTTGCACAAAAACTACAAAAGTAGGGGAAACATCAATTCTTATCATAGAGTACCCTTTCTAGGAGCAATTCATATCTGGTATTCATTTTTCTCATTATAGTTAAATTTTGGGTCAAAATCTTCATTTCTTCTTGAAAAAACATGTTTTTCAGTACTTTGACAAAAAAAAAATATTATTTTTTTCTGTATGATAGACTTGAGTTTGGTCACTCATATTCCAAGATGTATCAATGAATTAGTGGGGCTCTATATCCATGACACTAAATTAAACAATTCTCTATTCATAAGAAAATTATAATTGTCCAACATAATGTCCGTCCCGTCACGCGACGGGACGGACTTTACATAATGGTAGGCGCGACGGGACGGACTGCACATGTAAACAATGGTAGGTGCGACGGGACGGAAATTTTATACCATAATGGGTTAGAAAAAGAGTGTCCCTAACTTGAACAGAATAAAGAGACTACAATGTAATTGGCAAACTTGTGAAAAGTGTAACCATTGTATGTGGTCAAGAGGTTTTATGGATCCTTCATCTTCCCTTCAGACCTTACATTAGTATGTATCTCTACCCCCATCCCATGATCTGATTGACGAGTGAGGTTGACCAATTGAAGTTGAAAAGATCATTATAGTTTTGGTCGAGATGGGGCATCAAGTTTTCATCTGTTTTTATGAGGTAATGAGAAACCTTTTATGAAATATGAAAGAGCATGTAACTCTTGGAGGGATTTAAAGTTTATTTGATGAATATTGGTTTTGAAATGGCTGATATATATGCAAAACAAAGTAAAACAAAGCCAGGTGGGTTCCACCTTTTTTGGCAATGGATATTGCTTGTTTTACTTTGTTTGAGATATGTCAGCTATTTCAAAATTGATTTTCATCTAATAAACTTTAAATTGTATGCTCTGCATTTTCATATACTGGTTTCTTAGTATCTCGAAAAAAAAGAAGGTATCAGTGTAAAAGCTCAATCCTCATCTCAGCCAATACTGTACTCTCCCTTTAAGTTTGATGTTCTGCTGATTTGTAGTTGCATTCATTTTACATGTACATTAATAGATTTTTACTGTTTCATTTCATTTCATTTATTTCCACAACTTGCACAACTGGTTAAAAAAAAGAATGAACAATACAGGACAACATGTCAATCATAATATGCAATACAGGGTGTGGAGGAAGAAGCAAAGGCCATTGACCTGTCAAGGCTTCTCCCTAGTAAACAGCAACAATTATGACACAATACAAAAAAAGAAGAACAAAACAAATCAAAACAAATCAAAACAAGACAAAACGAAAACTACTGATATGTACTTATATTAGCATAAAGGAAATTATTACAGGAAGGCATTATTGCACGTATATGAATTTACAACATATTCTTTATATTTTCTCTTGAATGTAGATATAGAGACACACTGCTTAATATTATTTGGGAGACTGTTCCACATCTTAGGGCCAATATATATTATTGTGGATCGTGAGAACTCATACTTGAAATTGGGCAATCTATAATCTTCCCCCCGTCTTGTACGATATCTACTTACTTCATTATTCTTTACAAAATCAAAATCATAAAAACATGGCAACATATTATTTCTAAACAGATACATAAAACAAACAGTTTGGGACTTATTAATATCAAATATTTTCAGAAAATTTAATTTTTCAAACAGATGACTGGAATGCGAATATGGTTTCGAGTTCGTTATGATTCTTATTGCACGCTTCTGAAGAACTAAAATTCGATTCAAATGGCATATTGCACTGTTCCCCCAAATGATATTGCAGTAGGTAAGGTGCGGCAAGATCAAGGTTTGATAAAGTCTAATAAGTATGTTGAACGGTAAAATATGTTTTAGCCTATTCATAACACCGATTGTTTTCCTTATCTTCACACAAACCATATCAATATGTTCCTTCCACATTAATTTTTCATCAATTACTACACCCAAGAATTTCACTGACTTAACAAAAGAAATCTTACAATTATCAATACATATATCAACTTCATTTACAATATATTTGTTTCTAGGCTTAAAAAGCATACAACATGTTTTATCCACGTTTAATTTAAGTCTATTTGCTTGAAACCAATCATGAACTAAACAAAGTTCATGATTAAAAGTTGAACAAAGAACAGTCACATCATTACCAGACAAGAATAAACTAGTGTCATCTGCAAAAGCAATAGTGTGAAGTAACTTACTTGAAAAATGCAAATCATTAACATATATAAGGAATAATAAAGGCCCTAAAACAGATCCCTGAGGAACACCAATATTTACACAACGATATGTAGACGATATACCATTTATGGACACATATTGCACTCTATCACATAGATAACTCCGAAACAAATTCAATGCAGTACCTCTGATACCATATATTTCCATCTTTTTGATAAGAATACTATGATCCATACAATCAAAAGCTTTAGACAAATCTAAAAATAATCCAATCAAAAACTTCTTATTTTCAAAAGACTGTGCTATTATATTATTCAATTCCATTAAAGCCATGTATGAAGAATACCCTTTTCTGAAACCAAATTGTTTCGAATATAAAATATCTCTTTCAAGTAAAAATTTCATCAGCTGATTATATATCAACCTTTCAAATATCTTCGAGAAAACAGATAAAAGAGAAATAGGTCTATAATTTGTTAAAAGATCTTTATCACCTCCTTTGTGGACAGGAATAAGTTTTGCTATCTTTAAACACTTTGGAAACACACCGTCCTTTAAAGATGTATTAAACATACTGCACAGGGGATTTACAAATAAAATAATACTCTTCTTTATAACATAACTATCAATATCATCATATCCAGGACTTTTACCTGTTTTTAAATTTTGTACAATTTCGAGAATATCACATACTTGTATAGGCCTTAAAAACATAGAGTGAGGATTATTACTTGTTGATAAAAATTTCGTAAAATGTGAAGAGGTAGATGGAACTGTATCTACAATTTTTGAACCTATATTACTAAAAAATACATTAAATGTATCAGCAATGGCATATTCATCACACAGAAATTGCCCGTTCGGTTGCAAAATGCGATATTGCACTTTTTCCCTCACCTTACAAAGAAGCCTGTTTATAATTTTCCACGTACCTTTAATATCATTATGAACATTCTTAAATCTATTATAATAATAATTTCGCTTCTTTTGACGTAACTCAGCATTAACTTTATTTCTACATGCAATATAAACAGCCTTTCGATACTCTGTTGGGTTCTTTAAATACTTCGAATACAATACATTTTTCTTATTACACATTTTCCTAAGAGTATTATCAAACCATGGTTTTTTATATTGATTACACTTCCGTTTACTTTCAATAAATGGAAAACACTGATTATAAAATTGAGTTACCACTTTCATAAATTTATCAAATTGATCATCAATATTCCCCTGCATTACATTATTCCAATCAATCTCATTTAACTTTTCACAAAACTGCATCATATTATTATCACAAATATTGCGTTTATAAATCTTTTCAGAACTTTCAATATTACCGAAATCATAATGACAAAATACAGGCAAATGGTCGCTTACATCTGTAACTATAATCCCTGCCCTTTTGACTATTTCAGGTCTATTTACAAAAATATTATCAATCAGTGAACTTGAATATTCAGTTACTCTAGTTGGTTTAAGTATCAATGGACTAAATGAGTACGTCTTCAAAACATCAACATATTTATCAACATCTGAGCATAACGTAACATTCAGTAAATCAATATTAAAATCACCGGATAAAAGACATTCTCTCTGCTCATCACACACTTTGCTTAATGAGTTCTCCAGATATCGTAAAAATTCAGCAATAGATAGAGAAGGTGGTCTATAAATTGCGGCAAGTATAACATTTTTATATTTTGTACGGATTTCTATAAAACTTGATTCAATACTGTCATTAAATACATCAAGATCTTTACGTATTACAAACTTTACTTCATTACTTACATAAAAACCAACGCCACCACCTCGTTTCTCCCTTCTCTCGCTACCCACGTATGAGTACCCATCCAAAGGCATCACTTCATCTTCTGTTAACCACGTTTCGGAAAGAGCAATAACAGAGAATTTATTTTTCGCGGATAAAATTATTGTTTGGAGTAATGTACTAATATCTATGCTTACTTTATGTTTCATTTTTGTCCATGATGTAATTCATCAACTTATTTTTAGCAAGGCAATTCCCATTTAGATTTAGAAAAAAAAATAATTGTAAATTACAAATGCACAGTCTACTCTGGAAGTCAATACTGCATTTATATAAACCTGCGTCTCTTGTCCATGTGTTCTAACTGTATTTTTTTTTAATTGAGATTAATATTTATCAACATGCAGATTCTAACCATGTCTGAGAAATAGGAAAGAAAAATTGCCACAAAAAGTTTATGAGAAAAATGGGAAAAAAAGCACTCGTAGACAATTGTTTGCATTTCAATACTGAAACATTGATTTTGAGCATCCCCATGTTGGGATGCACATGGGGAATTGACAATTCAAAATTCTTCATCTAAAAATACATAAACCTGTTTCAAATCTTAGACATTTCTGGCATACAAGTTTAAAAATGCAATTCATATAAAAAAGAAATGTCAACAATATTACTGCAACACAAAAAGAGGTGAAGTTTTAAAACTGAAAAACTACAGCATGGTTGTCAAAAACTTTGATTCTAATATATGATGCTCAACCCCTTGTGGATGGAAAGTGAAAAAAACAGCATCTGGATACTAACGATTATCACAAAATTACTCCCCCAAAATGATTTGCCACAACTCTGAGTGGCGTTGTTGCTGCTGAAAACTTGTATAGACTTTATAGCACAGTCAGTCAAATCGTGGAGGCAGAATTCAAAGCTTGTGCAAATGACGTGCAACGTATAAGTCTCATTTTCACTCATAAAAAAAAAAAAAATATGTTCTTGGGAAAAATATAATCAAGCACTACTATACCATAAGTGTACGGATTTTTGTGTGATGAAAATCTTTAACTATAATAGTGATAACTGTTACTGAAATTTTCCATCATTTCTCAGGTTAGTTTATATCTTGGAAATCTACACTAAAATGTTATAAAACTGTGGTAACCACAGATTTGAACACATTTTGATGAAAATTAGTCAGTGTTGAAAATTTCCCATTCGTTTTGTACATAGTGCATATCGTTTCGTCCCGTTGCGCTATGGGATGGAATTCAACACCTTTCGAGGAAATTACTTAAAAACTATAATATATTAGACCTGTATGTTAGCTCTTTTGTTGAGGTATAATGTAGGGAATAGTAGCAAACAATGCCACATAGCATGGCAAGTCTGGCTCATCAACATTGATACAATTCTCCTTTGAATGTTGTCTAAAAAAACAGTGACTTTTTTATTCCGTCCCGTCACGCCAGTAATTTTTTTTTTTTTGTTTTCATGGAAACAAAACAAGTGTCTGCCTTGTTTATAGTGCACTTTCATGCTTTTATGTAAGCTTGATACTTGTGGCTGCTATCATGCTAACATTTCTTTTTGTGAGCAAAAAAAAATCTCTTAAATTCCTTCTCATCGCTGTCCCTTGATTTTTCGGATCAGACCAAGAGGCAATTTTTTTTTTCTCGCTGGAAATTGGAAAAAAAAATGGAAGAGAAAATGAAGAGTATCCACAGTTGCCAAGATCGTCATTTAAGACAGCCTTTGCATTGGTGATCAAATCTTGGTGGAAAGATTCAATCTTTGGGCAAATGAAATGCCCTTGCAACATCATTCATGAAAAGTAATTTTCCTCGAGAAAGAAAATCAAGGATTACCGTATCAAAAGTGTAAGAATTCTTGTAAAATGAGAATTTTTGGCCTTATGATAATAACTGTTGGTCAAATTTTTCAGCATTCATTAGTAGTTTGAATCTTGGTGTGCTTAATCTACACTAAGATGTTATAAAACTGTGTTTTCCAAAGTTTTAATACATTTTGATGAAAATTAGCCGATTCTCAAAAATTTCCCATTCGTTTTGTACATAGTTCATTTTTGTCCGTCCCGTCGCGCGACGGGACGGACTTCAACAGCTTTTGAGAAAATTACCTAAAAAATAAGATCTATTACATCTAGATGTTTCTCTATTTGTGCAAGTAATGTTTGGAACATTGACAAACAAACACCACATGACATGGTCTGTTTTGCTCATTAACTTTGAATTAATTCTCCTTTGAATTTTCTTCACAAAAAACAGTGATTTTTTTCAGTCCGTCCCGTCGCGCTAATAAAATGTGTTGTTGCCATGGAAACAAAACAGATGCCGATCTTGTCCATAGTGCAGTGTGATGTCTTCATGTAAGCTTAACACATTTGTAATAATAAATGGCTGCTAACACTTGAACTTTTTTTTTGTTTTAAATAAAAAACCCATTCAAATTCCGTCCCGTTGCGCTCCCTTGATTTTTGGATCAGACCCCTATGTATAGGCCTGCATGTAACGTTTATGCCTATTAGAGTCTACTAACTCCGAAACACAGCCCGAACGCAAAGATAACTGTGTACAAGGAGCGCCCCGGGGTAAGGTATATACCGGTACATGCAATAAGGAAATTTGTTCTATAAGTTATAACTGTCAGTGTTAACGTTAGAGCCAATAGATGTTAGAGGTCTGTCTACAGCCCAGTAGGCCTAGTAGTAACTGTTAGATCAAAATCTCTTCAGTATGTTTTCAGGCTTGTTCTATTCCTCCTAAAGTAAGGAGTCACGTCATGTAATGCCGTGTTCTGTTTATCGAATTATAGCAATGACTTTGTTTTATTAACGTGGTGTAGGTCTATTGTATCTTTCAATTCATATGTCAGGGAAGTGGACACACCAACATGCACAGAAACCAGGAAACAAGTAACTCCGGCCGGGACGATGAAGCAGTACGTGCGTGTTTGGATCGCTGGTGCGGTTAGGGAAAAAGGTAGACTCTACATTGATCAGAGAGACAGCCCGTGACAGACCGTTGACGACATCGGCCAGAACCGTAGGCTTAACACTAGCCAAGAATGAGCTGGGCGGCCACAAGAATTCATCGATCAGAATAAGAGCCCGGGATAACCCATTTACAGCATCAGCCAGAACCCTGGGCTAGTCGAGAATGAGCTGTGTGGCTAAGAGTCAAGACGATACATCGATCAGAATGACAGCCCGTGATAGCCCGTTGACAGCATCAAACAGAACCCTGGGCTAGTCAAGAATGAGCTGGGTGCCCAAAAGAATACATCGATCAGAATGACAATTTTAGCCCGATAGCCCATTGACAGCATCGACTAGAAACCTACGCTAGCCAAGAATGAGCTGAGTCAAAGAAAAAACACTGATGCTGCCAGAGAAAACCTTTGAGAAATATGTAGATAGGGTAGGTAAGTCAATTTGCATTGACTTAAAATAGTATATTTTATAGCTGCTCTTTCAGAATCTGCCGTCAACCAAATATTCATGTCAGGCGATAATGTGATAATGTTTCACTATAATTTGCATTGAACAGCTTTGAATCGACTGTATGGGGGGGGGGGGTAGACTAATGAGATCAGACCAGATGCCAATCTGAGAAGTGGAGTCATTCATAGTTCTAAACTTTAAAAGCACAAACGGAAAATGCTCTTTTGTACTTCTCCAGTCATTGTGTGGACGATTTCTGCACACTTTTTATGTTTGCACCTAGACTGGTAAAACTTATTGCATTTATACCCACGCAGAAATTATGTATTGTGTAGAGAATTGAAGATTATGTAATTTATTTCAAAGCACTGATGCACCTCTTGTCACCAATTTATATTGCTTTTGCAGAAATAAAAAATGTACATGTACGTGGTGGTGGTGTTTAAAAGACTGTTGGCAAATTTGGTGAACAAAATGACAAATGCTAACAACATATTATTGTCATAAAGTACAGGTTATAGGACAGCAAATTCAAACCTCAGCTTTAGGCCTGCATTGTATATACATGTAGTTTACTCTAACGAATTTGTTGCTCTGCTTTAAAAAAGGGTGTAAATTTTTATTGATTCCCAATGTTATATATTTTAGATCATGGTTGAGGAATTATGTTCATTCATGCTTGTGAAACTGTGTGGGTGTGGTATCCTAGCTCTTTTCCCCTTGGGATTATTATCATGCAGATTATAAAACAATGTGTTCTTGTGTGTGTGTGTGTGTGTGTGTGTGTGTTTTCGTAGGACATGCTGTAAATTATCAGAAGTCATGATTAACCTGAATTGATACTCTTCTTGTATTTGCAGTTGTATAGATGTGTCTATGTGCTTTCAAATTGCAGAACAACAACAAAAAAGGTCACTCGTATACAAAGATAAGTTAATTCAAGTACTCGACGTTATGAATGTGAAGTGAAGTGAAGTGAAGAAGTGTAAAGCTTATACTATCCCAAGTATCATACCAGCAATATAATGTATGTTTTCTGTGACAATACCAAAGGTCCTGTTTAATGGAATTGTTTTCCTGCCCTTTGTAGTTGCTTTTAGGACAATAATATGCTTTAAAAGAAAAAAAAAAACAACACCGAACAAAGTAGCAAATATGTGGAAAAAGTTCCTCATACTACTTAAGTAATGTACTTGACTTCTGCCTATCTTAAGACTGACACAATTACTGTATCTCATCCATGCAGGAATTATTTCACAGAGAATTAGAAATTTTGTTATGTATTTGAAAAGCCTGATGCACCTCTTGCTATTTCATATCATCTGTACAGAGATGTGTGATGGTGTTTCAAGAACTGCACGGTACACAAATGACAAATATTGTGGGAAAAAATTAGTGAACAAATGAAAATATTTTGTTAAGAATAATTGACAGACTCTAACATGACAAATACAAACCTCACCTTTAGATTGTAAAAGTGAAGGTGAATAAATATATTTCTGCGAATTTGTGAAAGAGCAAATTTCTATGGTTTTCAGTTATTGAGTAATGTTTCATGAAAAAATATAGGTGAATGTCATGTACATGTATTCATGCTTGTGAAACTGTGTGTGTGTGTGTGTGTGTGTGCTCTGTTTTTTTCAGTGTCAATGATAATGTATGACATGCTAATGTATTGCTAATTTACATGTTTTGAACGTATGTTTGATGAGATGAAATTCAGATGAATTCATTTCATTTCAAATGAGTTTGTGATGCACATTTTTAATGCAGATAGGTAATGTACCTTTAAGAATGGTGCCAGTGAAGCACCTTACCAGCACTGCATGTGAAACACACCAAAAATACACAGACATCAATTCATACTACATTCTAAGAAAAAAAAAGAAAAAGGTTCTTTTGAGCACCATTAAATGGTTCTCAGCACTGTCACAATAGCGACACCTTTTTTGGAGCCTGTGAGAACCTTTTTTTAAATGGTGCCTGTCAGCACCTTTTAACATTGTTGCCCATTAGAACCTTTTCCAATGAAATGGTTCCCATGAGCACCTTTTGAAAAGAGTCAAAAAGGTGCCCATCTTTAGTCAAAAAGGTGCCCATGGGCACCTTTTAAATGGTACTCACGAGCACCATTTCATCGGGGAAAGGGTTCTACTGGGCACCTTTTGCAAAAGGTGCCGACAAGCACCATTTAAAAAAGGTTCTCACGAGCACCTAAAAGGGTGTCGCTATTTTGACAGTGCTGAGAACCATTTAATGGTGCTCAAAAGAACCTTTTTTTTTCTAAGAGTATGTGATTTGTCTACGATTATTTTCTCCTTAAATCTCGGCTAAATTTTATTTTTATTTCGGAGGGAAAGTGTTAATATCCCCGACCGGTAGATATTGTGTATATTATCAATTTCATCAATCTTAAATACAGTTGAGTATATGAATATAAGAACGACCCAAGTCCATGGAAGACCATTTCGAGTAAACTAAAAAAAAAAAACTTCATATCTTTTTGTTTGTCCAATAATATTTTATTTAACTGTGATGGGAAGGCAACATTGTATGTACAAATTAGAACATATATTATTATGACAATTAACATTAACATTAATTGTGGAGAGGCCATTTTGTGTGATGGACTTGGGTCGTTCTTTGATCCATATGGACTTGGGTCGTTCTTTGATTCATATACATGATATTCTGCTATAGAGATGAGAGAAGGACGAGAGAGGGCGTTATAATATGAATGTAAGAATGACCCAAGTCCTTCATTCTTACATTCATAAAACATTTAACTCATTTATTTCAGGCACTTCCAGGGGTAATTAGGATTTATCATTTATACACAAGATGAGTCCATGCATAAGCTACAATTTCCCATGTCAAACTGAATTTGCCAAAAATTGGACTTGGGTCGTTCTTATATTCATATACTCAGTTTCTTCCGTATTTTGATGCAATTTCTTTGAGAATCGCTTTTTAAAAACGTCATTCGAGTCTTGGCAATCGGGATTCGTCGGAAAAATATTTCGTGTTGTAGTCTACCACACTGCTTATTATTCAATTCAATTCAATTCAATTCAATGTTATTTCCATTTCCATTGAATAAACAGAAAAAATATATACAATACATTTACAGAACAAATTTATAACAATTTCAAAGAAAACGTACAAGTGGTCACGAGTAACAACAGAATTTCGTTTCTAAGGTATATACCTAATACAAAGATTAGAATGGAAATGGAGGGTCCCACTTAAAAAGCAAAGCTTGTAGGGTATGGGACCCTCAAAAAATACGTACACAAAGTCAAAGAAACCAATGTCAACTGACATGAAATTAACTTAGGAAGGGGAAAAAAAGAAGAAGAAAAAAAAAAGAACAAAAAAGGGGGAAATGAGACTATGGTACAACACGCGCCATCGTGGACACAAGCATACTGTACTTCATGATTAAAATGCAATAACAAAACAATACAACGCTCCCTGGTTTGAAATTGCGATTGATTGGGTGCATATGCCGGTATGAATGCATAGGAACGGATATAAGAAAAAAGAGAAAGAGAATAGACTCACTGTTACTGGTACAATAAAATAAATATCTGAGGTAAACTTATGTTAGACAGATTGTTTTCCTTAAAAGATGAATTCTGTGTGATATCTTAATACTTGTAAAAACAAACAAACAAACAAACAAACGACTTGATTGAGAGAATGAAACCGAAACTAATTTGGTTGTATATCATAAGATTTCAACAGAAAGAATTTTAATTTATTCTTAAAAGAATTCAAAGTTTGTGCTGTTATTATGTCGTTGGGAAGTGAGTTCCAATACTTAGGCCCCTCGTAGATGAAGGTTTGCTGAGCCAGCAAAGTCCTAAAAAATAGTAAATGAAATTCGTTGGATTGCCTTCTAGGATAATTATGAACAGATTGATTTTTTGAAAACATTGATTCAAATATATATGGAAGATTATTTTTATTGTAATTATACATAAATTGTCCTAAATTAAACAAATACAAATCTTTAATTTTAAATATTTTATTTTCAAAAAATAACGGATCAGTATGAGACAAATATGCAGTGTGACATATAATACGCAGTGACTTCTTTTGTAGCAGAAGTAATTTATCCAAAAGAGTTTGATATGTATTTCCCCGTACTTATTAAATTCAGCGAACTTCACATCTGGCCTAGATTAACTATACTGCCCTGTATTTAAGTGTTATTCGGTGCAAGTTACAAGCAAATTTGTACTACAAGCATGTCTGAGAGTGTATCACGTTTGTAGAAGATAGTTTGTAGTTAGCTAGACTAGCCATCTATGGGTAGGGAGTAGCCCGTGCGAAGCACGGATTTATACAGCGACTGGGCCTACTTTACTTTAGATTACAGATGAAAACAAAATCGCCGAGCCAAGCTAGATTTGGGCTTAGTTTAACAAATTAAGATCATATCACTAAAAAGATGCTATCTGCCAAGTTTGGTGGAATTCGTCATAGATTTTTTAAGAGCATGCAGAAATTGTGAAAAAAATGCCCTCTACCCTCCCCCTCACACCCCCTTATTAGGGAACCCCTGGATCTGTCATAATCAAAACTAAAATTTCAGTAACTACTGTCTTTATAGCATTAACGATTTTTTTTTCCGCTTTGACAGAGGAAGATTAAACTAGAACTATTACTCAATGTTTTTGATACCCTCACCTAACACTGAGGGAGTTAGCTCAACTGGCAAGGATTAGTTTGTATGCTTTTTAGTGAAGAAAAAAACACAATTACCTCGTGACAAAGTATTGTTCAACAATGAATAAATGTGTACTTACTCATTGATAGTCAAATGTCATATCTAAAGTCAAGTGCTCAAAACCTAAGTGAGTAAAGTAAATAATTCAGCAATTTCTATGCTTTTCATTTAAAAATGCTGTTACCATGGCAACACAATGTTTGACATTAAGAAAAAAAATGAAGTTTGCTCAACTATATATCATAGTTGTCACATTTGCTAAATTTAGGTGAATTCATAATATTGTTGTTTGTTTTTGATTGAAATAATCATGGTGTTACCATGGTAACACATTTTCCAACAATGACGAAAGACAAATTGTGCACAGCTAGGTAATATAGAAGTAACACGTGCCAAATTTGAAGTCAAATGCTAAAAAAGAGAGTTAGCTGAATTCCATTGTTTTTATTTCCATGCAAAACATACTGTTACCATGGCAACGCATTCTTCAACAATGACGAAAGATACAGTTTGCACATCTTTGTACTATAGCGGTTGCATTTGCCAAATTTCAAGGCAAATGCTTAAATACTGAGGAAGTTAATTGAATCAACAGTATATTTGTATGATTTTCATTCAAAATATGCTGTTACCATGGCCACACATTGTTCAACAATGACGGAAGAATACATTTGCACATGTATGTACCATAGCAGTCACATGTGCCAAAATTCAAAGCAAATGCTCAAAGACTCAGGGAGTTTGCTAACTACACAGTATATTTGTATTTTTCATTCACAATATGCTGTTACCATGGCAACACATTCTTCAACAATAACGAAAGATGAACTTTACCCATATTTGTACTATAGCGGTCACATGTGCCAAATTTGAAGCCAAATACTCAAAGACTCAGGGAGTTTGCTCGATCCACAGTATATTTGTATTTTCATTCACAATATGCTGTTACCATGGCAACACATTCTTCAACAATGACGAAAGATGAAGTTTGCACATCTTTGTACTATATCGGTGGCATGTGCCAAATTTTAAACCAAATACTCAAATACTGAGGGAGTTAACTGAATCCAGAGTATTTTTGTATGATTTTCTTTCAAAATGTGCTGTTACCATGGCAACATATTGCTCAACAATGACAATGAATGACGGAAAAATAAATTTGCGTATGCATGTACCATAGCAGCCACATGTGCCCAATTTCACGCCATGTTCTCAATGACTGAGGGAATCGACAATATTTTTGTATTCTTTTTAGTGAAAATATGCTGTTCAACATCGAGCGAGTGTGTTCTGCACATCTACATACAATAACTGTATAGTGGTCACATGTGCCAAAATGCAAGTCAAACACTAAAATACCCAGGGAGCTAGGTCAATCCACACATTTTTGTATGATTGGTATAGAAAAAACTGCTGTTGTCATGGCAACAGATTTATTCACAAACAAAAAAGGCGTCCTGCACAACTACACATTACATTGATCGTTTATCCCGAACGTCAAATTAATTACTACAAAACTGAGAAAGTACATGTAGTCCAATCCACAACATTTTTTAAGGTTTTTTTTTTTTTTTACAAGTTTCCCGGTGCCATGGCAACGCATTATTACAATACTAACGAAAAAGGTGTGATACTCATCTACCTCTGATAGCAGCCACATATGCCAAATTTGGGGTCAATTGCTCAAAAAGAAAATGAGAGAGTAGATCGATCCACGAGTTTTTTTAGGATAATATATTTTGTTGCCATGGCAACGCATTATGCAATACTAACAAAAAAGGTGTCTTGCACGTCTATCTTTGATAGCAGTCACATATGCCAAATTTGGGGTCAATTGCTCAAAAAATGAGGACGAGTTCGATCAACAACATTTTGTAAAATGTTATTAAATTTGCCGTTGCCATGGCAACGCATTAAGCAATACTAACGAAAAGGCGACTTGCACATCTTCCTCTGAAAGCGGTCACACATGCCATGTTTTCAATTCAATTCAATTCAATTCATTTCATTTCTTGTCATACTACTCCTTTATGAATATTACACCATAAATAATATTACAAGATCTTTTACCTTATATACAATGTGCAAGGACTAATAATAAACATGGTAATAACACAGCAATTGTAATGATAAATGGTCGCAATAGAAATGGGGTTGGACAAAAAGAAGTATGACGGGACCTCCATGAAAGCAAGATTGTTTGGCTGTAAGCCCCGAGTAATAAGTGTTTGGGAAAAAGAAATGGAGAACGGATAGAAGAGTAGAATATGATATGCATAGGGACCTATAGATCCTACTTTAGTATACACTATAAACTGCTGTTGCATTAAAAGTATCACGAGGTTATGTTCAGTAAAACACAAAAAGTAAAATGCACAGCTATTAAGTCATTTGATGACTGCCGTCAAGCTCTGGGTAGAAAGCGAGAGAGAGGTAGATGGAAGGAGGAATGGGAAACGAAGAAGAGTGTGGAATTGCTAATGATGAATTCGGAGAAACTGACGGCAAGGCCCAAAATGCAATCTGCAACGTGTTGAGAAAGAATGTTTGATCGGACAATAACATACCACAATATTACATAAGACATTACAAATTCATTTAATGTCTGCAAGATATGAACTCAGTAAACTCTTCTTATTTGAGTTTAAATGAATATAAAGACATGAAAGACGAGAAGCTTGTTATTTCTTGGGGGAGGTCATTCCAGTATCTGGGGTCCGTATATATTATCGGTTTTTGTTAGCGAAAATTATTCGAGTACGTGGGAGGTGAAATGCATCACTTTGGCGGGTAGGATAATTATGAATCAAATAGTTTTTTCTGAACATACGAGTAAAAACATCCAGTAACTCTTTGGCAGTAAATTTATACATGAATATGCCACCGTTTTAACTGAAAAGATCTGATGTTTTCACTATTTTATTTTTGAAGAATAAATTATTCGTGTGGGACAAATATCCGACATGGTTGATATTTCTAATGGCGTGTTTTTGAATATGGAACAGTACATCAAGATGATTTCTACTTGCATTCCCCTACATAAGAATACCATAATTAAGGTACGAAGTAATCAATGAAGAATAAAGATTAAACAAAATTTGACTAGGAAAAACACTCCTTACTTTATTAAGAACACCCGTGTTGTTAGGAAGAATATCACTTGAATAACTAGCTTGGGATTTCCAAGATAAATCGCTATCAATAAAGAGCCCTTAAAATTTTGTACTACTAACTTGATATATATAAATTTCATTAAACTTAATATGAAGGGGAAGGGTTTGAAGACTGTTGCTTAAAAGCATACAATGAGTTAAATCTATATTAAGTGACAATTCATTGGCTTATATCCAAGACTGCACAGATTTAAGTTCTTTATTCATTGTGTTAAGAAAAGTATCTCTGTGTGTAAAACAGATTGGAGTCATCAGCAAAATATATAAAATATATAAAGGAAAGAACTGACGAGGAACTAGGAAAATCGTTAATGTACAAAATGTACAACAGTGGGCCTAACAAAGATCCCTGTGGAACACCATGTGAAATTAACTTCGACTGATAATCATGGTCATATATAGTCACCAATTGTTGTCTGTTTGATAGATAATCTCGAAACCAGTCCAAAGCCTTCCCACGTACACCATAACGTCGTAGCTTTTAAATCAAACTATCGTGGTCAATTGTGTCGAATACCTTCGAAAAATCAAGAAAAACTCCAATAGTGTCAGAGACATCATCTACAGCATGGACAAATTTATAGATAAAAGTGAGTAAGGCATATTTGAGGTGATTTGCTCAAAAACTGAGAGAGCAGTTCGATCCACAAGTTTTTTAAATGAAACCAGAAATATCACTTAAGGTGATTAATACCCCCGCCCCGTGACAACAGTCTTACCCAAGGAATGATTTTTCCTTGATCTTCTGTCATTTAAATGTCATTACCATGGCAACGCAGCTTCCGACACGTCCGAAAAATATGTCTTGCACATCTTCCCACCAAGACTATTGTGTGTGCCACATTTCATAAGCTTTTGTCAAAAACTGAGGAAGTAGTTCAATCCACAAGATCTTTCCTTGATCTTCCGCCATTAATATGCCGTTACCATGGCAACGCAGCTTCCGACACGTCCAAAAAATATGTCTTGCACAGCTTCCCACCCAGATCAAGGTGTGTGCCACATTTCATAAGCTTTGGTCAAAAAACTGAGGAAGTAGTTAAATCCGCAAGATCTTTCCTTGATCTTCTGCCATTAATATGCCGTTACCATGGCAACGTACTTTCAGGTACTGTCAGAAAATGCGTCTTGCACATCTACAACCAAAGGCACACATCTGTACCAAGTTTCATGGAAATTGGGCAAAAACTGAGGAAGTAGTTTGCAACACAAAATTTTCCATCATTTTGGCTCATAATATGTGACCGTGCACCTCAAAACGAACATAAAGTCGCACACACTGATTTTGCGTGAGGACTGAAAATAAGTGAAATGGGTCAACCTAGCCGAACTTGACTTTTTCATATTTCCTGAAAGAGCGGGTCTTCTTTTACAGTATGCTAAAATTTGGTATCATAAAATGGGCAGGAAAGTGTGTGTTTTTAGCAGTTTATCTCGAACATTCTTGGTAGAATAGTGTGATTAGGTGTGTCTTTAGAATCCCTTTTTCATTTTTGAAAAACCTTGTCCACACTCTTCACTTTCAACTCTAATAACTTTTGAAAGGACAGTGCGACTGCTTTGAAAGTTGGCATTGATTATGGACAGAATGTGTTAATGAGACATGCTTAATTTCAGTTCAATCTAATAATCCCTTCATTGTTGTTACTCTGGTGGTTTACTTCCTGTTTTTTGTCCCATTCATCGCACAGCCAGCACGGTTTGGTAAAGATTAAGCGCTTGAATAGACACTGTACTTCAGAGCCTCTTTTCTCAGTTCACACTTTTCCTGAGTTTGTGCTTTCTTTCCAATATTTAGATAGGTTACGAGAGTCCATTTGATTTGAGTTATACATCATTTTAAAGCTTAAAGTCTGCTCTTTCAGAATATTGTCTTAACTAAAAATTCATGTCTGGCGACTTTTTGTTTGTTTTGAGGTGCAGTGTCACATATGTGAGCTGTTACCATGACAACATACTTTTTGTCACTGTCAAGAAATGTGTCATGCTGACCTATATCCTAAGACAAACATTCAATATGAATTCCATGAGAATTGGAAGAACACTGATGAAGCAGTTTTGCCATGAAGCATTTTGCCCTATATTTTACCAATAACATGCCGTTACCATGGCAACGCACTTTTTGCCACTGCGGAAATATGTGTCTTGCACATTAACATATTCAGATGAACATCTGTACCTAATTTCATAAAAAATTGATCAAAAACTGTGGGAGGAGTTCGCGACGCAAGATTTGTACCCATTTTTGCCCATAATATGCCGTTACCATGGCAACGTACTTTTGGGTACTGTCAAAAAATACGTCTTGCACATCTACAACCCAAGGCACACATCTGTGCTAAGTTTTATGGGAATCGGTTGAAAACTGAGGAAGTAGTTCGCGACACAAGATTTGCAACGGACCGACCGCCCGACCGACCGCCCGACCGACCGCCCGACCGACCGCCCGACCGACCGACCGACCGCCCGACCGACCGCGACCGACCGCCCGACCGTCCGCTGATTCCTATATACCCCCTTCAAACTTCGTTTGACGGGGGTATAAATACGCCGTTCCCATGGCAACACATTAGGTAATACTAACGAAAAAGGTATCTTCCATATCTACCTTTGATACCGGTGACACATGCCAAATTCGGGATGAATTGCTTAAAAAACGAGAAAGCAGTTCGATCCACAACATTTTGTTGGTTTTTTTTTTACAAATTTGCCGTTGCCATGGCGACTCTTTATGCCTTACTAACGAAAAAGGTGTCTTGCACATCTTCCTTTGATAGCGGTCACATATGCCAAATTTGGGGTTAATTGCTGTAAAAAAATGACAGAGTAGTTCCATTCACAAGTTTTTATAGAAATATGCCGTTACCATGGCAACGCATGATGCAATACTAACGGAAATGGAGTCTTGCACATCTGCCTTTGATAGCGGTCACATACGCCAAATTTGGGGTCAATTGCTCAAAAAATGAGAGAAGAGTTCGATCCACAAGATTTTGCAACCGACCGACCGACCGTGCACCTGACCTCAAAGTGATTCCTATATACCCCCCCCCCCACACACACACACTATGTGTGGGTGGGGTATAAGATTCCAGAGGTTGGGACTTGAAGCTTCAACTCCTCCAACCCCCCCCCCCCCTTCAGTTGTGGGCGTGGGGGTGGGGGGCTCAGTTTAGAAAAAATAAATCATATTACCAAAAATATATGTCAAGTTTGGTGAAAATCCGTCGTATGTTTTTTTTTTTTCAAGAAGATGCTGAAAATGTGGAAAAAGGAATTTCTCTCCTCACCCTCACCCCCCCCCCCCCCCAAACCAGGGCACCCCTTGATCCGCTGATGACCAATCATGAAATTTCAGTCATTAATGTGTACATCCAAAGTACCAAATTAGCTCTGTTTTTAAAATCCCATATTTTAAGGACTCTCAGGCTCCAACACCCCAATCCCCCCCCCCCCCCAACCCTTCGCCGGCATGGGGCAGAAGGGCTCGTTTCAACTAAAATAAGATCACGTCACTTTAAGGGTGCTACATGTCATTGGTGAAAACCCGTCATAGATTTCTCAAGAAGATGCTGAAAATGTACCATATTCCCTTTATTCCCCCCCCCCCCCCCACACACACACACCTGGATCCGCCATAATCAAACGTGACATTTTAGTCATTAATGTCTTCATAGCACTAATATAGCCTTTCTTTACTTGGTTCGACTAAGATACAAAATTCCAGACTGTGAGGCTTCAACTCCCTACCCCCCCCCCCTCTCCCACCCCCTTCAGCGGTATTGGAGGAAGGGGGAGGGCGGCTCCTTTTACATTGAGATCGGATCACCATAAAAATTTTATTTGCCATGTTTGGTGAAAATCCGTCTTAGATTTTTCAGGAGGATGCTGAAAAAATAGCAAAATAAATAGAAAAAAAAAACTCTCCTTTCCCTCACCCCCTCCTCTTCTCGATTCCCCCTTGATCCGGCATAATCAATCATGAAATTTCAGTCTTTAAAGTCCTCAAAGCACTAACTTAGCTCTTTTTTGATGGGACTAAGAACATTACAAATTTCCAGACTTTAGGGAATTTGAGGCTTCAATTCCCTCCCCTCCCCTCCTTCGGCGGGAGGGGGGGGGGGCTTATTTAAACAAATTTTAAGATCATATCACCATAAAGATATTCTGTCAAGTTTGGTGAAATTTTGCAGTTTACAACAAAATGATAACGGTAAAGGTTCATGAGCAGGTTTGTTAGACATCGATATTATCTATATACCATCTGTATGTAATACCGTTGAGGAACATGTATTTTACAATTCCCGGCAAAATTGAACGTTTTCACATTTCCCGTCGACACGTTTTTACAAAGTTAATGCTGTTGATGCAATTTTCGAGACTTTCACATTTCCCGGCGCGACGTTGTTTGAAATCTCCACACCCTGACCCATTGTTTGTACTACACGGTTACCCGTCACCCGTGACCACAACTACCCACATCCTGCGACGCCCCCTTCCAACGGTACCCATCTCATTTTTTTTTTTAATTTCCTAGCCTATTACTCTTACTTTCTACTTCAATGTATGTGATCACTCTCGCTCAAATGAAAACATTGCACAATGTATTCCTTTTACACTCACCAATTGTTCTTGCATTTCATTTCAAGGAAGTCTAAAGGATGATGTATACTTATGAGCCATATTTTATTTTCTCACTGGTGAACATTTCCCCATTTAAAGGTGTGTAAGAGAAATATTATTCAGAGGGGTGAAAGTTTAGGTGAGAGTTTCTTCATTTACAGATCGTTAATTTACAGATCAGCAATTGCGATCTGAACAAATTTAATTTGTAGAGGGATAAAAAGTTAAGAAACTCGCACCTAAAAGAGGTGTGTTGCGACACGGATTGTCGCCTCCTGCTCGGGGCGACAATCCGTGACGGGCGCTGGCGGCACGGATTGCCGCCCCCGTCACGGATTGTCGCCTGGCGACAATCCGTGACGCTTGTGCAGTTCCCCGTTTTTGACTTCGAAGGCGACAATCCGTGTTGGCAAAAAATTTGTTGCGACACGGATTGTCGCCCCGTCACGGATTGTCGCCCCGGGCTCGGGGTGGTTCCTCCGGTGTTAAGCTTTGGTGGGATGGGTATGACTGGTAAGTTATGCGTATGTGTGTGTGTGTGTGTGTGTGTGTGTGTGTGTGTGTGTTGTGAGCTGCATGATATGTTATGTGTATGATTTGTTGTGTGTGTGTGTGTGTGTGTGCGTGTGTGTGTGCGTATGTGTGTGTGTTTAGAGTATAATAATACAATATGAAGAAACTGTGCATGTGGTGTGGTGGTTGTATAGTGATGGTGGTGTGTTTGTCCGTGTGTATACGTGTGCCTGTATGCTAACGTGTGTATGTGGAACATAGTGGCGCTACTGTGGCAATACAAACGCCTTCAGAGTACGTATGAGCACGTGTTTAAATAATTCACACCAGCGTTGACCTAAAAATAGTATGGGTGTGTAAACCAATATCAGCGGTGAGGTGGGCTAGGCGAGAGAGAGACCGAGAGAAAATACATACGAGGGAGGTACCGTCCCCAAATGTTATTTGTCTTTGTTCATTTTTCACTGCAGTCATTTTCTTCCATCAGTCTTATAAACTAGAACGTCCATACCACTATTCTTTGTCCCAGAATAGGTTTGGTATGCTTTATGCATGAGCGAATAATTTCCACACGCCGTAAATAATTTGTCAATCGTTAGTTGATTTTAGCACAAACGAACTGCCATTGCACACCGCAAATACATACGTAATACAAACAAACACCAACAAACACTCAAACAAATCCTCATAATGCAAATAAACCAACTCAACACTTTTTCCTTGATATTTATTGATTTCATTCAAATCATTCATAAAACGACCCATTCTGGGTGTAACATGAACAACAAAAAAAGTTACAAATGGTAATTCGAAACACAAACAAATCCATTTGTCAATTTATACTACAAATAATCACGCTTCAATAAGCACGTGAGGCTGGAAACCATTTTTTAAACCCTACATAATGAAAAATTGGCAGCTTGGCCATAATCCCCATGGTAAGTTCATGTGAAGAGGAGGAATTTGTGTTTTTGAAATCTAACAGTGGCTTTTGCATGAAATGTGGTTTATTTTACGGTAAAATGACCACATTATGAATCAATGATTTATCTTATTGAAATCATCCGGCAGGTGTTGCTTTAATAATCTGCATTTAATATCAACTGCAAAACATTTCATTATTGCGTTTTAGGACCGATATAAATGTCTCAGTGATCCTTGGCATTCATTTAAAATTTTACACGTCAAAGGGTACATTGGGCCGGAAACCCCCTTATAATCCATGGCTACCTTTGATTAAATATTGAAGTATTCCTGAGAATTGGTCTGCCTTTAGTTTGATGAAATCCCCTTGTTGGGGCAGAGATGAGAAATTATGCAAATTAAATCTCTAGGCCTTCGTTTTCGCACTGAATACTAATTTTGGCATTAAGTTCTTGATGTCTTTGTGACGTCATGAAGTCATACATCAACTCAAGGGAAAATAAATGTATTTAATCAGATAATATATGTGACCCTGCACCTCAAAACAAACAAAAAGTCGCCAGACATGAATTTTTAGTTAAGACCATATTCTGAAAGAGCAGACTTTAAGCTTTAAAATGATGTATAACTCAAATCAAATGGACTCTCGTAACCTATCTAAATATTGGAAAGAAAGCACAAACTCAGGAAAAGTGTGAACTGAGAAAAGAGGCTCTGAAGTACAGTGTCTATTCAAGCGCTTAATCTTTACCAAACCGTGCTGGCTGTGCCATGAATGGGACAAAAAACAGGAAGTAAACCACCAGAGTAACAACAATGAAGGGATTATCAGCTTAAGCTGAAATTAATCATGCCTCATTAACACATTCTGTCCATAATCAATGCCAACTTTCAAAGCAGTAGCACTATCCTTTCAAAAGTTATTAGAGTTGAAAGTGAAGAGTGTGGACAAGGTTTTTCAGAAATGAAAAAGGGATTCTACAGACACACCTAATCACACTATTCTACCAAAAATGTTCGAGATAAACTGCCAAAAAACACACTTTTCTGCCCGTTTTATGATACCAAATTTTAGCATAATGTAAAAGAAGACCTGCACTTTCAGAAAATATGAAAAAGTCAAGTTCGGCTAGGTTGACCTATTTCACTTATTTTCAGTCCTCACGCAAAATCAGTGTGTGCGACTTTATGTTCGTTTTGAGGTGCACGGTCACATATGGTACCTAATTTCACATTTGTTGAACATCAATATCCTCCCGTGCTGCAAATATGCACCGAGAGTCTGGAGACAGATATTGATTGTGGTGAGATAGTGGCCTTTGTTGTTCATGTGGTGTTGATGATTGTGATGGTGATGATAGTTGCTTAAGATGTTGGTTGACTATTATGCGATCGTTATGGCAATAATTATAACACAGATTGGGTAGCATCTGCACTAATTTTTAAGGCTCTATCCGCTAACACCGCTGAACAAAACTAACATAAATCTTATGGGAATTGCAGCCACGAAAAATGGTTTTGACCTGCACACTTTGCTCATCTTATGTGCTCACTGAAGCATGGCATAATGTCATTTTTATTGAAGTGTTATTGTTTTCATTGAAATCAGAGTAATTTCCCAACATTTCAGCTACAACATAGAAAAACAATGAATATTTCCTCATTATAAAGGGGAAAAAGGATTTTCCATCCCAAATGCTCATTGAAGCGTGACTGAAATGTCAGGTGATCACTGTATGCACAGTGGTATTAAACACAATGCAAATAGCATGAAGCAGTTGATTTCAGTGCCCAAAATTATCGCAATTCTTACTGCACAATTTATATTGTTATTTTTCTACGTTTTCAATGTGCTCATTCAACCGTGAAATTACGTGATTTGTGTATAAAATCTGTTCAACACACGAATTCAATCTCAATTGATAAAAATTACCACGAGAAACATGTCAAATCTGCCATTTTGGTAATTTTCACCCCGTGTTCACTCAACCGTGAAATTTTGTGCACAAGTCACATGGTACGATGAGAAGCACAAAAGTTATACGTTGCATGCCTTTTTATCCGGGAAAATTGAAATTTTTTCCGATATTACCAATTCAAAGTTGCAAAATTGAGCTTGCGAACTTCAAAAAGTGACCATTTTGACTTTAAGTCATGCTCACTCAAGCGTGACCAAGTGATATCCACTGGATTTCACATGAAAGGTAGCCGAGAAATACAGCTACATGGTCCTGTATTCAGATTTCCTCAAAGGTTCCTGATTCATAAATTACAGAGGTTTGTTTTAGGGGGAACTTACTCTTTGTTTAGTGTTTAGATAACTCGATTATAGACCAACCCTACTAATAATTTCTTCACGAGAAAGTTTTGATATGTAGGGCCCTACCAAACCTATATTCCTTGAATAATATTGGTTTGGATCATGTAACACCTTCTTACTTACAAGGGCATATACATTAAAAAAACACAAATATATTACACAAATCTAGAATGAAATCAGTCATAAAAAAACCCGACCACCCCATCCCCTCCCCAACCGAAACAAAACTAGGGCCTACATCTATCCTAAATATTAAATACTACCAACATCTGTCATACCATTTATAACTATCCTTCTTCAAATCCAATCCCCAACCCACCAACCCCTGATTAAACAAAACCTAAATCATCCCGCACCCACATTCACCAACCCAAATACATACATACACACACACACACACACACACACGAAGGTTCGTTATTCCGAAGTTTCGTTTTTTTCCGAGGCTTCATTTATCCGAAACACACAATTCCCTATACCTAGAGGTTCGTTGAACCAAAAAAAAAAATGAAATTCGGAATAACGAACCTTCGCAATAATGAGCCTTCGGACGAATGAGCCTTCAGAATAACAAACTTTTGCAATAACGAAATGTAACCCCCTTCCCACATACCGACGCACACCCGAACCGTTACCACATTCCTTCCTGATGAAACGATTCCCCAATGTTGATAAATACGACATAATGGACTGTATGCAGAAAAGCAGCATCCGCCCGCACGCAAGCTCCACTCCGAATTCATATACAAATCTGCCAAACAAACTCATCAAATTCAAAGCTGCTGATAAAATCAATACCAACGTTTATGCCAGCAACAGCTTACTAGGTATCCCTCCCCACGCGCAGCTAAAGAACACATACGCAAAAAACTGACATAATAAACACATTCTTCCATCACACACACACACACACACACACACACACACACACACGCACAAACGGACACTAAATTATCATGTGCACGCGCACATACACACTTCCTTGAAACCTCACCATGACTTTTTACATGGCATGTTTGCATGGATGTAGCCATGTAAGTTATGTGTTAGTATTTCAATGTTTATGTCCAGAACGATATAACCCAGCAAAATGTGCTTTGAGGGCGGGCGACAATCCGTGCCGCCAGCCCTCGTCACGGATTGTCGCCCCGAGCAGGAGGCGACAATCCGTGTCGCAACAAGGTGCTTTCGTCATTGCCCTGACTAGGAAGGTGGGACTTTAAAGTCCTACCTTTTGGAGCATGGGATTTCTAAATTGCCGGGAAATCTCAAAGATTGCATCAACGGGAAATGTAAAAATGTTCAATTTTGAGGGAAAAAATGACGAAAATTCAATGTTTCTGCCATTGACTTCTGAAACATAACATTATTCCCGGTTGCATAACTTCAGAATAGTGATCAATTGGATATATTAGGATTTGAGCCTTGGGCATAAATGCGTTGGAATGAAAAACTGGAAATTTCAATTTTTTATGAATAAACTCTATGTAACTTGTGAGGGAATGACATGCTCGCTTTCCCATTTTGTATATTCATGTTGACTGTTCAAGAACTGTTTCCCCCGAAAATAGCGCAACTTCGAAATGTCATAACTTCCTAATTTTTCATCCGATTTTGATCAATTTATACCGTTGAACTCGTAATATTTTACTCTTTCTTATCAAACTAACTTATATTTGGACTGGATTTCCCCTTTAAGGTGATATGATCTTAAAAAAAAATCAGTCCACCCCCACCCACATTACCGAAAAAGGAGGGGTGGGGGAGTTGAAGTCTCAGAGTCCCTAAAGTCTGGATTTTTTTTTTTTATTTCTTAGTCGAACCAAAACATATAAACTGCTACGTTAGTGTTCTAAAGATATTAATGACTGAAATTTCATGTTTGATTATGACGGATCCAGGGGTTCCCTGAAGAGGGGATGAGGGGGAGGGGGGAATTGCCACCTATTCAGCATCTTCTTCAACACCCTATGATGGATTTTCACCAAACTTGGCAAAAAGCACCTTTATGGTGATATCATCTCTATAATCAACGTATTTTGTGAAAATCCCCACAACACACTGCCGGGGGGGGGGGGGGGGGTAATGGGGAGTTGAAAATTCATACTCCTGAAATTACGGAATTTTTATTCTTCTCTTGTCGTACCAAAAGAGATAGAACTAAGGTAGTGTTATGAACACATTGATGACTGAAAATTCATATGTCATTATGGCGGATCGAGGGGTGCTCTGATTGGGAGGGGGGGGGGGGTGAGGGCAAGGAGGCGGGTTTACGGTTTTTCAGTATCTTCTTCAAAAATTTATGACGGATTTCACCAAACTTGGCAGACACCATGTTTAAGGTGCATTATTATCTTTATTTGTTAAAATGAGCCCCCAGCCCCTTCCACCGCTGAAAAGGGAGGGGGAATTCAAGTCTTAGAGTCCCTAAACACTTCTGTCGAACCGAAAAAGTTAGAGCTAAGTAAGTGCTATGAAGACTTTAATGACTGACATTTCATATTTGATTATTTCAGATCCAGGACTGCCTTTCACACAAGAAAATGAAAACTGTCCAATAGGTTCATGTAATTAATAGTAATAATAATAAATACACAAATTTATATAGCGCAGCCACTATGTAACTATACTCTACTGCGCTGCGATGTAACAGAGCTCCCAACATTGGTACTGATTAGACACACAAAAATTAGTAACAATTTAATCAAAGGCTTCTGAAAAAGGTAAGTTTTCTAAAAAGAATTGAAGACAGCAAAGTAATGGGGCCTTCCTCATTTTCACAAGTAATTTTTTCGAAGATTTTGGAGCAGCACAACTAAAAGCATAATCCCCCAAAGTTACTTTTGTTTTTGAGTGAGATTGCTTTAGAGGCAACTTATCCTGTGCGCTTCGTAAATTATGCGAATATGGATATGATTTTATTGATATTAATTCTGATAAATGACCAGGTGCTTGACCATGTAGTATACTTTATGAATAAGTAACACAACTCTTTAATACAATTCTCTGCCTTACTGGCTACCAATGTAACTTCATCAAAACGGGTGTAGGTTTATATGTGAAAATCTTGACGAACTGGACACAAGTCTCGCACATGCATTCTGACCATGCTGACGCTTGGTTTTCTGTGAATCTGGCAAACCAAACAATAGCTCATTATAATAATCAAGCCTACTGCTAATGAAAGCGTGAATGAGAGTTTCAGCGTCTTCCTGGCTCAAGTATAATATAAGGAGTTTTCGCTACACGACTGTTATGGAAGAATATACGCGGAGGCAATCAGTTGTGACAGTACCCGTACTCGGACTCCCGTTCCCACATCTAAGCAGTTTCGCTTTCCTGTAAGTACGGAGGCGTGTGGACAAGATCGCTGATTGGCTGATTGGCTGGCTGGCTGGCTGGCTTGCTGGCTGGCCCACTCCTGCCCAGCATCGGAACCAAACGCTACTACAGCTGAATACCGTACTCGTTTCCCCCAGGACGGGACGTTTCTCAGATTTGATCATGCGCAGAAGCAAATTTTGCACACGGCACGCTAAAATCCCGGCCGCGTCGTGCTGATGAGAACTCCCTAATATCTACGAATGTGACGCAATTTATGCAACATATAAAAAGAAGACTTGCATGTTGTCGATATTGGGCCCTCTACTTTTAGGTCCTCTACTTTTTTTCTGATTTATATTAATGATATTATAAATTCATCCTTGTCTCTTAGTTTGATATTTTTTGGTGTTGATACAATTATTTTTGAATTCTCATAAAGTATTTGAAAGTCTTGTTACCACATTGAATTTGGAGATAAGTAAAGTGTCTCAATGGTTTTTATGTAAAAAACAAACTGTCACTTAATATTTCTAAGACAAATTTTGTTAGATTTAGGCTTCATAATTCTTTGAATAATAATTGTACTGATGATTGCATCTATATTGACGGACAGCCAACTGTTGAAAAGACATCTACTAAATTCAAATTCAAATTCAAATTCAAACTTTATTTTCACTTTCTTTCTTCACAATAGAATGTATAAGAAACAATATCATGAATTTGACATGCGAATCGTTGTAAATATATATAACCAGACAGGATTAACATGTTCTTGTCTACATGATCAATAAAGTAAAGATACATACACTCTATATACACACTGAGGAGAAAAAAAGTGGAGGTACCCACTCAAAAGACTAAGCTTGTAACATGTGGATACCTCTGAGGGAAAGGGGGAAAATGGGGTGAAAACTTACAACTACAAAGAGTGCGGGAAACTGGGGAAGCGGGGAATAGAGAAAAAAAAAGAAAGCAAAAGTGTGAAAAAAGGAACAAACAACAGGGAAAAGAGGAAGAGAGATCGCGAGAGAGGAACCAAAAATTTGTTGATGCATACACCAAGGGCGAAAGCCCACAGAGACAATTAGCCAAGTGTTTTCGAAAGTGACAAATTGTCGAGCAGCTTTCCAGCGGAAGAGATTCAACTGTGAGGACGAGAGAACGAGAGCACGTATAGAATACTACCAGGCAGTAAAAGTAATTGATGCCTCAAGAGAACGCAGCCTTTCAGTGAAAGAAGAGAAGATGATATCGTGCTCACAAAATATATTACAAAATTAAATACATTCAGTTACATTATAAGACTTCAAAAGAAGCATTTTCATCTCGTTTTAAAAGAATTCAATGAAGGTGCATTTTTTATATCCATAGGAAGGGAGTTCCAGAATCTTGGACCTACATAAATGTGACCCTGCACCTCAAAACAAACAAAAAGTCGCCAGACATAAATTTTTAGTTAAGACCATATTCTGAAAGAGCAGACTTTAAGCTTTAAAATGATGTATAACTCAAATCAAATGGACTCTCCTAACCTATCTAAATATTGGAAAGAATGCACAAACTCAGGAAAAGTGTGAACTGAGAAAAGAGGCTCTGAAGTACAGTGTCTATTCAAGCGCTTAATCTTTACCAAACCCTGCTGGCTGTGCGATGAATGGGACAAAAAACAGGAAGTAAACCACCAGAGTAACAACAATGAAGGAATTATCAGATTAAACTGAAATTAATCATGCTTCATTAACACATTCTGTCCATAATTAATGCTAACTTTCAAAGCAGTAGCACTGTCCTTTCAAAAGTTATTAGGGTTGAAAGTGAAGAGTGTGGACAAGGTTTTTCAGAAATGAAAAAGAGATTCTAAAGACACACCTAATCACACTATTCTACCAAAAATGTTCAAGATAAACTGCTAAAAAACACACTTTCCTGCCGTTTTATGATACCAAATTTTAGCATAATGTAAAAGAAGACCCGCTCTTTCAGAAAATATGAAAAAGTCAAGTTCGGCTAAGTTGACCCATTTCACTTATTTTCAGTCCTCACGCAAAATCTGCGTGTGCGACTTTATGTTCGTTTTGAGGTGCACGGTCACAAATAATGTTTAGGTATTACCATTGACTCAAATTTGTCTTGGAATGATCATTTGCACAATGTTCATATACCACAATCATATACCACCTGAGAAACTTGGTTTCACAGAAATCTTTGCTTTTATTGTATAATTCTTTGATATCACCTTATATTGCGTGTTGTAATATTGTGTGGGGAAATTGTGGTACAACTAAATCGAACTCGATATTATATGTTTTTACAAAAAACGAGCAATGCGGTTGATTACAAACTCCCACTACTTATCTCCCTCTGACCAGTTGTTTTCTCAATTAAGAACATTGAAGATGAATGAGATTCATACTTTTCAAACGGCAATTTTTATGCAGAAATACACGTTCAACCAACTTCCCTCGGTGTTCAATGATTTCCTAATTCCTAATTTCAATATTCATTCCTACCCAACTCGCCGTTCTTCTGATTATCATCTCGAAAACACAAGTACAGACTGTATTGTTATTAGCACAAAAATCTTTAAAACATCATGTCCCTGGTGTTGGGAATTTTAACCGTTAACCTTTACAATATAGATTTATTCATTTAAAGGACAGTTTAAAGATATGTTGTTAACTCAATATGTATCTGAATGTTAGAGCATGTTGCTATTTATCTGGGGGGGGGGGGGTTTCAGTTCCAAAGTTAAAGCAAGGGCTACGAACTGATCGCATACACAACAAACATGAACATTGAAACAAATTCACAACTCATTACCAAGCAAACACTTCACATCATGCACAATGCACCGCTGCACTTTTCAACCTCCTCATTCTTCCCTCCCTTTCTCCTTATCGCCACTCAGTGAGTGGTGACTTATATGCTATGTTCTTACAATGCTGTATTGTTTAGACAATCATTTCTGAGGCCACTGTCCTTGTCAAGCGCTTGCTTATGACGATGGCCTCCTGAATTTCTGCACATCAAGAATTTCCTAATTTGTCATTGAGCAAGAGATATAATCATTGTAACTTATGTTTACATAAACGTATGCACAAAACGGTTTATTTTCATTTTGAATTGTATCAGGGGAAAAAGTTGAATATTTGAATTGATCATTTATTTGCTTTAATTGTAAGATTCAATCTTTATTCTGAGCCCAATTTGTTTGTTCAATTGACTTTGCACTTCATTTATGAAGGAAAAAAAATTCAGAAATAAAATCAGTATCAGATATATAATCATATAAATTATATGTTTCTCCATGTTTAAACGAGAATCAAGCCATACACCCAGGTTTAGACGTCAAGTTCATCAATATAATTTATCGTCAGTACGTAATTTCTTTGAAGTAGGGCATAAATGATCTATACATTTCTTGGCAGCGTTTTAACATTTCCCGGCAAAATTGAACAGTTTTGCATTTCCCGGCGAGAGGTCTGTACATTTCCCGTTGATGACATTTCAAGATGTTGAACATTTCCCGACGTTTTTACAATTCCCGACGTTTTACAAATTCCGGCACCACAACATCTCGAGTTATAAAGAAACTATATGAAGGTAACGGCCTACTTCATTTGAGCAGTTAAGAGCAGAAAAAAAAAAAACATATTCCAGAAATCAATGCTCCACTACCATAGGAGGTTATTGTGGAAACTGGTCGAATACATTAAGGCACGTACATCAATACTGACAATAGTTACGTTCAGACGGTCATCCTTAACTTCAAGGATAAGCTCGTAGTTCAGTATGGAGAGGAAAGTGTCGCATAGTCTCTTTTGTCGAGGTAATTGTCATTTCGTAGACAAAATTGACGTTGTCACTTGTCAACAGCGACACTTGGCGTACCATCCTCAACTGCGAGCTTATTTTTGAGGTTAGCAAATCCTTGAAGTTACTTTATCCTAAAGGGAATCACCGTCGATCGTAAGTAATGAATGACCAACAACAAGAACAGCGGATGTGGTTTTGAAATCTCATGTGGAATCCACGCGAAGATAGCAAAGAATAAACGTACAATAAGAAAGAAATCGCAAAGAAATGACACACACCATGCACACATGCCAATATCTTCCATATGCAGTTACAAATACACATACGCAATAATGCTGAAACTTCTGAAATATCTTTTAGATTGAAACAATATTTGTACCTAGAAATAAATTCTATACTCACCCTTTTATCTCTTTTTTCCTCCATCATGTTACTCCTGATGGCAAAGACGAAAGAACAATATCCCTATTATGGAACTGTCATCCGAACTTGAAACTCAACTCGTAAGATATCTGTCTAACAAAAATCTGTGTGTCTAGAAGTTCTTTCAAAATGCAGAGTAAGATATCGTTAAAGCTGATTGGATGACCGTAAATATGGTAAACGATGCACTAAGAAGTACAAGCTGCACTAAATGCCTTTAACACTCGAATGTATAGAGAATCCAATGACAGAGGCAGCGGTATTCCGTTGGTCAAAGCTAACTGGGTAACCGCCTACTACGCTCTGGGAAGTACAATCTACGCCGATTGTCTTTCAAACGCGAAGTAAGAGAGGATCAAATGATAGGGGCAGTGACATTTCATTGGATGCTCAGCTGGGCTATCTGCTCCATACAGCGAGAGGGCCTTGACAAAAGGCTACAGTGCCACCGGAATGCGTAGTATCGCTGTGTCCGCCGAGAAGGTTATGTTTTTGAGGGCTTTGATCTTTTTGTCTGTCTGTCTGTTTATCCCCTCCTTTTTTTTTTTTTTTTTTTTTTTTTTTTTTTGGGGGGGGGGGGGGGGGGGGCACATTTAGAGACTTTCCCCGGGCCTGCCATATATCAGGCATGTGAATGCCTTAACGGCATCTATCACTTCCGGCTCCATTGACCATTCTGAGGGGAATAGGGGTTGGGGGATTACCAATAACAGTCATGGGCATAAAGGGCATATCATATTCTGCTATGAGTCTCTTGATCATACCTAAACGTAATATATATGTATATATATATATATATATATATATATATATATATATATCGTGTCTTGCCTCAGACTTCTTACAGAAATTGATATTAAAGAAATGACTTCAAACAATTTTGACATTTATTTGTTGAAAATCGAACACAGATTGTAAGCAGAAATTCATTTTCATTAGAATTACACATTCCATCAACTTGATACTGACAATTTTAAGGGAAGCAATTATTGCCCTTGCTTTCTGAAAGCGATTCGTCAAGTACTCTTTCATTATGCTAGAAAAGTGATTTTTAGTGGAATTCCCTTTATATTTTCTTTATGCCAATGTTCACTCATGACGTTATAACATCTCGTAGTCTCCTCATCCAGCGGTTCCAACATGAAAACTTGTACAATTCATAACTTTTGCATCGATTGCCCGATTTTCCTCAACTTTCATTGATGTGTTCTACTAATGTTGCTGCTTTGACTCCATCCATGTTTCTATTTGGGTTTGGGTTTCCTTTAAACCTATTTTAGTATGAAAGAGGGGCAGGTGGAAGAGAATGAACGGTATCTATTCCTCATTGCTTTTTTTGTTTTGTACAAGACGGACCAGACACAGAAAGTGTCTGTTTTCACGCTCGCAACATTTTACAATCTAAATAGTACTCAGATACTGCACGAAAATGCAAATGGTGTTTTTTTAGTTTAATTCTATTGTCATGGGAAGCAATTGCCAATTTATCTTGTTCAGTAAAATCCTCTTTTATTTCTTTTTTTTTTTCATATGTTGCAAAAGCCATATGAGTTGAGCCACATCGGCGGATAAAATGGTTTTAATCATCTTTGCGATGGGAATGTCCTTTCACGAGAATTATCATGCCTACATGCATTTACCTTGGGCGTGGGTGAATCGCTATTTTCTGCACCATTTCGTTTTCCTATGATATGGAGTGTCGCAGTGTGAATCTCTCTATTAGGCGCTGTGTATCCCTGAAAGGGAAAATTGATAATGTATTATATCATTTAAAATTCCATTTATTATATTAATTGATGTTGTTATTCGCTTGGTGTCAGCCAGGCACTACCAATCACCTCTCGTTTTACGGAGCACACAGTGAGCGCAGTGAACCAGTATAGCAGCTGAAGACCCATTAAATTCATGGGTGTCTTGCCAAAATCGTGCATAGTCTTTCCACGGCAGTCGGTAGTAGCTGGTTGTATCAATGCATTCAGGAATCAGTAACATGGTCCCAACAAGCGCGACCAGTTGAAAAATCTCCAAAGACAACAAACACCTCAGTGGACCCTTCAATCAGTGTCTGTTTTTTCTCTCTCTTTCTGTATCTCTTAGATCATGTTTAAAAGTAAAAAAGAAATAAAGTTTAAAAGGGAGATAAAAGGAAATAAGGATTTTTTTATCAAACAAGCTTTGAAATGTGGAAAGAGGCAAAATGAGACTGCAAAAAGCGCATTGTTAAGGAGGTTGTGCTCATGGTTACATGTATTAAAACAATGTCTTTCGGTCGAGCAAAAGTCGGACCCGTCATCTACTGCCAATTGAACAGCGACACTACCACCAGGACATCCATGGTTGCCGGCGGTGACATGATGAACCTGGAACAAATACCCAAGTTCCGAATTCCCGATAATGATGATAATAATCATCATCATCATCTTCTTCTTCTTCTGTACAGAAGGGCATTCTTCATATTTGAAGATCAGCACCCTGCAGAGCGACGTTGGCAGAATTGACATAATTATGCTTTCTGGCATATTTTTTTGACGCTTCAGCATCTTACATTATGCTGGGCATAATTTCTCTGTTTTCATCATTATTCTAGCATAATTGCTTTATACAAAAAATGAAATAACTGCGTTTTGTGTACTGCAGTATATTTTGGTTTGTTTCTTTGGCAGCTATGTTATTGATGAAATGAACAGCAAAAAGTTGTAAAGACATGTTTTTAGTTTTGCTTGAAAGCTGATTGAGAAGGCAATTTGGAGCACAGAATCTGAAAACCTTGTTTGGCTTCTCAGGGTGAAAATGAGGACATTTTTTTTTTCTTTTGCTTGCTAGTGAGGTGATTGGAAAGGGCATTTCTATAGAAACGGGTTAGGCGCCATAAGTGAGAACCTTGCTCGTCAGTCGATTTGCCGACGCAATCAGCTGAATGGGAACCGATTCTAAAAACCAATTGGAAACCATGAATTGGGCACCAAATTTTGTAGCAAAAACTCTGGGAATTTTTTTTTTTTTTTTTGCTTGTTTGTTTTGGGTTTTTTTTTGCCAGAAGATTAGACACCACAATTCAAATTGATGTGACATAATGTCATGGCTATTTAGTATCACCTAAGGCCCCTTAAAGCACAATCACATTTTCACCCTGTTTACACTGCTGCAGAGTAGTGTGCATGCCGTCATGACACTAACGAACCTTCGAGGACAAATCATATTTACATGTAAACAATAATGTCGTGCGGTTACATGTACACGTAAAGTGCTGCTACAATAATTGACATGACGTGACGCTAGATCAAAGGTTTCCCTCAATACCTTGTTAAAGGGGAAATCCAGTACAAATATAAGTTAGTCTGAAAAGAAAGAGTAAATTATTACTAGCGCAACGGTATAATTTTGATCGAAATCGGATGAACAATAAGGAAGTAAGGGCAATTACCCCCTGGGCAATTACCCTGGACCCTTCCCCTGTCCCTAATCCTAATCCTAACCCAAACTCCTAACCCTGAACCTAACCCTAACCACATAACTCTTTTGACCCTAACCCTAATGTTTACTCTAACCCTACCACTAACCGGTATTTAGCGGGGGGGGGGGGGGGGGGGGTAATTGCCCTCTGGGGGTAATTGCCCGGATACGGCCTGTGGCATTTTGAGGTCAATGGTGCGAGGTCACCGGCGTAAAACTGTACCGAGGAGTGCGGGGGGGGGGGGGATGATCGCCGGTAGTCACCATATTACATGTAGCACAAAGTAATCAAATTTATCACAAAGTACCCCTTCATCTAATAAAATGGTTTTTTTTAAATGATTTTCTAGATATACCTAATCCAAAAACTATATTTTTAGACCCTACGTATAATGAAGAAGTTATTGATATTATTTATAATATGAAAAAGGGAAAAAGCCCAGGTTGTGATGGAATTGATAATTATTTGTTGAAAATATAATTCTTCAAATAATAGATCCTTTAGTATGAATTATCAATTTATCACTCATTACTGTGCTTATACCAAACCAATGAAGACTGCCAAAGTTATACCTATACATAAGGAAGGGGAGAAGAATGATGGCAATAATTACAGACCAATGTCGTTATCAACTTCAATTTCTAAAATTTTGGAAAGAATAGTATACAGTTGTGTATCCAAACTGTATTTTTTTTATATGAGTAATATATTAACGAATTTTCAATTTGGATTTAAAGAAAACCACAACACCACCCACGCTTCGTACTTACCTTTTTGGAAAAGATTACACATGCACTTGATACATTTTCGCATGTAATAGGCATCTTCCTGGACTTTTCCAAGGCTTTTGATACGATTAATCACGGTATACTTCTCTCTAAGTTATCCCATTATGGTATTCGAGGACAAGCCTTGCAATGGTTCACGAGTTATTTATCCGACAGATTTCAATGTGCACATGTGAACAGTTTTGATTCTTCTATGAAGAAAATCGAATGTGGCGTTCCGCAAGGAAGTCTGTTAGGCCCACTGTTATTCATAGTTTACATTAATGATTTTTGTAGATCTTCAGATAAACTCTCTTTCATATTATTTACGGATGATTCCAATCTTTTTTATTCCCACCCTGACCCTGATATTTTAATTAGTACAGTGAATTATGAATTGAAGAATGTCTCACATAGGATATATGGAAATAAATTGTCACTGAATATTGAGAAGACAAAAATATATTATGTTTTTTCAGTACTTCCTTAGATAGATTATCAGGTAATGTTATATTTGACACTACTCCCCTGGATGAGGTTTCGTATATCAAATTCTTAGGTGTCTGTGTTGATAATAAGTTATCATGGAAATGTCATATTATAAGCAATATTTGTAACGTAATTCCACGTAACATAGGCATAATGAATAGATTGAAATAAACGTCCTTCTTCGGCTTTGATTACACTTTATTCAAATGTGGTATTGCCGTACTTGAATTAAGGAATTCTTGCTTAGGGGAATCCATATTTGACATTGTTAGATAAACTTTTTCTTCTGCAAATGATGGCGCTCAGAATTATTTTAACCTTCATATCCGAGCACATACTGACAAGCTGTTCCATGAACACAAAATTCTGAAAATAAAAGAGTTGTATTTGTTTCAACTTGGTCAATTTGTGTTGATTTACAACTGCAGCCATCTACCCAAAATATCTTATTCCTTATTTCACCGTAACAGCCAAGTACATAATTATCCCACGTGACAATCTTATGCCCCAGACCACCCCGGATTGCTCTGCCAACACGGCAATCCCCGGATGACGCCGGATGTTTTTGACCTCCAAAAGTTGCCGTGTTGGCCTCCCGGCGTCAACACGGATCTCTCCCCGGATCAGATCCGGGGTGGTCCGGGGTGATCCGGGATCACCACGGCTGTTAGCACGAAAACGAGCACATGACCACCCACTTTTTACCATTTTTCTGGAATAACTAAGCCTTCTTCTACAATTTGGTCAAGTTTCGTGAAAATGACATAGTTTTTGGATGTACAGCATGAGTTTTATAAATCTCGTCCTTTACCTCACCCCTAACAGAAAACGTCGATGAAAAGGATTTGAGAGATTTCGGTGTTTTCTGCCGCGTGAGGGCGCTGCTTGCTCAAGAATGAGTGTAAACCCTAACTTTACAACCTTTTCCTCGTTTTGTGTACCTTTTTTTCTACAATTTTTGCAAATTCGGAGCAAATAACGTGGATTTGGACAGAATTGTGGGGATTTAAGTTTGTCATTGCAAATTTGTTGCCAATCATGGTCTTGATCCTGTAACGCTATCATTTTGGCACAGGGCGGCAAATAAGTCCCATAGAAGAAAAACAAGCACATGAATCTATGGTTTTATTTGCATATTTGGGCTTAGGATAGCTCAAAGTTATGGTATTGAAAGTTTAAAGAAAATGACATGGACTTCACTTTAACCGAGGAACGTCCTTAAGTGCCGTCTTAAATTCAAGCCGAAGGTTGGCGACTATGGACCTCCACTCTGTTCTGTTCATGGCCGCCTTACCACATGCGGCCACACTCTTTCCTGTCCACTCCTTTGTGTTGTTACAACACACACTGCGCTGGCGTCCTTTGCATCCCCTGCCTTCTATAATCCCTTCCAGTACACTTTTTGGGATGTTCTGCTGTCTTTTAGCATGACCAAAATATTTGAGTTTTCTTGATTTAATGTCTTTCATCAAGGTTTTTGTGACACTCAGATGATCTAGAACCATACTGATTTGTTTTCCTGTCTGACCATGATAATACGGCCCAGGCGTCTGACGATCCCCGCACATCTCGAATGCAGCCAGCCTTTTCATATCGTCCATATCGTCCATGTTACACAACAGTAAAGGAAAGTTGAATACACGTAACATTCTACTAGTCTGAGCTTGGTTGCAGTAGATATCTTCATTGATGTTAACACTTTACTCATTTGGGTAAACTTAGAGCCGTTCCAATTTTTCTCCTAATGCATGTAATGTTTCCCACTATTCTTCCCATCTTCATTAACATTTTGTGCTAAATATGTGAATTCACTGACTTGTTCAAGGAGGGTGTTGCTGATAGAGATGTTTACCATGGTATTTCCATCTTTCGAGATATTACCATCGTTTTGGTCTCTTTCACATTCATGTCCAAGCCAAATGCCTTACTTTGGCGGCATATTACATCAACAATTGTTTTCAGGTCTTGTTCATTATCAGCTAGCAACACAGTATCAACAATATAAACAAAATATAAGAGGGAATTACACAAAAATTCATATTTTATGAAAATTACACATTCCATCAACTTGGTACAGACATATGTTAAGGGTAGCAATTATTCCCCTTGCTTTCTGAAAGCGTTGAGTATATAGTACTCTTTCATTATGCTAGAAAATTGATTTTTTTTTTTGTGGAAGTCGCTTTATATTTTCTATATAATTTATTGTTGTCAACACATGAAATCATTACATCTACTCATCCCGCGGTTTCACAACCAAAACTTTAAGAATTCATAACTTTTGTATCAATACAATTTTTTTTTTTTCGATTTACCTGAAACTTTCACAAATGTGTGTTACTAATTTTGCTACTTTCACTCAATCTGCATTCTCTTTTAGTTTTGCTTTCCTATAAACCTATCGTGACCGTGCATCACAAAACGAAGAAAAAACGGACCCCTTGATACGTGAGGACTCAAAAAAAGAGTGAAACGAGTAAACAAAGTCAATATATCAAGTTTTCATATCTTCTGAAAGCGTTATCCTTCTTCCACACATTCTTCTTAAGTTTGGGATCAGAAAATGCTTGGGAAAGTGCATTTTCAGCAGTTTTTCGACAACACTATTTTGTAGAGTAGTAAGATTAGGTATGTCTTAGAGGCCCCCTTTCTTGATTATCCTTTGCACACTCTTCACTTTCTAGTCTGATAACTTTTGAAGGGATAATGCTCCTGCTTTGAATGTTGGCATTCATCATGCACCGAATGTGTTAAAAGAGCAAGGTCAATCTCAATTTAATCTGATAATTCCTTCATTGTTGTTGCTCCAGTGGTTTATATCATGTCTTCTTTTTTTTTTTGTTTTGTCCCATTCAACGCACAGGTATAGCACGGTTAACCTCTTGAATAGACCCTGTACTTTAGAGCCTGTTTTCTCGCTCCACACTTTTCCAGAGTGTTTGTTTTCTTTCCAATATTTAGATATTTAGTCCACATCAGTTGAGCTATACATCATTTTAAAGTGTAAAGTCTGCCCTATCAGAATCTGCCCCCTAACTACAACTCAAATCTATGTATGGCGACTTTCTGTTAGTTTTGTGATGCAGAGTCACCATTATATTATAGAATGAGGGAGGATCAGGTCGAAGAGAAAGGACGGTATCTATGTCACATTGTTTGTTTTGTTTGTTTGTTTGTTTTACGTGATTGACTTGAGACAGAAAGAGTTTGTTTTCATGCTCGTAACATTTTACCATCTAAGTGGTACTCGGATACTGCACGAAAATTAAAATGGTACTTTTCTGATTTTTATTTTACTGTCATGGAAAACAATTGCTAATGTATTTTATTCACTTTAATCCTCTTCTTTATTTTTCACATGTTGCAGAAGCCATATGAGTTGAGCCACATCTGCTGATAAAATGGTTCGAATCATTAATTTCTTCGCGATGTGAATGTCCTTTCAGGAGAACTGCCATGACTAGATGCATTCACCTTGGGCGTGGGTGAATTCGCTATTTTCTGCACCATCTCGTTTTCCTATGATATGGAGTGTCGCAGTGTGAATCTCTCTATTAGGCGCTGTATATCCCTGAAAGAGAAAATTGATAATGTATTATATCATTTAAAATTCCATTTATTATCATTGAAGTTGTTATTCGCTTAATGGTGTTAGTCACGCACTACCGATCACATCTCGTTTTACGGAGCACACCATGAGCGCAGTGAATTAGTATAGCAGCTGAAGACTCATTAAATTCATGGGCGTCTTGCCAAAATCGTGCGTAGTCTTTCCACGGCAGTCGGTAGAAGCTTGTTGTATCAATAATGAATGCTTTGAGGTATCGGTATACATGGTCCCAACAAGCGCGAGTAGTTTGAAAAATCTTCAATGACAACAAACACTTCAGTAGACCCTTTAATCAGTGTCTCTTTTTCTTTCTCTCTCTTTCTCTCTCTCTCTCTCTTTCTGAGATCATGTTAAAAAGTTTAAAAAGGTTTAAAAAGGAAATAAAAGGGGAAAAGGATTTCTTATCAAACAAGCTTTGAAATGTGGAAAGATGCAAAATGAGACTGCAAAAAAGCGCATTATTTAGGAGGTTGTGCTCATGGTTACATGTATCAAAACAATGTCTTTCGGTCGAGCAAAAGTCGGACCCGTCATCTACTGCCATTCGAACAGCGACAGTACCACCAGGCCATCCATGGTTGCCGGCAGTGACACGATGAACTTGGAGCAAATAGGCCTACCCAAGTTCCGAATTTCCGATAGTAATCATCATCATTATCATCTTCTTCTGCTTTTTCTTCTTCTTCTTCTTCTTCTTCTTATTCTTCTTCTTCTGCTTCTTCTTTTGTAGAAGGGCATCCTTCATAATATAGTTGAAGATCAGCACCCTGCAGAGCTACGTTGGCAGAACTGGCATAATTGTGCTAATTTTGACGCTTCAGCATCTTACATTATGATAGGCATAGTTTCTCTGTTTTCAACATTATTATAGTCCAGTTGTTTGTTGTTGTTGTTGCTCGTTTGGCAGCTATGTTGTCGATGTTTTTAGTTTTGCTCGAAAGCTGATTGCGCCGTGCAAATGGAAGCACAGAATCTGAAAACCTTTTTTTTTTTGGCTTCGCAGGCTGCAAATGAGGACATTTTTTTTTTCTTTTGCTTGCTTGTGAGGTGATTGGAAAGGGCAACTATAGAAACGGGTCAGGCGCCATCAGTGAGAATCTTGCTTGTTAGCCGATTTGGCAACACAATCAGCTGAATGGGAACCGATTCTAAAAACCTTATTGGAAACCATGAATTGGGCACCAAATTTTGTAGCAAAAAGTCTGGGAACTTTTGTTGTTGTTTGTTTAGGTTTTTTTCTTGTCAGCAGATTTATGGGCACCACAATTTTGGTTGATATGATGTGACATAACGTCACGGCTATTTAGTATCACCTCAGGCCCTCTTGAGCACAATCACATTTTCACCCTGTTTACACTGCTGCAGAGTGATGTACATGCCGTCATGGCACTAAGGAACCTTCGAGGACAAATCCTATTTACATGTTAGCAATAGGTAAACTGGCACCTCGTCTACAACCACACTGTCCACTGTTCACCTAGTCTAATGCCATCTCGTCTAAACTCGCTTCGTCTACTACCAACTCGTCTGCAACCATTTTGTCTAAATGCCAATTAGTCTAATTGCCATTTCGTCTACTAACCATTTAATCTAATCTCTAATTTCTCTAAGTCACATTTCGTCTAATACCCATTATGTCTATTGACCATTTCGTCTATTAATCATTAGGTCTATGAATGAAATAGTCTACAGCTCATTTTGTCTAATAGCCAACTGGTCTACATCCACCTTGTCTAATACTCAATTAGTCTAATAACCAGTTAGTCTACTCCCAACTGGTCTACTCCCAACTGGTCTACTCCCAACTGGTCTACTCCCAACTGGTCTACACCCGACTGGTCTACTCCCAACTGGTCTACTCCCAACTGGTCTACACCCAACTGGTCTATACTCCTAATTAGTCTACTCCCAACTGGTCTACTCCCAACTGGTCTACACCCAACTGGTCTACTCCCAACTGGTCTACTCCCAACTCGTCTACTCCCAACTCGTCTACTCCCAACTCATCTACACCCAACTGGTCTATACTCCTAACTCGTCTACTCCCAACTGGTCTACTTGTTATATAGTTTTTAAAGTCTTACTTAAGTCTACTTCATCCAGTTTCCTTTCCCATTGAAAAAGGTTGAACACTCTTGGTGCCCCATTTGGTTCAAATGTTTTGTTCTAATTATGACAATTGTATTACTTTTTATAATATTCGTTTGTGATGGAGGATTGTAACTGAGCTAGATTATCATTATTTAGTTATTTAACGGCCAGGATGTTGACTGGATAGTCGTGTCTCACCATTAATATGTCTTTATATTCAGCATGTGTGGAATAATCAACAACTTTAAAGAATAGACTATTATTGATTTTTGTACCAGTGAGGGCAGGGTTATGAATAGTTCGTGACAGTGAGATGGACTGGACACTAGACAAAGAGGTATATTCATTATTAGCATGACCAGATGGGAATGATCAGTTTGGGTAAATTGTTGAGAGTATACCAGTTGGGAGTAGACCAATATTTGGTATAGACGAGTTGGGAGTAGACGAGTTGGGAGTAGACCAGATGGGAGTAGACGAGTTGGGAGTAGACCAGATGGGAGTAGACCAGTTGGGAGTAGACCAGATGGGAGTAGACCAGTTGGGAGTAGACCAATTGGGTATAGACCAGTTGGGTGTAGACCAGTTGGGAGTAGACCAGTTGTGTGTAGACCAGTTGGGTGTAGACCAGTTGGGTGAAGACCAGTTGGGTGTAGACCAGATGGGTATAGACCATGTTGGGTATAGACGAACTAAGGGTTGGACGATTTGATAACTAGACAAAGTGAATGTAGAGGAGATGACTTGTAGACGAGGTGGGGGTAGACAAAGTGGCAGTAGGCGAAATGGATATTGGACGACATGACAAGTAGACATTGTGAGTATAGACGACTTGACTATTAGATCAATTGCTCAGTAGACGAAATGCTCCTTAGACGAGTTGGGTATTAGACAGTACGGGTAGTGGGCAAAGTGACTATTAGACAATACGTGTACTAGACAAAACAAGTTGTAGACCAAATGGGTATTAGACGAATCGGTAATAGACGATTTGCCAGTAGACCAATTGGAAAATAGACAGAGTGGCTGTAGACGAGGTCACTATAAACCTAGCAATATGTTGTGTGGTAACATGTACATGTAAAGTGCTGCTACAATAATTGACATGACTTGACGCTAGATTAGGGGTTTCCCAAAATTCCTTGTTAAAGGGGAAATCCTGTCCAAATATAAGTTAGTCTGAAAAGAAAGAGTAAAATGTTACTAGCGCAACGGTATAATTTTGATCAAAATTGGATGAAAAATAGGGAAAGTTATGACATTTTGAAGTTTAGACTATTTTCATGACTTTTGGGGGAAATAGTTCTTGAACTGTCAATATAAGTATGCAAATGGCAAAGTAAGCATTTCATTCCCTCACTACTTATCATATACTGGTAATTTGTACATTTTTTTTTTATTTTTGGAATTTCAAATTTTTCATTCAAAAGCAATATCCTCGAGGTTCAAATCCTCGTATATCTTACTGATCACTATTCTGAAGTTATTCAATCAGGAAGGGTCTAAGGCAATTACACCCGAGGCAATTACCTCGGACCCTTCCCCTGTCCCTGGAGGAAGATAATAAACGGAAAGATGTTAACTCCGCAAATGCCATGGGTCGCCCGCAGCACACCAGGGATCACCAGTGTTTGGCCATTTAAGTGCTGTACACCTCCTCCTGGCTGGCCGGTGCTGCGTTGGGATCCCCTTCACAGAACAAGACAAAAAAGGAAAACGCTTGGCATCAATCACCTCTCCTCACTCCAGAAACACACTCTCTACACCCTTCCCAACTATCCATGCAGATCCTGTCTCCGCTGCCCCACAAATTCTCCTGATCCACCTTTCCCCGTCCCTACCACCTGCTCCCATCCCTCTGACCAACCTCCTTACTGATCGTCCAGCAAATCCCCTGCACCCCACCTCCACAGTACTAGTATGCACCTCCGCTCTCCGCCCCCTTTTCTCACACTCCTCTCTCAACTCAGCATACCTATCTAACTTTTTTTCCCCCTTGCCTCATCCATCCTTGTCTCCCATGGCACAGTCAGCTCCACCATTGCTAACCTGTGCACAGACCTAGCCACCAGCACCATGTCCGGTGTAGCGGCAGATAGCGTTCCGCGGCGTTTTTTGCCCTCTCTCTCACACCTCCCTGCTCTAAAACAGTATCCGCCGGCATCGTTAATATCGTTGCTTCTCACGGTGGTTTCTTCTTTTCGCTGCTTCTGCCAATGCGCCCCTGCTTGTTCGCTGCTTCCATTTCGAGTTTCACGTACAATACCTCTATATTTGCTGCTTCCGCCCCTCGCTGCTGCTGTTTCGCTGCCTCCACTTACACTCCAGACCGGTATTCCGTGGTTGATGTGGAGCAGCTAGCTCTGGTCCGCACGTATCTTTTTTTTTTTTCGTAGCCAGGCGAGAAATTATCTTATAAATATTCATTACGCAAGCAGGAAAAGCCTCGATTTTCGTCGAATACGTCTAGTTCTGCGCCGTATCCCTGTGTGTGTGTGTGTGTGTGTGTGTGTGTACGCGTGTACAAATCATTTGGCACTGTAGCTGTCTGCACCAACCGCGATCTGTTTTCTGGAAGTAAGAGTTCTCTTCCGCGGTTTGGGCAATGATGATTGTACCTCCATGGTACAGAGCGATGGAGCTTCATACACGTGATACTGATATACGGGTGTGAAGTATAAGCTTCAATAAATGAAGTTTTTGTTTTTTTTTTTTGGTACTTTGCTTTCAGGCAAATATAAATGTATATTGCAGAATAGTTTAAAAAAAAATAATATAACACGAAATGCAATCAGATACATACCAGAGGTTTGATTTATGGCAGATTTCTTTGACTAACCCCGGTCTGATCCAAACAATAAAGCTTCTCACCAAAACTTTTGTCCTATCACAAGCAAGCTTGCTTATTTCTCCACAATAGAGGGCGCGCATCATCCATCTGGAAATTCTTGACCAATTCTCGACAGGTGTCAATGTCAACTTTGGATGGCCGTAACTTTCTTGTTATTTTAGCAATATCTACGAAATTTTCATATTTCATTACATACATATGTGGTATAATTTTGAAGAATGTTCAAACAAATTGAATTTGTTTTGGTATGATTTAGAGATAGATTAGTATTATGGTAAAAATTCATTTTTGCTAGAAAAATATGAAAAAAAAAATGAATTCTGGCCTCAGAATTAATATGAAGATTAGTATAACCCCCTACATAATTGGTATTATCATATAGATAATTTCCTTTTCTTTAATTTGAGACCAAAGCCATGATAATTGAACAATTTCATCAAAGGTTACATGTACTTTTATGAGATACTGACATTTTCACCATGCGTTACCATGAAAACGGATTGTTGACCACTATGGGACACGCTTTGACCTGTTAACATAGCATTTTTGAAATCTACGCACAAAATTGGTCTAGATGAAGTAGATTTTTAAAAAAATATATGTATAGGGTGCATGGTAACCCCCCTTTCCGACTCAACTAAGTCCATTGGCCATTATCCCACATGATGACACGTCTTACAGATGAAAAGACTATAACTTCTTGCGAAATTAGAGTACACTATGCCACTGAATTGAAAATTGATGCTCTAAAAGGTTTCCTCCATTAATTACAATCTTGGTATGACAAACAATGTATATATAATGGACCTACTGTTGAAGATTATGAGTTCTAAATCATCTTTGACTTGCACAAATCTCAAATGAGTAGTGGATTTCAATTTATCATTGAATCTGTTTTTTTTTAATTGCCCATCTGTTTTTATTAAAGAAAAAAAGATGGCCCTGAAACATCAACCTTTTTCTATTTGTCTATTAAATGAAGATGAAATCGTTCAGTGTGTATAAGATTGCCAAATATTAATTTCGACATCAAATGAGAAGTTTTAGAAAAAAAAGACAGATTCTAAATAAAAGGTGTGGATTGGACACTCATGGCTATCCCAGATTTTTCTCTGCTCTTCTTACTGTTATCCTAACACAAAGTGGTCACAAAATGTTGATTAAGAAAGCCACTTGTAAAGTGAAGAATTCAAGTTTTACATATGGGGGAACTATATTCAGCAATTTAGATCAATATTTCTATGTATTAGCTAACTGAACATTTGCATAAATATAATAAAAGATAGGAAGCGGACATGCATGAGAAAAGATCTCCTCGTTTGGAGATTTTTGGGCAGTGAAAATGTGAGGAGCAAACTCTAAGTCAAATGCCAAGGAGAGTTTGTGCAAAGTCACATAAAGCTTCCAAATTTCTTCACATATTATTGAAAAATAGTAATTTGGGGGCTGTCCACAATTGTGCATTAGATATCTCGATTGATATAACTTTGGGACAATTTCACATGGCTGAAGAGTAAGTCTCAGATTTATTGAAACCTAAAGGGTGCCTTGTACAAAATTGTGATGAGATCTGTAGGGAGAGAGAAAAAAACAAATGGGATAAGAACGCTTTTATGAACACAGGTGTATTTCTTTTATATAGCTTTATAACTGTAAAGATTACAAATGAAAAAATAAAGAGCAATCTTTAATTCTATTCCATAAGGAGGCAGAAATGCTGCTTTTGAATAGCATTATGATCCCTCCCCCCCCCCCCCTCCCCTCGGCTCCCCCTCAAACGAGAAAATGAAAGGGAGGCAGAATTCACTCCAGTGCACATGGTGCAGGTATCATGCCTCGGTGAATGCAGCACTTTGCTTACTAAAATGTCCGCAGATTATAAAAATGTCAGCAGATTATAAAAATGTCAACAGATTATAAAAATGTCAACCGTGAGTCCCTGTAGCGTATTCAAAGAGAGGCATAAGTCCCTGTTGTGTATTCATAGGGAGGCAGAATTCACTCCATCTCGTGACGATTCATGCAGCATTTTGCTTACTAAAATGGTTGCCGTAAAGCTCGCGCAACTATTGGTAGCATGCAATACAGTATTTTAGCCACTTGGAACCTAATCCGCGCAGCGCGGAACTCTTTCGACAGTCCCTGACGAAGATCACGTGCACGCGGCAGGTTAAGCAACGCTATTACAACGTAGTAGCCTGTACGTACAAAATCCGCCGCTGTACGGTATCTGCCGTAACTTATCGCGGCAGATTTTAGCCCATGTCGGAACGATAACTGCCGATTGAAACGATAACTGCCGGCGGATACTGTTTTAGAACAAAAAACGCCGCGGAACGCTATGGACTGCCGCTACACCGGCCGCAGGGCAGTCACTATCACCTCTTCTGGCACTGTACGTTTCCCCTCATCCACCCGCACTTCCCAATCGTTCCCCGCTGCGCGGCCGTTCCACGGTAAAAGGGTCTATATGATTTTGAGAAATTTTACTTCGGAGAGAAAAAAGGGTTTAAAGTTTGGTGTATTTGTATGTCTGCCTCTTGTGTTTGTAAAGAGAATGACTTGTGAGTGTTATGTATTATAAAAATATATGGGTGGGAATTTTGAACGATGTACAATTGCCAATTTTCGTACCTTATGACATTCTTTCCCTTAGAACACGCCAGGATGATCTAAGAAACCAGATTTTTTCATGTCATCTCGAAGATTGGTAAATTTCCTTTCAGGAAATATATGGTTTGGTTGACTTTTGCTTGATATTTTTCATTTCACAATGACTTAAAGCGTAAAAATACGGTAAAAACGCTATTTTCACAATAATTTTTGTTTTTCAAACTAATGATGTGCATTTTTAATGGTACGTGGCATCTAATATCTGACCATGTTCTGGATCTGACATATCATGGGTATGTATTACAAAATCATAAGAACTTTATGAGCACGTATGAAATTACAGAGAACAATTAAAATATCAAAGTCCTAAACAGCCGAACGTCCGTGATGCTTTTATTTCTATCGCTGCTGCAAATTCTACTTTGTTGTCCCAACTGTAACGTATACGAAAATTTGGTGTTCCACCTAATGAACATATCCTGCAAAAATTGTACGTCTGCTGGCTGTACATGGGACGTAATATTATTTCATGCAAAATTATACTCAGTTTTCGTCACGGACGTGCTTCCGCTATTTTCTATTAAAGATCGTAGCCCATGAAACGTTATTGGCGATATTGTTCTGAGTCGTAATCAACTAAGATCTAGCAACACGATAATATGTTTGTTTTGAGTTTCTGTCCATCCTTTGTCAAACAGGAACCGAAATTATATTTCTAGACGAACCTCCAAGAAAAAAAGAACGTCCGTGATGATTAAAACGTTTTCGAGTGGGACACCATCTTGCGTTGATGGCGAAGGTGCATTTTACCTTTGGCTCTCTAGCCGAGGAGCTGCATGCCATTTTTGGAGCGGACTGAGGTTCGTCCGCAGTTTTTGGACCATGCAATTCACCAAAAACCAAGCGTATAATTAATATTTTCTCTGAAAATTCACCTCCTGATCCCCCTCTGAGCAATACATATGTTGTAAGGATGTCAAATTTCTTATAATTTGCATTGACAATACCTTTTCAAATTTTTGAAAGAGTTAGGAAGGCTAGGTACTCTCTGCCGATTAGTTATCCGTCCTGGAACATGACCCTAGTAGTAGAACGAACGTCCGTGATAATTCCAGAGAACGTCCGTGACGTATGCAATCCCTCCGATAGGGATAACTTGTCCCGAAAGTGTCCTGTATTCTTTAAAACTTTTGGCTCGAATAGCGACAAATAAAGTTTTACAAAGTAGAAAATGAGTTTAGAGCAGTAGTTTCAGAATCTTTAAGGCGTTATGTGATCATAATGAACAAACAATTGAAAATTTACTCACAATTTTACGCTTGTTTTCCCTCTAATTATACAAAAAACAGCTAAACACTTAAAACAAAGTTATAGGAAAATGGAATTTTGCGTAATCTGTAATTTCTGTTGGTTTAAATTTCTTTCTAATGAGCTTCTGGAGACAATTTGTACTGTTACAGGTTCTGAAAGTTTCGCTCACGGACGTTCTGTCCGAGAAAGGAAATTTCTGACAATTACAAATATATCACTGTACATAAGATTAATGTTAGTTGAAAATATTACCAAATCATCGAGCCGCTCATGCCCGAAAGTGAATAGCATTCAGCACTCAATTTACCTGTAATAACAAACGGAAAACGTTTTTTCACGGATGTTCGTTGGTTGAATAAGTCAGCGGATTACATAGTAGGAGAAAGAGGATCAGTGCCACTTTTTAGTGACAGGTGCTCTAAGTGTCTATCTTTTGAGTATGGTAGCTGCCGTCTCAAACAGAACACATCCAGTTTTGGTCTCCATAACGGACGTTCGCTGTAATTGTCATGATATTAAATGCCTTAATTCATTCTTATTTTTCTCTTCATGACGATTTTTCTCTCATTCCCTCAATAGCCTGAACATGCTGCGACCAAACAGAAAACAAAAACAAAACAAAACAAACCAAAACAAATCCGAAAAGTGCTACGCAATCACATTCAGGATAATGACGGAAGAAGTCTGTAATGAGCATGTGTTGAATAAGAAACGGAAAAGTTTCAAAAGGACGTGGAAGCAGTTGAATGAAAATGACTGAGAAACAGAGAAGGGATCGAGCTCCAACACACAGAGAAAAGAATTGCCATTGCACTCCCGTTATACCAAATTCCTCTGGAGAAGTTTTTGTTTGTTTGTTTATGTTTTTTATTCATCGAAATGCCGTCACAAGTGAACAAAAATCATGCAGTATACAATTATTGTCTGATGAAAACACACAAATCCTCCGCTTATCATCACATGGTGTTGTTTTATACTCATCAATGAAAAGCAATATTCATTTGTAATCTTTTCCAAGATTTTTTTTTTCATTTTACATTTAAGAGACAGAGAGATTGTCAATTTGTTTGTGCTTTTGTGCTTACTTTGAAAACACATGTTAAAAAAGTAATGATTAAGAATAGATTTAAGGTTGCACTTTGATACGTTCGCTCTTCCAAAGATTCGTTACTCCGATGTCCGAAGGTTTGTTATTCCAAAATGAAAAAAAAAAATGTAGTTAATTCAGGAGGTTTGTTATTAGAAATGTTCTTCGAAAAATAGATATTAAGGATCATTATTTTTTATGTCCGTTCTTCTAAAAGTGGAATGGGCCTAATATTCGTTTAGGTGAAAACGGTCATTATGAGGTTTTGAAATTGGAGGATTTTAGTTGTTAACTTGTTTCTCCACGTTTGGATAAGCGAACATAATTTTTCATGTTCCAATTAATAAGCCTTTCGGTTAACCTTCGGAGATTCCTATCATTTACCGAATAAAAAAGCTTCATAATTATACGAACTCTATCAATTTTCGTATTGACAAACTGTATGAATAACGAGCCTCCGAAATGACGCGCTACAAAAGGTTTGTTGTAACAAACCACATTGTATAATATCGAAGTCACAAACATCCATCCAAGTTATATGGACTCATTATGGACTTGTTATGAAGAAACTTCGCAGTATCGAACCTATTATCATTTCTGACTAATACAGTAACACAAATTCTCCTCGGTAACAGTGTGTAACACAAGGAGCAAACACAGAGGGATTTCTTCCTAACGTATTCGTTTGCCCTCCCCAGCTAAACTTCGTATTTCTATAACGGAGCACATTTCTGGTGTTTTTCTATATTAATTGTTTGTCATAATTTCAGCTGTGACCAGGTTCGTTATAAAAAAAGCAATTTTTGCATTGTAGACTATATATAACAAGCTTATGACCTGAATATTTACTTCATGATAACGAAATTTTGATATTTAATATATTCGTTCTCAAGGATGGACTACGTCACTGACATTACACGTACGTGTGTACGTTCATTTACGAGAGATGGAAAAATTGTTTTCTTTGATTCCTCAGTATGAGAAGATAAACAAGCTTATATAATTGAAAATTGGTAATATCTATTCAGGATTTTGCAGAGGAGTTTGTTCTCGACATGAAATTGCTGTTTGTTGTGAGTAGAATGCGTTTCCAACTCAAGAGAGCTGCATTGTCCAATATCTTGTTTGTTCCGAACGTCCGTGAGCTACATGCGAACCACCGTGATGAAAACTATGCTATGTGTGTTGGGTTATAGAGACTGCCCAGATGAGATACATCCTAAAAAGGTATATTGTTATTTGGGAGTGAGGATTAAAGTATGGGATAGTGAAATAAGAGGTGAAAATATTGAGTTTCTGTAAAATGCGGGTAAAGTTAAGAAAGTGTTCAGCGGAAGAGCAATATTTCCACATAAATGACGAATTTAGTTAAATCATCAGTTGTCTACCATTACGTACAGGTTCAAAGTACAAGCTTACTATTCTGCAATCACGTACACATGTCCCTTAAGATATTTCGTTAGGATTTTGAACTGACTCAGATCTTTGGAAACTATGTTAAATGGTATTCAAATGTATGTGCAGTACTATTCCTCACGGACGTTCGCTGCTCTGGACATGGTAAACTTCAGCGGTGAATAAAAACTTGTTCCTCTGGGAAAATCCTAGTATAATTGGGTTCATATTAAAGCTTGAGTTATACTCTTTCAGGTAAGATGAATGATTTGGAGAATTTCCTACTTTTTAAATTTTCCCTTGTTTTGGCTCAATTGTACATCGTTCAAAATTCTGACCCATATACATAAAAGAAATGTTTTAGAAAATTTCACCTGAAATGCTTATTTTAGTCCAGTGTTATTACAAAATTTATACAAATAGACCGTTTTACCATGTAACTGCTATCGAAATCATTGACGGTGAAAATCGGCTGTCTTCAAGATAGACCCTTTAATCATGTGAAACAAACGTCAAATGCCACTGTGCTCACACGCTAAAACGGTCTATGGAAACCTTACGTAAAACAAAGCCGAGATTACACGGTAAAACGGTCTAACTTCGAGATAGACCGTTTTAGCATGTGAAGTTGACGTTTAATAGCAACGCACTTTTGCGGTAATGCAGCGCATGCAACGCTAACGGTGCCGGTGTAGCGGCAGATAGCGTTCCGCGGCGTTTTTGTTCTAAAACATTATCCGCCGGCAGATCGTGTCCTAACACTGGCGGATACTGTTCTGAAGCGCAGGTACCCCCCGTAAAACGGGGTGAAAAGGGACGGCGAGGTGAATAGGGACAAAACCGAGAAAAGTTTTTTGAATGTGCATGTTTCAAATTTGCTTGAACTTTTTTTCTTATTTTTATTACAGGATGGAAGGACCATCCAACAGTGTCCAGAAAGTGGTCCTCCTGATGAGAAAATTTTTTTAAAGGGTACTGGAGGTCCAAATAAAAAGTTTTCAAAAAATCACAAAAAAATCAGGGCGGTCAAAACTTTTCTGCTCCTTTGGCCATTGATTAATGAAATCTGCTAAAAAAGGTTCATGAATCTAGCCTATTAGGTCCTACAACATACCTTTAATTTTGAAATAATTATTTCAACAGGAATTTGTGACAGCAGTTTTTTTCTTCTCTTGAGCAAAAAATCAGTTAGACTGGGGTGAATAGGGACACCATGGTGTCGTTTGATTGGCCCTTTAAATTTTCTGTATGATTAACTATTATATGTCATAAATTGCTCTAAATGTTTGTTATGTCCAGCTATTTCCAAAAGTGTGAATTTTTATTCTAAATCTCTTGACAAGAGAGCAATAAGATCTTTGGATATGTGGCTTCACTTTTGTATACATAGATGAGAGTGAACTTCGCTGTCTTAACCCTAACTTGGGGAGGAAGGGTCTGGGAACCCTGGCCCCACCCACCCTCTTGGGTATTTTTTTCACTGCCTAAGACAGGCTAGGACTTTTCCACTTGTATTTCATGACCCTTTTCTCTGTCTTCTGCATGTTTTAATGCCAACAACACGTCTGTTTGGGTCAGACCCATACTATAGGTGCCAGCTTATAATTGCTGTAAGAACTCCCAAAATATTCCCAACATCATAGAGTCAAGTTACAGTGAATTCAGAGTGTATGAATAAGATTGTACATCATGATTTGCCACTTGAAGAAGAAATGGGTTGATATTTGAGTGTAATTCAATGGATTAGTAAAGTTTTGACTTACTTTTCAATCTTAACCTTTGACCTGATGGGTCACATTTTTTTTTTATATCAGCTCATTTTGTTGGGCTGTTGAAATTTTGTTAAAGATTGATTTAACAATGGAATAGATTGCTCTTAAATGTTTGTATATCATTTTTAAACTCTGTAGTTGTTCTCTTAACCCAATTCATGGGATGGATTGAAAAAAAAATGCCTCCAGCTTTTTTTTGATCAAAATTAGTGTTGTCCCTGTTGACCCCAAATTTGGGGTCAAAAGGGACAGCATCATTTTATCAAAAATCATACTTTTCCCCAAAATATTTATTTTCTTTCACAATACCAAATTAAAGGTATTTTAGGTGGACATAAAATCCCCACATAAGATTGAGTCTCTGGGCTGCATGAAAAAAAAATACAATCATGAATACTTTAAATTTGTCCCTATTCACCCCGTTTTACGGGGTATCGTTAATATCGTTGCTTCTCACTGTGGCTTCTTCTTTTCGCTGCTTCTGCCAATGCGCCCCTGCTTGTTCGCTGCTTCCATTTCGAGTTTCACGTACAATACCTCTATATTTGCTGCTTCCGCCCCTCGCTGCTGCTGTTTCGCTGCCTCCACTTACACTCCAGACCGGTATTCCGTGGTTGATGTGGAGCAGCTAGCTCTGGTCCGCACGTATCTTTTTTTTTTTTTCGTAGCCATGCGAGAAATTATCTTATAAATATTCATTACGCAAGCAGGAAAAGCCTCGATTTTCGTCGAATACGTCTAGTTCTGCGCCGTATCCCTGTGTGTGTGTGTGTGTGTGTGTGTGTACGCGTGTACAAATCATTTGGCACTGCAGCTGTCTGCACCAACCGCGATCTGTTTTCTGGAAGTAAGAGTTCTCTTCCGCGGTTTGGGCAATGATGATTGTACCTCCATGGTAGAGCGATGGAGCTTCATACACGTGATACTGATATACGGGTGTGAAGTATAAGGCTATGAAGATATTGCTAAATTTGAAAATTTTCACTGACACGTTTAATAGAGGATTATAAATGTACTCCAGGGGGGGGGGGGGGCATTTCATCAACGAGTTCGTCGGAGTTTTCACCGACAAATTTGCTATCAGCCAATCAGACGCAAGGATTTCATTAGCTTTTAACAGTTGTCAGATGTAAATGACAGGATATTGGCTCAGAATTGTGAAAGGTCAGGAGGGCAACACATTTTATTGATTTATCGTGGTTTTATTTTTGATATGCACAAAGATCAAAATAATATGTAGTTCACGTCAAAATGATGGATGAGTTACATATGCCTTAAGATACTAGGGAAAGCAGCTTTGAATTTTCTTTTAAAGGATACATGAGAACAAGATTGGCATGCAGCAACATGTTCAAATCGTCTTTGTTCGAATTATAAGATGATTTGTATTGACAAGATTCTGTTGTGTCCCATGTATTTTTGCCTTTCATTTTTGTTTTTCTTTATTTTGGTCCTACGTTGCATCCGTGCTCCAGGCTTTACACCGTTCAGAATTTGGGATCTACGTGTAGGTTCCATCATATTTCTTATAGCGTTATAGGTCATAGAACCAAACGCACAATGATTGACGGCTATGTTTTACATGCTTACATTAATTTACTGTGCATCAAAGCCCGATTTTATGATTCACTATGTTTTTATTAGTGATGTACATTTCTTGATTGAGAAATATGAAAATAAATTGAATTGAATTGAATTGAATTGAATTAATCAAAAATTACTTGGCATTTGAGACGTAATTCCAGTTTTTAAGTCATACTGATCGATGCAACTATACAATGTGTAAAATTCAAATGCACGTCTAATAGGTTACCCTTCACTAACAATCGATTTCTGGAGTTTAGTGAATGAAGATTTAATGAAGAGTAGAGTAGAGTTCCATTATTCATTTGTGTGCTCTTTCTTTACTAGAAAAAGACAGTCGCTGTACATTATACCAACAGAATATTTCATCTAACCTTCTAGCTTATATCAAATGGATAGATTGCTTTGCGTGGCGATAAAAGGTGCAATAAACAAAAGTGAGATTCACTACAATAAATGTTGTAGTCTTTAAATCGGGGATGAGAGTATTCCTTTTATTTTTTAATGATAATAATACAACAGTTATCACACTGGTGAGCGGCAGCGTGGTTAAACAACCAGTGCGTTTACAATGTAATTTTGCTAAACACAGCAATTGTTATAGCTCCAGGGTTTTTTTTTTAATTATATCTTCATTTTTAGGAGATATTCATTATGTGAAAATATGCTCATTAATATACACTTATTCATTATTGTAAATGTTTTTGTTGAGACTGTCATACTCCCGATCGGGCGTCGGCAGAGTTTAATAACATCTTACAAATCTTACAACACTTCATAGTGGAACTGAGGATTAACAACTGGACTCACTTTCATGTGCACGTAATGATTTTGATGCAGCATTTTGTTTACTAAAATGGCTGCCGTAAAGCTCGCGCAACTATTGGTAGCAATACAGTAGCCACTTGGAACCTAATCCGCGCAGCGCGGAACTCTTTTGACAGTCCCTGACGAAGATCACGTGCACGCGGCAGGTTAAGCAACGCTATTACAACGTAGTAGCCTGTACGTACAAAATCCGCCGCTGTACAGTATCTGCCGTAACTAATCGCGGCAGATTTCAGCCCATGTCGGAACGATAACTGCCGATTGAAACGATAACTGCCGGCGGATACTGTTTTAGAACAAAAAACGCCGCGGAACGCTATCTGCCGCTACACCGGCGCTTGTAGCTAACGTAGTGCTACATCGCTGGCTAGCGGCTATAGCGCTAGCTACTACTGACTGCTGAACGAAACAAATATCACATCATCTGGACAATTTTCTTTCACTGTCGTATCACTACGTTCTGATCACTTACAACATGTTTTTAGAAGTCGAGGCTCTCTGTCAAGAATTTCACACTGTTCCCAGGTTCCATGGTTATTTTTCGCGCCTGCAAGTTACTTGTCAGGACGGCGTGATCGACGTCAGTTCAGGCAGGGTTTCTTAGTTGAGCTCCGCTCGATCCGCCTCCACCAGAGTGAGCACTAGCCGCACAGGGCCGGGGCTGGGCTGTTCCCTGCAGCTGCATACGTATACGTGCTGTGAACAGACTAACTGACTGTCAATGACTGAGGCCCGTGTTCTACTGTAGACCAAAGTTTAAACCAATTTCAGACTAACGTACGGTTTAGGTAGACCTGACGTTTAATTTGTATTCTGTTATTTAGTCTATTATTTAGTTAATCCAAGCATATTTCGGGTTTAAATTAAACCCGATTTAGAGTCTGCAGACTTGGGTCAAGCCACCATGGAGATGATTATTGATGGACCATGGTGTATTAGTAAATGGACTAATAAACTCTACCTCTCAGAGTAGCGGTAAATTTCGCTCCACAAATCCACCTACATATTTAATTGGCAGCGTGTCAGCCACATGAGTGGGACTTTCTTGGACTGTGTATAGTTTTACTGGTATAAGTGCACGCTGTATCTTTGCATATCACGACTCTATAGGCCTAATTTTGTTAGTCCTAGCCCGACCAGTGTGTGGAACACATCGCTGCATAACAGAATACGCATGGTAAGCGTAAAGCTATTCGGCTTGTGCCGAAAGGGTGGGTTGGGTGGTGGCGCGTCGCGTTAATGGGAACACCACCCTTCGTCCAAAGCCCCCCCCCCCCCCCCCCCCCCGGTTTTGCCGAAAGGGTGCGTTGGGAGCGTTGGGTCGCGTCGCGTTGACTGGAACCCCACCCTTCGTCCAAAGCCCCCCCCCCCCGGTTTTGCCGAAACGGTGCGTTGGTACTTTTTCTCATGTAATATTAAAAGACGAGTTTTGAATTCATATTTAACCTTCAAACAACCATTTCAAAGAGGCTATCGTCCGGATCGGTTTACACTCTATTACAACTTGGCCTACAGCCAGTTGGTCTAATAGACTGTTTAATATCAGTTGGTCTAATATATACCAGTTGGTCTAGTCATCATTTTGTCCAATTACTGTTTGGTCTAATTGCTATTTGTTGTTTAATATCAGTTGGTTAAATATGAATTCAAAACTCGTCTTTTAACCCTATAAAACCCAAGGGGGTGGGGGCACATTGTGCCCCCAACCAGATTTTCATTCGCCACTCCTTCGCCCTTGATCCAGTTTTAACCAAATTTGGTGACTTTTCCAAAAATCTTATTCCAAACATTTTGATATATAGTTTAGCTATATTTGATATTGCTGGTTGCCATGGCAACAATAAAACTGACAACCATGTCAGTCAGATTTTGCATTTTTTTTCTGCTCCAATTCCAATTAACCATATTATAATGTATAAAATGGGCGTTTCTTGGCTGAAATTTGCTGGAGGAGCAAAATGTGAAGTAATTATGGCCCTGAAATGTTTTTCCTATTATTTCCTTTGTTTTTCTGTGACAATGCCATAAAATAGTAGCTATAATAGAGATACTTGAAAATAACAGTATTTTCCAAATATTGCCATTCTATTTTGTGTCATTTTGATTCCTCCACCCAAGTTATACCTCTAATATAATTTGTTTATCACATTATCAATCTGCAAACTTAAAATTCCGATATTATTGGAATATAAAATATGATAACTATGCATGTACCTATCCCTAACAATACATCACAAGTCTCATAATGTATTTCTTTACTTTGTTATGAATAGCGCCCCCATGTAGTGACCTTGAGAAATTTCAACCATGAAAAATAATGAGCTTTGACTTGCAGATCATTTGTGGCAAATATGAAAAATATTGGTCTATGATAAGACATACCGGGGATAAAGAAATTATACAGAAAAATCATGTTTTTAGCATATTTCCTATGTATTTCTTTATATTTTGGTAAATAGCGCCCTCTATGTGTCACCATGAAAAAAAATCAAGTATACGGTCATGTAGACTATGAGTTGCTCTACCCATGTGCCAAATGTGACGATGAAACATCAAACAATAACATCAAAATAGCTTGGGCTTTATAGGGTTACATGAGAAAAAGAGAAAAAGTACCAACGCACCCTTTCGGCAAAACCGGGGGGGGGGGGGGCGGGCTTTGGACGAAGGGTGGGGTTCCAGTCAACGCGACGCGATCCAACGCTCCCAACGCACCCTTTCGGCAAAACCGGGGGGCTTTGGACGAAGGGTGGTGTTCCCATTAACGCGACGCGCCACCACCCAACCCACCCTTTCGGCACAAGTCGCCTGATAGCCAGCCAGCCGGCCATCGCGGCGGGCCGGTGGCAAACAGCGGCTGTTCGCTGGATGGGGCATGGCCGTCAATCGAATCGTGAATTTGGAATGGATTGATAAACCAAAGGACCTTGAGGTAGGAAAGTAGGCCTGAATAAATGCTCTTCTTCGAAGGCATGCACTTACTGAGCACCCGAAAGATTGTGGTTTATTAACAACCCTGTCTCACATTAACAGTTAGTTTGTAAAGCTACGTTAGATTCTTCCACCTAACGAAAGTCGTTATATCGTGTATAGACTACAACGTTAGAGATCTAACGTTTGTAGACTAATCCTAGGATTGTAACGGTTAGTCAAGCTGTTTTAATATGTCCAAAACCGATAGAGGTTCTCTTATAGTCTAGGCCTATATAATATCGACCTCATTTCTAGTTTCCTGACTACCTAGACCAGATCTACATTGAGTTCTATGTGTAGCCTTACTTAAAATCATCGTAATTTCATTATAGGTCTAACTCTAACGTTAGATGTTTCCAAGAATGAAGTTTGGGCATAAGGCAGTAACGAGTAATCATGTAAAGTGAATTCCATTGCATTGCATTGGGCACGTATCCAGCAGCTGGGCTTATCTATCAGGCTTGCACTAAGTCGTCCTACGTACGGATCGATAGGATAGGCGTAGGCCTAATCCAATACTAGACTACCCAGTACTAGACCGCAATAGACTATTTTAAAAGTGCCGTTCTCTTTGTAGGTCTAACGTTAGAAAGCTAGCGTAAATAATCTATAATTATTTGTACTAGGTCTACTAGATTTCTACTAACTGTTAGTATTTATACACGAGTGTGGTCGGCTAGCTGTATCCAGCACGCTATGTGTGCTAAGCATAGGTGTAATAGGTAACGCTGCCTCGGCCTTGTTCAGCCATCGTTAGACTCGAATAAAACTCGAAATAAACCTCCTCCTGGGCAGGTGTAATTAAACCCGATCTAGACAAAAGCTAGGCTTTATAGCAGAATACAAATTAAACCTCACACCACAGTGGGTTTAAACTTTGTGTTTTAAACCATTTTAAACTCAAATTGCAGCTATTTAATAGAACGAAGACTGGTTAAAACTCAGTTAATTTTTTAGCAGAATACGTGCCGGATTAGTCGCTAGTCGATGATACTTGTGTACAGTAGACTCTGCGTTCTGATGATGGGAATATGAATGGTAAGCCGATCCCAGGCGCCATGCGTGCGCGCGTGACAGCCGCGCGGCTTGTAAATCGGCTACTCAAGTAACTTAATAGCCGGGTTCACACGTACACCAATTAGCGGGATACAAATCTCGAGATTTGCATCGCGATCGTCATCCCGAGTTTTTTGCACGTGTGGACAGAAAAAACCCGAAAATTAGCGGGATAAGCATCGCGATGCTAATCCCAAGAAATCTTGCGCTGGTTCGTCAATTAGCGGGATAATTGGCCCCGCGCTGGTACGTGTGAACGGTCGGGATTAGAATCTCGAGTTTTTATATCCCATCATGCAATGCGCACATCACAACAGCGAGGCTTCTGCGAAGAGGTCCTTCACCTCTTTGGAGTACAATAACAGCGCGCGAACCACACCACTGACGCGTATAAAAGACAATGGACAAAGGTAAGTGCGCGCAGGCAGTGATAGAGAAGGGCGCTGTGTGACCCAGTTTGCAGGCTTTGCTGTTATCTCTATCGGCAATTAGCGGGATAATTTGGTACGTGTGGACGCTCGCCAAATTAGCGGGATGCCGATCGCGATCGCTATCCCGCTAATTTGGTACGTGTGGACGCTCGCAAAAAAACTCGGGATGAGCATCGCGATCGTCATCCCGCTAATTTGTACGTGTGAACCCGGCTAATGAATCTAACTGAAGACACGCGACGCGTGGGGTAGGTAACGTTGTTACAAACGTGTTGCAATCGGCCAACTACGAGTTAGACGGCACGGTCACTGAAATTTTACGGTAAAACGGTCGAACTTCGAAGATAGACCGCTTTGCCGTGTAAGACATCGCTGATAGCACCGATCATTTATCTCTATCTTAGGACAGACAAAAATCAGAAATATCTAAAAAACGAAACATGTCTGAGACAAGCCGATGTCACCGAAAGAGCACCTAGAATTAAGTAGATCCTGAAGTTGTCTCAAAAAGTCACAATTTTCAAGATAGATCCTTTTACCATGGAACGGCCGCGTTGCTATTGACGTTGTGTCGCAAATTGTGCAATAATAACAACGATCATTAGATTCTCCGTAGCAACCCTTTTTGTGGTCTTAAATGAGACTATCAAAGAATCTACAGCTAGACATATCACTATAACTTCAACTTTAATATCCCTCCGCGCGCATGAACTTCGTGCGTGGAGAGTTCCTAACACAAATTCCTTAATGATATACATACGCGAAAAGATATAATCCAACTTTTACGTTTTAACGTGAGCAATACATAATACCAGAAAACCCGTTTGAAACTCCACGGATTCGCATTCACGATACTATAATTTCGGAACGTTCTCCGATAGGGAGAGGTCTTTACAAAGACCGTCCAAATCGTTCAACGTATTCTCATTAAAGGGATCGTATAGTTTTAGTTGAGACCTAATTTCAGGTTTCTAACTTTTTTTTTGGTGAGATAATGAGAAACCTTTTATAAAATATGAAAGAGCATGTAATTTGCGATGGGGAATTCAACGTTTATTTGATGAAAATTGGTTTTGAAATGGGTGAGATATCCAAAACAGAGCGATTGTTATAAGTGTGGGACCCACACTTTATTACGATCGCTTTGTTTTACGTTGTTTTTGAATGTTTCAGTCATTCCAAACCCGATTTTCATCAAATAAACTTTGAATTCCTCTTAAAATGGTATGCTCTGTACTATTTCATAAGTGTTTTCTTGGTATCTCGCAAAAAGTTAAAAGCCCGATTCTCATTTTCACCAATACTGTACTATCCCTAACACTTTCCACACCGCGGACCATGCACCACGGACGCTACACTGAACGTTAATACAATTGAACAATGCACGGAACAATAGACGCTAATACGTAGTGCTAGTACAGCGTGTACGGCGATGACCTTGACCTTGATCATACACAACCTTATTTCTCATTTACGGTTTTTTACTCTTTCTTAACTCTCTGACCATAGAAGCTTTGTTTGTTCCTTAAATGGTGCACAAATCATAAAAGCACGATTTCCGATATACCTTGGATTGTTGGACTTCATCAGATTGTCCAAGAAACCCAAACTAAGCGTACTGCTGTGGCCAACTGCTGAGCAAACTGCTCTCTTGTGGAACGACTGACCGGAACTCTTTGCTAACAGTCTATAATTCAGACCCTACTTTTGAGACTCGTACTAATCACTCCATGACACTAACTCCTGCTATTGTCTGGTCCTTTGACTACCTCATCATCATCACTAGCCTTACACCTTGCCAGCTTTAAACTCCTCCACCACTGACGTCATTGGCGAATGCAACTTGCCTGATCTGCAAAAGAATGCCAGATCTGTAAGCATTCTTGGAACGCCTAACCACTTCCGGTAGTACGAGTTCATCTTCTGCTGCATTCTCTCAACCCTGGATACTGCCACCTCGTACACATGATCCGTGGTAGCAAGCCAAACTGCCAGCACCACACCTTCGCATTCCCAGGGATGAGCGTCCTGTCCACCCTCTTCAACCACTCCACCACTTTCTCATAGATCTGAACTCCTCGGTGCCTATCAGTCAACTTGCTCTCATACCACCGCCCAAGGCTCTTTACCCCCCCCCCCTTGCGACCACCTTCCCCTTCCGCACTGACACTGAGCGGCTCTTCTTGGCCTTAAACCTCATCCGTGTCCAGGCCATCAACTCCTCTAACCTATGGAGGCCATCCTCGACCTGGGTCTCGTTACCAGACACGATCGTGAGATCATCCATGGAAGCCCTAATCGAAGGCACAACCACATCTGCAGCCAGCATCAACCCTTCAGTTCTCGGGGCCACACACCGGGTTAACACTTCCATCCCAGGGACAAACAGCAGCGGCGAGACTGGACACCCCATGGGGATACCAATTTCTAGCGCTTGCCGTTCCCAATCCTAGTCCTAATCCGAATCCTAATCCTAATCCTGAACCTAATCCTAATCCTGAACCTAATCCTAACCATAACCCAAAACTCCTAACCCTAAGCCTAACCCTAATCATAGAACTCTTTTGACCCCAACCCTAATCTTTACTTTAACCTTACCACTAACCAGTGTTTGGCCGGGGAGGGGGGAAGGGTAATTGCCATCTGGGAGTAATTACTCGGATGCGGCCTCTGGCATTTTGATGTAAATGGTGCGAGGTACCGAGGAGGGGGGGGTGGAGGGTAATCGGCGGTAGTCACCATATCATATTATTACCTATACGAGGTAGTTTTGCGAGGCAATTGCAGTTGGTATTTTGCAGGGACGTGGAGGACAGCGGGCGATATTCGTGCATATCCCGATTATCCGGGTCTCGCCAGTCACTTTACATGTAAACATTCCGGTCGACCACAAAGAGAAGACATTCAAGGACGTCGCTGTGTGTCGGTTTATAAATACACGCACCGCAGAAGAACGCCGATAAATCAACTCATACAAGGTCGGCCACTTCCAGCAGCACTACGCGTCCTACAATGACTAGTCCATTTGTGCTCAATAACCGCACAGTGACCATCAGCTATTACAACTCTCCAAATTGAAACAGAAGCAAAAATAAAGTGTAAAAACGTTCAAATGTTTGAAGATGTTTGAACTTCATGTATCCTGGAAGTTGGACTTGAATAATATACATTGATGAACAATTCTTTAATCATTCGACATGTTGGTGATGATCTACAGGTAGTCAAATGTGGCTTGATCTATATCATAGTGTATAGCCGTATTCACATATTTTCCTAGTGTACCTGGGGGATAGGTAATAACTATGATATTGACTGGCCTTGAGGGAGATACCAGACAAATATTGCCCCCACTGAAAGAATATTTTCTGGTATCTCCCTCGAGGCCAGTCAATATTATATTAGTACATACAATCACGATTACAACCCCATGAACGAACGGGTTTAACCGTGGGGATTAGAAGAGAACCTTGGTTGAAGGTTTAGGGTAGCAATTATTCCCCTTGCTTTCTGAAAGCGATTAGTCTAGCACTCTTCCATTATGCTAGAAATTTGAATTTTTGTAGAATTCCCTTTATATTATCTTTATAATCTATTGTTGTTGACAGATGACGTCATAACATCTAATAGTCTCCTCATCCAGTGGTTTCAACATCAAAAATTTAAAAAGTCATAACTTTTGCATCAATTGTTCGGTTTTCCTGAAACTTTCACAGATGCATTTTACTAATGTTGCTGCTTTCATTCAATCTACATTCTCTTTGGGTTTTGGTTTTCTTTAAACCGATTGTTAAAGTGCATCACAAAACGAACAAAAAATCGGCCCCCTTGATTTTGCGTGAAGACTAAAAAAAAAATGAAACGAGTCAACAAAGTCAATATATTAAGTTTTTATATCATGAAAGCGTTACCCTTCTTCACATTTTCCTTAAGTTTGGGATCAAAGAATGATTTGGAACGTGCATTTTCAGCATTTTTTCTACAACACTTTTCTTGGTAGAGTAGTGAGATTAGGTATGTTTTTAGAGGCCCCTTTTCATTTCTTGATAACCCTTTGCATACTCTTCAATTTCAAGTCTGATCACTTTTGAAGGGATAATGCTACTGCTTTGAGCGTTGGCATTAATCATGGACCGAATGTGTTAAAAGAGCATGCTCAATTTTAATATAATCTGATAATCCCTTCATTGTTGTTGCTCCAGGGATTTATATCCTGTCTTTTTTGTCGCATTCATTGCTCAGCTATAGCTATAGCTATAGCACGGTTTGGTAAAGATCAACCAATTGAATAGATCATGTACGTAAGAGCCTCTTTTCTCGCTTCACACTTTTCCGGTGTGTGTGCTTTCTTTCTAGTATTTAGATCTTTAGTCCATTTCAATTGTAACTACACATCATTTTAAATTTGTAAAGAGTCTGCCCTTTCAGAGTCTGCCCTTAAATTAAAATTTATGTATGGTTTTGTGATGCAGAGTGACTATTATTATTATACTATGAGGGAGGGTCAAGTAGAAGAGAAAGGATGGTATTTATTCTGCATTGCTTTTTTTTTTACTTGTGGGACCTGACACAGAAAGAGTCTGTTTTCATGCTCGTAACATTTTACCATCTAAGTGGTACTCGGATACTGTACGAAAATTCAAATGGTGGTTTCTGTTTTGATTTTGCTGTCATGGGAAACAATTGCCAATTTATCTTATTCAGTTTATCCACTTCTTTAGTTTTTCACATGTTTCAAAAACCATGTGAGTTTATTTATTAATTCATTAAGTCTTTTTTAAAAGTAGGGTAGTAACATTCAGTTCCACAAAGGCCTGATTTACAAGGGAACCCTGCGTTGATATACATTACATTACATATGCACACAATAAAAAACAAGAACAAAACGAACATAGATATGATACATCTAAAGAACAGAGTTGAACCACATCGGCTGATAAATTTTTTTGAATCATCAATTTCCTCGCGATGTGCAAGTCACATCCCTGAAAGAGAAAAAATGATAATGCTTCATGAACATTTAGAATTAACTTTATTATCATTGATGTTATCATTCGATTGGTGTCAGTCACACACTACCGATCACTTCTCGTTTTACGGAGCACACCATGAGCGCAGTGAATCAGTATAGCAGCTGAAAACTCAAGAAATTCATGAACGTCATCATGAATACTGCAATAGTTTTAACCCTCTATGAAAAAAAAAAAGAAAATACAAAATTAGAAGCACACTTGCGGCTCCTACGGTAAAGTCATCATAACAAATACATGCTCATTCCGACAAGTATACTTTCGATGTACGTAAACATGCACCCCCCTCCCCCCCCCCCCCCCGCAGGCTTACAAAGTAAATAGTTAATTCCTCTGGGATGGACGTTGCAGTCATTTCCTGTAGTAGTGAGCCCCGTCAAATATGGATTGCAAGCATTATCAATATTGAAGACTGCACCGTGCACTTGTTGCCGGAGCGATGTTTGAAAACCAATTTGTAAATGAATTGTGTGCACGAAGATGGGGTGCCAAAACCCTGCATAGTCTTTCCACGGCAGTCTGTAGTAGCTGGTGGTATACACATGCTTTCAGGAAACGGTAACACGGTACCAACCCGCGCGACCAGTTTTAATAAGAAACCCTCAGAGACAACAAACACTTCAGCAGACCCTTCAATCCGTGTCTGGCTCTTTTCTCTCTCTCACACACACTCTCTCTTTCTTTCTCTCTAGGAAGATCATTAAAAAGGGGTTAGATGAGGAGCTTGGTGGAGGGCTTTCTCTTCCCACCCCCATCCATCCACTTTACAGGAATCTAATGTTTGCATCCCCCCCTTTTTTTTGCATGAAATACATTAGGTGGGATGGATGTAGTAGCAAAGATATGAGGGCTTTGTTCTTGTTTTTGTTTGGATTTTGCTTGTTAGCCCACTTTCAGCGGAAAATCACAACTCGAAAATATGAAGACTTTTTAAAATGATATCTCTCTTGTCTTATGTTTTTCTTAAATGACGATTCTGACACCCCTCCCCTTTCAAAAATCGTAAATGAAATCAATAAAATGGTAATATGGATAACAATTTCTTTGTATGCAATGATGTAGCAAAAATTGTCTTTCTCAATTTTCGTGATTTAAGTAAAAATGCAGCCCTGATCAGATTCGCTGTCACGGGGCGATGAAGCACATGAATGTGACTAGGCATCGGCTGAGATAAATTATTGGATATTAATCGGCTAAAAGTTATGACTTCCATTGCTCTGATGCTAGAAGTGGTGAACTTTGAGTTCAAAATGAGACAATGAGTGGAAGATTTATGTCATCGTCTATGGTGACAAGGTTCGCATAGCATTAGGAAATCTAAATGAATCATCTTACTGTTCTGCATTAGAATTGATGTATCATAGAAACTGTTTGAGAGAAAAGAGAGACTGTATAAAACCTTGAGTCCATGTCCCAACTTGAGATTGATATTTGAATGCAGTAAAATGTTCTTTGATTTCATGATCTTCTAATGCACTGGATGAGTTCAATGGAGAATAATTATGTGTCTTTACTTGAGGAAATCAATGTTGATCCAGCTGTTAATCACCATAATAAAACAACTGGAAAAAAATCAAAGAAGAGAAAACATAGAGAAAGTAACACCGGGCATGTATGAAAGTGACGTTGTGTAAAGTGAGAAACTTTTGGATGAACCTGCATGTAAGTGATGTTTGGGACCAAAATAAGGGAAGTAGTTTCAAAGGTCTAGCAAAAGAAGCCACCATAATTGAGGAAAAAAAAAACAAGTCTTTGCTTTCGATCCCTTTGACATATTGATGGAAGCAGATGAGATGTGAAGTGAAGTGTAAAGAGGTAATAGAGGTAGAACACTCCAAGATGATGCAAGTATTTATTGCCCGATAACCGTCATTGCATGAATGGATCTCTGACGTTCGATATACGTTTTATGCGTCACCCGTGTGTTCCTCGTGCGTTTTGTCCAATGGGCATGCGGTTCATATTCGTTTCTCATGCATTTGCGCACATTCCACTGCCCTGTACACAATCATCCCAGGTGCGTTGTCTCTTCATTCTATTCGGCCCCTACACTGTGCATGTACTCTCCTCTAAAACGGAAACTTTACATCATTATTTTGTTCTGCGGACTAACGATTTGAACAACGGATGAACACATGTCGCCCGTTTCTTGAACGGTGGACCTATCTGGCAAAGTGTAATAGGGGCTTAGATACGACGTTTTAGTCCAAACTGAATTGTGGCATGTAAGTTCTATAATATGTACACATTTACATATCCACTCTTAAAGTAAGGACCATAAAGGCGCGCTCTTCGCTTGAAAACTGTGGACGAAACGCCATGTTGCCTATACATGCACGCGTCACGCACAAACTTTCTAAGCCTGCTTCGTTGGCGCACATACGGGGTTCATAACCCATCTGAAGGTTTCAATGATATCTAATCTATGAGCGAAAACTAGTCGGCGACTGGGCACCGACTGGTCGCCGACAATGATCTAATTGTTAGTTGGTTATCAGTCGCGGCCGGTGAATACGAGGCCCGTCCTTAAAGGGCCCCTGAAATCCAAATGCATGTTGATTTGTGTCAATTTATGATACCCTCAACATCTCTTTCCCGGTGAAACGAATATCTAGAAACATTCCATACATTTGTAACGATTTTTTCTTCTACCTTTCTTCAGATTACTTGAGAACGCCTACAAAAAAAAAAAATCCTTCCAAACCAATATTCCTCAGATGACCTCATCTGTCAATCATTGCTAAGGTACTGAAACGTTTAACAAAAGACATTGGAATGCACCTGCCTCCCCCCCCCCCCCCCCCCCGACTCGGCATAACTTGCATGTTCCCTTTGTTAGTTACATTAATATCACAGAAATATTCTCAGGAATGTATAAGTGTACATGTACAAAACATGTGCTTAAAAGTAATATACATATTCGAAATATATTATTATACACATATAATAGCATAATCAAGAAATTATGTGTGAAGCCAAGTTTCACGATATTTACTAAATAATGTTGAGAATGTGTGTTGAATTCTCTTCACATTTTCCATGCGTCGCCACTGATGTAGCGACGTCACAAACTGTTGTTGTCTTGTCATGCAGCGATGGCGGCACCAATAATAATAATTTCATAATTTTTGAACGGATTGCCTGATTTTCCTCGAACTTCACAGTTAAGTTCTAGTGTCAGCCCTTCGTTCTCTCAATACACATATAAATTTAGGTTTCATGCCCCCTTTTATTGTTTCAAGCTTAGCTTGAAACGGTGTGCACTTTACCTTGACATCATGATATTTCTTTCGGGGAATTCTGAAGCTACCACCACTAGCGATCCCTATAGAGAGTTGTTATTGGTTGACTAGTTCTGTATTCAAGGCTGAGTGGAGTTTGTAATCCGGACGTAATACAACAACCAATGAGGGAGACGATCGTGGCATAAACTTGAGCATGATATTCATATCTCTCTAATACCAGGATGTAAAAACTGCATTGTTTCTGAGACATAAATATGGAATTTCTTGAACTCGAGTCACTTGTTCCTGGCTCCTGACTGAAACCTTGGTCCTGTATTACTCTTGAATCCGGAATTCACCTCAGACCATAAAGGTAAGGTTCCGATGGTTTGATAATGTGAAATACCATTATTGGGTGTCTTTTTCTTTATGATTAATTTCGAGCATTTAGTGTGTGAGGAAAGAGAGATCGTCTGTGTAATTTTATTTTTAGGGTAATACGTTGATTTGTTTTGAAAAAGATAATCTTTGTAGAACTTCTCCATTAGGAGCATGACGAGTTTGTGTGTGCATTTATGTATCAGCTATTGAGTATAATCACTATTTTGTGCTCAATTGCAACGAAATATTTATCAACTTTACTTAACCCTAAACAGGCCTGGCTATAGGTAGGTAATAAAGTCCAGGGGGGGGGGGGGGTTCCCAGACCCCCGCCCTCGGCTCCAGATCACGGCTGCGATCTTGCTATCGAGGTGAAAATCGGCACACACATTGCCTGCGATGTAATCGACATAACTGTGAAGTTGACCTTAAAAAAGATACAAATTTAAGCTACTTTATACTATTTTGCGTAATGTATGGGTGAAATCAAAATTTTTGTTATAAATTAATAAATAGCGTTCCAAAAGAGCATATTTTTGGTGTGCACATTCTTTTTAGTGTTCTTAGCAAATTCAGTTCAATCCAATTCAATTCAATTCATTCAATTTCATTCTTCTTTTTCAAACAAAATATAGGGCCTGATTGCATATAGAATCAAAAAGAATTTCCTAAGTCTTTTATTGGTTGTTACTTTCTTTTCTATCTCTTTGTTTGTTTGTTTGTTTTTTGTATTTTGTATTGTTTTATGATAGAACATCTGGTGATACTGTTCTTAGAATAAAAAAAAATATATATTAATTTTAATCAATAGAAAGCAAAATAATCATTCTTTTATGAAAATATGACTGAAAGCACAATTTGGATTGAAATTGTTTAAGAATCTACGTTTTTGAGCAATTTCTGGTCAGACATGGGTGTATATTGATACACTTGATATTATGCGTAACTTCAAAACTGCGTAAATTTGGTGTCAAAAGATCGGGAGCGCTTAAAAAAAGTCGTGCAGTAACGTTTTGCGAAAGGAAGCCGTCAAAATATGTTTGTTTGTTTGTTTAGATTCTTGTCTTCGACATAATATCATTCGGGGTTCAAAATTCTTTTCAGTGATACCTTATAAACATCGATATAAGATCAACATGATTCAAAAGAGAAAATATAAACGTGTACATTATTTCTATTGCTAAAATATGTTTATCACAAAAAAAAATGCAAATAATTACTAAGAAATTAAAGAGAGGAAGGACTGCCACTATAAGAGGATGCTCTATAAGCGGATTATTGAACACGTGGCAGCCCAGGAAACATGTCTAAGTGACCTTTAATGTATTTAGCAGGATGGAGAAAAAAAAAACATATTAATGCATTTATTTTGATATTCTAATGCATAGATTCTATAAAGATAAGGTACACTGCGGTTATCATGAGAGGGTGATGATGAGAAGAGATTTTACTGTATAGTCAAAGTTTGAAATTGGTCCATTGAGACATCATGACATAACACCCATAATATATTAGGTTTTCATATATATTATATATATATTGCAAAGACACTACAAATCTTTTTCTGTAAACTTGTCCAAGATGCACATCTCCGTATCCTAGCTTGTAAAGTGCATTACCCATACCATCTTCTCTAGGATTTTATATTAGCTTTGTTTATACAGGACCAATCTTCCTGGTCCGATACTCTACAGGGATTTGAACCTGAAGTGTCACTGGAATTGAGAATATTTTTTGATAGCGGCCCTCAAGCATAATGTATCTGATACTTTTTTTTCGTGGAATTCTAATAACTTACTTTATTTTCGACTTACTCCTTTTTTATCCTGTCCATATGACGGAGAAATTGACATATTGTGCAGTATATGGGACAGGGTATACAAAGTAATTGAGGATGCACGATAGTAGTACCATTCGAATTGCATCTGTACAAAACACACAGCTGTATAATGAACCTACTCGTAATACATGCTAACACAAAGGCTTCAAGCGCACCAAAAAAAAAAAAAAAAAATGTCCGCCATTATCAACAGTGGGACAAGAATACCCGAAATTCCTCTTAAAAACCCAGTTTCAATATTTAGGTATATCATTATTACTCAATACAGAGTATGAATACACCGTAAACGGGACAATTTGTAACACATGAATAAACTAATAAATAAAGCATGCTCAAACATAGACCGCGGGATGGTCTAAGTCTACTTCGGTTAGAGTTGTAACCTCTGAAGTTATGTCAAGTCTGCAAAAGTGCCACGGAGGACACGAGATAAGTTCTCTCCTTTCCGACCCTCTTCGGGTCTGAGAAGGAGAGGATTAAGGTAAGGTTTGACAACTAAGATCTTGACACGCTATCCGGAGAATCTAGAGGGACTACATTTTGTTTTTAGACTCAGAAGACAGGTGAGTTACGTGTTAATTTATTTATTATTCATTTTAAGTGTAAAACCGTATCCTTTTTCAAAGATGTCTGATTGGAGTTATAATTTTTGAAGTTTTCTTCACAAACAAATGGGAAAATCAAAAAACGTGCAATTCTTTCCAATTCATATAACTACTTGAAATTCATCAGAACGAAGCAGTTGAAGTATAATAGTATTGATCATCAAACAATTAACATTACGACATTAGCATCAAGAAGTGACGAAAGGACATAATCTATCACATTAGGAACGAATATTACATCGAAGTGTGCAAAAATATTATGTCATCAATCAGCCAATGTGAACAAGACTTTTAGTGATGCACATTTTGTATAACTCTATAAAGCTAGACACATTCTTAGCATCATAAAATTTTGAACAAGGCTCTTTTGATCCGAAATGTTGATCGAGTTGTTTTAAGGTGTAACAGTGAAAAAAAGGCAATGTTCTATGCATTCAGCATTATCGTCGAATGTTGGAGGTATTTCTCATTGGTTGTAAGGCATTAAGACTTAAATCATTGCTTTGATTTTACTTCTTATGTTTGACATTATTCCGGGGGATTTTATCATCTTTAGTCAAAAGACGCCCTCTTTGGTGATTCTAAGAAAGTAAGGGGTCATGGTAGAGAATCAATCATATTGGGGGACAAGAACGCTATAAAAAGAAGCCATCAAACCAAACAAAAAATGACATCCATTGTATTCCATCATTCCATCCTTGCATATAGACATCATATTAGTAAAGTTGGGTTTTAAAATTAGCCATTTTAAAACAAATCTTTCACAATCATTTTTGTTGTTTTCTTTTAAGGTATTGCAGCTTGGTTAAGCTAAAGGCCAGACACAGAGTTTAGGTAGCTTGTAAAGTACATCATCTTCTCGAGGTTTCTGTAGTAGTTCAAGTTCAAGTTCAAGTTCAAGTTTATTTTCATATTTCCACTTTCTCAGTGATAGGATTACAAAATGATTCATTTTGTAATCCCACTAGCTTTGCTTATTCAAGCTTTGCTTGAAATCGCTTATTCCAGCTAAGCTTTGCTTATTCAAAACCAATCTTGTCCGATGCAAACTTTATACGTGTTCTCTGTGAAGGTTCTATAGACTGAATTCAAGAGATGTATCTAGAGGCCTCGGTAAATCACCTATTATCAAACTAGAAGTCTCTTCTATGGTAGAAAGAAAATTTGGAGTATTTGCTCATTGCCACTGAAGAATGGTCCTTTTCTACTTTGAGAAGACTAAAGTCCCGGATGCGCTTCACCAGGAAAAAGAGGCAACGCATGGTGCTAATGCACGCTATCCAACCTAACTTTAGATTCAAGTTATATCTCTTTTTTGATGCAGGATTTCCTTTTGAATGAATTACCTTGTATTTATCAGGAGAAAGAAAGGCTGAATATTTTCAGAGTGTAAAAAAAATAACAGGGGGGGGGGGTGAGGAACTACAATTGCCATTAATGAATTTCACACGAACTGAACAATAATTTTTTTTTTCTTACAAGCCTCTTGAATATCTGTGTTTGCCAGTTTGTTTGTTTTCACAGACATCTGAATTATGTTTGATTGAGCTTTGTTTGAGAGGAAGTCGTTGGTTCAAAATATTTTTGTAGTCAGACGTGAAAGATTGTCCATGCAAATGTAAGATGTATGGAAATTTGAAGAAGACTATATGTATATTAGGACTTTGTAACTGCAGCCTCATGTTAGGCATGTGAGATTTTCGTCAATTGTTAGTCTGATCGAGCTATCATAGCTATATGATGGTGCAAAAAAAAAAAGCAAACAAACACCAAAACCCCGAGTTTCTGAAAAATTCCCCCCCCAAAAAAAAATGTAATACTTTCCGAAAACGTTAGATGACTGATGATCCTTCCTTTCATATGAAAAAATAAAATATTTCATTCTTGAGGAATCAAGTCACTTTTTTAGAGGTGTGTGAAAGTTGTGTTGTGCAGAAATTGGTTGTGCATTTTGGTTGTCACATTTCTTCTATTTGAGAGACTTTTCAAAACTCAACTCAGTATGCAGTCCCTCAAAACAACAACAGCAACAACAACAACAATAACGCCCAAACGAACTTAATGTGGGGGGGGGGGAACAAAATACACTCACAGACACACTCACACACACACATACATTATATAATATCAACATATTTATCTCAGTCAATCCCAATTTAATCGAAATGTGCAGTATCTACAACATAGTGTAAAATTGCCCTTAAAGTCACTCCAATGGCATGTTATAATACAGTTCGACCTCGATTATCCGGCCATGTCGGGACCGGCGCTCATCCGGATAAGCGAATTGGCCGGGTATGGGAGACACAATGTTTATGTATATAGTTGCCGTCCAAGCTGCCGTCCCAGTGCACTGGCAGCTAGGCTGGTAGCGTACCCCGCAACCGTGGTTCTTATGGTGAATTTATAGATCATGACTGCTTACCTTTACGATGATAATGTGGTGTGAACTTATTTTAGTTCTGTTGGGAATATTGTAGGTAAATCATGTGAGTTTTGTGGAAATTTTAATTGAGTTTAAAGTCACTCTTTTTTCTCAAGTTTTGCGTGAACGCGTCCGGATAATAGAGATTTCCGGATAAAAGGAAGCCGGATAATCGACGTCGAACTGTATTTTTTATTTATTTATTTATATGTTTTATTTTCACAGGGTGGCTCCGTCAGTGGGTTAAACACTGTTGTTCTTGGAGGCCCTGCATGTATATGTATATGTAAATATGTATATGTATATGTAAATACATTGTGAATTAGCCATTTCACTGTCCTATTCTTAAACATTTGTAGTTGTGCCTTAATACAGATTTTTTTTTTTTAAATCTTTGCTTATGAATATTTGTTTTATGGTAAGTTTCAAATCGTTTGCAACCTCCCTGCATCTAACAACTCTTGCCTTATAGGAAATCTGCTTCATCTTTTTTTTTTAGCTCTTTGTAGGTTTCCCTCATCTCTCTCTCTCTCTCTCTCTCTCTCTCTCTCACTCCCCCTCAGCTCATTTGTATAGTTATTATATTACTGTCAGCAAAATGACCGTTAAAGGGATGGTATAATTTTGGTTGAGATGGGGCTTTAGGTTTCCAATTTTTGAGAGATAATGAGAAACTTGTTATGAAATATGAAAGAGCATATAATTGTTGGAGGACTGCAAAGTTCATCGAATAAAACTGGTTTTGAAATGGCTGAGATATCGAAAACAAAGCGATGCTATTAAAAGGTGGAACCCAACAGTAGTTTTTTTTTTTTCTTTTTTACGATCGCTTTGTTTAGTTTGTTTTTGGATATCCAAGCCATTTTAAAACCGTTTTCATTAAGTAAATAAACTTTTATTTCCTATTAGTAATGTATGTTCTTTAACATTTTATAAAGTACTTTCTACGTGTCTCGCAAGAAATTAAAAGCTGAATCCTCATCCCAACAATTACTATACGCTCCCTTTATATTGCACTGTCTTTTTTTTACTGCATAGGCCTATTTTTGTGAGACGTGTTTGCCTTCTTTTCTGAGGACCTACCTACCCCCCCCCCCCCCCCCCCCAGCATCTGTTTATCTGTAAGTTCCCTCGCACATAATCTTAGTTATCCAATATGAATGTGATTTACTGTAGACTGATAGCTATCTTCGAGGATAAGCTCTGGCCTCCTAACTACGACGCGCGTTCACACGAGGAAGCTTATCCTCGAACGTAGCTATCCTCGAGGATAGGCTCACTGCACCTCGTAACTATGCTTATCTATAAGTTCCTATCAACAAGTTCTGGCCACACGATGCTTAACTACGAGTGGGACACCCCCCCCCCCCCCCCCCCCGCGGCTCTTTGATAGAGCGCTAACCTGAAATATCTCCTGGATAGCTATCTTCGAGTTAACTTCAAGTTAGCTATCAACGAATGCGCGCGTCTACACGGTGGTTAACTACGAGCTTATCTTCGAAGACAACTATCCTCGAGGTTAAGGTTCACCGTCTGAGTGTAACTAAAATCTGCATTCCCCTGGAGTGCTTTTGTGGCTCTTAACTCCCTCATTAGGAGAGTATTGTTCTTTCAGAAGTGTTAGAAAGTATGGAGGAGAGGACTAGCAGAGCTCATTCCATGTATAGTTAAAGCGACCCTCTGTTAGTAAGGGGAACAATACGAAAACAGTTATTTTAATAAAACTGGCAATTTAATGAAGTAAGATATCGATAAGGATTTGACACAGAGCAAATTTAGAGTCACTTGAAGTGAATTATTCAACATCCATCCATCTATTTCATGTACTCAAACATACAATGACACGAAAAAGAGATATTTTTTAATGTAACTCCATTTATTAATTTTGATATAATTTGCGCTATTCCAATAACCATCGTAATTTTCCCGACATACCTTTGAAGTGATAACAGAGAAAGTTTCGACTTAGCATGCCTTTAACCCCGCATGGTATGAGAAATATGACACCTCCAGCGAAACTTACTCACGTGACTAAAGAAGCTCTACCCCAGGTTTTTAGGCACCTTTGTCACCCAATGAATGCTGTAATAGATACATCACTAATATTTCTTTACGGATGTGAAATCAAATCCCTATGGTAAAATCATCATTTAGTGTGGCAAATAATCATTCATTGTATCACACTAGGTCTTTCTGGGTATTCTGCGAACCTTTACTAATCTGAATAATTAAATGACTGAGCTTCAACCAACCTTGAATTGTAGAGGGCAAGCTTTCGTCCTCTCCTGAGGACTTTCTCAAGCCTTATGCAGTGGAGTGTTGTCTTGCTGCCGTTGCCTGTCTTTATAAATCACTGGACCATAGATTGGTGAAAGGGTATAGCCCGAGTCTCTGTTGAGAGCTGGATTGACCCTTCTGATCCAAAGTGCTTCCTTTATTTTTCTTTTCAACAAGCTGCTTTCAAAGTCAATGATACGCGCCTCATCCCATTCAATGTTGTGTCCTGTGTTGTAAGAGTGCTCAGCTATCGCCGAGTGTGATGGATTGTTTAGTCTCAGTGCCCTTTTGTGTTCCTTGAGTCTCTCGTTCAAGGTTCTGCTGGTTTCCCCGATGTAACAATCATGGCAATCAGCACAAGTGATCTCATATACAATGCCTGACCTTATTTGCCTTGGGACTTTGTCTTTAGCATGGACTAGTCTACTTATCAGGGTATTAGAGCTCTTGAATGCAATATCAACGTCCTTGTTGTGGAATGCTCTTTTCAGACGGGAGGATATGGTGTTTACGAAGGGGAGGACTACCCTATTGCTAGTCTCCTTTCTTTCCTTTGTGGGTGACTTAGTTCTTGTTTTGTCCTTGGCTTTTTGTCTCATCCAAGCTGGGTATCCACATGCTGCAAGGGCCTTGTCAATATGGTGAAATTCGGATCATCCACTTAACACAAAGGAGGGAGTTGCTAGATCTTTGTATTTGAGAGCTCGAAATGTAACCTCTGACAATGATGCACTGCAGAGTGAATTCCACCATATTGACTTTGAAAGCAACTGGTTGAAAAGAAAAAAGGAAGCACTTTGGATCAGAAGGGTCAATCCAGCTCTCAACAGAGACTCGGGCTATACCTTTCACCAATTTGTGGTCCAGTGATTAATAAAGACAGGCAACGGCAGCAAGACAACACTCCACTACATAAGGCTTGAGAAAGTCCTCAGGAGAGGACGAAAGCTTGCCCTCTACAATTCAAGGTTGGTTGAAGCTCAGTCATTTAATCACTCATCATCCCCAGCCGATGAAAAATTTTAGTATCATTTACTAATCTGCTTTAAAAAAAAACTGTTTGATTAAGTTTGACTGTTTTCATTTACTATTTCTCAAAGTAATTATTTAATATTCATTTGGACGGAGTCTTTTATTTGTGTCTGTACCTTAAGCAAACTGAGGTAACTCATTTAGAGCAGGCTAGACAGCAGATTTTTCTGAAGTCAAAAGTGAGAAAAACACATCATGCTAAAGGTGTTTCATTTAACCCCCCCCCCTCCATAAAATTAAAGAGATTGTATAGTTTTTTTGAGATGGGGACCCAGATTTTAACTTCTTGCGAGATAATTTGAAATCACTTTTACCCACTTTTTATTAGGATCAATTTGACTTGCTTTGATTGTCCATATCTCAGCCATTTCAAAACCGCTTATCATTAAATAAACTGTAATTCTTTGAATTGTATGCTTTTTCTATTTCATACAAATGGGTCCTTATCTCTCAAAAATTCAAAAAACCTGAATCCCCATTTCAAACTGAACTGTACCATCCGTTTAGACGAATAAGGCAAGAGAAAATTAATTTGAATTTGAACTTAAATTTGAACTTGAACTTAAACTAATATCATATCACAAACCACTCATTATAAACTAGTTAAGGAGAATAATGATACATAACGAAAAAAAAAACACTTTGACTGCTTCCCCCTTTTATCTAAGAAAGAATTCGTTAGACTCCTGGCACTCTTTAGCTGTCGTTCTTTTTTTTTTCACCTGATTGATGATTGCATGATTATGTCCATGAAATAAATGTTTAAGTAAAATATTCAGTATAAACGGTATATCATCCTGTGAGACGAATAAAGTATCACATGTCCACAGAGTACATTCAGGAGTAGAGAGAGTGTTTAGTTGTTGTTTTTTAGTCTTTCAAGTGAAAAAGAAAGAGAGATAAATAGTAAGTCAACATCACACATTGGTATGTTGGCCACATTTTACACCGGTTATCATCATCATCTTCTTTACAGGAGTCACAGATGACACCGGAACCTTTGTGTTAAATCAAAAGATAAAAAGACCCATCATAGATATGAAGTCTTTCTACTTGCCTAAGCCTAAAACCCTATTAAAACCCAAATCCTAACCCTAAGTCCGAGAGAAAATAAGAGCTATTGTCGCAGGAGTAAATATAGTGTCACCGTTGGGATCACAATATGTAAATCGTTTGAGTTTTCCGCCTGTAGCATCCCTATGAAGGTGAAATCCCGATTAACTGGAACTATAGGAAAAGGATCCGGTGTTTCTCTCGAAATGACAAAAGGGAGACTGTTGAGGCAGACGAGATGGGTCATGGGTGTTTTCATGTCATGGGTGTTTTCCATTGGGTATTGCTTGTATGTTCGCATGTGTCATATGTATAGCGAATTATGTATATATATGTATATATATATATATATATATATATATATATATATATAATAACAATAATAATAATAATATATATTAAGAGTTTTATTGCAAAATGACCAAAGCTCCATTTTCAAACGTTTCAATGTAAGGTCATCATCAGATAGAGCAAAATTAAACCTTTCCCAGTAATACCTCATTTGTGACATAAGTAGGAATATCCAAGAAGTTATGATTTAAAATATCATATCGTTTCTCATTAGTTTCTCTGTTTTTTGCAGCTTTAATCACAAATATCCCAACTTAACAAGAATTGATTTGGCTGGTTTTGCGATAGAACTCTTTAATATATACGTGTGTGTGTGTGTGTGTGTGTGTGTCTTACCAGTACACATTTTCATGCAAACTTTGTTTGATTTTTTTCCCCTTTTGGGTGTGTTTCATTGCTAGCCCGAATTAAGAATGCAATGGAACCACTTTGTCTGATTAAAATTTTCGCATAATATCCATCTCAGCAATGCGTCCTTGCTGCGACAGAGAGTGTAAAAAAGTAATAACAGTGTCGCGATGTTTTGTTCTTTTTTTTTGTTAAGGGCCATTACGTGCCGTCGAGTTTCTTTATGTTCACCCTGTTTTACCACGGCACACAAGAATCCTCATTAGCACCGGGACTGCCTTGACATTTTTTTTTTTTTTGACATGTTAAAAATCTAACACGGCATCCACAGTCTGTCATGTTTGCCTATCCCGTCTCACCCCATTGTCTCACATCCATTCTGTTTTGTCCATGGTGGCCTGAAACGTGGCTGCCGTGGCTGCCGGGAACATGGTGTAAACGCGCCATTACGAAAGTTTATTTGTTTCATTCTTGACCATCATTCCATAAACTCATCTACTTCGTGAAGCTATGCCTATGGAGACGTTCCGCTGCTTTCCACTTATTTTCTCTTTGCTCCACTAACAGTATGTGTTCTGTCTTTTAATGTGGATTCAACATGACATTGCTTTCTATGTTTTCTCATGTAGGCCTGAGTATGGACTGCGCATAATGCACGATGATTATGAACACATATTATACCGCCAGTTGCAAGCCCTTGTAGCACTGTATACTGACAAAATAAAATAACATAAAATGAGATAAAATATCATGAAATGAAATAATCTATGAAAGGAAATGAAACGAAAGACCGACTTCGGGAAACGATTCTGACCAAATCATTCTGAACATTTTCATCAATGTTTGACAAAGGAAATCAAATATTGTTTTTATACACATTGTATGAAACTTTACGAAACTTTAAAAACCAATTAATGTTATAATCAATATGTAGGCCCTACATAATCGTAATGCTCTAGTGCACATATAAAGAGTGTATGCATGTATATCAAGCATGTATTAACATGTGTGCCTATCAATCACAAACAGCAGTGCATCTTTAATTATAACTGTTATATATCGAAAACACGATATCCTCAAAAAATTGACCAATATCTTTCATTTGGATTGTCCTATAGAACACGGGATAACTATTGTTCAGATGGCACTGTACTAATTCTCAGTTTGGATGTCATTAATATGGCTCATCGTTCATTTCACAACCACTGATGCCACACCAGAACCCGACATGTTTGAAGGCTGGTTATCCTTATGTCTGTAGATATGCGTTCACACAACTAGACACACGCGAAGCCTCTCTCACACACGCACACATGAGTCGGCATATCCAATATACACCCATTATTCAAACAAAAATAATCCTACATACAATAATACATATTTTGGAAAGAAAATACCAGAAAGATGTATTCCTTGTTCGTATGTGTAGGCATATTCTAATGTGACCGTCCATCCCAAAACCAACAAAAGTCGCACCAGTCGATTTTTACGTGAGGGCTCAAAAAAGGTGAAAATAATCAAAGAAATCCATTTTGAGTTTCTTAGTCTTCCAGGACAATTCTCCTTTTTATACACTATTCCTAACTTTGCGATGATAAAATGAATGGGAAAGTGGGTTTTCAGTAGATTTTGTACAACCCGTTTTTGGTAGCATAGTGTGAGTGTGATCAGGAGTCTCAGATGCCCCTTTACATTTCGTGAAAATCCTTTGCACACTTTTCACTTCCAACTGGAAAGAATGTTGATAGAGCCTGCTCAATTTCACTTTTGAATCTTATAATTCTTTCATTGTTGTTGTTTGGCAAAGTACGATTATCGAATAGCAGAAGGTTGATAAAGGAATTTAATTCATGTTGTCATTTTTTTTTTATCCATGATATGTTTCTGTTGATGAGATGATTTTAGATTGTATTTTTGTGTGAATTTAATACTTCAGAAGATTATCTTATTTTGTACAACACTGCGCTATATATAAGGGCACATTAGGCCATTTGGACAAACATTCTAATGAGTGATCTGTTGGTAGACCGTGATGAAGGCCTGATGACAGTGGTCGAAAGTTCGATTGATTAAAAAGGAGAAGAAGATCAAGAGCAACGTCCGCCTGAAGTCTAATTTCTTTCACTATGATATATATGATATGTTTAATTAAATGAATATATATACACATATATATATATATATGTATATATAAGTATATATATATGTATATATATATATATATATATATTAGTATATATATATATATATGTTCGCTAAAACCGATAAGTCCATTTTTGAAGACTTTGAAGTATGGTCTCTGTCATAAAGTACAAAATAATACCTTTTAAATGATATATTGGTCGCTATATATAAAGGTACATTTTTGAAGTTATGGTCAAAAGAAACAAAAATTTTCTTATTATTATCTATATTTTCTTGACCTTTAATCGCAAATATCTCTATTTGGCAAATATGGACTTATCGGTTTTTGCGAACAAACTCTTCATATATAAATATATATATATATATATATATATATATATATATATTTGTATATGTAATTATTTATATTGTTTATTACGATATGTTTGCATATAATGTATGAGAGAGAGAGAGAGATGTTTGGAACGTAAAATCACACTTTTTTTTTGTCCCTTACAGGACCATTCATTCATCTTTTCTTTTTGATTTTGTCATATTAACTGGACAGTCTTTTCAGAGCCCGAGGGCCTGTTGTAAACTAGAGCCCTGTGTTGGTACAAAACGAAGATACAAAGTCGAAACTTAAGTCATGTCAAACCTTTTTTTTTTTTGGGGGGGGGTGGTAAAATATACAGTGCGACAAGAAATGGCCTACATTTACAATCACTGAAGACAAAACCAAAAGATTAAACAAAAAGATACCCACCAAAACACGAAAACACACACATTGTGGAACAGAATAAGATTAAACCATGATTTAATAAACCTTAAATCAAATCTCAAATAAACATGCTGTTTTGGTAATAACATTTGAATTATAACATGGAGAAAAGTATGTGAGACATCTTTACTTGCACATTTACATTGAAATTAATGTCTGTTCTTTTGGACTAAAAGAAACTACATGCATAGTAAGACCATCTGAAAATTATTACACAGTTCATGACGTACAACACAATACTTATCTATGCGTTGCTGTAATGTGCAGTATACACAAGTAAAGCGCAATACATGTAATACAATTTTACAATGATAGGTTTATAGATCGAATTTTGTCTTTAAGTGTAGTGATGTTGCAGTTCGAGCTGCATTAATTTGTTGCATATGGTTGAAGCTCGAAAACAAAATTAAAACCTCAATAATTTTCTTTACTGTGGTACATTATGCATTAAAAAAATCGACACCAAATTTGCAATATGCGCTTGCAGCGTACAGGAAGAAGTCTGCTCGTATATGACTCCTACATTTATTTTTACTAAACGTGAATCATTTTCAGATTTGTTTCCCTGCAAGTTTGCTGGGTATCGAAATTCATAACTACTTTTTGATGTTAACGGTAACACCCGTAAAGGCTGAAGTTTTGATGAGAAATAATGGATTTAATGCATTACCTGCGTCCTCAAATTTTCAGCTAAAATCAACTAATGGAGGTGTACCCAAAACATGCAAAGTGACAAATAAAAAGTGAAATTCTAGACATACAACAACAACAACTACTACCTACTACCTACTACTACTACTACTATACTACTACTACTACTACTACACTCTTAAAACATCCGAGTCAGAACTGACCCGGAAAGGGTCCGTTGGGGTCACACCCCGTTCCGGGTCAGAATTGACAAGGAATGGGGTCAAATATGACCCCATTCAGAGTCATGAATTGGGTCAGGGTGACTCCATTCCGGGTCTTCATGACCAAATTCCAAGTCATTTTTTATCCGGAACGGGGTGCGACCCCAACGTCCATGGTTCTGGGTCAGTTCTGACCCGGATCTTTTTTTTTTTTTTTTTTTGAGTGTACTACTACTGCTACTACTACTACTACTACTATAACTACTATTACTACTACTATTAATAATAATAATGATTATAATAATGATAATAATAATAATAAGAAGAAGAAGAATGATAAGAATAATAATAATTCCAGGGCATGTATTAGCTTCAGCCTATGCCATCTCGGGTTCCATATACGAAGTTGCACCTTAAACCTATCTACCTAACATGGCTGTCCTCAGTTCATCAGTGCTATCATACAAGGCCTGAGTCCTTCTTCAGTACACGGATGAAAGTTTTTTTGTTTGTTTGTTTGTTTTTTTTTTGTTTTTTTTTTTTTGCAATTCCCTGATTGGGCTCCTCTAGAGTATGAGGGAACTGGCGTTGCAGCAGTATGTCTAGATATTAAAGTGTCTTGACATACTGCGGAAACTTTATGTTATTTTTCACTGTTTATTGACTTCAAGGTTGTGCATAACACCCGTTACCCAGAAATGATCTAGACATCAGAAATTATCCTCAAAATTTAGCAAAAGCGATAATTTTCTAAAAGGAAAATGAATGCACCCGACTATTAAGAGAAATCCAATATCCAAACAAGGAAAAGCAAAAAAACTTTGACTCAACCAAGGACATTAATTTTTCTAAACCGTGGTCATTGGTGGTAACATTGGAACTCATGCTAAATGAAAATTCATGTTTATTTGAGGAATTGTTCGAAACTCCATGTTTCATCTCTCCCTGTCAAAGAGAGCTCCAAAATGTCTCACAAAGTTGTTATTTTAGTACTATATCCCGCCTCCAATCAGCAGCGCTGTAAAAGTATTGACACAGACACATCAACACGGCATATAATCCTATTCTTTACAATTCAATGAAAATCCGCGTAATAATGCATTTTTGAAAATCTGATATTTTTTCATATACCATTTACTTTTGTTTAAAGCTAAATACTGAAATCCACTCATTCAGTATGATGATCGAAACAAAATGTTTTTTCTAATGTGTTGGTTTGCATTGAAGACAATAAAGGTACTTTAATTAGAGAAAAAAAAACTCCACGTGAGGGTTGGCAGGCCTACGGCGGAAGACAATTTGAATTGTCACATGCGAATGTGCCCCGCCTGTTCAGTCTGTCAGAGGCTCTGGCCAGCGCCATAAGTTCGGCCGCTCCACCGCGTGCTAGAGCTACCGGCCCTCCGAACACAACCGGCCCAGGTAGGCCTCCAAACACAACCGGCCCTCCGAACACAGCAGCACTACCTACCGCAAGGCCTGTAAAAATGGATGCAGGGTCGAGGCAGAATGCCGAGGCGGTATTCCTGTTTTTTGTTTGTTTGTTTGTTTTTCGGGGGGGGGGGGGTTCAGAAAGAGAGAGAGAGAGAGGGGGGGGGAGTATGATAAGAGAAAAACATTTTTAAGGAAGATTTTTCATGATTTCCCTAAATACATTACGTGGATTCAGTGAATAGCGAATATTCAGTAAAACACTTCGTGAAAATTTGAGGGAAATCGGACACTCCATTCAAAAGTTTCGAATTTTTCGAAATTCCCAGTCCAGACAGGAACTCTCCAATAATACGTGAAGTCACTAACGATTGTGTAGAGTGAAAAAAAAATACATTGTAATTTCGAAAAGGCGTTTCCAGTGAGATCGTAGAGGGCTCACACCTGTAAATAAAATGGAATGTCCCAGACCCCTTCACAAATTCGTACCAAAGATACCAAAATAAATGAAGAAAAGATTAATTATAAATCAATGATGAAGTTTGCCAAAAGACTGAATAGCTGTAGATATTGAGTATGAATTCCTCTACGAACTGCATTTTGGTTGGAAGATGAAAGCTTTTCTGATGGAATTTGAGAGGACTGTATTTCACTGGGTACGTGTACGGAAAATAGGTGACTTTTTGAGTGACAAGAACTCGTAGTCTAGCTTTGCGGACCCTTGGACAGAATTTGAGCCGGGGAACCCACCCTGGAAATTTAATTGATGAAAGGGTATATCTCACTTATCCAGATTAGTGAAGCTGAAACTCCTAATTTCTCCCAGTTATTTTACAGAATTTTTTGAAATTTGAATTTTAACACACGTCTCTATGGGGAATTATTTACCCGTGTGAGCCCCAGAGAGTACTTGACCTATGGGGAGCCAAGTGTCTCATGGCCTATTTCGTTACGAAATCAGTCGTTTCGTTAACGAAATTATCATTTTGTTAATGAAATGACCGATAGGACATGTGACACTTGGCGCCCCATATTGACCTAGCTCCTCTACAAGCCGTTGGTATTTGTCCCAACAACACATCTCTGTAATCAATGGTAATAGGTCTAGGAAATCACACAGGAAAAAAATAATAACGTTTTGTGAAAGTCTTTTCATATTCACTCTGTTTTCTATGGTTCTGTTTCTTTGTCAACCCGAATTGTTGTACATGTCCCATCTACAGAGGGCGGTAGATACAATGAACCAGGACTTAAAGGGAATGAAATTAAAATGTAGGGCCTACATGTGCTTTGAGTAAAAGCAGCAACAATATTAGTAGAGTGCATCAGCAAAGTTCTGAGAAAATCACACAATTTGTTGTATAGCCACGAGTTTTTAAAGTATCTGAATAGCCATTAGAAGAATACTATACAGTTAACGGCATCACACATAAGGGGAATCCGTAATATTTATTCTTTTATTGTTACTGACCTTATTAAGGGTGATATCATTCCCCCATCCTTTCTGAAAGAGGCAAGATAAGTATTCTTTCTCTGTGCTAGAAAAGTTGAAAACAAATAGTATTAATTTTCTGCATATCGTTGACATTGCATGATTTCATAAAATGTTGTAGTCTTCTCCTGTGGAGATGGGGGCACCAAATTTAAAAAAAAAATCGTGACTTTTCAACAGATTGTCAAATGTTCCCAAAGCTTCACTGATGCGTTCTATTTATGCTGCCGCATTCCCCCAGTCGACATAACTGTTTATATGTATCTATAGGTTTCATTCTGCATCAACAATTTGATACCTTGAACGACAGATGAATCAAAATATCAGACGAGGACCACAACGATTCCAGATAAAAGGGCATCAATTTTCATCTTGATACCTGTCAGAATCCAAAGTATCAGATTTCAACGCGTGGAATATGAAAACTTAGAAAGTATTGCAACCATTTATGAATAGCATCATCATGGCTTGACACACCAGATTAGCTCAAAAATATCTAGGACCATATTTTCCCATTAGCGTGAGATATATTTCGGCAACCTCCGCAATGGAATGGAAACGTAGACATGGTATATGCGGATACAATATATATACATAAGAAATAAAGAATGAACAAGTTATTAATAAGTTAGTAAATGATTTTTTTTTTGTTGGACTGCGTTTTCTCAGACTTATTGAGTAAGAATCCATATATTGCAGTAAAAGTCATCCATTATTTCCTTATTGTGTACAGGTCTTTGTCATTTTCTTCCGTTATTTCATAGTGTTCGCATCCTTTCCACCTTTCTACCAAACAGCGCTCACTCTTAAAAGGAGCTCAAATTATATTTACAAGGTCATTTTGGTCAGTTCTTTAGGCATGAGAAATATATTTTTGCCTTTAAGAGGTTATTTCTTTGCTATTTAGATAGGGTGAGAAAAACCTGCACTCGACCACTCGCCTTTGTGTTTTGTGTTGTTTTTATCAAACAGGGTTCCTCGTTTGAGGCTGCTCATAGGGGTTATTCCATGAGCAATACACCTACGAGTAATACGACCCACTAGCCCGACGTTGAAAAAAAAAGTCCATGAGTAATATACTGCCCACGAGCTAGTCACTAGGTAAAACAGGCTTACTAGTTAGACTCTAAGTAACAAAGTTTCAAGAGCTAGACATTAAGACCTTTGCCTATTAGTGTAGAACTCGTGGGCTTTACTTTTCTAATGAATGTTTATGAGTGCAATTGACAGAATATCAATTTTCATAAGGTGAAAGATGAGATGATCCATGCAACAAAAGGCGCAGCCGAGTCGAATTGATCAAAGATTTCATCTTTCACCGAATGAAATATTCTGTCCATTTCACGAATGAAAAACATTTATCATTTGTTTTATATAACGCCTAAAAAAGATTCTTTTCATTTGATGTTTTATCAGTTTAGAGCAAGAGAGAATCTGAGATAGAGAGAGTGCTCACTGAGCGCTTTTCTAGCGCGCTGTCGCATAGACACTGCAAACGCGAGCGTTTTACACGACGTGTTGTGTGCCGGGCTCTCGGCGAGCGTGCAATGGAGCAAATCGTTTGGATCCAAAATGCACGGTAAATGAAACCACAATTGCATGGATCATGACGTCATAGTGAAATGGGACAAATGATCACTGTCAACCAACCAATCAAATGGTAAGGATCTATTTGGCGTTATTATATAATGTCTTTTGTAGCTCATGGATCGTATACCTCCTGGGCCTTGTTCGTTAGTGTTTACCTCGTGGACTGGGCCGTATGACTCGTGAGCTGTATGACTCGTGGGCTGAAAGATTCGTAAGCTATAATTTCCTCGAGAGACGGGTTCCTTTACACTGACAAATGGGGAACGGTACACAATTGATCATCCATGATAAGAAATCAGGATCCTATGAGTCTGTCCGAGTTCAGACTTCCAATAGATACTGGGTGAAGAGATTTTGAAGCATCTTTGCCAGCCTATTATACAGTAAGATATCCAGAGCGGACAAATCTTCGACTATACTGAAAAGTTTCCAGGGTTATTGGAATATTTTTCTTTCAATGGCAAGCTGATGGCTTTCTTTATGAAACAAATTTTCATAGCACACAAACTGATCCCATCTTTTCCCATCCAAATCCACCCCAAAAGAATTAAAACAAGACAAAATATTTACCCCGTGATGAGGAGGAGAAAGACGAATGCTGCAAGCTTCCTCTTCATGCTGAATCCTAGTTGACACTGCAATCGTGGCGAAGGACGTAATGTTTGATGAGTTTAAAAACGAAAGTTGAAAGTGAAATTGTTTTGCAGAAAAAGCTGAAATCACTAATTCATCTGATTTCTGTGTGGTAAATGTAAAATGAAATTGACCTTGTATGTGTACAAAGTACTGCTTTTCAGTAAGGGTTATACATGTTATAAGCGTGAATAAATTCATCTTGGTATCAAAATTACGTAGCTTGTAAGAAGTTCCCTCCTTTCAATACAACACACTTGTGGTAACAAAAGTTCAAAAGTTCATATAGACAAGAAGTTACTTTTACATTCCGATTACAGTACCGTAATCTTTCGATTCAATTCAATTTGACTTCATAAAAATAAAAAACAAACAAACAAAATACCAGATATAGTTCAAATTCCAAAGACTAACCATGTTAAGTTCTTGTCAAACTTTGGCAACAGAATAAACATTCCATCTTAACAGCAGAGGGATAAAGAGAGAGAGAGAGAGAGAGAGAGAGAGAGAGAGATTACCGCACTATGAAAATGTAACCATTATATGCTAAAGATATACCGAAAATCCCCACACAATTACATTATCGTAATAATTGATAAAGGCAATTTAAAAAAAAAAAAACAGAGAAAAAAAAATGTATTCTTATTATGAGTGAGGTTTACTTTACACGAGGGGGGAAGATAGCAATGAGTTCCAAGAAGCGGAGAGTCGTTTCGAACTGAAATGGAGAGCTTTCTATCGTAAAGTGATCTTACTTCTGGCCCACTGGTTGTAATTATGAACTAGATTGGCAGGAAATTATAAACTGCGAAATTTGCCAAAACATTTTTGGGACATTACACAATTAACGCTCAACGCAGTCGCGGTAAGCCAACCATGTTAACAATAATATTCTGGTTGGAATGGTTGTGACTCAAAATGAACCAATGACACTATACGCATACAAAACGGAAGATGAAATTGCACACAAAGTGGGAAAAACGAAAAGATACGAACAGTGTGCAACGACATACACACAAAGCTATTTCAAGGTGGTCATTGAATAAAACATTTTCTGTGTTTGAATAGCACATTCATATTTTTTAATGAATCTATTTACGTAATTTTTATGCCATGATTTTGCATTTCAATTTCAAGGTAGTACAATCTGAGAGGCATAAAACACACAATTCACCATCTTCTTCCTCTCTCTCTCTCTCTCTCTCTCTCTTTGCCATGTATCGGGAAAGAAAGAACAACATTAGATCTTCAAGATATTTTATACAATAATCTTGCATACCGACTTGGTGCACAAAAAGAAAGAAATAAAAACCTTCTCTATACTTCATCAAGAGGGAATTTCTTGTATGTTGTCAGATGCGACTAAACATAGATAGACGATCAAAAACGTTGCATGCTTCACATTGAAAGATCCAAAAAATATGAAAGTAGAACAGAATTGACGAAAGCTAGAAGTGAGAGTAATTAGAAGCTTTTAAAGTGCAATGCTTTACGACAAAACACAAAGCAGCAAAGTCCAACAACATGTAGGCCTATAGAGAATGACGAAACACTATCAGTAAGGTGCATAGGACATTTTGACCAAATATTTGCAGTTTATCTGGAAATTATTAGGTTAGAAAGTCATAACGCGTCAAAAAGGGTCCCGGGTATCACTTCTGTAGACCTTTATTTGAAGTCGGCAAAGACAGAATTGATATTAAGTAAAATACCAAAAGAGAGAGATCTAGATATGCTTCGTAGTTAGATAAAGTTGACAGTATCGATAGTTCCTCAGAATCACAGTCATTTCTTTAGATAAAACCAACAATCTTCCCTGATAAAGGCAAAGTCATGTTTAGCTAAAACGGATAGCGTGCCTTCCCAGCCTTATAAAGGGGTCTACTAGTGATCTTTGCATTAGAGCTAGTTTCACAGGAACTCACGAAATTGCGAAATTTGTCAAACAAGATTGCGACATTGGTCAATGTGCACTAAGTAAATATTTGCACAAAGCCAAATCGAATGTCTGTGACAAAAAATGTCACTGTGTGCATAGAGCGGAAGTTGAAAGTTTACACACTTAGAGGTGAAAGTAAAAAACACAGACAATGTACCATGGTACTCCCGGCTGTACCAGGATGGAGGGGGGGGGGGGGGGGGGGGTTGGGGCGCTTTTCATTAAGTGTTTTGTTAATAATTTTCACTGACAAATTTGTTCTCTGCCAATCAGATGCAAGGATTTCCGTAGCTTAAAACAGTTGTCGATGAATGACACGTTTCACAAAACTCTGCATTGTGCTCACAAAATGAATTTTCCAGGCTAGGTTAAACAGTTCGGCCCGAATTCACGGAGGTGGTACAATTGAAACCATGGATTAAACCATGGACAATTTGTATGGAGCGCCTATATAGTGTCGCATGGCCTATTTCGTTACGAAATCAGTCATTCGTTGTATGTTCATGGATGTAACGCCGTCTTTGAGTATTCCTAGAAAACGAAGACTGTAAAATAGTTAGAAAAGTATTTTCCTTTTTATTCACATTCGTCAAATTCCCATTCCTTTCTTTACTAAGATTTCTCTTTTTCAAAGGCCCATACGATATCGTTAGCACAATCGCGAGCAAGCTTGCTCGCTGCGTCAGGCCCTTTTGGGGTCTCTGAACTTGTGATTATCATTCATGGCTGGCAGAAAGCCTAACCCAAGCACCATTCCTATACTAAGTAATTCAGACATGAATAATTAAGTTAGCCGCATCGACCAATGAAATGCTTTAGTCACCCATCGGCTGTCAGTACAAACTAGAAATGTCGCTACAGCGACTGGTTATACCCCCGCCAAACAACATTTCATAAGCTTTGGTCAAAACAACATTTTCATAAGCTTTGGTAAAAAAACTGAGGAAGTAGTTAAATCCGCAAGATCTTTCCTTGATCTTCTGCCATTAATATGCCGTTACCATGGCAACGTACTTTCGGGTACTGTCGAAAAATGCGTCTTGCACATCTACAACCAAAGGCACACATCTGTACCAAGTTTCATGGAAATTGGGCAAAAACTGAGGAAGTAGTTTGCAACACAAAATTTTCCATCATTTTGGCTCATAATATGTGAGCTGTTACCATGGCAACATACTTTTTGTCACTGTCAAGAAATGTGTCTTGCTGACCTATATCCTAAGACAAACATTCAATATGAATTCCATGAGAATTGGAAGAACACTGATGAAGCAGTTTTGCCATGAAGCATTTTGCCCTATATTTTACCAATGACATGCCGTTACCATGGCAACGCACTTTTGCCACTGCGGAATTATGTGTCTTGCACATTAACATATTCAGATGAACATCTGTACCTAATTTCATAAAAATTGATCAAAAACTGTGGGAGGAGTTCGCGACGCAAGATTTGTACCCATTTTTGCCCATAATATGCCGTTACCATGGCAACGTACTTTTGGGTACTGTCAAAAAATACGTCTTGCACATCTACAACCCAAGGCACACATCTGTGCCAAGTTTTATGGGAATCGGTTGAAAACTGAGGAAGTAGTTCGCGACGCAAGATTTGCAACGGACCGACCGCCCGACCGACCGCCCGACCGCCCGACCGCCCGACCGCCCGACCGCCCGACCGTCCGCTGATTCCTATACCCCCTTCAAACTTCGTTTGGCGGGGGTATAATTAAATATGCATGAGCTTCTTCGGAGGGCGCTTTACTGATTGGCTGTGACTTTGCTAGCAAACGCCGGTGCCGGTGAGTTCAATCGGTAAAAGGCGTAAGTTAAGAAATTCAAATGGTTCATAAGGCCCTCTCGCTGTTGGCTTGACTAGTCTAGCGTAAGACCCTCTGCTCTTTCATCTTGCAATCACTATAGCGGAAAGGCCTTTGACAAAGACTACGGGGGGGGGGTGGTGGGGGAGTGGTAGGCCCCTAACTGAAGCTTTTCCTTGCTTAAAGGACAAGTTCACCTTCATAGACAAGTGGGTTGAGTGAATGTAGCAATATTAGTAGAACACATCAGTGAGAGTTTGAGCAAAATTGGACAATCCGTTAAAAAGTTATGAATTTTTGAAGTTTCTGCTCAGTCACGGATGGATGAAAAGACTACAATAGCTTGTGATGTCTCATGAGTACAACGATATAAAGAAAGAATAAAGAAAATTCAGCATATTTCCATTTTTCTCGCATAACAAAAGAACACTCGACTTCTCTCTTTCAGAAGGCAGGGGGAATAATATTACCCTTAACATACGTCAGTAGCAAGTCGAAGAAATGTGCACTTTATTCAAAAAGTAAAGTTTTGTGAAATTCTCTTTTTATTTTCCTTATACAGTTGTACGCATGTGACATCATACACTGTAGTAGTCTTCTCTTCCAGCAGTGACTGCGCAGATACTTAAAATATTCGTTACTTTTGAACGGATTGTCCAATTTTCCTCAAATTTTCACTGATGTGTTCTACTAATATTGCTGCATTCTCTCAATCCTTATGTATATGAAGATGGACTTGTCCTTTAACATTTTGTTTTGCTCTGTTCTCAGTTTAATACAACGTCTTTTGATGCCAAGAAACTTATAATATTACATGTTGTTGTTTTTTTTTATGAAGTAGCTCCTATTGATTGAGTAGAAGTCTGCATTCGGGAAATTCATAATGTAGTCCATGATTGTGTCAGACTATCATGTAATTAAAAGGTCGTCGTGTGATGTTGTGCCCAGGGGCCTGTTTCATAAAACTTGTCATCAGTGACAAGTTGTCATAGATGTGACAAGCTACTGAAATCCTTGCATCTGATTGGCTGAGAGCAAATTTGTCATAGAAATGTGACAGTTGTCACTGATAACGAGTTTTATGAAACGGGCCCCACGAGTCACATCTGCAGGCGAGTCTAGGGTAATTATCCCCTGGGCAATTACCCCCAGACCCTTCCCCTGAGCTTAAAGGGGAAGGCTAGTACATGTACTGTAACTGATCAGTGGGAATCAGTGGAAATGCTGGGAGATGATTGTTCCAATCCTTATGGGATTCATTCAAGAGTTCATTGTATATCTATTGTTGTGTGAAAATGATTTGCTTCAGAACGGTCTCATATTCAAGTAATGTGCAGATTAATGCTCCGTCACTGACCAGGGACACTAACCTGGAAGCATTAAACTGCACATTACTTGAATATGAGACCATTCTAAAGCAAATCATTTTCACACATCAATAGATATACAATGAACTCTTGAATGAATCCCATAAGGATTGGAACAATCATCTCCCAGCATTTCCACTGATTCCCACTGATCAGTTACTAGCCTTCCCCTTTAACCCTAATCCTAAATCCTGAACCTAAACCTAATCCTAACCCGGCCTATAAATAGAGTCGTGACAGACAAATTTGGTGACAAAAATGCCAAAACAATCACTCTCGATCTACAATGATTACAGTATCATTTTGTAAAAGGTGAATGATACGTTCTGAAGATTTAGAATTTTAGATTTTTTTTTTTCATGCAGCACGTGCACAGTTTTTCTTCTTTTAATATTTCATATTTTTTTCATATGTCCATGTATGTTATTTAGTCTATTCAACTTATTTTCAGCCAGTGGAGGCTAATTTCTTATGTATTTTATACCAAACGAAGCTGACTATCACTTGTCAAGAAGCACAGAGTCACTCCGAGCTGAACGGATACCCTTCGTATTATCATTAGGTGATCTCGGCCTTACGATTGTATTTGATCTAGTTTGGCAAGAAATGATAAATTGCGAAATTTGCCACGTGAGGTTGCGACACTTGTTAAACGTTTCACGTGATCGCTCTCAATACGGGTTGGACAATTTACGTCTATGTTTTGGCTAAATCGGATGGTTGGGTGTAAAAAAAAAGAGAGCAAAAAACGGAAGACTAGTGAGAGGAGAAGGTGAAAAGCACCTAGTCCTACACAGTGGACGACACTCAAGTGTAATTCAGGGGGTCTAGGGTAGTTACCCCCTGTGTAATCTCAGACCCCTCAACTGATCCTAACCCTGATCCTAATCCTGAAATTAATCCTAGCCCTTAATCCGAACTCTAAACCTAATCCTAACCTTAACCCGAATCTTTACTCTTAACTTTAACCTTATCACTAACCAGTATTAACGGGGGGGGGGGGGGGGGGGGAGGAGGGTAATTGCCCTGATACGGTGTAATTCAGGGCTGGGCAATAATTAACAAATTTCTTCTGTGTTTGAATGAGTAAACTGGTGATGTCATCGCCCCACAACTTGCCATGATAGTTTAAGCACACCATCTTGAACCTTCCAGGTTTTGTTTTGTGTCGATTGTTCGAAGACAATCATGCTTTAGTCAAAGCGTAACATATCGAACTGATCATTATTTTGAACTTATACAACATGGAATAACATTGTTTTACACTTTTATGGCAGAAAATCTGAATTTTCGTAGTTTTTTTAGTACACGATCAATGGAGAATTATGAGGCGATGTCATCATCAGCTCATTTGCATATTCATATTTCTGTTCGAGAACTGTTTTGCACAAAATTAGTGTAACTTCACAATTTCATAAGTTCCCTCATTTTTATCCCATTTTGATAAAGTTTCCATTGCTTACAAAATGTACCGTTTCTTTTCAAAATCTCTTTTATATCAACGGGTCTGGAATTCCCCTTTAGGAGTTCAGCACCATACCACTGTCTTCTCTGCCACATGATATCATCCTCGCAATGAATATGAAGATAAATATAATCACTGCTCTTTTGAGTTAAAACCAAATTTAGACAGAGAAACAGACCACACACACACACACACACACACACACATCAGTGGCGGATCCAGGTGGGGGCACACATCTGGTGCACCCCCGTTTATTTTTGTTAAAACAAAAGAAATAAACTAAAGAAAAAAATGGGGAGGAGGGGCATGAGCTCCCCTTTAATTTTGTTAAGGCACCTCCCCTTTATGAAATTCCTGGATCCGCCCCTGCACACATACACGCACACACACACACACACACACACACACAAAGAAACCATACAGATAGACTGGCAGAAATATCACAAATATGTGACAAGGACAGATGTTATTGAGTGGTATTCCTTCGCTGCAAGCTGCAATAATTGCAGTAACCATGGCAACAGCAGGCATATGACCAATCAGCTGCGACTATTTATCTCACTACCACGGTACTTGCAATCATGGCAATTTGTGATATTTTGAATTTGAAATGCTCTCACGAAACGGTTCTCTGGGCCCTATTGCATAAAAGTTGAGATCGAACATAAGTCAAAAATCAAACATAAGACTCTGAATACTCAATCCTGATTGGATAATACCTGACTTATGCTTGATTTTTTTTTCTTTTACTTATGTTTGAATGCATTTTTTATTGCACCTGGGCCCTGGAATCATATTGAGGCTAAAAACAAGACAAAATACCAAAAAGGAGTCAAAAGTCAGATTCAAAGTGCAGTAGAGAGTAGACCTGATTACAGGCCATAAACACAATTTAATTCCATTCCATACAATCTGATGTGATTTCTGTCAATATTTATTTACATTGCAACTTCTCTTTACATATCAAATTTCTATTTCAGTTTACAATCCCTCTAAATTTTCCCCAAGCTATTACAATGACTGACAAAGAAAAAATCATCATTTATAATATCAGAGCATTAAGGAATAATGATATTCTCCTCACCAAATACTCCACGACGACTCTAACTTCAGCGCATCCCGTAACTTCACGAAAAACATGACGGGAGAAAAATAGGTTAACATCTGCTAAAATATTGCACCCTGTATCACAATAATTATTTTCCCATTCCCTCTCATTCACTTTTCAACTTCAAATGGAAAGAACAATGGGAGACGTTTTACAAGCGTCTGACAAAACAAGAACGTACATCCATTTGTCTGATGGCATATAAAATTGACTGTTTCACACTCAACACAAAAACAACAACAAAAAAAAGATAGAAATATCACCAATACTTGTCAATAATAAATAATGTATATGCCACACATTTTGTGGTGGTTTTTGACAAATTCTGCAAGAGGACAATTATAACGCAGAATGGCAAAACCACCACAATATTGCCTCCCATGTGACAATTACAAATGTATATTGTCTGCTTTGTGGGATTTGCTAACTTTGCCTCATGAAAGGGAACACCACTTATTTATTCATTTTTTTTTAAACTTTTTTACACTGATTCTCAATCACAAATGCCATCACTTGAAAATTGTCTGGTGCTAGGCAGTCCTAACTCATGAAATAATTTTATGCTCACAAAATATATCTGAACATGGTGTAGACAGTATATCAACTTTTTTTTTTTTCAACTTAAATGTATGGCTATTTCACATTTTGCAGTTTAGGAGTAATAAAGAAACAAACTGATATCAGGTTATCAGAAGAGCATTAACTCAATTTGTCAGGAGCTGAGTGTTTGATGTCTCCACACAAACCTCACACACCATGCTGTATCATGACGTATTCAACTAGCGTTACAAGTCTCTTTTTCTTTTTCAACTATATATTTACCATAAAGCAACGATAAGTTTTCAAAATGCATGAAGAGTTTGATTTCAAATGGGCTAGGCACCATTTCCAACCCTTTCAAAGTCCATCATCCGATAGACCGAGATAAAACCACTCCATTGATACCTCACTTGCAACATAACAAAAAATATTCTTGAAGTTATGATTACAAATATCCAATACTTTCTAATGATTTCCTTTGAGTTTTAGCAGCTTTAATCGCAAATTGTCACCAGCCTGTCAGAAAGGCCACAGCATGAAATTTCACCCGTAAAATCGAATTTTCTGTTCATGATGTAATTTGACAGTTTTAAAAACTCTTTCATATGATGCAAGCATCAATTTTGTTTTGTTTTTATTTCTTTCTTTGTCTGTTTTTTAAATTGATTTTCTGAGCTTACAAGCCTTAGGAACCATCTGCCGGGCAGGCAACAACTTCTTTCAACTTTCCAAGAATGGAGTTAACTCCTTTTTGATCAAACTCTTCATTTGTTTTTGTTCTTTGTTTCATCATGATGATTCAAGAGAGCTCCAAATTAACCTGCTCCAATTACACGAGTGTGTTCTCAGGTGAAGATTACTTCTACTGGTAAGGTACAGGGAATCCTCCTTATAATGAGGAACTATTAAAACTGTGACAATTACCTTGTTATATTAGGCTTCTCAGTGTATCAGGGTATAAAAACAAAAACAAACTAGAAATGTCGCTATGGCGACTGGTATGCCTCCGCCATAATGCACGATTCTCCTAATAGGTCTATAGTACATGTGGACAATGTGTGATTACATTTTCACAAAATTGGCAAAATAATAAAATGACATGTTTGTCACAAATGTATCGAATGTTCACCTTCCTTGACCTATGTTTTATTGGATGAATAGGAAAGCATGTACTTTAACTTCGACTTTGACCCTTTCATAAGTTTACGCACTTGAGTAATTTTCAAGGTATGGAGAAAAAGTGCAATTTCTGTATTGAACAGTAAATTGTTATCATTTTCATCTGGCCTTTGATTCATAAGAGAATCACTGTCAGGCAGAACATACATAAATATGTACTAAGTTTAAAGATTACTTGAGCCGCTTCCGAGATATGGAAAAAGTAGTAAGTTCAGCACTTTCACTTGATCTTTGACCTTTTGACCTTTGACCTTCTTGGCAAAAAAAAAAAAAATCCCAGAGAATCTCTAGTGGGTAATATACATGCATACATTAAGTTTTTAAAAAAAATAATCCTGCTGGCATTGCATAAATATAAGGAAAATAGTAAAATTTTGAAGTATTGCCCTTGACCTTTGACCCCTGACCTTTGACCCCATAAACCCCAAATTCCCTAGCTAACTACTGACAGTCAGTACATGCATGTATACTTTGTTCCATAAAGATACTTTGAACAATTTCCAAGATACAGAGAAAAAAAGTGAAATTTTAACATTTTACTTGACCTTTTGACCTTTGACCTTTTGACCTCATGACCCCAAACTTTCACCAAAGAATCTTAATTGGGTAATACATGTATACACTAAGTTTCAAGAAAATATCTTCAGGCATTGCATAGATATGGGGGAAATAGTTCAATTTTAAGCATTTGACCTTGACCTTTTGACCTTTGACCTTGAGCATGTGCACCCAAAAGTTGATAGGCACAACTTCACCCCCTAATACACATACATGCCAAGTTTCATTAGTCTACCTCAAAAGGTTTTGATAGTTACCCTGTCCACAAAATTCATTACGGACGGACGGAAGGACGGACGGACGGAAGGACGGACGGACGGACGGACGGACGGAAGGACGGAAGGACGGACGGACGGACGGACAGAAGGACGGACGGAAGGACGGACGGACGGACGGACGGACAACCCGAAAACATAATGCCTCCGGCACCACTTCGTGGCGGAGGCATAAAAACAAAGAAATATAAAGAGTTGGGAGCTGTAAAACCACCTTGTTACATATAAGAGGATCTTCTCATAACGATATAGCCTTTCTATATTCAAAATGAAGTTCTGCTGTATACCTCATTCATATACCAAACTGTGTGCTATGGAAAGAGCATGATGAGGTATTAAAGAGAATATTCCTTGGATAAAATCTTGGATTCTATGATAGGAGATTTATACTTTGCAATTGAACTCTTTATGGTGTTCACCTGAATGGAAGCCCAGCGAATACCAGTATCTGCAAAGCAAAACCAAATTCAACTCATCCCTCCGGCTGGAATTCACGGAAACAACATCAACATACAATCCACATGCACAGAATTAAAAAGAAGAAGAAGAAGAAAAAAAAGCTGCCATTGCTGCCAGTTGTTGCCATGAGTGTAGTAACCATAGCAACATCTTGGAAGTGACCAATCACATGTGAGCGTTGAAGTAGTTGATGTAATTTACTGCTACTTAAAAATCACTGCAAACACTGTAATAAACTGGGAATCTGGAGGTATGGTAAAGCTCTATGGGATTTGTCTTCTGTAAAAAGAGTAGTAATACAGTTGCTGCCACTTTATTGGGATGGCCTGGGTCTGGGAATAGGATCTGTGTCACATTGAAAATAAAATTCTAGATTGAAGGGAAGCAAAAATTGAGTCATTTGTATACTACATGTTGTTCAACAAGGCATATGTGTGCACGCATACACAGACATATACACATTATGTATGTATGTGCTCTGTCAAATGTTGTGACTTAAAAACAAGATTTTCTTCTTGAGGAAGAATTAAACCTGTTGAGGACAAGTCCCGAGTATACCTGGGTAACTGCCTATGGGAAATGCGTGTTGTAGCAAAATCAGACCGTCCTCAATGGTTTAAACATTGTCATCATTCACTGATGCTCATGATACTTCAAGAGTGGGAAGGATGGCCCAGCTCGTATATATTTGAGAATCTCCGTAACAAATTCTGTACAGCTTTATTACTATTACACACAAAACTAAAGAATTTTGACTGGAGTCGACCATTACCAATGTGTGTGAACTTCCATGCACATATTCGCTGGCCTGTGCTATTTGTGGTTTTCGAATGTACCCATGTGGGGAGCGAATGAATCGGGCCAACCATGTTCTACTAACATTGCTGCATTTACTCAATCCTTATGTATATGCAGGTGAACCTTTAATTGGCCAAGGAGTGCATGTGATACACACTAAGGTAAATTTTCTGACTCCTAAAACTACCCTATATATGTATGCATATTTTGGTGGTACAAACACCACAATTACACTTGACAGTCACTTAAGAGTGATTTCTACTTCATGAACTCTCCCCTATTCAATCTTTTGGGCTTTAGTTGACAACAAATCGGAACACACCACAAATTGTTCTGAAATGAAAAATAATGTATAATTTATACATAAACCCAAAAAATAAATGAAGGCTGCCTCTACACATTGTGAGGTGAATAAAGCCATAAACAACTCACAAAATGTTATGCAGCAGAATAACATTTCCCTCTTTACGCGTTCTGACAGATGAAATTTTTGGCTGTTGTGGGAAATCACTATGGCAACCTATGCAGCGATGAGCATGCACAGCAAAATTAGGGTAAGCCTTATCAGGTCTGACTCAACATGCTACATAGAATAAGTCCACATAAATATACATGCACCCATAGGCATGCTGTGTTTGGTGTACAGAGATAGGCTAAATAAAATTTGGTTCAAAAAAAGGAAATCATTCAGTTTCATCTGCTTTGGAGCTCTGATGTTGAAATTGCTCATGAGGGCATACATAGTAACTCAAAATATTGACCAACATAGCCCAACAAAATTACGACAGTCAGCTGTATTAATATCAACACTAGGATAAATTATCTGCCCCGATATGTACAGAACATAACATTTTATTTACATGGCGGCTGACAGACGTCAAACAGCTAGATGTGATATAATTTCATGTTTGTGTTCCAGGTGAGCTTGACCTGCTGTTTGGTTCCTCTTTGACCTTTAACCCCTGCACTGGATGACTTTCAGCATTTGACACAAGTCCACCTGTAGGCCATGGAGAGGTCAAGGCCATCATAGACACACCCTCAATAGACTGATGCGTTGCCAAGGCAACGGGATCATCTGGTAGAGCTGCCGGGGTGGAAGAGGTGGAGATGGATGGGGCGGCATGCGATGACCTTTGACATGGGCTGCTGGCATGGATGCGTCGGCCATCACTGGCCACGAGACCAGAATTCGCAAAGACGTTTCTTTGGTCGTGACTTGAGGAGGACAAGAGAGAGGAAATTGATGATGACGGGATTGATGAGGGAATCGATGAGGGAAGCGACGAGTTAGGCAGTGACGATGATGATAACGCAGCACTAGCAGACTGGGAGGATGATGATGATGCCGAGGGGAAAGCATGGACGGGAGGTGACGTCGACGATGGCGAAGACCTATCAACGTCGTGGTGGTCCACGGTGTCCTTGTTACGACTCAACTTTGAGAATCTCTGACTGTTTGCAATGTCTTTAGGATCTTGTAGGAACCTTGAGTATGAGATATGTTGGAGAGATTTAAAAAGAAAGATACTCAATACACTGATGTGTTGCCTTCAACTTTCTTGTACCCATACATCATCACAGAACATAAAACTCAGTTATGAAGTTGAATCAACATCAGAGATTGTCCTAGCTAAAATCATCAGGTCCTTTTTTTTTACATTCTGGTAAAAGCCATGATTCAAAATAATCTAATGGACCTTCAGCATTTGGTACAAGGCGACGAAAATGCGCATCAGTCGTAAGAGGTGACTTTAATAGTCAAGAGTTAATACGCAAACTCACTTGCATCCATGACACTATCACGCAATGGACACTGTTCTCTCAGTATGACATCACTACCTAATGATTCTGAATAATGAATTCCTCCTAACTACTGCTTTGAGGTTCCTGAAAATTTACTTAACAAATTATGAACTTTAGTAAAGATTTGAACGAAATCACTCTGCAAAACATCTAACATTACACAAAGGACTATTTGCAGTCTTATGAAGCTTGCCGAGATTCTCTGATCCTTCGTATTCTGTACTGAAGTACAATCTCATCTGGTTCTAGTAATTTAAAATTCCCTCCCAACATGAAATAGCATGCATGGGACTACATGTCCAACGCACCTGTAGGTCAGTTTCTGCCCCTGCTCCTTCTGCAAGATTCCCATCTTATAGTAATAGCGCAGCGCCCTCGACAGCTTTTCGTAGGTCATGTTGGTCCTGTTTTTCTGCAGACCCCAGAGGTTGGCTATCTGGACCGGGTCTAGGATCCGGAAGACGCGTTGGTTCTGGTCCTCCCAGCGGATGTATGGAGTGTAGGTCTTGTTCTTTAGGAGTTGGACCAGAAAGTCCCACAGCAGACGACAATCTCCGCCTGAGTTTCCAAGACACACAAAGAAAATAGAATTATGATCAATTAAACCCATTGAAGACAAGTCCGAGTACAATGTATATGCAAGCAGGTGTCTATGGGAAATGAGTGTTGTAGCAATGTCAGTCCGCACTCAACGGGTTAAAATGGCAAATAACAAAATGGTTCATAAATGTACATTCTGAATATATTCAAATACATATACAATGTGTATGTGTATGTGTATGTTTGTAAGTGCAGCTGTGTGGATACATAAATATACACACTAGAAACAATCAAATTATATAAACTATTGTAGATATAAAACTTACACAATAGACAACAAAGAAAACATGCTTGGACATGTACAGTAGGCCTATATACAGACCATGCAAACACACATTAATACAAAGGTGTACATACAAACAGCCCAGCACACATGAATTCTCCCTTACACATACAAGAACACACAAACATAAATGTGCATACATAGTATACATAAACATAAAGACATAGAATGTACAAACAGATAGAAAAGATATCATACATGGTATGTACATGTATGTTTAAAGGCACGTCACACACACACACACACATACACACACACATACACACACAAACTCATTTCCGTTTATAAATCAGCAAAATGTACAAAGTGTATAAAAAAAATGTATGTAAAAAAACACCACACCACACAATGAAATATCCTACAATCAGACTGAAAAGCACTCAAATGCTTTGATTTTGCAATTAAATCAATTTTTACAACTTTCAGTCTTATTCAAATAATATATAACTGATTAAAAAGAACAGACAACTTGGTCTGAGCTCTTAGACAGCTTCTCTAGTGTTCATTATTTAAAAAAAAAAAATTACTATGGTTTGTATCATCATTATTACGATCAATGTGGCATTTCAGACGTGCCGACATATAGTACAAAGGCCCATGCCAATTTCGAATCAGCATGACATAAGAACGAAATAAAATTTAAGAGCAGTGATGAAGCAGAAATGGGAAAGAAGATTGTGACATAATAAACAGGACTGCCAGCAGGGGCAAGAAAAGGTAAACTTCATTACCATGACCAACACGTCTTCTTCTCCACACCCCATCAACTACGTCAATATATATATCAACCCCTCAAAAAAAGTTCTGCAATTCCAATTTGATGTATCATATTTCTCTTAAAACTACATCATTTCATTCAAATGTGACATCATAAGAAAGCCTGATTAATTTTCTTTGCAATGACAACTCACTTAAAGATAATGTAAAGTTTTGGTACCTCAAAAGTTCCCCTGAGTTTCCTTGTCTTAGTTTGTGTTTCAGGTTAAAGTACCTTTCATATTACTAACACTGTGAGACTTACTCGCCCCAAAGTGCTCTCATGTCTCAGTAAACATGCAATAATGGTTTCGTACCAGAGCAGAGCGGGCTCTGAAAAATTCGAATGAGCCGTTAGTTGGACTCAACGCGGTACCGCGACAATCAATATACACGTATTGTACGAAACCATTAGTGCATGATTACTAAGACATGAGAGCACTTTGGGGCGAGTAAGTCTCACAGTGTTAGTTATATGAAAAGTACTTGACCCTCAAACACAAACTAAGACAAGGAAACTCAGGGAAACTTTTGAGGTACCAAAACTTTATATTATTTTTAAGTTTACATTATGCATTCCTGGAATGCATAGTAGGACTGAGTATGAGGAAAGGTCAAATGTGAAATGTTGCAAAATAGAGCAAACGTGTTATGTCAAACGGTATAATTCCCATTTGTGTTGTCGTTCCAAGGAAGGAATGTGCATGAAAAGAATGCATTGTGAGATTATCATTACATTCCAGGCTTCATCCATGAATTAAAAACTGCAGTAGTATCTGCAGATTGAAATTAAACATAAAGGTTGACCAAACAGTCATCTAAAGTTTAGAAAATTGGAGTTTTTGAAAGTGCTCTCATTTCAACATTGCTTATTCCAGTGGCCTTTTTCCATCAAAACTGTACATTATCAATAGCAGAATTGTTGTGACTTTTCACTTTTGATCTGTCCCCATACTCAGCTGTTTTGCACATGACAAGAACACCCAATCAGAGCAAGTGAGGTGTCATTTTAAAGATAATTAATCAGGCTTTCTTATGATGTAATATTTAATGAAGATAATGCTGGGATAAGAGAAACATGATATATCAAACTTTAATTGCAGAACTTATTTTGAGGGATTTATATGACATAGCAAAAGGCAGTCACAAATTTAACATGAAGTCATACGGAAAAAAGTTGGATGGGAAAAGACAATAAAAATTTCATTATGTTGATCTTCACTGAATTATCAAATAATATGAAGACTACAAATAACACCCTCTTCAAAATTTCTCTTTCGAGAATCTGTGGAGTGTGTGAAATATATCCGAAGAAACTGATCTAGGAAAATCCCCACAAGATAAACATACAATACATACTACTGAGTGATCAATGTTGGCTTGCAGATTACTTTTGATTTCTTTCCATACACATAAATACATTTTTTTTTTAAATCTACTTTTGGTGACGAAGGAACTGCTCAGATATCACCGGACAGCAGTTACATCTAGATCCTTTGTACATCCTGCCTAGGATTGGTTTCAATTCCTAGGAAACCGGGTATGATGTAAAAATTCATGTTGTCAAATGGGGAGAGTTGTGATGTGGAAAATGGGGAATACCTCTATTACTTTTAATACTGCATCATGTTTCACGACCGGAATGCAGTAAGTGATGGAAACCTCAGGCATAGTGTTTTACAACTAACCAATATCCTGTTTCATAAAATTTCAGAAGTTCTTGATTCCAAAGAACCTCAGCCACAGGTAATGACACGGAGAATCTTAAAAGAAAATCCCCAAACTACACTAACATCAACAAGAGAAGATCGAGGCAAGAGGAAAAGAGGACATATATCCCAGAAAGCCACTGGTAATCACTATTCCAATTATTGAAGCATGTTGGATCTCATGTAGACAGTCACTCTTGTTTTGCATGTCAACCTTCTTTAATGCAGAAAAAATAGGTGATGATGACAAATGAAAAATATTGTGAGATCTTACGTCAAGAAAATAGTCTATGAATGCAAAACACCTATCTGACCACCTATTAAAACAAACCACAAACAGTTGCTTCTGAATCACTCTGTATCGACATCTTTGCCGTTTCAAGTCTGTGCTTCTAAATGTGACTGAAAGCATGTGTGTTTGTTTATCTATCGCCCCCAAATGCCTAAAATGCATCTGGGATTGTGATTATGCTTTAGAAAATTTTGAGATAAACACACCCTTTAGCTCCTTTAACCCTTTACATACCCTGAAACTGCCAAGCTCTTTCTATTAACATTCAATAATTCGTAATCACTAATAACATTCTTTTTAGCTGAACTTATCTGGGAATGCCCAGTGAGAATATATTTTTTCTAGAAATTGTTGTAGTGTAGGGTATAAAGGCAAAGGTCACTATACCCCCCCCCCCCCCAAAAAAAAAAAAAAGGAAGACACACTTTCCAGACAACCAGTTCAGCTAAGAATGTCTCGTGATGATGTAAGTTGGTGGACAGGAACGTGATAAATTGACAATCATGTTAATGAACACGATATCGTTGACATGTCAAAAGGTCAATGTCACAGGTAAGTGTGGTAGTACTTTTGAGGTAAAGATGTAATTTTAGAGGGGAAACTCTAGGATAGAAATACATCAACATTTTTGTTAAATGAACTGATAGGTCAAAGGTCAAGGTCACCTCTTTTTTTGGCTGAAATGATCTCTTGCCTTAAATTTCATAAGGTATAGCATTAATGTTATTTCATGGAATGTTTAGAAATAACTTGGAAAGTACTTTGTGCAGAGAAGGTTAAAGGTCAACATCAATGAGTTTCAACAAAATGTAAATGAAGGCCCATGTTCTAATGGCAAATAAAATGCGATCTCTTATCAGTAGGGAGCCCATTTGACTGTGTGCAACATTGTAAACACTCTATATAGTTTCTACAACCTCAACAAACATTAACACAGAATAGTAAAAGTTATAACAATGAGAAATAGCAGCAATCCACTAAAATGTGACTTGACGGCTGAACTAATGGCTAGCCCATCAAAGCATGAACTACTGTGTATGTTGTACATTTCGCCGAGTTTTATTTTTGCAAATTTTGAGAGTCGAGTGCTACTCGCGAATTCAACAACATGCAAAAATATCAACTCTAATCCCGCCATGAATTCAATGTGCATGCATCGTCTTCATTCACTACTGCACTCCAAGTTGTGAATTCAACCACTCGCCAAATCGTTGGGACTTGTGAAAGTGTTGGGAAGTCCCAATATGTGAAAAACTAGACTTGCTAAATAAACACGGCATACGTGTATGCAGTGTTCTGGGACTTGTGTTTACTGTACCGTGTACCTTTCGATGTAGATTTTGGACTGCTGCATATGTTTCTGCTCTTCTGCTTTTTTTTTTTCATACTGAAAAAAAAAAAAAAATTCAGGATGTAAACAGAAGACTGGTACAAAGCCAAGCAGGATCCATAAGCCTAGGACGGAAAAAGGGGAAGCTCACACCAAGAGCTTACTTCTTGACTTTCAACGCTGAACACGCCGGTATTGCTGCTACAAACCCCAAACCCTACCCTGGGGTGTGCGCACGGATCTGCGACAAACAACTCTTCCATCTGGGGATTTCTTGGAATCTTGTCTTGTTATCTCATCATGTTTGTTGCAGCCCAGATTGTAGTCTACTCCATTCAGACCCACTTTTCACACCACATATGAATAATCATTCTTCTAACTTGCCTATTTTTAGAAGAACGTTTCAAAAAAAAAATATTGAATGAAAATTCAAGTCATGGAACATCATCTAGACTCCTTCAATGTTCACAAATCAATATCAATGTTTATTTGCTGTTGACTTATGTGATATTCATCAGTTTACATAGCATACCCATTTATACTGCCCATGTACATAATGTTCTCAACAAAACACAAAACAAAGCAAAACAAAACAGAGGGAAGAAATAACATTGATTTAATATTTATCATTCAATAGTCTTTAAAAATAAAAACAAAAAAACTATTCAATTTATTGAAAATGGGTCACCAGCTTGTCATGAGATGTGTACAATAAGCAGCAAAAGAAGGTTGGACATAGCACAACAACATCTAGGGGTATGCTACACATCCTGCATTTAAAGGACAAGTTCACCTTCATAGACATGTGGATTGAGTGAATGCAGCAATATTAGTAGAACACATCAGTGAGAGTTTGAGGAAAATCGGACAATCCATATAAAAGTTATGAATTTTTGAAGTTACTATTTAGTCACTGCTGGATGAGAAGACTACTAAAGCTTGTGATGTCACATGTGTACAACGATATAAAGAAAATTCAAGATATTGTCCCTTTTCTCGCATAATAAAAGAACACTTGACTTCCCTCTTTAAGAAGGCAAGGGGAATAATGTTATCCTTAACATACGTCAGTGACGAGTCGGGGAAATGTGCACTTTTTTTCAAAAAGTAACATTTTGTGAAATTCTCTTTATATTTTCCTTATATCGTTGTATGCATATGACATCATACACTATAGTAGACTTCTTCTCATCCAGCAGTGTCTGTGTAGATACTTTACAATAAAAATTTATAAATTTTAAACGGATCGTCTGATTTTCCTCAAACTTTCAATGATGTGTTCTACAAATATTGCTGCATTCACTAAATCCACATGTATATGAAGGTGGACTTGTCCTTTAATAACACAGACAATAAATACAAAAATAAATGTTCACTTTGTAACATTTACCCTATTCTACATAATTTGGTTAGCACGCCAGAAATATTCTTTAGACTTCTGCCATAAAATGAGCTAATGAGAAAAATAAAATGCCCATGCCTATACATCTCATGACAAAGTAGAACAATTTGGTATATTACACCGGTAAAACTTCCCCTCAAAGAATGACATCCCTAGCTTGCTGGATGTTTCCGCACTCTCAAAACTAATCTGCGATGCGAAACTCAATCTTGGCTGGACGTCCTTTCCGCCAAAGTTTCCCCTTTACCGAGAAAGCACAATTACTTTCGGTTTCACACAAACACGACTTCTGATAAACTCCACACTAGCATGAGCTAAATATATCTGTTTGGCTTTGCTATAGAGAATAACATAAAAGGTCTCGGGATGTAAAGGCTGTAGTCTTCAAATCATCAGACCTTGCAAATTATGTGACAAAAGTTTGAGAAAATCTCTTCACTTCTGAGTTTCTACTGCAATAAGAAATGAGCTGGTCTTCTGTATAAGTAGATTCTGTTCATTTTTTTTCATGATTAGGAATATGTACAGAAAGTGTTCCAGTTTACCAGTTAAAATAGTTAAAGAATTAAAATAGTGAAGGGACAGACAGAGGAGAGATAGAGATAGAGATAGATAGAGATAGATAGATAGATAGATAGATAGATAGATAGATAGAGATAGATAGATAGACAGAGATAGATAGATAGAGATAGATAGAGATAGATAGAGATAGATAGAGATAGATAGAGATAGATAGAGATAGATAGGGGCAAGTCCAAGATAACACGCGCGTTACGTATGGGACATTCAGAGACTTTTATGACCTGAAAAATAGTGTTAATGGCTTTTGATCATATTAAACTTTATCATGGTGATTGATATCTAGGAGAAGTATAATCATGCAAAAAATGGAGAAAAATGACCTTCACAATTATATTCTAGAAGAGAAAATATGTGCCGTTACGTATGGGACCAGAAAAATTTTGTTTTTTTGAACATTTTTTTCAACCTCAAAACTCTCTGAAAGTATTTCATTCTACAACTTGTAAATCACTGTGATGAAAGTCACAACACTCAAGATTATCACAGGTAAGTTTCGTGTCATAAGGCAAAAAGTTCTAATTACAGGTTCTAATTAAAGACAGACATGACGTGTTACGTATGGGACAGTTACGTATGGGACAGTTTGTCCCCCATTCATTTAGTGTGTGAAGAACCATGTTTATGGGTATTTTGCATAATTATTGAAGTAAAATCAGTTGAAACTACTCAAATACTGATCCAGATTGTCAAGGAAACAATATTCCCCAAATATTCACCATCCTAATCATATTCAATCATATTTTTATATTTTTTATGACCAACGTGAGTATGCATGCCCTTTGTCCCCCATTCGTTTAGTGTGTGGAGAGACATGTTTATGGGTATTTTGCAAAGTAATTTTGCAAAATACCCATAAACAAATTTTTGCATAATTATTGAAATTGAATCAGTTGAAACTACTCAAATACTGATCCAGATTGACAAGGGAACAATATTCCCCAAATATTTACCATCATAATCATATTCAATCATATTCTATATTTTTATGACCAACCTGAGTATGTATGCCCTATTTTTATCAGGATAGTTACTACTGAAAAATTGAATAGTTTAAAGTGTTTACTTCCATTGATGAAGGGCAGTTTGCCATTTCGTTTCAATAAAAAACAACTTGACACAAGAAATATTAATTTTTATAAATAAGGAATACCTGCTGCGTGGAACCCCAGTGATCGAGTAGATATACATACATGTCTGTCTAGCAGTCAGGTCATTGATTCGAGTCACACCTCAGTATGTATACCCATGAATTTTGTCATGGCTATTATTGAAATCTGAATAAGGACAATTTGTGTATCACTTGCAATAAAAAAAAAATCATTTTACTTTATATTCTTTTTAAATATTTATATCACAACCATTTCAAATTGGATCTCCATCACTAAACTTTGAATTCCTCTAGTCTTAGGATTGTATGCTCTTTAGTAATTCATATAATTGGTTTCCAATCATCTCATTAAATGTTGAAAACTGAATCGCCATTTCTGCAAAAAACTATACCATCCCTTTAATGCTGATTTTTCATGGTGTATTATGCCATTTTCCCCTCCCCCTTTCTGAAAATTGTTCAGTCAAGTACATGTATTGTTTAAAGTGTCTATAACTCAAAAAGTAGCTACAATGTTAGGATGCTTTCTTCAGGATGATTGACCATTTGTGTACTGAGAGACCTTCCCAGCTAGCTACATGCATTCACATGCATTATGTATGAGGATGTCCCATACGTAACGCATTTGTCCCATACGTAACATTATTTCAATGCCTAATAAAAAATATTCCTTTTACTGTTTTTTCTTTTTTCTATGGTATTTAATTTCTCTAAACAATAAATTAGAACTTTCCAAAAGGGCATTAATATAACCTTAGCAATTTCAGAAAAAACCTAAAAAAATGACCTCAATTTGTTACGTATGGGACATCTCATGATAGGACACGAGCTAATTTGCATAATCATTTGCATAATCCCTAAATTTTCATACCAAGTTAAACTATTTGATGAACTTCTTATGTCCACATATTAATCAAATATCATTTGCTTTCCTTTGAATTAATATGAATTTTTATAAATGTCCCATACGTAACGCTGTATTTCACATTTATGCAAATGAAGCCCTTGAAATTTGCATAAATTTACGTAATATAATTTTTTCCTCCATGGAAATCAAAACTTCAACTCATAAGCTTCAAAATGATACCAAACATGTCAATATTGAGCAAAGATGAAATTTTGCCTTCTGAGGGGACCTTATCTTGGACTTGCCCATAGAGATAGATAGAGATAGATAGATAGAGAGAGATAGATAGATAGATAGATACGTATGTAGATAGAGATAGATAGATAGATAGATAGACAGATTGATAGAGATAGATAGAGATAGATAGATAGATAGAGATAGATAGAAACATTGATAGAGATAGATAGATAGATAGATAGATACATTGTAGATAGATAGATAGAGATAGATAGAGATAGATAGAGATAGATAGAGATAGATAGAGATAGATAGAGATAGATAGATAGATAGATAGATAGAGAGAGATAGATAGATAGATAGATACGTATGTAGATAGAGATAGATAGATAGATAGATAGATAGATTGATAGAGATAGATAGAGATAGATAGATAGATAGAGATAGATAGAAAGATTGATAGAGATAGATAGATAGATAGATACATTGTAGATAGATAGATAGAGATAGATAGATAGATAGAGAGAGATAGATAGATAGATAGATGGATAGATAGAGATAGATAGATAGACTGATAGAGATAGATAGATAGAGATAGATAGATAGAGATAGATAGATAGAGATAGATAGATAGATAGATAGAGAGAGATAGATAGATAGATAGATACGTATGTAGATAGAGATAGATAGATAGATAGATAGATAGATTGATAGAGATAGATAGAGATAGATAGATAGATAGAGATAGATAGAAACATTGATAGAGATAGATAGATAGATAGATAGATACATTGTAGATAGATAGATAGAGATAGATAGAGATAGATAGAGATAGATAGAGATAGATAGAGATAGATAGAGATAGATAGAGATAGATAGATAGATAGATAGAGAGAGATAGATAGATAGATAGATACGTATGTAGATAGAGATAGATAGATAGATAGATAGATAGATTGATAGAGATAGATAGAGATAGATAGATAGATAGAGATAGATAGAAAGATTGATAGAGATAGATAGATAGATAGATAGATAGATAGATAGATACATTGTAGATAGATAGATAGAGATAGATAGATAGATAGAGAGAGATAGATAGATAGATAGATGGATAGATAGAGATAGATAGATAGACTGATAGAGATAGATAGATAGAGATAGATAGATAGATAGATAGAGATAGATAGATAGATAGATAGATAGATAGAGATAGATAGATAGATAGATACATTGTAGATAGATAGATAGACAGATAGAAATACAAATAGAAAGATAGAAAAAAGGAAGAGACAGATAGGGAGGGAAGGAGAGAAAGAAAGAAGGGGCAGACAGATAGAGAGATAGATAAGGAGAGAGAGAGAGAGAGAGAGAAACAGACCGACAGATAGAGAGATAGAAAACAGGTAGAGACAAAGATAGACAGGGAAGGAGATAAAGAAAAAATGTCGCAAAAATAAAGGCAGACTGAGACATACACAAAGACCAACAGAAAATAAGAAGTGAATTACCTGCAGCTTTCCTCGTCTCAAAGGCATCATCATCCATGAGGAAAACATCATCCAAGTCTACACTTCGTCGCCGTGGTAACCCTATATTGTGGTAAAGATGGAAGTAAGTTTATACATTTTCATCATGTCCAGCATGCATACTGATTACAAATGTGATAGTCTCTTGTAGGCTATAGTTTATTGCTGTCTCAGGAGTTAAATAAAAGAAGCTTTTGAAATAGCTTATTTTGGGTCAAGAAAAGAAGAAGATCAGAAAAAACTACCATATTTACCCTCTGTTCCTCCTGTGCTGTTCCGTCTATGCTGCAGTCTTGACATCACTGCTGAATCTCCGGCTAGACTTGGGATGGTGCAAGGAACATGGACAGCTGCACCCTGGTGGTAAGCCACGCCTATTGGTCCGGTGCGATCCGTCAAGTAGCTCGCAGACGATCCGTGTGCGGTAGAGCCATCGTCCGAACTCATCCTTCGCACCAAGAGACGGGAGGCTGTCATGGGATGCAATCCTTCTGAATGTCGGTCCTGTTGGAGCCCGTCCGTTCGGTGCCTCAGCTCTATGTGTCCGTTGAGCTGGGGGAAGATGGAAGCTGGGGTTGAGGCGGTGCTATGCTGGTGCGTCGGGTAGTCGTACCTGACCCGCTTCGTTGGCGATGCCGGTACGTCATCATCCATGGCCAACTCATGGGGGTCTTGGAGATTCTTCCATCCCAATATACGCATTTGCTTGTCGTAAATCCGCATCTTCGCGGCGCGACTTGTTGGCGTCAGAGTGATCATGGGCGGGGCATTGTGCCGCCTGATGTGAGTGGACGTTCCCGTCGACGCCGATGTTGTGTTCGGGAGGCGGAGGTCTTCTGCCATGTCAGGTGAGCTGTGGCCCGAATCACTACAAGGCGTGCTGGATTTGTCTGTGAAGATAATACCATTACATACCAACATGATTTAATGTGTCACAGACAGCGGATAAGCTCTTTAAACTCTCAGTGTCTTTGATGTATATTGTGAGCGCCATTGCAAATATTGCAAGATAAGTGATGTTTGAAAAATCAACAACAAACCAAAACATTGTCTCTCATGACGCAAATGTAATGTATATCTTCTAAATAGTGGAATTTGCTTCTTGGAAAACGACGATACATAGTTTTCCTTTTCTTATGTCACTGTAAATCTACTTCAAGGTGTATAAAGTATTCTGCTTGCAAAAATACAGCATCAGATGACATCACTGAATGACTCCTTATCATTCACACAATTTCAACATGAATCTCTATGAAGTATTCTCCCAGAGTTTAGAATTATTCAAGCTCCTAATTTACAAACACACTGTTCTTGTTTCATCATATTACCTCATTCAACCTTCAGAAGATATCATATCAACCTAACATACTAATCTCATTTTTCATTTGTCAATAACACCTTCAGTGTAAAAACATTTCAACTTCAAGTTCAGGTCGTCACTGTAGTCACCATAAGACCAGAAGATTCAAATCATTCCTACATTGATGCCAAGTAAACCTGATAGCTTATCATTAAGTGGCCCAGAGCATATCAAGTACAGTTCACTGGTCATTAACCCTTTGTGCACTTTGAGTGCGAACTGGCACAAAAAATCCAATAGCATAGTACACACTTTCCAAAGTCCCGACACGGATAAGGTTAACAGAGGGGCCTCCCCTGGCATGGAAAGGGTTAACAGGAAGTGAAAGTGAAGGTTAAAGGTGATTAACCTGGGGCAGAGAGGTCGATTGGGAGTCGAGGGCTAGAGCTGGTTGCTGTCTGAGCGGCGTTGCCATGGTACATGCCTTCCAGTCGGAGCTGGTCTGTGGGCAAGAGAATCAGGGTGAATAATCTACCAAGTTTTCATAACCCATACACACACACAAAATAATAAAAAAAAAATTTGAAAAAATAACGGGGTTGGGGGAAGAATATAAAAATTGAAATCATAGTTCACAGGAGAAAGAAAAGGCTGCCCTCGTGTGTCAAAGCATCACTATCTTTATGACAAGCCACACAGTGTGTATCACATGCTTTTAACCCATTGAAGACAGACTGATTTTGGTACAACACACATTTCCCACAGACACCTGCCCGAGTAGTCTCGAGACATGAATTGTAGATACGTCTCACATTGTGAGCATTATGTTGGAAAACTTGTATTAAAGGGAGACATGGTCAATCACAATTTAAATATTCAAAACTAATTTAAGGCAAGTCACAAGCTCGCTCTTTGCATTATCCATAATGATAAGAGCATACGAATGTAATCATCTCATGATAAATTATGCAAATGAAGTAATTTTATGCACGGCATGTTGATGGGGTCGCCTTGCAGAGTAAACCCCGGTCACACAGCGCTTTACGGCTTAATCACAGCCAAAACACGTCAAAAAGTGGTCTCCCGTGAAGCAGACGATATTGTTTGCGTTGATGTCGAGTTTAAGACGAGCTACGATCGATTTATGGATGTGGCAGGACGAGGAGAAAAATCTGAACTGCTTCGGAAGCGGTAAAAAGTTTTGAACTGCTCAAAATTTTATTCCGCGGACAACCACGGGCGGCACACGTGGTAAAGACGTGCAACACACGTGAAACACACGTGATAATCCGTGTTCTGGCAGTGACTAAACCTTGGGGAGACGCGGTGAAGACGCGAAAATTTAGCGGTCCATCACGGGCAGAGCACGGTCATCTGACGCGTGTTACGCGTCGGTATCACGGGAAATAGCATGTGTTTAGCTGCTTATCGCTGACAAATGGATTTTACCGCGTATATACACGTGGCCGAATGGTTAGCCGTGCTTAGGCAGTTCTTCAGCAGTGGAACAGCCGCCAACGGCCATACCCGTACAAAGCACAGCCAAACCAAAATTGACCAAAAAGTTACTACTTATAACCACGTCGACCAGATTTTCATAACTTTTTGTACGTGATTTGGACGTGGAGTGCTGTGTGACCGGGGCTGTACAACTACGATTATATTTGTGTCTGCTCCATTCAAACCATTAGAAAACAGGGATGTACCCTTTGTCAAAAACCAAAATACATGAAGGGCTCCCTCACCTGTCCTGCTACCTTTACTGCCATCGTAGTATGGCTGGTTGTCTGGAGAGCTTCTTTGTCTGGCCTGGTCCCTCTCGCCACTGGAGTGATAAAATCTGCACTCTATGACAATGTGTGAGAAAGAGTCAATTTCATTTCATTTCATTTCATTTCATTTCATTTCATTTCATTTCATTTCATTTCATTTCATTTCATTTCATTTCATTTCATTTCATTTCATTTCATTTCATTTCATTTCATTTCATTTCATTTCATTTCATTGCATTGCATTGCATTGCATTGCATTGCATTGCATTGCATTGCATTGCATTGCATTTCATTTCATTTCATTTCATTTCAAACACCAAACACAAATGAAAATGAAACCAAATGGGGGAACTCACAATGTTTGTTAGCAATGCATTATGTGGCTGAAAATAAATTTGGGAGAGAGATCTAATATTCTATGAAGACCTGGCAAGTGAGGGTTTGTTTGTTTGTTTTTTCATCAGCACATTGAGATGCACACTATTGGGCTCAGCAAACTCAGCTGAGCTTTAATAGCCCCTAAGAATTAATATTTCTTCAGTTCAGTTCTAAGTTTAGCTCATTTTTGATTAAGTTCTTTTTATTTCAGAGGCTTTATTTATTTTTTTAATATAATTATGACATCTCCCCTGAGTTGCACTGTGCTCATTTCTCTATGGGGTTCAGCCTCCAAGTATACCATCCGTGAGTTCAACTCTTTCGACTTTTGATTTCAGCAATTTTAAATTTTCATACCCTAGCATTTCACTCTTTACAGTTTGCCCACAGTTAAAAGGCCACTGAATGCATTGTGTAAACACAACTTTTCTCACTTAGCAATACATGTACATTTTACTTTTTCAAGTCTTGGCTCCTCGCAAAATTCACAGCAGTTTCATGCAGGCAAAAAATTTTTTGGTTCTTTGGTGCGTGAAGAAAATTCAGTTTACCTTTGCGAAATAGCTTCTGGAAGAGTTCGTAGAGGATGTCTCCGCACTCAGGGGCACGGTCCCTGAACGCCTGCATCGGCATCAGACAGAGAGCCTTCCCATTCATGCTGAACTTATCAGCGTTGACATTATCCAGGGAAAATTCTTCCTGACACCATTTCAGCCACGCGTGGACCTCTTCTCGCGACCACTTCACTGGGTCCTGGTCTAGTTACGGTTAAGATGAGAAATGCAAATAACAAAAGGTGAGTTATACATACAGGGCAAACAAAGCTAGCATCAAATTCGATAATGACTACAAATTGTTGCCCTCAGGATGAAATGCAGTGTGTGGGAATAGGCATATGTCTATGCTTTACCTGTCTATGTGCCATGGTGTAAACCCCCTGTGTGCCACATTATTCTGAGACACCAACGTAGTCATCGTTTGGGAAATCACTCTGTTGTATGTAATCTATGTAACTTTTATAGATTTCTGTAAAATAAAGCAAAGTTGTAGAGATAATGCCAAGCTTTGCTTTGATGTGTATTGTACGACAAATCTATGATTGTTTTTCTTTAAAATGACTAATAGCTATTAATCAGTTACCTATTCAGTTACGGGAACTGCCATCTACAGAGACATTCAAATTCAAACTTAAAACTTATCTGTTCCTCTCACACTGAGGACTGTAATTGCTGTATGTCATTAATGTTCAGAACAATATTGTATTTTTAATTGGTATATGTTGTATTCTTTATTTGGTATATTTGCTTTTTGTTTGCCATTTTCTTCTTTGTTGACATGTTTGAACATGTGCATGTTATATATATCTTTCAATTTTTGAAGCGCCATGAGCACTGAAAAGTGGACCAGTGCGTTATACAAGTATCCCACATGATTGTAAAAGGCATGACTTTTGCACGAAAAAAACAGTCACAGAAACTGAGAATTTAAATGCAAATCCAGTTGGAAACACCGCTCGCTGGTTAATCACCACATACACATGCAAAATGCAAGCTACCCTATGTGCAAGAGGAACGGAATTGCGAGAAATGCTTTCACTGTACTGTGGCATTTGATGTTTTATCGATTGGGTTGGGCGGTTTGTGGGTTTGAGCAGAATATTATGAAGTTGGCACGCCGTCTACTGAGTCGGGCGTGCAAACGTGGCATAGGGTGAGAGTGGGTTGAACATTGTTACATGTACTGTACGTACCAGTACACAGCACTTACAGTATAACTGAACTTTGAACAAGATGTTCATTTGACTACCAGTCTACATTAGCTGATACTCGTAAACAGGCATCTACACAATGCCAATATTGACTATCCTTCTTGTCATACCAAGAAATGGGATCATTGCTCTTCCATATAGATAAGCAGCATAGATTGATTTTTTTTTTTTTTTAAAGAAAGAAAAAGAAGTAGTTCACTGTCATCTAGCTAAATGTACTTGGGTTCACCTGTTTCAACAAACACTACAATGGTTATAATCTATTAAAAATGTCAGAAGACAGGATTGTGTGTAAGAAGTTAATCTTTACTATTTGGACAAAGTGTCTAATTTTAATCAAGGGAGGGTAGGGACTGGTGTTAGGGTTATCAATTTAACCCTAGCCTTTAGATTTTTTTTTTTAACTACCCGTAGACATGACATGTCTGCCCTCAAAGGAAAATGATGTACCCAACATGGCATGCAGTTTGAGTAAAAATGCAGCAATATCATTTTTATAGTACAACAAATTACTAAAGTTTGTAGAAAATGCCATTGTCCTACAGTGATTTAAACTGTTGTCTTCTCATCCAGAGCTGGCAGCACAGAAACTTTGAAAATTGAACACTTTACAAGAACAGATTTTCTACAGTAACTTTCCTCAACCTTCACTACAATGTATGTGTTCTACTATACCGAGACATGCAGTCACTCAATCTACATACATTGTTGGTTCCTATATTTGGGTATTAATTCCTCTTCACATGGCATCATCAAAGAATGTTTTGAAAATACGCAGAAAAAATTTGTAAGGACCAAGCAAGACTCTTTGACATTATGTGACCATAAAGATCAAAGGTCATATAAAAGGAAACAAACAAATAAACAAATATGAATGAAATACAAACTAGTGTAAAACATTCAGTTTTGCAAATATATCCATTTGTATCAAATCAAAGTGAGCTGTCATGAAGTACAAAAATGCCCTTCATCTACTTCTCTGAAATTTACTGTAACATTATGCTTGCATAGCAAGTATTGATGTAAAATGGACCTAATCATGCAAATTCATTAAAAATCATGACACACCAAGGAAAGCAATCCTAGAAAACACATCAAAATCATGACGCAATCTCTTTGTAAGCCTTCATCAGACCTTTTATTTTACTTTAATATCTTTGATCTAAAAAGAAATGGTAATATTAAAGCAGAAATATTTTGTGACCGAGTTGAAAGGTGTACAATTTCTACATTGTAAATCTTTCATCGAAAATGCATTGTGATTGTCTCACATATCTATTATCAAATATTCATTCAAAGTAGATGTACAAGTAAATGTATACTGTGGGTATAAAAATAGTGTGTCAATAAAGCAGAGTTAAGCCAACCTCTCATTCATGACTGAATGTGGTCTGTTGAAATGTATTCTTGGAAGTTTTTTTGGGGGGAGGCATAATTTTTGCAGGGTATCTGCCTAACCAATATATGTGACACAGAATGAATAAAGCTATTGGAAATGGTGCTAGTCATCACCTATCATTCTATGTTAGCATGTATTTTCTTCTTAATGATCTTGAGCTGGGATAAGACTTACTGGTAGGCATTGGAGAGCTGGTTGGGAAAACCATCGTGCTAAGACCGCTGGAGTCCGAAGGAGACTGATACTCCTTACTCCGCCTTGCCCCGTCCCATTCCCCCACCGGTCTGTGAAAGCCAGCGGCGGCTGGAGGGGAAGGGGACTGGTGGATCTGCCGGAGAGGGCTGGTATCCATGGACGGCCAGGAGATGACCGACGGTGGCCAGTGGGAGAAGGATCGACGACGACGAGAGGCCGAGGTGGCAGCGGCTGTGATGGCAGAGCGAGGGCGCTTCTTCCTGCCCAGCGAGTGTGGGGAAGTCTTCACAAACGTTGAGATGGGAGGTTTACCGGTTTACCTGCGCATCACAGCATCTTGGAAAGCTTGACAAGCCCTGCTGAGACCCTGCATGTGACAAAAAAATACAAGCACTGATGTTATTTGTTCATCAATCAGTTGTTATTTTGTTGTTATTTTGTTGTTGTTGTTGTTGCTGCTGCTGCTGTTGTAAATCTACTTTGCAATTCAAGAAACATGAAAACAACCATTGTTCCACTTACTGTGACATCCAAATGAACAGCTTACAGATCTGTGATGAATATTACGCGGAAGTTTGCACAATGCTTCTGAACCAGTTATGAGCAAACAGCCCACTGACGTGAAAATCTCCTGATTAAGAATCCTAAATATAGATTGCCAGACTGTTGTTTGTTTGTTTTGTTTTTTTCCTACCTGGAATTCAAAAGTATAAAAGTAGGCACGACATGGTATAAGCCAAAAAAAAAATTTTTAAAGAAAAAGAAAAAGAAAAGACTTTTTTTTTAACAAACTATCCAGGTAACAAAGGGTGACATAAATGGTACAAAATGTGACATGTAATCATTGAAACATTGATTCATAATAACTGTATGGAAAATAATGAATAAAGATCACATATGGAGAAGATCATACAAAAACATTGACACAAAAAGAAGCTACAGTACTATGATTAATAAATTAAAATGGTACAAAAGAAACTACAGGCCATCTCCTAGCATTGCAGGTAACAACTCCGCGCACTATTGAACCATGGACAATATCATGCCAGTGGCAAAGAAAGGAGAGAAAAAAAAGAATCATGACTAAACACATTAGCCGCTAATCAAACACTGAGACATTAGCTCTATCCTAATCTTTGGCACATCAAATATTAAACAAATTGATCAGTTACCACGACTTGTCCCTCTATACCCACCAGAGCGCTATAAATCTTGATAAGAGAGGAAATGCAATGAAAAGCTTGGACTGCAGCTTTGAAGATACTTGTAGAGCGAGGAAAAATGGCATGTAGATATTCAGTGCTCTGATAATGATCTCTGAGGAGGGGCTGCCTGTCCGCTTCCTTAAATGTGTTTTTATGGCACTATTTCTTCCTCATGCTGTCTGGCGGACGAGACACACTGGTGAATTTCACCCATGAGCTTGTCTTTCCTGGAAAGACTCGCATATTAAATATGTGGTAACGTGCTATAAATAGCCTGGCCTGATATTATATCCCCATCCATTAAAACTACAACTTCCAAGTAACGGACTTCAAAAGCGATATTGGTAGTCTGTGTTCAAGCAACCTTTATGAGATCAAAAGAAAATGTAAATAATGCATGCTGCCTGGTAAGCAAAACTAGTCACAATCATCGAAAGACTTTCACATCTGGGCCTTCGACACTCAATCTTCTCCTTGAAAGAAATTGGTGAACCGAACGTCTGCCTGGAATTCCTTTAAGACTGCAGAGCAGGGTCTGAAGTGAGAGACTAGACTATATGAGTTCTTTCTTGGTAACTTCACGCCCCCCAAAGCAGCAAAGGGTGCCTGGTAAAAGTTCACGACACTCTTCACCGATAGTGCGTGTGTTTGTGTGTGCAATGCCAGACAACTGTAGCATAGCGATACCGGCAATTTATCAACCGGTGGTGTGCAGTCGAGACGGCATTCATCAAATTGTATAGAGTATAACTGATAATGATAATCCCCGAATTGCACCACCATTTTGCCATTACACACACAAAAAAGAGAGAAAAATCCAGTTAAATGAGATGTGATATATCCAATGCGTATCTGGTAATTTATATTAAATAATTTGCCTAACAATCATTGTTCATGCACCATAAAGCATGGGTTTTAACCTGCACTTCGCAGAAATGTGATTTGTGACTCACAAAATTCTTAATCGAGGAGGCAGTTTAGTCACCGAAACTTGCCGTTTTGCTTGGACTTTTTTGTCTTGAAGCGTTACTTGCACAGAAAAAAAAAACTGTTTTTTTTTCCCCATCAATTGCACCAATACAATCTGTACATCAACTCTTTCATGTATGTATACATACATATTGGCATACATCTAAATGACACTTTCATGCCTACATGTATCTCCCCTCTTATTCTATCTGAAGACACACATGTACAATAGGTATACATAAGAGAGAGAGAGAGAGAGAGATTTATAGTCATAAGTGTGTGTGCATGTGTGTGTGTACAACTGTACATTTGTGCATAAGCAAGTATTAAAACATGTACATAAATGTACTGTTTCGGTTTGTATGTCTGCATGCACACACACACACACACACACACACACACACACACACACACACACACACACGTACATGTCTAAATGCATGACTGTATGCATTTGGCCTAGTATCATGCAAGTTATTAAGAGAAAATTTTCACAGGACATAACCCACTTATTCAAGGCAATATCAAAGGCCAAACATGACCCCCCCCCCACCCCCCCCCAACCCCCCCCCCCCCCCCCCCCCCCCCCCGCCCAAAAAAAAAAAAAAGAGCAGAACAAATGAGACTGAACTATTGAAACTACAGTGTATAAATGCTTGGTTGCTTAGCCTAATAATAGATATTCCTCTTTTGGATGACTGCCCTCCAAAAGCAGCCAGCGAGAAATGATAGCATTGTATTGCGAAGCCGTTTTCTCGGAATTCCACGCCCCTTAAAGCATGTGAGATATCATGAAGAACTTTGCATTAAACATTCTATTCATTGTAGTGTTTGCATTGTAGAGCTCTGTAATCTTGCCTTTTTTTAGCAGACATTGCTCTGCTTGTATGATACCATTCTGTATTTTATAGGATAAACAATGATATTTTTAAGTTGACACACTTTGGACCCCGAGGGATATTTATTGGTATGATAGATCACTCAGATATCATGTTTCATATGACTTGAATCTTGTTTTGTTCTCAAATTTGTTTGTTATATGGGGTCAATTCTAATACCAATATCAAATCCAATCTTGATTTTTTTTTTTTTAATCCACTTCTCCTGCAAAACAGAGTGGTAGGCCTAATTGTTTCTGTTCTGTCACACCACTAAAGGCTGACATACTATAATCTGAGAAATCATTTTTTTTTTTCTGATTTCTCACTCACAATTTAACTCTTTATGTGCCACTTTCGCACGTGGCGTGCCAACTTCGCATATTCTGCTCAACAAACAAAGCCGCCAAAACCAATCGATAAATCACTAATCACTGCTAATCCCGCGGCACAATGAAAGCGTCTCTCGTGCTTTTGTTCCTCCCATATACGGCTTGCATTCTATGTGGTGATTGATTATCAAGCGGCATTCCCAACTAGATTTGCTCGTACATTCTAAGTTTTTGTCACGGTTTTATGTGCAAAAGTCACGCCCTTACAGTAATGTAGCAACTGGTCATTCAAAAGAAAAATGAAAACAGATCAGTCATACAATTCCTATCGAAACAAAGCTTGGCATTCCTCTTTAATTTTGCCTACTAGTATGCCCGTCTGGACAGAAATTTGTAGGAGTTATACAAATTGGAAAAACAGAATTCTTTCTCAAAGCATGACCACCTTCCTGTCTCAGAATACTGTAACATGGCACACAGGGGGTTTCCATCATGGCACATTAAGATTTATACCCTTTCAGGTAATCGCGGTTCAATTATCCGCATCCAAATAATGCGGATGAAGTAATCAAAATCGCGTTCATATATCCTATGAAGTGCGCACTACTTTCACGAGCGCCCGTTCATATAACGGTGCGAAATACGGGAGTATTATATTTTGTCATGGTTACTGCGCACGCCTCTATAATGACGTAATGTTTCCGGTGATATTATACTCACGTGTATGCACAGCTCTCGCTCAAGCTCAGCAATCAGCGGTTGTGCGGGAAATCGAGTGACCTTTGACCGAACTGTGGAATATTAGTGCGCATAAGTTGTAAAACGCGTTCATGTATTCTCGATCAACTCCTCATGCTGCAATAATGCGCATAAAAGCAGCATCAAAATAATGCATACTTTTTTACTCCTCTCGATCCGTTCATGTAATCAAAATTTTACGACTTATTGCTCCTATTATCGGCATCCACGATTACCTGAAAGGGGTATTAGAGAGTTCCAACCAGTAAAACAAACAGTCATTCCACGAGACTGACACCCAAGAGTGATACAGCCCACTTGTTTGACAATGAAAAAACAAAAGGTCTAGGGTTATACAACCCACAAGTCATACAGCCCATGAGTTCGACACGAGGCAGATAAGGTCCATGGGTTCAACACTGTACTAGGACAGGAAAAACAGCCATAGAGTGTGACATTACAACAAAGGGCTTAGTGTTTCCATCTCACAGGCCCTGTTTGCTACAGTATGTGTCTAACTCATGGGCTGTACGACTCATGGGTGTCAGTTTCATGACGTGCGCCCAACCAACCAACAAACACACAAACACAGACACTATAAGAATTAATCGGTACATCAGAACTTTAAAACTTTCCTCCAGTCTTCTTGGAAATAAAAGCAGGAACCTAGATGCTCACATCCTTTCTCAAAATCTACAGCAGTAATAGAAACAGGAAATGAAACGAAGCATTCATGCAGATGCAATAAGTGTATCTCCAAACGCTGTATCGCAAATCTATGCTCCATGCCCGACATCTTTAAAGGACAAGTTCACCTTCATAAACATAAGGATTGAGAAAATGCAACAACATAGTAGAACACATCAGTGAAAGTTTGAGGAAAATTGGACAATCGATGCAAAAGTTATGAATTTTTAAAAATTTTTGTGTTGGAAACGCTGGATTAGGAGACTACTACAGCTTGTGAGTCATATGCGTACAACAGTATAAAGAAAATGTAAAAGAAAATTCAACATATTTTCACTTTTTTCGCATAGTTAAAGAGCACTTGACTTGCCTTTTTCTAAAGGCAGGGGGAATAATATTACTCATAACATTTGTCGGTAACGAATTAGGGGAATGTGTACTTTTTTCAAAAGATGGAATTTTGTGAAATTCTCTTTATATTTTCCTTATATCGTTGTACGCAAGTTATTCATACACTGCAGTAGTCTTCTCATCCAGCGGTTACTGCACAAAAATTTCAAAAATTCATAACTTTTGAACGGATTGTCTGATTTTCCTCAAACTTTAAATGATGTGTTCTACTAATATTGCTACATTCTCTCAATCCTTATGTTTATGAAGGTGAACTTGTCCTTTAAGCAATCTCCCGAGTCCCAGCTGGCACATGTGTGTGTGTGTGTGTGTGTGTGTGTGTGTGTGTGTGTGTGTGTGTGATTTCTTAAAGTTCAGCATACATCATCCTTGAGAATTTCTTGCTTGTTTATTACATGAAGCTGACAACTGCAGGTCCTACATATAAGACCACGAAAGTTTTTTCTAATGGATTAATGAGCCTTTGGAATAAGATATCTTTCTTGTGTTTTTTTTTTCCATTTTCAGATCAATGAACCTTTGGAATAACAACCTTTTTTTTCATTTTGGGATAACAAACTTTAGGAATAACAAAGCCTTTTTTTTTCATTTGTGGATTTCTTATACGGACCTTTGGAATAACAAAGTGTAACCTTTAATGCCACTCTAATTTGAATGTGAATGCACTTCACATGATGTTCTGTGGTTTGGAATGTTTCACTCATTTAGTTTATAACTCCAAGAAGGAGGGCACGGAATCAATGTAACTGTAAGGAGATACCACTTATAGCGGATATTTGTATTACCGGTATTTGGGGAAATATCCCCATAGCAAGTATTCAGTTTCTCTTTCGCAATCACATTATTTAAAAGGAAAAGAGATAGCTGCGGTAAAGCAATAACGTTTCAAAAGAAATTAGTATTAGCAATTATCTAAATATTGTGCTACCAATTAATGATAACTTCAAAAAAAAAATCCCTGGTATTCTGGAACTTGAGGAGATTTTCAAGTGTGATGACAAAAAATATTCGCAAACACTCTTCTGCTGGATATGAATTTCGGAATTTGGTAGGAGGTAATCTCCATGGTAAAGTCTGCACAAATGCATACATGTGGGACTAGCATGCATGATGATTTCCTATTTTTTTGCTTTGGAGTATTATTAGTCCTCTTAATTCTCAAATCTAATGTCTATAAAGATGTGTATTAATCTCAAGTAAGTAATATAAATGGTTACTTGCCACCTTAAGGTAAGGCCCCTTGCCAAAAACATTCTGGCATGTGGGTAAAATGTTTCTTCATAGTGCCCTGAACACACACTGTGCATAAGTTACAGCGAGCACATATTTCTCGTTTTGCATACTTGCTGTAAGTGCACTGCCAACTTGCCAATTTGATGCGCAGTGTCTACTCCTACAGTAATGCACTATCTTCTCCAGGCCCAGGGCTGCTCTCTTTCCATGTCTCTCACAAGAGGGTGACAGCAGGATGGCATAGTCTCTAAATCTAGACCCTAACACACAACTTTTGGCCTACTGTAAAAGTGGGAATTTTCACGGTGTTGAAATTTTCGCGCATTTCGCGCAACCAGAAACAGGCGGGAAAATTAACGCATGCTAATATTTTTGCTTCCCATATGTTCTCTTACTTACTATCTTGATTCCGCGGAATTAAAAACACGCGAAACTCTTCTTATGGGGCCGAGCGCGAAAAAGTAGTCGCACGAAAATATCCACTTCTACAGTGTCATGTCAGAATCATCTACTCAATGTTTAACTGTCACCACTTCTTATCAAAATGTTTTTCTTTCCAATGACAGACAAAAATCATTGTAAGGCAACGAGAAAAGAACGGCTGAATCAGCTTTGGTAAATTGTAACAAGAGAAAGAAAATAAACACCTCAAAACAAATACAAAACACAAAAATGTCGCTATGGCGACTGGTATGCCTCCGCCATAATGCATGATTCTCCTAATAGGTCTAGATAGTACATGTGGACAATGTGTGATTACATTTTCACAAAACTGGCAAAATATTGAAATGACAAGTTTGTCACAAATGTGTTGAATGTTCACCTTCCTTGACCTTGGTTTAATTGGATGAATAGGAGAGCATGTATTTGGGGATTTAAGGACTTTAACTTGACTTTGACCCATTCATACATTTATGCATTGAGTAATTTTCATGGTACCGGTATGGAGAAAAAGTGCAATTTCTGTACTGAATAGTAAATTGTTACCATGTTCATCTGGCCTTTGACCCTAAAATTCATAAGATAATCACTTTCAGGTAGAACATGCATAAATATGCAGTAAGTTTCACGATAAATTGAGCCACTTCTGAGATATGGAGGAAAAAGTTAGTTCAGCACTTTCACTTGATCTTTGACCTTTTGACCTTTGAGGCAAAAAAAAAAAGAAAAAAAAAACTCTCCAGAGAATTTCTATTAGGTTACACATGCATACACCAAGTGTAAAAAAAATTAATAATCCTGCTGGCATTGCATGAACATGAGGGAAATAGTAAATTTTTGAAGTGTTGCACTTGACCTTTGACCCCTGACCTTTGACCCCATGAACCCTACATTCTCTAGATAATCACTGCCAGTCAGTACATGTATATACTACGTTCCATGAAGATACCTTGAACAATTTTCCAATTTACAGAGAAAAAAAAGAAGTTTTAATACTTTTACTCGACCTTTTGACCTTTGACCTCATGACCCAAACTTTCACCAGAGAATCTAAATTGGGTAATACATGTATGCATTAAGTTTCAAGAAAATCTCTTCAGGCATTGCATAGATATGGTGGAAATAGTGAAATTTTATGTATTTGACCTTGACCTTTTGACCTTTGACCTTGAGCACGTGCACCCAAAAGTTGATAGGCACAACTTCACCCCCTAATACACATACATGCCAAGTTTCATTAGGATACCTCAACAGCTTTTGATAGTTACCTTGTCCACAAAATTCATTACGGACGGACGGAAAGACGGACGGACGGAAGGACGGACGGACGGACAACCCGAAAACATAATGCCTCCGGCACCACTTTGTGGCGGAGGCATAAAAACAAACAAACAAACGCAGAAACGAGACCCACGCACTGTAAAAGCAACCCAAGGTGCACAGAATTCAAAAAGCCTACCGCAGGAAACAAAGATTAATACAGTATTCATCATTATAATATATCACAGCCTGGAACTAAAGCTAGATATCAATGACAACGCATTTCATAGAAATTCTGAATGGCATTTGTAGAACACTATTAAAGGTAGAGATAAGGAAACTTCACAAATATAACCTTTGCCTGGCAGTCCATGCACAAATTTCTTGTAAAAGCTGAGAGTGTATGATTCAGGAAACTGCCAAATAAATCAGAATTATTGTAGAATTCCCCATTCTACTCCGCTAGTTGTCATGAGAATGACAAAATACTACCAAGTAAAGTATGTGGCTAACTTTCTCAGAACTCAATTTTTTCTATTCCAGTAAACTGCGGATGAGGAGGAAACGGATGTTGAATGCCAATCATGATGGCATCATCCTCACATTTTTTCGCCCAGAGAGCAAATCTATTTGAATTATGGAATCACATTCCTTTCTCACCACAGCCTGGTTATACTATTTAAGGAGTACCTTTATGTATTTTGTTTAAATTCTCTGTAATTTTGCTTGAGTTAGGCAGATTCTAAAAAAAAAAAAAGCTCAACAGTGTTGCCTGCCCACATGTTGACATGATGGAAGCAACTATGACAATTGTTTGTTTGGCTGTATCTTACGTGGCCCCTACAGATACACTTTTAGGGGGAATTCCATCCTGATTTTAGATGGCTTCGATTGAAAACTGAAGAATCAGAAGAGAAGATCAGTAGAAATTTTGGGAAGAAATCAGACACACTCAAAAATGTCATGATCTGTTAAAGTTTAGAGAGCATGACACAACACTGAGATACATCTGCTCCTCCCAGTTACAATGTGTGAGCTCCCGTAACCTAGCAACAGTTGCTACAGTGTACAACTGCATTCATTCTCTATCTCACGTTCTGTTCACATTCTTGCCATCCTTGTAAATTTTGGTTACACTTTGTTACGCTGAAGGCGCCAAACGTTCATCATTCCAAATAATCAAGAATGAAAAGAGGTTTTCTATTCTGAAGAATCATCAATTTGAAAATGAAATATTTAGAGGTTTATATAAAAAATCAAAAAGTATATTGACAAACCTGGAGAATAGCAAACATCACCCTAAATTTGAAATTTCTTGATGATCCTTATCCCATCATTAAAAAGAGCCTGACAGTGGTAGCATTTGTGGAGCTAGTTGTATGATAATACCCTCATACTATCAGGCATGAAGTCCACAACTCCCAAAATCCAGTCTTTAACATATTTGTTTGTACAAACTTCTGTACAATATCAGAACAACAACGGGGTACATTATCCACACAGTTTTCATAACTTCCGGATATATCATTCATGTTGTACAAATTTCAGAAGAAGAAAAATATGGTTGGACAATATACATTATGTACTACGATTTATACTATAGTGAGGCAAGGTACATGTACATAAAAAAAAAAGAATCAAGAAATTCTAATCCAGGGCCTACAGCTAGAAACTGTATCCTCTTCCCAGGAAATAGACATACGTACAGTGTATATGGTGACAGATGTCTAAAGAAGACAAACCCTACTCTGCCAAGATATCTGGTATCAAAATTGACTTGAAAAGTGATGAAATTAATATTCCATGGATCTTCCAGCTAGTTGGTTATTTTCAACAAATCTACGATGAGAGAGAAAAGTTGGTGAAAGAGAGGAAGAGAGAGAAAGAGGTAACGGCTGAAAGCAAAGAAGTGCTAATTTCCTTCAGGGGAATTTCGCGCACATCATTCACAAGGGCTTTTTTTCCCCTCGAATCCCGGGAAAAGTTGAAACAGAAGCTGCCTCGTAGCTGGAAGCGACTATTATCACATCTTCACTCATATCTGTCATTTCTCTTTTTTCCCTACTGTCAGACAACTGCAAAGCTACCAAAGCATTGATTTTAGGGGTTTTCCCTGGAAACAGGACTAATTAGCATACCTGCAATATTATATTTGAATACATGTTGACGTAGAGCACAGAATTTAGTGAATCAAAAGGAAAGAATGAAAATATAAGAACATATCTATGATTTGTTGTTATCTACTGGCCAAGATCTAGAGTTGCATTGTTGTCACAGACCCTTTCCAAGAGCCTGTTTGGAAACATAGAAACATGTTGTAAGGCTTTAAATTTCATAATTGTTGTCAGCTCAAAGAAAGCAGCAGAAGTTCATACCTTTTGCAATGGTTGATAAACGAAGAACGAATAAACATTTTAAGAATGTAATTTTGCAGATGAAAGAAAATGCAAAAACATTATCAGTAAACATTATCAGTAAATGCAACATAAATTTTGCACTCTGACAGGTCTGGCAACAATCAGTTCCACAAGGTTTGCGAAGTGTGTGTGTGTGTGTGTGGGGGGGGGGGGGTGATGGGTGGCTTAATAGGTACACATTGTACTAGAGGATAGAAGCAGGGAGGTGGGTCTTCTAGTAACAAGTTTTAGTCAACAATAGTACTTGCAAGAAGAACACTGTGCCTAAAGATTTCACTCACTTTACTCACAAACAAATCAGTGATGTTGGAAGTCAAAGCATTTTCACATCTTCTCGCAAGTGCCATCTTTTGTCATTTTTTTAAATATATTTCATGTTTGTAACCTTTACAAAAAAATAATAATTTTCCTCTCATCAAGAACATGTATGAATCATAATGTTGAGTGGACACCAACAGTGTGTATTAGCCTACCACATGAGTAACAGTGACTGAGTCTCTGTCTAGGCAAAAAATGTTAACAGACTTTTACATACAATGGTTGCAGTCTTTGCACAAAAGCATGCACAGCTATTAAAAGCAATCGACCAAACACACAACAAAAGATTTAAACTGCAGACAGACTTGCTGGTATGTGAATTTGTGACCAAAAGCCATCATCTCACCCCGTTTTCTCTATCTCGAAGTGCAAGGCTGTAAAACCTGCGGTTAAACTGTGTCTCAGCGCCAACAAATTTGCAAATCACTGTTCCTGGAAATCGGGAGTGTTATCCAACCTTTTTGACCTTTAACCCGTTGAGGATGGGCTGATTTTGCTACAACCTGACAACACGCATTTAAAAAGACTTGCCTAAGTATACTCGGGACTCATCCTCAACGAGTTAAAGCATACATCACCACCATGTTTAATTTGACTTTTAAAGTTACATATGGTAGAAGTTTCCGTGAAATCAGAGATATGACGTAAACAAAGAAAGTGAGGGCATTGGAGATGTTAAATGATTGGCCACAATCACTTTTACAAATATTACACAAGGTGATAAATGTGTTGCCTCTCAAGTCAAGTGAGCACTGCAGTACTTAAATTTCATTGCTTTGTTTCTTCATTTCATGATTTATTTATTCATTTTTTTTTTAGAAGAAGATATTTTATTTTGCACATCAAATGACTTGAGAATTGTAACAGAAGTAGGAGAGTTGAAAGGCAACCCTCATCCCCTCGCTTTTTGTACATTGACTATGAAACTGATGACAAAGGTTTGAAAAAAGAAAATTCTTACAATTGAAAATTCCCTCACTCATCTGCACTTCTTGAACAATTTGAATGAAAATTTCACTGTTCTGTTTCTTTGCTTTAACTTTTATGTCAAAGCAAGTTATTGTATAGCAATCGGCACTCTGGCTATGCAAACTTTACATGGATGTACAATGTATGTACACAATATGTTGTACTTGTTTGCACTACACTTTGTGTTTTGCATTTTGTTTAATCTTCTCCATATTGGCATGTGAACAACAGCAATTATTACAAGCAGCTGATGACAGCAATTAAAATTAATATTCCTCTTTTGTGAGGGCCCCCCAAAAAATCCATAACAATCTTATTTCAGGTTCAATTCTGATCAAGCACCTGCCACTCTGTTTGATATTACTATATTCATTATTCATAAAGTCGATTTGATCAAAGTCCAAGAATTTGTATACATGTAGAAGACAAAATATTATTGATGAAAGTGATGCAATTTCCTTCATTTCTAAAATTATGATTCTGATTTACATGTACGTACAGAGCTTATTTGTGCCATGATCCAACAATGTAGTGTACATTGTACATGTATGTCTGCGATGGTGTAATTACAGTAACCTGCATGATTTTCATTTTTACTATTAAAAGGCTATTCTACACAACAATCTCATTCAGCACACATAAAAACTTGAAAATACAAACAATATGATACATTTGTATCAACTGTTCAACATACAACAGACTCACTCTCAGATGCTCCCCCCCTCCAAAAAAATGAACAAATCCAACCAACCACTGCTAGATGTGATAGGACCGTCAGTGTTAATGCATACCAGCCCCATGTCCACCGACAGTGACGATTATGAACGAAATGTACGCAGCCATTTTTAAACCAGCAGTCCAAGAGGTGTTTTTAAAAAACCCCTTCCCTTCCCTTACCTCCCACCCCCCTCCCCCCCCCCCCCCCCCCACACCAAAGGAGACCCTACAAAATGTATTTGGCCTGTAGATAATTTCCCATGACAAAGGAGCTGTGCTTCGCTGGCACGTTTTGCCAGACATGATGGGAAAAAAAAAAATTGATGGCTAAAAGCGCTCTTTGCACGAGACCTTGTGGCTGAATTGTTGACATGGAAGCGCGTGGAAACTGCCAAATGGGTACTTCCTCTTGTGGCGGGCTAAGAAAGGAAGACGCCCCAATTTCCTGCTTCCTTTTTCCCCTCTCAAAAGGGCAGAGCCAGAGATGTTAATTCCCTCTTGCTTTTTTCTCTCCCTTTTTCCTCTCTCATATCTCTCCCTCCCTTCCTTTCTCTTTCTATCATATGAGATTTTCCCCTCTCTATGTCAACTACATTTAGTATATCCCATATAGCCTTGTTTCTTTCTCTCTCTCTCTCTCTCTCTCCCTCTCTCATCCTATCTACGTATCTCTCTATGTTAAATTAGTTTCTCTCTTTGACTGTCAACTGTAAAATCACGTCTCCTCGTTTTTATTTTCTTCTCCTTTTCCCCGTCTATCTCTCTCTCTAGAAAATGACTTCCTCTGTTTCTATCAACAATATGTATTTTTTTAATCTTCAGAGTCTTTTCCTATCTATCTCTATCATATGATTTTATCTCTTTTAATGTAAACTATATCCCTTCTTGCATTTCTTCTTTCTCTTTTCCTATTTATATATCTCTCTCTACTGTCTGCCAACTACATATGCCTCTTTGCTCTTTTTTTTTCTGTTTTCCAATCTATTCCTCTCTACTACATACAATGTACGTTTCTCTTTTTCTGTCGATTATATGCCTTCTCTCTCCCTCCCTCTCTCTCCTGGTATAAACTAGAAATATCACTGAAGGTGATTAATACCCCCGCCCCGTGACGACAGTCTTACCCAAGGAATGATCTTTCCTTGATCTTCTGCCATTTATATGCCGTTACCATGGCAACGCAGCTTCCAACACGTCCGAAAAATATGTCTTGCACATCTTCCCACCAAGACTATTGCGTGTGCCACATTTCATAAGCTTTTGTCAAAAACTGGGGAAGTAGTTCAATCCACAAGATCTTTCCTTGATCTTCCGCCATTAATATGCCGTTACCATGGCAACGCAGCTTCCGACACGTCCAAAAAATATGTCTTGCACATCTTCCCACCAAGACCAATGTGTGTGCCACATTTCATGAGCTTCAGTCGAATACAGAGGAAGTAGTTCAATCCGCAAGATCTTTCCTTGATCTTCTGCCATTTATATGCCGTTACCATGGCAACGCAGCTTCCGACACGTCCGAAAAATATGTCTTCCACATCTTCCCACCAAGATCAAGGTGTGTGCCACATTTCATAAGCTTTTGTCAAAAAACTGAGGAACTAGTTAAATCCGCAAGATCTTTCCTTGATCTTCTGCCATTAATATGCCGTTACCATGGCAACGTACTTTTGAATACTGTCAAAAAATGCGTCTTGCACATCTACAACCAAAGGCACACATCTGCACCAAGTTTCATGGAAATTGGGCAAAAACTGAGGAAGTAGTTTGCAACACAAATTTTTCCATCATTTTGGCTCATAATATGTGAGCTGTTACCATGGCAACATACTTTTTGTCACTGTCAAGAAATGTGTCATGCTGACCTATATCCTAAGTCAAACATTCAATATGAATTCCATGAGAATTGGAAGAACACTGATGAAGCAGTGTTGCCATGAAGCATTTTGCCCTATATTTTACCAATAACATGCCGTTACCATGGCAACGCACTTTTTGCCACTGCGGAAATATGTGTCTTGCACATTAACATATTCAGATGAACATCTGTACCTAATTTCATAAAAATTGATCAAAAACTGTGGGAGGAGTTCGCAACGCAAGATTTGTACCCATTTTTGCCCATAATATGCCGTTACCATGGCAACGTACTTTCGGGTACTGTCAAAAAATATGTCTTGCACACCTACAACCCAAGGCACACATCTGTGCCAAGTTTTATGGGAATCGGTTGAAAACTGAGGAAGTAGTTCGCGACGCAAGATTTGCAACGGACCGACCGCCCGACCTTCCGCTGATTCCTATATACCCCCTTAAAACTTCGTTTGGCGGGGGTATAAATACACCAGTCTATTTATTCATCCATCTACACTGTATCATAAATAGACTGGTTTATCTATCATATTCCTATCTATCAAATATCTATCTATCTATCTATTTCATCTATATATCTATCTATCTATCTATCTATCTATCTTTATGTTTCCCATATATCTATCTCATCTATCTCATCTATCTATCTATCTATCTCATCTACAACATTGTATCTATCCATCTATCTATCTATCTATCTCTCCCTCTATATCTATCTATGTACAGCGATTGTATCTATCTCTCTCCCTCTGTCTATACGTATATATCTATATCTATGAATTGTATCTATCTCTCTCCCTCTGTCTATACGTACTATATCTATGAATCTATCTCTCCCTCTATACAAATGCCAGAATCTCTCTCTCTCTCTCTCTCTCCCTCTATCATACTGTATTTGTATGCCAGTGTCCCCCCCCCCCCCCTATCTCTCTCACTATCTGTCTGCGATTCCTGTCCCTTTGTTCATCATCACAAATGACAATATGATACAGTCCCATTGTATGCCATCCACCGAGTCACGTATAAAAGTATTTGGCATGACTTCAACGGTCTCCACTCAGCATATATTGTACAACTGTACAGGTTTTTTTTTTTTTTTTTTTTTTTTTTTTTGTAGTAGCCTGCATTGCAACATACATACAGACAGACATCCACAAGTCTGTACTATCTGTCATTGTCAAATTGGTGAATGTTGTCATCTCATCAGGTTGCAAAAAAAAAATCATCTTGAGAATTCTTTACAATCTTTACAAGGTTTCAGATCAGTTCAGTGGTAAAACACTATGAACTATCGGGACATACATGTAAGAACACTGTAGATGTACATAGCTTCGTATACATACAAATGTACACATGTAGGTAGAAAACATGAAAAAAAAAGAGAGAAAGAAAATCAATCTTTAAAATGCTCAGTTAATTTCAGGCGTGTGTGAATGGAGAAACTAACTTTATGACAGTGAAAACAGTCGCATTTTGCAACCACTCTAGCATCCCTACGTGTGTATCAAAAGAAGCATAAATGGTTTAAGAATTTTCTTCTCAATATCACATACATTATTTATTTTTTTATGTATGAAAAAAAAAATTGAATGAAAGAATCAGAAAATACATTGTACCTTGATAAAGATAATGTGAAAATAATCACGCATGAATACAGTGTAGTTGAGTAATGTGACATGTTGAGGCTTATCACAAGCTTTAGCAGAGCAGAGGAATATGACATTGCACATCTACACTTGTAGGTGCTAAGCTTTACAAATTGATACTGTCATTATTATCATTATTACTATTATGATTATTATTGTTACCATTATTGTTAGTATTTTCATCATTATTTTGTACTATTATTACCATTATTATTATTATTATTATCATTATCATTGTTATCATTATTATTTTATTATCATTATTATTATTATTATCATTATTATTATTATTATTATTATTATTATTATTATTACTATTACTATTATTAATACTATTACTATTATCATTGTAATTACGACAACTATCATTGTTGTTATCATTATGATAATTGTTACAAGAGACCAGAATTCAATTATGGGAGCACTGTGGTATTGCCTGCAAAGGAATTGTTATGAAACAGCCTCCCATGCATGACGCAAATTTTATCCAGCACAGCCAAGAATGAGTGGGACTGTAAAACTTGAATGAATACAACGTTTTACATTATTAGCTCTCATTGCAAGAGAAAATCAACTGTCAGCTTTTGGCAGCATGGCTGTATCTGTTTCAAATATAAGGCTATTAAAGGGATGGTACAGTATTGGTGGGGATGCGAATTGGGCTTTAAACTTTTTGCGAGATACCAAGAAAATACTTATGAAATGTAGTACAGAGCACACCATTTTAAGAGGGAATTCAAAGTTTATTGATGAAAATCGGGTTTGGAATGACTGAAACATCCAAAAATAAAGTAAAACAAAGCGATCGTAATAAAGTGTGGGTCCCACAGTTATTAGAATCGCTCTGTTTTGGATCTCAGCCATTTCAAAAACAATTTTCATCAAATAAACGTTGAATTCCTTATGGAATTACATGTTCTTTCATATTTCATAAGAGGTTTCTCATTATCTCACCAAAAAAATGTTAGAAACCTGAAATCAGGTCTCAACCAAAACTATACAACCCCTTTAACCCGTTGAGGTTGAGTCCCGAGATTCGGGCAAATGTCCATGTAATGGGAAATGCGTGTTGTCACACAATCAGTCCGTCCTTAACGGGTTAATAAAGTACAGTAAAATATACTGGAAGATGAGGAGACTTTTGGGAATCATGGCCATATTACCTGTCATGCCATATATGTTGCACGCTTTTCAAAACTCTGAAATTGATAGATAAGCCAAATCTAAAATGTACAGACAAACCGAATTCTGCCATTCAGACTCTCATACACAGATCACATCAAACGAAGAGTGATTTCCCCATATATCCAGTGTAAAATGTGTACAGTCAAGTACACTGTATGTACGATCTTAGTTTAACCAGCAGGGACAGTATACGTTGTACAGTGTGCAGGTAGAAACGAAACTGTGTTTAAAAAAACATAACAGCCACCCTACCTGTACCATGAACAAAAAACAAAACAAAAAAGAGAGAGAGAGAGAGAGAGAATGCTGGCACCTTGCACACACTGTGAAAGATATTGATATGAAAAGTAGGTATAAGTTTTAGATGGCAGACAATGCTTTTCTTTTAATTCTTTTTTTTAACAGTAATAGAGAAATATTGTCAAGGATAGTCAGCCGGTTTTTTAAGAAGTCTAATGCCTGGCACTGTGCATAATGTCCTTCCCACCACAAATAACAGCCTCAACTAGAAATATCACTGAAGGTGATTAATACCCCTGCCCCGTGACGACAGTCTTACCCAAGGAATGATCTTTCCTTGATCTTCTGCCATTTAAATGCCGTTACCATGGCAACGCAGCTTCTGACACGTCCGAAAAATATGTCTTGCACATCTTCCCACGAAGACTATTGTGTGTGCCACATTTCATAAGCTTTTGTCAAAAACTGAGGAAGTAGTTCAATCCACAAGATCTTTCCTTGATCTTCCGCCATTAATATGCCGTTACCATGGCAACGCAGCTTCCGACACGTCCAAAAAATATGTCTTGCACATCTTCCCACCAAGACCAACGTGTGTGCCACATTTCATGAGCTTCAGTCGAATACAGAGGAAGTAGTTCAATCTGCAAGATCTTTCCTTGATCTTCTGCCATTTATATGCCGTTACCATGGCAACGCAGCTTCCGACACGTCCGAAAAATATGTCTTCCACATCTTCCCACCAAGATCAAGGTGTGTGCCACATTTCATAAGCTTTGGTCAAAAAACTGAGGAACTAGTTCAATCCGCAAGATCTTTCCTTGATCTTCTGCCATTAATATGCCGTTACCATGGCAACGTACTTTCAAGTACTGTCAAAAAATGCGTCTTGCACATCTACAACCAAAGGCACACATCTGTACCAAGTTTCATGGAAATTGGGCAAAAACTGAGGAAGTAGTTTGCAACACAAAATTTTCCATCATTTTGGCTCATAATATGTGAGCTGTTACCATGGCAACATACTTTTTGTCACTGTCAAGAAATGTGTCATGCTGACCTATATCCTAAGACAAACATTCAATATGAATTCCATGAGAATTGGAAGAACACTGATGAAGCAGTTTTGCCATGAAGCATTTTGCCCTATATTTTACCAATAACATGCCGTTACCATGGCAACGCACTTTTTGCCACTGCGGAAATATGTGTCTTGCACATTATATTCAGATGAACATCTGTACCTAATTTCATAAAAATTGATCAAAAACTGTGGGAGGAGTTCGCGACGCAAGATTTGTACCCATTTTTGCCCATAATATGCCGTTACCATGGCAACATACTTTTGGGTACTGTCAAAAAATATGTCTTGCACATCTACAACCCAAGGCACACATCTGTGCCAAGTTTTATGGGAATCGGTAGAAAACTGAGGAAGTAGTTCGCGACGCAAGATTTGCAACGGACCGACCGCCCGACCGACCGCCCGACCGTCCGCTGATTCCTATATACCCCCTTCAAACTTTGTTTGTCGGGGGTAGAATGACATACTGTACGGTATACAAATGTGGGAAACTATGTATTCGTAATTCTACCGTATACGAAATTTGTACACCACATTTCTGTAGCGAGTCTATTTTCTCGCCAATTACAAATTGTAGGACTTCCCGACATTTCAGCCACTGGTTTAATTTGCAATATTGGAGTACAGCAATGATGGAGAAATGTACGCATGCATGTTGAATTCATGTCGGGATAAGAGCTGCTAGTGTATTTTTTGCACATATGATATGATTAAACTCATAAACAGCACCGGACTCACAAAATCAGCAAAAATAAAAAACCCTGCAAAAAATGAAGCGTACAAAAAGCATCATACAGTATTCCAGCAATAAATATAAAAGCATACTTTAAGATATGTATGAATACAATATGATATGCAATCAGCTCAGTACATTTGTATATTACACATTCATTTCAAACATAAGGTACTACATGATGCTGTTTTCTTAAATATGCACAAGTACAGTACATTTGAATGACAAATAACTGGAAGGTACATATATGTGGATGCAGTCTTTCCATAATGACCAGAATGTTGCCACGGTGACATCATATACACCGTATCTTCCTACAGTATGAAGACTGACTAAAAGCTCAATGGTTGCAGCCCTCGAGTTCAACGCACTTTCTGAATGTGAATAAAAAGCAATCACAGTATGATAATTACCACCTAATCTTGTGCAGTACAATATAGATTGTACAGAGAAGATACAATGATTAATAACAGAATGGGTACACTCAATGATAAACTCTTCAAAGCAATCACAGTATGATAATTACCACCTAATCTTGTGCAGTACAATATAGATTGTACAGAGAAGATACAATGATTTAACAGAATGGGTACACTCAATGATAAACTCTTCTTACTCTAGCAGCGTTAAGTGTCAATTTACACTTTTTCATAGAAAGGAGAGCATTGAGAATGCAAAAAAACTTTGAAAATTTTGCAATTCTCTTTGAAAAAAAACCCAGCAACAACAACAACAACAACAACAACAAAACAGGTACATTTGTAGGTCAAGTTGTAATATAAACATTTTGATGGTCGCAATTCTGAAGTCAATTACTGCAGTACACTGATCGGGTGGATCAGGGGTGGCTATGTTGAGTGTTTTTAACCCACTGAAGAACTGTTCTAAGTATACATGGGTACAAGTTTGTACACTGTAAATGTACTGAGACCTACAATGTACAAAACTTGTATGGGAAATATGTCACAGCAAGATCAGCTCATTCTCAATGGGTAACCTGACTGTACGAAGTGGAAAAGTAGGTCTTGAGCACTCTGAGAGGGGAACCCTTCCTTCCGGTAATTTGAGCTGCCGTGAAATATGACCCATGCTACAAAACAATGCTGAACAGGGGGGGGGGGGTGGGGGTTGCTATGAGAGGAACTACTGACAACTGTGGTTACTTCATACATGTAACTCTATTGATCTAGATAACCATTCTACAATTTGACATTTCTAGTATCTCGGCCTACAAACAGATCAACACTCTCACATAACCCACTGTACACTGCATATTATATCTCAAATTTCATACTTGTGGATTCATGGTAGAGTGCAGTGGCGGATCCAGAGAGGGGGGTGGGGTGCACCAGGTGCACGTCCCCCCCCCCATATATTTTTTGTTAAAACAAAAGAAATACAAGGACAAAATGGGGGAGCGCGTGTACTCCCCTTTAATTTTGTAAGCAGTTCAAGTTGATCAGGAAGAACTTTATGTGCATACAACATTGTACAGATCCAACCAAAAAAAAATATACATATATATGAGTCAGATTGGTCAGACGTGTTTTACAGTGTATACATGTACAGTGTATGAAACTCAAAGTCACCAAATACAACAGAATCAGTGTACTGATTCTTTAATACAACATTTTTTCCGAGAATGTGTGCAGAGGGCAGTAAGGTGAATAGTGGGCATACACAGGAAACAAAACAGACCAAAAATGACTTAAAAAATAGAAAAGAAGACTGTAATTTAAACAAACCTCTGCATACAAGACTTTAACAATTTGTCCAAACATTGTTATGAATCACCAGCATACAATATCTAATTTTTCAAAATAAATACAAACTGTGTGTGTACATTGCACTCACATTTTAGAAACTCTTATCAAATTATTAAAATCAAATTGATAATAAATAATAGAAGAATATTCAGTATCATTTGATAAACTTGATTACTGGATAAAATTTTGAATAAACCCAATGATAGACAAACTAGCAAGTTGTGCGAGCAACAATACAACAGAACTACGGACGTTTTTCTAATACACATACTCTCTGATGATTTTGGGGGGCAAAAACTTACTTCAGTCGAAAAGCGTCACACGCTTAGTCCCGGGAATAGAAATCCGTGTACCCATGGAGCACTTCCCTTGTTTATCCACGACTGCAACATGAATATAATCACAAAGAGTTCTTCACACGGCTCAAAGCTGAAATCTCAACCAGCCACAGAAATCTTAAAGGGATTCCACCTCCCAGCAGCCACGATGACAACAAATGTTATTTGAACAAAGACGGAATACGGTTGCAAGATGTTTTTAAAAAAAAGAAGGAAACAGGAAAGAAAAAAAAATGGAAATTATGATGATACCCTTTGAGGCAGACAGTGTTGATGTCACCAAAGTTGTGGTATATTCCTGTATTACTCTAATCTCCCATCCATGTGTCAGCGCAGCGAATGTGAGTTCACATACTGTGTACTTCAGCGTTGACCATGGGATGACAGTCTCCAGCCTACCACAAAGCGGCAATTAAGCCCACAGAGGAAAAAAATAGCACGGACTCGTCGCGGTTTGTCATCCAGAAAAGAAATACCACCAAACAAGCATAGTCTCATTTTCAGACCTCATACTCAGTTTATAATATATTACATATGCAATAGCTACTCTCAATGCGTGTACAAGTATGTTTCAAAGTAGACTCTGAAAACTTTATGAAACTTGTGGGAAGTTGGTTTTACAACAATAGGCATTCTAGTCTGGAGAGAGTTTCAAACTTTCGCTATTCAAAGAAATTCTCTTGAAGAAGCAATCATGCTAAAAACCTCTATTGAACACCTACCCTGCTGGTTCACAAACAATAATACACCACATTAGACATACTGTAGACAGCGTTCCGCATCAACAACAGATTTGGGTCTGTTTCTGGCAAGACTATCACAATGTCCAGGACTCCATTTAGTTGCATTGATTGCCACAGGAGGAACACTGCCAAACTTTACTTCCTCCTAGCGATACAGGAAATTACTTGTAGGCCTTCTCATGCATTGTCTACTTCGACATTCTCTTTTTCTGATTTTCCCTGTCTCTCAACCACCCCCCCCCCCCTTGCCACCCTCCCCTCCCCCCCCCCCCCCACCCTGCGTACTTGCTCTCCCTCTCTCTCTCTGTTTCTTTCCTCTTTTTTTTTCCAATGTCTGCAAGAATTCTGTCCTGTTTGGAACTTGTTACAGTACATATTGTCAAATTAATAGCAGCTTCCAGTTGTTTCAAATTCTTGTACATAATATAATCTCGACTCAAAAATCAAAATAGTTTATTAGATGATCCTTCTTTAATGCATGCCTTGCGACTGGACAGTACATGTATATTGACATGTACATCATGTCATTTGAAATCTCGCTCGGGGACATGACCATGAGGGAAATTCATTTTTAAACATTAATCAAGAACTTTTCAGAAAATTACCCACATTTTTTTTCTTTTTTTTTTACCATGGCAATGACATTCTCAAACAGCTTTGAACGTCTGTAATATGTAAAATTCAGGAAATCTTTTGACTGAAAAGAAATATAGGCATAATACTTGTATTTTTCTGCAATGATAGAATAAACTGTGCGTATATTGACAAGTGACTATATACACAAACATTTTTATGGACTCTTATGCCAACAAAAACAATTAAAAGCAATATATATATGCATACAAATCTGTAAAATCCTACAGTCCTACAAGTACAGTATGTAATGTGACTACATACACATTGTAGGCCCAGCCCACACATATGTGCTCGTGTTTGGTTATCTTTTGGATATACTGTTGGTCCACATCCTTCAGAATGCAACTGGCATAAGAAAAGTTTGGAAAACTTTTCTTTTTATTGCTTCACCACCACTACACACCATACTTCCCTGATGCTTTGCTTGAAAGGACTTTTCCTTCAAAAAAAAAAAGAGAGAAAGAGATAAAAAAGAAACAAACAAGAATCTTCAGAGAAAAAGAGGAGTGTAAAATGTGGAAGTTTGAATCAACAGTAAACTGAACAATGGATACCGACACACAATACATCCATTCTATCACACTGTAAACGGACTGGTAGTATTTCCGCATACCCTGTGTGGTAACAATACAGGCTATTTGCAGCACTTTACCTATTGTGTCCAGCAGGAAATACTGGGTTCATTTGGAAGGTAAAGGTACAACAACCCTGGATTTTTGTCTCCTCACTATCACATCCTTGTTTCTGCATTCTATTTCTTTTCTCTCATTCTCTCTCGAGATCTCTTCCTCTCTCTTTCCTATTGTCTCTGTCTATTTGTGCTACATGTCTCAAAGTCTTGTTTTCCTCTCTCCTATGTTACCTTGATGTTTCCTAACATTTTATAAATATTCATGTTTTACAGGACTTGCTGTGAACATCACTTTTTTGACTTGTTTTCCTGGTCAAGGTCTACTTTGTTGAGGGTTGGTCAAACTTGGTTAGTTGTGTTTACATGCTCATGATGTACTGTAGTAAATCAAAAAAAGTACATGGGAGAAAGTGATTTCATGATCCCTCACCAAACCCCCCAATTTCTGTACCTTGCTAAGCAAAAAAACAAAAACAAAAACAAAAACAAACAAACAAACAAACAAACAAAAACATCTATACATTACTGTGCATATATGGAGACTACACATAATTATGTACAAATGTCTCATGATTTTTCTGCCAAGTACATATCGCCAGCTGAGAAACGGAAGGGCACCATCAGGTTCTACGTGTAAGATTGAGTGTTAAAATCGAAACAATTAATTCTCATGAAATAAAGATAATGCAGATACCGGTAATTTAATCAAAATTACAAGCATTGTTCAAAATATCAGGTAAAATAGCTCATGGTTTTGACTATACTTACTAGAAATGAAAATAATTTGAAATTGACACCGTAATATAGAGGATATTGAGCTCTAGAATGCGATACAAATATTTCAATACCCTCCCACCCCCCCCCCCCCCCCCCCCCCCCCCCCCCCCCCCCCCGTTAAAAAAAAAAAAAAATGGATAATGACCTTCTGGTTTTCAGCCGATTAAATTAATTATACATTGTATGCATTTCCTTTGCAAGGAGTGTCAATATGGTTGGGTTCTCCGGAACCTGTATAGCTGGCTATTTTCTTGGAAAAGATTGCATTCAAAGTATATAGAGGAAGTAGAGCGTACAATCAACAATATTCATTATATAACTAGTTGTATTTCTATATTGATGACATACACTTCATCCACCATCCCATCTTAAGTATTTCCTGGTTTCACTTCAAATAGATGATTTATTTTTCTGTGTCAGTGTAACTATCTGCACAAGGAAGGTACACAGTAAATACAGTGTAGTAATATCTGAAGCATGATCTTTCAACACCTTTTAGACCTTAAAAGGTTAAAGGGGAAGTTTTCTCAAATAGGCACTGGGATTGAATGAATGCAGCAATATCACTATTTATAGAACATACATACTGTACATATGTTATGTATTGATCAGTGAAAGTTTTAGGAAAATTGGAGAATCCGTTCAAAAGTTATGACTTCTTAAAGTTCCGGTGCCACCATCACTAGATGAAATGACTTTAAAAGTCTGTGATGTCACTGTAGAACTATACAAAATAAAGAAAGTATAAAGACAATTCCACAAATTCTAATTTTACGTGAAGTTTACATTCCTTATACTAGACTTGTTACTGACATGTACATTGTATACAACATACACTAATATCCACGGTAAATACCATTCTCCAGGTGCTTTCTAAAAGATGCGTACACGTAAATTGCTCTTTCATTACGCCAGAAAATTAAATTTTGCTGAATTCTCTTTATATTTTCTTCTTATCGATGTCCAACTGTGTCATTATGAATCATTGTACATACTGTAAAACATGATATATTCGCAGCATGAATTTTTCGTGAATTGGAGCTGACGGCCTTTTTTGCGGCATGAAATTTTCGCGAACTGCCACTGGCATTCAATGCATATAGTGTAGACAAGAACTTTCGCGTGCATTCTAATTTCGCGAATCTTGGCGCTCACAAAATTCGCGAAATAAAAATGCACGCGAACATTCCTCGTTTTACACTCACATTGTAGTCTTCTTACCCAGAATTGGCAGTAGGGAAACTTTTGAAGGGGTTGTCTGTTTTTCTTCAGACTAATAAGACTCTAGACATGGAAGTGTTCTTCTGATATTGCTGCATTCAATCAAACCGCATGTTTACATGATGTATTCAGGGAAACTTCCCTTTTGAAGGGAAATTCCAGTGTGCACATTATGAAAATGAGTCTGAAAAGAAGGAGTAAAATTTTCCAAACACAACAATGAAAATGTGATCAAAATGGGATAAAAAATAAGGTAGTTATGATATTTTTGAGTTTTGCCAATTTTTTTAGGAAATAGTTTTTGAACAGTCAATTTTGCATGCAAATGGTAAAAGTGATGATATCATCCCCCCCCCCACAAGTTGCCATATTATAATTTGTCTCTAATTTTGAAATCTCCAGTTTTTTATTGCTAAAATGCAATTATGCCATGGTCTCAAAAACCTGACAAACATTTTTGTACATTGCTACTTGACCATTACTTTGAAGATATTCAACTGGGAGAATCATTTTGTTTTGAAACTTAAATAAAAAAAACATGAATTTTTATATTTTGTGTGTGTGTACATGATCAATAGAAAATTGGGAAATAATGACATCATAAGCTCACTAATATTTTACATACATCAGCTACACAAGACTCCTGTTCTGCAGAAATGAATGAAACTTCACAATTTCATATCTTCCCTAATCTTTACTCAGTTTTAATCAAATTTTCACTGTTGCATGAATAAGCTTTCATTTTTTTTTTATTCCCCTTTTAACACTGCAGTCTCCCACTTCATGCATACATGTAATTCATTAAAGTGGGCGTGTCTTTGTTGTGCAGATGAATTGTCAATGAATGGCAGATTCTATATTTCTATACATGTATAAAAAAAAGCACCACATCAGATTCTCATACCAAAGCAGAGAGCAAAATAATAAAGAGAAAGCAGCAAAAAACAAAACAAAACAGAAAACAAAACAAACTAGAAATATCACTGAAGGTGATTAATACCCCCGCCCCGTGACGACAGTCTTACCCAAGGAATGATCTTTCCTTGATCTTCTGCCATTTAAATGCCGTTACCATGGCAACGCAGCTTCCGACACGTCCGAAAAATATGTCTTGCACATCTTCCCACCAAGACTATTGTGTGTGCCACATTTCATAAGCTTTTGTCAAAAAATGAGGAAGCAGTTCAATCCGCAAGATCTTTCCTTGATCTTCCGCCATTAATATGCCGTTACCATGGCAACACAGCTTGCGACAATCCAAAAAATATGTCTTGCACATCTTCCCACCAAGACCAATGTGTGTGCCACATTTCATGAGCTTCAGTCGAATACAGAGGAAGTAGTTCCATCCGCAAGATCTTTCCTTGATCTTCTGCCATTTATATGCCGTTACCATGGCAACGCAGCTTCCGACACGTCCGAAAAATATGTCTTCCACATCTTCCCACCAAGATCAAGGTGTGTGCCACATTTCATAAGCTTTGGTCAAAAAACTGAGGAAGTAGTTAAATCCGCAAGATCTTTCCTTGATCTTCTGCCATTAATATGCCGTTACCATGGCAACATACTTTCAGGTACTGTCAAAAAATGCGTCTTGCACATCTACAACCAAAGGCACACATCTGTACCAAGTTTCATGGAAATTGGGCAAAAACTGAGGAAGAAGTTTGCAACACAAAATTTTCCATCATTTTGGCTCATAATATGTGAGCTGTTACCATGGCAACATACTTTTTGTCACTGTCAAGAAATGTGTCATGCTGACCTATATCCGAAGACAAACATTCAATATGAATTCCATGAGAATTGGAAGAACACTGATGAAGCAGTTTTGCCATGAAGCATTTTGCCCTATATTTTACCAATAACATGCCGTTACCATGGCAACGCACTTTTTGCCATGGCAGAAATATGTGTCTTGCACATTAACATATTCAGATGAACATCTGTACCTAATTTCATAAAAATTGATCAAAAACTGTGGGAGGAGTTCGCGACGCAAGATTTGTACCCATTTTTGCCCATAATATGCCGTTACCATGGCAACGTACTTTTGGGTACTGTCAAAAAATAGGTCTTGCACATCTACAACCCAAGGCACACATCTGTGCCAAGTTTTATGGGAATCGGTTGAAAACTGAGGAAGTAGTTCGCGACGCAAGATTTGCAACGGACCGACCGCCCGACCGCCCGACCGTCCGCTGATTCCTATACCCCCTTCAAACTTCGTTTGGCGGGGGTATAAACATAACATAACATTTACAAAACAAGGAAACTAAAGTGGGAAATAATCTTTAAATTGAAAAGAAATGATCACAGGAAAATGAATTATGACTCCAGGAAATAAGAATCCAGAGTTATCTTACAAACTGCTCACAATATTTGTGTAAGTTTCCGATCACATTCTCAAAGGTATGAGAAAATTCTCGGAACAGGTCAAAAGAAACAACATGGGAAATCCTGTTCTTCCTTCATCTTGCTTTGAATGACTTTCAATGAACTCATGTATCAACATTATTTCTTTCTCAGTCTTCAATGTCAAATATCAACATGATAATGAATCCCTTCAGAATTGAAATTTCTAGAATCAATTACACTGTAGATTGAGAGAAATTGGAAGCTCAAAGGGATGATATAGCATCAATTGGTGAAGACGAGAACTGAGCTTTTAACTTTTATTGCGAGATATTAAGAAACCACCATGGAATGTTACAGAGCATACCAATCTACACTGTCTATAATCAAAGAAGAATTTACAGTTTGTGCATTGAAAATAGGTTTTAAAATTACTGAAATATCCCCAAAACAAAGTAAAACGAAGTGATCCTAATAAAACCCGTGGGTCCCACCATTTGTTCGGATTGCTTTGTTTTGGGTATCTTGGCCATTTCAAAACCAGTTTCCATCAAATAAACACTGAATTTCTTTTGGAATTATGTACTTACTCTTTCATATTTTATGAGAGGTTTCTCATTATCTCATCTAAAAAAGTTTGAAACTTGAAGCCAGGTCTCAATCGAAACTATACCATCCCTTTAAAAAAAAAAAAAAAAAAAAAGATTTTTGTGTACAAGTACCATCAAAGTAGCATTTCATGACATCCCTGAAAAAAATGGCACTTTTTAGAGCACCTTCACTCATCTTCTACCCCCCCCCCCCTCACACACACATCAATCTCTCACACACACATCAATCTCTCTCACACACACACACATGTATACACCTACATTGTACACATAATACAAACATACCAGGATACAAACACACAAATACAATCATTGCGCAAAAGACAGCTGGCATTAGATACATTTCACAGATACTGCACACAGATGCGTATCTACAATATGTACAACAGGTACAGTCTGACAAACAAAACAAAAAGCTATTATGAGGTCTACTCATTATTTACTTTGCCCAGGCCACTCTAGGAGTGATGCCGGGCAGAGTTTATACGTGTAGGCATGTTAATTACAAGTTTACAAAACGCGATCTCAGCTGCTCTGTTTGTTTCCCTCCCTCGGCAATTTAGGAGGATAGCGAAAAGCAGACACACCCTGCAAGCCAACAATAAACGAGGAAGTTGACATGGGGTCAGGCTGTTACGTGGAGATGACTCATAGCGCTTTCAATGTCGTCCTCCAAATCACTATAACGCAGAAATTGTGATCTCCCTCGACAAAATTGTATGACTGCCAAAGAGCGGGGAGGAGAGCCTGAATGAGAGTTAGTGTTACGATTCTGCTCTTTGTCAATAAAACCCATTCATCATCCAGTTCTGAGACATGCATCCAACTGAGATAATTTTGAACTGAGTGAAATACTTTCAAAATGTTATGATTTGGGGTTTTAAAGCTAAACTGATGTTATCAAACAGTTAGCATTTCATTTTATTTGCAATTAAATTCAATGTTTCATTTTTATGCTCTAACCACCATTGTATTTCATGTTTACACAGACACATTGAAAAACCTGAACCCCCCCCCCCCAAAAAAAAAAGATTTTTCAACTTGATGTACCCATTGTACACTTTACATCAGTGTCTGACTCAATAGTCAATATACTGTATCTGTACACATTTTGAGATAAGTTTTTAGGAGTTTGCTAGTTTAATAATTGATATAAATTTTGTGAAATTAACAGCGTGGCAAATAAAAGGTTTTCCAGTACAATGGATCATGTTTGCTCATTGTATGACAGCAGAAAAAAAAAAAACAATCACGGGGTAAATCCCTGAAAGACACATTTAAAGCAAATCTTTAATATAAAAGCTGTTCTCAGCTAGTCCATGTCCCTAACCATACAGCTACTGTTGCTTTTACATTCCTTCAAATGTTCATGGGGACAATTTTCCTCATGATTCATTGTTTTTTTCATAACATCTTGTGCTATTTTCTTTCAAACTAGTGTGTACCTTTGGGAACATGGGTGATCTTACACAGAGTCTATGGACATTTCATGGGGACAATTTCCTCAAATGTTTCGCTTTTTCACATATCATCTTGTGCTATTTTCTTTAATAAATTACTTGTGTGTATACCTTTGGGAACATTGTTGATCATACACAAAGTCTATGGAGATTTCATGACCCGGCAGGGAATATATTGAGACTATCTCTAATTGGCACAATTTCTACGATATATCTGTACCTATCCACCACCGCACAGATTGTAAATACCACCACACTGCATATTTTCAGTATTCAACATACAGAGCATGAGACCGATTCAGGCCTTCAAAATGATGGATACATGCTTTAACAAATCCATTCTTCATGTTTCCTTCAGCTTGCTTCATTTAATGTTTATTTACTTTTTCTGATGAATTGATGCTTTTCTGGTTACCTGAATTTACAGAATATGGGCTAGAAATAAAAGGCCATGTTTTGTTTTGTTTTGTTTTTTTGATAACATCCTCTGATGAATGTTTCTGTTTGCTCATCCTGAGGCATACAATGTCTGCAGAGGATGTTGACACAGCCATTTTGAAACCTCAACATTTTAGTCTATTTATAATCCCAAAATATACCGGTAGTCCATATGTAGCAAAAGATGTGTTGGGTGAGACAACAAAGCATATTAGCACAACTACCCACAAATAAACTAATTAATGCCTACATGTACAATGTAGATCTATCACCAGTTGACGCTAATTGAAATACTCCTTTATGCTATTTGATGAATGAAACGTAACCGTCTCTGCATTTTCTTTAACTGTATAAAGATTTATCACGAATAGGTTCAAGACATTCCTTCATATCAGATATTTCAAACAAACTCCACGCAGTGTTGTTTTTCCCGCTATCCATCAATGCAAGAATCAGACTCAGAGTTCAAAAACAGATATTTCAATGTAACAGTCAAGCAAGAATTGGCAAACAAAACTTTTTGTCCAGGGGAGTAAAGGATGTTTAGATTTCATGCCCAGAACGTGGAAGGCGACGCAATGTCATTTGACGAAACTGTGCATGCTCCATGCTCTCTAGCCCATCAAGCACCACAATCAAGTCCGGGTTTTCGAAGGATTTCACAGCCACCTTGAGTCCAGTACAGGCATGACGCTCGCATTTTTTTATTGCGCGTCAACCAAGCTGGGAGAAGGTGCGATGTCATCAACTGCGTGCACTGAAAATCTAGGTTTATACACAACACCGCGGATGTAACGACTAGACCAGGACTATTTGGCACCACACGACGACGAGAACAGCATCCTTGTCCACACAATCTAGAAGTCCCTAGCACTGATTATAATGCTGTATGAGCTGAGCAGGATTTGAACCAGGATCATTCTTTTTTTTTTAGTATGTTGCATCATTAACCACAAGCCCTCATTCTGAAAGTGATGTCCGTCAAAGCTCTATGGGAAATTGTGCCATGGCTGTTGATGGCTGTTGCAGCAGAAACTGCAAAGTTAGTTCCTCTTTCAACTAAAATCTGTCTAAACAGAGCAAACACAGGTGGATGACAGACAAATCCACCTACATTGTACATTCTCATGTCAAAGAACATCATTCTGAGAGTAAAGGCAGCTTCTTTGTTGAGCAGACGGACATGTGTTGGCAAATAAGAGCAGTTTTTCATTTCAGACCCTTTTCACACTTTACAGATCAACCTACAAGTGTGCAATGAGGTGGAACCATTATAACAGGGCTATAAAAATGTCAAATAATCCAAGTGTGAAGGAGCTCAATGAACAGGCTGCAGTTGTCTATTAGATTGTAAAAGATTATTTCTAGTTCAGCTTTACTCTTCTTCTCTGAACGTACAAGCGTAAGTCATCATCCTAAAGTTAATGATACAACATGTACTGTATGTCTTTCAAGACACTAGGGTCTACATTGAAGACTAATCTGACATTGCTAGGTAGTTTCCAAGGGGAATTCCCTAAGAATTAATGGCCTTAAGCCACTTTTGAGTGCTACTATTTTATTATTGAGGGACTTTAAATCTGGGTCACGGTGAAACCTGTGCAAAGAATCACATTTATACAAGATGCATGTAGAATTCTGGGAATCACATGCAAAATAAATATACAGTACAAGGGCGTTCTGGAAATTCCATCCCAGATATTTTTATTTATTTGTTGTTGTTGTTGTTTTGTTTTATTTTTTGTGCGTGATTGACTTCGATTGGGCTGAAATGACATCAGTTCTTCTGCAATTTTAATACCTTTCCATGCCACAAACATACACCATACAAAGTAGATCTGCCATTAACCAGAGTTAACTCAGGCAGGTGTCTATATGAGATGGGAAATCTGTGTTGTAGCAAAATCAGCTCGTCCTCAACTGGTTAAAGACCCGGAAGCATGGGGAAAACATGAGTGGTCTGATTGAAATTGTCTTTATTTGCTGCCCACCAGGGTACATTTGAAAACCACAAATAGCACCTGTAAGCCATGAGTCAGCGAATAGGCCTACACTGTATGTAGGCTCATCCATAATCATTACAGCCAACTCTAGTCAAGATTTTTCGGCTGTGTGTGTACTTTAACCTCTTGGAGACTACAAATTGTAGTCCCAACTATACTCGGGCAGGTGTCATGGGAAATGCATGTTATAGCCCGCCCTCAACAAAAAGCTGTACATACATGATTCATTACAGGGATTCTCGAATACATTCTTATATCCCAGCCGAGCCAGGCAATACCCAAGCTGGACAATGTTGAGCACTGGACACACAATACTGACCAGTTAATATTAGAACCTTGTAAACACACACACTCTGTTCTACATGACGGGATAGTTCTTGCGCTCCAATTTAGTTTGATACTCATTGCAAGCTTCACTGCCACAGTAAACTGTATCATCTTTAAAATTTGCTAATAAGTTCTTCATTGGGGCATTGGATTATGTCACACAACAAAGGACTGGGCTACAGTTTTGTACACACATTGTACAACCAAGAATGGTACAACAGACGCAGGCAGTTTAAATATTACACTAATCAATATTTCTAGTCCTTGGATTATGAGACATCTCCCCTCCCCCCCCCCCCCCAAAAAAAAAGGCAAAATCCAAAACCAATGGCTTCGTTTAACTTTCAATTAAAACAACAATAGAACAACAATGTTCAGCAAAAACATCAACAGCATCATAATCGGCCACTTCTTGTGACATATCCTCCCATGGAATTGCATTACCAACTGAACATAATTCTGAGCACTTGAATATTAAAACAGGTATGTCCTCATAAACTAAAGTTCAATGACCTTTGACCTCACAAAGGAATTTGTCTCAAATGTGGCACATTTGCCACAGATGTGGAAAAGATTCTATAGGGCTTTTTACACTTGTAAATTTTTGCTTAGCCCCGGACCAACGGTGGGGCTAAGGGGGGGCCTTAGCCCCACCGTTGGTACGGGACTATCCTTAGCCCACTTTCTGTTTACACTCGTTTTTGCCAAAGTGGGCTAGCCCCACCGATAGTACGGTACTATCTGGCCCTGCAAAATAGCAGGGGTTAGCACCGCAATTGCTAGCACCGCAATTGCGGTGCCAAGCAAGTGAGTGTAAACAGAACGAAAAAATAATCCTGGGCTAAGCGACGGAGAGGAAGTCCGACCCTCACTGACCAATTAGAAACGAGGTAATCAAGTGCTGCCGGTGCGTGCGTGTACGTGTACAGTACACAGCGTAATTATGAATATTCATGTGGTTTGGAAAGTCCGGGGCTAAGAAATACGAGTGTAAAAAGGTCAGTTTTCTCCTTAGCCCCGGACAAGAGATAGTACGGGACTAATTGGCGAGTGTAAAAAGCTGAAAAAATTGGTACGGGACTAACGATAGTCCTGGGTTAGAGAAAGTCCAGGGTTAAGAAACACAAGTGTAAAAAGCCCTTATCTGGGTCAGGTATACCAAGGAAATCCAGTGAACTCGTTTCTTTTCCTTTCTAAATCTTGAGAATGGGATGTGGGACGTATGGATACAACCCTAATGGATGGACAACCTCAAAACATTTAAAGGGATAGTCTAGTATTGGTGGAGATGAGGATAAGGCTTTTAATTCTTTGCGAGATACAACATGTACCAAGAAACCACTCATGAAATAGTGCACAGCATACCATGCAAAGAGGAATTCGAAGTTTATTTGATAAAAATCGGTTTTGGAATGGCCAAGACATCCAAAAACAAAGTAAAACAGAGCGATCTAATAAAAAGATGGGACCTACCCTTTATTGGAATTGCTCTGTTTTGGATATCTCAGCCATTTCAAAACCAATTTTCATCAAATGTTGAATTCCCCCTTGGAATTACATGTTCTTTCACATTTCATATAAAGAGGTTTCTCATTATCTCACCAAAAAATGCTAAAAACCTGAAGTGTACAACTTGTAGGTCTCAACCATAACTTTACAATCCCTGTAATACGCCTCTGTCACCCTTTGGGGTAAAGGTGTACAAGTAGGTCACTCCCCTACAAGTACCAGCAAGATATTGTGACCATGTCAGACTAGCCTGGTACATATATCTCAGGATTGCCTTACAGATCAAAACAATACAAAGACTGAGTGACCATGATACCCAACACTAGCCTACTATAGGAATCCTAATGCTTTGGTTATTAATATCAAATGAAAATTAAAGGATAAGTTCATAGACTTGTGGATTGAGTGAATGTAGCAATAGAACGCATCAGCGAGAGTTTGAGGAAAATCGGACAATTCGTTTAAGAAGTATGAATTTTGGAAGTTTCTGCTTTTAGTGACTGCTGGACTGGACAGCTTGTGATGTCACATGTGTACAACAATATAAAGAAAATATAAAGAAAATTCAAGATATTTTTACTTTTCTCGGATAATAAAAGAATGCTTGACTTGCCTCTTTCAGAAGGCAGGGGGGAATAATATTACCCTTTTATACGTCAGTGACAAGTCGAGGAAATGTGCACTTTTTTCATAAAGTAAAATTCTGTGAAATTCCCTTTATATTTTCCGTATCGTTGTACGCATTATGTGACATCATACACTGTAGTAGTCTTCTCATTTAGCAGTAACTGTGCAGATACTTTAAAAATCACAACTTTTGAACGGATTGTCCGATTTTCCCCAAACTTTCACTGATGTGTTCTACATGTACTAATATTGCTGCATTCACTCAATCCACATGTATATGAAGGTGGACTTGTCCTTTAAGTTTTTGCAACAAAGAAACCACATACAGTGTACAAGTCTACTCTCTGCTTCCCCATCTATCGCACGGACTACCTTTCATACACAACGTACAGTTTGTAGGCGTATGTCCAGCTAAACTTAGCCCACATGATGAATACTGTAGAATGATGAATTGTCAGGATATAGTGGCCTTTTACCATCCTTGAATGAAAGATGAATGGGGGAATTTCCCTTCCCCCCTTTTTTTTCTTCTGCTCGTCCTTTTTTTTTTCTCTGATGGCATACATAACAGAAATTTTCGCACGCATGAAACTTTCAAGTGAATTTTACGAGGAGCTAAAATTTACAAAAGTAAAAGTGTGTATCAAAGTTTGCATCTCGCTAACACATTGAATGACATTACAATGCTAGCTGTACATTATCAGGGTCTGCAATTGCAAAAGTTTTGTGCCATGAAAAATAAATGGCTATCGACTCCAATTTGCAAAAAATTTCACGCTGCGAATGATTCTTGTTTTTATACAGTATGTTTTCATACACATGATGTGTTTGGTACATGTAGCAGCCTCACCCACTATATGCATTTAGTGGATTTTTTTTTTTAATGCAAATTTGTAAACTTAAAAGCCAAAAGTTCAGGGTCTGTAAAATGAATACCTGGGTGAAAAGAGAACCAACATATGGCATCTTTCCTAGAACTCTATCGCATATACTGTTTGTCCCCTGCCTCCCACAAAAAAAAAAAGAAGATACAATTACAATGGGATCCTTCACAATGATAATTTTGAAAACTGACATTCACTCCAAGTACAATTTCAGGATATGAAACTTAACTTATTACCCACATCTTACAGAAAACCTCATCCGATTTGCTTCAGTCGTCAAAGAGAAATGAGGATCATTGTAGAGCATGTCAGGAATCCCTTGACCCTCCGAGTTCTGTTCACTGTGTTCAAATGAATATTAATACTGTACAAATTGTATGTACATTGTAGTTCCAAGTGCATGCAAGTGCTAAACTTGGAAGAATCAGACCCATGACATGCTTTACAGGAATGAACATTTCTCTATAGCTGTGCCCACTTGATCGAAATGAATGGGGTTTTCTGAGAAATATAGCCAAGATGTTATATTTTGAGACTCCAAAATAGCATTCAGACAGTTTCATCATACCGGTATTGAAAATTATCAATGCAAAAATTTGATTGTATTTTCCTTCTTTTTTTTTTTTTTTTTTTTGGGGGGGGGGGGGGGGACATTAGTGTACTGTACAGTGTGAATTAATATGAAAACTCCCAACGGCAGCAACATAATCTAATTTCTGTCGTTGCCTTACTGAAAGAGATGTAAACAAGCAAACAAAATAAAACCACACACAGACACAGCTAACGCTAGACTTTCTTCTCTCTTTTTTTTTACCTTTGTTTGTGATATCAAAACATGTTAACATTTTGCACAGTGACAGGTGGTGCAGTTGAAACCTTTTATAAACAGTAATCTAGTTTATTCTAAACACAAACACACGCACACTTATATAATGTAATTTAATCTATCGCGATCACTATCGCTTAAACTAGTACCATATCTGAGTATCAGTAATGACAGTAACGTGTAATAGCCTATAAATAGGCCCTACAGTTAGATCTATTTTCCTTACAAAATACAACAGAACAAACAGTTAACATGGTTAAATTTACAATAAATATATCATCAGCATCGATCAGGAAATATGAAAATGTTCTTTAAATCATAATGATATAAATTTAATGTAGTAGGTAGGCCTAAATTACAGCATGTACGGTAGTAGAAGTCTAGACTATAAGCGCAATTCAAGTAATATTGAACTATAATACTGAATACAGGCATGCACTAATCGAGACATACAAGGTCCCCAAGGGAAGTCTATCATAACGTAACTCATAATATACGGGAAAGCCGGGGCGCACTTCATAGCAATAACGTTGCAAACTTGTCTCTCATAAATCATTCACACTTTAGTCCCACATATGTATAACTGAGTAGAGTAAATATCTACGCCACCCTACCTCGTCCACTTTCTTCAACTTGCAGCAAAATGTCAGATTCTCCAGACAGCAGATGTCCCACGACAACTCGGCAACATTCGCCACAACCTGCCCGTTTTCTCGGCTGTGCGCGCAAAAGTACTGGCACTTTGTGCGGACATGGTAGACGATCTTTTTTCCCCTTTTTCCCTAAACCGGAAATTCGATGAAAAGCTTCCAGGAAATTCCAGGTAAACCTTCATTCAACGTCACCGGAAGGGAACGGGATGGTTGATGAAGGCGAGGACCAGACGGTTGCTCGTCCTTGTGACGTCATATCAGCATGTTTGCAATAATGTTTCTGAATGAATGCCAAGTATTATTGTATAATGTGTTGTGTACTCCAAGCTTGTTTCATTTCCTTACAGAGAGACACAAAAAATCGCACGTAACCCTCACATACACAAACACCGTTTTGCTTTGGGATCTGATTTCCTTTCCTTGCACTGTTAATTTGTCGTCATTTACTTTGCTGTAAAATACTAGGACATCTTGTTTGTCTACCTTCCTTTTGTGACGACAAAATAACAGTCTTCACACAAGGTTTATCATCAGCTAAATCATATCATTCAACTTTCTTTGCAAGCAAAATTTGATATAACAAAACTACATCAAAAGCAGTTTGAAAGAAATTGCGTGATAAATGATATTGATATGTCTAACAGAATAAGAATATCATACAAGTGTATAATAATGCTTATTAGATTCAGGTTCTTGAAATCATACTGTACATAACGGTAAACTGATATGCAGCTATAGTCCTATACATGTATGCCTACTTCAGTGTGATAGCTGTATGCTTGATGAAAAGGAAAGTGAAAACACGAAACAAAAGATCGGCAAAAAAATAAAACAACAAACAAATAGACCAATGAAACAATCAATCAGACAAGCAAGCAAACAAGGGCCTTCATACACTGTAAAATGCCAGGTATTTTAATTCAGTTTTATGTTACGACCTTTCGAATTAAAGTTGATACGGTGAATCGTTAAGAAAATGCCTTCAAGACCTATATCAGCATAGCTGAACACAACAAAATACTGGAAATTGGATGACTGCTGCTATTTGATACGGGTTTCATAACGATGTGGGTGGGAAATCACTGTGATAATAGGACTAAAATATATAGCTATTGTTTTTTTTTTATTACTTTAATTGTTATTGTGATTATTGATATCATAATAACATTTCATTAATTGGTATCAGAATTAGTAGTCGCAAAGTAGGATTATGTTTAGGCCTACTAGTTGTAACCAGGGCCGGCGCAGTGTTTTCAAAAGTGTGGGGGCCCACTTTCGGGTTTCATGAGCTAACAAGCAAAAAAAAAAAAAAAAAAAAAAAAAAAAAGGTCCTCAGGTCATCTCTCCCGTCCCCGTCCACTTCCGGGTTGAAAAAAGTGTGGGGGCCCAAAGTGATGACACCTTATGTATTCCTTTGTATGGTGCACAAAAAGTGTGGGGACCCGAGCCCCCACGGCCCCCACGGCTGCGCCGCCCCTGGTAACAGTAGGCCCTTTTTTGTCATCATCACACAACGTGTAATCATCTCATAATTAGTGCAAACTTACTCTCGAAGCCATTCTGGGACCTATATCTGTCAAAGGTATAGTTTCGGTTGAGAATGGGGCTCAAGTTTTCCAATTAACTTTTTATGATGATATTTGTCAGACAATGAGAATCTTCCTATAAGAATATGAAAGAGCATTATTTGATTATAACAGAAATTCAACGTTTGTTTGATGAAAATTGATTTTGGAATGAAGTGACACTTAAAAAAAGAGAAATAGATAGAGTAAGGTTATGTTTTTCCGCTGAAGACCCCCCCCCCCCCTTTTTTTTTTTTTTTTTTACTTGTCAGAAACTCGGAAGTGGAAGGGGAGAGATGGGCTGAGAAACTTTTTTTTTTTGCTTGTTATATCAACACACCCGAATATTGCATGCACTATAATGATGAAGTGGTTCCTAAGTATCCCGCAAAAAGTTAAAAGCTGATTCCCTATCTCAACAAATACTATCCATCCCTTTAAGAGACACTCAGCTGCAAAAAGGAGAAACAGAAGACCGAGTGATGGAGAGAGAGAGAAAAAAAAAAGAGAAGAAAAGAGAGAGAGAGGAGAAAGTTAGAGACGGAAGGAGAGTCTGCCGTAGATGGCGCTATTCAAACTTCTACCAACGTTAGCTTTGCTGTGGTGGACTCGGTCTGGTCTCACGCTATTATCTCTTATGAGAAAGACTACTCAAGGACAAAAACTATTAAAAAGCTTGTCAGAGCACCAATGATCCCGTGCTTTGCATAAAAATTCACTGGCTTTTCTCATGATAATCCTATTTTTATGGAAGTCCACTCAAGCACTATGACAGCCACTCTTCTTGGAAGGATATCATGCCATGCCTCTCTGTATATATATATATATATATATATATATATATATATATATAAGAATGGGCTCCTATATACTAGTAGTTGAGCACTGTCAGCCATATTGCAGTTCACACTCTACTTACGTATATATATATATATATATATATATATATATATATATATATATATATATATAATTTGTTTGCAAAAACCGATAAATCCATATTTGCCAAATGGAGATATTTGCGATTAAAGGTCAAGAATAATAGGATAATAAGAAAATTGTTGCTTCTTCTGACCATTATTTCAAAAATGTACCTTTATATTATGTAGTGACCAATATATCATTTAAAAGGTATTATTTTGTACTCTATGACAGAGACCGTACTTTAGAATCTTCAAAAATGGACTTATCGGTTTTTGCAAACAAACTCTTCATAGATATATACAGTATATATATATATTCAATGCGTTATCCCTCTGAAGTTTAAAGGCAACATTTTCACCTAAAAACCAAAGTTTGATAGTCATGAAACTTATATACATTTTTTTTTTAATTAATCACAGCACATGCAGTCCCCTACTCAGCAATTCTGTCAAAATTTGTTGTGAGGTTACTTGTAAAATCTTCGTATTGAGGTAATTTAGATTGATTATTTTTAATCATTTAAAAATTGCTTCTGAACAATACACATGAGATATAAATGATATTGAGAGCTAATTCGAATCAAATCTATTTCATAACATAACAACATTAATGTGCTCCATAAACATAATGTAGCAATCAACAAAGAACTTCTTATTTGGTTTAATTGCATAACTTGGGTCAATCTTTTAAGAAGAGAAAATGCATGCAGTCAACCTCGCTAAATAATAATACGCTCTAAGAAAAATAGGTTCAACTTTGGACCTTTACCAGTGTCACATTCGGAGCACCTTTACGGGTGCAAAGTTGCTTCTTTAAAGGTAGACTCTGTCTCAAATGTGGACATGATATATGAGTATAAGCAATATTATATAATCCATACATACATGAATATAATAATATCCCCCATATAATATATATATAATTTTCGTTAGATTAGCAGGATCTGTCCTTAAGAAATGAGAAGATTCCAAACCAAAATTCTGTGGATGACATAAAAAGCACGTAATGTCAATCACTGTTATCATCTATGATGATTAATCCCCAACCCCCCCCCCAAAAAAAACCACACACACACACACACACACACACACACACACACACACAAATGGACTTTCCTAGACAACATTACGTGCATTTTTCGACATTTATTGAACGACTGTGATTAGTAAACAAAAGACGTTGCATGGATGGAAACATGCATCAGTTTAGGTTTAGATGAGGGGAAGCTGCATGCCTTAATGGTATTTTGGTTATCGTATTGGTGATTCAGCATTGATCGACAGATAATGTAATAGGGCCTACCAGAATCTTGAAGCAAGTTTATTTCTTTATCTTGTTACTGTGGTGTTGGTTTTTTTTGAGAGAGAGAGAGAGAGAGAGAATCCAAGTATTTGATACGCTGAAGAACAAACATAATAGCAGAGGATCATATTAAAACTTAATATGACATGTATTTAGACATTTATTTGGTCACATATGAAGAGTTTGTTTGAAAAAACCGATAAGTCCATATTTGCCAAATGGAGATATTTGCGATTAAAGGTCAAGAAAAATAAAGAGAATAATAAGAAAATTTTTGCTTATTTTGACCATAACTTAAAAAATATACCTTTTTATGAATTGACCAATATATCATTTAAAAGGTATTATTCTGTACTTTATGACGGAGACCGTACTTCAAAATTTTCAAAAATGGACTTATCGGTTTTTGCAAACAAGCCCTTCATATATACATGTATTGTTACTTTTATCATCAAGTTAATGATCAAGGTATATATCAAGACATGTCAACATGCATTATTTGGCATTGCATTAGTAGGTCCTTTAATCAACCAAAGAGAAAGCATTCAGAGCTTCATTTCGCACTTGAAGATGGTGAAATATAACGTGTCATACATTATGTGCTACAATCGAGTCATTATAACTAAGCAGTTTGACATTAGATTATGGAGTGCATTATAGATATGTTATAAAGCACTGTAAACTATACTATCAAGGACTTTCCTGTTAAAGTGACATACATTCGTATTGTTACATCGTTTATCATAAACAGATAAAATGCTATATGACCTTTGATAGCACACCTGAACATAAATAGGGTGCACTTGAACTTTGTTCACCATTATGCAGTCCACATAAAAGGCCTACACACTTTACCCACGCCATGCAGACTTTAGAAGTTTGAGATACTGAAATATTTTTGTATATTTCGAAGACCCTCCTTTCTCTCTCTCTCTCTCTCTCTCTTTGAACTGTTGAAGGCAAACATCTCTTGTCCATTTTAACCAGAATCATATTGATTATAGCTATTTTAGGAATCAATCCCTTTTTATTTAGATTATTTCAACGCCTTACTTATATATATCAATCTTGATTGTGCGTACAGACCGTCGTTAAGTTCTTGTTTAAAAGCATTGTCTTGCTTGTTTTGTTTTCTCTGCCTTATCATGGTGTGACAGGGTCATCCATTCTCTTCCGTTTATGATGTTTGCCAAGAGCAAACTCTGTCCTCTGTATATGATTTTTGAACACACCCCATGATGCTGTCAGTCATATTTCTTTGGAAACAGATCATCGCCCATGCTAAGTGTCCACATCATACCTCAAGTGCACGGTACACACCTTACTTCTTGGTATCAACATAGTAGCATTTTCTTGCATTTAGTCTGACGTGCGTTTTCTCTCTAAGTTTTGTTCACGGAACGTCAACTGAAATGAAAGTGACATTCAAGGACATTTCTACTGTTAGATTGATGACGTCATAGGGCATTGTAGTTATTGCTTCTCTGAGTACAACTGAGGCAGAATTTAACTAAATCCGTACGAGAATGTCAAATTCGGAAGGTGAACCGGAGCGTAGTGGAACGAACACCGATATCGTTCATGATCAGGACAGCGAGGCTGGTGTCCAGCACTCTTGGGACTTCGACAAAATCATTCAGATCCCATCTCGCGTCAAATCGCCCATTTTACACTGCTGCAAGAACGAAAGGGAAGTCGTACTCGGCGACGCTGAGGAAGGCGTCATTTTCAAGGTCAACCTCGACACTGAGACCGTGAAGCAGATTGACGTCGAAGGACACATCGTGGATTGTTCTTTCCATGATGGAACGCTCATGGCCAGCGACCTCGAGTCAGGGCGTATCGCCCTGATCGATGACCAGGGCATACGTGTCAAGGATTTTGAGATACCCAATGCAATGCCATCTAGTATCGTCATGTTTGCCGTTCACGGCAAGAGCCGATCGATCGTAGCTGGTGTTATCGGTAGCCATGCTAAGGTTCTACATTTCATTGATGCAAAGAGTGGAGAGGCAGTGAAGACGTGTTCCGTCGAGGCCAATGAGCTACGAGGGAGGATCCTCACGACATCCACAGGTCTCATGGTCGTCAGGACTGGCGACGACGAGTTCTCCGTCATCGACGGCGACAGCGCGCGTCAGCGGAGCCGCCTGCGTCGAAAAGAATGGCGGGCAGCGCAATGCGCCGTCGACAGCGGTGACGGTGATACACTGCTTATCTGCTCGCTCAGAGAGTCGAAGACCAAACCTCCCTTCGCCGTTGTCGACGAGATCGCCATCGATGGCCGCGTGAACAAAGCAGCTGCCCTCGAGTTCCGCCTGTACAGTACAGAAGTCCCAGCTCCGCTGATCACACCTCGAGGTCGGCTGGTGGTCTGTAACGGCAAAGAGATCCTGGTCTACCAGAAGGTGTATCCACAGACAAGTGTCAAGGCGAAAAAGAAGTGGGTGAAAGTCTAGAAGGGGTGCATAGATCTAATACATTATGACGATGCAGTCCTATCTTAAATGTCCGACGTAATATCAAGGTAATGTTTCTTGAAGGTCTTTAAAGGGATGGCATAGTATTAGTGGAGATTAGGTTTGGGCTTTTAACTTTTTGTGTGAAACCAAAAAAAAAAAAACATTTGATATACAGTGTAGTACAGAGCATGCCATTCTATGAGAAATTCAAAGTTTATCGATAAATAACTGATAAATAAGTAAATCGGTTTTGGAACGGCCGAGACATCCAAAAACTAGCAAAACAAAGCTCTAGTAATACAGTAGTCTCGTTTTATCGCTCTGTTTTGTGTATCTCAGCCATTTCAAAACCAATTTTCATCAAATAAACGCATCAAACAAATTCCTCTTGGAATTACATGCTCTTTCATATTTCATAAGAAGTTTTTCATTATCTAACCAAAATAATGTTATAAAAGAGAAGTAAGGTCTAAGTCAAAACTATTCAATCCCTTTAATGGGTCTTGTAAAAGTGGTTCATAACTCTGTTCGATGCACCACAATGGCTACTGTAGTATATAGATGGTCCTTGATGGTCTTGCGTAGGACGATTCTTATTTGATAATGTATAAAGATATATGTACAAGTTTGTCAAACTAGAGTTTGATAATGTACTTAACCGAGGGAGGTGGAAGTTTTCGTATTATCTTTGACATCAGGAATACATGGCATTAGAGCGGCCAGTCAACCCTCATGCGATACCTCGTATATCAGACTGTTTAGAAATGTAGCAACTTAGAGTAGACAAGGTTATTTAGTCTATATCCATGTACCCGAAAGCTTGTTATACCGAGTGCTTGTTTTATCGTACAAAGTGTGTATTTTTCGAATTTAGAGATATGTTGTATTCTGGAAATGCTCTTCGGTTCTGTGAAAACGGGTTTTTATATTTGTTTTGAAGAATCGGCAGTCCCACATGTAGTATTCACAGTTTTCCTTTCAATCAGAGTATGATACGTTAATTCCATTAATATTCATCTAAGAAATCACGCTGTAATGACAATCACCCCATAGAAATTTCAGACAGTTGCAAAATAAGTTCATAAGGTTGGTCGATGTAAATACATACATGTAGATAAAAAGGTTCTCAAACACTTCCAATTGCAATTGTAGTATTTTCCCCTGACAGTTTCGTTGACGTGCTGCATTTTCTCCAACGATGGCCAGTCGGCAACTGATGAATTTTAGACAGCTTCAGAAGGCAATATCAAAATAGACCTTAATGTTTGATGCTCTCCTTTAATACTGTACAACTAAAAAACAGTACTGTCTTCACATTATTGTAATCTACTCATCCTCCCCCTTCCTTGCTCTTGATGTCAATGTTGATGCCACTGTCCATATCGTTGAACTCTTAATAAAATGGTTTTGATATGACTGCTGATCTTTTGCTTTTTGCATTGTTATCTCGAGATGTTTTTCATTCTTATAATAAGGTTCAATTTTCTATAGGAGATCTAGAGACAAAGAAATAGCTTCCTAAATATTTTTTTGCCAAGAAATCAAAATATCATTTGCGAGAATTTAACTACATCTCCAAGACATATTCGCTGGTTTGCTTGATTTACAGCCCATGGTGTACAAGTAACCAGACATTAAAGGACAAGTCCACCTTCATATACATAAGGATTGAGAGAATGCAGCAATATTAGTAGAACACATTAGTGAGAGGAAATCGGACAATCCGTTCAAAAGTTATGAATTTTTAAAGTGTCTGCGCACTCACTGCTGGATGAGAAGACTACTATAATACGGTGTATGATGCCACATGCATACAACGATGGAAAATAAAAAGAGAATTTCACAAAACTTAACTTTTTTAATAAAGTGCACATTTCTTCGACTTGTTACTGACGTATGTCAGGGGTAATATTATTTACCCTGCCTCCCGAAAGAGAGAAGTTGAGTGTTCTTTTGTTATGCGAGAAAAATGGAAATATGTTGAATTTTCTTTATTCTTTCTTTATAGAGTTGTACACATGTGACATCATAAGCTATAGTAGTCTTTTCATCCAGTCGTGACTGAGCAGAAATTTCAAAAATTCATAACTTTTGAACGGATTGTCCGATTTTGCTCAAACTTTCACTGATGTGTTCTACTAATATTGCTGCATTCTCTCAACCCACATGTCTATGAAGGTGACCTTGTCCTTTAAACAGTCGGTCAGAATCTGCTATACTTTTGTTAAGTGCATTGTTAAGTTTGCATTGTTACTTTGTTAAGTGCATTGTCAAAAATTCTTGAAAAAATTATTTATAAAAGAACTATTAATTTCTTTAAATTTAATAATATATTTACGAATTCTCAGTTTGGATTTAGGGAGAAACATAGCATCACACATGCATTATTGAGTTTTATAGAAAAAGTGGCACATGCTATCGATAAATCTTCTCATTTGATAGGTTTGTTCCTGGACTTCTCCAAGGCCTTCGACACCATCAATCATGATATTTTACTTAACAAATTACACCATTATGGAGTGCGTGGGAAGGCCTTGGAGTGGTTCAGGAGCTACCTCATGAACAGGAAACAATATGTTTCTTTAAATGGTTGTAATTCACAAATATTAAATATTAAATGTGGGGTGCCACAGGGAAGTTTATTAGGTCCACTGTTGTTTACTGTTTACATAAATGATTTTTGTAGATCATCAGATGTTGTTTCTTTTATTCTTTTTGCAGACGACTCAAATCTATTTTTTTCACACAATAATCTTTTTACCCTTGTTAATACAATAAATTTAGAATTAGAAAATGTTGCCCAGTGGATAAAAGCAAATAAGCTATCTCTTAACCTTCAAAAAACAAAATATATGCTCTTTAGTAATTCTACTGAGGCATTACCTGTTGATATTGTTTTAGATGGTACTCCACTCGAAAATGTTTCCCATATAAAATTTCTTGGAGTAACAGTTGACAATAAGCTGTCCTGGAAATTTCATATTGACAGTATATGTAAAATTATTTCACGTAATATTGGTATAATTAATAAGCTTCAGTTTTGTTTTCCTTTGTCGTCCCTGCTCGTATTATATTCATCCTTAATATTGCCATTTAAGTTACGGTATTCTCGCGTGGGGAAATACATATAAAACATTCTTAGATAAATTACTATTATTGCAAAAGAAATCACTCCGTGTTATATGTCATACTGCATTTTTGTCCCATACTGACCCACTATTTTATGAGCATAAAATATTGAAAATTAATGATTTGTATTTGTTTAATCTAGGACAATTTATGTATAATTATAATAAAAATAATCTCCCAAATATATTTGAAAAAATGTTTCAAAGAAATCAATCCATTCATAATTATCCAACACGGCGATCAAATGATTTCCATTTGCCATTTCTGAGAACTTTGTTGGCTCAAAACACATTTATTTACGACGGGCCAAAGTACTGGAATTCACTTCCCAGTAACATTACTACTGCTCAATCTCTGAATTCCTTTAAGAATAAATTAAAATCATTTTTATTGAAACTTTACAACATCCAACAGAGTTAGTTTCCCTTTATCATCTCAGTCAAGTCATCATTCTTTTTTTACATAAGTCCTCCTATTAAACTATGTCCCTGTCTGTGTTCTAAATATAACGATGTGGTTTTTTTTCTCCTGCATTCTTACCAACATAACTACGTATAAAAAATGTTTTGCATTACATTCAATCCAGCTTGTATTTTATCACTTATTTTACATTATGAAATCCAGATTGCTTGCGTCCACGATGGCACATGCTGTAGTTCCCTCTTTTTTCTCCCTTTTTTTCCTCTCTTTTTTTCCTCTTTTTTTTTCCTTTCCTTTTCTCTCTTTTTCCTCTTCCCAATCATTTTGATGTCAGTTGACATCGGTTCGTTTATTGTGTTTTATATTGATGTTTTGTGTATTTTTCTGAGGGTCCCATATCGTACAAGCTTTGCTTCTTAATGGGACCCTCCACTTCCATCCTCATCCTTAGTTGACTTGTATTATACGCTTTATGTATTTAACAAAGATGTAATCACATCTACTTTTCATTTTCATAATTTTCTTATGTACCTTTTCAAGTTTTGTTCTGTATCACAAATATCCCGTGTATATGCAATGTACATAAATTTCTTTGTTCATTTTGATGGAGGTGAAAATAAAGTTGAAAGTTGAAAAGTTGAAAGTTGTCACGTGACTAACGACAAGTACAAATATGTCTTAATAAAACAGAAGACTGAGAGAAACATGAATAACTGAGATAGAATGTGTCTTTACGAATGATAATATAACAGATTATCTGATTGTATAAACTAATTTAGTTTTATGTACGTCATTTTGATCTTCCGTGGTTATGTATTTGTAATTGTTGGGTATGTTATGCAAAGATACAGTATTTTCGACATGTTCTATTCAGATATATTATTCTGCAACAATCTAGTAGCGATATTGTAACACGAGTCTGTTATGTATTTTTTTAAAAAAATTTAGTGCCTTGTGTCTCCTGCTTATTCCAGGTGAAAACCTACACTTTGCATGTTACATTGTTTCATGACAAGCATGATAAAGAATGTTGAACAATAAAAAAAAAATACATGATCCTCTCTAAACACCACGGGAGTCCACATCCTCCGTTTTATTTCATTTGAATTTATTTCTGATTTTCAAATATTATAATGGCACAGTAGCAACTCCTTTGTACTTATTTTATATCGAACACAATGTAAAGTAACAGGCTCACTACACTCACTCTTTATCATGTGAATTTGGCAGAATGCGAAATGATATCAATCAGTGATTTTTTTTTTCAAATCAAATTTAGAACCCCGGTGAGGGGACGATTTCGCTATCGAAATCATAATTATTGTTATGATTGAATGGGCACCTCGGGATTCTATTGCCATTTTGTTGTTGTTGTTGTTGTTGTTGCTGTTGTTGAACAAAGATTGATGGAACTAGTGTCTTGCAGCCCCAAAATACAAGAAATCAACAATATTTTACCAAACAAAACAGAACAGATCATAATAATACATTAACAGTAAAAGTATTAAATATGAGAACAATGATAATTATGATAAAAAGACTCAGCATCTATCAAAACATAAGTGCGGACTCTTGGACTTCGTGGGTTAAAGGAAGTTTTTCATTAAAAGTAAATAAAGAGGAAAAATGGAGCAAAACACAGACAAGCATGCAAGTCGCTTAATCAGGTAAAGAAGTCAGATGCATTGAATGGTCTCATTTACATGTGCATCGAGATGTCTGGTTGTATATTTATCTTTGGTCGGTGTGTTTGCGCGCATTACGAGTGTCTGTGTGTTCGTGTACGTGTGTGCGTGCGTGTGGATCGGACAGTGATACGAGGGTGTCGTTTCGTGTCAAAATGTCAGATGTAGGTAAAATGTGCATGTAAAAAAATGAATTATTTAAAAAGAAAAGACTAGAGAGGGAGCTCGAGAACTCGTTTGAGATGATAGGCCTACTGGCTACAAGTTATACAAGAGGATATCACTTTTTGAGTCGGAAAACCACATTCATAACCAATATCATTATATTAAAGGGGATGGCTAGTAACTGATCAGTGGGAATCGGTGGGAATGGTGGGGGATGATTGTTTCTATCCTTGTGGGACTCATTTAAGAGTACGTAATGTATCTATTGTAATGTGAAAATTATTTGCTTCAGAATGGTCTCATATTCAAGTAATGTGCAGTTTCATTGTCCCGTCGCTGTACAGGCATGCTAACCTGGAAACATTAAACTGCACATTACTTGAATATGAGACCATTCTGAAGCAAATAATTTTCACATCACAACAATAGGTATATAATGTACTCTTAAATGAATCCCACAAGGACTGGAACAATCATCCCCCAGCATTCCCTCTGATTCCCACCGATCAGATATTTAGCCATTCCCTTTCAGATGAAAAGTTTTATCGAAAAATCGAAAGTGCTGTTTTCAAACATTAAAGTAAGCCTATTTGACTGAGCAGAAGAAAACCTTCCTAGTTTTATCTCAGTTGTAACATATCAAGGAATCTTCTTGAAATTATGACTAAGGATATCCCAAAATTTCCTACCATTTCTGGATGTGTGTGTGTGTGTGTGTGCGTGCGTGCGTGTGTGTGTGAGTGTGTTTTAGCAGCTTTAAACGCATATTTCTCAACTTAATAAGAATGGAGTTATTTCATGTTGAGATCAAACTTTTCATATACTAAAGAAGTATACTTCTAAGAGGGACACATACTTCCGTATCAAGTAACAACGCAGTATAAATTGCCAATGACAATAACAATGGACTGCGTGAAATAAAGTGAGTACATTGTAGTTTTCAATTCCTTCTATGCAATCTATTTTGACAATAAATTTCCTACCTTTCTTCTTTCCTTTTTTTTTTCAAAGAAATCTGCACCAAGTATCTAGGGACAGAAAAGCCGGAAGTTACACTGGACTCATTATTCGAATCTATGCAATCTATAAGTGGCTGTGATTCTTGCAATACCGAACATAAGTAGTGTTCCATAGCAACTGAAATGCAAAGTTTGGGTTATCTAGCATGCAACTTGTTGTCTTGTATAGCCACTGGTTGCCCGTCAGTAGATGGTGCTATTCTAAAAGGATCTGCTGACTGGTGGACAGGTGGAGTCAACACTGACCTCTGAACAGTGGAGTCAACTCGACTACATGTACGTCGTACCATTAAAGGAGACCTCCGGATGATTTTCAGACTTTTACATTTGAACAACTATAGATTAGTTATACTAAGGACAGAGTTTCAGAATTTGTGATAATTGGGATGAAGAATAAGAATATTTTCAAAATTTAGAACAAATTGCAATGAACAAGGATGATGACATGGCAGAGTCACCAAAAGAATGTATGAGTTGGGGCTCAAGGAAGCAGAACAAAAGAAGAAGGCATGCATAGACTATACACAGGTGAACTTGCAAGCAAGCGGTATTGCATTGGGATTACACTGCTACATTTTCTGAAATAATTATGTGAACCTCCTATGTCATCACCCTTGTTCAGTGTAATTTGTTTAAGGTTTTTCAAAGTATTGTTTCTCTGGACAAGAACCACAATAAATTCCACAAATCTGTACATGGAGTTATCGATTTATGTACTACATGATGTGAAATTATAAAAATCGTCTGGAATGTCCCTTTAACTTGCAGATAGGCACTTCCTACTTGACACTGGCCATTAGACCCTTAGAATCGCGCCATCTATAGGCGGACAATCAAGCACTGAAATACTAGTACACAGTGTATGGCTTAAAATTTATTGCATGACACTGGCACTAATATTCGAAAGAGTCAGCTCCCAAGGAATCAGCTACGATGGGTGACACAAACATGCATGAAAGTCAAATCTCACCGGACGAAGAGCTCACCAAAGGTGAAAGTTACCGACTTGTTATTTACTGTAATTATTAATCATTTTCATTAGCCTCGGGCAGTCCCGTGAGTGCTGCTGCAGTTAAACGTTTCTTAGCCACGACCGCGTTGACTCACTCTAATGACCAATATACAGTGTACTACAAGTGTTCAAACTCCGAAATGAAAGTGTGTTGTTGTTGACGTACACAGGGCTTTGAACAAACAAGAGCATTTTTGTTTAATGCAGGTATATCAAAATTCTACCGAAAGATATAATTATGACTATTACTCCATGTTCACGTTGGCTTTCAATAACAGAGCACAAGTAACCACAGATCAGACAACTTCGGGTATGAATTACAAAGTGGCAGACATTTCAATGTTCATACAATGTATGTACTGTATTTCAGGAACATTGAAATCGGATACGGTCACATACAATGCAAATCACTTGAGGTGATATTATGATGTCACAAAGCAGAAAGTTGTCCAATAATAATAAGGATGGGATGTCCGGAGTTCATGTTCATCAAGATGATCTTGTGGCAAGAGAGTTGTGGTGACATGCTGAAGACGATGCTGAGTAATACGCATGAGGTTGTTGAGAAACAGAAGATCATTATTAGCAGCATTGACCGCTATGTGTGTTTGTGCGTGTGTTTTCATTGGAGGGAAATCAAGAATGAAGTGGATGCGATGCACTCTAAGAATTTGGAGTCACGTTTTGTCGGCAATCACATTGTGCCTTTCATAGAACTTTGCACATGCACATATTTTCCGTCTAAACTGAAATAATACAGTACCAACCAACACGATACTGCCGTAATGGATGGAACTGGATGGCCCAGCTACTGCTCGTTCTACTCTCACAAAACACCTACATGTACATGAAATGTATTCGTTGGAGAGGGTCAGAATTAGAATTGACTTAATACATTTTGAACATTTTCTCTGTGAGTACGGGACAAACCATAGATGTTACTCCACGATGTGAAGAGATATGTGTCTATGAAAGACAGAGAAAACGAAGAGAAGTACATCATTTCAGAGAGACAGGAAATATGGGTTCCTTTAATGCGGTCCTGACGTAAAACTTTAGCACCGATAACTAAGTACTGACAGAAGATAACGAGTTTGTAATAGGAATGTGTCATTGCACACTCGTTTTTTGCCACTTTGACTACGAGTTGGAACTGGAAGCTTGAGAGGCCGTCATCTTATCAGCCTTGGCCTTCTCCTGTCGCACCTGTTGTCGAATCAGTTCGATCTCCGCCTCCTGCCGGAGTCGGCTCAGCTCCATCTGTTGCTTCGCTGACGCCAACTCTACTTCGATGAGTTCTCGGCGGCACCGAGCCTGCTCGGCTTCCTCAAGAGCCTTCATCGCTTGATAGCGCAAAATATCCAACCTCGCTTTCTTCTCTTCCTCCAAAGACGAGTGTAACTTCTCGCTGTGTCCTCTGTCACGACCGCGGCCGGCACCGATCGACCCTGACGCACGGGGATTATTTGCTTCTGGGGCCGAGTCACTTGCGGTCGCCTTTGATTTCGTGGAAGACTCTTTGCGCTTAGAACTAATTTGTCCGGACCTACCGTCGTTTCCCGAGCGGCTTTCTCTGGATACGTCATTTTGGCCCACGTGAAAGGAATTTGCGTTGATGACGCGCTGCTCTTCTGATGCAACACGATGACCTTGTTGTCGCTGTATGTCGTCGTCGGTGCGTCTTTGTTGACTACCACTGGACATTGCTTGCTGCCCGCTGTCTCTAGCATGGGAGGCTCTATCTGCATGGTTACTGGTTCTCTGTGAACCCTCGGAGACTAATGTCCTGATAGTGCCTCGCCGCTCCTGGTTGCTGTTTACTCTTCTGACGAGTTGATCACCACAGATGCTCCCCTGAGTTTGCTGAAACATTTCCTGGGACGATCTTGGTAGCGAAACAGCGGTGGCGGACGATTCATCATTATCTGCAAAGGTTGAGAAGATAATGTTTAGCATTAAAACATTTACACGTTTATTCAAATATCTCTTACGGAAAGCGTGTGCCCAAAGAAATGCCCTAGAGTGCGTGATGCAATTGTAGGACAGGTAAACATACAAAACGCTATGGACAGATATCATTCATTCTACAAACAAGTCTCATTTTAACAATAAATATATTATACAAGCTGAAGATACAGTTCTAACCTTCACTTTTGATCACAATTTCAACTTCGTCCATGTCACTGGTGATGTCATCCATGATGGGAGCATCTTCTTCCGGACCACTGCCAGGAATACTGGTCACACTGAGAATCACGGGTCCGCTTTCCACTGGGGCCAGTAATAGTTCATTAAGGAGTCCGGTGCCGCTATTTGGATCATGACGCCCATCTAAGGCACTGGAATCTGCACCGGTCAAATCGTTAGAGACCTCAGTTGGCAGCAATCCAATCTGAATGGGGTATTCCATGTCGCTTTCATGGATGGCATGCACCCCTGGTACGACATCGGTCTGACTTGAGATCGCAGTGTCGTGGTAGTCCCCGCGGTGGTGTACGGTGGTGGGCCGCTGCGAGGCGAAGGACGAAGGACAAACGTTCGGTTCGGTCTGTCGGAGCGCCCCAAGATTCGGAGTAGACATGGTGCTGTTTGTGTTCCGAAACATTCTTACCGGTACCACCTGCTGCTGTCCCCGAAAATCCTGCCCTGAGGAAACGGGCGACCTTCTAGATGTAACGCTCACATCTTGCAATCCTCCCATCGTTGGACCATGGCTGACCTTGTGCACTTGCTGTTCGTGTCTAACATGGTCCAAGGTGCGAGCAGTGGGCCGGTTCTGTACGAATCGATGATTTTGGTCGGTCCTGCCACCAGCTACGAGATGTTGGCTACTCGGTACATTGACACCCTCTGTCAAGTCGTACACATGAGTGACAGTCTGATGGCATTCGACTTTTTGAGGGCCTCGGGACACCGTTGGTCTCCCAGCCCTAGAGGGGGGTCGCCTTCGATACTGCTGCTGTCGAGAGCGGATGCTACCAACTTGTGGTACCCCCGAACCCGTATCTGAAATTAGAAGCAAGGGACAATTGCGGTAAACTGTATTGCTTTTTCTATTTAAATATCACTTCTTCTTTTTTGTAACGTTACCATAGGGATTAAGGTTATATTCTAGTAAGAGAGCAATACGTTCAGTAGTTTTTCAGTCAAATAGAGGAGACAAATAAGTTTGGGGCATGATTCAGCATTTCATAAACTCTTGAATTCTGTTTTTCCATATTTGGACATAATTATAAAAGTTGAAATTACATAATCAATACCCAATAATTCCAGAAATCACGAAACCTATCAAAGAATGAATAAGATGATAAACGTCACATTGATAGGTTTTCCTTTGTTATATTCACAGAGTTCTTGAGCCCTACCGGTCGATATGACGACAAAATGTAAGCGCTTTCATCTTGTTTCCTTCAATTTCGAGAGTACTATAATAAAACTGTTACGATTCATGTTTCCCTATGGTCTTTCAATAGTTACCCTTCTCTCTTTGATTAAACTGAAGATATGTTTCGCACCAATATTAAGTGCTAACTTTGTAATATTATGTTGCAAAACGAGCAAAAACCAAGCCAAACAAAACCAAAACAAAACAAACAAAATGATTTTCATGACACCTTGAGGCCCCTCGGTGAAAAAGAGCTAGCCAAAGACTGACAAAGTCTAATCTTTTGTGGATTTTTTTTCTGAAAGCGTCAACGGCGTGTTTACAAGTATCATGTGAAACTGCAGAACGATTTATAGAATCCGCTACCTACTGATTTTGGTTATCCGTATCTGAGGAATTTGTCCCGACAGACTGCGGAGTTTACTGTTGATCGTTCGACGCTTCTTGCCGGTTTGGTCAAGGCCCAAGCGCAGCCGCTGGCCCGGCGTGAAGTTGTCCCGGGTGCGCATGTTCATCCAACATTTCCGGAGCTGCTGAACCTCCCTGTACCAGCGCGATGCAAGCAAAAGGTACTTCATAATAGTAACCATGACAAGACCTCTATAATTTCACAATTTTCTCACACTTCACTTTTTTGTTGTTCAGTGATAATGTGCATAAAATCTATAACTGACAATCATTGAAGTATCCGACAAATTTATCTTTAAACTGAACTGCATAAATACATACATACAAAGGGAAAATAAATATTCTATTGCATATTCATATCCTATCAGATCAAGAGAATAAATCAATAAAGCACTTCGAGACAAAATCTTATTCTATACAAAACGAACTTCATATATATCTCATTTAACGACAGAGTAATCATACGTGTAAATTAAAGGATGCCCTATATACTTGAATAAGGGATACATATCAACGATTGAAATGTCATGTAGAGGGTCTATAGTAATGCACAATCTTAATCGAATGGGGGTTTTTTAATAAGCAGTTAGTGGCAGTGTGCAATGAAACGCGTTCTTTGTTCGACAAATAGAATATTCTGAAATATTCTTTTTTTTCGAGAAATAGAATATTCTGGAATATTCTGTATACCTCTTTGAGAAGTTGGGGTTGCTGTTGAATCGAGCGGCGATTTCCTGCCAGGCCAGCTTACCGGACGGAACCTGCCTGTTGTCCTTCCGGAAGGTCAATCTCACCAGCTTGCCGTTCTTTTCGACGTTGAAGTACTCGCACACGAGCTCGACCAGGGCGTCACGCTCATTCTGACGAAAAGTGGGAGTACGCGGTTGCCTGCATTGAATGATATTTGCGAACGTATTGACACAGGATGAAGGCATTCATATCTTTTTTTATATACTGACAAAGACTTGGTAACAGTGACACAAAATGAAATGAGCCAGTTTACAGTTCCACTTCGCGCATGAGCAGAAAGGTCATTTGTACAAACAAGCATGTTGTTTTTTTTTAAATTAATTTAGATAACATATCCGTGATGTATCCATAATCGTCAATAATGGAATCATTACAACTGTGCTTGCTAGCGCCTGCATCTGAGAGGAAGCCTTTTTTTTTTATTTCAGTAAAAAAATAGGATTGTTAACGCATTAATGTATCCATTTACAAACCTAGAAAATGTCCCTATGACGACTGGTATGCCTCAGCCATAAAGTATGGTTCTGCACATGTGTGTAGAGTACGTCTTGAAAAAAGTGAGACGCTAAATTCACATAATTGGGATATATTAAAATGAATCGTTTGTCCCAAATGTGTTGTGTTTACTTTCCTTAAACTGGGTTTCATTTGGATGGATGAATTTGTATTGAGCATATTCACTTGCCCTTTAATTAATCAGTAAAATATGGTAACATTCACTTTCATGACAATTACTTTGAGCTGTTTCTTAAACGTGGGAAAATTCATGACATTCGAACATTTTTCGTTGACCTGGGAACCAACGGCCACAATCTTTTCCTACAACTGCATGCATACCTACTTTTAAAGTTAACATGCATACCTACTTTTAAAGTTAACATGCATACCTACTTTTAAAGTTAACATGCATTCATTAATATTCAAGGGATGCATAAAAATGTCATTTTAGCAATACATAGTAGAATTGTAGCATTGGAACCTGATTTTGACCCCATGACCCAAAAATTCCCAAGAGAATCAATGTCAGGCAGTATACAATATGCATATGTACTAAGTTTTTGCATTTTTGATTAACCTTTGACATATTTTGATCCCATAGTCTACAATTTTTCAAGAGAATATTTATCTGATAGTACATGCATATAAAATAATAATAATAATGATAATAATTATAAATATAATAATATCTTCGAGCATTGCATACATGATGGGGAAATAGTGAAATTTTGAGAATTTGATCTTGACCTTTCACCCTATGACCTAAAATGTCCCAAAAAGAATCACTGTCAGGCAGTAAATTCTAAAAAGCACCATTCTTATCATCGGTCTTTAAACGCAAGTTCTCTCTTTTTATGAACACGGATTCCCTGAATATGTTACTAGTACGTCAGGCAAGCTTTTAAAAGCATTATGCCACTTTGAAAACGAGTTAACAGCCTTACAAAATGAGAAAAAAAGAATGGTATTTGTATATCAATATGCACATGATAATGATTGTGAACTACGTTGTTGGAAAACTGATCGGGGGAGTGGGAAGAGGAAAAAACGACAACAATTGAAATGTCCACTTACAAAAGGGCAACAAAATCATTATAACGACGCTGCTGCTCGGTAATGTCAGCCTCCTCGGAAGATGCCCCAGTCGTCGCCATTTGTGGCCTTTGATATCGGCACCCTGCAGCAGTTCAGTTCGCGGTGACGTCTGGGAGAAAAGGAGACACAAAGCCTATCGATGAAAAAGTTATACCAAACGCTCAAATACCGATACCCCATACACTTACTTTAGAGTCACCTGTTAATTAGAGCTATTATAGCAAGGATGAGCTTATAGTAATTATATAGGGGCCTATTCATATTTCCATTTTGGTGAGCAGAAGGGATTCAAAGATACAGCATTTTTTGCGATGAAAAATTCTTTAGTAAAGTTTGTATCATTTCCTATCATCATACTCTCTAAAAAAAATTGAGTTAAAATATTCACTCTTAAAGGAATGAATACAAAAAAGAGTGAATGTAGAGTGAAATTGGAGTGCATTTTTAGTGAAAATATTCATTTTCACTCGTTTTAGAGTGACCTCAGGGATCACTCCAAAATCTTCGAGTGATCCTTGAGGTCACTCCAAAATGAGTGAAAATGAACATTTTCACTCAATATTCACTCCAATTTCACTCTAAATTCACTTTTTTTTTAATTCACTCCTTTAAGAGTGAATATTTTCACTCGATTTTTATTTTAGAGAGTATGTTACAGTTTTGATGACCACAAACCGGCGCAACCGCCGCTTTTCTCAATTTGAGACCAATCAAAACATAAAGATTACAATACATGTCATAATCAATTTTCCAATTTGACCGAAAGATCGGTCTGTATCTGGTCGTCGGAGAAATGTTCCGCGGAGACTGCGTCTGGTCGTAAGCTACGGAATCCCCCATACGGAGGAGAGTGATCTAATTTACATTAAAAAAAGACTCCTCCGGATAGAAGATTTTTTTTTTTCTATTTGAGTATAGTACATGCAGCATGCAGCAATAAGATGATGTCTACCTCGTCTCATATGTACATTTTGTAGTCAAATAGAGGCAGAGAGCTCATGAGATCAGCATTTTATAGAGTCTGAGCTAATCACCGCTAGTAGCTTATCACAAATCATCAGAATACCGCGTGAGTATGAGCCCCGCAGGACCATTATGAGCATATCGGAACACTGTAAATGCACGCGCGCAGAGCTTTACATGTTAAACACAGTGCTGTGATGTTGTCTGCACAGTATAAGATCGACTCATATCATATCACATCACACGTGGAGGTCACAACTTCACTTACCAATTATCGGTGTTTTTACTTCAACATAGAACAATTGCCGGTGTTGTTATATTCGTTGGTTGCTTAGAATTGCCTAGTATAGATGGGCAAAGATATCTATATGTTACACGCGAACGCGAAGCGAGAAAAATAAGTCCTGTTATGAGCAAAACCTACTCAACCCACGCTGATAGAATGCGAGTGAGCTCTCCGTGCATGCATGCATTCCGTGTGAGTAACTCAATACACGGGGTGTGTGAGACTCAACACACACAACTTGTACAAGTTACAAACGCCAGCACACACAAAGCTCGCGTAGTGGCTCAGCGGAGTTCGAGGCGAGCACTCACTCAACGTACTGATGATTGAGTTCAGTACTAGAGCATGTATGGAGTCTGCATAAGTGTTTGTGAATGCGCTTTGGTCATAGGTTCAGTACACACACACATATACAAACACTCACATATTCACACATGAATGACGGTTATTGCTGAGTAGATTGACCTACAGCAGCTGATCCATGCTGAGTTGTTGTTGTTGTTGTTGTTGTTGTTGTTGTTATTTTTATTTTAAGGCGCGTGTCATTAAGTTGTGAATACACTGTATAGTTACGCTGCGTGTACCACTTACTAATAATTGGTAAAGCCTTTCGACAAGCTCGTGGCTGAGGAATAAGACTAACTCACCACGCTGAACACTGCGAGCAACGGGTGAATGCCATATAGTGGGGTGGCTTAGTGAAATTATCGTGACACGGCGGACAAAAGCATGATTTTTTCACCAAAGGTACTTCATGATGTACCTTCTCAAAAAATAGGGTGCTCCAAGAAAATTGATGCTGGGAAGGAGGTTAGAGGTCAAAGGTCAATGACCTTTATTTGTGAAATAGGTTTTTTGGCTATTTCTCAGGTCAGGAATATCCAATCTGGATAAAACTTGGCAGGAAGAATATTGAGAACAAGTAAAATATTTTGATTGAATTTGGGGTGAAATTTCCAAAGGTCAAAGGTCAAAGGTCAATGAACTTTTTCTAAAAATCATGTTTTTGTTTATTTCTCCAGGTAGGAAGATTCAATTTTCACAAAATTTGATATGAACGTTGTATAGAAGGTACCAAGAGTATAAACCAGGGGTCAAATATAATTGTTGATTTGTGCGTTGCCATGGCAACCCAAAACTAGGGTTTTTAATTGAAGTTAGTTACAGGAGGCTATTTTCCAGTTTGGAAGAGATTCCATTTGAATAGGTACAACTGATCAACGGGATGTATAGAGGTTTGAAATACTTTTCATTAGTGTTAAGTGGTATGTTGCCATGGCAACTACATATATAGATTTTGGTTAAACTTAAAGGAGACTTCAGAACTTATGAATTTGAAGAGATTTCCATCAGGGTTGGTATTATTGATCAACAAAAAAGTCGCCAGACAAAGATTTGTCACCTTTATAGCATGTGGGTTGAGTGAATGCAGCAACAATAGTAGAACACATCAGTGAGAGTTTGAGGAAAATTGGACAATCCGTTCTAAAGTTATGAATTTTTGAAGTTTCTGCTCATGCAGTCGAGGCTGGATGAGAAGACTACTATACCTTGTAATATCACATGTGTACAACGATATAAAGAATGAATAAAGAAAATTCAACATAAATTATTTTCGCTTACAAAAGGATACTCGACTTCTCTTTCAGAAGGCAGGGGGAATAATATTACCCTTGACATACGTCACTAGCAAGTCAAAGAAACTATGTGAACTTTATTCAAAAAGTATGGTTTTGTGAAATTCTCATTTCATTTTCCTTAGAATGTGCGCATGTGACATCATACACTGTGGTAGTCTTTTCATCCAGCCGCGACTGTGCAGATACCTTAAAAAATCATAACTTTTGAACGGATTGTACGATTTTTTCCAAGCTTTCTGTGATGTGTCCTACTAATATTGTTGTATTCACTGAATCCACGTGCGCATGAAGGTGGACTTGTCCTTTAAGGACAGATTCTGAAAGAGCAGACTGTAAGCTTTAAAATGATGTATCACACAATTCAAAGGGATTCCCCTAACCTATCTAAATAATAATACCGGTACTGGAAAGAAAGCACACACTCTGGATAAGTATGAACTGAGAAAAGAGGCTGCATTGTCTATTTTAGCGTTTAATCTTTACCAAGCTGTCTCATGTCATTATGTTCATCTTTTCTTCCCCCCTCCAATTTTCATTTGAGTTTGTCATTATTAATTTTTGATGATAAGAACGATGCCACAAGGCATTGTTTCTTAAAAATGCTTCAACTGCTCCTTCAGGTCCAAAATCTACATCAATATATATTATTTTCCTGATCTCCTCAACATTTTCCAAAAATAAAGCATACACCTTTTATGCATTGAGTCCTCCTTTTTGTGGATAATTAAAGGCAAAAACCCAAAATTAGTGCTTGAAAATTATTCTTAAGTGTGAGTTACGGATAGAAAGAACCTCTGTAAAAAAAAATGAATCTGTATAATCAATGTTAAGTATTGTTAATAACACAAAATGTGAACAATATTTCTATGATAACATGTTTCCAGACTAAACCGTCCGCATTTATGCTTTAATGAGAAAAATACTGATATCTCTTTATATGTTTGCTTTGATTGCAAAAACTGTATATGGTAGGATGTCTTGTGATACAACAGGGGGGCATTTCATGAAGCAGTTTGGTCAGATATTTTTCTGACAAACTGTTACAAACTACAGAAATCCTTGCATCTGATTGGCAGAGAGCAAATTTGTCCGACAACTTGTCGGACAAAATGCTTCATGAAATGCCCCCAGACCTACACATATTATGCATAAAATGTGATATCCTGAACATTTTTTTCAAGTCACTCTCCCAAAAGTGTATATATAGGACCTTTAAGTTTTTCTTGTGTTTGTTCCTGGCAGATTACTAGTACACAAATGCTCCAATCCATGATGACCTAACGGAAATTAAGGAAATTAAAATGAATATACTGAAAACCAAAACTACAGATACTAATAACTTACTTCATTCTTCTCTCCCCACCCCACCCCTTCTTTTTGGTTTCTTGATATACTAGTAGATCTACCTGACTTTGATAATTGTCATTATGTAACATCATCTTCAATTGACAAGGCGATAAAACTTAACAATCATTTCATTATGCTGCTGGACTAATGGGGTTAGTTGAACTATATTGTTTTTAATGTGCTATACTTTTTCCTCCTATCAATCACATGTATTTTTGGGTGGAATGTATTTTGACATAAAGCATCATAGAATCAACCGCCTTTGGGGTCGGGAATTTTGTCATATCATATTGTGATTTAGATTCTGCTCTATGCCGATTTTGTTTTATTTCTATCAACTTTTTAAACTTCCCCATAGACTTTGTTCACCAGCCAACTACATCCCACCCTCTTTGGATAATGTGAACCAATCAAACATTGCTTTTACTTTTTAATAACATGTCTATACATAGCTATCAGACCAAAAATATTCAAACCGCTTTAAGTCTTTATGAGTGAAATTACAAATATCAATATATCTTTAAAAATATTCAAATTGTCTAAATTCAACTTTATCTATGAAAGCAGACTTTTAACTTTTTTAAACATTTGAATAACCCCCATAAGAAATAAGAAACATATAAAGAGGGGAGGTGCGGACTATAAAAATTGCTTACGGGAACCAGGTAATCCCTGCGCTAAACCTATGGAATTCACACAATCTTGGAGGAAACGGGTTAAATTTGTTAGGAAATATGTAGGGCAATACCCAAAACCTTAAGTTCTCAATGGAATATGCAGCTCTTCTACTGGTAAACTAGTAGTTCTGGGAGAAAAAATGAACTGTGACATAGTCCTACACCTGGCTCAGTCATTGCCCAAGATTTAAAGTATCTGAGCCAGAGTCACATGTCACTCTTTGCCATTTCTCTACAGGAGGTAGACAGTACTAAAAAAATCCTTTACAAGAAATTATATGAAATTATTCAATGAAAAGGTGCTTAAGAAAACTGGACTATTCCAACACACCTCCCTCAGGTCTGCAACACAGACTAACCACCTGTTACCATAGGAAAACCAGTAAAAATGGTGTATTACTGTAAACATGCACATAATATGTCGTATTATGGGTCTGAATTTTAAGACTAGCAACCATGTACATTGCATTGCATTGTACAGAAACCTGGCGAATGCCCTGTGTATAGTCTTTGAATTCAGACATTATTGTTATGTACAAATTAAGGGCATTTTCTCATTTTTTCTGTTAGCGGATTTCTTGGAGCACCCCCTAATTTTGATCCTCATATATATACCAATGTCTGAGGAAAAAATGACACTTTTGTCCGGCGTGTCACGATTATCAGTATATTTGTCACTAAGCCACCCCACTAATACCAAATAACGCATGTATGCAGCTGTTTGCGTTCGCCCGTTCTCTCGCAATTAGTCTCTTTTTCAGCCATGAGACATTAGCAAAAGACATTACTTGGTATTGCACTGCGCCGGCGTATGATATTATGCGGTATTCTGAACAGCTGCTGTCCTTTTCGAAAGTGCACCCTGATGTACGCTCTATAAATCAAGCATTCTTCTACACATTCCCTGCTGAGAATTTGGAGTAAGCTCACGCTGGGATAGAAAAATTATTGCAATGGAAAGAAAAGTTTGGTGTTATGAATACTAATACACGTTCTCTTGATCAGTAATGATTCTTTGCAGGCGTGAAAGAACATTATCATCCTTCCATCAACGAGAACTAATGACGTATGTATAGGTCCCTATTCTGTCTGTCTTTGTTGTGTGTGTTCGTTCGTTTATTTGTTGCCTTTTATTTTGCCATTGATTAGAACTTATGCATACAGGTTTTTCATAAGCATGATGATAACGTTGGACAAAAGCTATGTCAGTACAATATAAGTTCATGTTTAGACATTTTAGCATAAAAATGATCAGACAGCGCTAATTGAGTTTAAAAGCGCCTTACTTGATATTGAATGCGGAATATGCGATTAACAAAAGTGGGAATTAATAAGGGTAACATACATGTACACTTTGAGTTAACTACAACAAATTGTATGATACATCCCGTACAATAAATACACAGGTATGTAGATAATTAGCATACATGAAAATGCATAGAAATCATAAAAATGCCATAGCAACTTGAACAAGCATAGGCAAAATTAAAACTAACCTGCGTTGCAGCGGCTTACAGTCATTTTATGGGAGGAGGTTGAAATGAGCCATTGTTCAGAGATGGTTTCGTTGATTTCCTGCAGATTTCCTGCAGTGATATAATGGTTCCTTATGAGTAAGTATATTCAACTCTATGTTTAATTTTGCTGTAATGTTACATTGTTTGGAGCGTTGCATGTATACAACATCATCTTGAAGGACAACGTTTTTAAGTCTTGTCAAATGAAACCAGGACATGAAATTGGGAAAGACTCACAAATTAATCTTCCACTATTTGCATTTGTTTGCAGTACGCACGCTGGATACCTCTAAAAAAATAGCAAGCAAACAAACAAAGAAAAACATGTCCGGATGACGCCGTTTGCAGGGATAATGACTTGTTTTGTACGGGGAGATCAAACATGTGAAATAATGTGAGAGTCGATTCCTGAAGCACCCTCTCAGTTCAGTATGGGGTATGTAAATCGGTGCTAGTTAAAATATTATACGTGGGTGATCGAATCGTGGCCACTCAGCCGTGGTACTGAATAATTGCTTCGCGCGTGATCGATACCGCTTGAGACCGATATAAATATTATCGATGAAATCGAATGCAGAAAAACACCTATCACCCACGAACGGGTGTTCTGAAATTATAGTACTTCCGGAGAAACTTATGGTTATTTCATTTCGCATTTTCGCATCGTATCATGACGGCATTATTGAACTAATATCCTAGACATTATTATATATGCATTAAAGAGATCGACAACAAGAAAAAAAAATGACAGTTCTGCTCACGAGAACTTTGTGTTTGCTTTAATAACTTATGTACAGTTCAAATTCACGGAATTCTTCCGTCGAGATGTGTTGATGGCAACTGATTGACAAATTGCCCTTCATCGACGGTGATGAAGGGAAATTCGTTAATTAGTTGCAATAAAAACACGTCGACGGAAGAATCTCATGAATTTGAATAACTGCACAGTACCCGCTGCATGCCATAATGACTGTACACTTGCTGTCGGGCGAAAGCTCGTTACGAGGTCTAGTAGCAAGAGATGACGCCTGTCCGGTGATCAGGAGGTCGTAGGGTCGAATCCTACTCGAGTACGTACGCCCATGATTTTTTTTTTTTTTATCATGGCTACTACTAAAACACTGATCAATCCAGTGCGTATTTATGTCGATATAGGGCAATCGGTCAATCAGCTGCAATTAATAATGTATGCTGTTGTATGAATTCCTATGAGCTGAAAATGTATGTGAAAAAAAAAACTGTAACTTTTTTTAACATCTTCGCGCGCAGTCAGTTAAATTTCAGTAGTTTGCCTGCAATAAATTATGTGGGACAGCAGACTTTGAAAAGAAAATTTGTTTCAGAAGAATGAGAGCTTTGGCCTTCTTAATTCAAACAATACTGAAGTATCGTTAATAACCATTATTTTAAAGATACAATTATTGTTTAAACTTTAACTTTTTTTAACATCTTCGCGCGCAGTCAGTTAAATTTCAGTAGTTTGCCTGCAATGAATTATGTGGGACAGCAGACTTTGAAAAGAAAATTTGTTTCAGAAGAATGAGAGCTTTGGCCTTCTTAATTCAAACAATACTGAAGTATCGTTAATAACCATTATTTTAAAGGTACAATTATTGTTATCAATATATGAAAGCGTTATTTCCAAGTTCACAAAACTCGCTGCAAGGGTTATATAGTTTGCCAGTACAAATATGAAATTGTGGGTTGAGGTTCGTCTATCTTAAAAAAAAAAGAATATAGTAGGGTGCGTTCATACAAAAATGAAATACTCGAAAGGACGTCTGAATCGTGAAAACTGGATTCGAAAAATACACATGTAGCTTGTTACTGGGTTGCTGCGCAAATAGCAGCAACAGTAATAAGATATGAAAAAATAAGATACATTATTGCTAAATATCAGAGAGGAGGATAATTACGTTGAATGATCTGATTAAGGTACAGTGTATCTACCTTCTGTTTCCATTATCATGATTAATTTACGTGAAATTGCTGTGTGGAACTCGTCACAAAAGCTTTAAAGCCATATCTTAATTTTCTCCATGCTTGATGAAGCGCGCACATCACATGGGCACGGGTGTGGGGCAAGGGTTGAGGCTCAGTTGGATGTCTTTTAGTCTGGTGGGAATTAATGTTTAAAGGTGAACTAAAACTCTGAGAAAACTTAATGTGTGTGCAGTTACTAAGAGATTTCTTTGTTTCTTTGCATGTGCGTGTCCTTGTGTTGTGTGCACTATTGGGACAACAACCTGAGCTTTTTTTCTTTTTTTTTAGACTGAAACTCTCCAAACATCGGACATCTTATATACCTAGAGGAACTCGAAAATTACATATTCATGGCTTTCAAGTAAGACTATAATTGTACTGAATGTGATAGACATGGTTATTTTTCATTCTACATTGTAATTGTTGTGCGATCTTTTTTTTATTTATTTTTTGTTTTAATTTGTCTTGGGTCTATTTAAAGTCTTATTTGTTTAGCAGTGCATTTTGAAGACCAATGCCTTTTGAAGACAGACTGTAATGTCTTTCTTCTTCTTCTTCTTCTTCTTCTGCTTCTTCATCTTCTTCTATCTGTACTTGTATCTTCAGTCTTTTTGCTTTGATGTAAAGTACCTTTTAATCTAAGTGGAGAACGGCGCTATAGAAATTGTATGTTTGTATTATTATTATATACTCCAAGATTACTGCGAGGATACGACATTCACTATTAAATGATTACTATTTCGAACTTCCTAACTTATTTGAAAACTAACCTTAGATGAAAGTTTCACATTAGCTATATGAAATATACTTATTCTAAGGCAACAATGACATACATTGTATTATGTCAATTATGGTCGTTTAGGGATACCGCTCAATACATATTGCGTTGTGTCATCAAACTTTCTGTTATATCGATTCAGTTTACTTGCTAATTTTTGGAAATTACCGTGTCATAATTTTAAGATGTATAATATATCATATTTTATCGGACAATAATGCGACATAGCTGGAACATGCACAATCGCAGTGACTTTAGCGATATTTCAAGATGACTCTAAGTTGGAAATTATAACGTCTAATTGGGGCGGTCATTGAAACCAGTGACCATGATGTAATTGGTTTTTGTATTATTATCACAAAAGGGAATGAATAGTAAGAAATCCTAATTGTCTTAGTTCTTATGTCATTATTTCAAGAGAGCCGAATGCTGAATTCACGGCACTATATTATGCACTATCATATCATATTATAAACACACATTGTTAATACATATCTATCTGTACAGCAGCCAGAAATGAATTAAGGCTTTACTTCAATAAGGTCGAGAGCAAAGATTAAATAACTTTAAGGGGCATTCCAGACGATTTTCATAACTTCACAGCTCCAAGAATAGATTTTTGGAATTTATTGTGGTTGTTGAGCAGAGAAATCAATAATCTGAAAACCCAAAACATATTACACTGAATGATGACATATAGGAGCCTCACATATTTTAAAGAAATGAAGCAATGTAGGTCCATTACAATTACGTGCTTAACAAGTTCACCTGTGTAGAATTTATGCTTGTCTTCCTCTTTTGTTCTGCTTCCATGAACCCCAACTCATGCATTCTTGTTGTAAGGCTGCCATGTTATCATCCTTGTTCATTGAAATTTGTTAAAAATTATGAAAACACTTCTATTCCTCATCCTAATCACTGCAAATTCTGAAACTCTGCACCCAGTGTAACCAATTTATAGCTGATTTTAAATGTCTGAAAATCATCCGAAGGTCTCCTTTAACCCTATTTCAACTGGGCTATTTGAGACCAAGTGTTTACGGGGGGTCAATTTGACCCCCTCCCCCCCCCCCCCCCCCCCCCTTCAGATCTCGGCCGCCGATTGCGCGATCGCCACAAAAGTTTGCCTGAAGATAGAACCGGATGTCAACTACAAGATTACATGGTCATACAATAGAAAAAAAGTGGGTTTATATTCTTTAATAAATAAATTATGCAAACTTACTTATGAAATTATATTTTCACCCATAACTCCATTAAAAAGATTGACGGATTGCTAAATTTTTTGTGTCAGAGTTCCTCAAGACACATCGAACAATTTTCTTGCAAAAAAGAAATAGCGCAATCAAAATCAGTTCCATTTGTTTCATTGTTTTGTTAATTTCTTATGTATTTTATTGTTTTTGTGACCTTTTTGTTTTCTATTGTTTTTTGCTAAAATTTGTTGCTGACACTTTTTCAGGTTTTTTTCAAGGGATACAAGTTGAAATAATCTAATTTATATCAATCAAAAAACAACAACAACAATTTGCAGTGGATTTGCACACGAAAGCGTGAATTTGAACTGTTTTTGGGTTGACATGCATATGCAAAACATTGCGTAACTTCAGAACCGTGTACCCGGACGTCGCAAATTTGGTCTCATAATATGCGGGAGACTTCAATTAAAAAAAAAAAAGTCCTGAAACGACGCGGCAAAATCTTTGCGCGTTGCGGAATCTCGGCGCGAATTGTCGGGGGGGGGGGTGGGTGTCGATTTGACTCCCCCCCCCCCCCCCCAGTTAGAATACAGTTAAAGTTCCACTAAAGAACGAGCCAATAAGGATTAAGTGCCTTACAGGGACCTATGCCGTTCTTTAATGGTTCTTTAGGAGTATGAGTACATGTTTCTACCATTTCTTACGTACTAAATGCTATGTAACTCGTTTTTAATTAAATCATCAAGTAAGCATTAAGAACTATATACACAGGGTAATTGTGAATGTGCAGGATGAGTAACTAGCTATCTATTTCGTTTTTCATTTCACTTCGTTTATTTCAACAATATTTACCTGCACAACTCGTAAAAAGAATGAACAATTATTCAGGACAACATGTCAATCATATGCAATACAGACTGGAGGAAGAAGCAAAGGCAATTGACCTGTCAAGGCTTCTCCCAAGTTAAAGCTTACAATTATAGTTAACACCATGACAAAACAATACAAAAAAAAAGAACAAAACAAATCAAAACAAAAACTATTAATATACATGAATAATTAGGGGTCAATTGCACATATTACCAATATATGATTTTACAATGTATTCTTTGTTTTCTCTTCAATGACGACATAGAAACACGCCGCTTAGTATCATCTGGAAGACTATTCACATCTTATGTGGAAAATATTAATTTCTCTCTCCTTTACGTATACCAGACGATCTATCATACAGGATATTGATAAGAGCCCCATCTCATCCTAATATTAATCCTGTCAGGCGAGCATTTTAATATCGCAGACGTCTGACATGCACAGGACATTGTCAGTCAAGATCTATTCACCGTTTAAACGAAGAAGTGCTCCCAAAATAAACAGAATTTAAAGGTACACCTCAAACATTTTGCACGATTATCTCCATTTCACAAAATAAATGAACGTATGAAAGCCAGAGGGAGGGAGAGCTATAGAAAGAGATGTCATTTGTTTCATAGGATGTCGTAAAACAAAACAGCAGGACAAGAGACCATACGAGAAAACAAGCATTGACAAAAACTAATAAGAATTTGTTGTTGTTTGCGATGATTAATGAGTATCTTTTTTTACTCATCAGGTTAAGTATCTTTAACCAACTGGTCTCACGTATCTACCTATGTCTATATAGTATATTCATCTCCTTTTCTATTTGTTTGATATTCTATTTTCTTTTCCTGGCCAGAAATTCAGCATACTTTGGTCAGAAAAAACAAGTTATTGTGTAACATCTTAGTCATGACGTCTTTATATTTTGATTATTCATCAACGTCATAAAAGCAGGAAGAACTTAGCTTTGTTTAGATGGAGAAAATCTTAAAACGCTTGTCGACCTTCCTTTTAGAGGATGGTATAGTATTTCCTGGTTGAGGTGAGGATTCACTTTTTAACTTTTTGCATGATATTTAGAAACCACTTTATGAAATTTTAAGGAACACACAATTCAAAGAAGAAGTCAAAGTTTATTTCATGAAAGTAGAATTTGAAATGGCTGAGATATGCACAAAGAAAGTAAAACAATGCGATATTAATTCAAGGTGGGTCCCATCTTTTATTAGGATCGCTTTGTTTTGGATATCTCAGCCATTAGACCAATTTCATCAAATAAAATTTGAATTCCTCCTAGAATTATACATTCTTCAATATTTCAATCGAGGTTTCTCATGATCTCAAAAATCATAAGAAAACATCGGAAACCTGCAATGAAGTCTCATCTCAACCGAAACTGTACCAACCCTATGATGGGCATTACTGAATATTGAGTGTCTTACAGCAATGAATTAATGCATGTACTATTATAGTGTGATATACCTTTTATGCTATGAACTTCTGAGGGATTTACGAAAAGGTGATTTTAATCATTTCGAAGTTTTAATAACTTATGATAAAGATGACCAATAACTGCGGATACAACTTTCAGGTCTCTTGACCTCAGGTAGTCCTTTAACGGTCAACTGCTACCTTGAAACCCGTATATACCAGGAAAGTATGTTTGACGCAATATCGGATGGCAAGGGCGGAACCAGATATTCCGTTAAAAAAGGGGGCGCAAAGCAGTTTATATTTCCGGTTCCACTTCCGGTTTTAATCAGCTGACAAGGATGTACGCGTTTTCTTGGAAAGAAAAGAACAAAAAATAAAGGGGGGTTGGACGCGGCCCCTTCCGGTTTTTTTTTTTATATTTCTTTTATTAAAAAAAAAGAAAACTAAATTTAGGGGGAGGGGGAGGGGGTCCGATGTGCACTCTCCTGGATCTTCCACTGGATGGGGTTAAATGTTCAAGCCAGTCACGTGTGAAAGCTACCAGTGAGGCTTATCGGAGAAAGGCTATATAGTAAAATATCAATGTCTGCGAAAGCGATGGGGCGGAATGGAAATGGCGCACCGCCAATATTTCGAATGCATGTCGTTAATTTATCATAGCTCTTACCCTTCAAATTGGGAGGGAAAAGTGGCTTAGTGTTGACTTACCAATAGTCTGTCTTTAAAGGACAAATTCACCTTTACATACACGTAGATTTAGTAATTGCAGCGATACTATACAATAGAAAGCTTCAGTGCAAGTTTGAGGAAAATCGATCAATCCGTTCAAAAGTTATGAGTTTTTAAAGTTTGCGCGCACTCATTGCTGGATGAAAAGACTACTTCAGTTTCTGATGTCGCATGCGTAGATTTTTTTAGAACGATGGGAAAATAAACAGAGAATATCACAGAATTTCATTTTTTGAAAAATGTACACATTCCCTCTACTTATCACTGACGTATGTAAAGGGTAATATTGCCCCATCTTTTGAAAGAGGCAAGTCAAGTGATCTTTTATCATGCGACGTGTGAAAACATGTTAAATTTTCTTTATTATTTTTTTATATCGCTCTACATAATGTACTATCATAGTCTGTGACATAACAAGCTGTAGTAGGGTTCTTATCCAGCAGTGACTGCGTAAAACTTTAAGAATTCATAACTTTTGAACGAATTCCTCAATCTGTCACTGATATGTTCTCTCTTTTAATTCGCCATGAAGGCGAAATTGTCCCTTTAATGCACTAAAATACTTTAAAATGCTTTAAATTGTAGTGGGTCTGGTTGAGCAAGTTTTGTGTTTCACCGAATTATCACCTTCAGTAAAATGCATCGCAATTATCCCTGAAGAAGTCACGACTTGCGCACTAAAAAGATGACATCTGTCTTCTGCTGACAACCTATAGTAGACGCGAGGTGAATGATGCCGACTAGTTAAGACCAGCGAACGGTAACAAGTGCATGGTGCAACAGAAAAGTGACCCTTTAAGCCCTGCTTTAAAGGAAAGTGACCCTTTAAGCCCTGCTTAAAAAAAAAATGACGCCATATTTTCAAGTTCCATGTCAATAAGGTTTGTACGCGCATTATTTATTTATTCATTCATTTATTGAGTGATGAATTAATTAATTTATTGATTTTGTCATTTTGTCATTTTGTCATTCATTCATTCATTCATTCATTTCTCTATACATTCATTTTCATTCATTTACGTATTTACTTATTTTATCTAAATTATTATCTATACTTTTCCAAACAGCTGCCCATCCGATTTCAAATCAGTAGTAGCTTTCAACTCTCATTGCCATTCAGCTCACTCAGTGACCATTATATAGCTACTAAATAGTTGATCAAGTTCCAATGATTTCCCAGCTCAAGATGAATTCTTTCAAAATTAATTTGAAGAAAATTGTAATTATAAAAAAAAAAAAAAAAATCGGAGTCTCATTACCAAAGTTAACATCTTATATATCAACATAGTGAAATCGTAAAATTGTGTTGATCCTCTAATGGTTGCGAGAGAGCCGGAACATCAAACTCCTGTCATCCAGTCTATCAATCATGTGATTTGTAGCACTACGTGGGGGGGGGGGGGGGGGATGCACCCTGCAGGCTTTGCTTTTTAGCATTCCTCCCCATTTCCAGCATGATATCACAATCATTGCACGATTTTACACCTCTTTGTTTATACGATGTGATTTAACCCATTCATCTTCTGTAAAAAAGATTTTCTGCAGGAAAAGGAAAAAATGAATAAATGAATGAAAGAATAAATCATCTAACACAGAAGTGCTATCATAGTATACGTGAACTGTTTAAAAAACAATGGCAGTAACAATAATATACAAAAAAAAAATCAGATTCTAGTGGAAACAGTAAACAGAGTGGGTTGAAAGGTAAATTTTCTTTCTTTTTTGACAAGTGATCGAAGATGCATGATTCATTGTGTAATAATTAATATCTAGATGTTCCTGCATGAGATTGAGGTCTACTGGCAAGTGGGAGGGACATCGCGCGCAGACATGCGAGCGCACAATAACGTCTTCAAGGGCGTGCGGCCTTATGAAACTCATGCAGGTGAGATATGCATGATATCACACACCTAATATCATGATACCGACACGGTGAGAACTCCTGTCACGGAATAGAGTAATAAGATATCCTCACATCAGCTTCTCGATCAACAGTGTCAGGAGTATCCGTGTTTGTTGCTAAAGATCAATCGAGCCTTATTGGATGATACAACCCTCACGAACTATGGCTAGGTTTGACATAATTTCTCAATTCTGTGGCTTATCTTTAGCGAGAAAAGCAACTTTTCTTCTTACTCTATCTGGACTGATTTCTGTATTCGCTCTTCAAAGCAGCTCTCATTCTTCATCAGGTGAGTACAGTTACTTTTTTATAATATATAATCTATTATACTCTCTAAAAAAAAAATCGAGTGAAAATATTCACTCCTAAAAGAGTAAATACAAAAAAGAGTGAATTTAGAGTGAAATTAGAGTGAATTTTGAGTGAAAATGTTCATTTTCACTCATTTTGGAGTGACCTCAGGGATCATTCGAAGATTTCGGAGTGATCCCTGAGGTCACTCTAAAACGAGTGAAAAATTAACATTTTCACTCAAAATTCACTCCAATTTCACTCTAAATTCACTCTTTTTTGTATTCACTCTTTTAGAAGTGAATATTTTCACTCGATTTTTTTTTTAGAGAGTACGTGACTATTTTGCATTTTTCCTGTGGGATTACCTTTGTTGTGTGCCTTTTAACAGCATGGAATGTGAGATTATGTTCCCGAGTATAAAAATGTGCAGGAATAATTTTCTGACCACCCTCGTTGTATTTACTATTAAAAACACCATTATTCCTCTCTTTCACGCCCGAGCTTGAACATTTTCCTTTTGGTAACTGAATAGATCAATAAGATGAAGTTCAAACCGGTTGTAGCAAACACTGCATTTTGATGCATCGGTATTTGAATCTGCCCTCTCTCTCTGAGCTACGTTAAATTTTATTTGAACTCCAACACAATATCAGGTATATTTTGCTTGTTAATTCAGTAAATTTCATTTCTTCTTATTCATTTACCTCATCAGAGAGGAAATTACATGCGAAAACACATAATGGCGAAACACAGGGGCCTATGACGGACGTAAATCTCAGGAATGTTCAAAAGACAAGTCTACATCAAAGCTGAAAGTAGTGAAAGTGTGTGAAAATATACCCCCTATACAGGAAGCCAATTTCATCACTTTCCGATTAATTCCGTTAGTGAAAATATATTACACGTATAAGATATTATTTCAAGTATAGTTCTTTGCAACAGCCATTTTGAGAGATTAATTCCCCTCTTCACGGACATGCCCAGTCGATTGATTTTGATTTTAACAATCTTTGCGCAGCTTTGATTTTCTCATCCCCGTGTTTTTACCATTGTGTCTCATCAATCTTTTATATCTGTATAAACTGTTAAAGTATAGAGATGGCCAAAAAGTACTTACAATCATTTAGACATATGATCTTACCGAGAGGGTGGATAATCATTTCATGTGCAATGAGGCATGAATCGATGGCCTAATTTCTGTCAGTGAGGCAGATCCAGTTTGTCAAACAACACTCTTCTTTTCTTTTCTTTTTTTTTTCTTTTTTTTTTTTGACTGGCGGCACCAAACATATATGCCCAGGTTAGAAAAGGACTGATAACGACTCCAATCTCTTTTCGAACTTCCTTAGATAATAGATAACAGTGTTTTGTGCTTGATTTTTTTTAATGTAAAGTGAATGTGTACTTTATACATGCAAATAAGGTGAATAATGACATATCGGTATAACATTAAGAAGGTATAACTCTTTAGTCTTCGAGAAAATTTAGTCAAGACCTGCATCTATAACTTAATAGAAACGAGACTTTTATAAGATCCTTTTTTATGTATATGAGAAGAACGATAAGGAAGCTTTTTTTTTTTCTAACTTATTACGTTGGCTTTAATACATATTGCCAGGAAATGCAAAATAGATAAGAAAAATAGCGTGTCAATTCAAGGCGAAGAGGAGACATTTTAGATCTGAATTGTATCTGAGAATTAAAAGTTCAAGAAAATTATCTAAAATCTTGCAGTTAAAAGCGAAGGCATAAGATTATCAGCAACTGAAGACGGTATTATGAAGCCAATAGAAGGGAAAATATGTGTAAAGGACTGTGTACATGTAAGCACAGTTTGCGATAGTATTCACTTTAATTCAACTCATTTTAAAATGTTATTGTGTAAAATTGCGTGAAATTGAATTAAAACTTGCTGTAAATTTGTGATATATTAACATAATGTCACCTCAAACCTTCATGTATACTTTGGATGGTCAGCATACAGATATAGGGAAGACGTCAGATGATTATCTTGTATATCATTGTCCTTAATGACCATGGATGAAACAGTCATTCTTTAAACGTTCAATGCTGTGACTTCACAGGCTACTAGTATTTCTTTATTAATGACTGAAAACACAAAATTATGCACCGGAAAACTTCCCCCTTTTATTATTACCCCAAAATCGTTTTCCCCGAAAACTGCAACTTAATCACAAGGTTCGAATTTTGTGCTTTACTCATAAAACGGAAACAAAAGTAAGACGTCTAAACTTATAGGCCTAGAACTCCACAGTGATGCGAAATGGATAAACTATCACCAAAGTCACAGAAAGTGTATGATTTTGAAAGCAACCTGTTACTGTCGCGATGTTAATGAACAAAATTTAATTAATGTCACCAATAATGCGCTGTTTCTCGAACAACATACAGTAACACTATGTGATGTTAAAAACTGCAAATTTCGTCATTCATGAAGTGTTAGATTTTACTCTTCTTTTGCTTTTTATAACTAGCAGCATGTATAAGGCCATGTGTAGCCAAGATTTTAAAACGGAAAACATGAGCGAATATAGTACTCGAAAGTACAATGCAAGTTTCTAGCTTGTTCATCAGTCAGGGAAACTACCTATTTTGAGGGAAGATTGAAATCCCCCAAAAGAGGGAACATTGAACCGCGAGTAGATGTTACGTAACGGAGCGACGCGATATGGTCAGAGCGAACCGTTACAGATGTTCTTTTTCCAGTCGCTATGAGAATAATTCACCGAGAGGGAGAGAGAGAAACACGTACACACACGCGAGCGTACACACACGGAGGGTCATCCGCATCGAGTTGGAGGACGGATCGTTGTGTGTAGCTATTTTTAGCGCTCCTCTCTCTCCCCCTCTCTCCTCCATCGTTCTGTTGCTGCGTACCCGTGATCAGTGATGATGCTGATAAGCAAAATCCCCAATCACTTACCTTTCGCGACCCCCATGGCAGAAAAAACAAAACAGCAAGTGAATTGACCATGCACATCGACATTGTGTTGTTGGAAGGCGGAGCATGGTCGTGCAGACCTATGTTTTGATCGAAGTTAGAGCACGAGGAAGAGACATGCAAGTTTGAAGAACAACAAAAACCTTCACAAGACAAGACTAATAGTGAGAGGTAATTATCATCTATTAACTCTATTTCAATTTCAACTATTTTAGTTAAAAGCATTTAAAAGCATATGTGATTGTGACGTGTTGATCAAACATTTCTAGAGACAAAGTGAGGGTGGATGTCGCAATATAGTTCCCTGGTTCATTACCGTGATAGTGTACGTGTGATGTTGCGATGATCTAGATGAGGTAACCTTGTGGTTGCATGAGGCTTGTAACTTTTAACCCAGTGAGCATGATCGCAAGAGAGCAAGAAAGTATGAGGACACTGATGGTCATGTAGCAAAAGAAAGAACCCCGGAGCTCCGGCGGTCCGCAGTTGACGTTCGACGGCTGTGCGAGAGCTCCAGCGTCATGCAACCTATTAGAACACCTACGGTGGCCGTCCTCTCTTGCTCTTTTCATTCGGACATTCCACAGAAATACGGGCAAACCAGGAGTTTAGGGGACCGGACTATCTAAGTTCAATACCAGTTCTCACCAATTCTTGATCATTTGACGAAAAAATAACTGAATTGTTGATAGAAATATCGGCAAAAGCATGACAGGCTACCACAATTCCCACAGACGTTGAAGCTCAGCGGTAACAGCGCTCACGTACGCACGGTACGTGCGTGCACTGTGTTAACGCGATTCATGCATAGCGCATTGCAGACACACACACAGTCCGTCCCTGTGTTTCGTTGAATAAGAACGCCTTGAAAGAAACTATGACACGGAGATTCAAAAAATACACTTTGGATTCGCGTTTTCATCCTTCAATTACAAATTTTCCTCACTATATGTGAATATTGATTTTTGGAGGAGATAAACCTTATTTATTCATCTTTCATTGGGTGAAATTTCAATATCAACATTAAATGAGGATTTTTTAAGGTGAATTTTTAAAGACATGCATGTCAAAACGATGCAGTGATAGCCATTGACTTTGTACGCGTCGAGCTTCGGCCAGAGACTGCGGAAAGGTCATGAATAATTCATTAAGTCCAACTTTCCCGATTTTTCGCGAATATCTCCATTCCCTAAAAATCGGCTGTCTCCCTGACTGTTCATACGACAACATAAAAGGGTTTTTATTTTCGTGTTTACTTTCATGTCAAGTAGAGGTAATGTGAATAGCCGTCTTATGCTTATAAAATTTGAGCTTCAAAAGCGATAACATGACCTTTATAATTTGCATACGTGCATGATTGCTTCTAAACTATACTACTTATCATTTCACATGCATGTCTAGCCTATTCTATGTCCTGATGTCAGCATTTAATAGAACCTCTCCCATTCCTGTAGTTGGAGTCTATACTATATCAATGCCAGCTTGATCTTCAAGTGTATATAGTGCCCATCATGGCAAAAGGGTTTTCTTCACGTTATATTATTGTTTGGTTTGCAGGGTACAGCTCGTTCGAGATCCTCTTTTCCAGCTCTTATAGTTCCAGCATCTTTCCCAACCTGACTGATGATGAACTGATTGACCAGTGTGAGTATGAATAAACTTGTGGAAGTGTCGAGGGCGTTGGTTTATTAGCTGTTTGCCATAGTGATATTTTCATAGACGAACAGGGGCCCCGGAACTTTTTCCTTTTCTTTTGAGGGGACTGACTACAGCGACCACTGTCATAGGACCCGGCATCCTACGCCTTCCCCACCTACACCATCGCCTCAGTAAACGGGAAGAATACCGTGGGGGGGGGGGGGGGAGGGAGAGGGGAGGGTGCTGTTTTGAGGAGCCAAAAAGTGAGGGCTGCAGCCCCCATCCGTCATCCCCGGTTCCACTGCCCCTCATGAGATGAGCAAGGCATTATACTTTTCAGATGCACGATTGACGGCATGCTGTAAGCTCTGATTGCTGATGTACGTTGAAGGAATAAATGCTGAGTATAGAAGTATAACAAAATCCTACCGCTGTTACAAGGCATATTGGTAGTCCTTTCCGGGGCTTATCGATACTTAGACATGATAGAGGTTTTTCGTTTTAGCGAATAGGCCTAATTCATGAAGTTGTCTTGGTTTCCTCTATCTATTGTTCTTGTTTCTGTTGTCTTTTAAAGGGGAGGCTATCAGATGCGGGAACGAGTCGTGTCATGCTCCTCTCGCCAGTCGACTCTGCCGTTGTGACCCACTTTGCAAACTCTTTACCGACTGTTGTCATGACTACAATGCCACCAAAGATGAAGATGATAACGCCTTAGAGACGATGATGGATCCTAGTCTCTGGAAGTGCTTCTTCTTTGAACACTCCTGTGTCATTATCTCCTACGAACTGGGCTCAGTCGGTTTTCAGTTGGTGTCGTCTTGTCCACATTCCTGGACCGATGTCGGTGTGCGAGACGCCTGTCACCATGAAAGTGAAGATGATCCCGTCGTTGTCGACAGACGAGGACTCCATTTTCGAAACAAAGAATGCGCGCGCTGCAACGGCGCGGAGATGAACTCGTTGGAAGTGTACCTGAATTTCGAGGATCATCCTTGCCCTTTGTTTGACTACAAGTGCGCAGTTTTTCCCTATGCCAATGGATCATTCCTGAATGACTGGATTCCGGAGCCGCACTTTTGTTTCCATGATGTTGTCTCTTCCTGCCCCGATGATTTCCCGACAGATGACATCAGCAGCAAAGAGTGTGAGGAAGATTACGCGCCGGTTTTGCTTTCAAAACTCTACAGGAACAGAGAGTGCGCGTCATGCAACGGTGGCTACCCATTCTCATCGTTCAAAGAGCCGCAGTGTCCAGGTATCAGTAAAACTAAAGATATTTCTTTTACATGCTTTGGAACTCCACCTTTTCAAATTCCTGTATTTTTCTTCGACTACACAAGAGAGCAGTACATAGTCGCCAGGGTAACGTTTGGTGTTTCTTGCGCAGCTCTCACAGTTACCTTCCTCACCTACAGTTTCTTTGCCTCTTTGCGGAACATGCAGGGAATTCTTGTCATGCACTTCATGGCAAACCTTTTTGTCGCCCAACTTCTCCTGCAGTTTGTTGCTCCAAGCCTCCGATTGCATAGTTTCCTAGATGCCCTATACAGCGACAACCAGAAAGAAGGGTCGATGCCATGTGTTGTCGTTGCCGCACTTTCACATTTCTTCTCGTTGGCGGCGTTCTCTTGGATGAGCGTCATGGCCTTTGACCTCAACCGGAACCTATCCAAAACAACCGGTCCGTCAAGAAGTAGTTCCCTGAACAGAAAAAAGCTTTTTCTCTATGCACTGTTTGGCTGGGGAATACCTGTAGTCATTGTAGGGACATGCACTGGACTTCACTTCCACTCCTCGACGAAAAGGCGATACGAGCTTTTCTACTACGGGGGCGGAGACTGCTGGCTGCACCCTGAGAGACGCGCTATCGAAGCCTTCATCGCGCCCGTGGCCGCTCTTCTCTTGGGGAACTTCGCGCTTTTCGTTGTGGTCATCATTCAGTTGAGGAAAATCAAGAAGGAATGCGCAGTGCTGCATACCGGGGAAAGCAGTGACCAGCGACGGAAGGAGTCAGCTAAGTCCCTGCGCCTTTATATCAAGGTGAGTTTCATTCATTCACTGATTCCTCTGCTCGATTAGTATCGGAACCATGATTTACATCGTCAAAGTGATAATCGACATTCAGGTTCAAATCATGTCCAAGTAGGCCCTTTCACATGTTATCCCCACATGGTTTACGCTATTATATCTATTTCAAGGTTTTGGTAGCAGTTCCCTTAATCTCATAAACAGGTTATCCGATTTTGAATAGATTTTTTTATTTTTTCTATGAATCAAGAGATGAAAACCTTGATATGGACTAACAGATTTGATTTGCAATGGTAAAACAGTTTTCTTTTCCTTCAAAGTACCATTCTATTTTTTTTTAAAGAATTTGTTTCGCCATGGTGCATGGTTTCATAGCCATGACCGACCCTGCTGGAAAGAACAGTGTCCCACAGTGTGTTCACAGTGTGTTCACATACTAGTAGTCGACTATTTGGAAAACGCTCGATTTTAACAGTGCGAAGATGATTTCACACTGTGGTGGGGATCTTCACAGAGAGTTCACATAACAATGTTCTGTTTCACACTCTGAATTGATGATTCACATTGTGTCCACAATGCTAAAACGCTCGAATTTAATAGTGTGAAGCGACTTCACATGCACTGTGCTTGCACTGTATTTCACATTGTGTTTCACACTCTGTGACACAGTTATCTTTCCAACAGGGGAATGTTAACCAGTTTTTCAAAGGGGAAGAGTCGTATCTCTGTAGAAATCAGAGATCAAAATACATACATTGTACTTTAATGTCAGTAACTGATGATGGTCACTAATTGCTTAAAGAGTACACTTACCGACCACATAACCTTTTACATTTAATCTTCTCCTTGAAAACCCCATTAGGGATTTTCAGCAGAATTAGATATCAATTACTTAAAATGGAAACAACTACACTCTTCTGAGCCCCAGGGGGCCCAGAAGCATCAATTTGAATATCGTTCGAAAATCTTCCTCTAAAACGATATATGAAAGAGGTGATAAGTAGATTCTGTTCGTTTGTGAGAGCGGATTCAAGTTTGTTCACATCCGTTTCAGGGGTTCCTCGTTGGATCCCAGCAAGGATATCTAAGAGTTTGCATCTTCAAGCTCTACACTACTCTAAATTTTCAAGATGATGCTTTTATTTCTGAGATTGTTGTGAACCCGACCTCATTACATAAAAAAGTAATATAAACATTATATATATATATATGTATATATATATATATATATATATATATATATATATATATATATATCTATTACATTATATCAGAGAAAGCAAAATATACCGCGCATAGAAATAGCTGTATACTAGTAGATTTCGAATCGATGAATTTGGCATTCCAGATTTCTTGCCTCTTTGGTTTTGGTTGGCTCTTTGGCTACTTGGCTGCCTTCGTACGTCTTTCTCAGCTGTGGTACGTCTTCATCTTGCTAAACTCCATGCAGGGAGTTCTCTTCTTTTTCGCCTTCGGCATGAACGAGCGAGCCCGCAACCTGTGGAAGGGGGCATGGGGAAAACGACTGGACTCGATACACACGCGCTTTCGCAGTAAATCGAATGACGTTCCTGGTAGTGTTCCCGCGTTGCCCAATCACCAGCAGCCAGACAGCGGTGACAAGAGCACGAAAACTACTTCTACCTAAACCCTCAAAACACTTAAGACGCGTTGTATTGAATAATGCTGAAAATGATATCACTCCTGTATGTATAATTATGCACTTGCCTAATATGTTTCAACACTATTTACATATCATGTACATATGTGTCTTTGTGGTGGGAGTAGATTTCTGTGAACTTATCACCTTGTTATATTATTTTACGCAAAGATGAAATGCACTTGTTATTTACAGTACTGCATCGTATAAGTTATTGTATTTTACGCGTATACCTTTCACTGTCAAACATGTACCTAGGATATGGGGCTTTCTTTGATAAAAAAAGTATTACTCAATGATCCTTTGTCACCTTATAAAAAGAAGAAAAAGAAGAAAATTGAACGACCATAAACGAGCAGCCGAGACAAAAGTCTGAAAGGTCGTATGTTTTTGAAACTTATTTTAGAATATGCTTTATAAGAATATGTAGGGAATATTGAAGATTGTTATAGTGTCTCTTCCGCCAAACGTTCATGGATATTATACTGTAAATTCAACGATACTTATTGTTATTACTATACTCATTACTCATAAATATACGTCAGATTAATTTAACATAAATATGTTATATTGGCATATTGGTGTTGCTATTTGGTTTCTTTTGAGTGGCCAACGTCCTATGAGCTTAGCTTTTTAATGGAACACTCTTTTCCATCCTTATATGATTATTCCTTCTTCTTCTTTGTTTGTAAGACAAGCAGTTACAATCAATGAGTTTAAGGCCAGGTTAAAAAGTCATCTCTTGAAGTAATGTAATTTCTCTTTGAATTTCCTGTATGCATGTCATTTTGTAATGCGCAGTAGAGTATATTATTATAGTAGCTGCGCAATATAAATGTCCTTTATTATTATTATTATTATTATTCTTTGTTACGTTTACAAAGTGTGCATGTTCTTTTTTTCCGCTATAATAATATAATACCATCCGTGCATCAAGTTTATATTGTTTTTATTGATTTGTCCTTCCCAGGTGGATGTAAGTCAAATTGACACAGGTTGATGCTTTGTATCAGGTAATCTTTTCTTGATGTTAATTAATAAACTATTAATATTGAACTGAATTGAAGAGAAGTGAATTGAAATATTTTTCAATGGAAAGCTTCTAGTGAGGAGAACTTTATCAAAGTACAAAAGCCCGAAGTGTTGACAGAGTAAAATTCTCAAATATGTAGTTTTTTTTTTTCCAGTTTGACAATTAAAGAAGGTTTGGAAACGAGCCAGAACAAAATCATTATTCGAAGACGATGGTGGTACTGCAAGAACTGCACAAAACAATCATATATACATCCGTCTTGCCTGAAGCGTTTTAAATTCTGTAAAGTAGACGCACATATGATATATACACTCAGCAAAAAAAGTAAGTACCCCCCTAACATTTTTGGATATATCTCAAATGTTCATAATTCGAACGGGAATGGATAGGGAATTTCATTACTCATAACATGAATGGCATATCATTGCCACCAGATATCATTATTGGTGTAAAAATCACATTTTATGTCAGAATGCATGGGGAAAAAAAAGTTGCACTTTAGGCCATAGGAAGCATATTGTATACATGTCCTATGTAAATTAGCAAATGATCTTTCTAAATTGTGTAATTCTCAGGAATTTCTTCAGGTACAATGTGCTTTCCTATTAAACAGATGTTATGCATACTTTTTTAACAATAGGCCTTCACAATATGAAAATATTGGTAGAAGCCATGTGATTTGTAATTCCAAGTTAGGTTGATCACATTAATGTGCCTGTGGGCATTTTGCTTCATGCCCTCAAGTTGTAGATCAATTTGCTGAGGGAAATGGCATCGAACGTATGGAGTGGCCTGCAAGATCCCCTGACTGTAATCCAGTAGAGAATCTTTGGGATATCATGAAGTGGAAAGCGAGCAAGAAATTGAAAGATGACATTTCACTGCAAGAATTTCAGCGCATCTTGCAGAGAGCATGGGCCAACATTGAGCAGCGCCAAATACAAACTTTAGTTAACAGTATGAGGAGGAGATGGCGGCTGGTCATTGCGGATGGTGGACATAATTATCAATTATCAAATGTTTCACTGTATGCTCATGAAAAGAAAGAGATAGAGAAATATGCAATAACCCATGCTTAAATGTTCAGAATCATGAGTGATTGTTTGATTATTTGTGTAAAAGTCATTGCAAATCACTAAAGTGCAACTTTTGTTTCCATGCATTTTGACATAAAATGCATTTTTTCACATTAATAATGATATCTGGTGGCAATGGTTTGCCACTCATGTTATGAGTAATAACATTCTTTATCCATTTCCGTTTTAATTATGAAAATCGGTTGAATACTTTTTGAGATATGTTCACAAATAGTAGGGGGGAACTTACTTTTTTTGCTGAGTGTATATATATATTAGACGCTCCTCATAATCAAACTTCACGAATGATGTATGGAAATCTTTGGATTAGATAAAGAGAGGCATGCAGTGCTAATGGTAAACTTGCGTCATTTTATTCATATGTAAACATGCTTTGTGTACAATATTTCTGAGTTGGTTGGACTACTGCGAATCTGATCTGATAAATATTCATACAATGCATATTATACTAGTGGTATATTACAGTCACCCTCACGTAAGTCGAATCCAAAGGCCTGGAGAAATCAGTTCGCCTTACACAATAGAATCAACTCATGTAAATATCCACCCAGGGTAGAACTTTATTTGATTTTTTTTTCGACTTGTCGACTTATTAGGTTGACTGTTCGAGTAGACGCCAACGTATTCAAAATCGAGCACTTCGCGTTATGCTCAACCAAGCAGGTACGTGTGTGTATCTCCACTGCTCGGAACAATTACAGCAATTGCCTGCTGCTGACAGATACCTGTGGCAGGCAGACATTGGATGACACTTATGTATTCAGTGATCCAAAAGTCATGCACGAAAAAGTGGTTAAAGAGCAGCTCCTTTTCATGTTCGTTATGTTATGACCGCATTGAGTAAAAGCTGACGGAACGTTGGATTTTCATCGAAATTGAACAACAGAAAAAGAGTGATATGAAATTTCATTTTACAAGTTTTTACAAATGAATAAACAGACAATATGAAAATAAGTTTCTACAAATATTATATATTCATATTGGTTAGGATGTAAAATTTGCTCTATTCACATGTTTCCCATGACATGTTCATGCATTTTCAACAAAATAAACAAATGTGTGGTTTCTTTTTAATCAGCCGACTTCTTTCGTTCTTCAAATATTCATCTTCAGAAGGAATCATTATAGTTCGTTCCAAATTAATGACGCCTCCGTTGCCTTCCCCTTCATGATTTTGATATCCTTAATCTTAATCAGCAATCAGATAATCTTTTGATAGTCTGCATCTCTGGAAGGAATTTTGTTTTTGTGCGGGGGTATTCAAGCATAAACCTGAAGAGAAAATATTAGAAAATTATCATCAGACTATATGATATAGTATATGTTATTATGTACATCTTTTTTGTTGTTTTGTTTTGTTTCGTTTTGTGTGTGTGTGTGTGTGTGTGTGTGTGTGTCTGTGCGTGTGTGTGTGGGTGTGTGTGTGTGGTTTTCTTTTTGCCACGAAAGTGATGATCGGGTTATCATGAATCGGTACATTTTAGTCCACATGTGCACAATTATGTAGTTCCTTTAAGAAAGGCAATCATTAAGTCTCTTAAGGCTGCGTTCACATAGAAGTATACTTTTCGGGTATTCGGGCTCTTTTTTCGAGGGCACGCGAATAGCTTGAATTGAACGATAGGATTTCCTCACACCGGTTCACATAGGAGGGCACTATTCGAAAGTACGAATAGCTGCGAAAAGTATAGCAAAGTGGGAATCGAGCTTGTTCGATTTTCTTTCAGCGTATACCGTCTCTTGTTTATGAAATAATGACACTTTTGGTCTGGATTTGCCCTTTAGCAAAAATAAGCATGTAGACGGACATTTTAATGCAGTTTAGAAATTGTTAATAAGATTTGCTGGGATGTAGGAGGAAGAAATCCTCACTGCATGGGATGTTGAGTTGACGGTGCGGGTGATGGTGTATTCGGTGTCCGAATACCGAATACCGAATACCGAATACTTCTATGTGAACGCAACCTTATGATTGTACGATGTGGCAAATGGACGCGGTTTGCTGACTGTACTGCACGTCCCCCGTGGGGATGGGAAAAGCAGCGAGTAATCTTTGCAGCCCGCCAAGCAAGGTACTGCTCATAATCAGATGAGAAAGGATCCGTTTGATTGCTTTGCGAGCTAGACACGCTCCATTATAATGATTACCTGACATTTATCACATAATGAATCATCGGGTCGCCTCTCTTTTACATTAATTAATGCCTCGGGGAATGTTCGTTATTCCAAAGGTTCGTTAATCCGAAAATGATATAAGGTTCTTCAAACCGAAAATTAGTATAAGGTTCGTTAATCCATGCTAATGTAAAAGAAGATGCGAGCAAATGCGAACCTTTCTGAATTACGAAACTAATTTCGCATTTGGATTAAATAACCATCAAAATAACGAACCTCGTTTTATTTTAAGATTAACGACTGACGTTCAAAATAACGAAGCTTTTAATCACTTACGACTTAAGAAACCTTTCGACTAACGTGCCTCATTCATGGGCGTAAATCCCGGGGGGATGGGGGATATATCTCCCCCTGAAATGGAGGGGGGATGGCCTGTACAAACATCCCCCCCCCCCTGAAATTTGAGGGAAAAAATGGAGGAAGCAGAAATGTGATTGTATCAATTTTGGCATATTGCATGACGTTCGTACGCCCGCCTCCAGACAGGTAACAGAGCTGAACGGTCTTGTAGGATAATGTACATAATTTTCTTAAGCGCTCGCTCGCTTCGCTCGCTCGCAAAAACAGTAATATCGACATAATGTATGGCCCAGACGTTGACAACGTCAAATAGTATAGGCCTACATGTAAACATGTAAATCAAAAATTTCACCAAAAGTGTGCACCAGATCGCTTAATTTCAGGTCTGAAAATGCACAATCTTCCTCGTCTGAGAGGGGGGTATCCCCCCTTCCACACCCTCCCCCCACTCGGTCGCTCCGCTCCCTCGCACAGATATTCCAACTCCAAGTCCCTCCCCCACCCACCATCATTTAAACAGAACGATGCCCCTGGGATGATTGCTTTATTGACTTAAATCAAGAAAATAGAAAAATACAATACCTACAGGAAGATGATACCGGTACGTTATTAAATACAAAGAAATAGAGATCCATACTACCATTTTATTGAATATATTTGGGCATTATTCAGGGCTATGCTACGTTTTAAAAGGGGGGGGGGGGTCAAAATCACCTGTCAGTCAAGAAGAAAGAAAATCAAAAGATAAGAGAAACAACAACAAAAGTTCTTCGTTCTTTCAAGGTCTGATTTTCCGCCCAAATTCGGCTGACAAGCAAAAGAAAAAAAAAACCCAAACAAACAAAAACAAAAACAAAAAGTCTTCATATTTTTGCTGCCACTTCCCTCAAACTTTATATTTCATGCAAAAGAGTGGTACATTCGATCCCAGTTAAGTGTGTATGTGTGTGTGAGTGTGCTGGTAAAAAAAGAATAAAAAACTTACCAAAATGGTAATTCAAGGGTTAGTAAACTGCTTTTGAAATCGAAAGGGGGATCAAGAAATAAGATATTTTTCTAGGATTTCTTTGAACCATAATCAAAGGGGTAGGCTATATAGCGTGAAACATTGTTCAAAAAGTCCGGAGCCGACAAAATATTGCGATTCAGCGTGATTCCTGGTTGGCATTCTGAATATATAAGCAGGATGTGCGCAGTGTACTCAGAACATCCGAACGGCAAAAAGAGTCGCTGCAATGTTGCGCAATGTGATGTAGAATGTACACCTTTGTACCTTACGCTTCGTTATATCAAAGCTAGATCATTAATGATTTTGCAGTGTTGCTTTACATACTAGTCTATATCAAAATGCCTTGAATTGCCAATAATAAGACTTGACCTGGGCTATTTCCTAACTTTTTCATGTATATTAAACACACACACACACACAAACACAAAAAATATTAGAGGATGTTCTAAAGTGCATATTTTGGATATCCTTCCCCCATTTTGTCACTTCGACGCCCCCCTCGCTGGCCATACCTCCCCAAATCATGAACGTAAACCGACAACCTTGACTACCAGTGGCAGATCCGCCCCCCCCCCTTAATTTCCAAAGCGAAAGAATATAGCTACAAAAGGCAGTTTTTTGGACTGCAAAATGTCAAAAGTTTCAAGCTCGCTCGCTCCGCTCGATCGCATTTAATCGCTATACCATTCTCCTGATGTTGCTGCCAGTAATTGCCAGCAGTTGCGCCCGGTGCGCCCCCCTTATTCCAAAGTATAGCTATAAACAGCAGTTTTGAGACTGGAAAATGTCAAAATTTTCAAGCTCGCTCGTTCCGCTCGCTCGCATTTAATCGTTATGCTATTCTCCTGATGTCACTGCCAGTAATTGACAGCAGTTGCGCCCGTTGCACCCCCCTTAATTTCCAAAGCCAAAAAAGTATAGCTACAAACGGCAGTTTTGGGACTGTAAAATGTCAAAATTTTCAAGCTCACTCGCATTTAATCGCTATGCCATTCTCCTGATGTTGGTACCAGTAATTGCCAGCAGTTGCGCCCGGTGCGCCCCCCCCCCCCCCCCGCCTAATTTCCAAAGTGAAAAATACAGCTACATAAAACGGCAGTTTTTGGACTAAAATGTCAAAATTTTCAAGCTCACTCGCTGCGCTCGCTCGCATATAATCGTTATGTCATTCTCCTAATGTTGCTGCCAGTAATTGCCAGCAGTTGCACCCGGTGCGGCCCCCCCCCCCCTTAATTTTCAAAGCGCAAAAATATAGCTACAACCGGCAGTTTGGGGACTGTAAAATGTCAAAATTTTCAAGCTCGCTTGCTTCGCTCGCTCGCATATATAATCGTTATGTCGATGTCCTGATGTTGCTGCCAGTAATTGCCAGCAGTTGCGTCCGGTGGGCCCCCCCCCCCCCCAATTTCCAAAGCGAAAAATATAGCTACACAAACGGCAGTTTGGGGACAGTAAAATGTCAAAATTTTTATGCTCGCTCGCTTCGCTCGCTCGCATTAATCGTGATGCCATTCTCCTGATGTTGCTGCCAGTAATTGCCAGCATGCACGCACAAGCATGCAAACACACCCTCAAAATTTCTTTTCCACGAGGTGCCCCCCCCCCCCCATGTCTTGACCAATCCGCCACGGTACGCCACTGGCTGCACCCGTCCGGTTATGGGCTTGTAATCGTGGTGATGGTGACTATCGCCGATCATCCCCCCCCCCCCCCCCACTCCTCAGCGCGGATTTACGCCGTTTGCCTCATTGCGTTTTCGGAATGAAGAATACTTCGGAATAACGAATATTAAGTCATTTTTGGTGTAATGAATCGTCGGAATAAATATCCTTTGGAATAGCGAACTGTAACCCAGTTATCAGTTACGAAATTATCAGGTCGACTCTCTATTCAATATTCGGCGTCATTTCGGTTACATTAACTTATGGATTTATATATCGTGCAACCCACTACTTGCGAAAGAATACCAGGAGAATACAACGATAGAAATAAAATTCCAAGAAGAATATGAAATATATAGATTGTCATCACGAGACATTTTCGCTAAAAACATTATTTTTTCAATGAGTTGTAAGAATTAGCTTTTTGCAACGACTGCCACGTATCAACATGATTTGTCTTAAACAACAACAACAACAACAATAATAATAATAATAATAATGATAATAATAATAATAATAATAATAATAATAATAATAATAATAATAATAATACAGTGCTTATGTAGCGCATATCACTACCGTAGTGTCTCTATGCGCTTCAACGGAGAGGGATGAAAATGGGGGAAAAAAAAGAAATCTACTGCACAATGTATATACCGTAGATGCAAAAACAAAAACTCATTCATGGTACGTTTTAAACAGAAGTGTCCTGAGAACAGTTTTAGACTTTAACACTGTGGAAGCTTCATTGATATAATACTGTATAATTACGAATTTGAAAATTGTATAATCACTTAAATGTCTTACCCATGTTAGCAGTGGCAAATCTCTTTGGCACTTAGTAATTTCAAGGATCATTTTGATTCAACACTTCTGATGTCTCTTTTCCCCCGTACCTTGTAATGAAGCTTTACACCCAGGACTGACGATACTGAACAAGAGGTGAGAGTAATGAAAGTGAGCGAAGAGTTGAGGTGGAATTAGGGGAGAAGGGGTCCTCGGTGGGTGGTTGGGAGCCTCTGTGTTTTTCATTGCCAAATCGTTCAGTCAGGTGCAATATTCTGATATAACATGCCTGTTTCATAAACGTTGACTTCTGGACGAATATATCTATCATTTGTAAATGAGGTGCAATCTATCTGATTCAGGTCGACCTTTATTAGACGCAAGAGTTATTCATTGCATCATTTCAGTAATCAATCCACACTCCATCAATGATAAGAATGATGCATATAATTTCGGATACAACGAAGTAAAATTCAGGGTCCAAAATCATCATCTAGATAATGATATATTTCTTTGTTCGAATATAACGAAATTTATTCGATATAACGAAAGGAAAACTTTCGGCCCCGAGGACTTCATAATAAAGGGAGTCACCTGTAATGATAATGATAAGTAATAATGTTCATGTTAAAGTTCATAGCAATGATACTACTACTAATGATAATGATAACAACAACAACAATAATAATAATGATATTATAGTAATAACAATAATAATCATAATAACAAGAACACAATGTCTGGTTCTCTTATTCATAATCTATTTAAAGCATCAGAAATGGGTGAAGTTATGCGAACTGTCAGTCTCAAGGGCAGCGCTTAAGAACCGAATGCCCGAAAGTGCTCTGTGTCGGATCGCCAATTATTATCAAAATATAATTTGAATGCGAAGATTGCTTGACACGCAATAGCAAGCATGAACAAAGTCTGTCTCATTTCAAAGGTAACATCATGTACCTATAGGCCTAAAGCCACGAGGGATGTGGATCTAACAGAATTAATGCTTATTGTATAATGTGCCAATATGTCGATTGAACGCATCATACCCCAAGATTATTTTAGAGTCACAGAAAAGATGACATAATACAGACTAACTACATCCTTTAAAATGAATATGAATTCATGCAATAGGAGTTTCAGATCATTAAGCGCTTGATCATTTATACAGCACCACCCAATGGCAAACATATAGAAAGACCTCGTGAGCGTCCCAAAAGGCGGTATTATAGTCAACGTGTTCTCAGTCATGGAAGGGTGTGTCCGCGCTGCTGTTATTGCCGTTGCTGTTATTCCTTTTTGTTACTTGAAGGTTATTTTATTTCATTTCTTTTTCTAACTTGGTGAGGTCATATGGTTGCGCATGCGTTTACCACGTATTGTAGTCATGTGATTACGGATGGGCGCCGTGGCAAAGACAAGATAATTTCCTCGCCTCTTTCTGAGTCATTGGGGAATTACCTCGTTTTCGTGGTGGCACTCAAAGCTTCCATTATTATGTCAAACATCGTTATGCTTGATGACATGACTATTGGAGAGGTTGACAATCCCCCGCCACCCTGTCTTAACAACTGTTATTTAATCTGTCCGGATAGTTAAAACTTAATACTTATCCAATATAACAAATAGCAAATATCATTTGTTTGTTTGATGGTCTGTTTGGTTGTTGGTTTATTTTACTTTTTATGATCAAATGCTTGAAAGTACTTTCATGGAAGTTGGCGAATATTTAAAAAACAAGTCCAAGTTTTTTTTTTCAGATTTTCAACTCGTATCGACTTTGACGCAGCTGAGACACAGGGCCACACTCACGGCAACATTTAAACCCTTCGCATTAATTAGCTTTGTAATCCTCTTCCCATCATGTTTCGTGTATTAATTCTGTCTGTGCCTAAGAGTTTAATGTGCACTGCACATCATTTCACACATATAATATGCCTATAGACAGGATATTAAAGTGGCATGCAGAGTGTTAAAGTGCCATTTGCCATATTAGGATCTCGGGCATGTTATTCACTGCTGCCATATGAGAGTCATAATGGTTTGAATCCCTCCCCCATTCCGTCAGTCAACTGTCAGCGTCATTTATAGGAGTTAGGGGAGTTCTCCAGACTTTTTTTTAAAAAGACTTTTGCATTTTAATATTCGTATATATAATTGGGGAGAGACAGCGAGGGAGAGTGAGGTAGGAAAGTAATGGTTATTGTCAATTCGTAGTAGTGTAGCCCTATATGCATAATATTATTTTGATATGTGTTCCTGCTTAACCCTATAAAGCCCAAGGGGGGGAGGGGGGCACATCGTGTCCCCCTACCAGATTTTCATTTGCCACTTCTTCGTCCTTAATCCATTTCAACCAAATTTGGTGACTATTCCTAAAATCTTATTGCAAACATTTTAATATATAATTTGCCTGTATTTAATATTGCTGGTTGCCATGGCAACCATAAACTGACAACCATGTCAGTTAGATTTCGCATCTTTTTTTGTTTGTTTTGTTTCACTTTCACTTAACAATATTGCAGTGTATGGAATGGGTGTTTCTTGGCTGAAATTTGTTGAAGAAGCAAAATGTGAAGTGCTTATGGTCCTGGAATGTTTTCTTATTATATCCTTTGTTTTTATGTGACAAAAGCATAAAACAATAGATATGTAAGAGGTAATTGGAAACAACAGTATTTCAATAAGATTGCCCTTCTATTTTGTGTAATTTTGATTCTTTCACCCAGCCCAGGCTATGATATCATCAATCTGCAAACTCAAAATTCCAATATTATGCAAATATGAAATGAGATAACTATCAGGTACCTATCACAACCATTTTATCATAGGTCTCATAATGTATTTCTTTATGTTGTTATGAATAGCGCCCCCATGTGGCGACCTTGAGAAATTTCAACAATAGCAAATAATGAGATTCCATTTGCGTATCATTTGTGGCCAATATGAAAATGTTTGGTCTTTAATACGACACATATACTGGAAAAAGAAAAATCATACAGAAAAATCATGTTTTTAGCATATTTCCTATGTTGTTCTTTATATTTTGGTAAATAGCGCCCTTCATGGGGAACCTTGAGAAAATGTGAATATACGGCCATGTAGAGTATGAGTTGCTCTACCCATGTGCCAAATACATATAACTATGATACATCACACAATAAAAAAGTTAAAAAGGGGGCACATTGTACCCGTCCCCTCTACCTTGGGCCTGGGGAGGGTCAAAATAGCTTGGGCTTCATATGGTTGATATCTATATATGTACATTAATAATCGTAGTTTTGTTTACGTCATACTTTCATCCTTCGCTACTCGTTCGTTTTACATGTCTTGTATACTTATCTGTGAAATAAACCAGTTTTTAACAACGTCTCACTTGTCTTTCATTCCGTTGCTTCGGTTGTGCTTAAAGCATCTTTTTTCGAGTGTTCGAGCTCTATTAGAAAAAAAAAAACAACAACACACTTTTACATCATGATGGATATGCCACATGAGCAAACGTCATTTCTGGTCAACAGACTAGCTGCAGCATTTTGTGTTTTTACTACTCTTTTCTTCTTGACAAAATAACCATCAGATTCAGAAAGTATACCAACTTCTCAGAGTTTCTTTTTTTTAATATCTGATTCCTTTCTGAACGACGGACTTTGGAGAGTGTGCATTCAAAGCACACAAAGGGTAAAAAAAGTAATAATTTGTAATGTCATATAAGCAAATGTCTTCTGGAAATGAAATTTGTTCGCAAAGCGTGTTGACCGTCACTTTTAAAGCGCCAAGTTCCTCATGAGATAAAGCACAATAGAACCTCTCCAGTGATACTTCACTTTTTTACATAATAATTAGTCAGGAATATTCCTGAAGTTCGAATCAACAACACAACGTGAAATTTGTACTTTTGATCTTGAGATCAAAAGTACAGTAAAGTGGAGGGGGGAAATATTATTTTCCCCCTCCAGAAATTTTTAGCTGTCAACGCTGCAGCCTTCACCAGCGAACAACCCGTCTTCGCCTTGATCATGTGACAGTCAATATGTAAGTCGGTCATAGACTTTCGGAAGTTTGTCCCCCCCCCCCCCCCCCCCCCCCCCCGTCTTTATTGAGAGAAGGTTGTAGACTCTGTAGCGTTGAGATTTCGGGAGGTGAAATCTCAGCAGGTAAATATTTTGTATTGAGACCAAAACGTTAACATCAATTTCAGTTGAATTTCCAATACAGATGAGCTTCCACATGTACACGTACTCTAATAATACATGTTTGCGAATGATTGCTATTCCTTCCAATTTTCCTGCTGGAAAGAACACATTGTCTCGTGTATTGTATTGACCGATTCGGGTTCGTTGAGGGCAGCAGACATTTTACGGCACAGGGCGCAGCCATGGTGTGTATCAGCCGACCCCCCCCCCCCCCCTGCTCTCCCCCACCCCCGGGCAACATGTTTATCACGCACTTGTAACAAAGGTTCGCGCACTAGCAAGCATTCGCGCGCTCAGTACGAGACGCCCATTGGCTAAAGCAGTTTTTCATTCTGCGCGCGTGCTAATGTAGGGAGAGGGATGGGGGAGTGTGGAGGGGGGGGGGTCGGATGATACACCCAGTATGGCTGCGCGCATGCCAAAAATACACATAGCGCGTCACAGAATCGGTCAATAGTAATTTGAGTTTGCATAACTAAAGAATTTTAGGTATTCATAAATATTATATGAGCTCCCTCGTAGAGACCTAATTAGCTCCTTTGTGGAGACAATATGAGCTCCCCCATGGAGACTTAATGAGCTCCTTTGTGAAGACAATGAGCTCCCTCGTGGAGACGATATGAGCTCCCTCGTGGAGACTTGGTACATACATATGTATTTAATAATCTTGTTTATATTCTTCTAAGATTTATAATGTCTGTTTTATGTTAAGTGCTGTCTGGGGCAAATTATTTGTATAGGACCCCATTTTTCTCTCTTCTTTCTTTCTATAAAACAACAACAACAACATTGGCTCTTAATGTGTTTACATAGTCGACCGATGTGGAAATGCTCGAAATTAACAGTGCGAAGATGATTTCACACTGATGGTCCTATGTGGTTTTTCACAGGGTATCCACATGGTAATTTTCTGTTTCACACTGTAAATGATAATTTAAAGTGTGTTCACAATGTTAAAACTCTCAAAGTTAACAATGTGATGGGATTTCACAGTGTGTTCAAAATCTGTTCACATTGTGTTTTACATTGTGCTTCAGACTAGGGGCCACTGTGTATACTTTCCAATATCACAGTTAGCAGTTTTGATTGCATATACTGCTCAATTTAAAAAGAATGGATTTTAAACGTTTTACGATGTAACTATAATGCATTATGCATTCTTCTTTCTCAAATTGAAATTACTAAAGAATCAGTATAGGGTAAAACAAGAATCGACAGATCTCTATTTCTATTCACTTACCATCAAGAAAAAAGCGGACGGCGAAAGGAAATTGACGATTTATGTTGAACAAAACAGCCTCCCTTACTTTTAAATTCTCGATCCATTTATATGGGTAACTGATTTATTTCCTGAGACACAATTATGTTACCCATTTCCTCAAAGAAAAAGAACATCTCACTAAAACGTTTTGCGAAGTACATTATTGGATCTAAATTAATGGGCTGTGTCACTTCTCAGCGTTTGAGACATTATCCAATGTCCAAAATTACCTTTAGACAATACTTGACATGTACAAGTTAAATCTCTTCATCGTTTAGGATAGAATGAATAGAAATGCAAACTGCAGCTTGGAAAGAAATAAAAACAAACCTGGAAAACTTTGTTATGTAATGTCCATAAGCTTCAAGCATTATACACCAAACTACTAAACAAAACGTCATTGCTGTTCACAGTGTGTCTTTTGAGCACGATACCATTTGCTGGTGTAGGAGGTTCGTTGATATTGATAAAGCTGTTGCGTCTGAAAGTTATTTATAAGCTTATACAATTAACAATACAATGTACAGGTACGTAGTAAAAAAAACCTGATGATTAATAGTTTGTGCATGTGTGTGTGTGTGTGTGTGTGTGTGTGTTGCGGCCTACTACTCGTCAAGGGAGATGAATTAGAAGTGCATAATCGGTGATCTTTTTTTTTTCTATAGTCTGCTTCTTCAAGCTTTATAACATTACAATGTACTTTTGTCGTTTTTTGTCGAATCTTGATCAGACCAGAGAGCTTTTGAAAGTGCATAGATCTTTGTTATGTCATGAGAACCTTTTCACTTCCGACCAGGAAAGGTGTCCATTAATGAGGTTTGAATAGGTAACCGTCTTTTCAGTATCGACATGATAGAAACGAACATGTTTAGGCTTTAAAGCCACTGTTTATACAATTAGGAGCAGTGATTAAAAAAAAAACGAATTATCAGACTTGATTCAGATATATAGTTCAGTTGTATCACGATCGAGTATACGCTATATGAAAAAAAGCCACAAATATGAGGAGATATCACTTTTTTCTCTCTCTCAATAAACCACAGCTGTATGACGGTTGACATACATCTATTAGAATCGATTTTGATACATATTGTTCATATTTTGTATTTTTAACAACACTTTATGAATACTGATTAACATTTTGACATTGGTTGTTTCTATCCCTAATTTACATCCAGAACTATTTTGAAGTCGTTAAAGTGCTTTTTTTTTTATCTGCAATTAAAGAGTTTGTTCGCAAAAACCGATAAGTCCATATTTGCCAAATGGAGATATTTGCGATTAAAGGTCAAGAAAAATAAAGAGAATGATAATAATTTTTTTGTGCTTCTTTTGACCATAACTTCAAAAATGTACCTTTATAACTATGTAGTGACCAATATATCATTTAAAGGGTATTATTTTGTACTTTATGACAGAGACCGTACTTGAAAATCTTCAAATATGGACTTATCGGTTTTTGCAAACAAACTCTTCAATTATACACTACCATCAAAGTATGCATTAGCTCCAACTTCCTCACTTGAATTCTCCGTCAGGGAGCTATACTTAAGCCCCTTTTACACTTTCACGGATTGCTACACGGATGACCACGGATCGTCATCCGTGGTGTTCCGGCATGCAAATTGTCGATCTTCCTCTCAATGCCGGTGTGAATACGATCCCAACTGGGTGTCTACACGGACAAGTACGGAGGCTACACGGACAAGTACGGTGCCGAATACACGGACAGACAAGGAATGAACGCGGACCACAGCGGTAACGATACGGACCTAACACGGATATCAGGGAAGAACACGGATGCAACTGGGTACCTTCACGGTCCTTACACGGACATCCCCAAAAGGTTGACAGATAACATTTGCTTTTGCTTTTAATACTTTATCATTCTCGGGCGACATGCCTCCAGAGCTAGGAATAACAAGCACACCAGGAAATCTGCAGCAGCATAAATATTTTCTCTGCTTATCGACACCATAAACGCTAATCTCTTTGTTGCAAAATCTCATTTTTCTGGAAAATCACTACATAAACAAAACAAAACGAAACAGATCAAGAAACACACACACACACACACACAAAACAAAAACAGCAAGGAGGTGTGTGTGGCAAGCTTCTCAGGCGACCACTATACGAACAGTATGAGGAGTTGATGGCTGTACTGATGGGGGAAAATGTGAGCAAATTGTAGTGAGCAGATTGTAAATACATGTACACGAATATTCATCCCGGAAGGAGCCGATGCTAATACGGACGTCCTGATGTCTTCACGGATTGTCCCGGAACGAGTTATACGCGCGGAGGCAACACGGAGTAGCAGGTGCCTATACAAGAAAGGAATACGGAGGGAACACGGAGTAGACGGTGCCAACGAGGAAGAGTTAGTATTGATTTTCATCGGTGATGTCCGGGATGAAAAATTAAGCAAGCATGATTTTTCCCGCGGACATGCCGGATGATCAAGAATAATGCCGGATGACTTCACAGAGTCAACACGGTCATGCCAGAAACAGTACGAATGATCCCGGATCGACGATCCGTGGTCATCCGTGATGGGATCCGTGAAAGTGTAAAAGAGGCTTACTCAAGCGCATTCCGTTCACTTCCAAGAATGCAATTTCCTAAAGAGGATTCCAGGCATGTGCAGGTTCAAGTACAAAAAAAATACAAAAGACGAAATTTTGTAAAACAATATCAGCGTCCAACCAATAATTTGTAACCACTAGAGCCACGAGAAGCCGTACTCCTGTATACGTATAAAATTATTGATTGATATTCCAATGTGCGAAATCCTGAAGGCCCAGAAAGTTGGTTACAACTATACTATCAAGAGTTATCGGACGCCCATGCTGGATTACAATAGTAATTACACTGTATCTTATTTTAAAGGGATGGTATAAAGTATATTGGTGGAGATGAAGATTGGGCTTGCAAGTTTTTGCAAGATACCAAGGAACCACTTGTGAAATAGTAGTACACACCATACCATTCCATGAAGAATTTAAAGATTATTTGGAGAAAATTGGTTTTGGAATAGCTGAGACATCCAAAAATAAAAGTAAAACAAAGCGATTGTAATAAAAGGTGTGCCCCATCTTTTGTTAGGATTGTACTGTTTTGGATATGTCAGCCATTTCAAAACCAATTTTCATCAAATAAACGTTGAATTCCTTTTGGAGTTACATGCTATTTTATATTTGACAAGAGGAATTTTCATTATCTCTGCCAAAAATGTTAGAAACCTGAAGTTAGGTCTCAGCCAAAACTATACGATACAGTGTACCTTTATTTACATAAAATATGGATATTTTGTCTTGGTCGAAGACTAGCCGTCAAAAGATAATGTAGAAAAAAATACGATAAGCTTCATGAAATGAAGCTACAACACTTTTTTTTCCTATAAATGGTCGAATATCCCTTTAACGAAGGAGTTCATATTTCATTTCCGACACACACAAAAGCAGAAGTGATATGCTCTACCACTAATTAGCTTTTCGCATTAATGATGATGCAGAGTAGACAATCGCGTTGCAAGCGAAAAAGAAAGAAAGAAAAAAAAACCCTCCTTCCGGGACAATTTGTGTAATAGACCAGAACGAAAGTGCAACGCTAGAGTCATGCCGCCTATTATAGTAACACTGGTATTAATTGCCCGAGAGATTATTTGGAATAAGATATCACTGATAGACGGTCATCACAGCTAACAAGATGAGAACGAGAGAAAAGTGTACCTGTCAAACTGCTTTGATTAGGCATTTTCCCCCAATCATTACAACTAATTCAGAGGGAAATTTGATTAAAACCATTAAAATGTTATCAATTACAACAATTTTGACTGTATTATTAATAAATCACTATATCAATCCGTAGTTGATGGAGAGTTTACTACATGTACGTATAGTAATCCCCAATGTCACGATAGTAAAGAAACTATACAGTAAATTCCGTTTCCTTTTTTTCTGAGAAAACTAAATAGCCTCTCGAGTTGATGCAGACATTTTAATGATGGGCTTGTTGTAATTTCCGCTAGATTCTGTGGGATTGAATCAAAATTAAGTAATTTTTCATTTATCCTGGAAATATAACACTCTCTTTCATATGTTCTTCACATTTTTGCAGGCCTATATACCGATCAACTGTAAACTGACGAACTACACACTGGACATCAAAAGCAGTCTTTCGGTCCAGCGATAGTGCGCTGAATATTGACAAATTACTGTAATAACTTTTGAACAAATTGTCCAAGACAAATGTATTCCTCGAACTTTTTCTCACACGCAATCTACTGATATTGCTGCAATCTCTTAATCCACATAGCTATTAGTGCTAAACTTGTCCTTTAAACTTAAATCTCAGAACTCTCAGGGAAGACACTTAATTCACTCAAGTAGTTGAGATTTGCAAAGGAGCGTGTTGATTTATTCCACTGCACATCACATTGTACCACAAAGTGGCGCTGTTGATACATTGTTAATGTGATGTGCGCACTGCACATCTATCAAACTCTAAATACATTATTAATTGTATCTCATTCTTTGAAAGGTAATATCATACAGTCATAACATACAATGTGTAGACTGATCACTTGGAATAAACACTAAAAACAAACTGACATTGTTTTCCATAATGTATAGTGCATCATGCATGTATACAGGAACCAACTGCGGTTGTAAATAATGGAAGCCCATAATACATGTACATGTAGGCCTACAATGTAGGCCTACATTGTATCTTGTATAAGGTACGATGGCAGACAATCCATTCATGCATGCACTGGCCATGGCTTCTGACACTTTTTGATCAGTGCACGTCTTTAACAATTATTGGTTTTGCCAGCACCGTGGAGAGTGCACTTTTTAATTGTCCTACAAGTAAACCTATTCATAGATAGGCTGCCATATCCTGTTTTGTTTTATCAGCTATTAATAAGAAATTGTGCAAAATCTCCTTAACACAACTGTTCACTTAGTATTCTCGTGGTATGGGTGACTTTCCCAAAGAAGACATACCACCTCAATATACATTATCACATGGCTGCCATAACAAATATTGGTACAGGTGACTTTCCTCAAATAAGACTTACTAACTTACTTTCCATTATCACATGGCTCTCATAACAAATATGGGTGACTCTCCCAAATAAGACTTATCAACTTTTTTCAATTCAATTCAATCTGGTTTATTCACAATACTGCCATGGCAGCCAAGTGGCTGAATTGCGGAGTGGTACAGTAGCTGCTGTAAATACAATAAAATATAAAAGTACAAAATGCCAAAACTCCTATTTCCTTATTCCTTATTCCATTTCCTAATTCTTCTTCCTCCAGTATCACTTTCTGCACATGGTTACAGCAAGTGGGTAAAACAAACAAACATGTCAATGTGGAGTTTTCCACGCTTGCGTCCACATAATATCATTATTGCTGTGAAAGGGAAATGATAACAAAAACGCACATTGACCTTCCTTTCTAAATATTTTTCCACCATATTGCTGTTTTCGTTTTTGTTTTTTGTTTCAATGGGGTTATGTGTGAACCGCATGAGATTCATGCATCCTAGCAGGGTATATCCCTATTGGTTCCTGACCAGATTTGGGGGTCTTACAATCATTTCTGTTGCAAGGAGGCTCTGCTAGCACAAAAGCGAGCATTTGAACCCCCCATTTTTACAATTGTTCTGCATTAAGTAACCTTTCTTCCACAATTTGATAAAGCTTCGTAAAATTGACATGGGTTTTGAATGTACAGTAAATGAATGAATAAATAAGTAATGCGCGTATAACCTTTTTGACATAGAACTTGAAAAGTTTTATGAAAAGTCACGACTCGCCTGAAGAAGTCACGACATTCATGAACCCCACCTAATCAGGGCGCCCACGATAAATTTATAACCACGTTTTGGAGGCCCTAGGAGGATTTCTGTCATATAGGGGTGCTGTCAGCACAAAAACTATCATAAGTTATGAACACCCTATTTTTATTGTTTTTTTTCTGGAATTAGTAAGCCTTTTCCTACAATTTGGTCAAGTTTCTGGTTTTGAATGTACAGCATGAGATCTATGAACTCGCCCTGTCAGGGCATCCCTGCATAGGTTCCTGACCAGGTTTGGGGGACTTACTCTGCTATTATGTCGCATGGGGTGCTGCTAGCACAAAAACGAGCACATAAACCCACTTTTATCTTTTATCATGCGAAAAAGTGGGAATATGTTTAATTTTCTTTACATTTTCTTTACATCGCTAACACATGTGACATCACAAGCTGTATTAGTGTTCTCATCCAACAATGACTGCGCGAGACTTCAAAAATTCATAGCTTTTAAATTAAACGGATCCCAAATTGTCCGATTTTCCTCAATCTGTTACTCACGTCATGGTTTATTGATATTGCTGCTCTCTCTAAATTCACATGTAGACCTATATATCATGAAGGTGAAATTATCCCTTTAATGCACTCAGATACAGCTCGCGTTGCGTTTCAATGGGTCTGAAGTTTTGTGCTTCACCGAATTGTCACCTTCAGTAAAGATGCATAATAGGCCTAATTATCCCTGAAGAAGTCACGACTCGCGCACTTAAAAGATCACATCTGTTTTCTTCTGACAACCTATAACAGACGCGAGGTGAATGATGCCGACGAGTTAAAGGGTGTGTACAGTTCTGGTTGAGGTGAGGATTTAGCTTTTAAAGTTTTGTGAGATATTCAGAAACCACTCTATGAGATGTCAATCTTCGGAAGGGAGCAGTCATGCCTCCCAAATCCTTATAATCCAGAGCAACTTTTCCTTTAGACTCTGAAGGGAGAAATTATATTTCCCTAACCCTGCTAACTTCGAGTAATGCCTTTCTGAGACTTCTTCTCGGGACTCCAGAGGAGCAGAAATGTTCCAAGCATCTTAAAAGTTGCATAACTTCTCTACAAATTTTCAAAGGGATCAGTCTCGCAACGTGAAACTTCAATATGGTACCTTCCTGAGACTTTGTACCATTAACTTCCTATAGCTCCTGTTTTCATCTTATGTACACTTGAGATGCTTGTCTGATTTTCCTGACCCCGGGAGCGGATTATGTCGCATCAGCAGTTACAATTGATGCTTTTGGACTTCGACAAAAGACGTTTATTTACATCGTGTCGTGCCCATGTTCCTGTTGCCTATTCAAAGTCGACACCGAGTACCCGAACAATTTGATGGAGATTGGACGTCCCGACGAACACTCTAGACCCCTTTTTGGAGCCAAGCCTGGAGCGCCATTTAACATTGAGGATCCAAACTATGGAGACGCCTCCTCCTCCCATTTCGCTGAAATTATCTAATTTGATGACTTGTGCATCCTCCGAATTATAAAAACGGACAATGGACTCTGCGCAAGGTACCGTGAGTAGCACAAATGAAGTTTAGGATTTTATAATTCACCTCCATATTAAGCATCTATAATTTGCATGAGTAATTAAGGAAATAATTAAGATACATCAAAATGATGGTTTCAACCTATCAGATCTGCAAGACCCTAATATAATGTGGCATCCATGTAAATCAAATGTCAGTTGTCTTCATTTAGTGTAAGGAGTTATAACGCATGCTGGAGTGATTGTGACGGATGTGGTGGTGGTTTATGTGAGAGAATAAATAATGATGACCAGTCAACTAGTGTAAACATATAACTTTACACATTTTCATAATTAAGGCAATAACAGACCAACCAAAACCCAAACCAAATCTATAGCCTAAACCTATAGAGGAGGTAAGGGTTACACATATTTTATGAGAAGTTTCTCATTATCTCACTAAGGAATGTTCAAAACATGAATCCCCACCTCAACCAGTACTGTACAGTCCCTTGAAGGCCAGCGAACGGTAACAAGCAAGTACATGGTGCAACAGGAAAGTGACCCTTTTAGCCCTGCTTTAAGATAATGACGACTTATTTTCAAGTTCTATGTCAAAAAGGTTTCTACGCGCATTTTTCATTCATTCATTCATTTATTGAGTGATGAATTGATTAATTCACGGAATTATTCATTCATTCATACATTAATCAATTATCTATCAATTCATTCTTTCTTTCATTTATTTGTTCTTTCATTCATTCATTCATTTCTCTATACATTTATTTTCATTCGTTTCTCTTTACATTTATTTTCATTCATTTACCTACTTACTCATTTATTTATTAGAAATGTATCTATACTTTTCCAAATAGATGCCCATCCGATTTCAAATCAGTAAGAGATCCCCCCATTGTCATCCACCTCACTCAGTGACCATTAGTTACTAAATAGTTGATCAAGTTCCAATGATTTCCCAGCTCAAGATTAAATTCTTTCAAAATTAATCTGAAGAAAAATTGTGATTATCTACAACAACAAAAAATATCGGAGTCTCATTTCCAAAGTTAACATCTTATATATTAACATAATGAAATCGTAAAATTGTGCTGATCCTCTAATGGTTGCGAGAGAGCCGGAACATCAAACTCCAGTCATCCAGTCTATCAATTATGTGATTTGTTGCACCACGTGAGGGGGAAATGCACCCTACAGGCTTTGCTTTTTAGCATTCCTCCCCATTCCCAGCATACTATCACAATCTTTGCAAGATTTTACATCTCTCTTTTTTTATACGATGTGATTTAATCCATTCAGCTTCTGTAAAAAATGCTTCTGCGGGAAATGGACAAAATGAATGAATGAATGATTGAATGAACGAATGAAAGAATGAATGAATGAAAGAATGAATGAATGAATGATTGAATGAATGAATGAAAGATTGAATGAATGAATGAATGAAAGAATGAATCATCTAACACAGAAGTAGACTGTACTAGTATACGTGAACTGTTTAAAAACGATGGCAAAAACAATGATATACAAAGAAAATATCAGATTTGATTTGATTTGATTTGATTTGATTTGATTTATTTCCGCAAATTCATGCAAAAAAGAGTACAGTAAAAGTATGACAAGCCGTATACAAACATATGATCAAAAGAAGAATATATGCTTAAAACATAGAAATGCATCAAAATATGGAAAGAGGGAAGAAAACAAGAAAAGAAATAAGCAATGAATATGTACGGTAGGATAGCCCATTCAGCTCACTTTACGAAGACATGGCTGTTCTTCCATAGGGTCCTAACATGAAATTGATATTGATATCGGGATGAAAAGATTGAGACTGTAAAAATATGTATATCCTTGACCATAGAGAAAAAAAAAGCATATTGACTGAGCTACAAAGAATATAAACTTATACCATGGAGGGATTATAAAAAAAGCTGGAACAAATGATATTAACCTACTAGAAAATGAGGCAGGACTACAAACAACTTTTTAATTTGGAGGGAGATTGTTACATTGTACAGCACCCCTGTGATAAAAAGTTCTTAAAATTACAATATTCTATCCTAGGTTTTGGATTCTGATGGACCAACAGAAAACAGAGTGGGTTGAAAGGTAAACGTCCTTCTTTTTTGACAAATGATCAAAGATGCATGATTTATTATACAATCATTAATATCCCGATGTGCTTGTACGAGATTGAGGTCTGGCAAGCGGGAGGGACAATCATTGCGAGCGCACTTCAGGGCGTGCGGCCTTATAAAACCTAGGCAGGTGAGATATCACGCATGATATTACACACCTGATATTATGCTACCGACATAAAGGGAACTCTCGTCACGGAATAGAGTTACTCTGTAGTAAGGTATCCTCACATCAGCTTCTCGATTAGCAGTGTCTGGGAGTATCCGTGTTTGTTGCTGACGATCAATCGAGCCTTGGTGGATACAACCCTCACGAACTATGGATAGGTTTGAAACCATTTTTCATTCCTGTGGCTTATGTTTATCGAGAAAAGCAGTATTTCTTCTTACTCTCTCCGGATTGGTTTCTGTTCTCGCTTTTCAGAGTAGCTCCCAGTCTTCATCCGGTGAGTACATTTTTTTTTTTTTAAATCTTATCAATTTATCGCATTTGCGTTTTCTCTCCTTGGATTACCTTTGCAACTGCCTGTCTTTGACAGCAGGGAGTGTGACATTTTATGTAAAGTAATGTGTACTTTATGCAAATAAAGCGAATCTTTAGTCTTTGAGAAAATATTGTCAAGACCTGCATTTATAAATTAATCGCAACGAGACTGTTATGATCTTTTTTTAATATATATGAGAAGAACGATAAGGATCTTTTTTCTAACTTTTTACGTTAGCTATGATATAGGTTTTCCTGGTCAATTTCATACTTTTGTCATTCAAATTCCTATTCCGAGCATTCAATTTCACGTATTCCACGCTTACAGCTTTGAATCAACAATCAAATTTAAAATCTGGTCATTCGAATTCACTATCGGAGCATTCAAATTTAAAGGGGAAGGCTAGTACCTGATCAGTGGGAATCAGTGCGAATGCTGGGGGATGATTGTTCCAATCCTTGTGGGATTCATTTAAGAGTACATTATATATCTACTGTTGTGTGAAAATCATTTGCTTCAGAACGGTCTCATATTCAAGTAATGTGCAGATTAATGCCCCGTCATTCTGAAGCAAATAGTTTTCACACAACAATAGATATGATAATGTACTCTTGAATGAATCCCATAAGGATTGGAATAATCATCTCCCAGCATTTCCACTGATTCCCACTGATCACTTACTAGCCTTCCCCTTTAAGAAAGGAGCACATATTTCAGCAAGGAGCGTTCAAGTTCATGTCAAGCTGTTGACGGAATCTCGTCGGTCTTTCAAATTCGTGAATAGGCAACCATGTTCCAAATAGCTGCATTCAATCTTAAAGAAGGTCGGAATTTACTCAGTTTAGGGCCGTTCATGCGTGTCTCTTTCATCTATCTTTTAATATATCGGGATTTATGATGAATACTATTTGTTTTGCAGTAGAAGTCCACCTGTTCATTGACAAAGATGAACTCGGGCTTCACGAAAAGGAATATACATGTACAGGCACATGTCCCTCTGATAGGACGTAAAATGGAGGTCCCGTGTGTGACAGAGTCACAACTCATGCACGCAAAAGATCCCACTTCATTTATTTGAGTGTTTAACCCAGTAAAGTGGTCCGACATTATATCCAACTGGACCCCACAGAAGACCGGCTATTGGAAAAAGAAAGAAAGAAAGAAACAAGCATTTTTAGATGAAAAACAAAGACAGAGAACAGAGAACAAAGAACAATGTAGAACCTTTGAACAATAACAATTACGCCATACATGCTATATGCAAGCATTCATTGGTATCACAGTGGACGATAAACTTTCATAGAGACCGCACGTTATTAACATTAGTACCATAATTTCACGTAATATTGGTATCATAAATAGACTCAAGTCTTATATTCCAATGTCCTCTTTGTTGAACATGTATTTTTCTCTAATTTTACCGTATCTTAATTACGGACTCCTAGCATATGGTAAAGTGCCCATCAAACTTTACTAGATAAATTACTGTTACTGCAAAAAAAAAAAAAAAAGCACTTCGTATTATTTGCGGCGTCCCTCCACGTTCCCATTCAGAGCCATTGTTTACTAAATAATAAAAGATTTTGAAAATTAAAGATTTATATTTTTCTCAGCTTGGTCAGTTTATGTTTAATTACAATGGAAATGCACGAATATTTAGAGGTTTGAATCAAAAGCGCGGCCGAGCCCGGCAGTATAAACGGACAAAATTGCGGGGCCCGGCCTCGTAATTGAGGCTGGGCTCGGCCCAGCCCCGCACTGTAAACGGGGTCTAGTTCAGCGTGTAGGCATTCTCTTTTTTTCTTTTCCTTTCTCTCTCCCTCCATTCTTTCCGTCTTTTTTGTCAAGTCGTGTCATGTCTTTTGTATTTCCTGTCTTGTTCTGTTCTGTCGTAAATCACATCTGTGATAAGTATTTGTAAATAAGTAATTCATAAGTTTGTTCATTTTTTGAGTGGTTCACAATATACAAGCTTGCTTTTTAGTGGACCTCTCAGTTCTTTTTTTCTCAACTGAAGCACAACTTTGTACTTTTTTTTGCCAGAATGCATTCTTTTGTTTATCTGTATCATTTATCCTTTGCAAAGTCGAATGTTTATGTTTATGATTCCAAATTTATTATGCTTTATGTTGTGTTGGAAAAAGAAGAATGAAAAATAAATGAATTGAATTGAATTGAATTGAATTGGTAGTGTATGCCATTTTTCTTTTCTTAAAAAATCTACTCCCTTTTCGCGTTAAATCTATAGCATGAAGTAGGAACTTGATCGCCTGAAACGAAATGGAACGCCCATAAATGAAATTGATTCTGAATTTGAATGCCAAAATATTTCCGCGTTCGTGCGCTGTGTGAATTTGAATGCACATTAAACGAATTTGAATGACAAAAGTATGAAATTGACCGGGAAAACATATTGCCAGGAAATGCAAAATAGATAAGAAATATGACGTGTCAATTCAAGGCGAAAAGGAGACATTTTGGTTCTGAATTGTATCTGAGAATTAAAAGTTCAAGAAAATATGTAAAATCGTTCAGTTAAAAGCGAAGGCATAGATGTCAGCAACCAGTTACAGTAATGAAGCCAATGGGAGGGAAACTATGTGTAATGGAATGTATGTAAGTATATAGAATTTGCAAGATAAGTACTCAGTTTAATTCCGCTCATTCTTGTTCATATCTCTAAGATTTATAGTGTTTTGGTATATTTTGGTGTTATCTGGGGTAAATTATTTGTATAGGACCTCAATTTTCTCTATCTCTTCTTTCTTGCTTTAAAATAACAACAACAACTCATTTGAAAATTGTGTGAAATTGAATTGAATTGAATTGAATTGCTGTAAATTTGGGAAGGTAATGTCACTTTGTTGGTCAGAATATGAAGAGGGAAAGCCATGCAAATAAGTATTCGTGAATTACCTTCATGTACTTTGGATGGTCAGCATACAGATATAGGGAAAACCTCAGATAATGATATCTTGTATATCATTGTCCTAAATGACCATGGATGAAACATTCATTCTTTAAACATTCACTGCAGCAACTTTTATAGGCTAAACAACTAATCTTTCTTCATTATCTGAAAACACAGAATTATACGAAAAACTCCCCCCTTTTATCAGACCAAAAGAATCGGGTTTTTCCCCTCAAGAACTGCACCTTCATCACAATGTTCAGAATTGCTCTGGTTTACTCACAAAACAGAAACGAAATCAAAACGCCAAACTTATAGGGCTAGAACTCACAGTGGTGCTAAATGGATAAACTATCACCAAAGTCACATAAAGTGTAAAATGATTTTGAAAGCAACCTCTTACTGTCGCGATATTAATGAACAAATTCATGTCACCAATAATACGCTGTTTCTCGAACAATATATCGTAAAACCGTGATGTTGAACATTGCAAATCTCGTCATTTAATCATAAAGTGTTACATTTTACTTTTCTTTTGCTTTTTATAACCAGCAGCATGCATAAGGCCATATGAAGCCAAGATTTTAAAACGGGAAACATGAGTTAATATGGTACCCTAGAGTACAATTCAAGGCATTAGCTTGTTAATACGACAACATAAAAGATTTTTTTTTTCGTACTCACTTTCATGTCAGGAAGAGGTCATTGGAGCTTCAAAAGCGATAACATGACCTATGTAATTTGCATACGTGTATGATTGCTTCTAAACTATACTACTTATTATATAACATGCATGTCTAGCTTATTCTATGTCAGCATTAAAATTAATAGAACCGCTACCATTCCTGTCGTTGGAGTCTATACTATATCAATGCCAACTTGATCTTCGGGTGCAGTTTTGATCTTCGGGTGCAGTAGTTTCTTTCACCTTATCACTTTGTTCGCAGGGTACAGCTCGTTCAAGATCTACTTTTTCAGCTCCTATAGTTCCGGCATCTTTCCCAACCTGACCGATGATAAACTGATTGACCAATGTGAGTATGGATTAGATTTTTTGAAGTGCCGAGGGCGTTGGTTTATAAAGCTGGTTGCCATGGTGATGTTTACATAGACGAACAGGGACCCCGAACTTTTTTTTTTCTTTCGAGGGGGATGACTGCCATCACGGTCATAGTACCCGTCATCCTTTCTCACCTCCAAGACCACCGCTTTAGTAGACGGGAAGAATCCGGGGGGGGGGGGGGGGGGAGGGAGGGAGCTGTTTTGACGAGCCAAAAAGTGAGGGCTGCAGTCCCCATCCGCCATCCCTGGTTCCACGGCCCCTCATGAGATGAGCAAGGCATGAGAGTTTTCAGATGCATGATTGACGGCATGCTGCAAGCTCTGATTGCTGGTGTAAGTTGAAGGGATAAATGCAAAGAGTAAAGATAGCAGCTTATAACAAATTTTACCTCTGTTACAAGACATATTTGTTGTCCTATCCGAAGCTTATCCTTAGACATACAATGGTTGCTGGTTAGAGCGAATAGGTCTAATCCATGATGTTGTTTTTGTTTCCTCTATCCGTTCTTCTTGTTTTTATTGTCTTTTAAAGGGGAGGCTATCAGATGCGGGAATGAGTCGTGCCACGCGCCTCTCGCCAATCGACTCTGCCGATGTGACCCACTTTGCAAACTCTTTAACGACTGTTGCCATGACTACAGTGTCACCAAAGATGAAGATGATAATGTCGTAGAGACGATGATGGATCCTAGTCTCTGGAAGTGCTTCTTCTTTGAACACTCCTGTGTCATTATCTCTTCCGAACTGGACTCAGTCGGTTTTCAGTTGGTGTCTTCTTGTCCACGTTCCTGGACCGATGTTGGTGTGCGAGACGCCTGCAACCACGAAAGCGAAGATGATCCCGTAGTTGTCGACAAACGAGGACTCCATTTTCTAAACAAAGAGTGCGCGCGCTGCAACGGCGCAGACATGAACTCTTTGGAAGTGTACCTGCAGTTCGAGGATCATCCCTGCCCTTATTTTGATTACAAGTGCGCGATGTTTCCCTATGCCAATGGATCATTCCTGAATGACTGGATTCCGGAGCCGCACCTTTGTTTCCATGATGTTGTCTCTTCCTGTCCCGATGATTTCCCGACAGATGACATCACCAGCAAAGAGTGTGAGGAAGATTACGCGCCGGTTTTGCTTTCAAAACTCTATAGGAACAGAGAGTGCGCGTCATGCAACGGTGGCTACCCGTTCTTATCGTTCAAAGAGCCGCAGTGTCCAGGTATCAGTAAAACTAAAGGTATTTCTTTTACATGCTCTGGAACCCCGCATTATCTCATTTTTTTCTTTGACTACACAAGAGAGCAGTACATAGTCGCCAGGGTAACGTTTGGTATTTCGTGCGCAGCTCTCACAGTTACCTTCCTCACGTACAGCTTCTTCGCCTCTTTGCGGAACATGCAGGGAATTCTTGTCATGCACTTCATGGCAAACCTTTTTGTCGCCCAACTTCTCCTGCAGTTTGTTGCTCCAAGCCTCCGATTGCATAGTTTCCTAGATGCCCTTTACAACGACAACCAGAAAGAAGGGTCGATGCCATGTGTTGTCGTTGCCGCACTTTCACATTTCTTCTCGTTGGCGGCGTTCTCTTGGATGAGCGTCATGGCCTTTGACCTCAACCGGAACCTATCCAAAACAACCGGTCCGTCAAGAAGCAGTTCCCTGAACAGAAAGAAACTTTTTCTGTATGCATTGTTTGGCTGGGGGGTACCTGTAGTCATCGTAGGGACATGCACTGGACTTCACTTCCACTCCTCGACGAAAGGGCGCTACGAGCTTTTCTACTACGGGGGCGGAGACTGCTGGCTGCACCCTGAGAGACGCGCTATCGAAGCCTTCATCGCGCCCGTGGCCGCTCTCCTCCTGTTGAACTTCGCGCTTTTCGTTGTGGTCATCATTCAGCTGAGGAAAATCAAGAAGGAATGCGCAGTGCTGCATACCGGGGAAAGCAGTGACCAGCGACGGAAGGAGTCAGCTAAGTCCCTACGTCTTTATATCAAGGTAAGCTTCATTCATTCACTGATTCCTCTGCTCTATTAATATCGGAAACCTGACTAACATCGTCAAAGTGATGATCGACGTTCCTTCAGGCAGTTTAAAGTGTCCAAGTGCCAGGCACTTCATCACATGTTATCTCATCGTGGGATATTATACTTTTAAGCTTTTGGTAGCGGTTTCCTTTGATCTCATAGACAGATTATCCGATTGGGAAAAGATTTTGTTTATCTGTGAATCAAGAGATAAAACTTTAATATGGACTATAAACAGATTTGATTTGCAATGATGTAATGCAGTTCTCTTTTCTCAAAGTATCATATATTTTTTTAAAGAGATAAGTAAGTTGTTAAACCATGGTCATGCATGTTTAGCAATGATCGACCCTGGTGGAAAGAACAGTGTCCCACAGTGTGTTCACAATGTCTTCACATAGTCGACTATGTGAAAACGCTCGAATTTTACAATGTGAAGATGATTTCACACTGCATGGTGTAGTTTTTCACAAGGAGTTCACATAGTAATGTTTTGTTTCACAGTCTGAATTTATGATTCTCAACGTGTAACACTGTTAAACCGATTTCACACTCTGATCCCAATGTGTTCACACTGTGTCTCACACTCTGTGACACTGCGCTCTTTCAGCAGGGGAATGTTAAGCCGCATTATTTCAAAGGTGAAGAGTCTTATCACTTTAGGAATCAGAGATCAAAATACTATTATTATTATACTATCATTATTAACTGATGATGATCACTAATTGCTTAAAGAGTACACTTACCGACCACATAACCTTTTACATTTAAAATTCTCCTTGAAAATCCCGTAGGGGATTTTCAACAGACTTGGCAGGTATACTAGACCCGTGCAGTATAGGCCAATGCAGAAGCACCAATAACAGTTAATTAAAGTTCTTCTTTTTCTATAAAACGAGAAATGAAAGAGTTATGCTCTATGTTCGTTTGTGGGTGCGGATTCATGTTTTGTTCACGTCAATTTCAGTGGCGGATCCTGGTTGGGGGTGCACCGGGCGCGCACCCCCTTTATTTATTTATTCATTTATTTATTTATTCATTTCTATTTTACTTTATTTTTATTTTTGTTTTTCTTATTTCTTTTAATTTTTTTTATTTCATTTTATTTCATTCTATTTTGTATTATTATATCTATTTATTCATTATTTATTTATTTTTTTTTTTTTTTTGGGGGGGGGGTCAAAACAAAAGAAAGAAAAAAATATGGAGGGGTGTGCCCATCCCCCCTCCTTTAGAGAATTCCTGGATCCGCCCCTGAGTTTCAGGGGTTTCCCATTGTACGTGTAGCCCAACGAGGAGGGATGTGGACCAACTTGGGGCTAATTCTTATCTTTTCTCCTTGAAAACGCGTGACAGGTTTACGACAGGTATATGGCTTGGATGATAGACTGCATATTATAATATATGATAGGTTTTCCCATTCATTTTTCAAACTTTTTTCATTCAATTTCGCAAATTTTTACTTCAATTTCGTCGCGGGATGTCGGGAATAGGCCAATCTTTCTTTCAAATTCGTCTTTCGTCGTTCATTTTCTAATAAAGTCCATTCAGTTTAGTCATTTGGGATACATTTTCGTCATTTACAGTTCAAATTCGTCAGTCTCACTCGCAGCACTCTAAACAGCAGGATCGATTTCGTCTTTTGTCAATCATTTTCGTTAAATTTTCATTCATATTCGTCTCATATCTCTACCCGATGTGATTTCCCAGTCATTCATGTATTTTTTTTTCTGTAACCGTTCACATTTTACATTCAGGAGTTAACATACACACAAGTGCCCCCCCCCCCCCCCACACACACACACACAGAACCACGCATACAGACACACACACAAGCACACACATACGAAAACACTGACACTATAATTTGAATGAAAAATTCATGAAATTGTGTGAACAAAAACGAATTTAATCTTCACATTCCGTCAGCGGGAGGGATGAATTTGAATAATTGACGATTTGAATGCTATGTCTTCGAAAATGTTTGACGAAAAACGAATTACAATGACAATTGACGAAATTGAAGTTAGGATTTGCGTTCCACGTGCTTCTCGGGACGAAAGTGAATAATAAATCTTTGAAATTGAATGACAAAAGTGCGAAAATGGAGGGAAAACCTATATTACATACTAATATCTATGTGGTCAGATATACACTGTACATTGTACCATGTGCTCTCTGAAAAGGAGTACCATGACTGTCTATAGAGTGTACGTGTATCTTCAAGGTCTGCATCATACTAAATCTTAAGGACGATGCGTGCTTTCATTTCTGAGAGAATTGTGACCCGGCTCTCAGGATCCGAGGAAAGGACCTGAAGAATATATTAGTTTGATAATCAATGCTATAAGAGAAAGAAAAACACCACGCATAAAAATCGCTTCAGATTTCGAATTGACGAATTTGCCATTCCAGATTTCTTGCCTCTTTGGTTTTGGTTGGCTCTTTGGCTACTTGGCTGCCTTCGTACGTCTTTCTCAGCTGTGGTACGTCTTCATCTTGCTAAACTCCATGCAGGGAGTTCTCTTCTTTTTCGCCTTCGGCATGAACGAGCGAGCCCGCAACCTGTGGAAGGGGGCATGGGGAAAACGACTGGACTCGATACACGCGCGCTTTCGCAGTAAATCGAATGACGTTCCTGGTAGTGTACCCGCGTTGCCCCATCATCAACCAGCCAAATAGCGGTGACACGAAAACTACTTCTACCTAAACCCTCACATCACTCAAAAAACTCATTCCAAAGTATTAAATACCACCCCTGTACGTTAATATGCACTTGTCTGAATGTTTGAACACTATTCATATATAGAGTAATGTGTTTTGGGTTTGGGAGTAGATAACAATGCTTACGGAAAGAAAAGGAAAGGCTGCACTTGTTACTGAATCGTAAGTTATTGTATATTTATACCCGTACACCTTGGTAAAATATGTACATAGGATAGTGAAAAACTTCTTTTATTGATCAAATAAATATTGGTTAATAATTCGTTGTCACCTTCTAATAGAAAAAAAAAATCTAACTAGCATAGAGTGAGCAGCCACCACGAATGTCTGAAAGGTCGCATGCTCCGAAACTGACTTTAGAATACATGTATATGCTAATACGAAATGAATAGTCCAGATTTTCAGTGTCTCTTCAAACGTTTAGATATTTTGCACTGCAAAATCCGATGACATTTCTACTCATGAATACACTTTTGATGAATTTAGCATAAAAATGTTAGATTGGTAATTTGGTGTCCTACAAGCTTTAGATTTTTAGTGGAACATTGTTTTCCATCCATGATTAGGCCTACTTCTTTTTTTTTCTTCTTTTACTTCTGCTTCTTCTTTGTTTTCTTGTGATGTTTTGTATTAAGTATATCTTTACAATATAATTTGACAGGTCAGATATTCATATAAATAAATAAATATATATATATATATTTATATATATATATATATATATATTATATTAAGTAGAATGATGAAGAATGGTATGTAATATTTATATTTGTGCATTTTCTTCCGTAAAATATGTGGTAATCCTTTGTGCAAGACATTCATATTTCATTATGATGTCTGATGTACATGTAGATGTTATGTATGACAATTTGTCACGAGTGGAGTGACAGACGCTCTCCTCCACTGAGGTCAATTTGCATGGAATTTGTAAATAAGCGCTTGAGCATGTAAATTGAGGCAAACTGTTTAACATGTTAATAGAAGACATTCCAGACTGCTCGCGGTAAAGCCATGGTATTGCTATGTGTGGCAAGGAGCGGCAGTATGACATCAGGCCTTGAAAGGGACATCACGCTGTGGTGCTGTCTCCGTGACACATGAGAATGGCCACTCGGTAACGGTGACAGGGGCCGCCACCCCAGTCAGTATTAATTAGAGATACCCACAGATAGTGGGTTCCCGGGTTTCCCCAAGGGTCAAGGACCCGCTGGTACTGCAAGAGGCAGGTATATAAAGGCGTCGTTGACTGTCGACCAGCTCCGAGGCAGTAAGGGAGCATTGACTGTCGACTGAGCTTCATTCCTGGATGCTGAGGAGACATCGCGAAGACGTCCGTCGGGAGAGCGACCACGCGAACGGCAGTCGCGACGAGTTGCTACGACAGACCACGCGACAGTCCATACCAGCACCAGCGTAACGGGGCCCCGTCATCGACTTTAATACACCGTCATCGTCATATGCGTCACCGACCCATCTTGTCATACATCATCGTCATAAGCTATTCATTGAAATAATTCCACTTTAAGTTAAACATCATAAAATTCTAAGAGCCAGAAAGCCACTGAGCAGGAAGAATTTATGTTCGTTTTCTTTATATATATTCTTTTAAATAAGTTGCTGTAAAACCAGAAGTCACAGTTATAGACAATTAAAATATTTGAGTTAACTGAATGCACATGGTTTCCTCTGTTTCGTCTTGTATGAGTTACAACCTGCCAACAATTCTCAGAGCCAGAGGTTATGAAAATTTCTTTGTTGCGTTTATTTCCATATAAAAGGATGGAAATCGGGCAAATTCTGTGACACAGTTCATTGTGTTTTATCTGATTTTAAGGCATCTGTATGTCATTGCAATTTATTTTAGCCTTCGGGCTACGAGTTTTCAAATTTTTATAAAAATGAACTATTCTAATATAGTACTACTAATAATAACAATGGCGAAATGTGCATGCCCCCCCCCCCCCTTTCCGCTATAATACAATTCGTGCATATATCTTATATTGTTGAGGTTATTCAATGATCTGTCCTTCCCGATTGGATGACAGTCGAATTGTCACATGTACCGCTCTGTATCATCTATTTCTTCTTCCTTTTTTAATGGATTTAATGAACTACTGAATTGAATTGAATTAAATTGAACTGAATAATTTTTGTATGGAAAGCTTCTATAGTGTGGAGAACTTTATTAAAATAGAATACTCCGAAGCGTTTAAAGACAACAAATCTCAGCAAAGACATACGATACATGACTAATTGTATTAGGATAATCTGAAGTCATATCTTTTCTTTTTCGGTTGGACATTTAAAGGTTTGGGAACGAGCCAAAACAACATAATTATTCGAAGGTGATGGTGGTAGGTCTACTGCATTTACTGTTCAGAACAATCCTACATCTGTCTTGCCTGAAGCGTTTTAAAATCAGTAAAACAGACGCACAAATACTATACTTGATTAGATATTCCTCAATATCAAACTTCACATGATGATGTAAGGAAATCTTTGGATTAGATAAAGGGAGGCATGCTTGCGTCATTTTTATATGCAAACATGTTTTGTGTACAACATTTCTGAGTAGGTTGGACTACTGCAAATCTGATCTGATAAGTATTCATATACAATGTACTGGTGATATATAATATAGTCACCCTCGCCTAAGTCGAATCAAAATGCCCAGAGAAATCATTTCGACTTACGTTTAGTTCACCTTACACAATATAATCAATTCATGTCAATATCCACCCAGGGTAGAACTTTATTCGACTTTTTTCGACTTGTGCGGTTCGACTCACTGTATTAGGTTGACTGTACGAGTAGACGCCAACGTATTCAAAATCTAGCAGTTCGTGTCATGCTCAAGCAAGCAGGTGCATATGTGTATATCTCCACTGCTCGGAACAGATACAATAATTGGTTTCTGCTGACAGATTCCTTGTATGATACCAGTGTATTCAGTGTATCCTGATCCAGCAATCATGCACGAACGCGAAACGTGGTTAAAGAGCAAATCCTTTACATGTTGGTGTTGGTTATAACGGAATATTGATTGAAATCGAATAAAAAAAAAGAATTTCACAAGCTTTTACAAAAAAAAGTATGAAAATAAGTCTGTATCAATATGATCTATGCAGATTGTATAGGATGTAATATTTACATAAAATTCACATGTTCCCAATTGTCCGGTGCATCTTCAACAATGTCTAATTTTGGTAAATCACCCTATCTTTATTCTTTCATCAAATCTTCATCTTCTTTCTTAAAAAGTCAGCAGTGCTTAAATTCTGATCAGATCTGACAAGAAGTAATTATTAGCAGTTTGTACAAATTGGAGATGATTCCGCTCCCCCTTCACTGTGATTTTGGACACTTTTATTTCCTTCTTGAAACAGTGTGCTGGACTATGACTAAACTAGGCCATATGTTGACAGGAATTATCAATTTATGGAGGGAGGGAATCGTATCGTTTAAAAATGATGTTGGTGCATCGCGGGGGAGGGGGGGGGGGGGGGCAAATCGATTACCTGTTTTGAATGTTGACATTTTCATCTTCTCCTGTAAAACTGTTGGCTGCTCTTGACCAGATATGCGGATGTATGAACTGTACACATTGTTGGGCCGGATGCATAAACACTAGCAATTGCTTGTGCTAGCCTTTTACTCGAATCCGTATGTATAAAAACAAGCAATTGCTTGCGAGCAGAAGCTTTTGCTAGCAAGCACAAGCAATTGCTTGCTGCCCGCAAGCAATTGCTCCGAGACGAAGCGTTTGCTTAAAAACGTATGCATAAAACATACCTTTTGCTTGTTCTTGCTAGCAATTGCTTACGATTTTCCAAGCTCTGTAAAATGAACTTGAGCTTTTGCTTAACTTGGACGTTCCCTTTTAAGTATCATTTTCACATTCATACAAGAAAGACCACACTTGTTCAGGGTGGTATAAATCTACAAGAAATTACTCCTTAGCAGTGTTAGAAACTTTTTCATTTCAACAACGGGAATGTCAAGTGGTCAGCACGCAAAATGTGATGAAAAACAGGTAGATGTCTGACTTCGGTGGAGAGCAAGGAGACCTCTCTCCACATGAGATCTGGCAGATCCGGGCTATCTCTATAAACAGTGATGGGAATCAGCCAGTACAACTGTGTGTGTGCGTCTGTGTGCGCATTTTTGCTATGTCAGGAAATGTTTCGCGCACACACATCCTTTCAAATGCATGCTGTCACACTCGCCTTTGTTCTTGTGTTCGCACAGGCGTGACGTTCCTTTTGCTGAAAACGAAAGCAATTGCTTGTGCGGGACAAGCAAAAGGTATGGGCACAAGCAGAAGGTTATGCATATGAATTTAAGCAATTGCTTGAGCTAGACCTTTTGCTAGACGAGCTTGTGCTTTTGCTTGAAGCAATTGCTTACAAGCAATTGCTTGTTTTATGCATTCGGTCCATTGTCTTAATCCTTAATTTTTTTTTTAATTCTTTATTCGAATTTCGTTCACAGAAACAAAAACAAAAATATGCAAAGACAAACTGCCTTATACACAAACAGAAGTTGACTGCATCTTACACATTACATGTGTGTATATGCCTTATATTGGTTATTATTGTCTTGCAATATGTATTTACCACACAAATCACTTTGGATTGTTTCGTATTCTATGTATTGGATTTTACAGAATTCTATAGTGTGAAATTTTATTATGTATTGAAGGATATAATCCGGCACTTGACCTTCTTGCATTTTTGCATTGATTGCCTTGCATTATATTCGATCTTATTTTCAAAAGTGAATAATTATGTACGGTTTGATCATTCTAAGTGAATTGTTTAGATGTATAGTTCTTATTCCGTAGTTGCAGCGCTGTCGGTATTACAGGATAGCCGAGTGATAGATGACTTTATGCTGTTAATATTTTATTACTGAATAAGATCGTATTGACTCTCTGGAATATGTATAGAATAATATAACTTCTCTTGACCATATCATTCACTGTAGTAAATCGTAAGGTATATGATGTAATTTGAAATACATAATCAAAACACACCTATACCAAAGTTACGCAGGATCTCGAAAGCATGAATTCATAATGCGTGAATTAACAGTATTTATAAAATGGGTTCAAGAATATAGCCAATTGGAAGCGCTGAAATGAGTCACGTGTGCTTGTATTAATTTCTCACTAACATCCACGGCCGACGTCACAATGTTTGCACTAGCAGTGCGCACTCAATCAGTTGTTACAAGTGCGTTTCGCGCTACTATACGCGCTGTCAATCCTGTAAACAACTTCTAGTTCGGGCTGCCGGCCGGCCTTGTGTGCATAACATGTGTGGCGTGCGTATACTCTTATACGTACAGTACTTATATGTGCGGGATTTCCGAGTGCGACGTGCGTTGTAAAATGTTTGCGACGAACATCTTCGGACATCTTGATCCACAAAGGTACGTGAAAAATGTTGTTAGTTTTCGATCCATTTTATAAAACAAATGATGCACAGGATTATTTCGTGGCGTTAGTGGAGATGTAGCGTACTCGAGGGTATTTACAATTGTGAAACATGCACGAGGCGAAGCCGAGTGCATGTTTCACAATTGTAAATAACCTCGAGTACGCTACATCTCCACTAACGCACTCTATCCTGTGCATCATTTGTATAACAGTATACGATGCACAGGAGCAGAGTTGATCGGTGAGAATTGGATGCGCGAATGTAACTTTACAAATGTTTAAACCCACGAGAGCAGCGAGTGGATTTTAGACTGTTCCAAAGTTAAACGAGAGAACCCAATTCTCACTGATCCACGAAATTGGCCTGTGCATCATTAATTGTGTTATGAAATAGGCCCGTAAATTCATGAAATACATCCATTTACCCCATCATGCGTCCGGTACACATACAACACTAATATACAAGACTTAAGGGGATGGTATAATCGGTGGAGATGAGAATTGGGCTTTTAACTTTTTGCGAGATACCAAGAAAGCACTTATGATAGAGTACAGAGCATACCATTTTAAGAGGAATTCAAAGTTTATTTGATGAAAATCGGGTTTGGAATGACTGAAACATCCAAAAACAAAGTAAAACAAAGCGATCGTAATAAAGTGTGGGTCCCACACTTTATTAGAATCGCTCTTTTTTATTTGACATCTCGGCCATTTCAAAATCAATTTTCATCAAATAAACGTTGAATTCATCAGAATTACATGCTCTTTCATATTTCATGAGAAGTTTCTCATTATCTCACCAAAAAAATATTAGAAACCTGAAATTAGGTCTCAACCAAAACTATACGATCCTTTTAAGCCATGCGTTCGGATTTTACCGGACGCATGGCTCCGTGCAGTGTGGATCAGTAAAAATCAATGCATGACAATCGACCAACTGAATGACACTGCAGAGACTCTAAAGCCTATTTTATAATTGCCAATAGCAGTGTACTCTCCGAAACATTATATCATATACATATATATTAAGAAAGGTCTAATCATTATGATAAGTCGCTTAAAGGGACTACTGTAATGCAAACGTACGTTGACTTGTGTTGATTTATGATATTTTACCTTCAACATCACTTATTATAAAAATGTGGCAAAATAAATATCTACTAGGTGTTTAAAAAAACATTTCCCACTTTTGATCATAAATATTTCAAAAACTATTCATTCGATAAAACTGTCATTAATATGAGTAATAGCTGGATAGTGTACAATTTGGTTGCAGGTAATTTGCACGTGAAAGCATAAATCAGTTTCATTAAATCTAAGATTGATTTTGAAGTAAGGTTTCAGATTTTGGTCAAATTCTAACCCTCTGTACAAAAATTGAACTTCACACAGGAACCAATGATGTGTATGTGAGTGTGTGCTAACAATGGCCCTGAACAATGGACATGCCTGAACCACCTGTTGACTAGGCGTCAGTCTGGCGCTCCCTGGCACATGAATGCTTAATCAATAATTCATGTGGATTGCCCTGGGCACTGCTAGTCTGAATTCATGCACGGTAAAGTGCTTGCAAACACCACATTTCATTCCAGCTGACAATCATTTTCAAATTTTGCTTCTGACATATCACTAAATTTGGGATATAAATAAGCATGAATGATCTAAAGTTCCTCATTTTAATACAACTGTCTATACTAATTAAATAGTCTGACAAATTTTTAGCTTTTTCGATAAAAAGAGATCATTTTTGGTAAAGGGTTCAGCAGCATTTATCATTGGGGCGATTTTTTTCAGAGTAGATTTATTTAAGGCTCCATATACACAAGTGTATTATATTCTAATTGATTTTCTTTACTTCCTGTTACCACGTTTAAGATAGAACAGAAGGTATTCATCGTAATTTTGTTTTTCAGAAGTAGGGAGAGCACTGACGCGACTCAACGACAGTATCGACAGGCGTTTGACTTTACACAGATACTGCCAGAGGCTGAATAAAGACTAGCTAAGATAGTGGGATTTCTCATGAATGAATAATGAAGCATTCAAACCCTGGCCATTGTTCAGGACCATTGTCAGAGTGTTAACCAAACACTCCCATACACACCCATTGACCCCTGTGCAAAGTGAAATTTTGTACAAAGGGTTGAAAATAGAGCAAAGTCTGGAACCTAACTTTGAAATTAATCATGGACTTCATGAAACTTATCTATGCTTTCATATTTAAACTACCTTCAACCAAATTGTACACTATTCAGCTATCACTCATATCAATGACAGTGTTATCTGATATATAGTTTTTGAATTATTAAGAATCAAAAGTGGGAAATGTTTTTTGAAACACCTAGTATATACATGTCATATATTTCATTATAATGTTCTATTATGTCTTACTTGGATACGCCAACAAATATGAAAAAAACCCAACAACAACAAACAAACACACACACCCAAACCAACAATTCCAAACCAAACTGAGCATAACACACATGTTTCAGTGCTACTGTTATTAACAAAATACATTGCAGGGAAACATGCAAATAATGCTCGATCTAATCTAGGGGAAATTCATTCAAATGCATTTTGTTAATACTATTAACACTTTCTAATCGACTGTGGACATCATCAACAAAATCTTTGTTTGGAAGGTATCTTGTTTTGTTTTTGTGTTGGCGTATTCAATCATGAACGTGAAAAGAGAATAGACGAAAATGATCATCAGGCTAATATGTCATAATATATATTTGTTATTCTTTACTTTATTATTTATTTTTTGGCCACGAAAGTGATGATAGGGGTGTCATGACACATCGACACATCAAGTCAACACTTGCTCAATTATGCAGTTAATTCCTTTAAGAAGGGTAATCGTAATTGTATACGATGTGGCAAATGAACGCGGTTTGCTGACTACTGCACGTCATTCGTGGGGATGGGAAAAGCAGCGAACAGCTTTGCATCCCAAGCAACTGCTTCATAGAGATTAGAAGGAGTCCATTTGATTGCTATACGAGGTAGACAAGCTCCATTAAGATGATTACCTGACAATTTCTTACATACATGAATCATCAGGCAGCCTCTCTGTGACATTGATTAATGTCTCTGGGAATGTTCGTTATTCCAAAGGTTCGTTAATCCGAAAATTATGATATAGGCTCATTAATACACGCAAATGTCAGAGAAGATGCGAGCTAATGCGATCCTTTCTGAATTACGAATCTATTTTCGCATTTGAATTGAATAACCTTTAAAATAACGAACCTCTTTTCATTTTCGGATTAACCACGAACCTCCAAAACAACGAACATCTTTTCGCTTTTCAGATTGTACACGGACGTTCAACACGACGAAACTTTTACTCATTCACGACTGAACAAACCTTCGGAATAAACAATTCTTCGGAATAGCGTATACTGTAACACATTTATCACATATATGAAATTGCCTGGTAGCCTTTCTGTTACATCGCTGTGTCGGCGCAATTTCTGTTTTACAAAGAATATCGGCATTTGAAACAGAAAGATCCGTCTGTCCGGAGAAGTCTTTTATCTTTTTGACGTTATCGCTCTCCTCCACGTGAAGCCAGACGCAGTCTCCGCGGAACATATCCCCGACGACCAGCTGATACAGACCGATCTTTCGGTCAAGTGGTATTTATACTCCCACGTAGATTTATATTATGCAACCCACTACTCACGAGGAGAATATAAAGATAGAAATGCAATTTCTAAACGAAGAAATGAAATACAGCTGTCATCACTAGACATTTTCGCAAAAACGATATCTACATGTTATTACAATGAGTTGTAAGAATGAGGTTTTTTTTTCTGCCAATGACTGCTATACGTGTCAGTCCATAATCCGTCTTCAAAACTATATGATTACTAAAATGTGTTTGCCATGTCAAATCTCTCTGACACTTCATAATTCAAAGGATTATTGTGATTCATATATTATACTCGTGATGTCTCTCTTTCCCATACCTTGCATTGAACAAGAGGTGAGAATAATGAGTGTGCTAAGAGATCAGTTGGGATTGGGGAGGGGGTCCGATTTGTGGTTGGGAGCCTCTGTATTTGTGATTACCAAATCGTTCAGTTAGGTGCAATATTTTGGTATAACATGTATGTTTCATAATAGTTGACTTATTGGCGTATCTATATTGTAAAACCATGCTACCATTGAAAATCCATGCAAACTATCACAAGAACAATGACAACAACGGATGTAACATCCCCGTGTCGACGGGTTTTTCACGATTTTGTGAAAAAAGACACTCTTCTTTCACAGTGCGATCAAGGCGACAATAATGTTACTGCTTATAATTTGCAAACGCCCACGCTCACTCTACAATGTATTGGGCTTTCACGCACTATATAAGTCTCTATCGTTAGTTTTGTTGACAGCATCTATAGGGCTTAATAGGGTAGTCTCTCGGGGAAATTTACCTCCTGAACGATGCATATCAATCCATATTACTCAGTACTATAGCAAGCGACCAGTCCGCATCATAGAATGAGGCGTACCGTCCTTGTTAAAATGAATCATTAACTTACTAATAATGCACGATGTGCAAAGTTAACGGACATTTTCCTTACACTCACACCAAACACACTCACATTCGTATACACAGACACACAAGCACGCACACACACTGCTGACACACACACACACACACACACACACACATACACACACACACACACACACACACACCTATATATACAGGAAATCCAATGTGGGAAGCAGTGGATTATAAAAGTGTCATTCGTCATAATCTCGGGCATGTTATTGACTGCTGCCATATGAGATTCATAATGGTTTGAATCCCCGGGTGCTGTTCGTTATTTCGAAGGTTCGTTATTCCGAAGATTCGTTATTCCGAAGGTTCGTTAATCCGAAACACACAAATTCCCTATACCTAGAGGTTCGGTAATCCGAAAATGAGAAAGGGTTCGTTAATCCGAACATTTATGGCGTTATTCCGAAGGTTCGTTAATCCGAAAATGAAGTAGAGTTCGCTATTTCGAAGGCTCGTATATCCGAAAATGAAAAAGGGTCCGTACGAACCTTCGGAATAACGAGCTTTGTGTCACTTTCGTATTAACGAACCTTCGGAATAACGAATCTTCGGAATAATGAACTGCAACCGAATCCCCCTCCAACATTCTGTCAGTGACATTAGGAGTTAAAGGGGAACACGCAGTCCAAATACAAGTCAGTCTGGTAAGAGAGAGTAAAATATTACGAGTTCAACGGTATAAATTTGATTGAAATCGGATGAAGAATAAGGAAGTAATGACATTTTGAAGGTTCACTATTTTTGGGGAAACAGTTATTGAACAGTCAATATGAATATGCAAATGGCAGAGTGGGCATGTCTTATTATACCCTCACATATAATATCTTATAGTTTGTACATAACATTTTGAAATATCAAATTTTTTATTCAAATGCAATTATGCCCGAGGCTCAAATCCTCATATATCCAACTGATCACTTTTCTGAGGTTATTCAAGCAGGAATAACGTCATGTTCCAGACTTCAATGACAGAAGCATTGAATTTTTCTTCATATTTTTTTTTTTACACGATCAATGAAAAATTGTGAGGATATGACATGGTTAGCTCACTCATTTGCATATCCCTACCCATTCAGTGTACAAGAACTATTTTGGAAAAATTATCAAAGCTTTCAACTGTCATAACTTCCTTTTTTTCATCCGATTTCAGTCAAATATCTACCGTTGAACTTGTAAAATTTTACTCTCTTTTTTTTTTTTTTAAATCAGACTAACTTATATTTGGACTGGATTTCCTCTTAACCCTAACTAGGCTTGGCTATTTAGGTAGATTACAGAGCCGGGGGGCTCCCAGCCCCCCCCCCCCCCCCCCCCCCTCAGATCTCGGCCGTCGACCTCGCGATCGCGACAAAAATTGGCACACACATTGCCTATGACGTAATCTACAGTACCACGTTGTTAATTTTTTCAAAAATTATCATTTATGCTAAATTATGCTAATTTATGCATAATGATGCATGCAATCAGACAATTTGGTATAAATCACTAAATAAAGCTCAAAATGGGCACAGTTTTTGTGTAAATACTCTTTTTAGTGTCCTGAGCAAATATAAGAGAAAACAATTGCGGCATCAGAAAAAAATTTCTCAAGTATTTTATTGTTTTTGGAATTTCTTATGTATTTCTTTGTTTTTTTCGACTTCATGTTTTTCATTGTTTTTCGACTTCATGTTTTTCATTGTTTTTTCGATGAAACTTGTCCGTGACATTGTTCCGAACAAGAAAATGTACTACTAATTGATTTTAAGCAATAAAACCCCCAAATAATCATGCTTTTATGAAATTTGGCTGAGAGCACAGTTGCATTGAAATTGTACACAAATTCACGATTTTGAGCAGTTTTTGGTCTGACATGCACGGACATATTTATGCGCAACTTCGAAACCGCGCGCCTGGGCATCGCAAATTTGGTGTCAAAAGATGCGGGAGACTCAAAAGAAAAAAGTCATGAAAAGCGATAGCTTTTCACGTTACGTCGAGGGGGGGGGGGGGGGGCTCGGAGCCCCCCCCCCCCCCCCCCCCCCCCGGCCTAGTTAGGGTTAAAGGGAGTTCTCTTGAATTTATTTTTAGACTTCTGCATTTCAATACGGTAATAGAGGAAGACAGAGTGACAGTGAGATAGAAAAATATAGTGGTTATTGTCAATTCGTAGAGTAGTGTAGGCTTTCATGTATGATATCATTTTGATATGTGTCCCGAGTTCCTGCTGACTATCTATGTACATTAATGATCGAAGTTTGGTTGGGAACATACAACGTCATTCATTCATCCTTCGCAAGCTACTCGTTTGTTTTACGTATATACATGTACTTCTCTGTGAAATAAAAACAGTAACAGCATCATACTTGGCGTTTACTTTGTTGCTTTGGTGGTGTTTAAAGCGTTTTTCGAGCTCCATATGAAAAAACTTTACATCATGATGGATATGCAACATGAGAAAAGTTCATTGCCGGGCAACAGACTAACTGTAACATTTTGTATTTGTACCCCTCTTTCCTTCTTGACAAAAGAACCATCAGATTCAGAAAGTATACCAACTTCTCTGACATTACACCTTATTCCTTTCCGAGTCAGCGACTTGGGAGAGTGTGTACTCAAAGCACACAAACGGTTGAAAAGAAATAATTGACAAGGAAACATTTACGATCAAACCCAGCGAATGTCCTCTGGAAATGAAGAGTTTGTTCGCAAAACTCTTTGACCGCAACTTTTCAAGCGGCAAGTTCATCATGAAATAAAGCAAAATAAAAACCTCTCCACAGATGCTTTACTTCAAGAAATATTCCTGAAGTTCTGATCAATAAAACGACGTGAAATTGGTGTTAAACTTTTGATCTCGATACAAGATATTTACCTCCTGAATGTTCATCTGTTTTCACTAAAGCCTTCATCAGCGGAATGATCTGTCTTCGTCTTGAACACATGACGGCCTATAAGGGGGTCACAGACTTTCGAAGGTTTGCAACTCCCCACCCCCACCCCGGCTTTATTGAGAGAAGATTGGTAGACGCTGTAGCAGTGACAGTTAGTGAAATTACCGCAGGAATAGGCCTCAACATTTTGCATTGAGATTAAAAGTGTAACACCAATTGCAGTTGAGTTCCGATGAAGATGAGCTGCTGTACATGTACTCTAATAATACATGTTTGTGATCATTTCCTTCGTTTTTCCCCCACTGGTTGGAACACGGTCGCCAACAGCGTGTTCACAGAGTCAACTACAGTGTATGTGAAAATGTTCGAATTTGTGTGAAGATGATTTCACTCCATGGTGTGGTTTTTCAGTGTCCACATTTTGATATTCTGTTATACACTCTAAATGATTGAAAATGTGTTCACAATACTAAAAAAAAAAAAAAAAAAAAACCGCTAACAATGTGATGAGGTTTCACAGTGTGTTCAAAATCTGTTCACACTGTGTTTCACATTATGTTTCAGATTGAGGGCCACTGGGTGTTCTCCAGCAGAGTTAGCAGCTAATATTGATTGCAAATACTGCTCAAATTAAAACGAATGGATTTTAAGCGTTTTACGTTAAAACCATATGCATTATGCATTCTTTTCTCTCAAACTTATGAAAGAAACAGTATAAAGTGAAAGAAGAATCGACAGCTTTCTATCTTTTCTCACTTTATACCATCAAGAAAAAAGCCGACGGCGAAAGGAAATTGACGACGTATTGAACAAAACAGCCTCCGTTACTTTGAATTTCGTGATCCATTTATACGGGTAAATGATTGATTTCCTGAGACACAAAATGTTAGCCATTTACTCAAAGAAAAAAAATAATTTCACTAAAACGTTTTGCGAATTACTGATGGATCTAAATTAATGGCTGTGTCATTTTTCAGCGTTTGAGCCATTATCCAAGGTCCAAAATTACCTACACAATACTTGACACGTATACTAGTTAAATATTTTCAGAGTTTAGGATAGAATGAATAGATATTAAACATGCAGCTTGAATAAAAAACAAAAGCAAAAACAAAACCTGGAAAACTTTGTTATGGAGGGTATTTTTCTTTTAAGTTAACGTCCATAAGCTTCAAGCATTACAACAAACTACCTAACAAAACGCCATTGCTGTTCACAGTGTGTCTTTTGAGTACGATACCATTTGCTGATGGAGACGGTTCTTTTAGCTATCGCGTCTGAAAGTTATAAGCTCACTACTCAAATTGACAATACAATGTCGTAAAAACTGTTATAAAATGGGTTCAAGAATGTAGCCAATTGGAAGCACTGAAATGAGTCACGTGTGCGTGTATAAATTTCTCACTAACATGCACGGCCTGACGTCACAATGTTTACACTAGCAGTGCGCACTCAATCAGTTGTTACAAGTGCGTCGCGCGTTACTATACGCGCTGTCAATCCTGTAAACAACTTCTAGTTCGGGCTGCCGGCCGGCCGGCCGGCCTTTCTTGTTTACATAACATGTGTGGCGTACGTATACTCTTATACGTACAGTACTTATATGTGCGGGATTTCCGAGTGCGAAGTGCGTAAATGTTTGGGACGAACATCTTTGGACATCTTAACTCTTGAGCGAGTGCTTCATGTAGCTGACTGGTATTGACCCACAAAGGTACGTGAAAAATGCTGTTAGTTTTCGACCCATTTTATAAAACAAATGATGCACTGGATTATTTCGTGGCGTTAGTGGAGATGCAGCTCACTCTCGGGTATCTACAATGTAGTGCAACGTGCACTCGGCTTCGCCTCGTGCATGTTTAACAATTGTAAATACCCTCGAGTGCGCTACATCTCCACTAACGCACTCATATCCTGTGCATCATTTAAGTATATGAATATAAGAACGACCCAAGTCCAATTTTTGGCCAAATTTAGTTTGACATGGGAAATTGTAGCTTATGCATGGACTCATCTTGTGTGTAAATGATAAATCCTAATTAGCCCCGGAAGTGCCTGAAATGAATGAGTTAAATCTTATATTAATGTAAGAATGAAGGACTTGGGTCATTCTTACATTCATATAATAGCGCCCTCTCTCATCCTTCTCCCATCTCTATAGCAGAATATCATGTATATGAATCAAAGAACGACCCAAGTCCATATGAATCAAAGAACGACCCAAGTCCACCACACAAAATGGCCTCTCCACAATTAATGTAAATGTTAATTGTCATAATAATATATGTTCTAATTTGTATATACAATGTTGCCTTCCCATCACAGTTAAATAGAATATCATTGGACAAATAAAAAAGATATGAAGTTTTTTTTAGTTTACTCGAAATGATCTTCCATGGACTTGGGTCGTTCTTATATTCATATACTCATTTGTATAATGATTTGAGTGTGTGTGTGCGTGTGTGTGTGCGCGCGTGTGTGTGCGCGTGTGCGTGAGATGCGACACACTAGTACTAATCGCCACATCAGGAGATGAATTAGAGGTGCAAAATCTGTGCTCTTTTTTTTCTAGTCTGCTTCTATAAAAGCTTTATAACGTTACCTTTGTCGTTTTCTGTCGAATCTTGATCACACCAGCGAGAGCTTTTGAAAGTGCCTAGATCTTTGTTAATCATGTCATGAGAACTCTTCCACTTCCGATCAGGAATATGGTGAACATTGTAGACAGTTTACATGCATCTATCAAGAGCGCTGCTGTTGTTTTTATTCCTTTTTGTTACCTGAAAGTTTGTGTTTTACTTGGTTAGATCGTATGGTTGCACATGCGTGCACCAGGGAATGTAGTCATGTGATTACGGATGCTTAGGGCCTAATACAAATTATAGTGGGCGCCATTGCAATGACAAGATAATTCCTCGTCTTTTCTGGAGTCACTTTGGAATTGCCTCGTTTTCGTAGTGGCACTTACCGTTACTTATAAGCTTCCGTATGCCATATTATACATCGTTATACAGTGTGTACTTGCTGACAATCATGACTATTGGAGAGATTGACAATCCCCCGCCATGCACCATTTATTATACGACTGGCATTTAATCTGTCGGGGTCGTTAAAACTCAAAATTTATCTTAAATAACAAAGGTTACTTGTTTGTTTGATTATCCGTTTGATTGTTTCTTTTATTTTTTCTAATCAAATGCTCGAAAGTGCTTTCATGGAAGTTGGAGAATACTAATAGTAAACAAATCCAAGTGTTTTCAGGTTTTCAACCGGTATCGAGTTTGACACAACTGAGTGCACGTCCGCATCGGATGCAGGACCACAATCATGGCAACATTTGAACCCTCCGTCTAATTAGTTTTGCAATCCTATTTCCATTACACGTTTTGTTTATTAAAGTGAAAACTAAGTTTCGGTAAGTGCTTGAGAACCCGTCTAGCACCATTTCATTTTTTCTTGCAATATATCCAAAGAGTCCACTAAGAAACTTACCTGGTTGACGCGGTTTGCCGGAATGATGAGTCGGTTTGGAGTATTTTGAGAAAAATAATGATAGTAGGAAAACCGACTTTTATTCCAGAAGGCTCCAGACTAACTCGGTCTCGGGAAAAATTCGACCCTACTTCAGACAATTCACACGCAGTTCGTGATCGCCACATTCTACTGGCCACTGCATAATACCAAATGAGGCCTAACTGAATGGACAGGAAAGTGCGTGCTAACGTAATCCTGTACAAAACCAAAATGACAGCGCGCGGTCCTCAGTTACTGAGACGCGCGGTCTTTGGAGTTTTTGTTGTTGTTTATCAAGCGCCTTTGATTGTTTTAGAGGTGCTTGATAGGCGCACACTAATTTTGCATGCGCGCAAAAGAGGTCTTTGATGGGCGCGTTGTAACAACTCGGACCATTACTGCAAGTAGCCAGAACACGAAGCGCTAGTTTATACAGGCCGCTCCCATAGGACAACACTGTGCAATCAGAGGGACAACCACTACAACTCATCCCGCCGTCAAAGCGAAGCCGAGTTATCCCCGAGTCCGAGTTTAGCCTGACCCCGTTCGGGTAAGTCCTGAGATTGAACCTTTTTGGTTAGTATTTCGCATTTTCGTCGTTACCCATCGAATATCTTGTTATAACATCGTTATCCTGCACATTTCCTAAGGCCAAAAAAAAAAAATTGTTGCATTGGCGTAACCCGCCCGACCCTAAAAATTCCGCCGACCCCATGTTTTTTTATTATTATTTTTTTTTGCTATCGATATCAAATATCTTGTTGATTGCGATCGCGATCGCACAAACCCGGAAGTGGAAACGGCTCTGGGGATATCGGATGTACGAGGGAGAGATCTAGCGCCTCGCATAAGCCTTCCTTGATCAGTACGTCATCTGTTTCCAACACGGACACGTACTCTAACAAGATTTATTCAGTGTATACGTAGCATTCAGACTGCGATGTATTGTGCACAAGTCAAAATAGTAAAATATGAAGTGAAAACATTCAGGATAGGGATTTCAACATCTTTAAATTCTGTGAAGGGGTATAATTCCAGTAATATCGGCCTCATATATGATTTGTAGAATAGATGAACACAGCACATTCGGTGCAGCAGTTGTAACTGTTTACTGAGCTGAGCACGAGTTTTACACGTAAAATGCAGGTAGCAAAAAAATAAAAAATAAAAAAAAATAAAAAAATCCGCCCGACCGACCCTATTTGAAAATCTCATGTTACGCCAATGCAACAATTTTTTTTTTTTTTTGGCCTAAGCATACGTTCACATTTGCGAGCGAAATTTGACAACTTTTGCAGGCGTACCAGAACTTTGTTTGGGCTTTAACCCTGTCTGTGCTAATGAGTCTAATATGCACAAATGTACACACACACACACACACACACACACACCTATATATACAGGAAATCCAATGTGGCTTGCAGTGGATTATAAAAGTGCCATTCGTCATAATCTCGGGCATGTTATTGACTGCTGCCATATGAGATTCATAATGGTTTGAATACCCGGGGGCTGTTCGTTATTCCGAAGGTTCGTTATTCCGATTCTTAATCGAAACACACAAATTCCCAATACCTAGAGGTTCGGTAATCCGAAAATGAAAAAGGGTTCGTTAATCCGAACATTTATGGCGTTATTCCGATATTCCGAAGGTTCGTTGATCCGAAAATGAAGTAGAGTTCGCTATTCCGAAGACTCGTTTATCCGAAGATGAAATAGGGTCCCTAACTAAACTTCGGAATAACGAGCTTTGTGTTACTTTCGGATCAACGAACTTTCGGAATAACAAACCTTATTTCATTTTCGGATTAATGAACCTTCGGAATAACAAATCTTATCACATTTTCGGGTTAACGAACCTTCGGAATAACGAATCTTCGGAGTAATGAACCTTCGGAAAAACGAACCTTCGGAATAACGAATCTTCGGAATAATGAACTGCAACCGAACCCCCCTAAAACATTCTGTCAGTGACATTAGGAGCTAAAGGGGAAATTCAGTCCAATTTATAGTCTGGTAAGAGAGAGTAAAATATTAGGAGTTCAACGGTATAAATTTGATTGAAATCGGATGAAGAATAAGGAAGTAATGACATTTTGAGGGTTCACTATTTTGGGGGAAACAGTTATTGAACAGTCAATATAAATATGCAAATGGCAGAGTGGGCATGTATTATAATACCCTAACAACTTACATTACAGTTTGTACATAAGATTTTGAAATATCAAATTTTTCATTCAAATGCAATTATGCCCGAGGCTCAAATCCTCATATATCTAACTGATCACTTTTCTGAGGTTATTCAATCAGAAATAACGTCATGTTCCAGACTACAATGACAGAAGCATTGAATTTTCTTCATATTTTTTTTTTTTTTTTTTGTACACGATGAATGAAAAATTGTGAGGATATGACATGTTTGGCTCACTCATTTGCATATTCCTACCCATTCAATGTACAAGAACTATTTTGGAAAAATTATCAAAACTCAACTTTCATAACCTCACTTTTTTCATCCGATTTCAGTCAAATTTCTACCGTTGAACTCGTGAATTTTACTCTTTTTTATCAGACTAACTTATATTTGGACTGAATTTATTTAAAGACTTCTGCATTTTAATACGGTAATAGAGGAAGACAGAGTGAGATTGAGGTAGAAAAATATAGTGGTTATTGTCAATTCGTAGTAATGTATATAGGCTTTCATGTATGATATCATTTTGATATGTGTCCCGAGTTCCTGCTGAATATCTATGTACATTAATGATCGAAGTTTGATTGGAAACATACAACGTCATTCATTCATCCTTCGCAAGCTACTCGTTTGTTTTACCTATATACATGCACTTCTCTGTGAACAGCAGCATCATACTTGGCGTTTACTTTGTTGCTTTGGTGGTGTTTAAAGCGTTTTTCGAGCTCCATATGAAAAACTTTACATCATGATGAATATGCAACATGAGAAAAATTCATTGCCGGGCAACAGACTAATGGTAACATTTTGGATTTTTACCCCTCTTTCCTTCTTGACAAAAGAACCATCAGATTCAGAAAGTACAGGTGTATACCAACTTCTCTGACATTACACCTTATTCCTTTCCGAGTCAGCGACTTGGGAGAGTGTGTACTCAAAGCACTCAAACGTTTGAAAAGAAATAATTGACAAAGAAACATTTACAATCAAACCAGCGAATGTCCTTTATTGAGAGAAGATAGACGCTGTAGCAGTGACAGTTAGTGAAATTACCGCAGGAATAGGCCTCGACATTTTGCATTGAGATCAAAAGTGTAACACCAATTTCAGTTGAGTTCCGATGAAGATGAGCTGCTGTACATGTACTCTATTAATACATGTTTGTAAACATTTCCTTCGTTTTTCCTCTATTGGTTCGAACACGGTCGCCAACAGCGTGTTCACAAAGTCAACTACAGTGTATGTGAAAACGTTCGAATTTGTGTGAAGATGATTTCACTCCATGGTGTGGTTTTTCAGTGTCCACATGTTGATATTCTGTTTGACACTCTAAATGATTCAAAATCTGTTCACAATACTAAAAATGCTAAAAGTGTGATGAGATTTCACAGTGTGTTCAAAATCTGTTCACACTGTGTTTCACATTATGTTTCAGACTGGGGGCCACTGTGTGCTCTCCAGCAGAGTTAGCAGCTAATATTGATTGCAAATACTACTCAAATTAAAACGAATGGATTTTAAACGTTTTACGTTAAAACTATATGCATTATGCGTTATTTTCTCTCAAACTTATTAAAGAAACCGTTTAAAGTGAAACAAGAATTGACAGTTCTCTATCTTTACTCACTTACCATCAAGAAAAAAGCCGACGGCGAAAGGAAATTGACGACATGTTGAACAAAACAGCCTCCGTTACTTTGAATTTCTTGATCCATTTATACGGGTAAATGATTGATTTCCTTAGACACAATTAGTAAAATAAAATGTTAGCCATTTACTCAAAGAAAAAAAATTATTTCACTAAAACGTTTTGCGAATTACTGTTGGATCTAAATTAATGGGCTGTGTCATTTCTCAGCGTTTGAGCCATTATCCCAGGTCCAAAATTATACCTACACAATACTCGACACGTATTGACCGATTCGGGTTCGTTGAGGGCAGCAGACATTTCATGGCACTGGGCGCAGCCATAGTGGGTGTCTGAGCCGACCCCCCCCCCCCCCCCCCCTGCTCTCCCCCACCCCGGGCAACATGTTTATCACGCACTTGTAACAAAGGTTCGCGCACTAAGCAAGCATTCGCGCACTCAGTACGAGACGCCCATTGGCTAAAGCAGTTTTTCATTCTGCGCGCGTGCTAATGTAGGGAGAGGGGTGGGGAGTGGGAAGGAGGGGGGGGGGGGGGGGGGGTCGGCTGAGACACCGAGTAATGGCGCTGCCCATGCCAAAAATACACATAGCGCGTCACAGAATCGGTCAATAGTTTAGGATAGAATGAATAGAAATTCAACATGCAGCTTGGATAAAAAACAAAAGCAAAAACAAAGCCTGGAAAACTTTGTTATGGAGGGTGTCTTTCTTTTAAGTTAATGTCCATAAGCTTCAAGCATTACAACAAACTACCAAACAAAACGCCATTGCTGTTCACAGTGTGTCTTTGGAGTACGATACAATTTGCTGGAGGAGACTGTTCTTTTACCTATCCCGTCTGAAAGTTAAAAGCTCACTACTCAAATTGACAATACAATGTAGTAAAAACTGATGATTGTGTGTGTGTGTGTGTGTGTGTGCGTGCGTGTGTGTGTGAGATGCGGCATACTAGTACATGTACTACTCGCCACATCAGGGCCCTGTTGCATAAAACCCTTACCGCTGGACTTACCGCTCCTTTCTAGCGGTAAGTCTTCAAATTAGCGGTAAATTTTATAATCCTTGATGCTGATTGGCTGTAACGCCTAATTTTGACGGTAGTTACCATTGAAATTCAACGGTAAGTTTTATGCAACAGGCCCCAGGAGATGAATTAGAGGTGCAAAATCTGTGTTTTTTTTCTAGTCTGCTTCTACAAGCTTTATAACATTACTTTTGTCGTTTTCTGTCGAATCTTGATCACACCAGCGAGAGCTTTTGAAAGTGCCTAGATCTTTGTTAATGTATGTCATGAGAACTCTTCCACTTCCGATCAGGAATATGGTGAACGTATAGACAGTTTACATGCATCTACCAAAATCGATTGTAATACATATTGTTCATATTTTGTAGATTTATCGATACTTTAATAAAATATACGGATTAACATTTTTACGTTGGTTGTTTCTATCCCTAACTTACATTTTACATGTTTTAGAGCTATTTTGAAGTCCTTGAAATTTTTTTTTCTCATTGGCAATTAGTATATATTGCAATCAAAGTATGCGTTATATAGCTCCAACTTTCTCACTTGAATTCTCCGTCAGGGAGCTGTCCGTACATACAATGTACCAATCAAGCGCATTCCGTTCACTTCTACGAATGCAATTTCCTAAAGAGGATTCCAGGCATGTGCAGGTTCAAGCACAAAAAAAAAGAAAACAAATAATAAATAAAAAGACGAAATTTTGTAAAACAATATCAGCGTCCAGCAACTTAGTGACACAGAGCCACGAGAATCTATACTATCATACGGATAATATTGATTTATCCCGATGTCCGGAATCCTGAAGACTCCTGAAGCGCAGAAAGTTTGTTACAACTATCGAGAGTTATCAGACACCCATGCTGGATTACAATAATAATTCTCTTATTTCAAAGGGATATCAGACGAATGAAAAATAAATCGACAACTTGTATACCGCTTTGAATCATGTTCTCTTTTTCTTTTTTTTGTGATGGAAATAATTAAACTATTGATTTGAATTGAATTGAATAGAAAGGGATGGTTAAGTATATTGGTGGAGATGAGGATTGGGCTTTCAAGTTTTTGCGAGATACCAAGAAACCACATTTGAAATATCATTTCAGACCATACCATTCCATGAGGAATTAAAGTTTATTTGGAGAAAATCGGTTTTGGAATAGCTGAGACATCCAAAAACAAAGTATATAGGGGGCCTAAAACAAAGCGATAGTAATAAAAGGTGGGTCCCACCTTTTATAACAGTTGCACTGTTTCGGATATGTCTGCCATTTCAAAACCAATTTTCATCAAATAAACGTTGAATTCCTCTTGGAGTTACATGCTTTATGTTTTATATATGACAAGAGGAATTTTCATTATCTCAGCCAAAAATGATAGAAACCTGAAGTTAGGTCTCAGCCAAAACTATACGATACAGTGTACCTTTATTTACATAAAATATGGATATTTTGTCTTGGTCGAAGACTAGCCGTCATAAGATAACATTAAAAAAAAATACAATGATAAGCTTCATGAAATGAAGCTACAGCACTTTTTATCTAGAAATGGTCGAATATCCCTTTAATGAAGGAGTTCACATTTCATTTCCGACACACACGAAGCAGAAATGATATGCTCTATAGCACTAATTGGCTTTTAGCATTAATGATGACACAGAGAAGACAATCGTGTTGCAAGCGAAAAGGAAAAGAACAAACTCGAAATTTCCGGAACAATTTGTGTAATAGACCAGAACGAAACTGGAACGTTAGATGACCCGAATCCATGCGGCCTTTATAGTAACATAGGCACGACTGCCCGAAAGATTATCTTTAATACGATTTCCCCGATAGACGGTCATCACAGCTAACAAGACGAGAACCAGAGAAAAGTGTATGTACTAGGTGTTTTAAAAAACATTTCCCACTTTTGATCATTAATAGTTCAAAAACTATTCATCCAATAAAACTGTCATTGATATGAGTAATAGCTGGATAGTGTACAATTTGGTTGAAGGTAATTTGGACGTGAAAGCATAAATCAGTTTCATTAAATCTAAGATTGATTTTGAAGTAAGTCAACTGGAGACTATCAGCGTCATCATTAACCCGGCTTACAACACTCTAATTGATTTTCTCTGCTTCCTGTCACCACGTTTATGATAGAACAGAAGGTATTCATTGTAATTTCGCGACTCAACGACAGTATCGACAGGCGTTTGACTTTACACAGATACGGCCAGAGGCTGAATAAAGACTAGTTGTGATAGTGGAATTTCTCATGAATAACTAATGAAGCATTCAAACCCTGGCCATTGTTCAGGACCATTGTCAGGGTGTAAGCACACACTCCCATACACACCCATTGACCCCTGTGCAAAGTGAAATTTTGTACAGAGGGTCGAAAATAGAGCAAAGTCTGGAACCTAACTGTGAAATTAATCACGGATTTCATGAAATTGATTTACGTTTTCATATTTAAACCACCTTTAACCAAATTGTACACTATTCAGCTATCACTCATATCAATGACCGTGTTATCTGATATATATTTTTTGAATTATCAAGAATCAAAAGTGGGAAATGTTTTTTGAAACACCTTGTACCTGTCAAATTGCTTTGATGAGGCATTTTCCCCAATCATCACAATTGATTCAGAGGGAAATTTGATAAGCCATTAAAATGTTATCAAATACAACAATTTTGACTGTATTATTAATAAATCATTATATCCGTAGTTGGAGAGTTTACTACTGTACATGTACAACCGTGTACGTATAGTAACCCCCAATGTCACGATGGTAAAGAAACTATAACAGTAAATTCCGTTTCCTTTTTTTTTTCTGAGAGAACTACATAGCCTCTCGAGTTGATGCAGACATTTTAATGATGGGCTTGTTGTAATTTCCGCTAGATTCTAAGGGATTGAATAAAAATTAAGCAATGTTTCATTTATCCTGGAAAAATAACTCTCTTTCATCTGTTTTTCACATTTTTCCAGGCATATATACCGTTCAACTGTAAACTGACGAACTACACACTGGACATCAAAAGCAGTCTTCCAGTCCAGCGATGGTGCGCTGAATACACTGTATTGACAAATTACAATTTGTAATAACTTTTGAACACATTGTCCAAGACAAATGTATTCTTCGAACTTTTTCTCACACACAATCTACTGATATTGCTGCAATCTCTCAATCCACATAGCTACAGTATTAGTATGGTAGGTGTTCAACACACCGACCGTGTCGATAAACCGACCGCGCTCTATAAATGGCATTGCGCAACGACCGTACAGAAAGAAAATGTACGCATGGGACAACGCGCAACGGTGTTCGATTCTTCACGGGGCTACGCTACCGAGTAAAATGAGGCGAAAACGAGTAATAGGGATAGGGTCCCCGATAGATTTTTAGTTTCCCCAATCTGTGCCGTCTAAAAAAAACACGCTTCCCGCGAGTATGTAAAGAGAAAGGTAGTCGTGTGAGGGCGCCAGAGTGCTAAGAGCAAGTCCGGACGTTAATTATACTCCGGCAGACTTATTGACGATTCGTCAGCCATGGAAATTTTACATGAGGATACTCAAAGTCGGAGCTTGCTGAAATAGCGATAGTTTCTTGGGAGGAATAGTCATATTTGGTTTTCGAGTGTAAGGCCGTGACGTATCGTCAAATAGTGAATCCGAATATCATGCCAAAGATCGAATTTTTGCTGCAGTAAAAGCTAAGTGAAAAATATTTGAAGAATAGGTTTCTCCCTTCTTTTTTTTTTTAACTTTTACCGTTCAATTTGATGGATTGTAGTTCAATTACGACCCGAGAAATCTGGAAATAGCAATTACAGTTTCCAATTCGTCTTTTGCCGATCATTTTCGAACAAAGTCTAATAAAGTTTCGTCAGTTTGTCTCTCTCTACAAATTAAAGTTTTTAAGATCGCAACTGCTGATCTGTAAATTAACAATCATGTCGGAAAAAGACAGGACCAGTTGGACTTAACACATTTAATTTGTAGAGGGAGACAAACTGAAGAAACTCACACCTGAACCTTCACCCCTCTAAATGATATCTTTCTTTCAAAGTCTATTCAATTTCGTCATTAAATAGTCACAATCATTGCACACATGCCAGCAAAAGTAATTTCGTCTTTTAGCGATCATTTTCGTCAAGTTTTCCTTCGAACATTACCGCTTTCAGTAACTCATGCATTTTTGGCCCCCTCCTGGTCCGAGCTAAATTAGCCCGCGCCAAGCATTACAAATTGCCTTCAGTAACTACAGCAGAGCCGCGCTGCTTTTACGATGACCCATTCAAAAACTCGGTCAAGTAAGGGACAACTGCCATGGTAACTGAAAACCACATGGACAGAGCGGAAGTGCATTTTCGTGCGATATTTGATCTGACTATTCGATCAGCGCCAGGCCCGCGCCTGGTCCGCGCCTGGTGCTAGCTGCAGCAGCGCCAAAATAGTCCGCACCTGGCGCGGGCCACTTTGGCCCCCACCCATTCATAAACTCAAAATTTTCGACTTGGTCCGCTCCTGGTCCGAGCCAAGAGGGTTACTGAAAGGGGTATATGTCTCATAATCTTTTCTGTTGTGATTTCTTGGTTATGATAGAAGTTATTTTTTTTCCTGCAACCATTTACTTAGTGCACATTTAGGTGTAACGCTTGTACCGTACTCCCCCACATATATCAACAGAGTTCAGAGGTCAGAGTTCACACGGAGACAGACATGGTAATTGTACTGTCACACAGACGAAAACAGTGATCCGCGATTTCCAGGCACATAGGCCTACATGTATGATTGAAGAAAAAAAAATAGTGTGAAGAGGGAAGAGTGCAGAAGAGTTCGAGTCCGTTTTAACGTAGTCTTTTTCATGCCATTTTAGACGAAAGACAAAAAGATCAACGAAGAAATTACTTTTGCTGTTGTGTGGCAGTTAGTGTAATGGACGGATTTTAATCGAAAACGACGATAATGTGTGAAAAATGACTATAATTGACTAGATGTTGTTCGAAAGTGATCGACAAAAGACGAATTTGACACTAAAATTTGCCTATTCAAGATTTCTCGAGACGAACTATAGATTAAAAAAAACACTATCAAATCTAAATAAAAAAGTTTCAAAATGAACAGGATCCCTAAAAAGACGTTGGAATCTTTGACTTGTCTTTGACATGTTGATTCAGCGTCTGCCGCTGTACAATCTACGGTCCCGTATTTCGATGATGTTTTACTGATGCCAATTCGAAATCCTGTACCTGGCACGCATCTCGCCCGTAGTTTGCCGGAGGTGCACCTGCAAGTCCGATTACCCGCAGTCAAGTTTTGAGCATGAGCAAAACTTTTTTTTTATCCTGTTGAGTCGCGGGAATTGCCCGCAGAGGTCCACGCAGCACAACCAGTAAAGGCGTGTAGTAACTGACCCTCAGCATGCACGCAAAACTGACCGGCTACACGGATATTGGCAGTTTCGTCATCATTTCTTGGCAGGAAAACACCCGTATTATGCTCGTAGAATGTCCGCAGACGACACGCGCTTCTGGCGCATAGGCATAAATCCACGGGCAACTAACGTACTTCAAACTGGACAACTGCCTGTGACTTGCGGCAGCTACAGGTCTCCTACTGGTGTTCTGCGTGGACCCCTGCGGGCAATTACCGCAACTCACCCTGAAAAAGTTTTGGTCCTACTCAAAACTTGGCTGCGGGTAAATTGGACTTGCGTGCGCACCTTCAAGCAACTACTGGCGAGATACGTGCTAGACATTGTCAGGTTCGGGCCAACAGAAGAGATTGACCGCACTTTGCTCTCGCAAGCACATGCAGGAATCTCTTTCTGTTGACGACAATGCCGTGCTCATCGTCGCCGATCCTCACGCTCGTGTTGCTGCCCTGCAATTCTTCTACGACGTTTCTCTGCATCGTTCGGGACTTTGCTATGACTACAGCGTGGAGTTCTTTGAGAAGTCGTTGCTGTGAGTCCACTTGTTGACGGAGTGCTTTGATTTCAGCAGCCAGGAAAGACACCGTCACTCGATGACCATCTTCTTCATCTTGACTTTGACCTCCGCTTCGATCTTCTGAAAAACTCCCAGCCTCACTTGAAAGGTCTTCTTCTGGACAGAATCCAGAGTCATGCCGTTCTCGACCTTTAAAGAGTCCCGCCTGCTCGTCATCCGAAGATGCTTCAGAATCGCTGAGATGCAGATGAAAACTATCGCTGTCGCTTGAAGTGTTGTTATCCATGATGATATGTTAAACTACAGAGGAGAAGGAGCTTAATTTTTTCGGGTATTTATTGAGCTTATTCTATATAGAGGTTGTGAACTAATTTGCATGTTGCTGGAAATGCAACACGGAGTTGGCCAATCACGCAGTTTCAGCCTCCGTTGCTATCACAACAAGGGTTTGTTTTGGGAAAGACAATGGATAATGATCGATTCACGGTGCCCATCGCGGAAGTGTCCATCTTCTCCGGACATAACAAAGGGATCGGAGATCTCACTATGGACAGGTCGGGGTGTCTGAAATCTATTGTACCTGTACCACCTACTTTGTATATGCCGAATTCTATAGGCATTTGGTTGGCATTACATTCTATTCCCCTTGGCGCTCTTCCCGCGGCCCTTTAGTGGGTTTGGTTGCGGCCTTTTCAGTCATAATCCCGCAGCCATTTTGATAATTTTGCAGCAGCCCTTTGCACTCTTGGATCGAGCTTTCCCAATCGTTTGGCTCTAGCCTTCTCAATTTACTATCTTTTGGCTGCAGTCTCTGACTGCCCAAACTTCATACATGAATTCGATGAAAACAGCTGCTAATATATTCTTTCTTCCTGGATATAAAGAAAATAGTGATTGAAATCATTTCCTCGACAATACACCTGTAGTTTGGAAACTTGCGAGTTTATCACATCGAAGCATGACGGTGAATAAAAAGTTAGTCAGTAGGGAAGATTTCGAGAGATACCGATTATAAAAAGTCGTAGCACGATCATGGAGGGGCAGTATAATCGTGGAATCTTAGATCATACAAAACTAACAGGACTACAGTGCATACCTAATGAAAGACAAACCGCCAGTAAAATACACATACACAGACATATATTGTATCAGGGAGGTGAGAGTTTTATATATATATATATATATATATATATATATATATATATATATATATATATATATACTGGGTGGTTCTGTCCTTCTATGAAGAGTGCTCGATATCCTCAAAGAAAGAGCTTTATAGACAGAAGTGTTGGAAGAAATTCACTTGGTTGACTGCAGGTTCATCCGTGTTTATTGCTACTCTGAGTTTCATGCAACCTCCATGAGGCGCAATCATCAGGCATATTTCACACATAAGAAGATACTGTCCATGTTATCCATATTATCTTTCATTTGTTTTGAACTGAACTGAAAACCAAGCACAATATATTGACACCCAGCTTTTTTTGTAATTTTTATTGTTTGGCGAAGTTGTGTAGTTCAAATACGGGCACGTCAATGATCCCAGAGAAACAGTCTCCTATACAGGCACTTTTTGTTTTCCTTGAAGCCTTTACTCCTATCTTTGCAAAAGGCGTAGCCTCAGTAATCTGCTACTGATTTCTAACTATGCTATTAAACTTTGCAAAGACGCGTGACGCGTACCTGATCATTCATCACTTCCTTTTGTCTCGATACGGAACAATACGGGATGGCAAGCGTGTCGATGTCTTGAAAGCACCAAGATTTAATACCACTCACGCATCTTTTGGTTGAACTCGCCATTACATCATTACAATGACTTGAGAGAGAGAGAGAGAGAGAGAGAGAGAGAGAGAGAGAGTTCAAATTTTGGTAGAACTGAATATATTACATGTTGTCATTTTAGATCCAAAGTGGTGGACAGCGTATCAAACAAGTTGATAAAATGCTACTTTCAATCTGTTTTCAATAGAAACAGAAGAGAAGGTGTACACGCGTTATGGTGTAAACAAGTACTTTAATAAAACAGCCTTAATACAGCATATCACACCGCACGACCTATTACACATACAATCTTTTCCTGCTGTAGCTACATTGTGCAAATCATGACTTCGTGAAAATAGATTAGGGCTATTACAAATGAAAACAGTGTACATTATCAGGAGACAATTCAGGAGAAATAACTATGCTGAAAGATTGTAATCTCTCTACATGCAATACATGATACAGTACCACTCGTAGGCCTTCTGCAATTTGTACCATGATTTACAAGTGCTACCTGTACATGCATGTTTTAGCATTTTTCGTCTTTCAATGTACAGAACAAGGCACATTTTCTCCTTTTTTTCATTGATTAAGGGCAGAATTTTATCGCTTTGTGTGTTCTCGTCAGTGTATATGTCTGTTTGTTTGTTGCTTGGACGAGGTTAGAGTGGATATCATTAGCTTATTCTACCCCTGTTGAGTCTTGCATATTAAAAAACTATAGTTAGCTATTCTTTCTCAATTAAAATTCATACGCATTGGTTGGAACTATAATTGTATGCATGTTCTTTCAAAGAAATGGAAAGGAACAGCGTAAAAGATATACCTCATAGCTGTGATTCACCTTTTTCTGTGTCATCTGCGCTTACAAATTTCAAACCATGTTCTCATCCCTTCTACACGACTACCTTGTAATATGTGTGTGTTTTTTCTTAGTTGCATGTTGCATTATAAAATATAAAACAAGGAAGCAAACCGCATGCACACACACACACACACACACACACATACACACACATACATATGTGACATAGATAACTTTTAGCATACCAACCAGTGGTCTTGATTATACTGCATGTCACACCGCACGTCGACTTTAAACACATACAATCTTTTCCTACTGTACATTGTAGCTACATTGTGCAAATCATGACTTCGTGAAAATGAATTAGGGCTATTACAAATGAAGACGGTATGTAATCATACGGCGCTTCAGCACTTCAGGAGAAATAACAATTAAGCTGAAAGATTGTTATACTTTTACATGCAATACATAATACAGTACAGATGTACCACTCGAAGGCCTACTTCAATTTGTACCATGATTTACAAGTGCTAACTCTACATGCATGTTTTATTATCGTTCGTCTTTCAATGTACAGAACAAGGCAGATTTTTCTTTTTTTTTTCAATTACAGGCAGGATTTTGTCTGTGTGTGTGTTCTCGTCAGTGTATATGGCTGTTTGTTTGTTTGTTTGGACGAGGTTAGAGTGGATATCATTAGCTTATTCGACCCCTGTTGAATCTCGCATAACTATAGTTAGCTTTTCTTTCTCAATTAAAATTCATTTCTTATTACTTGTATAATTGTATGTTCTTACTTTCAAAGAATTGTAAAAGATATTCCTCATAGCTGCAATTCACCTTTCTCTGTGTCATTTACACCTACACACACACACACACACACACACACACACATATATATATATATATATATATATATATATATATATATATATATGTATAGAAGTATTGGAACAAGTTCGCTCGGTTGACAGCAGGTATATCCATATAAGTATGTCTGAAGCTCTTCCTTTGAGGATATCGAGCACTCTTCATAGAAGGATAGAATCACCACGTGTATATATATATATATATATATATATATATATATATATATATTATATACACATGTGACAAAGATAACTTTTAGCATACTCAATTGGGAACGAACCAGTGGTCTTAATTACTGTATTCATTGAGAGATCACAACCATTCATTGCGTCATTCATTGACTTCACTGTATTATTACAGGTAATGTATTATCTCATCAAGCGTTAATTCTTTCAGTCGTTTGCAAAAACATGCTGTCTCAATACATACAGGCAAGTACAAACAAAGACCCGAAAAGAAATAAAGTACTTAAATTTATATGTCTCACTGTGAAGTGCGAAGGAAGTGATGGACAGTGACAAACGGTTCTTAAAGGGGACCTCCGGATGATTTTCAGACTTTTACATTTGAACAACTATAAATTAATCAAACTGAGTACAGAGTTTCAGAATTTATAGTGATTGGGATAAGGAATGAGAATGTTTTCAAAATTTGCAACAAATTGCAACGAACAAGGATGATGACATGACAGCCTCACCATAAGAATGCATGAGTTGGGGCTCAAGGGAGCAGAACAAAAGAAAAAGGCATGCATAGATTTTTTCACAGGTGTATTGTTGAGCAAGCGGTATTGTAATGGAATTACACTGCTACATTTCTGAAATATATGAGGCTCTGATGTCATCAACACTGTTCAGTGTAATTTGTTTAAGACTTTCAATTTATTGGTTTCTCTGCTCAAGGACCACAATAAATTCCACGAATCTATATATGGAGCTGTTGATTTATGTACTTCACAATGTCAAATTATGATAATCGTCCGGAATGCCCCTTTAATGTCTTTAAAATGTAAATATTATTAATATTTACATTTGTAAGACAAATTGAAACTTGCACTTTCAATCGTCTGACAATCAGTCCGTGGATTACATGTGGCTTGTACTGATAATGCGATTATCAATGGGAAACATGAATTAAGGTGCCATTCCTTTTAAACGTTTAATTCTTGCATTAAGCCTGAATGAGCACAGAAAAAGTAATAGAAAGGGTAAAATAGGGTAAGATATTCTAATATAGCACATGCACCTGGTTATCGCATATAAATTTATGCTTGAATATGTGTGCATGTGAATGATCTACATTTATGCATCGGTGCAGAGAGGTGGCCCCTCCCTGATTTGTGCGAGTTCTCTGCAGTGTCTGTGCAATGTGTAGTTTGTTTGTTTGTTTGGGTTTTTTTTTTTTGCATTCCACTGGAGCAGCTTCTTGTATGGCATGGTGTATGCAAGTCTCATCACGCCATGTCATCGCCAATATTAGGGTTACAGGCTGCTCAGCGACCACTTGGCACAGCCTATCTTTTTCGTGGACTTTCAAATCCATGCCGTTGTTAGATACAAAGCTAAAATCTCACGAGACTGGACGACTTGCTTCTAATTATTTCCAAAAGCGTGCGTAGGACCCTCGTCGGCACTGCACCACTCATTCACTCATAGGGAGATATGGATGCGTACAGTTCTTTTTTTTTTTTACGATCCCCGTACAATACAAAACACATAATCATGAGAAGTAAATCGAAGCGGAGAAATGCTCGCAATCACATGAAGACGAACTTATTCCAAGCAAATTCAGCGAATACGCACATTGTGCAACACTTGCATTTTCGCTTATTACAGCAAAACAGACAAAACTGGACCAATGAGACTCATGCATGTACATTGATTATTGATTATAGCCAATATAAAATCTACCATGAACACTTCTCAACTGTTGTTCTCCCCCCCCCCCCCCCCCCCACCCATGTTGTCTGCCGATGAGACCTATCAATTGATAGAGAGCAATTCGGCATTTGCTTATAAATGGACAAGGCTGTAGCTCGATATGGAAGTGGTATTGAATACATTGAATCATGCGGGGAAAAAAATAAACAAAATAGAGCAACCTTCGGCGCTCTGCTGTCAGAGTCTAGGAAGTCTTCATGGTATGATAAGGGTGGTTTTTCCCTGAACTGTTATGGTACTGTCAGACGATGGTCAGTTACCCCCGAGAATAGCCATTAAAATATCATTTTACCTGAGGTAAACAAAGTTCGACCGTATGTCTCCCCCAGAAAAAGAAATATAATCGGACCTTTCGCAATAATTGTGTAAAAGTAGTGAATCAATCCAAAATCAATTTTAAGGAACAAAACTATAACTATTACCCCCATCTTCATACACGATACAGGAAATATAATCCAATTTGACTTTGTGGTAATGAAGAGAAAGGGGATCTTTGTATGAGAGCATGTCAGGAATACCTTCCTTCCAAGTTGTATGCAATGACTGTGTCCATAATTCCAAGATCTGCCATCTTCTCCGGACATAACAATGGGATCGGAGATCTCACTATGGACAGGTCGGGGTGTTTGAAATCTATTCTACCTTTACCACCCACTTTGTATTTAAATATGCCGAATTCTATAGGCGTTTGGTTGGCATTACATTCTATACCCCATGGCGCTCTTCCCGTGGCCTTTTGGTGGGTTTGGTTTCGGCCTTTTCAGTCATAATCTCGCAGCCCTTTTGATCATTTTGCAGCAGCCCTTTCCACTCTTGGATCGAGCTTTCCCAATCGTTTGGCTCTAGCCTTCTCGATCACTATCTATTGGCTGCAGTCTCTGACTGCCCAAACTTCATACAGGACTTCAATGAAAACAGCTGCTAATATTCTTTCTTCCTGGATATAAAGAAAACACTGATTGAAATCATTTCCACGACATTACACCTGTCGTTTGCAAACTTGGGAGTTTATCACATCGAAGCATAACGGGGAATAAAAAAGTTAGACAGTGGGAAAGATTTCGAGGGATACTTATAGTTACATGTATTTTAAAAAGTCATAGAGCGATCATGGAGGAGAAAAAATAATCATGGAATCTTAGATCATACAAAACTATACACAGGGCTACAATGCATACCTAATGAGAGGCAAACCGCCAGTAAATACACACACACACACACACACACACATGGTACATATATATATATATATATATATATATATATATATATATATATATATATATATATTTAACAAAAACAGCTTGATCTCATTGAGATTGCAGTATGCATATCAATATCAATACATATGGACGTTCATCTAATTACTTTTTAATAGTATAAATGACAAACAAGTCAGCTCTTACACAAACAAACACACACAAACACACACACGCAACATATCCACAGACCTGTCCCTCAAGAAGAAAGATGTTTTGGAAAGTTTGTATTCTATTCCCATCATTCTTTCCGCGACCATTTTGGTGTATGTGTTCTTCACATGCAATGCATGCGTGTTTGTTTTTTTTTTTTTTGTTTTTTTTTTGTTTTTTTTTACATTTTAATACATCAGCGACGTAATATATTCCGGCCTTTCGCAGGCATGTGATTATCAAATATACCTGCAACGAATTCGATCTTCGGGACTATCTAGAGTTTACACCTGTCATTCGTCATTCCGAGGAGAAGAAACTTTTTTTCGGGTATTTATTGAGCTTACTTCTATTATAAATAGAGGTTGGGAACTAATATGCATGTTGCTGGAAATGCACCACGGAGCTGACCAATCACGCAGTTTCAGCCTCCGTTGCTATCGCAACAAAGGTTTGTTTCGGGAAAGACAATGGGTGATGATCGATTCACGGTGCCCATCGCGGAAGTGTCCATCTTCTCCGGACATAAACAATGGGATCGGAGATCTCACTATGGACAGGTCGGGGTGTCTGAAATCTATTCCCTGTACCACCAACTTTGTATACGCCGAATTCTATAGGCGTTTGGTTGGCATTACATTCTATTCCCCTTGGCGCTCTTCCCGCGGCCCTTTGGTGGGTTTGGCTGCGGCCTTTTCAGTCATAATCTCGCAGCCCTTTTGATCAATTTGCAGCAGCCCTTTCCACTCTTGGATCTAGCTTTCCCAATCGTTTGGCGGCAGACTTCTCTATCACTATCTTTTGGCTGTAGTCTCTGACTGCCCAAAATATGTTCATATAGGACTTCAATGAAAACAGCTGCTAATATATTCTTTCTTCCTAGATAAACGTTTGAATGACTAACTAAATGAATCTATTAATGAATAATTTAATAAACAAATACATAAATGAATGAATAAATTAATAAATATATAAGTACATTGAATAAGTGAATGAATAAATAAAGAGATTAATAAATTATTCAATACTTGACATGTCCAATTTAACAGTCTTTAATAGTCACACAATATACATCAGTTCGCTAGCTGACCGAAAGAGTCGGATTCAAATTTTAGGAGATACCATGCATGCAGCAGCAGCAAAAACAAACAAACAAACAAACAAAGAAAACAATATATATATATATATATATATATATATATATATATATATATATATATATATATATGTATATATACTATATACCGGTAGTATAACCTGGTTTCCATGTGTAAATGTTTACAAGGTGAAATTAGTGCCTTCATCCATCACGTCCCATGCATGTATGTTGTTGTTGTTGTTCATTTTCTACACCAGTATTATATCTTTATACTTTTGTAATGATTTCGTACATAATTTTACACAAAGTACAGCCGCTTTGCCATATAACAATAAAAGAGCGATAAAAAGAAAACGACAGGTAACCGCGTTCTATGGTGTGTATCAATACATGCGTGCGTGATGTGGCTGTGGATGTTTAAACTGCCGTGTTGATATTCAAAGTCGAATGATAGTTCGACAGCTGGTATGGACTTGAAATTGCTTTTTGACATTGGGTGTCTTAAAACGCGTAGGATTGACTTTGGTGTTGTTCAAAGGAAATACTGATTGAAATAATTTCAGCGTCATGATACTGTAGCTTGGAGTCTTGAGAATTATTGATGTAGAAGCATGACGGTGGGAAAAAATACGATGTGGATCAAGACGACATTTATTTCACTATTCATAGTCTACATAGATTCACTGCAAGGCTGCAGGAGAAGAGGAGAAATTTTTGTTTTTGGAATGACTCACTCCAATAATGTAAGATAAAAGGAGAGAAAAAGGCAAACACACACACTCACACACACACACATAAAACACACACACACACACACACAAACTTGCAACTCCATAGATCAAGATGATGGGGAAGAATGTACAAACCTGTGTATGACACAACACAGTAACTAAAAGTCACGAAAATGTTGGATAGAATGTTTTGTGTATATTTTGCTTTTATAAAGTTGTTGAGTTTCCCGGTTGTCAGAGTCGACTGAGGTCGTAGAATAGGTGGACACCATGAGATTAAACAGGTTTTCTGTTCCGAGGTGTTGTTCATATTCTAACGGAGAGGGCGCTATATTGCTAAAAGGAAACGTACGCACTCTGACGCCCAGATTTTGTGAATGGTCGGCTCTTTGAAAAAAGCGCCGCTCGGGCCAAATGCTAAAAGCGCCGCGCAGCGGGCTTTTGAATGGGAGGATTTAAAAGAACTCGGCGAAACAATAGAAGACCGCTGAGCGGGAGCGCCGCTGTTTTCCTGGAGCTTGTAATCTGCCAAGGCGCCTAAGTATTCCCTCTAAATTATCGAAATTTAGCAAAATCGAATAAGATCTATCGTGTATAACTACCTTTGCTGACTCGTTGTTAGATGTAGAGTATCCTTCCGTAATAAATTTGACGATTTTGACCGCAAAATTGTCATTGTGACGCTCTCTCAAACTCCGCCGCTTCGTGCACACACGTCCGTACACATTACGCTGCGACCGTATGCGTACGAGATGAAGCAGAAACGAGAAATGAATGTGAAAAAAAAACAAAAGACAGTTCAATTACCGACTCATCTAATTTAGCGTGTATTTCAATTACGATGAAAAAAAAAAAGTTTCCTAATGAAAATCAATTCAATTTCATCAAACAGTCCTTCAAAAGTAATAACGAAGAATTCAAAATATATTCAAATATTATTGGGGAAAAATGACGGCTAGAAAAAAACAGCAGCTTGTCGAAAACGCATTTAAGTGCGCTTTATACGAATTGTCAATAGAGGGCAGGGTGGTCGGTTTAAATGTAGGCCTACAGGGCAACTGAGTGCAGAAAAAATGACAACCCACGCGTTCGAAGCCGCCATCTCGAGCGCGTACCTCAGATCGCATTTTCAGTGCGCGCTTGTGAATCCGGAGTATTTTCTCCACACGTGAGTAAAATTTCAGGCAAATTGTGAGATTTTTCACGTTTCTATTGATAGAAAAACGTTAGGTGGTCGGTGTGATGAACACCAAACCATACTAAACTTGTCCTTCAAATTTAAATCTCAGAACTCTCAGGGAAGACACACTCAAGTATTTGTAGCTGAGATTTGCAAAGGAGGGTGTTGATTAATGCCCATCGCATTGTACAAGGTGGCGCTGTTGATACATTGTTAAAGATAATAAAATTATAAACTTTTGGTACCTCAAAAGTTTCCCTGAATTTCCTTGTCTTAGTTTGTGCTTCAGGTTACAGTACATATCATATAACTAACACTGTGAGACTTACTCACCCCAAAGTGCTCTCATGTCTTAGTAATCATGCAATTTAATTAACTGCGACCAGCAGCCCCATATACGCATATATATAACCAATAGCGTGAGCCAGGAGCCCCAATACGCATAGCGTAATGGGGCTGCGCATTGTAGCATTCAGGATCAAATATCGCGGGTAAATATCAACTTAACCCTAAAAACACTGGGCTATTTTGGAGGCTTGAAAGACGGGGGGGGGGGGGGGGGCCTAAAGCCCCCCCCCCCCCCCCCCCTCCTTAAGATCTCGGCCGTGGATCGCGCGATCGCCGCGGAAATTTGCACAATGCATTGATAGAGAAGGGCGTTGAGTGACCCAGTTTGCAGGCTTTGCTGTTATCTCGATCGGCAATTAGCAGGATAATTCTGTACGTGTGGACAAAAAACTCGAGATTCCGAGCGCGATCGCTATATCCCGCTAATATGGTACGTGTGAACGGTTGCCAAAAATCTCGAGATATGGAGCGCGATCGCCATCCCACTATTTTGTACGTGTGAACCCGGCTAATGTCACGGAAAGGAAACACAGTGGCGGATCCAGAGAGTGGGGGTGGGGGGCGGGGGGTGGGCACACTGGGCATGCGCCCCATTTTCATTAAAAAAGAATAATAATAATAAAATGAAAAAAAAAGGGGGAGCGTGCGCACCCCTTCAAATTTGACGGAACTCCTGGATCCGCCCCTGAAACACCAACATCAATCTTGGTTGAGCGCACTTGGGAACTGCCCCCAAGGCCCTGCCCAAGCCCTCTTTTCATCCCGTAGGATCAGGCGAGGAGTTAGTTCCTGAATAACACTCTTATTTCTGTGGGTGAAATTTTGACATGTGGAAGTAATGATATGATCTGGGATTCTAGTAACTTGTTTTCCTCGTTAATTTGACTGATTTGAGTTAAATGTTTTTCCTTTTTTTTCTTGTTTTTCTTTCACTCCACTTCACTTCAAATAAACAAGGTGAAAGCAAACGAAAGATCTGAATGCCAAGTGCAGCTGATGCCATTTCTAGAGAAAATTGTGACTCTGCCAAATTTGGATGGGCTGAAATAAGAGTGACGGAAACAACAATGTGATGCAAATACTGGATACAATTTACATACTAATTTGTAGTTGTTAACAAATATTTTTTTTTCCATTTTTCAATTTTTTTTTTACAATGTAATAATAATGCATAATGTACATCCATTCAATTTAAAGCACTACTACCATTTACAACATGAGTACTGCAGTACTTGGTAGACAATATCACAGGCCTACTGAAGTCATACAAGGTTAAGATTGATCCTGATATGATTGCCATTAGAGGATAAAGGACTTCAAAACCAAAATGTGAAATTGAAGTTGAACTACATTGTGGGTCTATATTCACATGTGTACATAACAATACATAACAAAAGACAAATGCATGAAAACAGAATAAAAGGTATCAGAAACAGGCATGAATATAGTAATCAAGTTCGATACAAAGGTTCTAAAAAAAGGTTAAATGAGTAAAGTATACATTACAGTGAATGGCTAGCTACAAACTATAGTTTGAAAATACAGTGTACATAAAACATGATCATATCATTTTACAACATAAAAGATTATAGTTGAAAATTTGACATGATAATACATCTCCTACTACATACATTGATGTATATGGGTCTAAAATAATATAAAAAATAAGCAAGGAAAATAAAATCCATAAATTTGTATTTTGTACGTGTACATTAACAATGTATGATATTCAGCCGACGTGAAATTGGCAATAGCACACATATTAGCATGAGTCAACAACTTTTGATTTTTGAGATTTACAGAAAAAGTATGTTGAACTGCACTCCCATAATTATCAGCAGATCATTGCATATTAAAGTAAACACACTGGACACCACAAATGACAAAGAAAACTTTCTTAATTAGTCTTAATTTTCAAGGCAAATTCAAATTGTTTTTGGTAACACTTCGTGTCTTATTTATAAATGGGGTCCAAATGAACAATTATCTATATAGAAGATGAATGAGGCACATTTCTGTTCATAAGATTATCACAATAGGGAACAGACACACAGCTTACGTAATTGAAAAATATTGATATTTACGGACTCATAATAAACTTTTGACATATGTGGCAGTGATGATGTGATCTGGGATTCAAATATGCACATCTCTTGTTTTCCTCGTTATTTTGACTGAATACTTTTTTCTTTTTTTATCCCATCTCAATTCAAGTTATCATCGTGTAAACAAATTTTGGATTTGAATCGCCCCAACTTGAAATGCAGTTGACGCCATTTTTACAGAAAAATTATGACTCTGCCAAATTTGGATTGGGTGACATAAGTGTGATGGAAAGAACAAGGTGATCAATGCAAATGTACAATGTACATTTGTAGATGTACAATCGTGTATGCGAACATATTTTTTTCCATTTTTTTTTTCAATATTGAATAATCATGCATACATCCATTCAAATGTTTATGGCTTTTGAAGCAGTATACTGTACTTCAAAAAGATGAGTAATGCAACACTTGTTCACACAATATCACAGGCCTACTGAAGCTATGAGGTTAAGGATAATTGCCATTATATTAAGATTGAAGGATAAAAAACTTATATTGTAATAACATCATGTGAAGTTGTACAATGTTCATTGTTGAAGTTTATTGTTGAAGATTATCTATCATGTACGTACAGTGTACATCCCGTCATGATATAATTCACAACATAATACAAATGCATGAATACAGAATAATACTTTTAGAGGTGAAATGTATCAGGCATGAATGGTACTTAAGTTTATTATATAGTTCACGTGTGTATATGTTAAAACATAACGTAAGACAAAGGTATGAATAGAGAATAAAAGGTGTCAGAAAATAGCATGAATGGTAATGAAGTCGGATACCAGCTGTCTGATACTAAGGTTCTATACAAACAAAAGTAAAATTGTACAGTGAATAGCTCTACAAATTGTCATTCAAAAATAACGAAACATTAACATATTTACACCTATTTACAACATTTGAGTTGAAAACTTGACATGAAAATACATGCACATCTCCTATTTGTATTTATACCGTGTCTGACATAATGCAAAGTAATACGCAAGGACACGCACATTGTATGTACAATGCATTGTATTGATACATTGATATACTGTGTGAATTTAGCTGTGAAATTGGCGATAGCCTATAGGACACATTAAAACGTATTTTGGGGACTGGTATTACACAGCCCCAAAATGCGATTTTAGAGATCCACAGAAAAAGTATGTTTGGGTCCATACACATATAAATAGCTGAGGAACCCCACAAGTACACTGTAATAAGTCATCCAGAAGACATTACTATAGTATCCCATCATGACTATATACTCAAACAATGTCGGAGCCACAACAGAGTGTTGCTTCTGACACCATGGAAGATGAAAGTTAGAGTAAATCTCTCATCAAAATCTCAATGCCTGAAGAGAACTATGAAATCAACATTGATCGGCCTTACATCATGTGCAGAGCTTTCAGCATGGCAAAAATACATGCAGTGTCAGAATGATGACGCAGACAATACAATAGGCATCGGGTACACCGTATCTGAATCATCAACCTACAATGCTTCTTTATAGTTAATCTTTCAATTAACATTTCTTGTGGTTGTCAGAAAAGTTTAGATCGACCATCTCTAAGTTTCATGGAATTTCAATGAAAATTATGGAAGAAAAGTATACGATTAAACTTCATCGACAAAATTAGCTCATCATGGGTTTGTTTTCCCTCCAGAAGCTATATACTAAATTCCCGGACCTCTGACCATGAAAAAAAACTTCTTTACTTTGTTCTTAGTATAGGGGCCCAGTACAGCGTGTCCCAGAAAAAACGAAACCGAGTTTCATTGCAATTCTTTACGATCATAATCACATACAGTATTTGCTTTATGAGTTGTACATGGATTGAAAGATACACTTCTCTTCTTTCATTCTATGCACAACACGTTGTTCATAAAGAAACTCATGCATGACTGAGTTAAAACTACAGACAGTGGTGCTACTAAAATTTCATTTGCATGAGCAAATGGCAACTTTGAAGGAATTTTTCAGACTTTTTCAGCAATCTTTTGCAAAAGATAGAATCATAGCTTTAATATCCATTCTTTTTCCTTTCATATGATATCCCATGCGTAAAAAATGATCAACGCCTACTCGAGAAAACTTAATTTGAAAATATCCTTACATTTTACCCAGATAGGTAGTAAAAAAGGAGCAGTTAGCTTTCCCGACTCCTGCCCGACTTGACAGATAACAATGGCCTTCATGCTTCAATGAATTTCCACAAACATGAAGGGTGTAAAAAAGGGAATGATACCGACGATTCGGTTGTGAATAGGGTCCTACATTGGCACGTGATTATGAGCTTGCCTGACCATGGCTACAGAGCAAAGGGTGTTCATCAGCGGAATGTTTGGGAAGGTAGGGTGGGAGTAACGGACCGAAAAAAACCTTCCGAGCCCCCCCCCCCCCCCCCCCAAAAAAAAGACAACTTTCCGCCATGCAGTTGCACCTTTGAAAGGTTAGAAGCGCAAGTTCAGTGATAAATAAAGTGATGTATACCTCTCTTTCTGCTTCTCCACCCCCTTCAAAAACTTTAAAACCCAGTCGGTGATGAAGGACTAAACACGCATGAGGGAAATGTAAGGAGGAATGAAAACAGTTAATACAAGTTTGAGGTATAAAATCATCAAAATGTGTATCACTGTTGTAATGTTGATTTCCCGTAGCCATTGGACTGCATGCAGCCTGAGAATACTCGCGATATTAGTCTTCAATTATTATAAATTTTATTCATATTTGACGCGTACGGTCTCATATGAAAGAAGAAAATATGAATATTTGGGTTATGATTGTAACTTTGTGTTTCGAAAACGTGACGTTATAAGTCTGAAAACGTGACGTTATAAGTCTGAAAAATTCACTTAAAGTCACCATTTGCGCGAGCATATGAAAATTTGATAGCACCACTTTTCATTGTTCTCAGTCATGCATGAACAATGAACTTAAGTAGTACATGTACATTAAATGAAAGAAGAAGAGTTTATCTTTCCATTGGTGTGGATCTCATAGAGAAAATGTATGATTTCGATAGTAAAAAGTTGCATGGAAACCCGGTTTCGTTTTTTCTGGGACATGGTGTATAGCTCTGTTTACCAAATGCTGCCACTGTTCTGCCTTCAAGTACGATATAGTATGCCCCCCCCCCCCATAAGAAAATACAAAAAAAAAAATCGCATCAAATGGTATCATCCAATATAAAATTTGTCTTACTGTTTTCTTGAGGGATGAAAATTAAACCATCTAACCTACAGTTGTATATTTTACAGAAAACCTCATATTGGTTAAGTATAGTCAAAGAGAAATGTGGATCCTTGTACAGCATGTCATGGGTCTGATTCTTCCAAGTTCAGCACTTGGATGCTCTTGGAACTGTATAATGTGTGAACACAATGGACAGAACTTGGAGGGAAGGGATTCCTGACATGCTCTACAAATATCTGCATTAACTCTTTGACCACTGAAACAAATCGAATGGGGATTTCTCCAAGATGTGGGTAATTTAGTAGTTTTATATCCTGAATGTATTTGGATTGATTTACTATTTTACAATGAGGAGGGTGCCATTGATGTTAAATAAATGTGTATATATATATATATATATATATTTTTTTTTTTTTTTTTTGGGGGGGGGGGGGGGCACATACATGGGACAATTCTGAAGGAGGTGACAGATATTTGTAATTTCTGGTTATACAGTCAATCTTTACTTAATCAAATCTATTTGAACTGAATAAATACCATAGACTTTGAGAAAAATTGACTTTATGCAATTATTATGAGGGATTAAAATCAATATTATAATTATAAAGAGAATTTGAGGACTTGAAAAGATCTTTGAATAGCCGATTATTCAACTTACCCGTTTGTATGCGAGGTCGACTGTATAGAAACATGGGATTGTTTCAGTAAACTCAATAAGAATCAGCTGAGCTATAAGGTGGTACAACGTAGATGCTACAAAACGTGAATACCAAAAAAAAAAAGCAAAAAAAAAAAAAGACGGCTGGAAGAAAAGGCAACACCCCATCTGAAATTGAGAAGACATTGCGCAATGATCATTCATAACACAATTTGAATTTGTCACCTTATTATTTGTTTTATTAAACAAGAATGGCAAAACTGTTACACAACTCTGTGTGCATAGTGCAGAAGGCAGCACCTAAACCAGATACGAGAAATCTTACCACTAAGCTACAGGTTACTCGGGTTGTAAGAATCTGACATCATTGTTTGCATACTCCTCTAACAGAGGCCCCTCCCATGAACTTTCGAGTTCGTTTTCATCATCGTCAACCTCCTCATATGTTACAAGACACTCCTGTCCTTCTGTTGCTGACGAAATGACTCCCTTACACCAAACTACATCATTGTCTACCTCAAATCTATGCATTATGTGCCTACCGAGGATGTCTCCAATCCTAAGCTGAGTTAACTTTAAGTCCCCATTGCGCAGATCCTCTTCAATTTCTCCCCTCGTGTAATCGTACGTAGCCTCTGGTTCCCTGTCGTAGATGAATCTTAGACCTTTCCTACACCTGCTGATTACTGTTGCTCTGTACAATCCCTCATCTCCATTATCTAAAGTAGTTAAATGGTCAACAATTTTCCCAACCAAGTTCTCATACTTGATCTCGTTTGTGACATTACCCTTCGGTTGCTTCTTCTTTCCTGGACTCTGAGTTGTCTTCTGAGGCGTCTTCTTTCTCTTCTCCTCCACCATACTCTTGTACTCTTCAATCTTATCATCCGAGGCACAAGCATGCGCATAGACATCCTCCTGTTCATCCTCAACTCTCTTCCCCCTCTTGTTAGCCTCCTGTATGATTTGAAGTACACTCTCTTTCAGTTCTTTCACACCCTTCTTTCGGCCTTTTTCACTCAAGTTTAACCTGCCATTCACATTCTTCTCTTGGAACAAATGTCTCCTAGCTTCCAGTTGAGCTTGAAGCATTTCCACACACTCCTCCTCACACGCATCACGCATCTTTTCATGTACCTCGTGCTCCGACAACCAGATCCCTCCACACTTCGCCACGGCAACAGCGTACACCTTCTCACTTTTCACGCACTTTGTCACCACATGTTCTTTGGCCTTCTGCATACTTCTTCGCTTCTCGATTCTTTCTTCCCAGAGATTCTTCGCTCGCTTCGCGTACTCCTCTTTCTGCGCCCTCACACTTCTTCGTGCATACTTCATCAACTCTTCCCTGTCAGTCACAGAGAGCCCTTTCCTCCATTCGCTTGTCTTATTTTTCACACCCATGATGATGCTCTCGTACACCAACATACTTGCAGAAGGCTTCAAATGAATCAACCTGTCCAACATGCCGAAATCGCGCTCGACACCAACATTTGTTCTCGGCACACTCTGAGTCGCCCTTACTTGCTCTTCTCCCATCTTGGCGTGCTTACCAGAACCCAGATGATCCTGCAACATGTTTTCGGTGACCTGGCAGAAAGTAAGGAAGACAAGTTCAAGGACCTGCTTCGTCAATTGATCGAGTTCTGCATTTGGGGTCACCAAAGACTTAAAGACTGGATCATCTGGGTTGTGTTTCCCTTCGAAGAGCACATCATCACCGCGCATAAACTGACTGGCATCATCAGCCCACCTAATGAAGCATGTGTGCAGGTCGGCATATTGTTGATTCATTTCGGCAATGTGGCTCGACTCGTTGATGACACGCCAAAGAGGAGCTGTCACAAGCTTGTCAATGAGACCAAGCGCTCGCGCAGCCGCCAGGTATTGGCTCACGCGCAGGTCAGCACCGACAGCTTTGAGATGATCTTCCACCTGCTCTTCACAGAACTCCTTCAATTCCGATCGAAGGAAGAAGACGCCACCACTATTGAGGAACAGGATATTAAACCTGTTCCCCTTGAATGGTGCAAGAGGAACATGTTCGATACCCTTTGACTTCAGGAAAGTCCTGAATTCCACAGGCTTTCCGGACCTCGCACATCCTCGATCCTGCACTGACTTGCAAACGGTCCGCACCAACCGAACAGTCCCACACTCACCTCTCTCAACATGCATCCCACCCAGTGACTCGGCTCCAACTCTGTCATTACCAAAGATCATTTCCTCCCACGCCTTAATGGTCTTGCTTGCATAATCTGCCAATCCAACTAAATAATGCAACCCACAGAAGAAATTGTTCATAGATGTGAACTGTTCCTTTTCAGCATCGTTCATTTCCCCCCATCCATCTACTATTTCAGGTAGAAGGTCTTGTCTGTAGTCTTTGAGGAGTTTGTTGAACTTTTTTTCTGCTACATGACGATCACTCATTGTGTTCTTGATATTTGCAATTATCTTGTTTACGGTTTGAGTTGATCCTGGCATGTCAGTTATTTCATGCAAGAGTCCGAGAAGTGTGTCCAGCGTTGTTTGGGCAGTCCCACCTACACTCTCTCTCATCCCAATCATCATACTTGAGCTGCCCCCATCTGACTCCTTGTAAATATCAAATGCTGCATAATGTTGCCCAAATTTAGTTGTGCCATCGCTTGATAGTGTTGTATTGCCTTCCTCTTGTAAAGCCCTTGCTACTTGTATTTGGGTCATTTTTCGTCCTTCATAGAACATTGAGCTTGCAGTAGTCTTCTTTGGGAGTTGAAGTTTCTTCATGTTTATGTCTGTCAGACCCCCTAACACAGTCCTAACGACTCCCTCGCAGTTTGTCGCACTCACTCCATGATTAGTCAACAAATCTTGGTAGACACCCCTCACATTACTGTTATATATTCCCTTCTGTTTGAATGAAACATGTACCTTTTCAGGATCAGGTCCAATGAAACTTTGTGCCTCTTTTAATTCCTCTCTCAATTTCTTGACTTCCGTCCGCAAAGAGACTACTTTAGCAGAATGTTCCTTCCTCTCTTGAGCCATCTTTTCTTTCATTTTTTCCTTGTTTTGTATCTTATATCTCTCACGCCTTTGACCTAGTTTTATTTTTTTCCGCAGTGTACTGATGATAGACGTAAGCTTTGCTCTTCCTTGCTCAAATTGCTTTGCTTCCTGTAACTTTTGCTCACATTTCTTTGCTTCCACAAACTTTGTTTTGATTTCATTCTTTAGCTCTTTCTTCGTACTTATTAATGTAATCCTAGCATCTTGCAACTCCCCTTTACACTTTTCTAATGCCTCCTTGTACTCGCACACACTCTCGGCATCACTGTCACTGGTATCGCCCGATGTTTCTCCCGTGGTGGTACTTGCCGGAATTGTCTTTTCATTTTTTTCAATTGTATTGTCACATTTTCTTAGCTTTTTCGTAAGTTCCTTAAGGTTTTGCTTGAGTACATCGACTTCCTTTTGTCTTATCGTGCTCCTCTGACGATATTTACGCACGTCCCTGTCAGATTTCTTACAATCAGCGATCAATTTGGCAGATAAATTCATTTGGAACTCCAACTTCCTCTCGACACTCTCTAGCAGTGTTTGCAAATTTCGGCACCTGCTAACTTTTGACTTATACTTTGATCTAACATTATCAAGTTCCCGTCTCAACTTTTGAATTGCCTGAGGAGCGCCCTCTAAGTCGTCTGGCAACCTTGGATTTTCAAACCGCACACCCTCTGGCTCCGATATGCTTGCCCCTCCCTCCTCCCTCCCTTCTAGTTCTTTTTTTCTATCTTCCTCTCTTCTCCCATCTTGCGATTGCCCCTCTCCTGTCCCCCTTTTTCTCTTTCCTCTCATTTTTGTTCTTCCTTCATCTCTGGTGTCCCTCCTCTCCTCCTCTCTCCTTCATTCTCTCCTTCTTCCTCTTCTCTTTCCATCCCTTCCAACTCTTCAGTTTCCCTTCCTTCCTGCTCCCCCTCTCCCTCTTCTCTTTCTTCATCTCTCACTCCCCTTTCACTTCTTCGATGTACTTTCCACTGAAAGGGGGTTTCCAAGAACACCCTCAACATCTCTACACCACTTGCTCTCTTGGTTTTACTCAACCTTCGATCCTCTACAACCAGCCTCGTGACTTTCATCCTAAGTCCTGGCATGTCTGTCTTATCAATCTCCACATCAAACAGCGTTGGAATGAGATCGCACGTCATGGTCACACGATATTTACGCGTTTTCACCCACCTGTACAACTCCAAAACAACACCATTTGTAAGATACACACCACTCAACTTGGTCCATTCCATCGGTGTGTTGTCTAGGATTGCCGTCACTGCACGGTGCAGAACATCTATTCGTATTCCCAGCTTATCACACGTAGCCATAGAACACCCCGCCCGCGTTTTGTACATGTGGTGGCGCCTCGTAACAGGACCTTGCTCTGTACGGACCACAGGCTCAGCTTGCGCCGCGGCCACAGGCGCAGGCAAAGCCTCAGATGGTTCTCTCACCGTCACACTCGAAATCACACCCTCCACCGATATGCTTGCCCCTCCTCCTCCCTCCCTTCTAGTTCTTCTTTTTCTATCTTCCTCTCTTCTCCCATCTTGCGATTGCCCCTCTCTTGTCCCCCTTTTTCTCTTTCCTCTCATTTCTGTTCTTCCTTCATCTCTGGTGTCCCTTCTCTCCTCCTCCTGTCCTTCATTCTCTCCTTCTTCCTCTTCTCTTTCCATCACTTCCAACTCTTCAGTTTCCCTTCCTTCCTGCTCCCCCTCTCCCTCTTCTCTTTCTTCATCTCTAACTTCCCTTTCACTTCTTCTACCTTTCCACTGAAAAGGGGTTTCCAAGAACACCCTCAACATCTCCACACCACTTGCTCTCTTATTTTTCTTCAACCTTCGATCCTCTTCAACCAGTCTCTCAACCTTCCATCGAAGTCCTGGCATATCTGTCTCATGAATCTCCACATCAAACAGTGCTAGAATGAGATCAGACGTCATGGTCGCATGATAATAATACCACCGTTTCACCCACGTGCGCAACTCCAAAACAACACCATTTGTAAGATACACACCACTCAACTTGGTCCATACGATCGGTGTCTTGTCTAGGATTGCCGTCACTGCACGCTGCAGAACCTTTCTTCGTATTCCCAGCTTATCACACGTAGCCATAGAACACCCCGCCCGCGTTTTGTACATGTGGTGGTGCCTCGTAATAGGACCATGCTCACAGGTACGGACCACAGGCTCAGCTTGCGCCGCGGCCACAGGCGCAGGCAAAGCCTCAGATGGTTCTTTCACCGTCACACTCGAAATCACACCCTCCACCATTACCACACTTACCTCAACTTCCGACCTAGATGTGCTGTTCATATCTCCGCTTTTACCTTCTTGCGCCATCCTTCCAGCTTTCTCTATGCATTACCTGGCTTCAAAGTGTCTTTAAAAGGAGAACAGTCAGTGTCCTTGAGTGAGTCATTAATAACGACGAGAAAGAAATAGTGAAAAAACAAAAAACAAATGTCTCCATGCAATCAGTTGGCTGCTAACCCGGGCCGAACGCTGAGCGGAGAGCGGACGCCCGACACACGCCACTTAGAGTGCCTGTGGTTTGAATCATAAAACTTCAATGTGGAGTACAGTACGTTTATCGGTGATTCAAATGATGCGCGGTCCCTCAATCCGGCCGTATGCAAACCACAGCTGCAGCTTGTTGATGTACACACTAAAGAGCGGAAACTCTTTGGTACACACACACACACACACACACACACGCACACACAGCAGAGATTTTTACACCGGTCGGGTGGGTCAAAAGTTAGTTTACAAAACATAACAAAAGCACCTGACCTATACACTGTATAAGCTGCACGAGTGTACGTGCGTGCATAGCAAAGAGTATAGAAGCGCACGCAGGGCAGTCTGATTTCCAGACCATGTGCATAGTCTGATTTCCAGACCATGTGCATAGTCTGATTTCCAGACCATGTGCATAGTCTGATTTCCAGACTATTTGCATAGTCTGGTCCCAAGGCCTGCATGGTTCCAGACCATCACCTAAATACATACAATTAGCCAGTTGTAGTGACTTGTACTCCTTTCCGCCGCTCCGCGACCAATGCGACGAAGAAGTTGAAACCTTCGCAGAAGGCAGTATGCCAGGACCAACGAACTCGACTGAGCAGGTCACTGAACTCTAATTGTATGCAAAAAAGGGTCTAAAAAGTATCATTTGAATATGAGCTAAAATAGTCCATAGATGGTACCGCGCACTATTTTTGCATAATGACTTTAAAAAAAAAGTGTGTGTGAGTGTGTGTTAGATACGGGTATTCAAGTAAACTGCACGAAGGTAACAAATTATTGAAACCCTTCCTTCCTACGGGAACAATTTCTAATTTAGCACATTCAGCTAATTACTGCAACGCAAACTGACCTTCCGAGCGTTTTATGTAGACCAGGGTTCCTGCCGAGTCATCATTTATTGTGGAAATCTTTGAAAGACTTTCCGTCCGTACGAGAGACTTTAAAGGACAAGTTCACCTTCATAAACATAAGGATTGAGCGATTGTAGCAATATTAGTAGAACACATCATTGAAAGTTTGAGGAAAATCGGACGATCCGTTCAAAAGTTATGAATTTTTGAAGTTTTTGCGCAGTAACCGCTGGATAAGAAGACTACTGCAGTGTATGAATAACTCAGATGTCACATGCGTACAACAATATAAGGAAAATATAAAGAGAATTTCACAAAATTTCATCTTTTGAAAAAAAGTACACATTCCCTTGACTCGTTACCGACATATGCTATGGGTAATATTATTCCCCCTGCCTTTAGAAAGAGACAAGTCAAGTGGTCTTTTATTATGCGAAAAAAAGTGAAAATATGTTGAATTTTCTTTACATTTTCTTTATACTGTTGTACGCATATGACTCACAAGCTGCAGTAGTCTCCTCATCCAGCGGTTCCAACACAAAAATTTTAAAAATGCATAACTTTTGCATCGATTGTCCAATTTTCCTCAAACTTTCACTGATGTGTTCTACTTATATTGCTGCATTTTCTCAATCCTTATGTTTATGAAGGTGAACCTGTCCTTTAAGAAATGGAGTTGAAAGAGTGAAAGTAAGTCCTATGTCGATCAGATCCCAAACTAAATAAATTATGAGCGACTCTGTATATCAATTCTGAGATTTATGTAAAGACTCATAGGCGACTAAGTGTATCATAAACTATAATTCAAGAAATGGAGACAACAGCTGAATCAATTTTTACAAATATCGATTACCGGTTCGTAAAACATCCTATAGGCATGATGGTGATTAGCATAATGTAGATCGAGAAAAGTCCAGAAGATGGTAAATACAATTTTGTACTAGCATTCAGTAAGCCTATAGGTTGTGTTGCATGGAGGTTTGAATTTGGCATATACTAGTAGTTTGCATGTACAAACCTTTATCTTCAAAATAATCCCCTTAATCGATAAAAAGCTACGACTATAATTTTTAAATGTTATTAAGGTTATAAAAATACCACGACCTTTGGAAATGAATGTTTCTATAGGTGTACTGAGTTTGTACTTAGCTCTCTAAATTGTATCGTAATGTAGGGTAGCCATTTTGTGTCCATTTTTTTTTTTAGTTTGCGAGAGGAGTACACTGTGTAATTAGAAGTCGCATCAGTGGTCGCATCAGTGGACGCACCCATGCTGTGGAAACCTATATCCAGCCTACTGTAGTCTCCTCATCCAGTAGTTCCAACACGAAAACTTTAAAAATTCAAAACTTTTGCATCGATTGTTCAATTTTCCTGAAACTTTCACTGATATGTTCTAATGATGTTGCTGCTTTCAATCAATCAAAATTGGATTCAGTGACAACATGGTAAGCTGTGGATGTGGGTATTTTGTGTGCCATTCTCATGGTACGATGAAGATGCGATTGAATGATTAGCGTAAAAAGATACCACATGCTTGGTAACTGAATCATCTAGATCATAATATTCTTGATGTTTTGCTGTTAGACTATCTAAAATGGAAAGGGGTGCCTTAAAGGAGACCTCTGGATGATTCTCAGATTTTTACAAATGAACAACTATAAATTACTTAAATACTAAAGACAGAGTTTTAGAATGGAATACGATAATTGGGATGAAGATAAGAATATTTTCAAAATTTAGAACAGACTGGAATGAACCATGATGACATGGCAGCCTCACCATAAGAATGAATGAGTTGGGAGCTCAAGGAAGCAGAACAAAAGGAATGCATAATATCACGGGTATATTCTACACAGGTGAACTCGCAGGCATTGTAATGGAATTACGCTGCTCTATTTCTGAAATATGTGTACCTCCTATACGTCATCAATCTTGTTCAGTGTAATTTAATTTTTAGACCAAATTCGCGGCGCCCGGGTACGCGGTTCTGCGCATTATTTTGTAAGTGCATGTCGGACCCGAAATTGCTCAAAAACGTGATTTCATGTACAAATCCAATGCAAATTCATTAGGAAAGGTTGTGTATAATAATAGGCACAGAACACGCGCGCGCGCACCCTGTGTTATAGCCTATGGAGACACACGAGCAAAACCCTACATACTCTCATTAATGGAGAAATATCATAAAGTAAGTAATGTCCGTGAACTTGGGGCTAGCGGTTTTCTAGTCTTAGGACATTTTTCTATAGAATACTAAAATTAGAAAAGAAATTGAATTCTAATAACGTCGGACTGGCTGCTCAAATACAGCTTTGTGATTTCACTTTACAGAATAACTGCCCCATAGGATTGTACACACTTCCTGAAGTATTCGCCGTGTGATGCAGTGTGCCTTCCTATTTGAAAGGCTGTATCTCCGCAACCGAATGGCATATGAAGCTGGGGCTTCTACCATATTACGCGCCGAAAAATTTTCTATCATATGATGTCAAACTCATTGTTATTGGATGGTATGTCTTGTCGGAATTGGCAAAAAACTGAGAAGGTCCCATCCTCAATCCAATCACAATCACCGACACAGAGGAGATCATTATCATATGAAACATAACGTCACTATTTATTCGTGGCTGCATTTGATGGACGAGTTATGATTTCATATACCGTGAGTTATAACGTAAATTGGATATGTATTTCTCATTTCCAGAAGTAAGCGGTGAACCCTTGTATTAACTGACCACCTACTGTACCAGTTATGACTTTATATGTTGCTGAGAAGATGTAGAAAACAGGAATTTTCTTCTTCGATGATGTTCGATAATCACATCTTTCTCCGCAAGCACATTATACGCAGAGTGCACCATTGTGTAATGGGGGTGAACGTGCCCCGGTAACCGCGAGTGGAGCATGAAGCACAGTGCAGCGCAGTGCCGCTAATGGAACTTGCAGTGGTCATCAACATTCCAACATGGTTGTGAATCTACATGCACTACATCAGCTTTCAGTTTCTATTTGTGCATCTTTTAGAGTATACTTAGGTTTTACTATTGATTTACTGTTCAAGTTGCCCCACAGATGAGAAAGCGACTGTTAGCAATATATTATTATGATACGATTGATACCTCGTGTTTGCTTTAATGTGCGTGTGTGTGTGTGTGTTTGAGTATGTGGCCAGTTAGAAAGCAGATGACGTAAACATTGTTTAACAATTTCATGAAAAAGCATGTAATTCATGCTGTCAATATAGGTTTGACCCATATAGCGCTATGTTTATGACTGCCCCTATGTTTCTGCAGCATTTTACCCATATTCGACAATGGACCAGTCCGTATCATTGCTGTGGGCACTACGTGCGCGGCAGACCTTGTAGGCTCATGAATAATGCAATGCGTGCGCCTTCGCGTTCTGTGTGTGCAGGCAGCGTGCTCTCTCAGCTGAGAATGACTATAGCAAACTTTTGCCCCAAAACCTTTCCTAATGTGTCTCTGACCAAAATTCATAAATGTATCGATCATTGTTTTTACTTTTACTTATCAAAATCAATTAATTTCATGTTCTTTATGATCCAAATAATGTCATCGATGATTTCCATCGGGAAAAAACAATAAAAAGTCAAAAACATCGAAATACATGAGATATTTGAGAAAAACAATAAAATACATAAGAAAAACATTTTGTTACCTCCATTTTTTCATTGTTCATTCAATAAGAATCCTGCATAGAGTACCTAAACCAAACGTTAGCAGTTTTGGACCTTTGATTACAGATTTACAGCCATTTTTTAAATTCATGCATAAATTAGCATAATTAATTGTTCAAGAAATAAATTTTAATATTTGTGAAATAATTACCTATTCAGTTTTGTAGATTACCTTGCGGGTGACGCGCGTGCCAATTTTCCTTGCGATCGCGCGGTCAACGGCCAAGATCTTGGGGCGGGGGGGGGGGGGGGGGGGGCAATGAGGCCCCCCATCCAGTCCTACGAGGCATCAAAATAGCCCAGTCTTTTTAGGGTTTTTCAAAGTATTGTTTTTCTGCTCAAGAACCACGATAAATTCCATAAATCATTTTTATGGAGTTGTTGATTTTTGTACTTCATTATGTGGAATTATGAAAATCGTCTGGAATGCCCCCTAAAATGGTGTCATTTTACTAGCATTTTACTGACAAGCATTTGTAGACTGCTCTTCCAAAATGACAGGTATCAATTATTGTCACTACAGAGATAAGTTAGATTATAATGCACCTTCTCATCCGCCAACAACCTCAAAAACTAAGATTTTGCACTGAAATATCATACAATCACAATTCTGTAAATGGTAGCAGCATGACTCATGAGCAACATAACAATTGGACTGCATGACTTTTGGGCTGTATGACCTGAAGGTGTTGGGCTTGTGGCATGCCAACACCCGAATGTAACTCCTACTTTTGACTTCACTTCAAGCAGGTGAATTTACTGAAAGTGTGTATACATGCTGAAAAATAAATAAATAAATAAATAAATAAATAAATAAAGAAATAAATAAATAAATGATAATAAAAAAAAAAGTCTTTGACGCCACAAGACAAAGCTAGGCAGAAAAAAAACAAAGAAACAACAACAACAACAACAACAAAACAACTTCCCATGTACCCTACTTTTTTTACATGATCCAGTCATCTGAACTGAATATCAACCTTGAAATTTACTACATCTACGTAAACTTACAGCTTACATTAAATTTCATTCAACAAAATCATGGTTTAGAGATGTTTGATGCATCAAAATTTTGAGGCCTGCACATCATAAATATGTGAACATCATCCTGTTATACTGGATTTTTATTCATTGATTGTAAATCATAAAATGTTGCAATGTCACAAAATTTGCGAGCCAATATTCACCAAAAATTAAAATGCAAATGAAAGGTCTTTTCTACACTCTATGCATTGAATGTCAGTAACAATTCGCAAAAATTTCATTCCGTGAATTTATCATGATTTGCATAATCCACATTCACTTTATATACGGTACCTAAAACAATTACAGACATATCTATGTCGAAATTTGATTTCCAGAACAAGTTCGTAATGTGAGGGCGATGTTTGTAACACTCCCTCATGGATCATTTCTGGAAACTTGAAACCATATAAAAACTCAGTATATCAGGTGCCGGTGTCGTGATACATTATTATTCTAATTGGCTGATAAAAGACACAAATACTAAATAATTTGACTCAATATCTTGAAATCAGAGTGGTTTTGTAAAGCCTGATTGTACAAAGTAACTTCTTAGCTGTTTCAAATAAAGTAATAATGATCAGATAACTATTTTATGCAGTTTTTCATCTCTCCAAAGAGTTGAAATTCATTGACGACATACACCACTTTAAACACTATGAATTCTTTCAGAAAGTCACATCATTTGCACATCATAAACATATTTTGCATTTCTTCAGAATGACCGAATATTCATACCTGAATCCAAGACGATAAAGGGCTTTTTACACTTGTAAATTTTTGCTTAGCCCCGGACCAACGCCACTTTCTGTTCACACTCGTTTTTGCCAAAGTGGGCTAGCCCCACCGATAGTACGGTACTATCTGGCCCTGCAAAATAGCAGGGGTTAGCACCGCAATTGCGGTGCCAAGCAAGTGAGTGTAAACAACGAAAAAAAATAATCCTGGGCTAAGCGACGGAGACGAAGTCCGACCCTCACTGACCAATCAGAAACGAGGTAATCAACCGCTGCCGGTGCGTGCGTGTACGTGTACAGTACACAGCATAATTATGAATATTCATATGGTTTGGAAAGTCCGGGGCTAAGAAATACGAGTGTAAAAAGGTCAGTTTTCTCCTTAGCCCCGGACAAGAGATAGTACGGGACTAATTGGCGAGTGTAAAAAGCTGAAAAAATTGGTACGGGACTAACGATAGTCCTGGGTCAGAGAAAGTCCGGGGTTAAGAAACACAAGTGTAAAAAGCCCTTAAGATCTTTTGCACTCTCTATGCACCTTTTACAAAACAATACTCATACAAGGTGTTTCAAAAAACATTTCCCACTTTTGATTCTTAATAATTCAGAAACTATATATCAGATAACACTGTCCTTGATATGAGTGATAGCTGAATAGTGTACAATTTGGTTGAAGGTGGTTTAAATATGAAAGCATAAATAAGTTTCATGAAATCCATGATTGATTTCACAGTTAGGTTCCAGACTTTGCTCTATTTTCAACCCTCTGTACAAAATTTTACTTTGCACAGGGGTCAATGGGCGTGTATGGGAGTGTGTGGTTAACACCCTGACAATGATCCTGAACAATGGCCAGGGTTTGAATGCTTCATTATTCATTCATGAGAAATTCCACAGCTAGTCTGAGCCTCTGGTAGTATCTGTGTAAAGTCAAACGCCTGTCGATACTGTCGTTGAGTCGCATCAGTGCTCTCCCTACTTCTGAAAAACAAAATTACAATGAATACCTTCTGTTCTATCGTAAACGTGGTGACAGGAAGTAAAGAGTATATATACACTTGTGTATATATATGGAGCCTTAAATAAATCTGCTCTGAAACAAATCGCCCGAATGATAAATGCTGCTGAACTCTTTACCAAAAATGATCTCTTTTTATCGAAAAAGCGAAATATTTGTCAGACTATTTAATTAGTAGACAGTTGTATTAAAATGAGGAACTTTAGATCATTTATGCTTATTTATATCCCAAATTTAGTGATATGTGAAGCAAAATTTGTAAATGATTGCCAGCTGGAATGAAATGTGATGTTTGCAAGCACTTTACCGTGCATGAATTCAGACTTGCAGTGCCCAGGGCAATCCACATGAATTATTGATTAAGCATTCATGTGACAGGGAGCGCCAGACTGACGCCTAGTCAACAGGTGGTTCAGGCATGTCCATTGTTCAGGGCCATTGTCAGCACACACTCACATACACATCATTGGTCCCTGTGCGAAGTTCAATTTTTGTACAGAGGGTTAAAGTTTGACCAAAATCTGAAACCTTACTTCAAAATCAATCTTAGATTTAATGAAACTGATTTATGCTTTCACGTGCAAATTACCTTCAACCAAATTGTACATTATCCAGCTATTACTCATATCAATGACAGTTTTATCGAATGAACAGTTTTTGAAATATTTATGATCAAAAGTGGGAAATGTTTTTTGAAACACCTAGTACAAGGTATACACAATATCTGTTGTATCATTCAATGAAAACACAAAACCAAAGTTCAATACAAAACTTTAAATTATTGCTTGACACATGAAATTTCACAACCGAATACAGTATAGGACCTTAATTATTCGGACAATAGATGATTTTGCAGATGCTCGCCGTGGGGGCAGGTCCTACTACAACATCCTGGTATGCCCCATGAAAATGCTGCAACAGTCAACAGGAAATAACATACATGTATTTAAATCAATCTTCTGAAATACAACCAAGAATGGCACACTTTTTGCACATCATGTTCAGTATCGGAGTGGTGGTGGGAGGGGGGGGTAGGGGTAGCTAGGTAGCTAGGTAGACCCATTTCACTTACTTTCAGTCCTCACGCAAAATCAGTGTGTGCGACTTTATGTTCGTTTTGAGGTGCACGGTCACATATACAAAAACAATGACTGCAATGACAGACATTTTTTAACAAAGGCTTTTGTCAAAAATAAGAAAGATAGTATAAGGGGACAAAACGCACCTCTCAATGTGCACTCACCTGAAAGCACTATGTGTACAATTACCCCCAGTTTGAAATCATGCCCCACCATTTCATCATTCAAAAGACAGTTTAAGTTACAGTTGATTAATGCATACCGGTATTGTTCATAGAACTGTACTGTGTCTATACAGTGCACTGGCTGATTCTCGGCATGTGTTGTTCTGTGTTCTCTGTTCGGGCGCCTGCTCGGTGGCCTTCACCCCGGCGCGCTGGCGGGGTGCGCGCGCCGGGGTGGGGGTCGCCGGGCGGCCGCCTCGGGTGGAGGATGTAGGGTGGTACAGGTTGGGAATCGCGCGCGTGCCTGTGGTGATTATGATCGGAGCCTTCTACATTCATTGTACAATGTATTACAATTATTCTTTTACACTGTACTCAGTACATGTATCGTAATGGAGAGCTCTGATCATGTTGGAAGTGGTGCGCCCTCAGTGGCGGGGCGCGGCTCACGATATTGCTTGGCATAAATGTACACACTGAAGAATCACGATTATACAGCTGCACACCATATTCAATGATACTCGGTATTATGATGATATGTATTTTTTTTTTTTTTGTCTTTGTCGATTCTTATAGAATATTATATGCTCAAACCATATATATATTTCTTAAATTGCATTCAATGATAATTCTTGCCCATTTTTGTCCCACCCTTTTTATGGTTGTTTTTGGTATGTCGTGGTTCCTTCCTTTTGGATGTGCTTTTTTTTTTTTCTTCTTCTTCTTCTTCTTCTTCTTGCCCCTATTTATTGCAAATCCAGTTCTTTTTTATGCGACTCATGATTTATGTAACAGTGTATAACGACATACAGTTTTAATATTGTATATTTGCTCAGGGGATCAGCCTCGAAAGGCCAATGGCCTACTGCTGATCTCCTCCACCATTTATTTTAATTGTTATGTCAATCTGGAACACACACTTTTTAACTTTTAACTGTGATTATGTATTTATCCAAAATAATTTTTGGTTTGTATGTATGTGTTAGAACTGATTGATTGTGTATTTATATGTTTTTACCTGAACTGTGGAAATAAACTGAATTGAATTGAATTGAAATCGCTCCGGAATCAGACTGCGCGTGCCTCGCACCAATCGTCTACGTTTTCGCCAGTCATTCGTGCCAAATTCCATACACACGCAGAGCTACCAAGTCTCACGCATTCTGCGTGAGACTCAAGCATTTAGGGTCTGTTTCACGATCTCACGCATGGCACCCATTTTTCTCACGCATCTGGTGAAGTCTGCAATTTGGGCCAAAAATAAGGAGCAAAGCTCAAAGGATTAAACCGATAGTTGCAGAGCTACCAAGTCTCACGCATTCTGCGTGAGACTCAAGCATTTAGGGTCTGTCTCACGATCTCACGCTTGGCACCCATTTTTCTCACGCATCTGGTGAAGTCTGCAATTTGGGCCAAAAATAAGGAGCATAGCTCAAAGGATTAGAGTAATAGTTGCAATTGAAGGTATATTTCCCTTTTGCCTTTCAAAATTAGTAACAAATAGTCACTTAAGTATGCACCAGATCGCATCATTAAGAGCTAATAATTTAAAAAGGCTCCCTACCATGGGAGGGGGACACCCTCCTCGTTCACGTGCGCATGCGCGCGAGCGCCGAGTCATAAAAATCTCACTCATAAAAGTTTTTTGAACTTGACATCTCTGCACGCGCCATGCCATCAGGGAATTCTGTTCATGAATGAATATCCCAGGTTTGTTCGTTCGTTGTTCGTTCGTGGATTTAATAACTTTCATAGTATTTAAGCAATTAATTTCAAAATTGGTAGTTATGATGATCTACAGGTGTAGTTATGTAAGACACTCTTTGTATTCGTATTTGCCAAAGCGTTGCCATGGTAACTGCATGTTTGTTTGTTTGGGTTTTTATGTGAAATCTTGTGGAGTGAACAATTTCCACAGTTTTGAAGCAATTGAAATTAAATTTGGTAGGCATTGTGGCCTTGAGGTATAGATGTGGAACACATTATTTGCCGGGTGTTTGTCGGACAAAGCATTGCCATGGTAATCATAATTTTATTATAATTTTGTGGATTGAATGATTCCCATATGGTATTTAAGTAATCATTGAAATTGGTATCTATGATTTATAGGTGTATATGCAAGACATTTTTGCTTTTTAAATCTAGTGGAGTGAATAACTTCCACAGTTTTGAAGCAACTGAAATTAAAATTGGTAGGTATTATGACCTTGAGGCATAATATATGTGAAAAACAATTGATTAGAAGTAAAAGATTTGTTGAAAGTTGAATTTTTGATAAAAAGTATAATGATTATAAAATTTATTTAAATGAATGAATTGAATGAGATATATATGTAATATGTATTAAGAATATAATGGTTATTATTTTATTTTTCTGCAACAAGTAATGCAAAACATTTGTGTTTCATCTTATTTGTAATCTGTGACGTATATGTTCAATGAACAATTGTTATCTGTTTGTATATCTCATGTGTGTAACGCTGGTGGAAGGCGCATTTCCACTTTCGCATTGTGGACAATAAAGCAATCAATTCAATTCAATTCAATTCAATTCAACAATTAAAAGAAATCAGTAACATCTCCAGTAATATTCATGCGGGTTAGCCTTTAATCAATGTTCCATGCTGATACATTGTGTGGATTAATCCCAAGCCAGACTTCTAGATGAATGTAGAGTTCTTCAGGATAATGAAATGTATGACCACCTTTCCACAGGCTGAATATACACATACAAAAAAAAACAACAACAAACAAACAAAAACCAAAAGGAAACGAAAAATAATTTTTTAAATATTGTTCATAATAATTATCATGTACAATATGAAATATTGTTTCATTGGCTTTGAGTATAACCCTTTTCTCGTGTACGCTCTATATTGACTTATATAATCTTGTGTTTTATGTTCCCTCTTTGTTACCGTGTTTGACATTTTGTGTTTTTTACTCAAAATGTATTTTGTATGTGATGCAGGGCCCCTTGGTAGAGCAGTTCCGAGTGAGCTGAAATGGCCACCCTATACTAAAAGAAAACTGAATAAAAATTTGATAAATAGATAAATAAATAAATAGATAAATAAATGAATGAATAAATAAATACATAAATACATACATTGAGGAACCGGCAGTCCAAAATAGTACACAAAAAGGTGTAACCGCATGATCACATTCGGAGCACTCACTTGGCAGAGGTTTGCGTCTTTTACACTTACATTATTGATTTATTTTTAATGCAAAAAATAGATCGGTGGTACCGAACTGCCGTGCGGGCTATCACAGGAAAGGTGATTCCCGGGGGAATACACAGGCAAAGGGAATGTATGGAAGTGATTGCATCCACTAAGGGTCGCGTGGAAATAAATCATTTTGTTGTTGTTATTATTAGTTTCCAGTCTCTTGTTTAGGGCCTCAAAACTCAACAAGTTCTGAACAGCTTCATGTCAGAGAACAATCTGTATCCCTATCTTTATTGCTGGCTTACCACCGCAATAATCCAATAACAGCTTACATGATCGTCTTATGTATTCTTCCAAACTTGGTGAATAAATGAAGTGATATTTAATGCCCCACGTGGGTTCTTTTCATTCCTCCCCTTTTTCTTAGTTCACCGAGTCCCCCTGCATGTCAAAAAAAGAGACTTTATTGTTGTCCGTTGTTATTTTTGTTGCATTTGAGGCGCGTCATTGAGATATGAATATTTGCGCCTTCACACATTTCGGTAATATAACTATTTTACATAATCAATTTCTCAAAAAAAAAAACACACACACAACTTAATAATTACTTCACAATTATCTTTTTTATGTTTTTATTGAGCAATAGATAACGTTATGTACAAAAATGGGTATGAACACACTTGAAGCAACAGAACAAAGCACTGAAAAATAAGACATACAAAAGTAATACAAGAGAGAAAAAAGATAGAATAAGAAAAAAATGCAGTCACAGTTAATAAAAATATTATGCTGACCCGCGGGTATCCACTATGATGTAAACTACCAGTATTCGGGCCTCCATCTTTATGCGCGCAATGTGTCTGCTGTCAGTATGCATGGTTAGGGCAGACAAGTATATAGTTGTTCATGTTGTTATTCTATTTTAAAGCGTGTAACATTTGAAGGCGTGTTTAAGTTCTGGTTGTTATCTAGTCTCGCTTCCAGACTCTCTGCTCGACTCTGACAGACTCTCTGCTCGGGTGACTATTTTGCTACTCAGAATATTGACGCCCTCACTGCCTCACCTTCAGAAACTGGAACAGGTTTAGGTGTATATAGGGCTCACACGGGTAAATACTTCCCCATAGAGACGTGTGTTAAAATTCAAATTTCAAAAAATTCTGCGAAATAAGCTTGGAGAAATGAGGTGTTTCATCTTCACTAACCTGGATAAGTGAGATATACCCTTTCATCCATTAAATTTTTAAGGCAGGTTCTTTGGCTCAAACGTTCTTTGGCTCAAACTCTGTCCAAGCCAGACTTGAGTTCTTTTCACTCAAAAAATCATCTATTTTCCGTACACGCACCCAATGAATAGTCCCTTCAAATTCCATGAGAAAAGCTTTCATCTTCAAACCTAAATGCAGTTTTTTGAGGAAGTCATACTCCAATATCTGCAGTTATTCAGTTTAATGCCAAATTGCATAAATTATTTTTGATTAATTATTTTCTTCATTTATTTTGGTATGTTTGGTACGAATTTGTGAAGGGGTCTGGGACATTCCATTTTATTTACAGGTGTGTGCCCTTTAGCAAAGACGGCGATTTCGACGCCGCGGAGGGCGCGTTATCTTGTAAAAGGAATCCAGTTGGCAAAGGGTCTATAAGAAACCAGACTATTATGTTATCAAGCCTTCGCACCTTTATCAAAAGCTTCCACAATACATTCCGCAATTGAGCTACCATGACCTCGAGGTCAAGTCTCAGCAGGGCAGCTTGACCTCACCTCCCAGCCTAGCCTTTTGCAAAGGCAGCTCGCTATTTTCATCACACGCACACACATACCACGCGTGACCGGTGAGCTGAGAGGGAGCTTGCGCCTCCCGGCGTCCGATCACTGTGTGCGCGCGAGTCCAGAAATTGTCAGTAAAAATTTGTTTTCAGTTAGCTTAGAAGGACCCTTTTTTTCACTTGTCAGCTGATTGGGCACCATCATTAATATAAATGTCTTTTTCTTTTGCTTGTGAGCTTATCGGGCACCACAAAATTGTAGCAAGAAATGGGAGGACAAGATTATAGTGGGCACCACGATACGAACGGGCACACCGATTCTGAGGGCGAGGGCCTAATTGGCTAAAAGGCTAATCCCAGACTCTATCTGCTATTTTCTGAACAACTCGAAAGACAATTTAAGACCCTGCAACAACGTTCATTCCCATTAAAGTTTAATCCCCACTTTGTACAGAGCTAATTATATTCGGGGTGTGCATGGGTATTCAATTCAGAACACTGCGGAGCCTGTGCACTTAAAATTTTGCACTCAGGTGATAGTCTGAGAGCTGGCTGCTGGTCAATTTACCCCATCAAGCCCAAAAGGTTTGACCCCTCAGAGTTGCTGGGGCCACCCTCCTCATTAAAAAAATGCCCGTCAGCCTGGTCCCTGAGGGCGGGTTCGGTCCCCAGGGACCCCCCGAGAAGGCCCTCCGGCGGGTGTAATTTACCCCATGGAGCCCATGGACCAAACTTGGCCTATATGAATGTCCTATGGGTGTACATAATCAAAATATAAAAACTGACAAAATATCTGGTCGGGAAAGGGGTTGCCAGACCGCTTGTTTGCAGGCATAAAACCTTGATTTTGGTCAAGGAGTCTGCGCTAAGACTACACTGTCCCATAGGTCCTGTACTGTAGCGTCTCCCAACAGGCTGACAGACAGTGCCAGTTAGTGCATGTAGTAGTCTTGGCGCAGACTCCTTTACGCGCAACAAGGGTTATTGCCTGCAAACTATCCGTTATACACTGGGACCCAGGGTAGTTTGCATGCATAAATTGACCACACACACACCCACCCCCCCCCACACACACATACACACACACACACACACACACACACACATGCACACACACACATACACACACATATGTTTACACATGACTCTATGTACAACTGTATATACCATAACACTAAACATGTTACAATTAATAGGTTTCTCATTAATGCAGCCATAATACCTTGCACATAATAAATGTCAAACCTATAAGATGTTCATACCTTTTGAATGTTTTACATGGATACTATCAATACACCTTTAAGGAACACTGAAGAAATTTGGAATTTGTGTGAAGTTGTATTAGGTTTTATTGGCCACACAGCCTACTCTTTCTGTATGATGTATTCACCTTATGAGACTCAAATAGAGCTTTTCAGAAAATGCTGAAAAACCTTTGTTGTGAGTAAACTTCAGTTTAAGACCAACCACAACAGCACTAAAGGCCAGTTGTATAACACATTTAAGTAAACATTTTCATCAACCGTGCATTAAACATAACTTTAATAAAGTTTATGTCAACAAGTGGGATGTAGCTTGGATTACTTCTTTTTCTCCTGCTTGATATCCTCTTTAGATACAAATAACAAGTCTCAATCCTAATATAAGATTCCTTTGAAAACCTCAAACTAATAACTTTTTGTGTTTTTGGCTGATAAAAACCACCCTTTGATGTATAAAATAGGCAAGGATTACAGCATCCATGCCTACATTTCCTTTATTTGACTCTAATAAATTCCAAATCAGAATAAACTGCATAACATAAGGAAGGAGCTTAATGGTTTTGGAAATGATATTGATCAATTTTCATACTCAGTAGTGCATGTCACCTCATAGTTTTGGGCAATTATCTGCATATCTATAATACTAATGAACATGTAATTACGGTGTTCTATATATATGTATTTCTTCCTTGGAACCTCAAATAACAAGCTTCACAATAGAATGCTAACTTTCTGTAATGGAAATAAGCAGGCCAAGAGCATTTACTTTGATCTTGTGTTCTCTTCATCTCCTCAGCGCTTTTTTTTTTTTGGTCATCTTCTTATTTCTGGAGATATATTTTATTTATAATAGCTCCCAGCCCCACACAAATGGTGTCACATACTGCAAACACTGCCAATGACCGTGACCAGTACACACCAAGTTGAAACATAATAGCTCTCTTTTTATATAGCATATAGGCTGAAAGTATTAACTTGGTCTTGTGGTCTCTTTATATTGATAGCAGTTTTGTCAACTCCTTATTTCTGGAGATACACTGTACTTCATCTTCAGTTCCCCAGCCCCTCACAAACAAAACTCAACCTACGGTGTCACACACTGCAAAGAGCGCATCATAGTATATGTTTGCCGTTAACCCGGGACATATACACACAACGTGAAACATAAAATTACCAGCTAAATGAAATGTTAGCTTAATTTCTTTTCTTTAACAATAACATGCACGTTGAGAGCATTTACATGTTGTGTTCTCTTTTATATTAGAATTTTTGTCAACTCCTCATTGAGATACTTTGTCTACCCCCCTCCCCCCCCCCCCCCCAAAAAAAGAAGATAATACTTCCAGGGTGTATACTTCCAGGGTGTCACATACCATATACAGTTACAATGCAGGTCCTAGTTCATATTTATGATTTAGTTGCCATTCAAAACCATGGCAATTACACATCAAACCATGCATCACACTCTATGGAAGACTAAAGCTTACATAAATTACGTATAATGTAGGCCTATGATAAGCATTGCACATGTTTCAGTTGCAGTCTTATGATTCCTGAACTGACCAGTATTTGGCATGAATTTATTTCATATAATATAAAACATAATTTCACATTTTAGTCTATCATACAGTATAATGCATGATTTGAGAAACTGAAGTCTACTCACAACAAAGGGTTTATTTCAGCATTTTCCAAATATATATATATGTATGTATATATATATTTGTCTTATATGGTGGATACATAATAAAGGGTAAGCAGGTTGTGTGGCCAGTAAAACAGAATACAATTTCACACAAATTTCAAAATCTCTTCAGTGTTCCTGCTTGAAGGTTCACTGATAGTATCGATGTAAAACATTCAAAACTTATGAACATAATAATTATAGGTATGTGCAAGGTATCATGGCTGTATGGAGAAACCACTGGTCATGTTTTGTGTTACGGTATTCTTAGTATACATAGAGTCATGTGTGAATGTGTGTGTGTGTGTGTGTGTGTGTGTGTGTGTGTGTGCGTGTGTGTGTGGGTGTGTGTGTGGGTGTGGGTGTGTGTGTGGTCAATTTGTGCATGCAAACTACCCTGGGTCCCAGGGTATAACGGGTAGTTTGCAGGCACAAACCCTTGTTGGGCGTAAAGGAGTCTGCGCCAAGACTACTACACGCACTAACTGGCGATGTCCGTCAGCCTGTTGGGAGACGCTACAGTACAGGGCCTATGGGACAGTGTAGTCTTGGCGCAGACTCCTTGACCAAAAACAAGGTTTTTATGCCTGCAAACAAGCGGTCTGGCAACCCCTTTCCCGACCAGATATTTTGTCAGTTTTTATATTTTGATTATGTACACCCATAGGACATTCATATAGGCCAAGTTTGGTCCATGGGCTCTATGGGGTAAATTACACCCGCCGGAGGGCCTTTTCGGGGGGTCCCTGGGGGCCGAACCCGCCCTCAGGGACCAGGCTGACGGGCATTTTTTTAATGAGGAGGGTGGCCCCAGCAACTCTCAGGGGTCAAACCTTATGGGCTTGATGGGGTAAATTGACCAGCAGCCAGCTCTCAGACTATGAACTTTATCGTTCGCCCCCATTCACTCACCGCCATGCAGCAAGAGGTCTTGGCAAAAGGCTAATCCCAGACTCCCCGTCTGCCAAGAAAGCTATAACTCTTTCCACTCAACAGCTCGAAACAAAAGACCCTTCACAGTCAACGTTCATTCCCATTAAAAGTTAATCCCCACTTTGTCCAGAACTAATTACATTCGAGGTGGCTATTTAGTTCAAAATAACCCCCAACCTGTGTACAGCATACAAACTTTCTTGGCCATATACACAAAAGAGCTGCTGTACTGTGTAAATCCCCCATGTTATTACAGGACCTATAAAAGAACTGTTTAATTCCTCTGGGAACACAACTTTATTGCCTACCCTGACAAATGCAAGAAAGGGTATAAAACTAGTAAACTACACATGCACTAAAGCTACTACACTTGCCATATCTTATTCCTGTATACAAAGTTTACCCACTCAGAAACCCAGATAGACAACTTCAAAAAACCTATACTGAGCACTGCCTTCCACAATTTTGTGTTTTAGCACCACCATATCAAAAAGGAAAAAAAAGTGCATTCATTAGAATGTTGTCCTATATGGAAGGGAAGGCATACAGTAGGCCTATTTAAAGGCACAGCTTTTCCATCTCTCCACTCTCTCTTACACTAAAGGGGATGGCTATACGTACCTGATCAGTGGGAATTCTGGGGGATGATTGTTCCAAATCCAATCCTTCTGTGATTCATTTAAGAGTACATTATATATCTATTGTTGTGTGAAAATCATTTGCTTCAGAATGGTCTCATATATTCATGTAATGTGCAGTTAATTGTTCCCACGTTAGCATGCCCGTACAGTGACGGGGCGATCGTTAACGCAATTATCTAAAAATTAATGCACAGTAACGATCTGCAACATTCATTCACGCACAGTGATCGTTAAAGGGATCGTATAGTTTTGGTTGAGACCTAATTTCAGGTTTCTAACATTTTTGGTGAGATAATGAGAAACCTCTTATGAAATATGAAAGAGCATGTAATTCTATGAGGAATTCAATGTTTATTTGATGAAAATTGGTTTTGAAATAGCTGAGATTTCAAAAAAAAAGAGAGATTTGATAAAGTGTGGGACCCACACTTTATTACGATCGCTTTGTTTTACTTTGTTTTTGGATGTTTCAGTCATTCCAAACGCGATTTTCATCAAATAAACTTTGAATTGCTCTTAAAATTGTATGCTTTGTACTATGTCATAAGTGTTTTCTTGGTATCTCGCAAAAAGTTAAAAGCCCAATTCTCATCTCCGCCGATACTGTACTATCCCTTTAATTTTGTAACGCGGAAAGATTCCGCAGTCCCGTTCGGCGCTTGACTTACACGTAACTTTAAAGGACAAGTTCACCTTCATAAACATAAGGATTGAGAGAATGCAACAATAGTAGTAGAACACATCAGTGAAAGTTTGAGGAAAATTGGACAATCGATGCACAAGTTATGAATTTTTAAAATTTTTGTGTAGGAACCGCTGGATGAGGAGACTACTACAGCTTGTGAGTCGTATGCGTACAACAGTATAAAGAAAATGTAAAGAAAATTCAACATATTTTCACTTTTTTCGCATAATAAAAGGGCACTTGACTTGCCTCTTTTTAAAGGCAGGGGGAATAATATTACCCATAACATTTGTCGGTAACGAGTCGGGGGAATGTGTACTTTTTTCAAAACATGACATTTTGTGAAATTCTCTTTATATTTTCCTTATATTGTTGTACGCATGTGACATCTAAAGTTATTCACAGACTGCAGTAGTCTTCTCATCCAGCGGTTACTGCACAAAAACTTCAAAAATCCATAACTTTTGAACGGATTGTCCGATTTTCCTTAAACTTTCAATGATGTGGTCTACTAATATTGCTACATTCTCTCAATCCTTATGTTTATGAAGGTGAACTTGTCCTTTAAGGCAAAGTTTCTTAAAAAAGGGGAAAACAATGCATTCACCAGAAATGTTATAGGAAGGGAAGGCAAGGTATACTGTAAAGTGAGCTTTTTCATAATTCTCCACACACACTCTCTCTTACACTAATAGAGGCACAAACTGACATCACAGTGACCGGGATGAGCAAGGTCATTGATGAAGTATGGTATAGTTTATAGGCAGAAATATCCGTCTGTCTAGAGGAGCCTGTTATTTCATAATATTATTTTCATTATTTTTGACGTTATCGCTCTCCTCCGTGAAGCCAGACGCAGTCTACCTGGAACATATTATCCCCGACGACCGGATACAGACCAATCTTTCGGTCAAGGTATAGCTAAAATGTGACGAATAAGACACATTGTGCTCCACAAATACTACTCACATAATCACATGATTTTTCCTTTTTTTCGGGGGGGGGGGGGGAAGGAAAATGTTTAAAGACACAGTATGTTTTTGTTGAGTCTTGATTTCAATTGTTTTCAAAACTATAATGTCTGTACAATTATATTATCAAAATGGATGAATAAACATCCAATAGTAGGATCATATAGAATCTTGAAAATATATACATTGTGCAGTATTTGTGGGAAAACTGTCAGAGTTTGTATGTTTGTTTGTTTTTATGAGTGAAAAATATCTCGAGCATTTATAAAAGGATTTCAATGGAACTGGCAGGAGATGTCGATAATGACACGGAAAGGACAGTGGCGGATCCAGAGAGTGGGGAGGGGGGGGGGGGCAGGCGCACTGGGCATGCGCCCCATCTTTATTTGTTTTAACAACAAAAAAAAAATAAGAAGAAGAAAAAAAAAGGGGGCGTGCGCTTCCCTTGAAATTTGACGGAATTCCTGGATCCGCCCCTGAAACACCAACATCAATCTTGGTTGAGCGCACTTGGGAACTGCCCCCAAGGCCCTGCCCAAGCCCTCTTTTCATCCCGTAGGATCAGGCGAGGAGTTAGTTCCTGAATAACACTCTTATTTCTGTGGGTGAAATTTTGACACGTGGAAGTAATGATACGATCTGGGAATCTAGTAACTTGTTTTCCTCGTTAATTTGACTGATTTGCGAAATAAACAAGGTGAAAGCAAACGAAGGATCTGACTTCCAAGTGCAGCTGATCATAGTGATGCAATTTCTAGAGAAAATTACGAATCTGCCATATTTGGATGGGCTGAAATAAGAGTGACGGAAACAACAAGGTGATGCAAATACTGAATGCAATACAATACATATGTAGTTGTTAACAGGTATCTTTTTTTTTTCATTTTTCAATTTTTTACAATGTAATAATCACGCATAATGTACATCCATTCAATTTAAAGCAACTACCATTTACAACATGAGCATACTGCAGTACATGGCATACAATATCACAGGCCTACTGAAGGCATACAAGGTTAAGGTTGATCCTGATAATTATGATTGTCATTATTAAGGGTAGAGGATTAAGGACTTCAAAAACAAAACAAGAAGTTGAAGTTGAACTACATTGTATATTCACATGTGTACATGACAATAACAAAAGACAAATGCATGAAAGCAGAATAAAAGGTATTAGAAAATAGCATAAATGGTAATCAAGTCCGATACAAAGGTTCTAAAACAAAAGCAAAACGAGTATAGCTAGCTACAAATCACACCTGTATACAGTGTGAAAATACATAAAACATGAACATATCTATTTACCACATAAAATATTCTAGTTGAAAATTTGACATGATTGATAATACATCCGGGTTTAAAATAATGTAAATGTGATAAGCAAGGAATATAAAATCCATAAATTTGTATTTTGTATACGTGTATGTACATTAATACTGTATGATATTCAGCGGTGAAATTGGCAATAGCACACATATTATAAGCTTGAGTCAACAAATGTGAATTTTTAGATTCACAGAAAAAGTATGTTGAACTGCACTCCCATACTTATATACATTGCAAAAAGTCCGGTGTTAAATAGTGAACACCGAGCTGGTGTTAAATTTTCGGTGCTCATTTATGGTGTTAAATTAACACCTCCGGGTGTTATTTCCAAATTTTAAACTGTTTTTGAAGAGTTTCTTAGTAACTGCACTTCTTGTTGATTTTTGATTTAAACAAGATGATCAAGAATTTTATATTAAAATACTAGATTTTTGAAAAAATGTGAAAATAAATTTACACCAAAGAAACACCAGCTGCAGTATGGTGTGGTCTCTTATTGAAGCTGGACGGGTGTTAAACCATTGATATTAACACCAACAAATATCAAATCAACACCATGTGGTGTCATTTTTGAATTAACACCAGTACAGTGTCAAACTAACACCAGGTACAGTGTCAAATTAACACCACGAAGTGTCAGGTGAACACTTTTCAACACCATCACAGTGCATTTTTAACACCTGTGGGTGTGGTCCTTTATTGAAGTTTGATCGGTGTTAGATTTAACACCCGTGGTGTTAAATCTAACACCGATGTTTTTACAGTGTACATACCTGTGTTAGCAGCAAATCATTGCATAAAGTATACACTGTATACACCAACAACTGACAAAGAAAACTTTCTTGATTAGTCTTAATTTTTGAAGGCAAATTCAAACTGTTTTGGTAACACTTCTTGTCTTATATATACAGTAAATGGGGTACAAATGAACAATTATATAAAAGATAAATGAGGCAGATTACTGTTCATAAGATTGTACAATGAACAGACAAGAAGCTTATGTAATTGAAAAATATTGATATTTACGGACTCATAATAAACTTTTGACATACACCGTATGTGGCAGTGATGATGTGATCTGGGATTCAAGTACACATCTCTTGTTTTCCTCGTTATTTTGACTGATTACTTTTTTCTTTTTTTATCCCATTTCATTTCAAGTTATCATGGTGTAAGCAAATTTTGGATCTGAATCGCTCCAACTTGGAATGCAGTTGACGCCACTTCTAGAGAAAATTATGACTGCCAAATTTGGATCGGCTGACATAAGTGTGATGGAAAGAACAAGGTGATGTAAATATACAATGTAGATTTGTACACTTGTAGTTGTTTGCTAGTTAACATTTCCCCCTTTTTTATATTGAATAATCGTGCATATCCATTCAAATGTTTATGGCTTTTGAAGCAGTACTGTACTTCAAAAAACATGAGTACTGTGGAATACGTGATCATACAATATTACAGGCCCACTGAGAGCATATGAAGTTAAGGATGTGATTGTCATTATATCACGATTGAAGGATTAAGAACTTATATTGTAATATATAAATAACATGTGAAGTTGTACAATGTTCATTGTTGAAGTCTAGGATTATCTATAATTCACGTGTGTACATGACATAATATATACACAACATATGACAAATGCATGAATACAGAATAAAAGGTATCAGAAAATAGCATGAATGGTACTTAAGTTTATTACAACATGCAGTTCACGTGTGTACATGATATAAAACATAACATAAGACAAAGTTATGAATACAGAATAAAAGGTATCAGAAAATAGCATGACTGGTAATGAAGTCGGATACAGCTGTCTGATACAAAGGTTCTACAAAGAAATGTAAAATCGTACAGTGAGTACCTGTACAAATTGTCATTTGAAAATAATGAAACGAACATATTTACACTTATTTACAACATACAGTAAAAGATTTGAGTTGAAAACTTGACATGAAAATACATGCACATCTCACATTTGTATTTATACTGTGTCTAACATAATGCAAAGTAATACGCAAGGACACGCACATTGTATGTACAATGCATTGTATTGATACATTGATATACTGTGTGAATTTAGCTGTGAAATTGGCGATAGCCTATAGGACACATTAAAACGTATTTTGGGGACTGGTATTACACAGCCCCAAAATGCGATTTTAGAGATCTACAGAAACAGTATGTTTGGGTCCATACACATATCCCTGAGGAACCCCACAAGTATATACACTGTAATAAGTCATCCAGAAGACATTACACTACAGTATCCCATCATGAGTATTGACATAGATATACTCAAACAATGTCGGAGCCATAACAGAGTTTTGCTTCTGACACCATGGAAGATGAAAGTTAGAGTAAATCTCTCATCAAAATCTCAACAATGCCTGAAGAGAACCATGAAATCAACATTGATCGGCCTTAATGTGCAGAGCTTGAGCATGGCAAAAATACATGCAGTGTCAGAATATTGACACAGACAATATACAGTAGGCATCGGGTACATCGTATCAGAATCCTCAACCTACAATGCTTCTTTATAGTTTAAATTTCAATAACAGTTCTTGTGGTTGTCGGAAAAGTATAGATTGACCATTCTCTAAGTTTCATGGAATTTCAATGAAAATTATGGAAGAAAAGTATATGATTAAACTTCATGGACAAAATTAGCTCATCATGGGTTTGTTTTCACTCCAGACGCCATGATGAGCTAACTTTGTCGATGAAGTTTAATCATCTCTCTAAAAAAAAAGAGTGAAAATTTTCACTCTTGAAGGAGTGAATACAAAAAGAGTGAATTTAGAGTGAAATTGGAGTGAATTTCGAGTGAAAATGTTCAATTTCACTCGTTTTAGAGTGACGTCAGGTATCACTCCAAAATCTTCGAGTGATCCCTGAGGTCATTCTAAAATGAGTGAAAATGAACATTTTCACTCATAATTCACTCCAATTTCACTCAAAATTCACTCTTTCTTTGTATTCACTCCTTTAAGAGTGAAAATTTTCACTCCATTTTTTTAGAGAGGAGCATCCTCCTGACACCACACCACACACAAGCAAAGCCCCACGCCTTAAAAGCCCTTGAGAAAGGCTGGTGAAACAGCCGAAAGCTTGGGGAATCAAGGCAAGACTGAACATCACTGCGACGTCTATACTGCAAGTTTTCCTTCCGTCACATAGAATGTATACCAATGATGCAGTACCCACCACGTACGAGGCCAAGCCCGCTTCATATACATATATATTATTATTATTTTTTTTTTTTTTGGGGGGGGGGGGGGGACATACGGGACAATTCTGAAGGAGGTGACAGATATTTGTAATTTCTGGTTATACAGTCAACCTTGACTTAATCAAATCTATTTGAACTGAATAAATACCTTAAAGTAGAGTTTGAGAAAGTTTGACTTTATGCAATAGAGGGGTTAAAATCAAATTATAATTATAAAGAGAATTTGAGGACTTGAAAAGATCTTTGACTAGGCGATTATTCAACTTACGCGTTTGTATGTTGAGGTCGACTGTATAGAAACATGGGATTGTTTCAATAAAATCAATCAGAATCAGCTGAGCTATAAGGTGGTACAGAATGTGAATAATCCAAAAAAAAAGGCAAAAAAAAAAAGCAAAAAAAAAAAAAGAAGACGGCTGGAAGAAACAGGCAACACCCCATCTGAAATTGATAAGACATTGCGCAATGAACATTCATAACACAAATTTGGATTTGTCACCTTATTGTTTTATTAAACAAGAATGGCAAAACTGTTACACATTTCTATGTAAAAGATATAGTGCAGAAGGTAGCACCTAAAACAGATGAGAGCCCACTAAGCTACAGGTTACTCGGGTTGTAAGAATCTGACATCATTGTTTGCATACTCCTCTAACAGAGGCCCCTCCCATGAACTTTCGAGTTCGTCTTCATCATCGTCAACCTCCTCATATGTTACAAGACACTCCTGTCCTTCTGTTGCTGACGAAATGACTCCCTTACACCAAACTACATCATTCTCTACCTCAAATCTATGCATTATGTGCCTACCGATGATGTCTCCAATCACAAGCTGAGTTAACTTTAAGTCCCCATTGCGCAGATCCTCTTCAATTTCTGCCCTCGTGTAGTCGTACGTATCCTCTGGTTCCCTGTCGTAGATGAATCTTAGACCTTTCCTACACCTGCTGATTACTGTTGCTCTGTACAATCCCTCATCTCCATTATCTAAAGTAGTTAAATGGTCAACAATTTTCCCAACCAAGTTCTCATACTTGATCTCGTTTGTGACATTACCCTTCGGTTGCTTCTTCTTTCCTGGACTCTGAGTTGTCTTCTTCCTTCGACTCTGAGTTGTCTTCTGAGGCGTCTTTTTTCTCTTCTCCTCCACCATACTCTTGTACTCTCCAATCTTATCATCCGAGGCACAAGCATACGCATAGTCATCCTCCTGTTCATCCTCAACTCTCTTCCCCCTCTTGTTAGCCTCCTGTATGATCTGAAGTACACTCTCTTTCAGTTCTTTCACACCCTTCTTTCGGCCTTTTTCACTCAAGTTTAACCTGCCATTCACATTCTTCTCTTGGAACAAATGTCTCCTAGCTTCCAGTTGAGCTTGAAGCATTTCCACACACTCCTCCTCACACGCTCCACGCATCTTCTCATGTACCTCGTGCTCCGACAACCAGATCCCTCCACACTTCGCCATGGCATCAGCGTACACCTTCTCACTTTTCACGCATTTTGTCACCACATGTTCTTTGGCCTTCTGCATACTTCTTCGCTTCTCGATTCTTTCTTTCCATAGATGCTTCGCTCGCTTCGCGTACTCCTCTTTCTGCGCCGTCACACTTCTTCGTGCATACTCCATCAACTCTTCCCTGTCAGTCACAGAGAGCCCTTTCCTCCACTCGCTTGTCTTATTTTTCACACCCATGATGATGCTCTCGTACACCAACATACTTGCAGAAGGCTTCAAATGAATCAACCTGTCCAACATGCTGAAATCGCGCTCGACACCAACATTTGTTCTCGGCACACTCTGAGTCGCCCTTACTTGCTCTTCTCCCATCTTGGCGTGCTCACCAGAACCCAGATGATCTTGCAACATGTTTTCGGTGACCTGGCAGAAAGTAAGGAAGACAAGTTCAAGGACCTGCTTCGTCATTTGATCGAGTTCTGCATTTGGGGTCACCAAAGACTTAAAGACTGGATCATCTGGGTTGTGTTTCCCTTCGAAGAGCACATCATCACCGCGCATAAACTGACTGGCATCATCAGCCCACCTAACGAAGCATGTGTGCAGGTTGGCATATTGTTGATTCATTTCGGCAATGTGGCTCGACTCGTTGATGACACGCCAAAGAGGAGCTGTCACAAGCTTGTCAATGAGACCAAGCGCTCGCGCAGCCGCCAGGTATTGGCTCACGCGCAGGTCAGCACCGACAGCTTTGAGATGATCTTCCACCTGCTCTTCACAGAACTCCTTCAATTCCGATCGAAGGAAGAAGACGCCACCACCATTGAGGAACAGGATATTAAACCTGTTCCCCTTGAATGGTGCAAGAGGAACATGTTCGATACCCTTTGACTTCAGGAAAGTCCTGAATTCCACAGGCTTTCCGGACCTCGCACATCCTCGATCCTGCACTGACTTGCAAACGGTCCGCACCAACCGAACAGTCCCACACTCACCTCTCTCAACATGCATCCCACCCAGTGACTCGGCTCCAACTCTGTCATTACCAAAGATCATTTCCTCCCACGCCTTAATGGTCTTGCTTGCATAATCTGCCAATCCAACTAAATAATGCAACCCACAGAAGAAATTGTTCATAGACGTGAACTGTTCCTTTTCAGCATCGTTCATTTCCCCCCATCCATCTACTATTTCAGGTAGAAGGTCTTGTCTGTAGTCTTTGAGGAGTTTGTTGAACTTTTTTTCTGCCACATGACGATCACTCATTGTGTTCTTGATATTTGCAATTATCTTGTTTACGGTTTGAGTTGATCCTGGCATGTCAGTTATTTCATGCAAGAGTCCGAGGAGTGTGTCCAGCGTTGTTTGGGCAGTCCCACTTACACTCTCTCTCATCCCAATCATCATACTTGAGCTGCCCCCATCTGACTCCTTGTAAATATCAAATGCTGCATAATGGTGCCCAAATTTAGTTGTGCCATCGCTTGATAGTGTTGTATTGCCTTCCTCTTGTAAAGCCCTTGCTACTTGTATTTGGGTCATTTTTCGTCCTTCATAGAACATGCTGGCTGCAGTAGTCTTCTTTGGGAGTTGAACTTTCTTCATGTTTATGTCTGTCAGACCCCCTAACACAGTCCTAACGACTCCCTCGCAGTTTCTCGAACTCACTCCATGATTAGTCAACAAATCTTGGTAGACACCCCTCACATTACTGTTATATATACTCTGCTGTTTGAATGAAACATCTACCTTTTCAGGATCAGGTTCAATGAGACTTTGTGCCTCTTTTAATTCCTCTCTCAATTTCTTGACTTCTGTCCGCAAAGAGACAACTTTTGCAGAATGTTTCTTACTCTCTTGAGCCATCTTTTCTTTCATTTTGTCCTTGTTTTGTATCGTGTATCTCTCACGCCTTTGATAATTTTTTATTTTTTTCCGCAGTGTACTGATCTTCGACTCAAGCTTTGCTCTTGCTTGCTCAAATTTCTTTGCCTCCTCTAACTTTTGCTCACATTTCTTTGCTTCCACTAACTTTGTTTTGATTTCATCCTCTAGCTTTTTCTTCGTACTATCTAATGTCATCCTAGCATCTTGCAAATCCCCTTTACACTTTTCTAATGCCTCCTTGTACTCGCACACACTCTCGGCATCACTGTCACTGGTATCGTCCGATGTTTTTCTCGTGGTGGTACTTGCCAGCAATGTTTGCTCACATTTTCTTAGTTTTTTCTTAAGTTCCTTAAGGTTTTGCTTGAGTACATCGACTTCCTTTTGTCTTATCGTGCTCCTCTGACGATATTTACGCACGTCCCTGTCAGATTTCTTACAATCAGCGATCAATTTGGCAGATAAATTCATTTGGAACTGCAACTTCCTCTCGACACTCTCTTGCTGTGTTTGCAAATTTTGGCACCTGCCAACTTCTGACTTATACTTTGATCTAACATCATCAAGTTCCCGTCTCAACCTTTGAATTGCCAGAAGAGCGCCCTCTAAGTCGTCTGGCAACTGATTTTCAAACCGCACACCCTCTGGCTCCGATATGCTTGCCCCTCCTCCTCCTCCCTCCCTTCTAGTTCTTCTTTTTCTATCTTCCTCTCTTCTCCCATCTTGTGATTGCCCCTCTCTTGTCCCCCTTTTTCTCTTTCCTCTCATTTCTGTTCTTCCTTCATCTCTGGTGTCCCTTCTCTCCTCCTCCTGTCCTTCATTCTCTCCTTCTTCCTCTTCTATTTCCATCCCTTCCAACTCTTCAGTTTCCCTTCCTTCCTGCTCCCCCTCTCCCTCTTCTCTTTCTTCACCTCTCACTTCCCTTTCACTTCTTCTACCTTTCCACTGAAAAGGGGTTTCCAAGAACACCCTCAACATCTCCACACCACTTGCTCTCTTATTTTTTTTCAACCGTCGATCCTCTTCAACCAGTCTCTCAACCTTCCTCCGAAGCCCTGGCATATCTGTCTCATCAATCCCCACATCAAACAGTGCTAGAATGAGATCAGACGTCATGGTCGCATGATAATAATACCACCGTTTCACCCACGTGCGCAACTCCAAAACAACACCATTTGTAAGATATACATCACTCAACTTGGTCCATACGATCGGTGTCTTGTCTAGGATTGCCGTCACTGCACGCTGCAGAACATCCATTCGTATTCCCAGCTTATCACACGTAGCCATAGAACACCCCGCCCACGTTTTGTACATGTGGTAGTACCTCGTCATAGGACCTTGCTCTGTACGGACCACAGGCTCAGTTTGCGCCGCGGCCACAGGCGCAGGCAAAGCCTTAGATGGCTCTTTCACCGTCACACTCGAAATCACACCCTCCACCATTACCACACTTACCTCAACTTCCGATCTAGATGTGCTGTTCATATCTCCGCTTTTACCTTCTTGCGCCATCCTTCCACCTTTCACTATGCATTACCTGGCTTCAAAGTGTCTTTAAAAGGAGAACAGTCAGTGTCCTTGAGTGAATCAATGATAACGACGAGAAAGAAATAGTGAAAAAACAAAAGACAAATGTCTCCATGCAAACAGCTGGCTGCTAACCCGAACGCTGAGCGGAAAGCGGACGGCCGACACACGTCGATCCTCACGCCACTAGGCTTTTGAACCTGTACCTACTACCTGTGGTTCGAATCGTAAAATTGCATGCAACGTACAGTAGATTACGTATTATCGGTGATTCAAATGATGCACGGTCCCTAAATCCGGCCGTACACGTGACTGCACGCCACAGCTGGTGGTTGATGTACACACGAAAACCCATTGGTACACACACACAGCAGAGATTTTACACGGGTCGGTTGGGTCAAAAGTTAGTTTACAAAACATAACAAAAGCACCTGACCCATTGTACTGCGCTGCACAAGTGCATGTGCGTGCATAGTCTGATTTCCAGACCATGTGCTTAGTCTGATTTGTTGTTGTTGTTCTTGTATTTGAGGCGCGTCATTCAAATATGAATATTTACGCCTTTTTCTTTATAATATGATTATTCTACATATAATTGATAAAAAATTACTTTTTGCAATGATTTCTATGCGCGCTAGGCCTATGTGTCTGCTGTTACGGTTGGGGCAAATAAGCAGACCATTACCTAAATAGAGTAGCCAGTTGTACTCCTTTCCGCCGCTCGGACTATCCGCGACGACGAAGTTGAAACCTTTGCCGAAGGCAGTATGCCAGGACCAACGAACTCTGAGCAGGACTATGAACTCTTTAGTTGTTAAGAGTTTTCGATTTTTATAATATGCAAAAAAAAAAAAAAAAAAAAATGTCTAAAAAGTATCATTTGAATATGATGTAAAAATAGTCCATAGATGGTACAGCGCACCATGAAGACCTGAATATAAGAACGACCCAGGTCCAATTTTTGGCCAATGTTAACGGGATTTTGTAGCTTATGCATGCATGGACTCATCTTTAAATGATAAATACTAATTACCCCCGGAAATGCCTGAAATGAATGAGTTAAATCTTATATGAATAATTATATGTAAGAATGAAGGACTTGGGTCATTTTTCATACATATTTATTATAGCGCCCTCTCTCATCCTTCTCTTATCTCTATAGCAGAATATCATGTAAGAACGACCCAAATCCATGATTCAAAGAACGACCTAAGTCCATATATATGATTCAAAGAACGACCCAAGTCCTTCACACAAAATGGCCTCTCCACAATTAAAGTAAATGTTAATTGTCATAATGATATATGTTCTAATTTGTACATATATACAATGTTGCCTTGTTAAACAGAATATTATTGGGCAAATGAAAACGATATGAATTTTTTTTTTTTTGAAGTTTACTCGAAATGGTCTTCAATGGACTTGGGTCGTTCTTATATTCAGATTCTCATTTTGCATAATGACCTGAAAAAAAAAAATGTGTGTGAGTGTGTGTTAAATACGGGTACTCAAGTAAATTGTACGCTGGTTACTTGGCAATAATCCTTGCATCATCGTACGGGAACTATTTCTAATTTAGCTCATTCAGCTAATTACTGTGCACAATGCAAACTGGCCTTTTGAGTGTTCTATGTAGACCAGGGTTCTCGCTGAGTCATGGAAGTCTTTGAAAGACTTTTCGTCCGTACGAGCTAGAGACTTCAAGAAATGGATTTGAAAGTATGTCGATGAAATCCCGAAGTACATAGATTATGAGTGACTCTGGATATCAATTCTGAGATTTATGTAAAGACTCATATAGGGGAGACTGGGGTAATTGTGGCCCCGGGGTAATTATGGCCCCTCAACATATTAAAATGTATAATTAAACCATCTTCTATCTGTTGAAATAGCTTATAGCTGTGGTATGTGGAAGGTCACTTCTTACCACTATTATGCTCCAACATCCATTCATTTAACAATTAGCATCTTGATAGGATGACCTGTTTTGTCAGTGCATGTCAAAATCACTAAGTAAAAAGTGAACTCTTCACTTTATTAAATTAAGTGTCACATCTTCTATTCGTTTCCAAATTCTTTTTCATAATGTTATTTCATAGTGACGAACCTTGTCCAAAGTGATTATGAAGCAAATCATAAAATCTTTTATCTATTCTTGGAACAAAGGGCCATTGTTTCAGACATGCCCTTCGGGGTAATTGTGGCCCCCCATAGAAAAGCATTGTTTTGCTATGAACATTTATGGATATATGCAAGAAAATCAAAGATCTAGTTTAAAATCACAATTAACATGGTTCATTACTGGGATTTATCAAATGAGCATACTGTGTAATTATATTATCATTGCAGCTTTGATTTGGATATTTTCAGGTAAAGGACTCCATCTCTCAAGGTCATCTTGCCACAAAACCCAAGGCCAAATCTCAACAAATGATAGACTCTGACTTACACTTTTTATATTCAAATAATTACGATATGACAGATGCCATAATGCTTCAAAAGTGAAGAAAATGGGGCTGAAAAGCCTGTTAAGCCTTTGGAACCTTTAGAGTCATTGGTTTTGATAATCAGCCATATGTTGTGGAATTGACTTTCATATTTATTCATTGTTTATGTATCATGTTTAGATCACAATTTTCTGTTGTCCAGCATATCAGGACCAATTGTGAATTAGTTGAAGTTGGATGAACTTGACTATCTACATCAATTTAAATGGATAAATGAGGCCTGCTATGATTAGGAAATCATTCCTTTACATGCTCTCATGTAGTTCATAGTGTATTACTCTCACTCTATGAATTATTTTATTCATTATATCTTTATATAAAGAGGGGCCACAAATACCCCAACCCACGGGGAAAGTATGGCCCCACAAAGTCATTAACTTAATTGTAATTAATATGCAAACGGAAAGTTTCAGGTTTATACTTTCTTTTGGATATTATAGGTATATTCATTGACTGTATATTTGCTTAATTAGAATATTATTGAACTTTCTATTAAATTGTATTAAAAGAAAACATGAAAAAGGGGGCCAAATTACCCCAGTCTCCCCTAGGCTACTTTAGACTATTCAAGAAATGGAGTCAACAGGAATCTATTTTTACAAACACCGGTTCGTAAAACATCATAGGTATAATTAGGTGATTAGCATAATGTAGAGAAAAGTCCAGAAGATGGTAAATAAGTATAGGTTGTGTTGCTTGAAGTTCAAGTGGTTTGCAGGCACAAACCCTCGTTGGTCGTATGAGTCTGCGGTCCCAACGGGTGAGTACATGTAGTCTTGGCGCAGACTCCTTTAGAACAACAAGGGTTTGTGTCTGCGAACTCGGGGTACAACCATGAGTCTAATGCCATCTCGTCTAAACCCACTTCGTCTACTACCAACTCGTCTACCAACCATTTTGTCTATATGCCAATTAGTCTAATTGTCATTTCGTCTACTAGCCATTTTATCTAATGTCCAATTTGTCTAAGTCACATTTCGTCTAACACCCATTATGTCTATTGACCATTTCGTCTATTAATCATAAGGTCTATGAATAAAATAGTCTACAGCTCATTTTGTCTAATAGCCAATTGGTCTACAACTCATTGTCTAATAGTCAATTAGTCTAATAACCAGTCAGTCTACTCCCAACTGGTCTACTGCCAACTGGTCTACTCCCAATTGGTCTAATCCCAACTAGTCTACACCCAATTGGTCTACTCCCAACTCGTCTACTCCCAATTGGTCTACTCCCAATTGGTCTACACCCAAGTGGTCTACTCCCAACTCGTCTACTCCCAACTAGTCTACACCAACTGGTCTACACCCAACTTGTCTACTGCCAACTCGTCTACTGCCAACTCGTCTACTCCCAACTGGTCTACTACTAGTTATAGTTTTTTTTGTTATTTAAAGGACAAGTTCACCTTCATATACATAAAGATTGAGAAAATGCAGCAATATTAGTAGAACACATCAGTGAAAGTTTGACGAAAATTGGACTATCCGTTCAAAAGTTACGAATATTTTAAGTATCTGCGCAGTCACTGCTGGAAGAGAAGACTACTGCAGTGTATGAATAACTTAGATGTCACATGCGTACAACAATATAAGGAAAATATAAAGAGAATTTCACAAAATTCCATCTGTTGAAAAAAGTATACATTCCCCTGACTCGTTACCGACAAATGTTATGGGTAATATTATTCCCCCTGCCTTTAGAAAGAGGCAAGTCAAGTGCTCTTTTATTATGCGAAAAAAGTGAAAATATGTTGAATTTTCTTTTACATTTTCTTTATACTGTTGTACGCATATGACTCACAAGCTGTAGTAGTCTCCTCATCCAGCGGTTCCAAGACAAAAATTTTAAAAATTCATAACTTTTGCATCGATTGTCCAATTTTCCTCAAACTTTCACTGATGTGTTCTACTAACATTGTTGCATTTTCTCAATCCTTATGTTTATGAAGGTGAACTTGTCCTTTAAGTCTATTGTTCATCCAGTTTCTTTTTTCCCAGTGAAATAGGTTGAACGCTCTTGGTGCCCCATTTGGTTTAAATTTTTATGTTCTAATTATGACATTTTTTAAGGAAAAAAAAGATAATGTCACAGTGTGACAAACTTGCTGTGTTATTTTTGTGGTGGATGTGTAATTTATATCAGAAGCAATCATGCAGCATTTATATGTCCAAACTTCAACACTCCATCCATTCAACTTTGACAGTGATACACAATCATAAGTATGGTAAAAATGAAAAGGAACACATTAGAAGTACATTATCAGTATTCTTTGAGATTCTGTCTGCCACGTACTGATGTATGTAAACGGTTAAATGCAACACAGTACTAGTATACGCGAGCATCCGGTGTCAATCCATCCAACTACACGCCCACATCGCGCGGATCGTTAGTACCTTCACTAGTGTACCAAACGCAATGAAAATCAAATTACACTCGTACTGGATAATTCCTCATTCGGGATCCCGCCAAGATCGCTGCATGCATGCCCACGGAGGTACGGGTGGACTGGGGTGGTCGGTCGAAATGTAATTCTGTTTCGTATGACTGACAATTCGTTTGTGATGGAGTATTGTAACTGAGCTAGTTTATCATTATTTAGTTATTTTACGGCCAAAATGTAGACTGGATAGTCATGTCTCACCATTGATTAGTATGTCTTTATATTCAGCATGTACGGAATAATTAACAACTAGAATAGTCTAATATTGATTTTTGTGCTAATCAAGGGCAGGGTTTAATATGAATAGTTCATGACAGTGAGACGGACTGGACACTATACAAAGTGGTATATTCATTATTAGCATGACCAGATGGAAATGATCAGTTTGGGTAAATTGTTGAGAGTAAAACTATATCAGTTGGGAGTACACCAATTGGGTATCAAGACGAGTATAGACCAATTGGGAGTAGACAAGTTGGGAGTAGACCAATTGGGAGTAGACCAATTGGGAGTAGACCAGTTGGGAGTAGACCAGTTGGGAGTAGACCAATTGGGAGTAGACCAGTTGGTAGTAGACCAGTTGGGAGTAGACCAATTGGGAGTAGACGAGTTGGGAGTAGACCAGATGGGTATAGACCATATTGGGTATGGACAAACTAAGGGTTGGACGATATGATAACTAGACAAAGTGAATGTAGACTAAATGACTTGTAGACGAGGTAGGAGTAGACTAACTAGTAGTAGACAAAATAGATATTAGACGACATGGCAAATATACATTGTGAGTGTAGACGATTTGGCTGTTAGATCAATTGTTTTGTAGACGAAATGCTCCTTAGACGAGTTGGGTATTAGACAGTACGGGTAGTGGGCAAAGTGACTATTAGACAATATGGGTACTGGACAAAACGAGTTGTAGACCAAATGGGTATTAGACGAATCGGTAATAGACGATATGCCAGTAGACCAATTGGAAAATAGACATAGCGGCTGTAGACGAGGTCACTATAAACCCAACCATGTAGGGCCTACATGACGTACGTGGCCCCGATAGCAACTCGTGCTGCAGTTGGAACTTAATATTCTCATAGAACAGCCAATCAGGAGGCTGTTCCAGATTCTTGCCATCACCACGGCAACTGCCATTCCAATTAGCTATCATATCAACTTTTATGAAATTGGGTGCAAGAAAAGTAGACAATTTTTGTTTGCTTGTTGTTATTCATTTGTGTTTTAGATGAGAAATAAACCAGTATCGCAGAAAACTGGCTTTCTAGTTTGCCATCTATCAGAAAAAAAAAAAAGAGAAAATGGAAGTACAAGTATCTTTATAAGAGGTCACTATTATTATTATTATTATTATCTACATCTTCCAGTCGAAGTAGTGATTTTTGTGATTTGCGAGAGTAGGCTATACTGTGTAGGCTAAATTAGAAGTTGCATCAGTGGACGCACCCATGCTGTAGAAACCTATCCTACAGTAGTTTCCTCATCCAGTGGTTCCAACAAGAAAACTTTAAAAATTCAAAACTTTTGCACCGATTGTCCAATTTTCCTACAACTTTCACTGATATGTGCTAATAATGTTGCTGCTTTCACTAAATCCAAACTTGGTTCAGTGATGACAACATGGTAAGCTGTACGAGGCTGTCGTATCATTATTGTGTGAGTATTCGCATGGTATGATGAAGATGCGACTGAAGTAATGATTAGCATAAAAAGATGCCACATGCTTTTGGTAACTGAATCATCTAGATCATAACATTCTTGATGTTTTGCTGTCAGACTATTCATCTCATCTGCCAACAACCTCAAAAATTAAGATTTTGCACTGAAATATCATACAGTCACAATTCTGTAAATGGTAGCAGTATGAGTCATGAGAGGCATACCAAGTGGGCTGCATGATTTGTGGCCTGTGTGATCTGAAGGTGTTGGGCTTGTGTCATGCCAGCACCTGGATGTACAGTAACTCCTACTTTTGACTTCATTTTAAAAAGGTAAATTTATGTGTATCAGTATTAAACGTGAATTTCTCCCCAGCTACTTCACATGCTGAAAAATAAATAATTACAATATAAACAAATAAGAAAATAATAATAATATCGTCTGTTGAGAATGAGAAGGGAGTTAAGTGGTCTTGAACAATATGGGTTTTGAGGCAACTGAACGCCCTTATCATTCTCAACCAACGATATTAATAATAATAATAATAACAATAATAATAATAATAATAATAGTAGCAGTCTCGAAGTCTTTGACGCCACAAGACAAAGCTAGGCAGAAAAACAAAGAAACAACAAAGACAACAACTTCCCATGTACCTTACTTTTATTACATGATCCCTCCATCTGAACTGTGATAATGAGTACAGAAATTCATCAACGATGAAAACAATATCAACCTTGAAATTTACTACGTCTACAGTAAACTTACAGCTTACATTAAATTTCATTCAACAAAACTACGGTTTAATGATGTTTGATGCATCAAAATTGTGAGCCCTGCACACGCACACGAAAGTTCTTTTCTACACTACATGCATTGAATGCCAGTGACAATTCGCAAAAATTTCATGCCGTGAATTTATCATGATTTGCATTATCCACATTCACTTTATATACGGTACCCTAGACAATTACAGACACATTTATGTAGAACATATCTATGTAGAAATTTGATTTCTAGAACAAGTTCTTTTTGTGAAGGCAAAGTTTGTAACACTCCCTCATGGATCATTTCTGGAAACTTGAAACCATATAAAAACTCAGTATCACGTGCAGGTGTCGTGATAAATTATTTTTCTAATTGGCTGATCAAAGACACAAATATTAAATAATCTGACTCAATACCTTGAAATCAATGTGGTTTTGTACAGCCTGATTGTAACTTCTTTGCTGTTTCAAATAAAATGATAATGATCAGATAATTATTTTATGCAGTTTTTCATCTCTCCAAAGAGTTGAAATTCACTGACATCCACTGTTTTAAAACTATTCATTCTCTCAGAAAGTCACATCATTTGCACACCATTAACATATTTTCCATTTCTTCAGAATGACTGAAATCTTCATATGTGCCTGAATCCAAGACTACAGCATCTTTTTGTACTCTCTACGTGCACCTTTTACAAAACCAAGTCATACTCATACTCATCTCTTTTGTATCATATAGTGAAAACACAAAAAGAAGGTTCAATACAAAACTTTAAATTATTGCTTGACACACAAAATTTCACAACCGGATACAGTAGGACCTCAATTATCCGGCCAAATCGATGATTTTGCAGATGCCCGCTGTGGGTGGATAATCAATGTCCTACTGTAATGCATTTTAAAAACAACATTGAGTCGACAAGAAAAAACATATTTAAATCATTTGTCTAAAATACAGCCAAGACTGGTACACTTTTTGCACATCCTGTTCAGTATAAGTGGTGGGGGTTAGTGGAGTATATTATTACATTCCTCTGTTACCGTGTTCCTTTCAATGATAGTACAATGGAGTCACTGAAAGGCCCCAAACTGCCTGTAGTAGGCCAACACTCCCTAAAACGGCTGAAACCACAAATCCTTGTTTAAAATTTATGGTCCCGCAGTCTGAAATACAAACATTTAACATTGGTGTGCTTCCTTCTACATGTTTACTCCTCTACCAGAGAAAGTCTGGAAAGCTATACTAGCTATTCTCCAAATTAATAGCTTTATATGACAGTAAAACAGAGATTTATATAAGTTTTGTGCAATTTTGGTTACTCATGTTAATTGAGATGTGCATGTATTTCACTTGAGATATTTCCTCAACCTCACACTCTACATTTTGTGATATAACTCAGGGAGGATCAAAAGTACTTATACGCCATATATTTAAAGGGACTGTACAGTACTGGCTGAGGTGGGGATTCATGTCTTGAACATTCGTAAGTGAGCTAATGAGAAACCTCTTATGAAATATGAAAGAGCATGTAATTTAAGAAGGATTCAATGTTTATTTGATGAAAATTGGTTTTCAAATGGCTGAGATATCAAAAAAAAGTGATAATAATAAAAGGCGACAAGCCACAACTTCATTAAGGTCTCTTTGTTTCATCTTGTTTTTGGATATCTCAGCCATTTCAAAACCGATTTTCATCAAATAAACTTTTGATACCTCATAGAATTGCATGATCTTTGACATCTCATAGAGTGGATTTTTAATATCTCGCAAAACGTTAAATGCTAAATCCTCACCTCGACCAGACCTGTACACACCCTTTAATGAATTTATTCTTTTAGTGAGTCATGACTTCACAACAATTTGCATTCATGCTGGGATCAGAGTTAATGTTTTCGTACAATCTTAAATTCCAGGAATAATACCCAACTTTTATGAAATTTGCAAAAATACAATACCTTCAAGATAAATGGTGCATACAGTATAGCAGTCTGTCGCTTAGATACACAACATTTTTCAACACTCCTATGAAATGCATAGGGAGGCCAATGTAGGAAAACTTTGATTCTTATCATCTTGATGGTACCCAGGAGCAAAACAAGGTGAATAGAAGAATACATTCCAGTTTAAAGCTACATGTAGAGCTCTTCTTTATAATCACTGCATGAGATATTGAAAAGACAGAAGCTTTCTGTAGCTCTGAGACCATGCTGCCTTATCTCGCAAACAATATACCAACATTTCACACATGTAGTAAGTCAGTAGTTCTACAATAAAAAACAAACAAAATGAAACAAATCACTCTGAAGGTGAAAGGACGAGGCACTCAAAACTTTGAATTCATGAAAGTGTTCTCAATCCTTTTTCTTATGGCATGAAAAGTACAGAAGTCTTGACTTTTTAATCTAAAAACTCAACTGCACTGTCAAATTGTCTGTTGAGAATGAGAAGGGTGCTAAGTGGTCATGAACACTATGGGTTTAGTGGCAACTTAACGCCCTTATCATTCTCAGCCGACGAAATATCCTCTAAACTTTTAAGACTTGGTAGCGAAAGGAAACGTGGGTGGTGTGACTGAATTGATCTTCATACGATTTCCCATCAGGGAACATTGGAAAACCATGAATAGAGCTCATCAGCGAATATGTGCATAAAGGACTACACTCATTTGTAATGGTCAACTCCAGTCAAGATTGTTTTTTGGCTGTGTGTTTGCTAACAGGGACATACCACATGTCCCAAAAAAATTACAACAGGACCCTCCGCAATGATAACTTTAAAAATAGTGAAACAATTCAATTAAAATTTCAGGGTATGAGACTATAACTTATTACCCATATCTTGCTGAAAACCCCATCCAATTTCTTCAGTGGTCAAAGAGAAATTAGGATCTATTTGATCACGTCAGGAATCCCTTCCCTCCAAGCTCTGCCCTTTGTGTTCACACATTAATATGCAGTTCCAAAAGCATCAAAGTGCTAAACTTGGAAGAATCACATCCACAACACGCTTCACAGCGATTCACATTTCTCTGTGACCACTTAACCAAATTGAATGGGGTTTTCTGCAAAATATAGGTAACATGTTATATTTTTAGACCTTGATATAGCATTCAGACAGTTAAATCATATTTGAAGTTATCATGCAAAAAAACCAATAGCAATCTTTTTTTTTTTTTTTTGGACATACTGTAGAAAAATCTGTGATAAAGCTAGATGCAATTCATAAAGGGAGTTCTCTATTATATCCGAGCTGGGCAAGTCTCCCACTCCATGGCATCCCAATGGTACCGGGTCTTTAAAGTTGTAGGGAAGAAGAACTCCTTCAGAACAGGATGTTGCCTGTCCAGTACCTCTCTCAAAATGAATATACCAAGGCAAACTCCACTGTAAAGGGAACTCTCCTATAATGATATAAAACAGACCCCTTGCCCTCCAGGGCATCTTCTACCACCATAGGAACATGGGCGGTGCAGGGCGGGGCAGGGTGGGGCAGGGTGTGGTCAGGCACGCAATGAACAAGGCCTTCTTAGTAGGCAAACCTCATCTCCTTGGTGTAGCCCAGCTTCTCCAGGTTGGGCATGCAGGCGTAGTCGATCATCGGAGGCGGGCCACACATGAGGATGAGCGTGTCGTCGCCGGGCGGCGGCATGTGGGCTTTCAGCATCTCCTCGTTGACAAACCCAGAGCTGTACTCCCAGCCTAAGTGTGATTGGACGAGAGTAAGGGGGGGGGGGGGGGGGGGGGGAGAGATTAGCACCTGCACAGACAGAACTCTAAGAAGAATTTATTATAAAGTGCACTTCTGTTACAACGAACACAGTTATAACGCATTGTCAGATAGAAGGAAGTAAAAATTTATGTCCCAAAATTATATATGTGTACATCTCTTTCGCTATAACAAAATTTTCATAGAACAAAAGAAAGAAAGAAAAAAAGAAACTGCCAATCCGGAGAATGTCGTTGTAACAGGAGTTAAATCATCCATACTCAGGTTGATTTTGTTGATACAGAGTCATATGAAAGAAACAGAAAGAAGAAACTTTCACTAAAATCATACAAATTCTACATTGTATATGTTTTACAATATCAAAGTTTCAAACAAAGAAGAAAACACTTGTCATTTATCCCAAAGAGATGGAGCGATGTTGTCTTTTACCAGACAAGTTTTCTACTGGTTTACACTTTTAACAACCTACAAGAAACTATGCTGGTAATCAACAGCACACATGTCATTTCTTTGACACCTGAACAGTAGTAGGGTTGCATCATCACCGAATGTTTAGGAAGAATCGGAAAGCCAACTCCATTTCTCAAGTCTTATGTATGCAATCTCTTCTATTTACGTAGTTAAGTTCCCAACAACATGAGTTTCCCCGAACAAATTCGGGCATAAATCAATTTACCTCTTACATGGATACTCATGATGCAGGGAATAACTTTTCTACTAGAATTTAATTCACAGTTTTTAGCTAATGAACAACAATTTATATGGGATCCTGTACACTTCTATGGAAGGAAACTGCTACACAAAAGATAGCTTGTGTAGAAGTGGTGTAAAAATGCATAGCAAATTGCAATGCGATACTGTACGAGCTGAAATTGTCATGGTGGTTTTATTTTAGTTTTGCGAATTTCGCGAATCAGCTTTGAACCGTGAAAATAAGAACACGCGATAATAACAACGGGTGAATAACTAAGTTCAGTTAGACCATCGCAACCGCGAAATTAACAAAACGCGAAGATGTCCTCCAAGTAGCAATTCACGAAAATATCTGTACGCGAAAATTTCAGCTCGTACAGCACCAGGAAAATCATTCCCTGTAATGCACTCATATCTTCCAATCGAAGAATTTATGTGATCAGAACCAAGCTCTGCCCTCCTCATCCCCCCCCCCCCCCCCCCCCCCCCCCCCCCCCCTCACCTTCCTGGGGCCGGTCCAGGGTATACCAGAGGTGGAAGCGGTCTGGCTGATCCTCCTTCACCTTATCATTATTATTATTATTATTCCCTGTGATGCACTCATATCTTCCAAACAAAAAATTAATGTGATCAGAACCAAGCTCCGCCCTCCTCATCCCCCCCCCCCCCCCCCCCCCCATTCCTCACCTTCCTGGGGCCGGTCCAGGGTGTACCAGAGGTGGAAGCGGTCTGGCTGATCCTCCTTTACCTCCTCCAGCTCCTTGCGCAGCAGGATGTCTTGCTCCGTCTGAGCATGAAAAGGACAGAAAGAGACAAATTGGACAGACAAAGAATGAGGACAATATTTCATTACGAAATGACTACATTTTGTTTGTAACGAAATGACATTTCACTGACGAAATGACAATATTTAATTGACGAAATCACATTTCATCGATAAAATGACTGATCCCATAATGAAATAGGCCATGCGACACTTGACGCCCTATAGTTTTGTCATCACGTCTGCTGACAACCAAAAGGGCTTTTTTGCAATTTGGGGGTATTGAGTTATTGGTATGATGTTGTAGAATTTGATCTCCTCTGCATAATTGTGTCTGATTAATAAATTATTTTCATTTTTTGTAAAATGATAAAAATCAAAGCCTAAGGGTGCTATTTATCCTGTATTTGGAGCAACACCTTTAAACTTCCCCATTTTTGATAATATAGACTCTTTCTTTAATTTTAAAAAAAAAAAATGTTTTTATTTTCACTCTAATCTTAAGGGCTTTTTACACTTGTGTTTCTTAACCCCGGACTTTCTCTGACCCAGGACTATCGTTAGTCCCGTACCAATTTTTTCAGCTTTTTACACTCGCCAATTAGTCCCGTACTATCTCTTGTCTGGGGCTAAGGAGAAAACTGACCTTTTTACACTCGTATTTCTTAGCCCCGGACTTTCCAAACCACATGAATATTCATAATTACGCTGTGTACTGTACACGTACACGCACGCACCGGCAGCACTTGATTACCTCGTTTCTAATTGGTCAGTGAGGGTCGGACTTCGTCTCCGTCGCTTAGCCCAGGATTATTTTTTCGTTCTGTTTACACTCACTTGCTTGGCACCGCAATTGCGGTGCTAACCCCTGCTATTTTGCAGGGCCAGATAGTACCGTACTATCGGTGGGGCTAGCCCACTTTGGCAAAAACGAGTGTAAACAGAAAGTGGGCTAAGGATAGTCCCGTACCAACGGTGGGGCTAAGGCCCCCCCTTAGCCCCACCGTTGGTCCGGGGCTAAGCAAAAATTTACAAGTGTAAAAAGCCCTTTAGAATGTGATAGTGCCCTTCTGGCTCTCAGGTTACCATCTCACTTCCATGAAAGAATGAAGACCAAGCGAATGCAAAGCATTGTTGTCAGTGAAGTTGGAATCTCGCAAATCTATCTATCTATCTATCTGACTGTCTGTCTATCTATTTATCTATCTTTCCATCTATCTATCTATCTATCTATATCTATCGATCTATCTATCTATCTATCTATCTATCTATCTATCTATCTATCTATCTATCCTATCATCTATCCTATCAATCTATTATATTCATATCTCAAGTAAAGTCTCTTTATTCCATCTATCTATCTATTTATCTATCAATCTATTCATATTCATATCTCAAGTAACATCTCTTTATTCCATCCAGAAGATGGACACACCCAAGGTCACCCATGAGTCTGATAACCCACCTGATTAGCAAAGAGGAGCCATAGGTTACTCTCATCGTCGCTGTCTTTGAAGACGTGGCGGATCAGCTGGAGCATGGGTGTAATACCTGGTCAAAGGTCAGCAGAAAGGTCAAAGGTTAACAGCAAAAAGGTCAAAGGTCTACGGCACAAATTATATCCACACAGGTACTTAGTTTCACTATAAAACGGAAAGGTATTATTTACTGTAGAAAAACTCAGTTTGAATTTTTCCAAAATGTCTTTTTCATTCCAGTAGAATCTTTTACCAGATGTATAAATGATCCCCAAAGTAAGGCCTTTCTGCCTCTGACAAAGATACCGCTAGAAAGCTTAGGCCCCCTTCGACTCTATTTTACTCCACTAGTTCGCTACTAGTGCATTATAGGCAGTTTTTTTTTTCTGACAGCTATTTATTTCTACTTTATTCTTTTGTTTTTGTTTGTGTATCATACATATTTGTGCTTATTATGTCCATTTATGCATGCCTATCTAAATTTACCTTTCTTTTCCCCTTGGATTCTGTGTCTCTCCCCCCCCCCCCTTTCCCATATGTGCTTTAATTATTATCATTTTAATTTCTTTCATCAATATCATTATCATTATTAGTATTATCATTCTGTATTCATATTTTGATATGTTTGATTACTTGCATTTGTTTTTAGACTCTCACTTTCATTTAGTTGCCTCCTCTTGGTACACCTTATTAGGGCTCGCTGTTTGCTCAGGCCCCCCCCCCCCCCCCCCCTTCCCTTTGCTGTTGCCATTTCACTAGTTTCCTTTCTTAATCCCTCTGTTGTTCCTTATCTTGTTTGATGTTGCCTCCCTATTCATCATTTTCCTTCAATGGTCCCCCTCCAGGTCCTCAGGATCATTACTGACCCTCCTCTGCCTTTTGTCTGTCCACCCTCCTGCTCTAATCCCCTCACTCCCTGTTGGGCTCCTTGCCCATGACATCCTACCCTCTCCTTTTGTTTTCTTTGTTCTGTGTTCCTAGCCTGTCCCTGACTGTTTTTGTTGTGTGAAGTATCATGTGATTGCTTTCCCTGCCTGTTTGCCATTTTGCCTCAGACAAGAAGATTCTGCTAGGATCGAAAGCTCAGGCCCCTTTTGACTCCATTCTACTTTATTCTTTCATACATAATTGAGGTGAGTTCCAAAGAAGGCATTTCAAGTTGGTTCATGGCTGCTAAAAAAAGAAAAGAAAAGAAAAGAAATTTGAATAAATAGTGCACAAAACAGTGTGCTGGCATGAAATATAATTCTCACTCATGCATGCATGAATGGCTTTATAGGAAAGATTTTGAATCAGTCGTCACTTGAATGTGATGGCCTCAGTAAATTGAGAAGCGACTCACAGATGATGCGTGTTTCACTGCTTTACATACCTGTTCCTCCGGCAATCATGCCAATATTCTTGGCAGTCTTCTTCACTGGGGGTGACTTCTTATCCGGTCTGATGCTGAATGTGCCTGGATGTGGCGGAAAAGGGAACAAAGAATTAGGAAACTATTCCTTCCTACATGGCCTCAACTCGAAGGCTACTGTATACGCTATAATTTTCGCGTACATAAATTTTCGCGGATTGCCGCTGTCACACATTTTCGCGAGTGGTTAAATTCGCGATTGGGGGACCAGAGAAAATATGAAGTGGCAAAGAAAGTGTGAATTTTCAACTTACTAGCAAAGGAATGATACTAGTTATACACTGCATGAAAAAAACTTACCAAACTCTGCGAACTAGTAAGTTAGAATTCAACATTTTTGAAGTGCTTAAGTCCATCGCGCTATATTTCTGACGAGTGGTCTCCTTGCGATAATGGATTGGCTCTCTACAGTATTCGTAAGTAGACGTGGACGTGCGTATTCAAAACAAGCTTAGCCAGTATGGTCTGTTCGGTAAGCCGTGACATGGTATACTGTACTAGTACTGAAATGTTCGTATCATCAAGGCAAGGGATTCATTTTGGAAGGTAATATTTTCGCGTGTTGTTAATTTCGCGAAAAGCTCCCGACTCGCGAAATTCGCGAAAATAAAACCCCCGCGAAATATATAGCGTATACAGTAATTACATCTTCCTGTGTTTCCTTATTCCAGAAATTTCAACACTAATTCAATCCATTTCCTGGACCAGTTGCGAACCAACCATGTATTCTAACTACAAGTCCACTCCAAAATTGCTTCAATGCATATGGGTATAATCTATTTCATACATTATACAGGAGAAACTAGGTATAACGAACACTGCTGTAACAAGCTATTGCTTATAACAAGGAAACTTTCGAGGTCCCAAAGTTCCTTCCAAACATACTTCTTTAAGTCAAGAGATATCGGCTATAACAAGGAAAATTGCTTGGTCACAACTTCCTCGTTATATATCGGAGCACTGGAAGAAGCCTCGTCAAGAATGGACATTAAGTATAAGATTGTAAAACTGTTAGGTTTTAGGTATTTACCAAACAGCAATATCAACAGTCATGACAAACATACATATGATTTATGAACTGATGTACACACCCAAAGTCCCTAAACTTAATAAAATCTTCATCTAATTTTTGTTTTTGGTCAAGAAATCAAGAAGCGAAAGTTGTACCCTTTTCATTGAATTAAAGTGGTGTATTGGTTAACCAAATAAAGACCAAGGGATCACCAACCAAATCACCCAGTGTGATTTAATGTGAACAGATCTCTAAACAAAGTATAACTAATGGATCTCTAAAGAAAACTGAGCCCATGACGTATATCAAAAAGTTCTGGCTATCTTTGGTAGCTATCTTTGGTAGCTAGGCCTTACATAGCAGTGATCACAGAGGTACCTCCGGGAAGCCACCCTGGCCATGCGACCTATGTAGCTCGCATCACACTGTTATCATCCCACTGTTTTCTTTCTAAACACAATGTTATCCCTATCAACACTTCTCAAAATAAACATTTCCCTCATTACTCCAATATCGATGTCCTTAAGGAAAACACAGTCTCACAGCAGCTTTTGTTGAACTTCGGGAAATTGGAGTCTTTAAATATTTAAACTAAAAAAAAAAAAAGAAATCTGTATCATTACCACTTTTCATTATTAGCATGCATTGGGATCTGCTATACATGGTACAACTATATTGCAGCACTAATAGAAAATACATGTACTCAGATAACATATTGTAACAATTGAGGACAATTTCCATGTTCCAAAATTGTCTTAAAAGTGCATTCTGAATTTGCAGATGTGACTGAAACCGAGTGGCATTATAGTCTAGAGTCGTAGGTGGCTAGGGTGAATGCAATCATTCAAATTTCATACCTGCCAACATTTCAAGATGAAATATCTTACTAGTAGATTGCAAAAATCTTATTTTATATGCAAACTGAAGTTAAAAATCTTACTTTCAGTCAAATCTTCAGAAAATACACATGAAAGGTATATCTAAATATTTTTTTTTTAATCTTTTCTCTGACAGAAAATCTTATTTTGCTATTTTTAATGTAAAAAATCTTACTGAATCTGATAAAATCTTATTAGTTGGCAAGTATGAAATTTGTATGGATCTCTTAATGTTATTCCACTGTTTCAACACCACTGAAAGGTCTTTTTCAAGAAAGATTATTTTGAATTTTGAATCCTTTAAATTTTTTTAGATCACAGAGACCACAAGATTCACCGAAACATCAGACAGCAATCGTTAAGACCCCGCAGATCATTGAGAGATCTGTCAATTTTCGTGGTCTTTCAGAAGTCTAGCCCGGCAGGGAATGGCCCCATTACCTCTGCCATCGTAGACCAGGAGACCGCTAGGACCACGGAAGTCGATGGCGTCCATGATGGGAAGAGCCTCCAAATATTGAGACATCTTGCCTCCCTCCGGAAACTTGGGGTGGACATTCTTGAAGTACACCTTGGATGAAAAAGATGATAATGGTGCTTTATATGTTGTATATTTTGCGAGTAAAGTGTGTGCAAATCTGGACATCCCAAAAGCTTTGCAAGTGTTTAGATTTGCAGTCATGAAGTAAAGCTGCGGACAGAGAAATGTGCATGTGCCAGTCTTATTCATGTTGGCACCTGATTTCCTAAATTTGCGAAAAATAAAGACCTGCAAAATGCATGGTGTATTCAACAGTATCTGAATCAAATCTTCAAATTACATGAACTGTACAACTCTAGTCGATTTTCCTTTTTACTTTGTACTGATTTCTTCATGTAAATATAAAGAGTCACTGAAATCTGCCATTAAACATGCTAAACAAGAGCAAAGATTTTAAAATTCCCTATAAACTTGTCAGACTATCTAGCTTGAGTTCTTCATTTTGAATACTATTGTTTGTTACGCATACAAGTTTCCACTTAGTTTAAAAATTTACTTTTGACTTTATTACTTTAAATAATCAAATCTCATTTAGGGTTCCACAAAGCTGAATGGGAAGGGGGACTGTGGGAAGGGGATACTTGTATGTTACCAAATTTAAATATATGCTATAATAATTTCAAGATCAGGAGAGGATTTTTTTTTTTTTTTTGTATAGCTGTAAAGATTTAATCAATTTTTCTGGGATCTTCTTGCAGAATCTGGGACATGTGGCAGCTCTGGTTTTGGTTTATTACAATCAAAGAAATTATGCTAACTGCATACGTAGGTACTGGTGTGCTTACTTGCAATTCGCCTTGTAAACTGCTCTGTGTGTACACTGAGCAAAGGCTTATTGCCCCTTGGCCTAATATCAGAAGGTCTACCTCCCAGTTCCCACTTCTCCATTTGGTCTACTATCAATTTTGTTGAATGCCCAGAAGGCCTATGGCTAATTATCATTCATCTAATGATCAGATGGTCTAACTGCAGTTTTGTCCCCTATTTCCCCCCCCCCCTATTTTGTGTAATAAAATGTGGGCATTAGACAAAATGGGCATAGCCCATCTGGAAGTAGACCAACAGGTACATGTAATGAGGCTAAGTGGCAATCAGACTATGGTCATTAGGTGAACTGTTGTAGACGAAACAGAATATACCAAGTGGGCTGAGATTACGTAAATTGGTACTAGACGAAGTGGGTACAGACTATTAAGTAATAGATCATTGAAGCCAATGAGGAGCCAATAGGTATTGACTCGCATTAGAGTTCAAAAGTTCAAGTATGCCCTGTACAACTGTTCTGTGAGTGCTCGGAGAACATGAGAGCAGAGCAAAGTATAGTAATTACAAAAGACAGGCAACTTTAAGTTTTCTTGAGATCACAGACATTTACAGAGTCCGCCCTCTATAGGCAGTGAGTATAAAACAGTTTGATTGCAATCATCAATCTGATGCTGCCCCGTCATCTTGATTTGATGACCGATGACCAGTGCCATGACTTTATTCTTACCTTGATGACGAGATCGACGTAGCCCTTGTCGTCATCACTGCTGACCGGAGTGTAGGGCCTGACCACCAGCTTGCCGTCCACGCGGGTCGTCAGGTAGATGTGTTGACCTATAAGGAGTGGAATAGGAAGGATTGATAGAGGGACGAGGCAAACATTACGTACCACTGAATATAGACACCATAAATGTTTGCTCCCAAATAGTAGCGAAATGGCGGTAGTAGTAGCACAAACAGTACTAGATGAAAAAAAACTGTACAGCTCGTACGCTCGTAAGTATCATGATTTGACAGAGATGATGCATTTCCCTCTACCAGTAGTTTCAAAGTCAACATCATTAGCATCAAACCATAAATCCCCTTCATTTCCAATGATGTAGGGGGTCAACATTAAGATGAGTGCATTTATCTAAACCCTTATTAGAGGTCAAGACTGAATATAGCTGATGTCTCATTTCCAGTAGTTTTAAAGTTATTATCATTCCCCCACATAAATTCCTGATGAAGTGGGGCATATTACAGATAGGACTGTCCATCTTATTTAAAACGTAATCAAGCGTCAAGACGATTGACAAGTAATGTCTGTTTTTGACCAGTAATTTCTATATTTCAATACTTTGATCATTATCATTGCCAATCCATGAATTCTCTCTTAGGCAGAGGGAACGCTGGAAGGGGGATGGGGACGATGGGGGGAGGGGGTGGGGACTAGAAGAGGGGCAGGGACAATGGAAGGGGGGCGAGATGGAGTGCAAATTTAAGGTTCCTCACCTGTTGGAAGTCCTAGGATGTGGTCTTTGGTTGGCAGAGCAAACCGGAAGCGCCTTGTGTCAGGACTGATTTCCTGGATACACACAACACACACAGGGAAAGTACAGGACATTACAAAAAGTAAAGATCATGATAAATCTGATGATGATCAATCAATCAAGACTTATTGCCCTGTTTAGTTACTTCAACTTTAGTGGGGTTTTATAGCAGAAGACAAACGCACTGGTTTTAATAATCATCTCTTGGCTGACACCATACACCACTTAATAGAGACTTTTATATTAAATTGACATGTAAAAAGCTCTTCTTGTATACTGACAGTAGTGACAGACATGTACTGTAAAAGCTGTCAGTTATATTCGCATACAGATATTTTTGCGAATGAGATAACAGACATTTTTGTGAGATGTTGCTTTCACCATCTGGCACCGAGGCTATCCTACATTGTAAAGTGCACTAAGGCCTGTCCATTCACTCTGTCATTTCACAGAAACCAAGATCACTATAAAACTCTCCACACTTGAGGTATGTTGATGAGAAGCATATCTTGCAGCTGTGGCCATGGTTTCGTCGCACTCAAAAGCGCCAAATGCCGCAAAATGAGCATGTTGATACTATCACGCCTAGTATACTAGTATAAGGGAAGATGATCAAGATCAGGTGGCAACATTTTTGTGTGTTGTTTATTCGCGGCCCAACAGTTATTTGCAAAATTCACAAATATCAAATCCTCTCAAGTATAAAGGGCTTGTATAATTAATGCAGATGAAGAATGCTAAGAAACATGTCTTACCTCCCGGTCAACAAGCTGAAGAGGAATCTTGGTGTCTGCGTCGATGAGGGTTTTGGGTGGCCCCTTTGGCTTCTTCTGGCCAAAGAAGTATCTTCCCACCACGATGGTTAGGATGATAGCACCGATGCCCACCACGACGGGCACACCAAACTGTACACAGAACACACAATAAACACCAAGGTGGTTACATGTACATGTACATGTACACTACACTGCACACTGGACTTTCCAACACTTCAAAGTCAAGGTGAAAATGTGAGCAAAACATCCTACACTGCACACACACAAAGCTGACACAAAACACTGAAAGTTGATTACACTACAAGAATTCATTTGACTTTCAAACACATCAGAAGGTGCATGCACTTCAGAATCAAAATGATATAAATTCCACAGTAATATGTTGGCACTATTTTCATCGGAGAAATACTACAGAAATAGACACGGCAGTAATTCACTTGGTACACTGTACAATTGTCATCCACGAAATATTGTGATATTTCTGAAAAGCACTGAGTATGCGCATGTATCTGAATTCTAAAAAGACACAAAGTGTGTCTGTCTAGTCGAGAATTGTACTGCTGTACGATCAGTGCTTTAGTTTACAATGTACTTTGTGACATGATTCACATGTATGAAACAAGCATTCAGATGATAACACTCCACATGACAGCTGGCTTTTCCCAAATGTCAAAATCAACAAACAGTAAAAAACAATGAAACAAACAAACAAACAAACAAACAAACAAAAAACAAACAAACAGGTGATTCAAGGACATTTGGGTGTTAAAATCCAAGCAGGCAAATAAAGATTAAATAGCAAAACGCTGTCAGGATGGCCGTTTTGGTACCAATGACCTTTTTCTGCTCATGCGCAAAGCAGAATGTACGAACTGGCTTATTGTAGATCCATGCCTCACACACATAAAAAAAATATGTATGTTCTTGAATGGCAGGATACATATACTGTACACGTAATTCACACAAAACAATCTATTACAGGCAGTTTGAAGAATAAACTTTTTTTTTTCCCGAGTCATTTTAAATTGTACTGTATTTCCTTTTATAAAATTGAAGCACCCTCTGAAAAGTAATTTGTGTACATTATGTATTAAGTAACAAAATTTAGAAAACAAAAGGTTACACAATTGTATAAGAATATGACGTGTACAACTGTAGGGTATCTACCCTGTTTGGTGCATGGCAAACAACCAGCACTTTTTCTTCTGTGTTTTCATGCACCCAAAAACCTTGCACCTATGGACGTACACGTATACTAAAGTCATCTATAATGTCACAGTAATGCATACGTCGCCAGAAACTGTCACTGGATCTTTTCAAGCCCTGTTTGGACACATGACACCAATAATAACACCTCTTCCCACGACGGGGTCTGAACACTGATTGCTTGGAGGAATCAGTTTCCATGTTAACACCTACAATTGTTCACCTTTACATGTAGAAGCCATAAAATCTTAGAATTATCAAACATGCTGTATATCTCAGAGATACATCAAAAGCTGCAGCTTTTGAATCATCTCTACGAGTATTTTTTCTTTTTTGGAACATGTATGGCATATTATGTAATAGAGAAGCAAACAAAGTGATGGTTAGCATGAAAAGATGCCTGATGATCTACATATACAGAGAGTACAATGTAGTAACTAATCTGTAGGTGATCTTTTTAGAGTCTTCATTTATGCTATTTAAGAGCAATATGGTTACAGGGGATGGATGTATTGAATAGTGTGATTAAACTCGCGTTCAACTGGCAAACGTTTAGACTGCTCTGCCCACTATATGTACTGTATACGCTATATATTTCGCGTGGGTTTTATTTTCGCGAATTTCGCGAGTCGGGAGCTATTCGCGAAATTAACAACACGCGAAAATATTACCTTCCAAAATGAATCCCTTGCCTTGATGATACGAACATTTCAGTACTAGTATACCATGTCACGGCTTACCGAACAGACCATACTGGCTAAGCTTGTTTACGCACGTCCACGTCTACTTACGAATACTGTAGAGAGCCAATCCATTATCGCAAGGGGACCACTCGTCAGAAATCTAGCGCGATGGACTTAACCACTTCAAAAATGTTGAATTCTGACTTACTAGTTCGCAGAGTTTGGTAAGTTTTTTTCATGCAGTGTATAACTAGTATCATTCTTATTTGCTAGTAAGTTGAAAATTCACACTTTCTTTGCCACTTCATATTTTCTCTGGTCCCCCAATCGCGAATTTAACCACTCGCGAAAATGTGTGACAGCGGCAATTCGCGAAAATTTATGTACGCAAAAATTATAGCGTATACAGTAAGTACACAAAGACCGGCTTACATTGTATGTCACAATTTCACCTTCCAACACCCTCAAAATCTTAGATTTTGCACTGATAGTATACAGTCCCAATGATGTACATTTTCTTGTAAATGATGGCAAAATATATATCACATCGCGGCTATGATAGTAAAATGCAGTTATATGATGGGGAAAAGATGACAAATTTGCACACTCTGTGTAGGGCCCAGTACAAGTGTATATTCTCCTACTGAGTAACACAGCAACCAATAGATGAGGTTCCGTGACGTAAAAAAAAAAACAACCAAAAAAATGTGTTGCCTGGGGGCAAAAACAAATTGTGTGTGTATAATAATGGTCAATAGCACAATCAGGGTGTGCAATTGTGTAACAGGGCAAAAATGAAAAAACTTGGTGAAAATGCTTTTTTTGTTGTTTGTTGTAGCTGAGTGTTCAAATTTTCATTTCATGTAAAGAACGAGTCAAAATTTTGCATCAAACTGCGCATAAATTAGCATTTAAATTAGGGGTGTCGAATTACATTGAAATGACTAATATATTGGAAAAATTCATTAAAAAAAAGAAGAATGTTTTTTTCATCTGATATTGCTGTTAGATATTCCTGATAAATATCCCTTTCATTCACCACCAGCACAGAGCCATGACATATCACAAAATATGAATGAATTTCATATTTTCACTTCTCGAAATGGATGATCAATTTTGTAGGCATTATTTTGAATTCAAATAAAACCACTTTTACATATTTTATTATATTTCACTTTTGCCATAGAGTGAAGAGGCGAAACTTTCAGGAATAGGTAACAGACATATAGTGGCCATTATTACAAATTTTTATGAAATTAGGGCTGGTACTTTGGAAGATATTATATTTTTCATCAAAAAATTATCTGTACAGTTTGACCTTGAATGTGTGCACAGTGTTTGGATCAATTCTCATATTTGTAAACACAGATAGAAGAATGAATGTGAGATTTATGATGACTTGAGTTGATATCCAAGCTGTGACACTCAAACAATGACATATTAAGCCAAAATACTATGTTTTTGCTTATGATATCTTTAGAAATTGAACTAGCATTGAAATATGAACACTGAACACTTATCATATGACCTTCATGCAGTATAACATGGGCGTGTATCGCACTTTTTTATGCTCAGCAATTTGTAAAAATATCAAAAAATAAGTTCCTATTGCTCAAATTTGCTAAAATTTTCACACAATAGATTTCTACATATGTACAATTCATGGTTAAAAAAACAAGGATATTCAATAAGGGGGAAAGATTCTTGAAAGTAGTCAAATTAGGATATACCTCACTGAAAATACTGAAAAACGGCTGCACTTATTTTACTCAGCATTTGAAAATGGCTCAAAACTCAAAACTGGCTGAACATTTATTGGCAAACAGCGCACCATATTGTAGTGTGTCTTCAGTACTTTCAGGAAAAGCAGAAAAATAAGCTGTTTCTCCATGTATAGCTGTACAGCATGGGTTAAAAGGTCACAATGTCACAAAAATAAGCCAGCATTACACTCCTACCAGGACGGGACTTCAGACCTTATAACTTTCTCCAGCTGAAAGAACCACTGTTTTTTATTGCATGCAAGCAATGCCAGGATAAAATCCATTAATTTGATACCAAACACATAGGGGTAGACTTAAAATATGGACCTCAAATCTTGATTTTACGTAAGTTGTAAAACGCTTTTTTTGACGCATTACGTGGGTTTTGGGGGACTTTTTGGTAATTAACCTTTAATAATTAACAGTAAATGAGAAGAAATTAGCTATTGTCTTACCATATGTGACCGTGCACCTCAAAACGAACATAAAGTCGCACACATTGATTTTGCGTGAGGACTGAAAATAAGTGAAATGGGTCAACCTAGCCGAACTTGACTTTTTCATATTTTCTGAAAGAGCGGGTCTTCTTTTACATTATGCTAAAATTTGGTATCATAAAACGGGTAGGAAAGTGTGTTTTTTTAGCAGTTTATCTCGAGCATTTTTGGTAGAATAGTGTGATTAGGTGTTTCTTTAGAATCCCTTTTTCATTTCTGAAAAACCTTGTCCACACTCTTCACTTTTAACTCTAATAACTTTTGAGAGGATAGTGCTACTGCTTTGAAAGTTGGCATTAATTATGGACAGAATGTGTTTATGAGGCATGCTAAATTTCAGGTTAATCTGATAATCCCTTCATTGTTGTCACTCTGGTGGTTTACTTCCTGTTTTTTGTCCCATTCATCCCACAGCCAGCACGGTTTGGTAAAGATTAAGCGCTTGAATAGACACTGTACTTCAGAGCCTCTTTTCTCAGTTCACACTTTTCCTGAGTTTGTGCTTTCTTTCCAATATTTAGATAGGTTAGGAGAGTCCATCTGATTTGAGTTATACATCATTTTAAAGCTTAAAGTCTGCTCTTTCAGAATATGGTCTTAACTAAAAATTCATGTCTGGCGACTTTTTGTTTGTTTTGAGGTGCAGTGTCACATATGTGATTACTGATGTCTTAGCATGCTGCATGTGAATTTTTAAGTCAGTTGGTGCATTCTTTTAGAAGTTACAATTTTTTAAAGTGAGAAAGTCATGATTGCATACCCTGATTGTGCTTATCACCATATAGCAGAAGTCATAGTTCTACCTGCCTGTCTGACTGGCCTGATTAAATTGCACAGGATGATGGGGCATAGGATTTGACGCTACAATGTAGCGCGCTTGCCGCGCATTGCAGATTTTGCCCTTCGTCAAGTTGAGCCAGGGCTTGATGACGTCATCGGAACCATGTCTATGATAGACCAAGGGTCTCTACTGTCTCAAGATCCTAACTGACATCCATGCAAATGTATTGGTAATGTGCACACACGTGGGCAAGCACTGCAAAACTAGCATTTGATTTGTGCAAGAAATAAATCTGACTGAATGCTGGTTGAATGCTGTCTTGTGAGACATAAAGTGCTACAATGTACACGGCTGCAAAATCTGCTGAAACAAAAGATATCCCTCCCCCCTCCCCCCCCCCCCCCCCCCCCCCCCCCACACCACCCCAGGCATTTTTACGTGCCATCACTTTGATATGAATACAAATGTATGTACTGGTACAACATGTATGGTCAGTTTTACGGTAAAGGGTGTAACTTTCAATTTTTAGCCTTTTGGCCCACCCTGAACACATAGATTTACAGATCTCAAAGATTTTTTCCCATGTGAGTCACCTTATGAGTAGCCACCTTGGGTAGCATAATCAGGTCCAGGTATTGATGCGTTTTGTTTTGACAGTCACATATGTACCCTAAAAATGACTATTTTGTTGCATTGAAATTTATATAACATTTTTGAAATGTTAATAATTTTCTACAGCAACTGCAGAGATCTAATTTTTTATGTTAAAAGCATAGTTGTATGGTCAATTGAAATGACCAAATTAGTTTGGTTTGTTTCTGGCCCTTTATTTTAGAATACTATGACTTCAAATTTGAGGTTTCGGAGGCTTCATTTTCCGTTAACAATTGTTTACAAACTTTGATGGACAGTAATGATCAGTGGATGTGTTTTGGTTACTTTCTTTTATGCTGAAAATAGTAAGGTACAGCTAAACTTTAGACTTACATCAAAGTTTACTTGATTCTAGGGCTATTTGAAATTTTGTGATAATTTTATTCCATCAAGTGAAATTTCCGTTAGCAGTTTTGAAGCCTCCGAAACAAAGTGTTTAGTCAAATAATATGAATATAGATAAGAGAAGTGACCTAATCTATATGTCAAAATGTAGGATATGGGGCCCTAACCTAATAGACCAAAAATAGTTAAGATCCGCCAAACTCTCTGAAAATAGGAGACAATACAAATTTTCCGTTAACACGTGAAGCCTCCGAGACGCATGAAGCCTCCGAAACAGCAAAAACATCTAATTTGACATTTCTGATAAATTCTTTGAGTGTCTGCCCCAAATTATGCCATGAAATCATCAACAGACATGGACAGACAACAAAAATAATAAAAACATTATGATACTGCAATAATTTTTTGAGCTAATACACTTTATAGAGAAAAAGTGGTTTCGGAGGCTTCAAAAGGATGTTAACACTGCATTTTTGTGATTTTCTCTGGACAAAATCAAATTAGATTTATTGTTCACCCACCCAATGATCGCTTATGACATATCTAAAGATATTTAATCACATTCAGTGTTCTGGCTGCTTTGTTTACTCACCAATATAGATTTACTATACGATTTACCTATTTTTCTTAAACAGTGCAGACGTGTCACACATAACTCACCTTTTCATTCAGCAATAAAATATTAGCAGATGAGGATGTTGCCGCACAAATATGTTTAAACAGTGTATATCAACTAAAAAAGACAAATTTACCCATCACTTTCTACATAACATACATGATTTTCATAAAAACATAAGGCATACCAGATTAATTTTCCAGATGTTTCGGAGGCTTCATTTTATGTTAACAGCATGTAAATGGAATGTTTTGATTACCATTTTGTAATTCTAAGTCTATCAAATAACTGTGTGGACTGAATGAGACTTAATGATTCCTCAAGCAAGGTGTAGATAGTTGTTTAAATGTATGAAAAGCATTTATTCTGTAGGTTTCCTTTTGAAACAATGGAACAGGCTAGATATTGTGAGTAATGAAAGTGACTTCCAGCTTGCGTGCATGCCCACATCATGCAACAGTAGTGCAACAAAGCAAGTAGTTGTGGATACATCAATGTTCATAAGTTGGATAACTCATTTTTACTCTTGAGAGAAGTTGAAGTGTTGTGACCATATTTGTATCACTCTTTTGACTGGTTAGACTTTGATAATGAAGAACAAACAATTGATTATTTAGTGTTAAATACACTTTTTTTTTAAAGAACTGAACACTATTCCTGTCCTGAAGATTCAAGGACTTTAATAGATGGTTATTCAAGAGGGAAGCATACACTTAACTAAGAAATATATTACTTTTGAATTTAAGGTTGTATCTTTTATGCATGATCCAGAGCAAATGGTGGAAAATACTTTTTGGATTTTTACACTTTCGACTCACTATCATCTGAGTATGATAGTTTCGAAACACAATCTTTTACATGTCCATTTATAACCCATTGACAAATCCATTCCATTGTTACTCACATGGCATTTGTTTTTGCCATGTACTAAAATCTTGACTTTTTCAGCTTTCCATTTCTTAACAAGTTCTTTGGCTTTCATTTCCAATACTTATTTGGAGGAAAATAATTAATCAATAAATTTGTGATTGGATTTGACAATAGCTAACATCTTGCAGATTATCATTTCTGTGGTGTGACTTGGATAACAGGGTACTGTTTTGGAATTTTGACATTTGATTACTTCATTCAGACAGGTTTTCATATCAATCTGTATGTCAGATCTAAGGCATGCAAGGTGCAACACAATCTTGATACTATACCCTATTTTCCATACTTTATCATGCTGGCAGTGACCACTTGACTATTTTTGATTAAACAAAATGTAACTTGTGTTACGAAACATCTCTTCGCATACATGTGTGAGACTCTATGACATGTTTGCGGATGTAGTTCTCAGTGCAGTAAATGGACAGTAATGGTTGGGATAGGATTGTTTATAAATGACATATAGACCTCTACTTATAAATAGCCTGTTGCCATGGGGTACATGTAGTTTACATGGGTGGGTGACTGGAGAAGTTATGTTCATGAAGAACAATATTGAAATGATTGAAATCTTTATAATCTGTTTAGTCCTGGCTTTTCTGGAAAAAGTTACAAGCCCCTAACTATTTTGAAATTCAAAGGGTTAAAACTGTAGTCTGTGGGTTCATATACTATTTAAAACAAACTTGTGGGTTTCTAAAAAACTTAGATATTTAAACACATTTGCTGCTTTTCAATTTTTTGCTAAAAAGGTTGTCATTTTTAGAAACAGTAAAAGTTCTGTTAGCAATTTCTCAATGCGTACCTTCAAAAACAGGCCTCCTAGCTGTCACAGGAGTCACACAAACTGGAATTTTATAAAATAACTATAAAAAAAAGCCTTTGAAGAATTTAAAAAAAAAGAAAAAGAAAATGATATGAAACAGGGGTGACTTGTATACCACAGAAAAAGAAAGTAAAATTCTAACTATCATATAATATTATAGGGAACTATACATTTGGTCAACATTTTTTTTTAATTCAAATTCGTACACAGTCATGGGTAGGGTATGTACATGTACATTTATCTTTTCAACAGGCGATTCAAAAAGATGACTGGGATCTTGACCATTTCAATTTCTATTGAGCTCCATGATAATATCACCAATATATTGATTATTCCAACTCCATTTTGATTATGACTGTTTGATGATGACCCTTACATGGAATGGCTGATCGGTGTTTAAGAGTGCTGTTCTATAACCATGATCACTGCATTTGATAGCTATAGTAGGGGATATCAGGCATGGTCATATATGCAAAAGAATGTTTATAAACCTTTTTTCCCCTTTCTATATTTTACAATGCTATGTTGTAATCTAACCGTCATGCCATCACATAGTATATTTTCTATCCCTTTCTCATCAACAGTTGAAATTGATTTCACATGTACATATGTATATAAAACAATTATGATGGGTGGTTTATGTCAATATACATCCCACAAACTGCACTTATAAAGCAAGCAAACATAATCTTTGCATTAAGTCTATAGCTACAGTTCTAACTCATTGAAAGTAATTCTTACTGCATTATGATGAAAAGTTTGACAAATGCATACAGCTGTTCATGTGTGTAGCCTAATCATGTTCTGCATTGCCAAAGTCATGGATATGCAAATACAGTGTATGTATACAACTGAGCATAAAGATTTAAAATATTTTTCTTTGTCTCTTAACATATATGTTGGAAAGTCTTTTTTCTGCATACAAATAAATACTATTTTACATGTTACAACATTGTTAGTTATTTGGAAACAATCAGCTGCATTAATGTACTTCATATCACCTTTAAAATGGGCCATTTTTGCATGTTAACAGTCATGATGAAGCCTCCGAAACATGCGTTGCTGCTAACTTTAAACCGCAAAAAAAAAAAAAAAAAAAAAAAAATGTTCCTAATCAGTGTACTTTTATTGCTACTGTTGCAGTTTCCTTTAGAATCATATTGCCTCATGTAATGTCATAAATTCGAACTGAGCATTGCTCAAAGTGTACACGGTTTGTTATTCACTTTTGTGGAAGCCAATTTCCTTATAATAATAAGTACATATTGTATGAAGGGTAAACATTATGCACTGCCATAAAATGTACATCTGTATACTGTTATTCACATTTTATTGATGCCTTGTTCTTATTCTAGCATGTAGTGATAGTTGCTTACTGTAGTTTTATCATTTTAAGTGAATACAGGACTAGAACTTTGTGTTAGCAGTTTTGAAGCCTCCGAAACACACTAGTTTGTTAACTGAAGCCTCCGAAACTCACAAGTCTGAAAATTTCAACTTTGTCAAAAATAATCAAATTTCTTTGGGATTTGGGTTGATAAATGTTTGTTACCAAGAGATTATTTAGGGCTATGTTTAGAGTGGCTCTTGCTTCTAGAACATTCTTTTAACTTAAAAATAGTTTGTCAGGTACCATTTTTACCTTGAAATTTGAAGTTCACATCCAAATAATTGCAAGAGCGAATATCTGTTGGGGGAAAAGTGTTTTGATATTTCAAATATATGTTCACAGCAAATGAAAAGTTGCATTACCTCCACCATTTATCTTCATTTGGTTGCTGTGGGTGACCAAAACATTCTTGTTGTTTTTACCTAAATTTATCTAAAATTCCATAATAGTAACTTCATTTTTCATATTTAGCCTAAGAATTAAGCTCTGGAATGACAAAATATTGAAAATATAGACATTCCTATATAAAATAAAAGCAAAGATAAAAATGGAAACACAACTTTAATTTTTGACCCTTGCCACATCAAAGTTACACCCTTTACTGTAAAACTGACCGTATATCCTTGGCACTGGGTTTGCCCTCCATTGACCAACAGCCAAGGACTTCCCAAAGCTTACCAGTACTAACAGTACAAGTAATTTCTGTGACATTAACTTTTCATACCCTGGGCAAGGATGCTACATAATGTTGTGTACACACACAACTCTAGTATGATGGGGGGATGTGTTTCCGGACACTTAACGTCTTAAGTTCGCGCGTGAAAACTTACCTATGCACCCTTCTTTACCTCAAGACTTACTCCTCATATACTAGACAACATACTGTACTCTGAAAACGGCGTGAGAATTCCTGGGTGCGTCATTTTCATTTCACAGACGCACTTACAATATGCGTCCGGTCCCAAAACCTGTCCGGTCCCACAACGCTTGGTCATACTAGCCTTTCCCTTTCAGTCCCAGAAGGTCGGAATTCTTTTGTATTTTTTTATCTGTACAAATTATGCTGCCTTGATACAAATTGTACAACAACAATTGACACAATAATAACAATAAACCTTGGTGTCTAAATTCTCGTAACAGGGACAGCCCTCTTCAAAAACGCTTTCCAGTTGTTCAAAAAAAGTTATTCAAGTGTTATTTGGCATTTAAGTGATCAAATGTCAGAAACAGTTCAACGCTTGAGATCAAAGATCCTCTATGTTTGGTAAAAAGAAAGAAAAATACTTGTAGAACTGTATTAATCATCACAGCACTTTTCAATCAACTTCAATCAAACAAAATTCTCTTGTCAAAGCTAGGAGACAACATTTCAAGCTATAAGGAGTACAACCACTGGTACTATTTCTTCCCCTTCAGAAAATAACAATATTCAACTTTTAATCGCCAATGAGATTTGACAAATATCAAACCCTTTTCCTGTAAAAAGTCCTCTGCAAGAGTACCAGTGCCCTGAAGACACAACAGGATGAATTTGAAGAATTTCCTTTTCAGGTTCTTCCATTTATACCGACTCCATTTTATTGGAGAGCTCTGTAAATTTCAAAAATGCTGGCTAAATCAGTGTATTAATAGGCATTTTGAGATTAAATGTGGAACCCGAACACTTTTTTAGCAAAGATTTAGCCAAAAAATTGGAAGACTTTCAAAAGAGGGCATGAGTTTCAAAATGTTTTCACAAACATGCTACAGGATGTACATTTTGAGTACCGGTAGTTCTTTTCAGGTTCTTCAACATAATGACTAGTTTATTGGAGCATGTACATGTACACTAAATCTGTGATAGCGCAGGTTAAATCCGCATGATTACAATTTTGAGCTAAAATATGGAAATTGTGCCACATATAATTATGTGACAGATCTTTAGTCATAAATTTGGAAGGCTTTCAATATCAAAGAGGAACATCACTAATGAGTATTAAACAAATCAGAGTTTAGTGTGTTACAGTGTGTTACCTTCTATGTATTTACAGTGCAAGGAGCATGGGATGATCATTGTGCGGAGTGGGGATGAGGCGGGGCGGGAACCAGCGATTTGGACCAATAGGACGGCAGCATCATTAGACAAGGAGCCAAGGGGGCGGGGTTGAAAGGGAGGGGAATACAAAGAAAGAAAATGACAGAAGAAGTGAAGAACTGAAGTGAATTATTTGAATTATTTTTTTTTTTTATGGTTGCCTCAGTTTCTATTAAAAAAAATAACAAAACAAAACAAAACATAACTTTCTACCAGAATGCTAGTGTAATACGTAGACTCTGTACAACATTCACTTCATTATCAAGGGGAAGTTTTCTCAAATACACAATATTAATATGTAGGGACCTACACACTGTACATAATGTACAATGTACACGTACATGTGGATTGAGTGGATGCAACAATATCAGAATACAGTATCTGTAGAACATGACAGTGAAAGTTTGAGGAAAATAAAACAATCTGTTCAAAAGTTATGAATCTGTAAAGCTTTGGTGGTGCCAAAGCTGAATTAGAACAATGGAAGAGTTCTTGACGTCACTGCAGAACAATATAAAGACTAGAGAAGCACTCTGAGAGCTCAGACCTCCTCCAAGCATGCAGCCCATTTCCATCCGCACTGATCTTGTTCTTCAACAGAGATCAGTGATTTCCAAACATAAATTGTACGTACTGTACTGTGTGCTGAAAGCTGCCCGATTTCCCAATACTAGTATAGAAGTAGAGGTGGGCTATAGAGGGTGACATTTTCAGAACATGCTCATCACACCTTAGTTTGATGACTTTTTGCCTACTGACACCATTTTTGAAAAAAAGAACGATAAAAATGCAAAATCCGGGGTGCCCTGGCCGAAATCGTAAAAAATCCAAGATGGCCGCCGTTTTGGCTTTAAAAAGACATTTTTTGCTATAACTCGGCTATTTTTTGGTCTATTGTGATGATTTTGGTGTCTAACCCCATGTTTTAGGGGTCAAAGAAATGGATTATCATGATAGTTTTAGTGTAAAACGTAAGCTTCTACATGAAACTAACCTTTTACCCATATTTAGGGTTAAATTTCCTTCTCCTTTACCCCTACCCCAACCGCCATTTTTTTGCACTTTTTTCCGTATTTTTTTCAAGTCATGTTAACTACCATACTTTTGATAACAAGTTCTAGCAATCTGGTTTTTTTTTTTACTACCGACAATACAGCAAGAAATATACAAATAACTTACGGTATACATGTACGTGTCATGCCAATACTGGTCATGTGGCTGGTGCATTCAGAATGCATGATAACTGTGGAACCAGTACTGTACTGTATCTGCTTTACAGTGTCCATTAACATTTTGGTCCTAAGACCTTTAACAATATAAATAAATAGATATAATAATAAATATTCCTTCTCCTTTACCCCTACCCCAACCGCCATTTTTTGCACTTTTTTCCATATTTTTTTCAAGTCATGTTAACTACTTTCATACTCTTAATAGCAAGTTCTAGCTATCAATATGGTGTTTTCTTGCAACAATACAGCAAGAAATACAAATAACTTACATTATACATGGTTTACATATGTGTCATGCACTACAGGTCTGAATACCAAATGTTTATCAGCACTACAAAGCAGATACAGTATAAGCACTGGCTTCTGTTACAATGTACCATGCATCCTGAATGCACAAGCCACACTATATTATATACCGATATGTGCATGACACATATGTAAACCATATATAATGAGTTATTTGTTATTATTTATTATTATATTTATTTATATATATTGTTAAAGGTCTTAGGACCAAAATGTTAATGGACACTATAAAGCAGATACAGTATCTAATACTGGTTCCACAGTTACCATGCATTCTTAATGCACCAGCCACATATCAGTATTGGCATAACACATACATGTATACCGTAAGTTATTTGTATATTTCTTGCTGTATTGTCGGTAGAAAAAAAAATGGATTGCTAGAACTTGTTATTAAAAGTATGGTAGTTAACATGACTTTAAAAAAAGGGGGGGGGGGAAGGCAAAAAATGGCGGTTGGGGTAGGGGTAAAGGAGAAGGAAATTCAACCCTAAATATGGGAAAAAGGTTAGTTTCATGTAGAAGCTTAGGTTTTTCACTAAAATTATCATGATAATCCATTTCCTTGACCCCTAAAACATGGGGTTAGACACCAAAACCATCACAATAGACCAAAAAATAGCCGAGTTATAGCAAAAAATGTCTTTTTAAAGCCAAAACGGCGGCCATCTTGGATTTTTTACGATTTCGGCCAGGGCACCCCGGATTTTGCATTTTTATCGTTCTTTTTTTCAAAAATGGTGTCAGTAGGCAAAATTATCAGATCACTACCAAAAGTTAATCGTATCTTACTTGTGTCATTCTAAACCTTTCCTGCAAGTTTCATCCCAATCCGTTAACTACTTTTTGAGTTATTTTGCACACGAACAAATGAACTAACGAACAAACCAACGGTAATGAAAACATAACCTCCATCTTGGCGGAGGTAAAAATGTTATAAAGCAGCCTTCCACAAATTTTCAGGTTTTATGGAAAATAGACACTCTTGTGATTTGTTACAGACATAGGGGTAAATGATAAGGGTAAAATTATTCTCCCTGCTTTCTGAAAGAGGTACAATAAAGAGGTACAATTGAAGGTCAGCTGCTCTTTTGCCATGCTAGAAAAATGAAATGCTGCAGTAAAGTCCTTCATATTTTCTTGATAATGTTGTTTTGCAGCAACAACACAAACTGTTGCAGTATTCTCATCCAGTGATGGTACAAAATAGCACAGAAACAAAACAAAAAAAATCAAAAAAATCATAACTTTTGGACAGATGGTCAGAACTTCCTCAAAAATTCACTAACCTGTTAGGACTACTATAATATTGCTGCATTCACTCAATCAAATTGTATTTGGTTTGGGGAAACTTTTCCTTTCAGCATGCACGCACATGTACCTTCTAAAGACCATGGCAACAATAGGCAACAATAACAACTCATATTCAGAATGACATTTGTAATTGTTGATGAAATATTTAACATATGAATTAGCACACAAAACCTTCTGCAAATGTAGTCAAATATTTAAATGAATGAATGCAAACATAACTTTACATTGACAAAAAGCATAATGCACCAATGCATAATGCACTTTTTTTTTCTTGGAGATGGTAGACACAGCCAATTTTCATGTAGACAAGCACATAACATGAACTGAATTGCACAGTTCTACTTTTTTTCTCTCTCTAGTTAATGCAATTTACTATGAAAACAGGGGTGCCAAGTTAAAAAAAAAGTTATGAGTGAGATTTTCATGACTCGGCATCTCGGCGCGCGAATGTGCGCGCGAGCGAGGGTGTGGGAGGGGTTTTCCTCCCTGAAGCCTCCCACGGTAGGGAGCCTTTTTAATTTCTAGCGGTTAGACCTCTTAATGATGCGATCAGGTGCATAATACTTAAGTGATTATTTCTTACTTATTTTGAAAGACAAAAAGGAAATATACCTTCAGTTGCAACTATCACTTTTATTTTTTGAGCTATGCTCATTATTACAGGCCCAAGTTGCAGACTTCGCCCGATGCATGAGAAAAATGGGTGCCATGCGTGAGATCGTGAGATGGCCCCTAATTGTAAATGCTTGAGTCTCACGCAGAATGCGTGAGACTTGGTAGCTCTGTGAAAAGAATCTATCATGCATACTGGTGTCTTACAAAAAAAAAGGAAAAAAAAGAAAAAAGAGATCTAAAGAGAGATCAAAATAGTTCTCTGTTTGACAGACCTGAAAAATCATAGAATCAGTATCTGAAAACCTGCCAGGTGCTATAACAACACGAAGAAAGACAAGTCCAAAACAACATACCACAAGTAAGGCAAGAACAGACTGTCTGAAGGTCACCTTGTTTGGCAGCTGACCCAGTATAATCAATCCATTTCCTGAAAAGGCTTTTAAATATCTAGGACAATCAACTACAATACATGCATGTGTGTTTGTGTGTTCCAACTGGTCATCTCCTAGGAACATCGCCATGCACTATTCACACTACAGACAGGTGGTTTGGGCCAGAACTTAAAGGACAAGTTCACCTTCATAAACATAAGGATTGAGAAAATGCAGCAATATTTAGTAGAACACATTTCAGTGAAAGTTTGAGGAAAATTGGACAATCGATGCAAAAGTTATGAATCTTTTAACTTTTTGTGTTGGAACTGCTGGACGAGGAGACTACCACAGCTTGTGATGTCATATGAGTACAACAGTATGAAGAAAATGTAAGTAAAATTCAACATATTTTAAATTTTTTCGCATAATAAAAGAGCATTTGACTTGCCTCTTGCTAAAGGTAGGGGGAATAATATTACCCATGACATATGTCGGTAACGAGTCAAGGGAATGTGTACTTTTTTCAAAAGATGAAATTTTGTGAAATTTTCTTTATATTTTCCTTATATTGTTGTACGCATGTGACATCGTGCACTGCAGTAGTCTTCTCATCCAGCGGTTACTGCACAAAAACTTCAAACATTCATAACTTTTGAACGGATTGTCCGATTTTCCTCAAACTTTCAATGATGTGTTCTACTAATATTGCTACATTTTCTTAATCCTTATGTTTATGAAGGTGAACTTGTCCTTTAATCTTATTGGCATAGATCTACAACTGTTGTGTACAGGTACAATGCTACTTGTATGCTTGTATGCATGTATGGAATTGAATTTAACTGAATTGAATGGAAGAATAATTGAATATTTCATCAGCTGTTGTATTTTGCAAACTTGTGAAGCCAATCTTGCCAGTCCTGTCTCCTTTCAGTGCACTGCACATTTTACAACCGTTCCAGTGAGAGCACCCAGTGGGCAATCCTAGAGTTTCAGGGCAGACAGAGACTCCAACCCAAAGCACCTTCTGATCTGGAGATTCTCCTGCCTGAACTCCCTAGCAAACGGGAGACTCCAAGTTGATGTGTGTGAAGCGCGAAGTTCCTAGGGTTCTAGATGCTCTCTGGTGCTATCTAAGGATTATTTTTTCAACATACAATAGCAATAAGTAAGAAATCCTTTCCATCGGGAGACACAGAGCCAGGGCGGGAGAAATTAAATCTCAAGCGGGAGAATGGGAGATTTTGCAAAAATTGGTTTTCGGCTGGAGATCTCCCCTCGAAAACGGGAGAGTTGGAGTCTCTGGGCAGATGGAAGTTTTATGAGTGACCCCCAAACTATACACTTTGATCATTCAAATGACGTACCAGGTAGTGGTAACATTGACAATCAGTATTTTTGCATGTTTCAGCTTCTCAGCGCCATCATTACAGCTCATTTTAGCAGTCAAAAAGGAATTCACAGCCATAATGCTGGGTGCACCCGAAAATATTATAGAGACTCGCTCTTCGATCGATCGCTAAAAGGGACTATACAATACTATTTGAGGTGGGGATTAATGTTTCGTACAATGTACATTCCTAAGTGAGATAATGAGAAACCTCTTATGACATATGAAAGAGCATGAATTTTAAGAAGGATTCCATGTTTATTTGATGAAAATTGGTTTTCAAACAGCTGAGATATCCAAAAAAGTGACAATAATACAAGGCCACAGGCCATGCCTTTTATTAGGATCTCTTTGTTTCACCTTGTTTTTGGATATATCTCAGGCATTTCAAACCCGATTTTCATCAAAATAGACTTTAGATACCCCTTGCATGTTCTCTTACATCTCATAGAGCTGTTTCTGAATATCTCCCAAAACTTTAAAAGCTAAATCCTCACCTCAACCAGAACTGTACACACCCTTTGAATAATAGCTAGTACAATCACAAAAAGCATTACAATTTGTACCATATAGCATCATCGTCATGCATGTATTCGCCTGGTAATATCACCCAGTGGTATACATGCACTCCCTACTGAATTTAGCGAGCTATTGCTAGCATCACCAGGGTATGGTGGCTTTGAATGGCCAAGAACCACTAACAGGACAGCATTAATTCAATAATTGTATTGGCGGCTGTTTTGCTCTTGGCTGGTCGACATGGTCATGACTCATGGTGAAACTGGAAATATATTATCTATGCAAATTATGCTAGTACCCTAGACCCTACTATCTAGTCGCCCCTGTAGTAAATTACTAGGAGTAGTAGGGGAAACCTGTGGATACTGTGAATTACCACCGAGACCCAAGGCTGAAGTGAAAATGTGAAAAATTGGGCTCCTTATTGGTCCCCTCCCCTGGCCCTGACACTTGGCCTTGGGGTCACCCTGGGCCCCGAGCAGTAGTCTACTCTGACTGGCGGTTACGGTTAGGCACTTTTCCAATTCAGAACCTGGCCTGGATGTAGACATCAAGGTAATTAACCATGACATCGTAAAAGTAGCTTGCTACTACTAGGCTAGCTACGCTCAGCTCTGACTGTCTCAGTCTGACCACTCTGTGCCGACGTTTTGAACAGTGTGCACTGAAAATCAAAGCAGGCGATAAAAACATGGGTAATCATGTAGAAATGCACACCATGCACACCTACCATTTCCTTCCTAAATTTGTCAATGAAAACTTCTTGTGGCTATCAGAAATGTCAAGATGGACCATATCTGACGGTTTCAAGAAATTTCATAGTCAATTACAGAAGAAAAGTAGCGAATTTTGACTCAAAAGTACGCCGATCGATGGCTCTGTCGTCAGCGTAGCATGATGGATGATCGATTATGTAGAAAAGCGATATAACGATGATAATCGATCGTTGTAGTCTGTGATACAGCCGCTAGTTTGGTGTTTAACCAAAATAATTACGTCGGCTCGACAGTAAAATGTGGAAGATAGAAAGTGATCTTGATGCGTCTGTTTGTTATTGTTTTAGTTCATTTTTTCCTGCGTGTGACTGTAAATCTGTCAACATTTTTTGCTGACTAAATGATGGACGGATAATATGTGTACAAAGTAGTAAAAGATATATGAAAACATGGGAATTAAAATATCCATCATGAATATTGCACAATAAAATGGATTTTTAATACATAACAAAACCAAATACTGGGGTTACAGTTTTTGCGATGTATACATAATTAAAAAAATGAAATGGAAAAGTAAATACTATCATTAAAACATTTACTTTCTACTATAAGTTGAACTATCAATCAAAGGCATACGTATTATTACCATTTCAATTTTAATATTCTGTTTCTTTTTAGGTAAAATGAGCACTTTATGAGAAGTCCACAATATCAATACATGATTGTATAAAATACGCTTTTTGTAATACTATTCTCATTAATTTATTGAATTAGGCCTATAAATTATGTAGATTACTAGAAACAAATCTCCTTTGAATTCAACTTCCTTCTCATTCTTTTCTCTCTCTTTCTCTCTCCCTCCTAATATAGCCTAACCTTTTTCTTTCACTTTTCCTTCAACCTCATTCTATTCCCTTCGTCACTATTGAAATTGAATGATTATTATCAACTTTTGTCATGATAAAATCAATACTTGCCACAATTCTTAAAGAAAGGATCGATGTCTTAATCCTGGTATGAATAATCATATAATTTGAATAGTGATAATCATGATAGCGGCAATGAAAACAAAGAACTATCACAAAAGCTCACTTGAGCCTTCGACTCAGGTGAGCTAACAATAAGGGAAAAAAATACGAAAAAAGAAAGTAGGGGCTACACGTATTGCACGAGTCAAGTTCGATATTGTAAGTGGCTAATTAGAGACTACCAGAATCGATTATTATAATCGTTCTCTGCGAATTGGCGGTGCACTACTTTCTTACTTCCCGACCGACGTGCTTTTCAACTCCGATTTCTCATTTTTCTTACCTTTTCGGCTTTCTAATTCCACAAAACTTTCTGATATGGTTAAATTTAGCATCTCCAATAGCTGTACAAAATTTGATTGACAAACGGCGAAGCGAACGGTAGGTGTGCATTTCTACATGATTACCAAAACATGGACATTGCATAGGCCTATAAACCACCGAGTGAACTTCAACATGGTAGTGGTACGAGTAAGCATACTAGCTTGTTAGAGTCTAACTGCGACAGCCGCCACACGCAGTGTGGCGGCTGCGCCGTGCTCCCATAAAAGATCTTCATGTTGAACAAACGGGTGCCTTTGCGGCGCTATATTTCCTTAATTTTTCAACAGAAACTACTAGGAATACTTACATGGGTCGATGAAACCTAAATGACTATCATCGGCGACTGTTTGATGCATTTCATTGCTTGTGATGCACAAAATGATGTCTTATAAGCAGCTCACCGATGTTCACAGAATTCACAATCACTTGCACAAGCGCACAGAATACTTGAACTATAACATAAGCGAAACTGCGGGGAAGCCGCCAGGACCGCGCCTGGCGGCGCGGTCTCCGGGGCTAGTTAGAGTCTAGTAGTAGTAACGTTAAAAGGCGCCCATGTCCATACAATAAAAAAATTCCTGAGCCCGATTTACGAGCTGCTGTAAAATAAACTTGAAACTACAGTCACCAATATTAATAATGTACTGTATGACACTACTACCACTGCACAGGGGCTCCTATGGATTGTACCTACGCCCTACCCTCTTTTTGAGCAGGACATTACAAATGAAACCATGGGCCATATTATGGCAATATGGGCCATCGCATCAGCATAGCAAGCAGCATGCAGCATGGTTTTGTTACCCCGCGATGCGGGGATAATAATGCAGCCGAGACTGAGACAGTGAGAGGTCAGGTCTCTCACAGCAAGCAGTGAGATCGAACGAGCGACCTTGCACTGCACTGTTGACTGCAAAGTTATATGAGTAATTTATATCCCCTCATCATGAGCTCTTTACCCACGTTGTATCTGTGACAGAAATTAACCAAACTGCAATTAACAATGAGGCGATTAGGTTTACGAATAACGAAAGAAAATTACCATTGCTTCTTCCACGCCCATTTTTGGAGTTCGACACAGAGCACCACACAGCTGACTCGCTCAACAGCTAGCAAATAGCATGCAGCAATTGTACTTTCGCATGCACGTTGTGTACATGTATAACGTGCGTGAGAACACGACGACGACCCTGGCCTGCCTCGCCCCAAGAGTACCCTAGACACTGCCGCTAAACTGTACATGCTGCGCTGGCCGCATTGTGTCATTGCGATCAGTATGCGTACGTTAAGACGGCAACACAGCACCATCACCCTGTTGGTACTGCGCGCGTACAGGGTACAGGTATGCAATGGATATAACACGTAAGTGCACGCCTGAGAAGCACCAAGATAAGTGCTTCGGAATTGTGTACCGCTCACAGAGCTGCCAGTTTGTTCCACATACCACCAGCGATTTACGACCATTGAAGTGACGAATTTATACGCAAATTTTTCATTCCTGTACCACCTACGCGAAAATGAACACACCGATCTGGGAGGAACGTATATTTAGGGTAATTATGACATGTATTTTGTGTATGCTATTCCCCATTTTCATATACTAAGCCGTTTTTTCGGCCTTTTTTTTCTCTGTCTGTACCAAAGAGTTTCCGCAGTGACTGCTAGAGGGCGGAGTCATCATACGCCCTGTACTATTGTTATGTGAGCGCAATGAGCACTGGATGGCAACGGAGCGGTAGGCTCACCCCTCGTGCTAACACGCTAGCAAACAAACAACCGAGGAGCAGCCAAAATCAAGTGCGTACTCGCGTAAAAGTTTAGAAGTTCGCGTAATAAAGCGCTGTAGAAATGTAGTAGGTAGGTACCATTTTGCTTAGTACGCAAAGTCCGCCATTACTAAGTGGAACAATGGCGGCTCCCATGAAATCACTGACTCCATTGTAGAGTTCGCCCTCTAGTGATGGGGAGGAGAAAATCTCTTTGGTCTGTACGAGCTGAAATTTTCGCGGTGGTTGTATTTTCGCGAATTTCGTGAATCGCCTTTTTTTTTGAACCGCGAAAATACAACACGCGAAAATAACAACGCGTGAATAAATAAGACCCTCGCTACCGCGAAATTAACAACACGCGAAAATGTCCGCCAAGTAGCAATTCGAGAAAGTATCTGTACGCGAAAATTTCAGCGATCCGACACAGCTAGATAGCTCAGTGCTTAGTGACGTTTTATTCATTGCTAAGGACATTTAGGTGATCGTTCTCCAACATTCACAATCAAATCACAATGGATGACTTCAAGTTGAATGCCAAGAAAATCGTAAGATGCTTGCTTTAGGCCTACTTTCTGTAAAACATTGAGATTTTATGTTCTGGAGAAGAATTTCTGCATACTAGTACTAGTAGATGCCCGAATGAACCGACGTACGCGATGCCGATGGACTGGACGTGGACCGGGGAAAGAAATTGAGCTCAGTCCCAGGCTTTCAAAATTTTGTCAGCCATTGTTTTGAGTGCCTGTGCCATGCTGTTGCGTGTGTGTGTGTGTGTGTGTGTGTGCGCGCACACGTGTGTGTGGGTGTGTGTGTGGGTGTGTTTATGTAGCCTGTACGTATGTAGGCCTATGTAGAAATCTAGATTAGCCGATAGAGCCTAGGTGAGTAGGATAAACACGATAAGAACGTTAAACATCCAGCGCGTAGGCCCTAACTTGTTAGACTGCTACCACTCAATATGGCACGTCAATCCGGCCTGCCTGTTCAAACTTTCAAACCTTCTTCACTTCAGTAACTTGAGTAAGCTTCACTATGACTCATGTCATGAGTATGACCTCGCCTTCACGCCACATGGTACGTATTTGTCCGTATGGGGTCGCTGCTGCGGTTACTATGACCTATGTAAATTCCAGTGCACTTGTGCTTGCACTAATGCAGCACCTGCTGTGCTTGCAGCACCTGCTGTGCTGTGCAAGCAGAGAGACATTTTTTATTTATTAGGTGATCCGAGTATCCTCTCGGATCACCTATTGACAGTATTGTATCTGTACTGAATCTTTCTTCTTTGTAATATTTCTTTCTCCTCAAATGTTGTGCAGCGGTTAACTCAAAAAGTCATTCACCTATCACTTTTAAACTTACACCATATATCGAGTCATCTATGTATCACGTCATAAGGACGACAGATCTATAGATGTAATGTATCATTGTGATCAGACAACCATGACGTCACTATGACGTCATTATCTGAAATCACGTTCACATTCGTATCTCATTAATGGAATGGAATTTCTCAATGAAATTTACATATCATATAGTTCAAGTCAAGTTCTATCGATATATCTCATAAAATATGATCACGATCCTGGTAAACGAGCGCGTACGCGCGCGTTGAAATTTTAACATGTTCCAATCGAGCTCAAAATTGTTTTGCACACGTTTCAGGTCATTTGGAGTATTTCATAAAAAATCGACGGACGCGTACGCGCGCGCGCGCATATACGCACGCAAAGCTCATATGCGACAAAAATATCCCGTTTTTTCACACGGATCGGATGTCTGAAATGTCAAGGAATATTTCTACCAAGTTTCAAGTCAATCCGACTCAATATGACGTCATACGGGCCCGTCAAAGTTGAAATTCCGCGCGCGCGTCAATGGCGATATACAGTACAACTATGTCAAAAAACCGCCTATTTTAAATCCGATTTTACTCGTCAGGATGGACAGTGACCCCCCATTTTCTTTACATATTTTGAAAGCTGATGAGTTGTACATGTCATTTCATGGGGTGGCAATGCTGGCAAAATGATTAAAAGATATCAAATTTCTTAATAAAGTAAAAAAAGTAAATTTTCAAAATGACGTCATCAAATTTCAAGTTTAGTCAAGCGTATCTTATATAAATCCTTTATCAATTTCACCCAGATTTCAGTATGTTGTAGTTTATTAATGTTCTTTCAAACATAAAATTACAAAACTTTGATTGGATATCAGCATCACCTCGTAAAAATGGATTGAAAGTAATCTTGTCAAATTTGACCAGTTTACGTGTTATCTCTATGGGAGTGCAGTTTTTCTGGAAATGAAAATTGACACGACTATCTTTCTCGAGCACTAGCTCACTTACCCTTCGGTGAATTTCTCCCAGATTTTAATATGTTCTAGCTGAGACTTTACGCTACCGTCAGTGTGCCCTTCATTTTTTCATACGATGTCGGGATCACGTCAAAAATTTGGGTTGAAATTCAAGCTTAATATTTTCGATGTATTGAGATATTTCTTTCTTTCTGCAACTTTCTTTGCAATAACTCAAGAAAAACAGGCCCTATCACCCCCATCTTTGGCACATGTTTAGTTCATGTCACGTACATTATTTCATAAAATAACAACTACTTGAGCAGACACCATCTTCGGTATGTAAATTAGGGTCAAAGGTCATAAATGTTTCATCCTGTATCTTGGTGAATACCTGTTCTATCTTTCCCATATTTTGCACACGCAAAGACCATATTACAAGGATCATTTCACAAAATAACCACTTTTTGCTCAGATGCCATCTTGTCTGTGCAAAGTGGGGCAAAGGTCATGGACATCTTTCTGTATCTTCGCTATGACGTGTTATCTCTATGGGAGAGAATTTTTCTAGATGTGAAAATTGACGTGATTGTCTTTATCGAGCCCTAGCTCACTTAACCTTCGGTGAATTTCTCCCAGATTTTAATATGTTGTAGCTGAGACTTTGGGCTATCGAACGTGTGCCCTCCACTTTTTCATATGACGTCGGCATCACGTCAAAAAACTTGGTGAAATGAAAGCTTATCTTCGATGTATTTTCATATTTCTTTCTTTCTGCAACTTTCTTTGCAATAACTCAAGAAAAAAACAGGCCCTATCACCCCCATCTTTGGCACATGTTTAGTTCATGTCACGTACATTACAGTAAACCTCGCATGAGTCGAAGCTCTCGGGACTGACAAAAATGCGTCGACTTAAGTGAACTTCGACTCTCGCGAGAGTCAATTTTTTTTTCGACTCACAGTTATGTACATGTATTGTAGTACATTTGCATGCATGTGTGTGTGTGTGTGTGTGCGTGCGTGTGTGCGTGCGTGTGTGTGTTAGCATTCAAATTTTCTCTTCTTGAAGATAATGTTCTTATTTTGTTCTAAATTGAACATGGAATTTGTATCAATACTAGTAGTTAAACGTAGTTCTGAGAATGTCTGCGCTAATGTGGCAATTAGTGCATGTGCTATGTCTATGGTGCAACATAGGTAGCCATCTCTGTCAACCTACCCTGAGACAAACACTCTCCCAGGCCCATCCCACCTCCAATGAACAAAACTGTACAGTCAACCGGGCACACACAAACAAGCTCCGCCCAGTTGGCCTGTCACTAAAATATGAAAGCAGCGATTGGTTGACCAAGGAGTTCTGGCTTGACATGGATAAAGTATGGATGTGCTGTGTGTATGGATAAAGTATGGATCGATGTGCTGTGTGTATACATGTATACATGTGTATGTATTCGACATGCGTGCGGAGCGGCATGGTGAGTGTGCATGCTTACCTGCAGCTGGTCAGGGACGGGGTTCTGCGACATGCCGATTTTTTTGTCCTCTAAATGTAATGAGAATGCCAGACAAATCTTCTTCGTCTCAAGTGATGTAAACTACGGGTATTTTGTACAAAAGGGACTGAATGTTTTACTTCGACACAGCCGAAATTCGACTCTCGTGCTTCGGCTTATCCAAATATTTCTTAGAGAAAATACATAGGGAAAAATCAGGACTTTTTATTTTGCTTCGAGTTAAGTGATTTTCGACTCATTCGATGTCGACTTATCCGAGGTTTACTGTATTTCATAAAATAACAACTACTTGATCTGACAACATCTTGGGTATGTAGATTAGGGTCAAAGGTCATAAATTTTTCATCTAGTATCTTGGTGAATACCTGTCCTATCTTTCCCATATTTTGCACACGTATAGACGATGTCGCAAGAATCATTTCACAAAATAACCACTTTTTCCTCAGATGCCATCTTGGGAGTGTAAAGGTGGGTCAAAGGTCATATGTATTTGTTGCTGTATCTTCGTTATCTAGTGTACACAGAATTTGGTACCAAAGATGGCAGACTTCCTTTTCTAAATGAGAATCCAAACATCACACGGCCAATGTCTCTAAACACAGATGAAACCTGTAATGATGGTCATCAGGATTCGAATCATTGATTAAAAAAAAATCGGATCAGCTTAATTTGTCAGTAATGACAAATTACAATCTCTAGTTTATTTCATATTTTTGTCCCCGCCGAACGAGTTCGAGCAGGGGACTATGAAACGGGCTCCGTACGTGTGTGTGTCCGTGTGTCCGTCCGTCCGTCCGTCCGTGTGTCCGTCCGTGTGTGCGTCCGTGTGTGATCAAAATCTTCAATTTGCTACTTCTCTGTCATTTATGAGCCAATTTTGATTCTGTTTGCTTTATATGATAGCACTACATGGGAGCTTTGAAACTTCTACACAGAATTTCAGTCGTGACCTTTGACCTTGACCTTTTACCTGTATTGTACATTTTGCTACAAAATGCTACTCCTTCGCCATTTCTTACCCGATTTTGATTCCGTTTGCTCTATGTGATGGCACTAGGTGAGGGCTTCAAAACTTCTACACAGAATTTTGACCTTTGACTTCTTTGACCTTTGACCTTGATTTTTTGACCTATATTGTACATTTTGCTACAAAATGCTACTCCTTCGCCATTTCTAACCCGATTTTGATTCCGTTTGCTTTATGTGATGGCACTACAATGTAGGTGAGGGCTTCAAAACTTCTACACAGAATTTTGACCTTTGACTTCTTTGACCTTTGACCTTGATTTTTGACCTATATTGTACATTTTGCTACAAAATGCTACTCCTTCGCCATTTTTAACCCGATTTCGATTCCGTTTGCTTTATATGATGGCATTAGTTGAGGGCTTCAAAACTTCTACACAGAATTTTGACCTTTGACTTCTTTGACCTTTGACCTTGATTTTTTGACCTATATTGTGCATTTTGCTACAAAATGCTACTCCTTCGCCATTTCTAACCCGATTTCGATTCCGTTTGCTTTATGTGATAGCACTAGGTGAGGGCTTCAAAACTTCTACACAGAATTTTGACCTTTGTCTTCTTTGACCTTTGACCTTGATTTTTGACCTATATTGTACATTGGCTACAAAATGCTACTCCTTCGCCATTTCTAACCCAATTTCGATTCCATTTGCTTTATGTGATGGCACTAGGTGAGGGCTTCAAAACTTCTACACAGAATTTTGACCTTTGACTTCTTTGACCTTTGACCTTGATTTTTTACCTATATTGCACATTTTGTTACAAAATGCTACTTCCGGCGGGGACATATATTACGCACCGCGTAATTTCTACTTTTCCTTGTTAATTTAGATCTACCCATCCATGATCAGTGATGATGATGTACATTATTTGTACCAAATTGAATGGCCCAAATTGGCCAGGCCATGAGTAAAGCCTTTACTAAAGGTTGAATCATGGTAAAGTTTTTGTTGCAATAAGATTGTGTTGTTGAGTACAGATGTAGTTTGAATTTTTGTTTTTGTTTTTTCTTCATGGGTAGTAGTGTACAGGTGTATTCCTTATGGTGAGGTAAAAACTTCCGCTTCGTACGGTAAAGGGATGGTACAGCTTTGGTTGAGATGTGGTTTCAGGTTTGAAATTTTACTGATGAAATAGAACCTCTAATGAAAAACTTCTAATACAAAATCAATATGAGAGCCTACTAAAGATATCAGATGAATTCAAAGTTTATGTGATGAGAATTGGTTTTGAAATGGCTGAGATATAATTTAGAGCAAGCAATCAAAATAAAAGGTGGGACCTACCTTGTTTTATTAGGATTACTTTGTTAGATTTTCGATATCTCGGCCATTTAAAAACCAACAAGTTAACTTTGAATTTGCCTTGCAGTTTACTTATAATTATGCTCTGTTACCTACATAAACAGTCATTAATTCTCATGAAGTGGTTTTTAAGTATCTTGCAGAAAGTTTAAAGCTGAATTCTCACCTCAGCGAATACTATATACTGTCCCTTTTAGATCTACTTATAAAAGTACTTACGTTACCTAAAGTTGCTTTTCCAGAACGATGGTGCACATGTATGTCGGAGCCTGTCAATCAGCCAAGATTATACTGCTCTTGATCCTTAAAGGACAAGTCCTGAAGGACAAGTCCACCTTCATACATGCGGATTGAGTGAATGCAATGTCAATATTAGTAGAACACATCAGTGAAAGTTTGGGGAAAATTGGACAATCCGTTTAAAAGTTATGAATTTTTAAAGTATCTGCGTAGTCACTGCTGGATGAAAAGACTACTATACATGTAGTGTATGATGTCATGATTATGTGTACAACCATATAAAACAAAATAAGAGATTTCACAAAAATTTACTTTTTGAATTAAGTGGACATTTCTTTGACTTGTTACTGACATTAAGGGTAATATTATTCCCCCTGCCTTCTGAAAGAGAGAAGTCAAGTGTTCTTTTGTTATGCGAGAAAAGTGAGAATATGTTGAATTTTCTTTATTCTCTTATATCATTGTACTCGTGTGACATCACAAGCTATCCTAGTCTTCTCATCCAGCCTTGAGTGAGCAGAAACTTCAAAAATTCATAACTCTTGAACAGATTGTCCGATTTTCCTCAAACTCTCAATGATGTGCTCTACTAAATATTGCACTGCATTCACTCAACCCACATGTCTAACTTGTCCCTTATACACTGACAATAACATAATATTCTCTCAATAAAACTTTTTTTTTATGCCTCCGCCACGAAGTGGTGCCGGAGGCAGTATGTTTTCGGGTTTTCCGTCCGTCCGTCCGTCCGTCCGTCCGTCCATACGTATGTCTGTATGTCCATCCGTCCGTACGTCCGTACGTCCGTCCGTACGTCCGTCCGTCCGTCCGTCCACTTTCGTTTACGCGATAACTTGAGTAATATTTACTGGTATTTTGCCAAACTTGGTCCAAGTATGAAGTATGATGGGCAATTATTTGATTAGATTTTGGGTGAAATCGGCTGAAGTTCAAAGGTCAAAGGTCAAGGTCAAATCATGAAATTGTATCCGTTTGCGCGATAACTCAAGACTGGATAGAGCAAATTTCACCAAACTTTGTTGGAGGATGATGTATAATGGGACAATTACTTGATTAGTTTTTCAGTAAAATCGGACAGAGGTCAAAGGTCAAAGATCAAGGTCAAATCCTAAAATGTATCTGTTTACGTGATAACTCAAAACTGGATGAAGCAGCTTTCACCAAACTTGGTCCAAGGATGATGTATGATGGGACAATTAGTTGAGTCAATTTTAGTGACATTGGCAAGAGGTCAATGGTCAAAAGGTCAAGGTCAAATGCTACAAATGTTGCAATTTTCCCCATATCTATGCAATGCCCAAAGGTATTTTCTTGAAACTTGGTGTGGACATGTACTACTGCGTAAAGATTCTCCAGAGAGAGTTTCATGTCATAAGGTCAAAGGTCAAAAGGTCAAAGGTTAGGTGAAAATGTTGCAATATCGCTTTTCTCGCAAATGGTTCAATGTATCTTCGTGGAACTTGGTACATACGCATGTACTGACTGGCAGGGATTATCTAGGGAATTTAGGGGTCATGGGTCAAAGGTCACGGTCAACTCCTCAAAATTTTACTATTTCCCTCGTATACTAGTCTATGCAATGCTTGCATTATTAATTTCAAAACTTAATACATGCATTACCTAATGGAGATTCTCTGGGAAATTTCCAGCCAGAAGGTCAAAAGTCAAAGGTTAAGGGTCAAAGGCCAGGTTTCAATGCCCCCCCCCCCCCCCCAAAAAAAAAAAAAAAAAAAAATCCATTTTGTACCGTCATTACACTCTTTCTTCATACCTTGGAAATCACTCAGATGCATAAACTTATAAAAATGTCTGTCAGAATTCAAGTAAAAATTCTCAATTCCCCAAATATGTGTACCTGCACTCTTAGAAAATTAAAGCAAACCCAGTTCAAGACATTTCTGACAAACCTGTCATTTCAATATTTTGCCAGTTATGTGAAACTGTCATTGGATCACACATTGTGAAGACATTGTACTATACGCCTATTGGGAGAATCTAATGCATTATGGCGGAGGCATCAGTCGCCATAGCGACATTTCTAGTTTCTTTCTTTTTTGCTTTAAAAACCCATAAAGGCTGATGAAACTCATCAGGCCAATGCACAACCCCTTTTGCCTTCCCTCCTACTTGTAGGCCTGAACTGTATAAAATTCTATCACCAACTCAATACTACTAGACTAGTAAAATTTAGTACTAGTTAGATCATCTACAGTACATTGTGGTTAGGCCTACAATTTTAGTAAATAGTGGCCTACATTTCATCTATATAAGACCAAGGGTGTTTAAAAGACATTTAACAACAAACAAATATTGTGATTTATGAATGACATTCACTGCATTGTGATATGAAATCCATCCACTCCACAAGCACGATATAAATATATTTTTTTCTTTTTTTCTTTTTTTTTTATACCCCCGCCAAACGAAGTTTGAAGGGGGTATATAGGAATCAGCGGACGGTCGGTCGGGCGGTCGGGTGGTCGGGCGGTCGGGCGGTCGGGCGGTCGGGCGGTCGGTCGGGCGGTCGGTCGGGCGGTCGGTCCGTTGCAAATCTTGCGTCGCGAACTACTTCCTCAGTTTTCAACCGATTCCCATAAAACTTGGCACAGATGTGTGCCTTGGGTTGTAGATGTGCAAGACGTATTTTTTGACAGTACCCAAAAGTACGTTGCCATGGTAACGGCATATTATGGGCAAAAATGGGTACAAATCTTGCGTCGCGAACTACTTCCTCAGTTTTCAACCGATTCCCATAAAACTTGGCACAGATGTGTGCCTTGGGTTGTAGATGTGCAAGACATATTTTTTGACAGTACCCAAAATTACGTTGCCATGGTAACGGCATATTATGGGCAAAAATGGGTACAAATCTTGCGTCGCGAACTACTTCCTCAGTTTTCAACCGATTCCCATAAAACTTGGCACAGATGTGTGCCTTGGGTTGTAGATGTGCAAGACATATTTTTTGACAGTACCCAAAAGTACGTTGCCATGGTAACGGCATATTATGGGCAAAAATGGGTACAAATCTTGCGTCGCGAACTCCTCCCACAGTTTTTGATCAATTTTTATGAAATTAGGTACAGATGTTCATCTGAATATGTTAATGTGCAAGACACATATTTCCGCAGTGACAAAAAGTGCGTTGCCATGGTAACGGCATGTTACTGGTAAAATACAGGGCAAAATGCTTCATGGCAAAACTGCTTCATCAGTGTTCTTCCAATTCTCATGGAATTCATATTGAATGTTTGTCTTAGGATATAGGTCAGCATGACACATTTCTTGACAGTGACAAAAAGTATGTTGCCATGGTAACAGCTCACATATTATGAGCCAAAATGATAGAAAATTTTGTGTTGCAAACTACTTCCTCAGTTTTTGCCCAATTTCCATGAAACTTGGTACAGACGTGTGCCTTTGGTTGTAGATGTGCAAAACGCATTTTTCGACAGTACCCGAAAGTACGTTGCCATGGTAACGGCATATTAATGGCAGAAGATCAAGGAAAGATCTTGCGGATTTAACTACTTCCTCAGTTTTTTGACCAAAGCTTATCAAATGTTGTTTTGACCAAAGCTTATGAAATGTTGTTTGGCGGGGGTATAACCAGTGGCTGTAGCGACATTTCTAGTTTAATAGATAGAGCAAGACAGGAATCTTGACTAATTTGTGATTTCAGATATTAGTCATAAAGGTAGTAAATGATTTACAAAATGAAGAAAGTAATATGCCTTGGACTGTTGGACAAATGGTCAATTCCAGCGTAACGGACATGACATTCAGACCACTTTTTTGTGATTCAAACCATCACACAATGAAATTGGGAGTCTCCAAAAGATTCTAATTGAGCTTATCAGACACATTTAAGTATATGTAATGTACACAGAAAATTTCATGGAAATTTATCAAGTGGTTGTTGAGAAATTGCATTTTTAGCGAGCGTAACGGACATGACACTAAATGGACAAGGCATTTTGATCTACTTACCATTATGAAAATTCCTGTGAATTTTTGGATAAGATGCAGCTGGTTTTGGTCTTGATTAAACCTTTAGATCATGCTTTACTCATAAAGTCCTAGTTTAGAGTAGTTTTACTGTTCATTCTTTTTTAATAGTTTAAAATATTGCGTAACGGACGTGACACTTCGAGTGTAACGGACATGACAGTTTTGTCCACTTTTTGTAAGCTAAGAGAATTTTTTTATTACAAGGTATAGCAGATACCAACGGTATTCAATTGTTTGCATAGTAAGGTTAGAACATAGGGACACACATCATAACTGCAATCATGTAATATTTCTTATATTTATATCATTTTAGGGGGGTTAGTCTTTGTATATATTTACAAAACAAAGAAATATAAAACAAATTCGCTCCTGCACCAGCTAGCTACAATTATTAACAAATTTCCAGTTACTACCACCCACCATAGCAAAACAGGACATATTACTATCTTATACTATGGTTATTTTTCTCTTAGTGGCCTACTATTTGATACTTAGTATTATACACTAGCGTAACGGACATGACACCCTTGTAAGGTGAACCATATTTTCACTTCTTTGTTTCAAAATAAAAAGATTAAAATAACTGCACACTGCTAACTACATTATGATCTTGAACAAAACATCAAAAAGTCCTTTTATTGCAGGTTTCAGTGATCTAACAGCTACTCTAAAGCACATGGAGTACAATGCCCAGAGTACCACAATGGCATACATGTTCAACACAGAAGACCATGTCTCCATATCTGCGGATAGGCAAAGAAAACAGAACGAACCAGATCTGTATGAAATAAAAAGTTTGAATACAACATCATTAAAATGCACTCAGGATTGCATCAACTTTTATGCAATGAAACAGGACCACAAAACTGTTTGGTACCATCATCAAATTAGTGTTATCATCTGAAAGAAATAAGGTATGAAAATTTCATTTCTGCAAAGTTCTTTCATTTGGCATTAATGTCATCCTTGGAGTAGAATCATCCTCTGTTATCCAATCTTGGATAGACTATTGTAAAAATTCCACTGCTACTACCAGTACTTTATCATTGTCAACAAATGCTTTCTTTTCTTGGCTAGAAGTGAATGATCAAGCCCCCTTTTTTTCTGAGAATTTTCACAACATATAATCCATTTCCATGTAGAGTGGTCACCTGGGCAACAAAGTATTTCTTGTTTTCTTCTCGGCAATTCAACTCATTCAAATTGTATAATCAACTTATTGCTTGCTTAGGCACTTCTTAAGGCTTGCCAGAGTGGTGTACTGGTTACATTATTCTCACCAGCTTGTGAGGTTCGGACTTCTTGAAATACTGGATGCTTTCCGTACCAACTAAATGATTATACAGTGTACCTTTCAGTGGATAAACATCTTCTCATAGCATCTCAAAATTGTGCTTGTTGTACGATGCTGTGCGCTGTCATTATACCAGTATATCCCTTGGCATAGAGGTACATCTAGTTTAGTTGTATTGATGAAATGGATAGCCAGCATTCAGACCGACTTTCTCTTACAATAGAGCTACATGTATACTGTCAACACGCTTAATAAAGCAAACAATTCCATTCTCAGCCCTCTTGGCAAGTGATATCTCATTAAAGTGCCACTGAAGGTGTGGATTTATATAGTCATAGAGATGAGAGAGGTATGTATGGATGCAGCACAAACTTTTTTTTTAAAATTATGCGGCAACACCATCATTGAAGACATTGATGCTGGTGACATTTGGATTCTTTGTTGTTGTATCATCAGTGATCATGCTCATTGGATGCACGAGGATCCATTTGTGCGGGAGTTCCTGGCTGTTGTGTTGACTCCATGGTGGTTATGTGTTAAATGTGGTCTACAATGTACTTATATGTAGAAAGTGCTCACTTTAAGTATTGAAGGGAAGGCCAACAATGAAAACTCCATTGTCTAAATACTCCTTGGAATGACAGCTGCTGTTTATCAGTCAGGATTACAAGAGGTGGGAATGGATCAAACCGGTGTAACAGGGTAGCAAGATCATCTAAAATCAACAGTCTTCCAGTAGCAGAAAGCAAACTCTGCTTGTTTTTGTTTTATTGAGTTATGTGCAGACTCAATTATTTACTGAAGTATAGAAATGTCCTATTATCCTCAAGCAATTAAAACTAATCACCACCCTGTTTCACTGGGCCACAGTGTTATTTTTGCCACTTGTCTAATATGAGGTGTCATGTCCGTTACGCAAAGTGTCATGTCCGTTACGCCATTTACAGGAAAACTAGAAGTGGTATAGAAAAGTGGTTTTCACACATGGGCAATTCCACGGTAACTAGGACACAGGTGCCAAAAATTCAAAATGATATTTGTTTCAAACACCATACATTTTCAGACAGTACTTGAGTTGAAGTTTTAAGAATCATTATGTTTTTCGATAAAAGTGGCCATTTTGATTTTCAAAATGGCTGCCCAAATATGCCTATAGCTCAATGGTGAAAAGAGTGTATTGTCGCATAACTTACTCTCTGTATATCCACTTTATTAGTACTCTAAACAACAATCTTTCATATGTATGCAGTTACCAGAGAAGTCTTTTACCACACGATAGAAAAAAAAGCTGGTAGCTTTAAAGAATTTGATAAAAACTGTTAATTACTTTGATAATGATGGATGTAACGTCAGTTACCAAAAACAAGGAATTTTTAAGTTTATTCACCAAAGGAAGTGAGCTGTATGATGTAACTTGGGATTTCTAATGTATGCCCATATGCCTTTATTTTAATACCAGAAATAAGGATACTTGGCATACTGGAGAGTCAAAATGAACACTACAAGATGTGTAACGTCAGTTACCGAAACGTCATACACGAGTATGTAACGTCAGTTACCATGACAGTAATTATAACTGAGGCAAATTTTTTTACTTTTGGCCATTTCAATACATCTGGGAAGTCAACTTACAACAGAGAGCAGCAATCCCTTTCATAGGAAATGATGTCATTACCATGGTATGTCCATGGATATTTTTTTTAATTTTATTTTATTTCTAAATTCATTTATTTATTCATTTACCATGATTATCTTTTTTTGGGGGGGAGGGGGGCTTGAGCTTTCGATTTTTGATTCAGCACAAGTTTAAGGTTAAATCATCTGGAAGTTTAGTTTGCCACATGCAGTATATGCACTCAAATTAGTACATTCCGAGTCCTACGGGATGATAAAGCTCCCAAAGTTTGTAGGCCTAATCAGTGACATGATTGCATGTTAACCACATTTTCTATAAAAAAAACAAAAAAACAAACTTCTGCACAGCTGTATACCAACAGTTTAACAATCTTCACCAATGTTTGCTTTTGCTGGCATTTTTTTTTTTTTCAGGAAGCTTAGTCAAGTTTCTACCTCAAGGCAAATGCACAAACAGATATTTCTTCTCTTGCACTTAAATGTGTGGTGTAGTTAACATGGCTGATCTTGTATTATGGTATGTAAGGCATGTACTCATTATTGTTTGAAACTTAACACTGATGTTGCTCAAAGTGAGAGAGGATTCTATAGGGTTTTTAAAAAAAATTGTTCATACAGTGTGTATTTGTTGATAATTTTATTCTATTCATGCAGGGACATTTTGTAATACAACACATGATAACTAGTTGTATGAACAGGAAGAGTTTTTTATATTGATTTTAGTATTCTTTCGTTGCAAAGTCCGATTTCTTGGTATCTCGAATGTATTTGCAAGCCATGATATATCAGTGAAAAGGAAAAGAAAAACAGTTAAATTACTTCAAGCTAGGAATAAAACAATAATGCTCTTTTGACCAAAAAAGCATTTATTTTTCTTCTTCATAGAGAAATATTAAAAGTGCGACACTTTTCATTTAAATCAATTGATGATGGAGATCATCAGGAGTAAAATAAAGAAAAGAAGGAGAAATATATCACAATAGATTTCATACATATCTATGCATATTCATGAGTTGATACATGTTTTTTTCCCCATGACCTGGAAGATATTTTGATATTTTTTTCAAGCACAAAAATATCCATGTTTTGTGTAGTACTACAAGGTGTTATGGGTGGAGCACTCTATGTAGATAAAAACTTTCCTGTTCATTAAAAAACAAACAAACAAACAAACAAACAAACAAAAAAGCCCTTAGTCATGTCAATATATTTATACTTGGAACTGCTTAATCTATTAATGGCTCTGTGTAATCATAAATGTTGAAGAAAAAATTAAATCTTCAGACAAATGTCAAGAAATATCCTCTTGTGCATTTACATTATTTTTGCCCAACTGTGCTATGGCATGGGGGGGGGGGGGGCCCACCCAATATTATTTGTGTCTTTAGATTTTGTTTTAATTTGTTGCTGTAGTTGCCTGGGATTGTCACTGGTACATTGCAGCAGTATAATAACCTGTTAAATAAATTAGTTCTCTGTAAACCCCACGGCAAAGTATGTGTAACGTCAGTTACGTAACGTCAGTTACTGACATGTTTACCTTTAAGTTTTCATAGAACACAAAGAAAATGGACTACTGTTTCATTTCATTGTGTATTTATGACTGATGAACCAAGGTATGGCTCCATATCAACCAAATCATTCTGAATGGTCAGAATTATGATATATCACATAGCTATTCCCAATCATGATTTTGCATGTGTAAACCCTATGGCAAATGTAAGCGTAACGTCAGTTACGTAACGTCAGTTACCGTCATGCCTTCACTAAAATTGGCATGGTGGTAAAAGGAGACAACTAAAGTGCACATTATTTTGCACACCTGTTCCTAAGAACCTAGGTGTATTGCCATATTAAACACATAAAGGCTAAAAGTCAGGGACATGAGATATTTCCATTTACATCTACACCATAATTTTCCATGTCTTTTTTCCGTAACGTCAGTTACCGACACATTTTCACTTGCTATGTGATAAGAAATGCAGTTTGAGATAAAACTTTCCACCTATTTCTTCATTCTCATGAACTTATTCATCAATGCTAATTGCAAGCCCAAGGTGCTTTCATTCACAAAACTACAAGGTAAACAATTTCATGAAAATCCTTACGTGTAACGTCAGTTACCGTGGAATTGCCCACATGCAAGGGGATTCAATCCTAACATAGAAAATTAATTTACAGCAACTTTACACTAATTTCCTCTTGGCTATGAAAACTTATAGTGAAAAACGTAACGGACATGACGCTTCAAATGTTATAGAAATCACACAACTTTGAGGATCAATGGGTCAAAAACTGATGAATGCTAAGGAAGTTGGTTGTGATTTTCCGTTGATATATACACTGGACTATAATTTAAAAGCTGAGCAAGGCCTCTAGGACATATCTGGCCTTCTTTAGAGACAAGAACACTAAACTCTTTAAAAATAGCCAAATTTTTGCATCATTGCAACACATCATACAGAATTTTCATTGACTGAGAAAAATACAAAATTTTGTAATGACAAAGATGCGACTAGTAAAAAATGAAAATATATATGTTACTTTCTTAGAATATTTGAGAACTTAAGTGAAACTCAAAACTTCATTTTTTCACCAAAGTGAACATTTCTCATGGAATTGCCCATATGCTGTTATTGCTGTTTTTATCTTCATTTTTTTCTTGACTCAGATTGCTGCCCAAAAGGCCAAAGACCGACGAGCGCAGTCTCCCGAGACTGAGTCAAACTGGGACAGTTCAGAGCCAGAGGATGACGACACAGTCACCCAGATTAGCTCTGGAGAGGAGTTTAGTGTCAGGTCAACGCACTCGCAGAAATCTGCCAAGTCATCCAAGACAATCAAACAAGGTGGCCCATGCTGAGATGAAAAATAGATTTTTGTTATTGAAGCCGCTGTTTGAATGATTTATCTGTCAAATTAAATGATGAGAGTTATGAATGATGACGAAAATTAAATCTCAACTAGCAGAGTATTATTATGAACGTATGATGAAATCACATGTAAATGAAGATTTCTTGATAACTGCCATGTGAATGTGGAATGTGAATGTCATGTGAATGTTTACCTTCATTCTAAAGGTAAACATGCCTCTTACATTGACTTTGTTATTGGCTCTACAATTTTCAGTATCGTCAATATGATATACACTTGTATGATTGCTCGTAAAAACAGCTTTGAAATCAAATTTTATTTATTCATTTCCATTCATAGGGTGGATAGCCCTTTCAGCTCAAGACTGATTTCCAAAGGGGTCCACATACATGTAAAAATACAACGTATACAAAACAATGAACAAATACAAACGTATGATAACTCTATACATAACAGCAAACTGGGAAAAAAACAAGAAGTATAAGATTTTGTACAGTGGTCAAATGAAAACAAAAAAATTAACAAATAAATTAGACAAAATAAATGTAAAAATAAAGTCTGAAACATTAAATAAAGAAATGAATCATACAATAGTTTACCAATTGGTAATCAAATATGGTTCTAACAATCTAACGGATTTAAGAAATACAAAATTCTCACGTCCCTATTAAGATAAACCTAAGTTTAATCAGGAGGTTCCAAGTTGTGTGTGATGCAGTCTGCTGTGTACATTATTTGTCTAGAATTTGAATAAATTCTTTCAAAATTCTAATCAATTTTCACATTGGGTTAGAAAGAAGAGAATATTATTCTGTGTGTGCTAATCACTGCTATCTTGTCTTTTTGTCAACAGACAATAGTATATTTGAAATCCAAGGGTAATGACATAATGGATGTCTATGAATAATAACTCTCAATTACAGATTGTACCTCATGAGGGCTTGTTGTAGATCTGATATCTGCTTTTTGAAATAATTTTCACTGACAAAGTACAAAACTTACTTGACCTGATTCTTTTTTGTTTGTTCTTACTCTAACAGTCAAAGCTGAAAATCTCAAGAACAAAACGCCATCTAAGCCAGAAACAGGAAGCTCAAATAGAAAGACATCTAAAACCGTCGTTGAAAGTGCATCTGCAGCTAAGAGGTGAGTTTGTATGTATTACATTGCTATGTATTGAATAAAAAACATAAAGCAGAATTTCCAGCCAAAGTAGGTTCATGATTACAATGTGGAAAAATGTGACATATTAAGAATATGAAAATGTGACCAACAATAGTAACTTGTCTCTATCTACTGTCTTTTTAACACCATAAGTTTGCATGGGCCCTACAATTAGCCCCGGACTGCCTAAATCTGTCCTCATCTAAGTTTGTAGATAAGTATAGGGCCTTCTCAAAGTGGAAGTATGTGTTCAAAGAGCTACACTGTATACAGGAAAAACAGCAAGACTGAAGTCAAATGATGATAACAGGAGCCATGGAACGAAACATATCGTCGGCATCATCAAATACAGATGGGATCCATGTAATAGTGCTAATGTTTGTAGAACTTAAAGAGAAGGTCAAAGAAGTTAAAAAAAAAATTGAAGTAAGGAAGAGATGAAAATGCTTCAAAATTGATGATGAGTGGTTGAGATTATGGATTCAAATTTTGACTTTGTGCAAGATCCCAATAAAAGGTGGGTCCCTCATTTTTATTAGAACCTCTTTATTTTTTGATATCTCAGCCATGTCAAAACCAATTTTAAAGATAAACCTTGAATTCCCTTAATATTGCATTTTCTTTTCATATTTCATAAGATGTTTATCATTATCACATAAGGAAACCTGAAGCTCCATCTCAATGAAAACTATACCATCCCTTTGATCCCAGAGTTTTTAATGATATGAAAAATGATACTGCTGTGAAATCACACATATGTGTGGACTAGTGCTTTGAAGTGGAATACTTTCAGATGCAAACATTCCGTCTTCTTCTACAGGGTCTGTCGATGTAATTCTTTGTTTTTGGAATCTACATCTAATTAGAACTCCTATCACTTAAATGCTAAGTGCTAGCAATAGTGATGATGATAACATTCACATATTCCAGTACCAGCCCCATTATTTTCAAGAACTCTTTTCCATAATCTGGCATTTGAAAAACATGCACTTCATTTTCATGCTTCTCTTGTAGGAATAATCACCATTGTCATTGTCATCATCTTTTGTAGCATCATCATCATCATCATCACAATTAACTTTGTGAGCATGAACAATGTCATTCATATTTTTTCACATTATCCTTGTCATCATTATTCATTAGCATCAATCATCATTGTTTGCGTAGACAACCAAGTTAAATTTGTGTTGATAGTGGATGTTGTCTTCTTTTCTTCTCCTTTTATCATCACATGATCACCGCCATCCACCTGTGACTCTCTTAGTGCTGCAAGGTCAGGGGTCAATGTCTTTGTGGACCGTGGCATGTACGACTCTGAAGACGACTCTCAGAGATCGACGACCAGGAAAGCAAAGAAGAGGAAAGATGCTGATGGGAATCCACCGTATGACTTCCGGAATGCAATCAATGGTGAATACACCAAAAATCAGTGATATGCAATTCGAAATTTAGCTGTCACTTGCTTGGAACTTTTTGAAGTTGTTTTGATGACAACACCCCCCTCTTACTGTATTATTACAGCTCATTTCCAATTTCGATTACAGTGTAAGAAGGTGGGAAATGGTCATATTTGCATAAAAAAAAGCATCATTTAAAGAACCAGAATTGCTGGCAAATGAAATGGGAGTCAGCTTTTACCCTTTGAGGATGGGCTTATTTTGCCATAACATGCATTTCCCATCTAGACATCTGCCAGAGTATGCTGGGGACTAGTCTTCAGTGGGCTAATTGGAGAAAAAGATGGCATACATGTGTATTAAACTGAAATTACCAGTTTGTTTCAATTCAAATTTGCATCATAGGCAGCAATGCTGGTATTTACAGATGCCTTTGCGACTAACTGAACAATTATAGAGTGCCTTATTATTGTTAAACTGGAATACATGTTGCAGTCTTCTGAACTGTATTCAAGTTACTCACAACATCCCTCTAATGATAAGATGACATCATATAAATCAAATGTTTTTCTTTATACAGGTTTAACATGTTTAAAATCAAACATATTTAGATTATGATGCACTATTTTAATGATATGTGTCTGATTTGTCAATTCATTACCTATAAAAGATATTGATTGATTGATAAAATCTGAAAAAGAAAAGAAAAGAAAAGGTATTACAGAACAGAAAGAGTTTGCTCCTTGAGAAAATGTCAGTCATTGTGCATTTGTGATGAAAGGAAATGTTTTGAGGTGTCTTAGAAATAGAGCAGCAAGACCTTTTTGTACTTCTGTAAACAGTTAATCTTTGGATATTATGTTTGCAGGTTGTAGGACGATTTGTCCAGGGCCCTGTTTTATCAAGTGAGAATCATGAATTATCCTGAAATCAGTGTTATAACTCTGACCCACAACAGATTATAACTATTGATGAACAATACGTCTCCATTATCATTTATGAAGAAACTCACAGACTTATAGTTGATAGTAAAGTTCTGAATGATTTATGGAGTTATGATTGATGTGGGGAAGTTATACTTGATTTCTGGGACTTATAATCAATCATAATTTTTTAGTAGAATTTGACCATGCTTTTATCCACTCATCAATAATAGTTCTTTGCATCACAGTAACTGGGAAATACCCACATAATGTCATAGAGATGAAACGAATGGATTTATATTCGTGTCGTCTACGACGGTCCAAAGTCAAACAGAGAAATTTCCCACTACAGTTGGTGAATCAAAAGAACATTTAGTCAAATTCAAGCTTCTTTTTCAAGGATGAGTCATGATTTCCAAAGATAGATTGTTCTGGTTATCATATCATTGTCACATTTTGTTGTTGTTCAAAGATTCTGTAGAAAGAGTGCACAATATTTCACCTTGGTGTCACATTTACATTTTATAGAATGGGTAGCGAGAATCCTGCGATCTGATTGGTCGAGAGCTATGCGTTCATTTTTACTGGCCGCACGCTGAGTCACAGTGGTAAACATGTTATCGCGCACTCAGCAAGAGTACGCGTACTTGTAACAAAGGTTCGCGCACTAAAGCAAGCGTTCGCGCACCCAGCTTGGCCATGCATCCAGTAAAACTGATGCATGGCTGGCCATGCATCCAGTAAAAACGGTAAGTACGGGTATGCATGCCCGTTTACGGCAAGCCAAAAGGAAATGCATCCAGTAATTTTGTCATCGGGTAACACGATAGAAAAATGGGTTTTTGACAAGAAAATTACCCATTCTATAAATCAGATGACGCACATGTCTTTTCGTGCGTCAGTCAGAATATAGTGTGCATGCGGTAACTATGGAATTTAGCCTAAACCCACTCGGCTTTGCCTTGTGGGTTAAGCATTCCATAGTTACCTTATGCACACAATTCCGACTGACGCACTCAGACCTGTGCGTCATTTGTATACTATACCTTGCAAAGCCCTAATGTTGTGGTTGTTGTTTTTCATCTTATTTGCAACAGATGATGACCCCCCAAGTGAAAGGTCAAACCATCGGCCAGGACGCAGCCGAAAGGGTCAGTCCTATGACCCAGCTCCGCCAAAACCCAAACCACAAGCTCCTCCGCAGATAGGTAATTGTAAACAATGACTGTGAATTCACTGGTTCTTGCTGTGAAGAAAAACAAATGTGCTGACACAAGTGAAGTTCATCATTCTCAATTATCATCTGTATAGGACGTTTCAGCGGCGCATTGAAAACGCGTATTGTAGTGCGCTCAATTTTACCTTTCAATATCAGAGCATATCGAACGAAACACATAGGCCAACGTATTAATTCTCCACGGGCTACCGTTGTTGCTTGCTGTTCAAGATCACACCATATTCTGTCTTGTCTGTTGCACGAGCGCTTGCTGAGTGCGCAAAAGCTTGCTAATAGTGTGCGTCATTTTGTTACAAAACATGTACATCACAAGCGCGCAAATAATCTTGCTAGTTGCTTCATACACAGTTTTAGGGGCTTCCCCCTCTCGGCGCTGGAATGTGACTGCCGAGTCAACTTCAAAAACGAGCAGAAGCCCGGTATTTTTGTGCAGTTTGTGCTTGATGTACTTCATTGTACATGATAATAATTATATTGGATGGCATTAATTCATGGAATACCAGGGAATATTGCACTCGTTAGGGCCACTGTATTATATTGGATGGCTATGAATGGGATACCAGGGAATATTGGACAAGTTAGGGCCAATGTATTGCACGAATCGAAGATGAGTGCAATATTGACCCTAATGAGTGCAATATTCCCTGGTATTCCATGAATCAAGGCCATCCAATATAATTATTATCATCTATACAATCAAGTAGAGCAAGCATAAACTGCTCAAAAATTATCCCGCGTCTACTCGTCTTTGAAGTTGACTCGGCAGTCGCATCCCAGCGCTGAAGAGGGGAAGCCCCTAAAATTGCGTATGAAACAAGCAACAGCAAGATGTTTGCGCGCTTTTGAATTGTAACGAAATGACGCGCACTAGTAGCAAGCGTTTGTGCATTCAGTATTCAGCGCTCGCGCAATAGACGAGACAGAATTGAATATGGTGTGATCTTGAACGGCAAGTAACAACGATAGCCTATGGAGAATTAATACGTTGGCCTATGCGTTTCGTTCAATATGCTCTGATATTGAACGGTAAAAATTGAGCGGACAACAGTACACGTTTTTAATGCGCCGCTAAAACGTCCTATGCAGATGATAATCCCTGGTATTCCATTCACAGCCATCCAATACAATATAGATATTCTTCAATCCCTGCTTCTGATGTACTATTTTTTTTTTGTTTTTCTGTCTTTCTGTTTCTATTTGATTGTGTTACCCAGGTGGTGTGACCTACAATGTATATTATATAATTTGAGGACAATGAACGTTACATCGTCTGAATTGAGAATTAGATTATGTATGTCTGTGATGACTGTACAGACATTAAACATTTTTATGCCTCCGCAACGAAGTGGCCGGAGGCATTATGTTTTCGGGTCGTCCGTCCGTCCGTCCGTCCGTCCGTCCGTCCGTCCGTCCGTCCGTCCGTCCGTCCGTACGTCCGTACGTCCGTCCGTCCCGTTTTGTTTTTGTCGATATCTCAAGAACCGTGTGGTGGTTTTACATCAAACGTGGTATGAGGGTATATCCTTGGGGGATAAAACTTTGTGTGGATTTTAGGGTCACAGGGTCAAAGGTCAAAGGTCACAGGTTTATTTTGTGAAAAAAAAATTGAAATTTCATGTTTTTCTCCATATCTCGCAAATGCTTCAAGGTATCTTCATGGAACTTAGTATATATGCTTGTACTGATGGGCAGTGATTATCTAGGGAAGTTGGGGGTCATGGGTCAAAGGTCAGGGGGTCAAAGGTCAAGGTCAACTCCTCAAAATATCACTACTTTCCTTAAAATGCAATAGGCTGAAGGTTTTTTTTTTAAAAAACTTGATGTATGGCATGTATTACCCAATATATATTTTTGGGGAAGTTTCTTGCCAAAAGGTCAAAGGTTAAAAGGTAAAAGGTCAAGTGAAAGTGCTAAATTGCACTTTTTCCTCCATATCTCGAAAGTAACTCAAGGTATCATCATGAAACTTACATATTTATGCGTGTTCAACCTAACAGTGATTCTCTTTGGAACTGTGAGGTCAAAGGTCAAAGGCCAGGTTGGCTATGAGGTCAAATGTCTCAGGGTAAAGTAACTGATTTAGATTACTTATAATTCAAGAGAAATTCAAAGAAAAAAAAAGTGTAATCATTTTTTTTTTTCTGCATTGCAACCTTTTAAAATCAAACTTAGCATTGGAGACGATGAAGTATTTGCCAAATTGAATGTTTAGACATCATCGATTGTAATATGCAGAGATATGGGAAAGTCTGATTGGACCGTGAAACAAAATACTGCACTTAATCAAAGGTTTGTTTGTTTGTTTTTTTTTTGCTTTATATGATGTCACATTTTTTGAAATTTTTTATGAAGTGTAATATCCATGTAAACAACATAAGTACAGTATTCTCCAAGAAACTGTTTCCCCTTTCCACACGTACTTGACTTGCATTCATAGACACAGGATCATGGGACGACTCAGACGAGAATGAGAAAGCTCTGGCCGAAATGTTGAGAGAGAGAGATGGGGTATTGCAAAGCAACAACAACAAGGCATCAGAAGATACAGGTGAACACATTTACATATATCACTGGCTAGTATACAATAGAATCATGTACGAGAAGGTTTAATTAGACTTCTTTTGAGTTTGTTTGCTTTTTTTTTTTGGGGGGGGGGGGTTGTTATAGTAATTGGCCTTGATATTTCTCCATATCTCATCAGGGAATGTGAACTTTTCTGAGAAGGGAAAAAAAAAAGTTGTGAAGGTTCATGATGTAAAGAATGGATATCTTCTGTCTCCTGATCTTCAAAAAGTGTAAAACACCCTTCTGGCATTGGTAAGTGTTAAGGTGATGATAATTATTATTAGTAGTAGTATCATTGTTACCATTATCAATTACATCAATGTCCTTAGTATCATTATTACGATAATTAAAGGGGATAACAATTCTGATACATAAGTTGATGTAGATGACCGTCACTATGTGTGGCTATACTGCTGTAGTGTGGCCAGTAAAAGCAAGGGACAAATCACAGACATCTGAGTTACATGTGTATGTGATGTGTATATCTATTCTAATTTTAAGTTGTCATGTTCTTCTTGATATAAAACTTTGAGCAGAAACACTCATCCTACTGAGAGATATCTGTAAGTGAACATTTTTTTACATTGCACTGATGTCAAGATGAGAAATAGATGCATTTTTTTTTTTCATGTGTGACAAAGAATGAATTCTTTTTTCATTTGCTTCCTTTCGCCGGAAATGATCTAAACCTATCTGGTATGATGATGTGTGTTTTCACTAGAAACGAAGCCCAGTGAAGACAGCCATGTCGCAGAAGAAAAGAAGAAGAAGAAAGGTTGGTCCGTCAGTCTGAAGAGCAAAACCAAAGAGACAAAGGAGAAGAAGAAGAAGGAAAAGAAGGAGGAGAAGGAGATTGCAAAAGTGGAAGAAACCAAGCAAGAGATGCCTGTTGCCATGGTAACTCCTCCACACCCTGCACTCAGGCACACAGAGGTTGAGATGGAGGAATTTCCAGTAGAGGAAATTAAAAGCATTGTATCTGTGGAGACCGATAATAAAGCAAGGTATGAGTAACTGCCATGAATATTATTAATACTTTTTGAATTTTGTAAGATATGGATTCTTCTCTACTGCTCTGTTACCTGGAAATGCAATTTTTATTGACATAATATAATGTGGTGTGATGTTATTAAGCACTGTGATTATAACTATGGACCTACTACTCAAATGGACTATGAACAGAGGTCTTTCTTTGATCCAATGATCACCACCGCCACCTGATTATGTGCATCTTAATGAGTACATTCAGACGTTTGGACAATGACGATTGTGTAATCGTGCATCATCACTGACAAAAGAACCGTTTCCAACATTTCGGTCCTATTTGGCTGAGGTGCCTTTTCAGACTCCTCTGCCTTTGAATAAACACCAATGATGGGGAGCAGCAAATGTCGAACAAGGACAAATTTTGGATCACAAAGTTGGTAATTGCTGAAGCACACACTTGCCGCAACGCATGTAATGTCCGGCCCGAATGGCGAGACAAGTATTTTGTCTGCTGTTACTGTTCATGTTTACTCTGAAACAATGTGCAACAAAGGGGGAAAAATAGATTACAAGTCACGATCAAACTGCAAATTGTTTGGTTTTTCTTGTAAAGTACTTGTATTTTGCAAATGAAATTTCTTTAGCGATGATTTTGTAATATACACTACTACTGCACATGCATTTTTCTTGATTTAAGAGAGTTATTATCTTTTGCGCATGTAGTTTTTAGATTTCTCAAAGTGCTCTCTTGTTTTTATCCAGGCTGGCTGTCAGTGGACAACACTGGATCAAAGCAGGAAAGCATGTTCAAAATGTTTTTGTGGCGCTTTTGACAGAAACAGGTGCGCGAATTAAATAACGAGCGATGAATGTCCATGTGTAGTAGGTCCATGTTATAACAAAGCACTCACACTCACAAGTACAATAACAAGTGTTAACTCCAGTGGTATATTTAAAACAAAAGAATGATACTTGTTTAAGAGTTCCATACTTGCACTTTTAACGCAGATCACAAACTGGTGTCACAAAATGCATGAAATTGGAAAATATGTGTTTACAAAAGTTTTGTAGATGTAGTTCTCTGCAATGTGATGCAGACTGTTTACTAAGTTGAGTATTTGCTTGGCATTTTTGCAGATATGTTTATATCTATCACCATGGTAACACATCATACTCCGACACAAGGCAAGTTCAGGAGGAAGTGTACATGACGGCCGTTGCAGACAAATCGGAACGAGCCGTCAGGAGGTGTGCACAGGAGATCTTTGCTACGCTGCGCATCCTCGTCGACTTAATCCTCATATTCCTCCTGGAGGGGCTGCGATTTTTCCTGTATAATGTCATCGGCGCCCTCTTGGTTGGACTGACGCTCGGCTTCGGGAACTATTTCCTCAGGCCATTTGCCGCGGCGCTCTTCAACGGCCTGTGTCAGCCAATCGCAATGTTTTTCTTCAACGTGGGCGTGGCCACAAGGACAGCCACTCAGCCATTCATCGAGGTTCTCCATAAGATGTTGTCAGTGGTTGCTATGGTGATTCGGGCATTTAGGCTGGTGGAGATCAACAGGACCACGGACCACCGGCCTCACATTCAGGAAGTCTGAAAGGAACTCGCATTCCTCATAGTATTACGGGTTATTCTTTTATAGCACCTGGGTAATCTCAAGTACACCTTGTATATTGATATTATATGCCAGTACAAATATAAAAACTATTGCATAGTATGGGCATTGAATAAAAGCACAGGAAGAAACTTGTTATACTGAGCTGCTAGGACAACTGAAATGTTCTGGTTATATTGAGTGTCTTATTACATTTATATGTCAGGGATAAAAACAAAAGAATACAAAAGGAATGGGACCTGTAAAATTACTTTGTTATTTCAGATATCTTGCTACAGTCAAACCTGTGTATAGCGGCCACTGTCTATGTTGGTCACCTACCGTATGCAACCACTAGACACAATTCGCCCACAAGAGAAAAGCCACATTGATGACTCTGTCTATAACAACCACCTGTCTACAATGGCCACATTTTTCGTCTCCCTTGGGGTGGCTGCAATAGACAGGTTTGACTGTATATCCGACCCTGTTATCATGAGGTTCCACTGTACTAGAAAGAGAGAAATCCAAAGGAACACCAGTAGTGCTTACATCCTTGGACAAGATGTTTTTACCCACAATGTCCCTCTCGACCCAGGTGTATAAATGGGTACCTGGCAACGCTAGGGTAATAATAATAGCAGGGCCCTCTGGTAGAACAGTGGCAACACTGAAGAGGCTACCCTGGGTAAATAAGACCATATTATTATATATTATTATTATCTAATCGAACAAATTACTAGTAGTTGCAGAGAAATTTCTACCTTTACTTCAAGTTGTTACAAACGTACTTTCTTTTGGGCAATAAAACAGGCCAATAAAGATTAATCACAATCACTGTTGGACCCAATGGTGCTGTAATTACACTTGCTTGTAGACAAAAACAAAAACAAAAACAAGCGAGTTTAAAGTACAGTCACTCCACTGGGTAATTGTGATTTTTTTTTTATTTATTTATATTTTTGTACAATGCACATTACTCTTCTTGTGGAAGATGAAGAGCTTTACATGTACTTGTATCAACCATGCTGCCAGAGCTTTCAGTGGTGCTCTTTGATTGTATAAATAATAGTTTTATTTGGGCAAGTGACTCAAATTCATGCTCTTGGTGTTAAGAGAAAATGAACAAAGATTTTGTCGCATTGTCTGTGAATGTAAAGTAGGTAAATTTGATCATGAACATTATCAGTAAATCTAGTCAAGTGGACTAGATTTTTCACTCTTCTTTTGGATAGATTTACTGATAATAATTCATGATTTTGTAGCATTCTGAGTTCAGATTCAAATTTCTTTCAGATTTGAAATATTTCAAGCTTGTGTGTGCTATGTTTGTGTGACATTGACTGTATTTGGTAGTGCCATAGGTAACTGTTGGCTCCAGTCAAGATTAATTCTGCTGTGTGTGTGCTGCTTATTAAGGTGCACACAAGTTGTTTCAGGGATTTCTGCATACATATACATGCAGAGACTGTAACTTTCCTGTTTTCGACGGGAGATCTCCCGCCAAAAGCCCATTTTTGCAAAATCTCCCGTTCTCCCGCTTGAGATTTGATTTCTCCCGCCCTGGCTCTGTGTCTCCCGGTGGAAAGGATTTCTTACTTATTGCTATCGTATGTTGAAAAAATAAGCCTTAGATACTGTAGCACCAGAGAGCATCTAGAACTCTATAGGAACTTTGCGCTTCGCACACATCAACTTGGAGTCTCCCGTTTGCTAGGGGTTTCGGGCGGGAGAATCTCCAGATCAGAAGGTGCTCTGGGTTGGAGTCTCTATACATGTATCTGAGTCCAGGACAGCCTTACTACTTCACAGTCTCCCAACGCTATTGGATCTTTATTTCAAAAGCCTGAAAAGATAGCATAATTTGTCGCTGGGGCGACAAGACCTCGTATCTACAAAATTTCAAATGTTCAGGAGAGCCAAAAAACATGGCGTCCAAAGCACTGCAGCGAATGGGAGAGCCCTTCATTTGACATGCTGTGGTTGCTTCATTTTTTGGGTAAGACATCTGGGATTTGGACAGGACAGCACTTAACTTATTATTTGACCATTAATTTTTAAAAAAAGTCATTTTCACCAAATTTACAGATACAAGGTCTTGTCACCCCAGCTGTGAATTGTTTTTGGAAATGCTATTTTGATGAGATCAGATGGTATATCAATTATAATTTATAAGTTCATAATTCTGGTGCCACTTCTGGGTTTCGTTTGCTGACAAGCAGAAAAAAAAAGGACTTTGAGCACAACTTTCTAAGCCCTCTCGTACAACGCAAAAGTTTAATCACAAATGCATATATTTCTTTTTATACCCCCACCGCACATAGTGTGAAGGGAGTATATAGGAATCACCGTGATGTTGGTCGGGCGGTCGGGTGGGCGGGCGGTCGGTCAGTTGGTCTGTTGCAAAATCTTGCGTCGCGAACTCCTCCTACAGTTTTGAAGCAATTTAAATGAAACTTAGGGTAAATGATGATATTGAGGTATAGATGTGCAAGACATGTTTTTTGTGTTTGTTGGACAATGCGTTGCCATGGTAACCATAATTTTACCAAAACCTTGTGGATTGAATAACTTCTATTGTATTTAAGCAATAAATTAAAAAATTGGTATCTATGATGATCTATAGGTGTAGTTATGCAAGACACTCTTTGTGTTTGTACTTGACAAAGTGTTGCCATGGTAACTGCATGTTTTCTTTGAAATCTTGTGGAGTGAACAACGTCCACAGTTTTGAAGCGATTGAAATCAAGTTTGGTGGGCATTATGGCCTTGAGGCATAGATGTGGAACACATAATTTTTGTGTTTGTCGGACAAAGCATTGCCATGGTACCCATAATTTTACAAAAACCTTGTGGATTGAATAACTTCCACATCATTCAAGCAATTAAGGTCAATTTAGTATGTATGATGATCGGGAGGTGTAGTTATGCAAGATACCAATGTGTTGATATAAGAAAAATGTGTTGCCATGGTAGCCACTCTTTTTTGTATCAAATTGAACCATTTGATATATGAAGGTGAAATTTGTTGTGTATGATGCTCTTTAAGTGTAGTTTTACAAAATGGGGGGGGGGGGGGGAGTGGAAACCCCCCCCCCCCCTCGGTTCACGTACCTGCCCTGTCTGTGTTATACTATTGATAGGCTAGCTCTGTCCGTCAATAAAATTCAGCAACAAGGTTTAGGTCCAAAGGAGTCTTTTCTTGAACTGAATTTCAAATACTGTAAAAGTGGAAATTTTCACGGTGTTCAAATTTTCGTGCAACCAGAAACTAGCGCGAAAATAAAAGCACGCAAATATTTTTGTTGCCATACGTTCATGTACCGTACATGATGTCTTGATTCCGCGGAATTAAAAACACGCGAAACTCTTCTGACCTGGCCAAGCGCGAAAAATTAGTCGCGTGAAAATATCCACTTTTACAGTACTCAGTAGCAAGAAACTGAAAAGCATTCAGTGCAGAGTGCTTGTATTACCATGCAAAAATGCATAGCACACAGAAACTGTATGGTTACATGACTTTTTAAATGTAAGCTCCTGCATGCCAGTTTCTCGCACTGTTACAGTGTAATCTTGATACTTTTTTTTTTTTTAGTTTCATCCAATTCTCAGGGTTTGCAACCAATATGAACCGTCACTGGCCTGTTACATAGATGTAGTGCATTAGATGATGTATGTAACTTGGGAGATAATTCTTATCTACTTAACGTGAATCCAATGCTAATAATATCTCTCCTGAAATTATCTGTGCTCTGAGCAATACTATCTCTCACAGATGTGTTCCTTATTATGCAGTTTCTCGTTTTTAGTAGAGATGTGATGTGATAAACTTTTCTATGCACCAAAATTGTAGTTTCCTAGAAAGTTTCTCCCCCCCCCCAAAAAAAAAAAAATTAATAGTACGTTAGCAGAATTAACAGCATTCTTGTATAATTATTACCTTGTATAAATGCAAATGCAGTTTATGTTACCCCAGAAGTTGGGGGGGGGGGGGGGAGTGCAGAGTTTGCTTCCTGATGAGGAAATGTTTCTTGTCATGTTGTTGCTGTGGTACTTTTAAAGATTTCTGACTTTAATCTGTGAAGACGAGTCCCGAGTATACTCGGGCAGGTGTCTATGGGAAATGTGTGTCGTAGCAACATCAGCCTGTGCTCAACGAGTTAAACATTGTCCTACAAGTCTGAATTAATCAAAAATTGTATATTAATGAAGAGTTTTAATGGTAAGATGAATATGTTATCCATATTTATGAACAATATAATAAAATAATTAAGATATAAGTGATAGTATTGATAATATCTTCAAAAGTATTTCTTGTTATATAAAGAGTGCATTATCATAATTATTGTAAAGATTTAATTTTGTCTATTTGGTAATGAACTTTGATAACTGTGTGTCTGTGTTTGCATTCAAATTCTTCATACATTGCGTCACAGGACTAATGCAGTGAAGAAAGTGTATTAAATGCCATTTTTATATCCTTTGGCAGAATAAGCAATTTAGAAATGAATTCTGAATAAGTGGTTATTTTTGAGAGGGTTTAATTTTTGCGAATTTCGCGAATCACTGTTGGATCGTGAATTTAACAACACGCGAAAATGGCGTCATGCACTAGGGTAACAATGCATGTAAGATGCGTTGGTGTCAATTCGCAAAAACGTCTCACGAAAATGTGAGTGACCCTCTAATTCGCGAAAATATCTGTATGCGAAAATAGCAGCTTATAGGCCTACAGTGTTACTGTGGTTTTGAATGACTGCCTTGGTTGGTTTTAAAACCATAAATGTCTCTTACAGTCGGTGAAGTATTCAGAGGAATTCATCAAAACTCCTGTTGAATTTATGCCTCTTGGAAGTAATGAAGAACTTGAACCACAAAATTCTTCAAATTTAGGAGACACTTTTCTTTCATGAACAACACCTTCACTGCATATGTTTATGAATGATACATGCATGTGCTTTATATTATTCATTGAAGTTGTTTGTAGGCTACAAATACTTTTGTTACTGTAAAAGAGTTATTCAATATTTATCAATATCCTATCCCATACTACCAAAATGCTTTTCTAGTGTTTGTTTTGGCTGGAAACCAAATATACCTGCTGCCAAAATGTTAGTGACATATATACAAAAGAATTCCTCCATTCAGTATTTTATGTGCTTATGTATTTTCAATATATTATCTTACATGTATGTACAGTTTTACCATATTTTATGAGTTGAGGCTGTTTTCATTCTGAAATGCCAAACAAACCTCAACAAGATTCTATACATGTACTGTGTTGTATTCACCACCTTGAAATCCACTGTGTATAGCAAATGTTTCAGTCATGTGAATTGTATTTGTATACTTTTTGCAGGAAGAGACTATTATGTACATGTACTAGATAAATTCGTGTACAGGACATAATTTTATCAAAGAATATGTCTGGCCATGGCCTTCTTTGTCTTCTTATTCCAATCCTTTCTTTCTCTCCATGTGTGTCCGTATGTATGTCTGTCAGTCTGTGTGTAACGTATGTTTATGTATCTCTCTCATTTCTCTCTCCCTCAAACTCTCTGTCTGTCTGTCTGTCTGTCTCCCTTCCTCTCATATATATATATATATATATATATATATATATATATATATATACATTATATGTATTTTTTATATATATTCAGTTTTACAGATCCTATGTATAGGAAGTCATAACCTGCATCAAGTTTTTATGGGGGAGAGGGGGGTAAAGAAATGTAGCACCATATAGAAACACCTGGGCCCTGTTATATCAAAAGATATAATCAATTCTAAATTTCCTGAACACAGTGCCTACCATAGACTTATGATAGAAATCAACTTTATAATCAATTTTAAAGGGATCGTATAGTTTTGGTTAAGACCTAATTTCAGGTTTCTAACATTTTTTGGTGAGATAATGAGAAACCTCTTATGAAATATGAAAGAGCATGTAATTCCATGAGGAATTCAACGTTTATTTGATGAAAATTGGTTTTGAAATGGCTGAGATATCCAAAACAGAGTGATTCTAATAAGTGTGGGACCCACACTTTATTATGATTGCTTTGTTTTACTTTGTTTTTGGATGTTTCAGTCATTCCAAACCCGATTTTCATCAAATAAACTTTGAATTCCTCTTAAAATGGTGTGCTCTGTGCTATTTCATAAGTATTTTCTTGGTATCTCGCAAAAAGTTAAAAGCCCAATTCTCATATCCACCAATATTGTACTATCCCTTTAACTCTTCATAAAACAAGGCCCTAGGCAGTTATTTTGTTTTGTTTGTTTGTTTGTTTTGCTTGTTTAGTTTTGTCAGCACTGCGGCCATATATGTTGTCAACGTGAAAAGGGGTGCATTAATTTTACTGGTGTATGTAACCTCACTATTTTGTTGGGGGCGTTGTGGTATAGTAAATACACTTGTATATTATATCCAGGACACATATACCACAACGCCCCCTGAGCAGCCTTATCAATTATTAGTGTTATTAAGAATGTTGCCTTTGAAAAGGAGGCCCTGATTTTGATTCCTACTCAGTTATTGTTTATGTCCTTGGACAAGATGTTTTTACCTATGCAATGTTCCCCCACCCAGGTGTATAAATGGGTACCTGGCAACGCTGGGGTAATAATAATGGCATGGCCCTGAGGTAGGGCAGTGTGGCAACACTGAAGAGGCTGCCCTGGTTACAGTCGGCTCCATGACATTTTGCTCTTGCGTCAATTGTTTTCATGAAATATACAAATGTAATTATGTACGCTATAAAGCCGAACGTAAATTTTAACATAACCCCAACCTAAATCGTATACCTCACATCAAACTAAATCTAAAACCCTACCACATTTCTAAGCTTTACCCTGTACTACAATCGAAATACATACTGCACAGTTCATCATGACAATGTTTCATGAATATGCCCGAGTAGTTTTCTTCAATGCAAACAGTGGTCTATAGGCGCGTGATGAGGTTTCTTTTGCTTGTTTCTACCCGCTTACTGCAGTATCTAGTGTTATATATAGTAATAGACAAGCTAGATTTTAACCCATCCCTTTGTTTGTGGCAAAGTGATACAATCTAGCTTGTTGCTCTGCAAATATCTTACCCAGATCCGCTAAAAGGTCACATATATGATTCTAAACGGTTTTTGACCCCCATTCTTAGAATAATAGATTAAGAAGAAGAAAAAGAAGAAAGAACAAGACACAATCAAGAACAAAACAGGAAACCATTTCCTGTACTTGATTGACCTAAACGATGACCCATGTCAATCCAATCCCTTCCCTATACGTGTATATCCTTCCTTCTCTTTTCCGATCCAACATAGTAAGGATGGAATAACGGTTTCATGACATTTGCTCCTGCCGCAGTTGCTTCTATAAAATATCTGCACGATAAACCCACAAACATAACCCTAACCTTAGCCTTCATCCTCACATCAAAGTAGATTTATACAACCCTATCACAACCCTAGTCCTTGGAGAAAATAAGACCATGAGAGCAATATTGTCACAAGAGCAAAATTTAATGTGTCACCACACAAATCAGTTAATTATATCTCACTTTAACATTTTTTGTTTTGGTAATTTATCTACAAATGTATATGTTTGCATTCTCCAATGAAGAATGGAGAATACAAGTACAATTCCACATTTCGCTGAGCCCCATTCTTTGTTAGCTTTATCTACGCTGTATTGTTCCTATAATCTAAATATATAATCGGTATCGTAATGTTGAAATATGCAGTTCATGTCGGCTACAATTAAAGCATTCTTGTGAAGAAAATAGAGGAGGAGGAGGAGGAGGAGAATGAGGAGAAGAAGAAGAAGAAGAAGAAGAAGAAGAAGAAGAAGAAGAAGAAGGAAGAAGAAACCTACGCAGAACTGGAATACCTACCAGAAAGACATCTTGTCAGCTCATTCGAACGGAAATGAGGGTTATTATTGTGACATAAATCAGGCATAATCTGACCTTTCTGTTCTCCTGCTTCCCTCTTTCCGCCCTTCTTTTCTTTCTTTCTTTCTTTCTTTGTAAATCAATGCCTCTGGAGCTTTGTCATTGAAACTACATGTATTTTAAAGTGTCACCTTTTATATTTTTATATCTCGATGGATGCAAGCTTATTTTCCTATAAGTAAGTACAAATGTAGTTTGTTTCTGCATCTGCTATAATAGTGCGCCGTATTGATGATAAAGAAGAAAAATACATGTTCTATGATTACAATAACTGGTCAATTTTTAACAACGATGTGTGATACATGTATCGGACATTTTTAGGACTGGATGTGACACACGTTTATTTTTGTCCATGTCGCATGGTGCGGAGATGAGATGTCTATTCATGAGTGGGATCGCAATAAAAAAGAAAAGAAAAAAAAAGTTTGAAACATTCCTTGTTCACATTGACTGTTTTTTTCTAATCGTTGATTATTTGACAGGGTCGACCCACGATACCGACACCCACGAGTCATGCAGCCCGCGAGTCATACAGCTCACGAGTTCGACACTATAGGAAGATAAGGTCCATGAGTTCGACACTAGATAAAAACAGACCAAGATCTATACAAAACTGTATTACAACCGCGGCTTAATAATATGTCGGTTTCCTATAGGCATTGTCTGCTTATTAAAGAACTCACGGGCTGTATGACTCGTGGGCTCTAACTCGTGGGCTGTATGACTCGTGGGCTCTATAACTCGTGGGCTGTATGACTCGTGGGCTGTATGACTCGTGGGCAAGAATGTCGGTCTCGTGAAGTAAGTGCAACCAATTTGACTTAGGTCTGTCTCATTGCTCTCAATCCACAATGTTCTTGATTCATGTGCACACTGATTCTTCGTCTACTTTCGAATTGGTCTTTCGCATCTTGGTCTCCAGTACAAATACATTATAGTACATATAACTCCATGGCCTCAGCAATTGAATTGTCACTGCAGACGAAACATTAAAGGTACATTTTTGTTAACAATAGTATGAGCAAGAGCGCCCCAGGGTTTTGTGCTAGCAGAATTTGATGGAAAAAAAAATAGAAGGAATACTAAAACAAACACAAGAACCTTGACTGCAGCCAACTGAAAAGGAAGTGGGTTTGGGATTACCTTCCCCTGATGTGGTCATTTCCTTCTCTTCTGTTCAATAGTCTGGGAGGGTGTCTGACAAAATATTTAAAACTTACCTTCCCTCGGCTTCTCAACACTGCATTGACAAGACTGTGGAGACAGACGTCTCCGTTTGACTTCCCGTCTCTGTGGAAACTGCTGCAGATGTCCAACAGGTAGGGATACTCGCATACAGTCTTTTGTGTATAAATGATACATACTATTTTAAAAGGCTATTATCATTGTTGACAGGGCTCGTCACTGGCGGTGGCCCGGGCCACTAAAATTTGGTGTGACGCAATCGCAATCTGGCAACTGAGATTCAAAATTGGATAGATATTTATTTCTCTTTTACTCCGGGAAACCGAAATTTCAGATTTAAAGATTTTAGTGGCCCGACTGAGCTACCAGACAAACAAGTTGGTGTCGAACCCAGGCCTGCTATATTATAAAGTATAAGGCCTATACATATTTAAGTTTATGCGAAGCTATCGATCCCCAATTGTCCCGGGGAGACTGTGCGTATGGTTCTCTTTTCTATGCGGCTATAAGGAATTGATACTCCTATAATGTCCTAGGATTATGCTGTTCATTATACTTAAGCATCGACTATTTTGATAAATGGGCATCTTTAACCATGATTATTTCTGATAACTTATGGTTCATTTGCTTTCTTTTGCCTTATCATTTTGATTTGTGTTGAATTAATAAAGTCACAAAATCAGTGTAATGCTTTCTTATCACTTCTATCAAAACTATAACTGCCACGAAAACAGAAATCCCTGTAAATTAAAAAAGACCATTGGAGATACTCTGAATGATATGACATGACACATTTATTTATCATGACTCTAAAGATATGGATTTCAAATTGCATCTTTTTCTTTCACAACACATTCAATTAAATGCTTTGAGTTTATAGGCCTACTTTATTCTCTCCAGATTGCTGCGTTAGTGTTTGATTCGTCCTGTTTTTGAAGATGCGCTCTTAACGCGGTTACGGAACTAGGCTATTTGATACCACATCTGAATATTGTTTCCGTTGAACACTCAGTTATCCACATCAAGGACACGTTGGCACTAATTACATGAAAAAAAAACAAGCATTTCTAGCAAATACATGTTCACTGATGAATTCTTCAAGTTCAGTTTGTGCCGTTTGCAATGGAATTAATTCAAATCGATTCGAATTCTAATGTGACAAATATTTCTTAACTGGGCAAAATATGAATGTATAGCTTTCGGGGAAAAAAACTCCTTTGAAGTCGGACAAAGAAAAAAAAATATACGAAATGGTATGAAATTAGTCAACCCCACCCCCCCCCCAAAAAAAAATGCTTGAAAACGGAAATAGCTTTCTCTATCTGTAACAAATTATGGGTATATGCTACCTAACCCTCACCCGAATCAGTGATGATTATTTGGGGGCATCCCACAAGACCGATTCTCACGAGTAATACAGCCCACGAGTCCTATAATATACAGCCCATGAGTTCGACATTGAGTACATAAAAGCCCATGAGACCGACACTTCATGAAAACATCCAACGAGTTCGACAGATACAATACATACGGGGGTTTAATGTGTCGGTCTCGTGGGCCTTGTTTGCTTAGTGTCGAACTAATGGGCTGTATGACTCGTGGGCTGTATAACTCGTAGGCTGTATGACTCGTGAGTGTCAACTGCAGTCTCGTGACGTGCACCTGATTATTCTTTATGGTTGTGATTTACGCGCGAACACCTTTAATCGCAGCTATACCAGCATGTCGAGGATTCTGATCCCGTTCGTGATCGCACTGGTCCTGGCTCCGGTCTTCCACCATGCAGCGTCCGATCAGGACATTCTATCTCTAGTGGGCAAGGAAGTCGGGGGTGACCCGGTGGTCGATCCTCCAGTCAACACCACGTCGGGCCAGAGCGTTACCCCGCCAGAAAGACCCGCCGAGGAAACTCCATCAGACGTGTACGATCACTATTACTATGGCGATACGCAGGGGAGGTGTAAGCCGATCGTCGTTCACGTGGCTGGTTCTCCGGGAAGCCCCGGACATCCAGGGCCCGGCGGACCCACGGGTCCACCGGGAATGCCCGGGAATCACGGCAACAACGGGAATAATGGTTTGCCAGGTCCTCCTGGTGTTCGCGGGGCTACTGGTCAGAAGGGAGAACAAGGATTCCCGGGTGTTCCAGGTACGTGGAAAGGAGACATCGACCCTTTTACCTATAGTTTTGTCAAAACTTTTCTAACAACTTTTATCGATACTGAAAAGCGAGTTTTCAGTGTCCTGTAGTGGTTGTAAGGTTTCATACTATTTGTACGAATACACGAAAACTAAGTACGAACAGAAGAAGCTAGAATTATCAAATTTCATCCACGAAAAACATCATTTTAACTATGAAGTTGAATAATTATATCACAAATCAACCCAAACAACTTGTTTTACAATGGATACATTATACTACATTATGTAGGGGTTTATGTATCTAACAGCATAATGTAAAGCTGAAACCAAGTTAATGCTGCACCAAGTTAATGCTGCTGTTACAATCACCAACATAATATTATTTAGACACCCAAATTTTCGAGCGATTCGCTCAGGAACAAAGAAGTAGCGAATCGCTCGAAAATTTGTGTGCCAAAACTGTTGGTGATTACAGCATGTGAACTTGGATGCAGTTTTTTTAATGTTATTGTTACACCAACACGTTGATAACTTACTCAGCATAACAAAATACATTTTGTGTACCCCCTCCCCCTGCAGCTCCCTGTCTTTCACACAAACGCACACACAGAGACACACAAAAATGTACTCGACATTCAACTGATCGAAGTGTAACATTTCAGGAGACCTGGTGATATCATGATGCATTGTTCTAACACGACTGTGAAAATGATAAAACGACATGCTTACTTTCCTAACCCGAACTATTGTCTCCTTTGAACATTTCCACTTACTGTCAAAACATTCCTTGCTCACTCTGACCACATTTGGAAACAGTCTAACCATAATATTTGGAAATAAGATGATTCATAACGAGAGAGAGAGAAAAAAAAAAGAATGAGTCACTTCCGCCTTTTCTGTACAGTGTCAGACACTACTGTTGATATAGCAAGGTCAACAACTTAAAAAGAAGACGTCGAAATTTCGCTGGAGCGAAAAAAAAAGAAAAAGAAAGAAAGAAAAAAAAAAGAAAACTTCAGCTGTGAGGTTCAAAGTTTGAACACATCAGTTGAACAATGACAATAATTTCCTCGTTCTCTAATGTTGTGATGCCCAGCGACAGGGCACACGAGACACAAAAATGAATTGGTAATTACCGATAAAAAAAAGAATCTGCTTCTTCTTCAGATCCAGGAGTATTACAACCGAGTGGTATGACATTCTAATACTCCAGTATTTAGGGACAATAATGATATCGTCTTCTCTATCTAATAAGGTGGCCTCGTCAGTGTTGTCCCTGCTCGTAATATTGGCCGAGCATTATATACTTGGTGCTGCCAGATTCCGTATTCATACCCCTGATGGATCGAGAGGGACATGGCGGGAAAACAAACAAACAAACAAGCAAGCAAACAAACAAACAAACAAACAAACAAACAAACAAACAAACAAACAAACAAACAAACAAAAACATCCCAAAGGACGTATATACGCACTTAACGGGATTCGAACTCGGGACCTCCGATTGAAAGTCGAGCGTACATTACTACCACTTCGCCGCTGGTTGGCCCCAGGTATCAAACTGACCCTGTCAATCCCACTAGTAACTATTGTTAATCAGGGTCCTATATCATAAACAAATGATAAAGATTGAGCATAAGGTGAAATCAATGATAATTGCAAATTGCGTTTCATATAACAACTTTGAAATTGATTGCAAGCAACCCTCAGTTAACTGAAAGCTACGCTTGATTTTAATTGAAATTAAACGTAAGTGTCTTTCTGAAAGAGAACTTGCGCTCAATATTCAACTTACGCTCAATCCAACGAGCTACGCTCAATAAATCGTGCGTAAGATCAATCGCAACTTTTACAGGCCCCAGATTTTGTATATATCATCCGTATTGGTCGGGACTGTTAATAGTCAATGAAAAGATACACAGGGTACCACCCGGGGTCCAGGCTTGGTGGCATTGGGCAGGGCTGATACGGAGGGCTAAAATACTTTATCTTATAGTTAAATAAAAGACAATAACATCAAACAGTTCTTTCTAATGTGCAAGATCATTGTGAACAAATATGGATGCGCGCATGTACATGATTATTTGAAGAAAAAATAGAGTGCATAATGTTAGCATGTGGATTGTGAACCTCCTCATCTGCCTTTGCTGTAAATTCTTACGTTTTGATTCCAGGAGCCCAGGGTATTCCGGGGATGCAAGGCCCAATTGGTCTGAGGGGCCCGAATGGCTTCGACGGGGCCTCGGGCCCCCCTGGGCCAACAGGGAAACATGGACTGCCGGGCATCGCTGGCCCACCAGGAGACCAAGGATATCCGGGGAGGGATGGTAGGTTGCTGTTGTTGTTGTTTTAGTTTTAGTGGCGTGCCAAAAAAGAAGAAAGTAAACGCTTTTTCAAGTTTAGATTTCTCATAGAATGTTTGGCTGAAAGCTAATGTATTATATACCATACTGAAGGTAATTTGATTGGCTATCAACCTGGTAGGTCAGCATAAAGGGAAAATTTACGCATGAGTGGACACCATTGTTTTTCTCTTCCAAGACACAAAATTTCTAAACTGAAGAAGTTGTCATTAATGCGTATGTGCTCTTCCATAGAACAATATGAACAAACAACAAATTTCACTACACAAAAAGAAATATGAGTTAAGTTGAAAAACTAAACCTTTGATCTCTATGACATCTTTAAAGCCCAAAAAATCAATGAAGGCTATAAAATAATGGAGAAAAATAAAGTATCTTAATAATACGTCAAATCAAAATTTAAATGAAATAAGAGAAGAAGTAATAATCAACAAAAATGGTACAAATTTGAGCTTTTTTTCAAATTAGGAAATTGTAAATAATGTTTGGTTCTTGAAATTGTCACGTGGATTCTTAAATCACTATCGAGAGTATAAAAGAAATAGATAAAGAAAACCTCCTCATTTAATCATCTTCATGCTTATTATATATTCCCTATGTCATTTGAAGTTTGACTTGACAGAAAATTCTTATTTTCCCCCTTTAGTTTCGCACTTTGTTTTTCTTAGAGGTTACAAAGAGATTAAGAGAACAAAAACTTATTTTTCCTAGTTCATTCATATCTCTCATTGTGTTAAACTGGTCTTTTGTTGTCAATGTTATCGTGAAGGGCACTTGCAAATGAAAGAGAACATGTCAGTTTTTGCAATTTTTAATTTTGTGCCTTGGAGGACAAAAACGAACGTGCTCACTCATGCGCAAAGTTTTCTTTTTAATTAATCTATTAGCTTAAATTTCCTTCAATATGGTATATAATACATTGATTTTCATAAACATCTTCTATGAAATATATGACCTCGAAAAAGTGTTTCCTTTCTTTTTTCGCTGAGTGTATTTACGCCAGATTAGTGGTTAGTATGCACCGTAGCCTTTTGTCAAGGCCCTCTCGCTGTATTACGGCTATTCGCTCACTTTACAGCCTTGGCAGAATATAGGGTCGCGCCCCGGGGCTTCCTACCTAGCATTCCAAACGTTAGAGTCGCATGGATGAAGCTTCCGTTTTGTTGAATCAGTTTTGATGAATGGTACTGAAAGAAATTGAAGTGAAATACATGGAAATACTTTTGTTATGTTCATAGAACTGCATGAATTAACAATATATATTGATTCATGTTGAATTACATTCAATGCATTGAACTGAATTGAACTGCACTGAACTTGAATTGAATTGATTTCAGAATTGAATTGAATTGAATAAAATGAATTGAATTGCCCTGAACTCAATGATTGGAAATCATCTTGTCTCAGGGCTTAAAGGTCAGAAGGGTGACGTAGGCATGCCAGGTGATCGAGGAGCCGAAGGTGTCTGTAATTGCGACCAACAGCGATTCAGCACCAGGACTTCGGCCTTTTCCGTCGCCCGAACGTCCGGCCTGACCGCTACGGCTGGTCCGATTACCATCACATTCCAGCACGTGATAACGAACGTCGGCGACGACTTCGACACGAACACGGGGAAATTTAACTGCTCCATTCCTGGTACGTGAAACTCGGGAATTCAATGTCATAATCCATAACTATAATCAGTCTATTTCTTCTATCACTATTCGGGCTTTAAGTCCTGGTATAACAACCCAACTATAATACTTCACACTAGATTGACAAGCCTTGAGCTTCAACAATTCTAGAGTATTACGTCGTGGTTGCGGGGCGTAGTTATCAAATACATAGATATTGACTTAAAAAGCTATTACCGGTTAATAAATAACCTAAGAATAACTTAAAATGTTGATGCGCGCCTTTTCAGACTTCTGATAGCACACATGAAACTTGTTTTCAATTACAATAACTGAAAACAACAGTTTAAAAAAATGACAAATACATTCTGTTATTTTGAGAAAGACGATTACTTTGCACCCTTCATCGCACGAATAAATCAAAGGAAAAACAAAGTAAGCCATCGAAGTGATCAATCAAAGAGGTTATTCCAACGCAATTATTGACTTGAAGCGAAGGATAATCCATTTTCATCATAATATCATCTGCTTTCATAATTGCAACTTTCGCTATATATAATACAGTTTCAGTGAACTTTGCGACTTTTTATCGTCCAATTGATTTCTTCTTTGATGAGTGATATTTATTTACTTTTTCTGCGTGTACTTTATGTCTTGGATAGACACCAAACAGAATATAGAATAACCGTACACAACAGGCAACAATCCGATAATACTCATCGTCTCATTAGTTTCAAAATATTCTTCGTTGTTTCTCCGTAGGTACTTACTTCTTCACCGTCAACATCTACAAGTCATCGACAACAAACTTTCCCCTTGTGCAAATCATGTTGAATAGTAAGTCAAAATTCTTTGTAAAGTTCGATTTCTAAATTCTTCTTTTTTCCTTGAACTCTTTCGTTCAACTTTCCTGTTTGACGTTCTCTTCACCACTGTCGTTTTCTCCATCGTGTATCTCTTTTCCCTTCCTTGTCTTACTTAGTGACCATTAGATTCTGATTAGCGAAAGGCGGCCGACGACACGTTTTCAAAAGTGGGGGGGGGGGGGGGGGACACTTCAGACTTCCAAGTCTGGCGGCGGCGCCACTTCCGGATTTCATCAGGTAACTTCAAGGTTTCAATCTATTTCTTTCTAGTGCCACTTACGCACTTCCGGGGTAAAAAGGAGGGGGACTGCCCCTCCCCCCCCCCCCCCCCGAATCAAATGGAAAACAAGAGATAGGTTGAAATCAAATGAAACGAATTAAGATAGTTTCAATAAATCCCGGAAAATGATAAAGCTTACAACAATCACCATGTTCCATGATTACAACGTATGTTAATTCCTGCAACAATGATGTCACTTCCTGGCAAGTTATATAACATTTTACGAGTCTTCCAAAGGCTTTCACCCAGTCGCCTCTATAAAAATTACTATGGGTTTAATTGTGGTGATAGCAATGGAAGTTAAAGTGCCAACACTTTACCCCTAAACTTGGCCAAAACAGTTGCAATCCTGGCAATGAGAATAATATAAATTCTGATAAAAATATGTAGAGAGACATAACAAGTGGAGAGATTACAATCGTTCGTCATCCACAGATGAGCACGTCGCCACCGTGATCGATTACGGCAGCACGGACGCCGACGATTCGGCGTCGAACAGCGTCGTCCTCAGTCTCAACATCGGTGACATGGTTTGGCTGCAGCTGTACGACGGTCGTGAGCTCTACAGCAGTCATCATCGTTTCACAACCTTCTCTGGGTTCCGAATCGGCTAGGCCGCGGCCGATTGACTCGCTTGCCAACTCATATGTAAAGCAAGATTATAATGTCATATACCACAAACGCGTCTGCTTGTCCCTCGGCAATATAGTCCGTTATTCATTTTGCAAGAGATGTTACAATCATGTCCGATAAATGAAACAGATTCCCCATATTTCTGCAATTTTTAGTGTTGAATTGTAGTAAGTGAAAATGCTGAAATCATCCGCACATAATATTCTAGTCCCATTTTTTTTTTCTTTTCAAGGAATTTCCAATGTAACATGTATAAACATTGCGTCAGTCAAAGGGGATATTAGAGGTGAGGTCTCAACTGAAGGTAGAACTAAACATTGCTATTGGGCACATTGTGGTATTGTGGATGAGGCGTAGGGGTCCGGACAGACAAACTTTAGCTTGAGAATTCAAATCCTGCCCTATGCGCTCATCCATAAATGAGATAGTAACTCCACGAAGTTCTTCTTGATCCCGGTGCATCAATTTATATCTTGCAATGAACCTGATGCCTGTTTTATAAAGACTTACGATTGATCTTACATTCGATTTATTTTGCCTAACTCAGCAAATCGAGTGTAAGATCAACCATGATCGTAAGTCTGTTTCATAAGGATAGACTTACGTTTGATTTGACGCAGAGATTATAGCAGACCGAGCGTAACCTTTTTAAAGTCACATCAATCGTTAGATCAGTTTTACAATCAATCTTTATGAAACAGGCCTAATAATAATAATATTGAGACGCCAAAGGTAAAACGACCTTATCAGATTACTATTCTTCCCGACGCTCCAAGTAACTGCTTACTCGACTCAAAACAGTTCGAAAATTAAAGGACGTTCGTTAAAAATAGGGGAAAAAATTCGAACTCAGAGTAATGTGTTATGTGGTTACGGTTACAACCACAATACCAAGATAGGTTCGTAAAGTACAGGGTTTAAGACTTGCATGATGTAAACTTGCCGGGGCCCTTCTGCTTCTGCTAAACGAGTTAGCATAACGTAGAGGGCAGTGTCGTGACCTTATTTTAGTGAGAATGGGCCAGCTGAGGCAGGTGTGCTGTTCATCCTCTGGGTGCTGTGAGAGCTGATTGGCATCAGGGATTGGCATTGCGCAGAAAACTACATTGCAACATACACATTGTCTAAAATCCCTGGCACAGGGAAGGTTAATCAAAAGGCCTTACCCTTTGCCCTTTAAAGCATTAAATTGAATTATATGTGTGATTGCATTCATGACGTGTGGTCGGATAAGACCCTTTATTCATCACATGTAACATTTCCTCAAATATGTATTAAATTCACATTTACGCTGTCTTCCTGATCCAAAGCAAACATGACAAGTTTATTTTGTATCGATTTGTGTACTTGTCACATTTGTTTGTTGTTTTTTTAATGAGTTCTTGACAACTTTCCATACAATTCCATTTCCTTCCCACCAATGAACGCAGTCATACAGTAAAAATTGATTCACATCATACATAAATTCTATATATATATATACATACATATATACATACATAATGTATATATATATATATATATATATATACATATGTATATATATATATATGAAGAGTTTGTTCGCAAAAACCGATAAGTCTATTTTTGAAGATTTTGAAGTACGGTCTCCGTCATGAAGTAAAAAATAATACCTTTTAAATGATATATTAGTCACTACATATAAAGGTACATTTTTGAAGTTATGGTCAAAAGAAGCAAACATTTTCTTATTATTCCCTTTATTTTTCTTGACCTTTAATCGCAAATATCTCCATTTGGCAAATATGAACTTAACGATTTTTGGGAACAAACTCTTCATTTGATTGCATATTCATGCATATATTCATACAGTATACACGACTAAAATTACCTCATATGATTTGTTTTAAAATCTATTTTCCAGCGGCTTCAATCTCTGATATTTCAAGTCAACAAAAATGGATATAATTGTTTATGTATTCAAACTCTTCGTTATTATACACAGACTTTAAATTTTCACAGAGTACCTAGGACCAAGTAGCAATCATTGTCATTTTGCTCCTCCCCCAAGTACACCACACCAACATAACTGAAACACCAACAAATCTTTGGAGTGTGTAATTTCATGTCTATATATTTATTTTGATATCCAGCATGGTAATTGCACAAAAGGAAAAAAAAAAGTAAAGCTAAGTTCAAGAACTATTTGAATGCCACTTTAAGCTAGAATGAATGCTTCTGCACACTTGAGTCATGAGTTATCATACCAAAGTAAAATTACTGTAAGCCAAAGCATATGATCACACAATGATGTAAATGTAGGACATCCCTCTAGAGTAGTGACATCGTAGCCATCCATTGCCATGGAAACTAGCTGATTCGAAAAAACCGCCACTGCCCGAATACCTGTGAGCACAACGGTTGCTGGCAATGTTCATACCTGGTTCCATTCTCATTTCAACTTTAATGCAATGAGCAAAGATCTTGTTTGGGACCAGCACTGACCTATAACTACAAAAGACTATGACATCATCATTTTGGTATTTAATACTTGCTTCATTACACACATTTGTGCATCTTATATTTCCTTGAAAGTACAACAAAGCTCAGACAGTAACTAAGTGATAAAATCATACACACTTTTTGTCCCTTTTGTCATGATTGTCATTATAAATCACAAATAGAATTTATCCTTTACACATCAGGGCTGCTGTACTACAGCCAATTAAAAGAAAATCACACAAACATGCATTCTCTAATTGATTGCAATTAAATAAATTGGATATTATTAAATATTATGGCAAAGAAACAATTGAAGCTCACAATGAAACAGCTAAAATCCATCTTGGTCCAAATGCAATCATAGTGTTTTCTGAGATTACAGAGGATTCTCTTGCCTTTACCTCTTACCATAATAGGAAGATTATTGTAAGCTAAACTTTGAATAAAACAAAAATATGGCACTTCAAAATATGACAATTGGCCACAGAAGTGATGTTCAATAAAATTGACAAATGCTCCAATTCATCAGCCTATGTCTTGTTTTGTACAACATATACCTTCCATTTAGCATCATCATCGGCTTAAAAATCGTAACAGTTTGAGCGAATTCTTGGACATATTGAATTGTTGAGTGCTCAAATTGGTTATCCATCTCAAAATATCACCTTCAATCTATTTCAGTTTGAACTACAGATGAAGTGTATTTTAGTGCGAAAAAATACAACATTCCCTTCAAAAACCAGCAACACACATACATATTAGACAGTGTACCATAATCAGAATAATACTAATGCTTTGATTAGCAAAATTCAACTTTTGACCCTTGACAATGAGGACATATAGGCATTTGTCAATCCATACCTATCAGTCTTTAACTCAACCAGGAATGGAAAGGGATGAAGAGAGAATCTATACTACCTTTGGCTAGTTGGAACAGGTTCAACTTTACTGCACTGGAATTGTCTTGGGCATTTCCCTGTATGTATAACAAAAAGCTTTTCATACATTGTGGCAGTAAATTGAATGATACCAAAGTCTTGGGAAAAAAACAAAAACAAAACAACAATAGCACTTTAAAACTTGAAACTGAGGAAAGGCAAGACAGACAAAACTAAAGATTAAACAAACACAGACATTTTGTTATCATACTGTTTGCCCCATTCAACAGAGACATGTATCTTTGAACTTCAAAATTGCACTTATCAACATAAAACTGCCAAGTCCTACAAAACGGAAAAAGAAAATTATATTCAATCAAATATCGATCTATCTAATTACATACATCTATCCACAAATAACTTTATACCTATTTTCTGATATAAAACCAATAAACTTCAAACTGACACACAAGCAAACCAGGGACAAAGCTTGACCAAAAGATCGGTCTGTATCTTGTCGTTGGGGATATGTTCCACGGAAACTACGCCTGGCTTAACACAATCTCCTCGAGGGCAGCCATACAAGCCTCCGGACAGACAGATTTTTATGTCTGGGAGAAAGCATGCATCTACACTGTACATGTAGATAGACTACATATCATACTTTTATCACAACTATTGGGCAGTCATATTTATTAGCAGGGGCATTAATGGTTATGTTGAGTTCAAGCACTCAAAAGTGAACTGAATTGGTCCAATCTAATGTGTATGGTACCATACCAGTGGTGGATCCAGAGGGGGACGTACTAGGCACATATCCCCTCTTCATTTTTTGTTAAAACAAAAGGAATTAAAAGAAAAAATGGGGAGGGGGGCAGGTGCGCCCCCCTTTCATTTTGTAAAGGATCCTCCCCTTCACGGAATTCCTGGATCCGCCCCTGCATACCATATTAGATTGGGAGTGTTTGAACGCTCTGTGCAGATAACGTACGTCTTTAGTTATTTTTGGACTCAAGTCAGAGGGGTCACACGTTGTGTAGCAACAGAGTCGTACAGCTGGCATGTTTACCTTACATGCAGGTGTCCCTGGCTATCAAAAGAGAAAATCAAATCTTACTATATACAGTGTATTATGACATAGTGTCTGCTTTGCTCATTTCTCATGACATCCTCTGGTAGGCTTATGGTATTGGTAGTGGTCCTTTTTAGGCTCAGTAAGGTGGGACACTTTAGGAGCACTTGAGCATTCCACTGGCGTGGGTATGGGACGGTACGGTACATTTTAGAAGAGCGCTCGAACGCAGCCTATCTAGTAATGCTTACATGTCTGAACACAAATACCCACAGCTTTGACATAGAATCAAAGTATAGTGGTGACAAGAGGTGGTATCAATAATACGTCTCAAGAATCAAAACCTGCACAAAGTATACAGCAAAATAGTGAAGCATAAGTGACAGGTTTCTGTAGAATTCATAAATATAAACTTTATAATATGTTAAGTTAAATTAAGTATTTCCTACAAGTATACAAATATTCTTTCCATTCAATCCAGGTTAATTTTCCACAATACTTTTTTTTAATAATAAAAAATGAATAATTGACTCTGATTAGCCTTAAAATAAAATGCATTCCAGTTAGCTCTTGTCATCTCTAATATGGGAATAAAGTGTAATATGAATCTATACATTCATGAGAAAATCAAAAATCATTGATCCATTCTTTTCTTCCTTCTATGCAAGACATATGAGAACTTCACACAAGCACATATACATATACACTATGTCTTAATCCAGATTTTGGTGTATTTCTAACACCAAGGCCCCATTTCATAAGAGATGATACGTTAGCAAATCTTGCTTTAATGGCAACTTTCCGAAGCAACAACCAATCAGGGAGCTGGATTCCTGAGGTTACCATGACAACTGCGATTCTATCAAGAATTGCTATCATACACTTTTTTTTTAATGAAATGGGGCCCAGAACAACATGCATCCATATTCAACATAGCTTTTAATTGACCATAACGATCCCTACACATTAAAAATGACACAGGAATCCACAACTTGCCAGAGTGACCACCTATTACAAGTAGCCATCTGGTCTAGAGGGTCACTTCACACCCCAGACCTCTGTTCAAAATCATCAAGAGCCCCACTGTTTGTCCAGCAATGGTCAATCAAGTTTGACCTACAACAGCGGCAGACTCCAGCCAGTGTATTTACTGTAGCAACATGTCTTTCTGCATGACACAATGAATTTCACATGGTGACCCAGACACAGCTAAACCATATATTCACTAAGAAAAGGAAAAATTAAAATGGGTATACATTTCTATATACCTCATAAGTGAGATTTGTATCACTGATTGGTCAAAAGTATATCACGTGACAAGGTGTAGTCCCGTCTATCTTGCCTTAGGGTTTTCATGTAAGTGATAGAAATGCAAAACCCTCGTGATAGAAAGGCAAAACCCTCGTGATAGAAAGGCAAAACCCTCGTGATAGAATTCGTAAACCCTCCGCGACTTTTGTACACATAATTAAGTACACAAGACTTCGCGCGCGGTGTCCGCAAAACCCCTCCACCCAAAGACGTTCACTACGCGCATCGTATAAACACATGCAAAATCATCACACAGCAGGCATGTTTCAACTTGGCATGGTGATCGAGCGCGTACTCTGTGATTTGAAGTGAGCTGGATCAAAGATCGTACACTTTGCAATCAGGATTTCTTAGGATCCCGAAGCAGAGACAAATCTCAGCATGTTGGAAATATCAAATTAAAACACGAGTGACGGGAAACTGGATGTATACTGTAATCTACTGCCACGATTTTATGCAGGAGCTCGCCTAGCCTGACCAGACCGCTGTAGCGCTTCGCGACAGCGGCTGCGTGTAGTTAGAGCTCGCCGAAGGCCGTGTGAGTGAGTACAATGTACCGTACGTACTGGGTAGTCTACGAAATGCACGAAAACCATGCAAGCAAGCGCAGGCTGTGGCCTGATTTTAGGGCTAACGTTTAGGTCTAATTTACAACTACTTCATATTTGTCTAGCCCTAAATCTTGGTTAAGTCTTAAACGATGAGGTATATAAAACAAATATCAACTGCTCTGTATTCGGATGGTTGAGGAAATTATCACTCCCTCGGTGCTTTTCATACCGACCCTTCCATCACCCCTCGACTAACGCCTCGGGGTGATAGAAGGGTCGGTATGAAAAGCACCTCGGGAATGATAATTTCCACCATCATCCTCATGAGCAGTCAATATTTGTATACTATCTACTGAAATGACATTCACGCAAAATATTTGTGAATCTGTTCATTTTCTTTTCTGATGTGTATGATAGAAATGCAATTTAATCTAGTTGATCAGTCAACAACAACAAACAAAAGTTTGCCTTTTCTCGCTGGATATTCTAACGTTCAAACTTTGCACTCTTCAAGAGGCAATCTATTTCATATTTCCTTAAGATATTGCAATTGCTGCAGGCCCCTTTGGGCTACACTCTTCTAAACTGGGTCATTTGGGCCCTGTTCTATGAGCCCCTAAGGGGGCACCACCACCATTTGTACAAATTAGTTCTCGTAACTGATGATCCCTGCCACGTTTCGTTGAAATTCGGCCACCGGTTTTCACGAAGATGATGAGAATCTTAAAAATCAAGAAACTGTGCTAATTTTGCACATTTGGGCCCTCCCAAAAAAGGGCCCCCCTCGGGACAATACCATCATTTGTACAAAGATGAAGATGAAGATGAAAAGTGAACAAGATGACGAATGATGCATAATGGGTACCTGTCAACCCTGAGACTTGATAAATCTGAACAAAGAAATATTATTAAAAAATCTGAACTTTCATAAATTTCATATACTTTACTATACAGTATTACAGTTGATGTAAATTCTTCTCATTCATCCAGTCGAAGTACAAGATCAAAGATTAGTTGAATCAAGAAACTGGAAATAAACTCATCGGGAGCTTCATTCGCCCAAAAAGCCAATTGATAATTGGCGAAACGTCGCAACAGTGAGTTTATTTCCAGTTTCTTGATTCAACTAATCTTTGATCCAGTATTACAGTTATTTCCAAAAAAAAAAAAAAAAAAATCAGAACACACTGAAATTAATATGTTTTCTTTCAGTGAAAAATCTGAATATTCAGATTAAAACTGAACAGTTGGCAGGTATGATATTGGATGCTGGATGGTGAGCAATTATAATAACTGACTCAGGTGAGCTACAAACAAGCCAATGCAGTTTGAAAAAATAGAATTATGCACTAAAAGGGAAATTTCATCTAAATTGGTTTCATCAAAAAGAAAAGTCAAACAGAGCAGAGACAGTTTCATAAGAAACTTAAAAAAAAAAAACCAAACACATATAGTGATTGAACATTTAGGCCTGTTAGTACATTAACATACAAATGTTTATGGCTGCACTTGCCTTTCACATTATTTCAGGTCTCCATCATAAAGGAAAGAGTAAAAACTTCATATCAATAAACTTCAAAAGCTCATATCATCAGCAGTTCATTTACAATGTGTGTACCATCAACATACCCAAAACCTTACACATTTTTATCAACAACTACAGGTGACTCGGGATACCCCTAACTCAGAGAAAACAAATAAGTAAACTCTTTTTTTTGTTGTTGTACAACAACACTTGTGCAGATTTCACCCAATTCGATATGTGCCAACTGACACATGGTAAATGTATTTGATGTCGGCAATGATACAGTATAATAAAAGGTTTACTTCATTCCCTTGAATGTTTTCTCCGTAACACAGTGTGACAACTCTAGGCAATAGTCTATCTTTGACATCAACGAAAAACAAAATAATGGAATGGCAAGCTACTGTATTTCAAAATAACACAGAAATTAATTATCGCACCCTTCCACAGAACAAAATGATGAATACCATTTTGCTTTGATACTTTGCAGAGGTGTGGTATACTTTGAAAGGTGTACATTTGTATAGTGCAGTATTAAAGGCATAACATTCATACATACTTGTACATGGCTAAAAGTAAAGAAAAAAAGAGAGGCATGAAAACAAAACCAGCTGTCCCCCATGGAAAAAAAAAACAAAAAAACAAAACAAAAACAAAGATGATATACCACAGTGTACGATAAATAACCAATGTTATGCAATACCCTATAAATACAATATAGATTTAGGATTGTTGCTGTGTGTACAGAATCTACACCCACAACAATCCTGAGTATGTAGTAGCACCTGTCAATGAGTCCATCAATCAATCAATTAATCAATACTAGGCAGCCGGTATCACCTCTTCTTCTTCTTCATGCTCTTCCGCTTCAGTTCTTCCTTCTCTCTGCGTATGTCTTCCAAGTCCTCCAGCATGCCGAGACGAGTGCTGCATGGAGACAAGGAATCAAGGAGGAAAGTGTGACATTACTCAAGTTTGGTTGAAAAATCAGCATCCTTTGTCGACGAATATTTTTTTTGAAGTTCTAATGAAAAATATCTCATATTCAGGTCTAGGGCAATTATCCCCTGGTCAATAACCCCAGACCCTTCCCCTGAGACTAACCCTTATCCTAATCCTGAACCTAATCCTAACCCTAAACCTAACCCTAATCTTTCCTCTAACCTCATCCCTAACCATAATGTAGCCGGGGGTGGGTGGGTGGGAGGGAGGGGTAGGACACTGTAAAATGAGGAATGTTCGCCCGGCATTTTAATTTCACAAATTTCGGGAGAGAGGCAACATTTGCAAAATTAAAATGCACGTGAAAGTTCTCGCCTACACAATATTGCATTGGATGCCAGTAGCAAGTCGTGAAAATAATTTAAACAAAATTCCTCTATCCAAAAATCCCAAGTGATAATGATAACCTGACTTTACAGGAACATTCAGTGTCTTTCGCTAAGTCAAGTTTTTAATAAAAATACTGGAGCTGATTTTTGGTCATTTCAACTTAAATATTGAACAAGCATCTTCTCTAAGACAGACGTCAGATATTCTCGTCTTACCTTCTTGCCTCTTCCTTCTGTACATCCCTGTAACTTGCATCCATATTGCGAAGAGCGTATTCACTCTCATAGCCGTATCTGTTCAAAACACAAACATAACAAGAAGATGCATAAAAATAGGTATGAAAATCATTCCGATAAAACCAAAATTCTGTAACATTAGGCTCTAACAGAATAGCATGAGTGCTATCTTGTGTCTTGAGACAAATAAAGATAATGACGGTGAAAAAACAAAGAAGACAATCACTTAGATGGCAATAGGAGTACAGTGCAGCTGATGATGATCAAAACCATCATCAACACCATCATCATCACCAACATCATTATCACCATCACCATCATCATCATCATCATCATTATCACCATCATCATCATCACCATAACCATCATCATCACACCTAGAATCATGAGCATGGTGTTCTTGGTAAGTGTTCTGAAAATCTTCGCCAGAAAGTAGTATCCAAGCAACAGTGAGAATTACTATCACCTTCCCACCCCATTATTCACTTATACCCATTTCCAATTGTCACCTCCCTCATAACCCCACTTCATACTTACCCACCCCCTCACTTCCCCATCCCCACTTCCCGCCCGTTTCCTGGGGCAGATCCAGGAATTCCGTAAAGGGGGGGGGGGGGGGGGGGGGGCAAACAGTAATTCTGGTGCTACTTCTGGGTTTCATCTCATTTTTTCTTATTTCTTTTGTTTTAACAACAAATAACGAGGGGGTGCGCACCCCCGTGCGCCCCCCTATGGATCCGCCACTGGTTTCTCACCACCCCATCCCTACGACCCACATCTCCACTCCCACTTTTCACATCCCTGTCCTCATTTCTGACTCCCCATCCTCATCTTTTCTCACATCACTTTCCCTTCTCACTCCCCATACCACTTCCTTACCCCATCCCTCCTTCTACCTTCTCTGTCCCCACATTCCACCCCTTCTTCTACCTTCTCTGTCTCCACTTCCCACCCCTCTTTCTACCTTCCCTGTTCCCACTCCTGCTTCTCTCCTCCCCATCCCCACTCATTTCCCCATCCCAACTTATTACTTCCTCTCCTCCACTTCTCACTCTCCACACCCCCTCCCCATCCCTCCACCCTTCCCCATTTCTCGATGACTTACTTAGACTTGTCGTATCCAAAGATCTCCTTGATGTAGCTGGAGACATTGCTGCACTCCATCTCATCCATTGGGCTGTCGTCGATGAATCCGTCGCCGTCGTCGTAGTCGCTCTCCTCGCTGTCGCTGCTGAGAAGGCGTCCTCGCTTGAGCTTCATGTTCGGAGGTCTGGGTGCTGTGAGAATGAAAGGGTACACCTTCGTCAGAAACATGATCACTAAATTAAGCGTTTGATTGCAGAGTGCAAATTAAGTGTCATTTTTAAACATTTCAAAGTAAATCAAAGATCAATAGAGCAACGAAAAACATTTCTGATGAAAGCTCACTTGTTGCTTAACCCATTGAGGATGAGTCCCGGGTATACTCGGGCAAGTGTCTATGGGAAATTTGTGTTGTAGCAAAATTAAACCATCCTCAACAGGTTCAAATAAGGAATATTCTTTAAGAAGAGATAAAGATGATGTGCCAATCTATCCGGGCAATCCAATGTATTCATGCTTCCGTGTCTTACATCTCCTATAGACCACAAGATCATTGGCGCACAGCAGATTTGTGTAGAGGATTACTACAGAGTGTATCTCAGGCCTGAAAAAAATATAAAAACATACTTCTTATGACAAATAGAATGAGCCACTTTTCAAGTCACCATTTATTATAAGTTATCAAAATGATTCTTATTAATAAAGCTGCAAAATACGTGCCTATTGTTAAATTTTCTATTTGAAATTACCAAAGACTGATGATAATTTTACGTTGTAATCAAAATGGCTGAGTCCACAAGAAGTCTCTTCATACCTGGTCTTTTTCTCACAATATGTGCGCTCTGCGGGGGACCCATTTGTGAAGACCTGGCTCTCTCCCTGTCATGATCCTGTGGTCTTGGTCTAGGCCTCTCACTTGGTCCACTAACTGGTCTAGCAGCTGGTCTATTCATTGGTCTATTCTGGGACTTGTCCATGGGTTTACTCTGGGATCTATCACCTGGTCTTATCACTGGTCTGTCCCCGGATCTAGCTGGCTGTTTGACACTGGGTTTGTCTGGTCTATGTGTTGGCTGGCCCTGTGTTCTACCACTACTGGATGCAACCATTCTCCCATTCTCGGGGAAGAAACCACCACTCTTCAGTTTTCCATCACTCCCATGTGCACTGGTGCGTGGCATACTGCCCTTCTTCATCTCTGCACGCTGATCGGAGACTTTCCCTGCACTGCCATTTGGCATTCTGCTTTTTTCACCCTGCTTCATAGAGGACTTATCTTTGGTTACCTGGGGAGAGGGGCTTTTACCTTTGCTACTTCTTTGCACTGAATGTCCCTCTTGCACTTTCCGTCTGTCATCGGGCCTCACATTCCTGTAATCTTTGGGGTGGGGTGAGGAAACAGGTTTGTTGTGCCCTCTTTCTTGAGTGTGCGACTTGGGAACAGAATGTTTTGCAACTTGAGTTCTATCTTTGATATCGTTTTTGATCTCGGGCCTCCCATGTCTGTTATCTTTTAACCTCGCATGGTTTTTGCCAGCGTGAATTCTGTCATTGTGCATTCTATCTTTCGACTTCCGGTGATCGTCATAATCATCATCCTCATCATAGTCATCCTCATCAGACTCCTCTTCTTCTTCCTCCTTCTCTGCAGCAGACTTCCTGTCATCCATCTTCGGCACGATGCCCTTCTTCTGTTGCTCGGCAAACTTTAGGAGTTCCTCGTAGCTCATGGGTTTCTTGGGGGCAGGCGCCGCTTTCTTACCGGGCTTCGGCTTGGCTGGCTTCCGCTCCTCCTCCCTTCTCTCTTTATTCCTGACCTTCTCTGCCTGCTTCTCCACTTTATGCATGAAGGCTTTGTGGACCTTCTCATGGTCTCTGTCCTTGTATCGTCCCCTTCCGTCTTTTGATTCTGACGTCTCCTTTGGTTCTGTCTTCTCCTTCGGGCGTTGTTCAGCAGCTTTTGATCTCTGGGCGGGAGACTTGGCCGACTTGGAGGTTGATCTAATCTTCTTTTGCCTCTCAGCCTCCTCCAGTCTCTTCAAGGCTTCTTTCCTCTTACGCTCTTCTTCTACCTCTGAAAGACAGAAAAGAAAACAAGAAGAAGAAGAAAAAAAAAGATCAGTTGATATTTACTGTAGAAGTAGACAAATTTGCAGGGCTACAATATAGACTGCACCATCACCAACTGTCACAGCACTTCCCATTCCAGTTAAGCATGGAAAGAACTGCATCGTGGAGTATCTCATCAAGGTTCAGGGTTGAATTTGATTCTGTGTATTTTATGCAACATGAAGGTAGTGCAAAAATTAAAGTGCACAAATTTTCTGTTTGGTATACAGATAGATATATATTTCATGTGTTCATAAATGTATTTGAAGGAAGGTATATTGAAGGGCTATAACTGCTGTGTTGTTTGTACAAGTATTGTAGTTTGCTTTATAGAATGGTATTTATAGGTTTCTCCATTTTCACTAATACTGTCGTAGTATGAGTAGATTTGATCGTGTAATGCCGACTAATTCCCTTCTACCGATGCATGTGAGTTGTTTGAAGTGCCTGTTGATATTTAAGTATAGCCAATTATGCATCACGACCGAGCAGTGACAGGAATTTTGAGAATTTTGTTTCTCCTCAACATCCTTCATGATGTGCATATTATAACGGCATTTGTTTAAAATTCAATATACATGTAACCAGCAAGCCTTCAACTTGTCTTTTTGACAGAAAATATTTGCTCCCTATTTGAATTTTATCCTACTACAAATTTACAGTTGATATGTGACTTATAGATCAATATAGATTTAACTAGAAATGTCGCTACGGCAACTGGTGTATTCATGCCTCCGCCATAATGCATGGTTCTCCTAATAGGTCTATAGTACAATGTGTGATGACAGTTACACACAATTGGCAAAATACTAAAATGACAGGTTTGCCACAAATGTGCTGAATGTTCACTTTCCTAGAACTAGGTTCAATTGGATGAATGATTAAAACGTCAGAGTGCAGGTACAATTTGGGGGAACTGATGATTTTTACTTGACTTTTGACCCTTTTATAAGTTTATGCGTTTAGTAATTTTTAAGGTATGAGAAAAAGTATAATTTCAGTATCAAATGGTAAAATAGTATTATCTAAACCTGGCCTTTGACCTTTGACTGCACAGTTCCAAAGAGAATCACTGTTAGGTAGAACATGCATTTAATATAAGTTTCGTGATAATACCTTGAGTTACTTTTGACATATGGAGGAAGAAGTGCAATTTAGCACTTTCACTTGACCTTTGACATTTTGACCTTTGACCTTTTGGCAAGAAACTTCCCAAAGAATATGTATTGGGTTATACATGCATACATCAAGTTAAAAAAATCCTTCAGGCATTGCATAAATATAAGGAAAGTAGTGATATTTTGAGGAGTTGACCTTGACCTTTGACCCCCTGACCTTTGACCCATGCCCCCCAACTTCCCCAGATAATCACTGCCCATCGGTACATGCATATATACTAAGTTCCATGAAGAAATCTTGAACCATTTGCGAGATATGGAGAAAAACATGAAATTTCAACCTTTCTTTCACAAAATTACCTGTGACCTTTGACCTTTGACCCCGTGACCCTAAAATCCAAACGAAGTATCATCCCCCCAGGATATACCCTCATACCAAGTTTGATGCAAAACCACCTCACGGTTCTTGAGATATTGACAAAAACAAAACGGGATGGACGTACGGACGGACGACCCGAAAACATAATGCCTCCGGCCACTTCGTTGGCGGAGGCATAAAAATGCAAATTACTTCCAGTATGAACATGGTATCACATTTGAATACTTATGAACAAATACAAATTATTCATATTATTTAGTACAGTGCAGCAAAACAGCATAAAGGAGCCCTTGTCATGCAGTAGAAAAACTGTACAATTTATGAATATAAATACAATGTAATTTCGGCCCTTAACAAATGATTTCATGATCTTTATCATTAGAGATCATACATAAAATAAATGCACACTGTACAGAACTGCCAACTTAAACTACTCAGACGCCAGACCTAGCCAAAATCTCTCCCAGGTACCACTCCCCAGCTACCCCTCCCCCACTCACCCCCTATCCCAGCCACTCCCTCCTCTAGCCACTCCTCCCACATCCCCTTCCCCAGCCATTCCCTCTCTCACTCACCCCTCTCCTAGCCAACCTTCCCCCACTCAATCCCTTCCCCACTCACCCCCCCCCCCCCCCCCGCTACAGTATCGCTTGAAAGAAAGTGGACACCCAATTGTTCCCCTCCCCAAATCACCCTCCCTCCCACCCCCTCCCAAAACCCATCCCAGCCACCCCCATTCTTCCCCTACCCCAGCCATCCCCTTCCTGACTCATCCTCCACCCTAGCCAACCCATCCCCCACTCATCACCCCCTACTCTCTCCCCCAATCACTCTCTCTCCCACCCCCCCCCCCCCCAAAAAAAAAAAAAACATCTCAGGTGCTTTGACCCACCCCATATCCCAGCCACCCCCAATCCTCTGTACCCTAGCCAACCCCTCCCCACTCCTCCCCTACTCCCTCCCCCAATCACCCTCTCTCCCCCCCCCTCCCTCCCCCCACCCATCTCAAGTGCCCTGATCCACACCCACCTCGTTGCTGCTTCTCCCTCTCCTTCTGTTCCACTCTAGCACGGATGGCATTGGGGTCCACTTGGGGGCGGGGCTCCTTCTTGGCAGGGGGAACCTTGGTAGTGTATCGCTTCGTCACAGTCAGCTGTCAAGTAGAAATCAGATAATACAGACATACAAGCCTAATGACTGTTAATTATTATTACACAGAACACATGGCAAAACAGCTTGTGGGTTTTATGATTTTTGTGGCAAGAGTGTGTTAGGGCTAGCACACTCTTGGCACAAAGATGATAGGCTCCGACAAACAAGGGACTGATCACTCCTTAGAAGCCTGGCTGCAGGATGAACGTGGCAGGTCTCATTCAACATGTATTCTGCATAAAAAAAAACCCAAACAAACAAACAAACAAACAAACAAACAAACAAAAAACAAAACAAAAAAAATTGAGCAACAGGAAAAAAAAAAAACACACAGCTGCACAGTAATCAATATGAAAGTAGAATGCATACTGTTGCAGTCCTGGATAACTAAAAACAGAACTGTTTGTCAAAAGAATGTTTGTAAAACATGATGAAGAACTGATGCAAAGTGAAATCGTGGACAAGAATAATGAACAACTACATGTACCACTGGTGATAATACTCTGTGACTCAGTCACAGTCACACACTTGGCAGTCCTGTGGTCAATTCCAGCGTAACGGACATGACATTCAGACCACTTTTTTGTGATTCAAACCATCACACAGTGAAATTGGGAGTCTCCAAAAGATTCTAATTGAGTTTATCAGACACATTTAAGTATATGTAATGTACACAGAAAATTTCATGGAAATTTATCAAGTGGTTGTTGAGAAATTGCATTTTTAGCGAGCGTAACGGACATGACACTAAATGGACAAGGCATTTTGATCTACTTACCATTATGAAAATTCCTGTGAATTTTTGGATAAGATGCAGCTGGTTTTGGTCTTGATTAAACCTTTAGGTCATGCTTTACTCATAAAGTCCTAATTTAGAGTAGTTTTACTGTTCATTCTTTTTTAATAGTTTAAAATATTGCGTAACGGACATGACACTTCGAGTGTAACGGACATGACAGTTTTGTCCACTTTTTGTAAGCTAAGAGAATTTTTTTATTACAAGGTATAGCAGATATTCAATTGTTGGCATAGTAAGGTTAGAACATAGGGACACACATCATAACTGCAATCATGTAATATTTCTTATATTTATATCATTTTAGGGGGGTTAGTCTTTGTATATATTTACAAAACAAAGAAATATAAAACAAATTCGCTCCTGCACCAGCTAGCTACAATTAATGACAAATTTCTAGTTACTACCACCCACCATAGCAAAATAGGACATATTACTATCTTATACTATGGTTGTTTTTTTCTTAGTGGCCTAATATTTGATACTTAGTATTATACACTAGCGTAACGGACATGACACCCTTGTAAGGTGAACCATATTTTCACTTCTTTGTTTCAAAATAAAAAGATTAAAATAACTGCACACTGCTAACTACATTATGTTCTTGAACAAAACATCAAAAAGTCCTTTTATTGCAGGTTTCAGTGATATAACAGCTACTCTAAAGCACATGGAGTACAATGCCCAGAGTACCACAATGGCATACATGTACAACACAGAAGACCATGTCTCCATATCTGCGGATAGGCAAAGAAAACAGAACGAACCACATCTGTATGAAATAAAAAGTTTGAATACAACATCATTAAAATGCACTCAGCATTGCATCAACTTTTATGCAATGAAACAGGACCACAAAACTGTTTGGTACCATTATCAAAATAGTGTTAACATCTGAAAGAAATAAGGTATGTAAATTTCATTTCTGCAAAGTTCTTTCATTTGGCATTGATGTCATCCATGGAGTAGAATCATCCTCTGTTATCCAATCTTGGATAGACTATTGTAAAAACTTCCACTGCTAGTACCAGTACTTTATTATTGTCAACAAATGCTTTCTTTTCTTGGCTAGAAGTGAATGATCAAGCCCCCTTTTTTTCTGAGAATTTTCACATCATATAATCCATTTCCATGTAGGGTGGTCACCTGGGCAACAAAGTATTTCTTGTTTTCTTCACGGCAAATTCAGCTCGTTCAAATTGTATAATCAACTTTTTGCTTGCTTAGGCACTTCTTAAGGCTTGCCAGAGTGGTGTACTGGTTACATTATTCTCACCAGCTTGTGAGTAGGACTTTTTGAAATACTGGATGCTTTCTGTACTAACTGGTTGTAAATGATTATACAGTGTACCTTTCAGTGGATAAACATCTTCTCATAGCATTAGAGGTGGGCTATAGAGGGTGACATTTTCAGAACATGCTCATCACACCCTAGTTTGATGACTTTGTGCCTACTGACACCATTTCTGAAAAAAAGAACGAAAAAAATGCGAAATCCAGGGTGCCCCGGCTGAAATTGTTAAAAATCCAAGATGGCCGCCGTTTCGGCTTAAAAAAGACATTTTTGGCTCTAACTCGGCTATTTTTTGGTCAATTGTGATGGTTTTGGTGTCTAACCCCATGTTTTAGGGGTCAAGGAAATGGAATATAATGATGATTTTAGCGTAAAACTAGATCTTCCACATGATACTAACCTTTGTCCCATATTCAAGGTTAAATTTTCTTTGTCCTTTACCCCTACCCCACCCGCCATTTTTTCACTTTTTTTCTGTATTTTTTTCAAGTCATCTTATCTACCATACTCTCAATAATAAGTTCTAGCTATCAATCTGGTTTTTCTACCAACGATACAACAAGAAATACACAAATAACTTTCGTTACACATGTATGTGTCATGCAGATACCGGTATGTGGCTGGTGCATTCAGGATGCATGGTAACTGTGCAACCAGTGCTAATACTGTTTCTGCTTTATAGTGCCCATTGACATTTGGTCATTAGACCTTTAACGAAAGTAAAAGTGTACAATTCTACAGTAGGTAGTACAATTTTGTAAAATGACTTGAATAAGCCTTCACATATGTCAATTGTCCAGCACCATACTTGACTGGTTGATGTACATTGTATCTGGCGTCTTGCCTAGAAAACACATTTTTACCATAACTCAGTCATTTTTTTTCATCTTTTAGCCTAGTTTTGGTGTTTCACCATCACCACTTGGTCCCTTATTTCTCATGCCTGCTTTTCCCTACCATGTACATTGTACGGTATATTGCTGTACTTTTAAAAAGCAAGAGTCCTCATGTTTGATGGGAAATTTGATACCATTTGGGTGATTATCCAACCAGTTCTATGACAAACAAATGTTATATACAATGTATGTTCTTCACATAGCATCATAATGGTAAAGTCATCATCTCACTCTCAGTGACTGAAAGTGCCTAAAGCTGAGGTAATTAATATCTGTTGACTTTATCTGTTATTTCCAGTCCCTAGGTTCTCTTTTCCATTTCCAAAATGTGACCCAAGCACAACAAGCAGTTAGAGTACCGGTATGTGCATAGGCTGTCTGTTACAGAAACTTAAAACATGGGGAGGCCCATTAATTAACAAAGTTGACGAACTCAAGGAATGCCTACATTGTAGATACCAGAGATCTCACCAAACTCAAAGCTATTTTACGTGGAGAGCTGTCATACCGCATACTCATATCCCATCGAGATTATTGTGCATCAACAAGTGTATAAGGTCTTGATACCAAATCTCTGAGATGGAAGTAAAGATGAACTTGACTCTTCTAGCGACTGGAGGACAGTCTGATAATCTCCCTGCCCCTGATCTGCTTACCGAAGATGACATGGTGAATGCATTCAATCTAAAGTCAACCAATGGCATCATACAACCAACTGCCCATTCCAACCTTGAAGAAATTGTTGATAGTTAACTGGGCATCAATGATTCTGCATTGCGATATTGGATTACATACACGTACAAAGGTGCACGAAACTGGCACCTTGGTATGTGTTGAGACCAAGAGCATGGAATCAAGCATATGGAAAGAATGAAAGGGACAGATCAGCATCAGCACTAGTGATGCCCAAAGCAAGCTGATGTACAGACAGTACTGCTGATGCAGATTCTTCCATAATGTACAATATATGGGCTCATGGGATGCATCATCCAGCCGAAACATTACCTTTGTGCTGGACAATATTGGCATATCATAGAAGGCATATTCAAGTCATTTTACAAAATTGTACTACCTACAGTAGAATTGTACACTTTGACTATTGTTAAAGGTCTAAAGACCAAATGTCAATGGGCACTTTAATGCAGAAACAGTATTAGCACTGGTTGCACAGTTACCATGCATCCTGAATGCACCAGCCACATACCGGTATCTGCATGACACATACATGTATAACGAATTTTTGTGTATTTCTTGTTGTATCGTTGGGAGAAAAACCTGATTGATAGCTAGAACTTATTATTAAGAGTATGGTAGATAAGATGACTTGAAAAAAATACAGAAAAAAGGTGAAAAAATGGCGGGTGGGGTAGGGGTAAAGGACAAAGAAAATTTAACCCTAAATATGGGAAACAGGTTAGTATCATGTGGAAGATGAGGTTTTACACTAAGATTAACACTATAATCCATTTCCTTGACCCCTAAAACATGGGGTTAGACACCAAAACCATCTCAATAGAGCAAAAAATAGCCGAGTTAGAGCCAAAAATGTCTTTTTTAAGCCAAAACGGCGGCCATCTTGGATTTTTAACGATTTCGGCCGGGGCACCCTGGATTTCGCATTTTTTTCGTTCTTTTTTTCAAAAATGGTGTCAGTACGCACAAAGTCATCAAACTAAGGTGTGATGAGCATGTTCTGAAAATGTGACCTAAAATTGACCCTCTATAGCCCACCTCTAATAGCATCTCAAAATTGTGCTTTTTGTACGATGCTGTGCGCTGTCATACTGTATATACCGGTATATCCCTTGGCATAGAGGTACATCTACTTTAGTTGTATTGATGAAATGGATAGGCAGCATTCAGACCGACTTTCTCTGATAGAGCTACATGTACTGTCAACACGCTTATTAAAGCAAACAATTCCATTCTCAGCCTTCTTGGCAAGTGATGTCTCATTAACGTGCCACTGAAGGTGTGGATCTATAGAGTCATAGAGATGAGAGAGGTATGTATGGATGCAGCACAAACTTTAAAAAAAAAAAAATCATGAGGCAACACCATCATTGAAGACATTGATGGAGGATTCTTTGTTGTTGTATCATCAGTGATCATGTTCATTGGATGCACGAGGATCCATTCGTGCAGGAGTTCCTGGCTGTTGTGTTGACTCCATGGCGGATATGTGTTAAATGTGGTCTACAATGTAGTTATATGTAGAAAGTGCTCATTTTAAGTATTGAAGGGAAGGCCAACAGTGAAAACTCCATTGTCTAAATACTCCTTGGAATGACAGCTGCTGTTTATCAGTCAGGATTACAAGAGGTGGGAATGGATCAAACCGGTGTAACAGGGTAGCAAGATCATCTGAAATCAACAGTCTTCCAGTGGCAGAAAGCAAAGTCTGCTTGTTTTTGTTTTATTGAGTGATGTGCAGACTTAATTATTTACTCAAGTATAGAAATGTCCTACTATGCTCAAGCAATTAAAACTAATCACCACCCTGTTTCACTGGGCCACAGTGTTATTTCTGCCACTTGTCTAATATGAGGTGTCATGTCCGTTACGCAAAGTGTCATGTCCGTTACGCCATTTACAGGAAACCTAGAAGTGGTATAGAAAAGTGGTTTTCACACATGCAAGGGGATTCAATCCTAACATAGAAAATGAATTTGCAGCAACTTTACACTAATTTCCTCTTGGCTATGAAAACTTACAGTAAAAAACGTAACGGACATGACGCTTCAAATGTTATAGAAATCACACAACTTTGAGGATCAATGGGTCAAAAACTGATGAATGCTAAGGAAGTTGGTTGTGATTTTCCGTTGATATATACACTGGACTATAATTTAAAAGCTGAACAAGGCCTCTAGGACATATCTGGCCTTCTTTAGAGACAGGAACACTAAACTCTTTAAAAATAGCCAAATTTTTGCGTCATTGCAACACATCATACAGTATTTTCATTGACTGAGAAAAATACAAAATTTTGTAATGACAAAGATGCGACTAGTGAAAAATGAAAATATATATGTTACTTTCTTAGAATATTTGAGAACTTAAGTGAAACTCAAAACTTCATTTTTTCACGAAAGTGAACATTTCTCATGGAATTGCCCCTGTATCGTTATTCATTATAACTCATCTACCTGCGTGTGGTCCATGTACTCGTGAGTCCTAGGACTACATTGTAGGACTAGTGTTAGTCTTTATTGTGCCATCAAAGACAAAGTATGAGAATGCCAATGGATCGACTGGACCGCGGTCTACATGGCGTTAAAAAAAAACAAGAACAACAACCCCCCCAAAAAAACAACAACAACAAAACAACAAAACCCACTAGTAACAGTAACAACACATACAGTGTGTACATGTACAGCGTAGGGAGTTACATTTGTAGACTCTAAATCTACAAAAAACTTTGCTGATCCAGGGGTTGTGAGGGCATGCATTGTTAGTGTTATGACCTGAAACGCAGCCCTGTCTGTCTGACTCCCACTGTCCCAGCGTTGTTTTGTATCATTATCTGACATGAATCACACTTTCTTTGTCAATTCCGCCGTCCGCTAAACTTTGGGCGCTTTTTCTGGAATCCCGCGACGAGACGTCACATCACATCACGCATCCCCATTAGCACGTACAGACAGCGCACAAGCTGTGAGATTTTCAGAGCGACCTTGCGCACGCACCGAAGGATACTGCATCCCCCAGTGCGTGCGCAAGTTCGCTCTGAAAATCTCTCAGCTTGCGTGCTGTCTGGATGTGCTGGATGCGCGATATGATGTGACGTCGCACCGCGGGATGATTCCAGGAAAGCGCCAAAACTGGCAAAAATTAGCGGACGGCGCGGAATTGACGAAGGAAGTGAACTCGTCATACCTACAAAGTGATTAGTTTGCTTACAAACTGGAGTACCCACCTACTCTATCAGTGTGGAATAGTAATTTGGAATATATGTACAAGATCAGGTTAGTACTGATTTCATTTTTCTCGTTACGAATTTGTGTGAAAAGATGTCAGACTTCAGCTTCACGAGGCTGATTCGCACGCGGAGATGTGCGAGCCGCAGAAAAAAGCACCGAAAATATTTAGACAGATCAGGCCGCTAGGTGCGGCAGTCTGGCATTGTGCGACAACGTTGGCGCCCATGTTTTGATGGGCGCTCTGCATCGGTTGATTAAAACTCGATTTTTGAAGAAAAATACAGACAGGATTTTTTCTTCTTTTCATCATGGATAGTGGACATGTGTGTGTAACAAAAAATCACTGTGCAACGTTGCGACAATTTATACATCAGGTGTGAGATGAAAAAGAAGTGAATAGGGGTCCTCGTGAGGACATCCCCCCGGGGTCCTCATGAGGCGGGGCAGTCCTCTTACGGGGGAGCAGTCCTCAGTCATGAGCGGGTTTCCCGGACTGACTAGGCTAGCCGCTTGGGGTAGCCCGACCAGCATGACCAGACGCTATTGTTAGTAATCTAATAGTACGCTGTGTGAATCTGTCGCTACTTACACTCAGCGACTGGGCTGTGTAACTGTTATAGATCTAGTTAGGCTTGGGGTGGCGAAAGGTGGTAGGCTACTGCCTGGTGGTGCATGGTGGGTGGTGGTAGTGGTAGACACCCTCAATCATACAATTCAAAATTCACAAACGTGGAAATCAACATATGGGACTGTTATGTTACTCGTGTCAGCATCAAATTTAAATCATCCTGTACACCTTTTCACTTAGTATCGTATTCTTTCAACGAACCTTCTTTTCTGCCACTTTCTGGTTCTTGGCAGCAAGTTGAAGAATATTCTGGAAGTCCATTTTCCGTGCCTCCTTTTGTAGACTTGGTCACTTGAGAACGTAACAGAAGATCATTCTGCCCACTCTCAGAACATTCCGGATCTAAAAATAATTAATTACAAAATGCCATTGAGCGTCACATACACACTACGCACGCACACATTTTTTAACACATACTTCAGTACGCACGATGCTAAAGTGTGTGTACCAATTTTGTGTGTAGTGGAAGAATCGTCCGTCTTCGGGAAATTCCGGATTTGTTGTCTTTCCCACTCACCACAGCATGAAAAACAAATATTATTCCGTAGATTTATTCCAATTCATCGCACTAAAGATACAATCGATGTTTTCCTTAAATTCCATGCAAGTGGTAAAGGTATACCGGTATGCGAGGAAGTTTGTCTTTAGAGGAAATTTAGCTCTGTACTCCAGTTGTGTATGTCGCTTGTTCACGTTTCTTCTCGTGTTATCAAGTACATACATGTACAAGAAATGTCGTCACACACACAGTCGTAAACTTTTCATATCCCACAATGCAGCTCGTTTCTTCAAAAAGAGGCGCGTCAAGATGGCGGACACTGCACTTGAAAGTACGTATGAAACTTCGGCAACTTTGTACAAGCTCGTGATTAAGATATATCTATTCAAAAGCCACTTTTGTTAAGTGTTTAGAATAAATTAATACAACTCTACCTAATAAAAGTATTGTTATCACAATTTTTGCCTTGATTATGCCAAATGTCAGTACAAAGTGACACGCATTTTTCCGACATTCCCCCGGTTGGTTAGTTTTCTGTTAGTCCCGTATGTGAGAAAATAAGTTGTGTGCAGCCAGTTTTCGTGTAGAGCCGAGTCTTTACACACACACGCAGCGTACCGTAGGTCTGAGGAGTAGGACAGGCACGTACGCCGTGCTGTTCTGCAGCTACTCTAGGCATCAACAGCAAGTGCCCTAAACTTGGTTTTATCATGTAGAGACATCTATTTTACTTTGTAAAGATCCTCATTTCTCTGAGGATCTTTACAAAGTAGTGGCATTGTCTTGATCACATTCGATTCGTGACATTGTCATTGTCGATGTTGATGTAGACATCTAATGTCTGATGGTAGGTCAATCGTTCTGTCGAGTGTCACTTGAAATGAAGGTTTTGTTACAAAACAGGACAAGTCAAGTGGATCATGTGATTATGAGCTCTAAGTTAAAACATGAGCAACATGACTGATGGTCTGAGCACTGCTGAGTAGAAACATATGGGACGAGGCTGTTACTTTTGTGTGGCCATGCAATGAAAAAGCAACTTCATCATTCATGCAAAGATGAAAGATTGCCCAGAAATTACAAAAAATTATAACGTTAGACTTCGAATGATTTGCTGGATACCAAACAAAACCATGGCAAAATCGTGAAATAGGCCCCACCGCAGTGCGCGTGCACCCGTGCGTTAGCAAGCAAGGTTAGGTTAGGGTTAGGGTTTAGGGTTAGGTAGGGTTGTATTTATGATTAAATTGGCCATTAAATTAGTCAAGGGACATTAGGGAGTCCTTCCGAGAATAAAAAGGAGAAGACCAAAGAAAAAAACGGGAGAAAGGGAGGACGAAAGATGCTATGCTGTGGAAATCGGCCCCACCGCCGTATGCATCTCGCGTAAACGCCGTTTGGTGGGGCCGCATTCCTATACTGTGGAAGAAAGCCCCACCGCCGTGCTTATCTACCGATGAACGCCACACGGTGGGGCTGAATTCACGAGTATAAACAGGCGAGCCGCCGTAGTATTTGTATGGACACGCAGTGGTGGGGCCTATTTCACGAGTATGCCCAAAACCATCTTTGTTTGGCTTTGCTGAATCATCTGGTGTCTGTCCAGAGTACAGTATGTGTGTGTGTGTGTGTGTGTGTGTGTGTGTTTGTGTATGACTGTGTCAAGTAGTGTGTTTTATTTATTTATTTTTTTGTCAGTCATTCAATTCAGTGATCAAAAAGGGGTGCCTGAAAATACAATTATTGCAAAGTGTTTATTTTATGGTCTTTGTGAACTTCTTCTCTTCTACTTGTAATAGTACTTACATTGTTAGTAGTACCACGTATCCAGAAAAAAAGTAGCGAAATTAGAAGATCATTTTATGACATGTCCTGCCTCGTAAAAAGAGATGTTCAGTTGTCACACACGCGCAGACATTTTTTTTTTATACCTCTGCCACCAAAGGGGTTCTACAATGTTTTGATCAGTATTGGTTTGTTTGTCTGTTTGCAAAATAAATCAAAAAGTTGTAATCGGATTTGAATGAAACTTAAAGGAAACGTTGATAATGACATAAAGAACAGATGATTAAAGTTTGGTAATGATCACAAAATTTGGGGGATATTTGAAGGATTCTTGATCTTTTGGCGTGTATGATGTCAGGTCAGTAAACTTTGGAGTCCAAGCTGCTCGTACTTTAGTGGGGATGTGCATATGTGCACGAAAGCTGCTTGAACGAGGCACTATGGGGCTTGAAGCTGGCGATGTATTTATCAAATGACCTCTAGATTGGGAAATTGCATGCATTTATGGGTGGAAATAAGCTCCTGGCTTGGCAGAGGTCTGCACTCTGTGAGTGCTTTTCTAGTTTTTCGTCTGTCTCTCTGTCCTCAGATTCAGACTCCAACCCAAGGCATCTGTAAATAATGCAAGTTCATTAGAGATTCACTTTTGTGAACCTCACTTGCAACTGAGGACTTTGATCCCACAGACATGCGCACAATTTTGTGAACGTGAAGCGTAACATCCCTTGTGGCTATCTGGTGCTGATCATACAATATACAACCACCGTGTACCTTTATTATTGAACATATGACAAAGCTAAAGTTGGGCGGGATATACAATGTAGTTACCGGTACATTTGGATTGAGAGAAAATACTGCCAGTATACCTTTACACCATTGTAAGTGGGAAGCACACGGCTATAGTGGGAGAAATTCAAAATCAAGTGGGAGAGTGGGAGATTTTGCATAAAAGGCCTCTTTTTGAGAGATTTCTTGCAAAAAAGCTGTCAGAGAGTTTTATGTCTCTGCTTCCTGTCTCTTTCTCTTGGCGTATTGTAAGATGTAAGAAAGGGAAAGTTTGTTTATTGTTTTCAATGCTGCAGTTGTTTTAAAACATCCATATCTTAGTGTTTCACTGACATTTTTCTTTGTTTATCTATTTATCTCTTTATCTCTCTTTGTTTTTATCTGCCTCCATCTCTTTCTATCTCTCTGTCTCTCTCTTTGTTTTTATCTATCTCCCTCTCTTTCTATCTCTCTGTCTCTCTCTTTGTTTTAATCTACATTATGAATCTCCATCTCTTTCTATCTCTGTCTCTCTCTTTGTTTTAATCTACATTATGAATCCCCATCTCTTTCTATCTCTCTGTCTCTCTCACTATTTTCATCTCTCTCTTCTTATCTCTCTCTACTTGGTTTCCATGGTTACAGGTTCTGCAGAGGCGCTGATGAGCCTGAGGAGTGCGGGGAAGAAGATCCAGGGAACCCCGTCCCCCAGCAAGGCGTCTCCGTCCCGCACCACCCCCTCTGTTCCTCGCAGGGGTCATGTGAGTACACACTGGCACACCAGGACCGTGTCTCTAATTGGGACAATTTGATTCAGACAGTGCGCTCCTGTTTTGATGAACACGAGAATAACAAAATTCAGGTCACAGCGATGTAAAAATTCAAGCTCCAACATCATCCTATCTATGTTTTTTGTTGTTTATTGTTTTGCTTAACGAAATTTTGATGTAGCGAAAGAAAACTGCCAATCCCAAAGATTTTGTTGTGACGGGAGTCGACTGTACAGTATGCATCTCATTCCAGTATTCTCAAGTGGTATTTTCTATCGTCTAGGATGAAACAATTCAGCATGTCTGCTTGCTGGCTTACCATTGAGTTCTAAGAATAATATCAGGCAAATCATGACATATGAATGGCTAAAGTATTTTAAATTTATAGGACCTCTCCCAAGTTTTCATATTAGGAAATTAGAAGAAATGTTTATTGTTAAAACCATGCAAGGTCGTACATCTGTCTGTTCCTCAATGTTTAAGCGTGTAACTGTAACAAAGGGGGTAATATGATGATGATGAATATAAACATGAAGTTGATGTATAGATTTAACAAATGTTAGAGTGTTTAGATACCATACATGTACATACATATAGTGCCACGATAATGCTTTGAACTTTCTCTCTTCAAATGAACATACAATTTAAAACATGATTTTTCTTTTTTTCTATTTTTAGGCAGTCCCACTTATTGTTTGCAGAATAGTCAATCCCACATATAACTCAAAGTTGAAGTTATTGTACAGCCAACACAGAATGGAATTGCAGCTGAAGACATTCCAGGGGGTATATTCCAAACCAGTATGATTAAACTCAAAGGTAAATCATAGCTTTCCGTGGAGGAATTGATTTAAAAAAATATTTCTTTTACACATTATCTTGAGACAGCCGACACGTATCAGAAAGAAAAACAGAAGAATATTCAACGATGATGAGGATACATCAATGTCTCCCATTCGATCATCACCCAGTAAAAAGGCCAAGATGTCACCATCATCAAGAACTGTAAGTTCATATTTTTCTGCAAGGGGAAGTTTCCTCCAGTAAGATTGAGCGAACACGTTAAAGGGGATGGCTAGTAACTGATCAGTGGGAATCAGTGGGAATGCTGGAAGATGATTGTTCCAATCCTTATGGGATTCATTTAAGAGTACAATATAAATAAGTATCTATTGTTTTGTGAAAATGATTTGCTTCAGAATGGTCTCATATTCAAGTAATGTGCAGTTTAATGTTTCCAGGTTAGCGTGCCTGGTCAGTGACGGGGCATTAATCTGCACATTACTTGAATATGAGACCGTTCTGAAGCAAATAATTTTCACACAACAGTAGATATAATGTACTCTTGAATGAATCCCACAAGGATTGCAACAATCATCCCTCAGCATTCCCACTGATTCCCACTGATCGGTTACTAGCCATCCCCTTTAACAAAAAGTACACATTCATTTGACTTGTTACTAACTTATGCCAGGAGTATTATAATTCCCCCTGCTTTGTGAAAGGGGTAAGTCAGTTGCTCTTTCCTTATAAATACTACATATATGTAAAGTAAAATGTACAACATGATCAAATTTCAAAATCTTAGCCCTGAAGTTTATTCTCATGCCTGAATGTGTGAAAAATCGTTGTTGAAGAAGTTTTAACATGGAGACATATATGATTTGGTGCCTTCCATTAGCTAAGTTATCTCATATTGAGTATGAGATAGTTCTAAAAAGTATTCTTGTTTGTTTGTTTGTTTGTTTGTTTGGTTGGTTGGCTTGAAGGGGTGGGGGTTGATAAATGACAACTACAAAAAGAAATATGATGTATAATCTCTGTATTTTTCTAAGAAATGAGGCTCACAGCTCTGAGCTACATGTATGCAGTCAGTGAGTGATTTGTCCGTGAAGTCGTCATGGTAATGAGCAACATCATTGTATTGATTATGATTCTTTTCAATATCCCAATAACCTAATAGAGTTATTCCATCAAAACAACTATGCTGGCTTGACATGTCACACAGAGAACTGTTTTGCAAGTTATCATGGCTATTTCCCCCATTTGTCTCATTTCTTTGATTTCCTTTATACTGTACACAGAGATGCCAGCTGTTGCTTCTTTTTGCAGTACTTTATTTGTTTTGCTTTGTTTTTTGCCAAAAATACTGCAGGTTTCATGAAAAATACCATTTTCCCCAAATTTTATTACTGTGCATGTCTATTGCAGGAAAAGTAAAAATTCTTTTCCAACAGAAAAGTGTCATTCCAACCCTCGGAGTACTGGCACATATATATGTATTTTCTTTACAAGGTTGGCATTCCTGAAAATCTGTCCCCATGGTAACTATTTGTCCATTTTCCGCAGCCAACGAACCAAATTTTTTTACTATACATGTCTATTGCATGAAAGGAAAAAATACTTTTCCACCAAATATATGGCTTTCCAGCACTCAGAATACTGCAATGCTCTTTACAAGGTTGACATTCCTGTGTTTACTTTAAATCTGTCCCCATGGTAACCATTTTTGTCCATTCTCAGCCAACCAAGTTGAATATCTCCACATCCACCCTGGTGTCCTCACCCCGGGCTAGTGGCTCCAAATCCACATCCTCCCACGCCTCACCCCACTCTTCCAAGTCGGGCTCCTCGTGGCCGACGCCCGTCAAGAAGTCGTCTCAGAAGCTCGGAGTCCGGCTCAAGAACCTCCTCAAACTACCCAAAGCCTACAAGTGGTGCACGTATGAGTGGTTTTACTCCAACATTGACAAGTACGTTTTCTGTAACTTTCTCTAAGAATTCATATTTCTACAATGTATAAGGAACACTTGACGTATTAGAATTCTGTCAAGAGTAGACATTGGAGAATAATTCAAGATTGCCTTGTAAGAAGTTCGCCTTTAATCAAATATCAGTCTAAAGCATCAGATTTACTTGTTAACCGTATAAGAACTGAGCTGCCATCTAATATGCATTGATAATATTTGGTATGTGTTTTTCTTCAACAAAATTTTGAAAAATATGTGTGTGTGTGTTTTTCTAAAGAAATTTGATTTAGGATGCATTGCTTGGGCAATTTGTCCATTTTCAAACCAGAATATGTTTTTTGCCTTGCAAACATGTTTTTTTTTTTTTTTTTTTTTTACTGTGTGTCAGTATGTATATTGATCTGCAAAGGTTGGGTTCTTTAAATATTACAAGTGGATTTGACTTGTTTACAATGTGGATCTTCTGTCCCTTATATGTGAGTCTATTTACTTGAAGCTTGCATGTATTCTGAAATGTAATCTTATGGCCATACTGTATTTCTGCAGAGCGTTATTTGAAGGCGAGAACGACTTCAACATATGTCTGCGGGAGTCGTTTCCCCAGCTCAAGCAGCGTCGCCTGACGAGGGTGGAATGGTGCATCATCCGGAGGCTGATGGGAAAACCCCGCAGGTTTGTTTTCCATGTGACATACTCTAAGACCAGAAATTTTGTGCTTGAAACTTTTGAGAATTTTGTGAGGAGCCAAGATGCATTAAAGTACAATGCTTGCAAAAGTTTGTGTCTCCACAATGCATTGAATGAAAGTGGCAATTCATGATAGTTTCATGCCATGAAAAAGGCTGTCGTTTCCAATTCATGAAAGTTTCATCCTGCACACGTTTCTGGTTTTACAGCAGATTTTGCCTCATTGTGTCTAGAATTTTGTAGAGTCAACTTTGATGCATGTACTTTTAAATTTCAGAGAGAATTCACACTGTAAGGGACCAGAGTTTTAAATATCTACATCCCAGTCTTTGGTCTAGGCACATGGTGCTCCATGAAAAAAGATTGATATATCTGACTGTCCTGACAAGCAAATATAAAGACTAATTAGAGTTGCAAATTATTTTTGCCAATATGGATTTACGTTGTACACAACAGAGCTGCCAAGTCTCCCTGATTCTGCAGGAGTCTCCATGAAAATGTCAAAATCTCTTCATGTCTGAATAAGAGAATGTCAAAATCTCCCTGATTTTGGAATTATTTTTGCCCATTGAAATGCGTGTAACACACAGATATCTCCCTGACTGCTGTGTGTAATCTCCCTGATTTGGATGCGGGAATGTTGGCAGACCTGACACAAGTATTTTCTAGTTTGGTGTATTGCGCCTTCATTAATCTGTGAAATTAGCGTCCTGTTTAGCTACATTTATGTGGCAGATGAGCATGCTTCTTAGCAGTAGGCTCAAATCATTTTGATTAATGGTTCTTGTGTCAAGTTACTTCAGGTGCAACAGAGTGACACATTGCCTTTATCTGCTTTAAGCTGTTTTTGTTGCAAATGATTGACAAAATGCCCTTCATCTACAACTCGTACACTTTATAAGCAGTGCTTATTCATGCCAATGAACGGCAAATTTGTCAATCAATTTCCAGACTCAAAAAGCTCTTGTTTTGCCTCTTCTCTCCCGGGCCAGGTGTTCACCAGCGTTCTTCGAGGAGGAGCGGGCTGCGCTGGAGGACCGTCGGCAGAAGGTTCGGATGCTGCAGCACCGGAAGGGTCAAGAGCTGGACGAGAGTGAGGTCAAGGACCTGCCGGACGAGATTCCCATCCCGCTCTGTATTGGGACAAAGGTCACAGGTAAAACTTCCTCCCCCACACCTCCTCCTCAGTCACCAAAGAGCTATGATATATGATAACAATATGTGACCCTGCGTCACAAAACCAACAAAAAGTCGCCAGACAGGAATTTTTAGTTAAGGGCAGATTCTGTAAGAGCAGACTTTAAACTTTAAAATGATGTATAACTCCATTCAAATGGACTCTCCTAACCTACAATCTGTATCCTAATATTGGAGAGAAAGCACGCACTGTAAAGTATGAACTGAGAAAAGAGGCTCTGAAGTACGGAGTCTATTCAAGTGCTTTAATCTTTACCAAACTATGCTAGTTGTGTGATGAATGGAACAAAAAACAGGATGTTAACCACTGGAGCAACAACAATGAAGGGATTATCAGATTAACCCTAACTAGGCCTGGGGGGGGGGGGGGGGGGGGGGGGGCTACGAGGCCCCCCCCCCCCCTTGACGTTTCGTGCGATGTATCGCTAACTCGAAAAGCTATCGCCGCGACGTTTCATGACTTTTTTCTTTCTCCCGCATCTTTTGACACCAAATTTGCGATGCCCGGGCGCGCGGTTCCGAAGTTGCGCATAAATATGTACGTGTATGTCAGACCAAAAATTGCTCAAAAACGTGAATTCGTGTACAATTTCAATGCAAACTGTGCTTACAAGCAAATGTCATAAAAGTATGATTATTTGGGGGTTTTATTGATTAAAATCAATTAATAACATATTTTCCTGTTCAGAACAATGTCGCGGACAAGTTTCATCGAAAAAACAATGAAAAACATAAAGTCAAAAAATAAAGAAATACATACGAAATTTAAAAAAAACAATAGAATACTTAAGAAATTTTTTCTGATGGCACAATTTTTTTCACTTATATTTGCTCAGGACACTAAAAAGAATATTTACACAAAAAATGTGCTCATTTTGAGTTTTATTTAGTGATTTATACCAAATTGTTTAATTTCATGCATCATTATGCATAAATTAGCATAACTTAACATAAATGATATTTTTTTTCAATTTAACTTCGTATTACTTTAGATTACATCATAGGCAATGTGTGTGCCAATTTTCGTCGCGATCGCGTGGTCGATGGCCGAGATCTGAAGGGGGGGCCTGGGAGGACCCCCCCCCCCGGCTCTATGATCTACCTAAATAGCCCAGCCTAGTTAGGGTTAAGCTGAAATTGAGCATACTTTATTAACACATTCTGTCGATACCAGTAGCACCATTCTTTCCAAAGTTATTAGAGTAGAAAGTGAAGAATATGGACAGCATGTTTAAGAAATGAAACAGGGACTCTAAAGACACACCTAATCATACTGTTCTACCAAAAAAGTGTTCAAGAAAAACTGCTAAAAGCACAATTTTCTGTTTGTTTCATGGTCCCAAACTTAGTATACTGTAGCAGAAGACTTGCTCTTTCAGCAAATATGAAGAACTCAAGATTGACTGGGTTGACCCATTTCACCTATTTTCAGTCCTCGCACAAAATCAGTGAATGCGACTTTTTGTTGGTTTTGTGATGCACGATCACATATAATAACATACAAGCAACCGAGGAGCGGTCAAATCCAAGAGGGCGTACTCTCGTATAAGCTCAAAAGTTCAAATACCCACTGAAAAAATGTCAGCCCACCATTACTGAGTGGGTAACTAAGCACAGAATGTTAAGGGGGAGGCGGGCCTCCGAGGGCTCCCCTCCCTCCGCCCTAGAATGGAGTTAATCTGTTTTACTTTATCAGCTATATAGCCATAGAACCTATTGACACCTGCTCGAGTATACTCGGGGCTAATCTTCAGCGGGTAAATGGCTTATGTTTAGAAGAATGTTATGAATGAAGAATTTGTTGGAGCTCTGATGTGCTGCATTTTTCATTTAAATTCAGAAAATATGAATGTTGATGGATGTATTTCATGGATTTATCAACAGCCCGAGTTCGAAGCCCCACTGACGGTCTGTTTACTGGTCAGATTGATGCTTTGGACCCTGTGGACGCATCCTATCGAGTGACCTTTGACCGGCAGCAGTTTGGCACAAAATCTGTCCCGGACACGGAAGTACTTGTGAGTATTCAGTTTAATTATGAAATGATTGGTCAAGAGAGCTATGTACTTATTTTTTTTTTCAGTGCTTGATGCAAATTCAACTTCAGTATTTAGAAAGAATGGGAGGTTTTGTATGATGGGATATTTTTCATGCTTTACCAATTTCAGTATTACAGCATCACTTGTTTATAGCTTTGCAGATAAGATATTGTTGTATATATTCTGATATATCCAGCAAACATTTGCCTGTTCTTACTTTCATGCTTGTCCGTTGGAGCACAAAATATGCAAAAATGTCTGTATTTGTAATATGTGATACATACAGAGTCAAAAATATATATTTTATAGAGACTTTGCGTTAACCATAATGAAGAAAAAACAAATATTTAAGATGCTGAGCAGTGTTATTACAATTCTCACTAATTTTTTTATTGTAATGATTTTCATACAGAGCACTGAAGTACAAGAGACAGTGCCACTATCGTCCTTCTTGCAGAAACACAGACCCAGACCCACATTCTTCACCCCTCGCAGGTGAGTTACTGCTTTTTGCCACCAAAATGAAAATGGTATTGTTACATCATTTAATCAGTGTTGCATTCGATGTCAGTATGTAAACATATGTAGCAATGACAGTATTGCTTCCCGTTGTATATTTACACATTCAATGTCTTGATTCGCAAAACAACTTTTCAAGAACATATTGCTCTAACATTTTGTTTCAAATTTTGAGAAATTGAATAGAAAAAAATGCAAGAGAAATCACATAAAAATAAAGTATTTTGTAATGTGTTAATGTACATTCTACACATGGAGTGACCTTTTGATAACAGCAAAAAAAGAAAAAAAAAAGATATAGATCACAACAGAATATGTATGAAGCAGATTTCCAAATGGACAATAGACACATTAGTTCAATAAAGTGGGATTCAGATCAATTCAGTTAATTGTAATTACAGGGACTGTACAGTACTGGTTGAAGTGAGGATTCAGGTTTATAACATTTGTTGGTGAGATAATGAGAAACCTCTTATGAATTATGAAAGAACATGTAATTTCAAGGAAGATTCTATGTTTATTTGGTGAAAATTAGCCTTGAAATGGCTGAGACATCCAAAGAGTGATCTTAATAAAATTGACAGGCCACGACTTTTATTAGGATCTCCTTGCTTTACCTTTTTTTTAGATATCTCAGTCATTTCAAAACCGATTGTCATCAAACTTTTGATTCCCCTTAGAATTGTATGCTCTTTAATATTTCATAGAGTGGTTTCTAAATATCTCGCAAGCCGTTACAAGCTGAATCCTCACCTCACCCAGTACTGTACAGTCCCTTTAAACTCATTTCATATCAATGAAAACAAGTCAGGGCAGACTCATCCACTATTTCAATCCTGAAGTCAGCAACCTGTGCCCCCTTCTCTCCTAACAGAACCGGTCCTGGCGGGATGCTGTCACCTGGCCTGGAGCACGACCCCATGTTGGGACTCTCCCCACTCAGGGGCAAACTCCAGGGTGGGGAGGAACAGACCCTGGGGGATTCCCCGTCTCCTTCCTTATCCATGTGGTAAGTATCAATTATTTGTCATACTTCTTTCCTTTCCCCGGACCAAAAATTCTCCTCTTCCCCTTCCACCCTCCTTCTTCTCCTCCCCATCTCCTCCCTTCTTCCTTCGTCCTCCTCCTCTTCTTCCCCCTCCTCTTTCTTCCTCCTCTTTCTCCTCTCCCCTCCTCCCCTCTGCCCCTTTCTTTCCCTCCCCCTTCTCCTCCTTCTCCTCCCCCACCTCCTCCTCCTCCCCTCCTCTTCCTCCTCCCCTCCTCCCCTTCTCCTTCATCTCCTCTCCCTCCTCCTCCCTTCCCTCCTTCCCCTTCCCTTCTCCTTCTTCTTCCTATCCTATGTATCTCCATCTTTACATTCCCATTCTCCTCTTCCTCCTCCCCTCCACTCCCTTTCTCTCTCATCTCCTCTTCCCTCCTGCCCTTCCCCTTCCCCTTTCCCCTTCTTCTATCCCTTCTCTTCCTCCTCCTTTCAATTCCCCTTCTCCTCCTTCTCCTTCCCCTCCTCTTCCTCCTCTCCCCTCTCCCTTCTCCTTCATCTCCTCTCCCTCCTCCTCCCTTTCCCCTTCCCCTCCTCCCCCTTCCCTTCATCTTCCTTCTCTTCCTATCCCTTCTCTTCCTCCTCCTCCTCCTCCTTTTCCCCTCCTTTAATACCCTTCTCCTTTTGCTCCTATCCCTCCTTTTCCTCGTGCCCTTCCCCTGCCTCACTTTTCTCCTCCCGTTCCTCCTTCGCATCTTCCCCCTCTTCCTCCCCTCCTCCTCCTCTTTCCCTTCGTCCCCCTTCTCCCCCTCCATCTCTTACCCCGATCAGTGATACTACTTGAAGAGTAGAGCTTGTTTTCTCGACACCAGAATATCCTGCAAAGTACAGCGTTGTGTGAGTGGTAGAACAAGTAGTGTCAGTGTCAGTGTCAATATCATTGTCAGTTAAGGATCATGGCAAGGATGAGGGTGACTGTTAGTGTTACAATGAGTGTTTGTGTAAATCTCAGAACAGATGTCACTTTATGTGGAAGCATCAACTATAGATTGCAAGACTTCATAGCAAGTATGTCATTCATAATTTTTTTTTGCTTTTTGCTTTTCCTTTGTTGCAGACAAAGTTGTCTAAAATCCTCGGCTACAAGAAAGACTTGATTCAACAACTGAAGGAGATGAACACAGAAGCAGAAAGAATGGTAAGCAAACCAGCAATCAGTTGACCTTGATGTATTTTATTCTAAATATTGAAGCATCCCTCTTTTCTATACATTCATCAAAAGATTCGCTACATCTAATGTGAGGTTATAATTATACGACATAGATTGTCATTTTATTGGTACTTTCCCCTAAACTTGCACCAATGGGAAGACTTGGCCATGATCAAAGCTGGCAATTCTCCCTGATTTGCCAGGAGGTATCCTGCACTGAATTCTTTACATGTCCTGGAAAGAGAATATGAAATCCTCCCTGATAAGGAATTTATTACCTCCGCCAAGGGGGGAGGTTATGTTTTCGTTATCGTTGGTTTGTTTGTTAATTAGTTGGTTGGTTCGTTCATTCGTTTGTTTGTCCGTGTGCAAAATAACTAAAAAAGTAGTGAACGGATTGTGATGAAACTTGCAGGAAAGGTTTAGAATGACACAAGTAACAAACGATTAACTTTTGGTAGTGATCTGAGAATTTTTAGGGAATTTATGAAGGATTTTTGATATTTTGGCTGGTAGGGTCAATGAAAGAGGGAGTTCAGGCTGCGCGTATTTGAGGTTTGCTTGCACGCACTAAAGTGCATGCTCTAGTTTCTGCTAGGGTGAGGCGCGCTGTGCAGCTGAGGGTTTATGACGTAACAAAGGCTTCTATATTGGGAAATCAGGCGGCTTTCAGCACACAATGCAGTACGTATGGGTGGAAATCACTGATCTCAAACAAGATCAGTGCGGTTGGAAATGAGCTGCATGCTTGGCGGAGGTCTGCGCTCTCAGAGTGCTTTTCTAGTTTCTTCCTGTTGTGATGCATGTAAGTCGCAGGTAATATCGACTTCGCATATCTAAAAGTCAAGTTGCACAAGTTGAAAAATTGGCTAAGTCAGAGAAAAGTACCAACCAAGATGGATATAACTATGTGTGTAATAATTCCATTGTGTAATTTGATATTCTTGGAAGTTGGACGGATTTATTTTCTGTGATCCCTGTGGATGCGATGTAGGTGACGTTTATTTCATCACCCATATTATCTTTTTGAATCTACATGATTTTGATGTCTTTGTGTTGACAACCCTGTAATTGTGTCATCGCGATTCCATGTAAATATGCACTTGTTACTATGTGCAACCTGATCAGAAACATGATGTACAGTTCATTGCTGAATTAAAAGTTGAGTTTTGGTATGCAAATAAGTATGTCTAAATCATGTCTGCGAATGATGCTTACTTTGTGCTGTAGAAATCGATAGGACAGCCGTTCACAGAGGATTTCCAGCAGAGATACGCCGTCATCGTCTTACAGGTCGACCGCCTCAACAAGGATTTGAACAAATATCTACAAGGAGTCCAGAAATACTGTCAAGAGGTACTGTATGGATGGAAACAATTATTTTACTCTTTGTGTGCCGTGGCTTAAACTCTTGATGAGGCACATTGGGTGATTTCACGATCGGTGCTAGTGCTAGTGCTATCTCAGCACTAGCACTGGCGATAAAACTGAATTTGAAATCACGTGGGTGTTGAGAGTTAACCTCAAAATTATGACGTATTTCCGGTAGTTGGTGCTGGGCTAGGTGTTAAATTTCGTCTGCTGAACCGAGCTCAGCCGTCTGTGTTAGCGATTTACGTGTTTTTCCCTATTGACTAACACTAGCCCTAGGGATTATCATTTTCGTCATTTCAAGTTCGGTGCTGGTGTTAGCGTAGCTTTGCGAGACCCATATTTACGTCCGTAAGTAGATGCTCGTTTTACATGCAAAGTCTATGCTAATTCAGTGGTCGCCCACGTAAATGTAAACAAACACTCTAGACATGGCTAATGGAGCAAAATTATGATAGTTGTATTTTGAGGAATGGATGAAATTAGCGACATTTTAATCCGTCTTTCTCATTACGTGTCTTAAACTAAGCAGTTTTGGCTACATCATTTAATATTTGACTGTAATCACGCGCCATCATTTTTTTCGTCACCCTATTCCCGCGGACTTAACGGTGGTGCAATTCCAACACCTTACGTGTTGGTGATCAATAATTTTGATCGGTATCGCCTCGTTAATCTGACCGTCGGTGTTGGAGCTCAATTTAACGCTGTTATTTGAGGGCTAGCACTAGCACGGAACTTGAAATCACCCATTGTGCAAATGATGCACAGATCTGAGTGCTTTAGATGGAATTGTGTGCATAAGATGACCATTGAATCGTTTTACTCACATTGCAAAACTGAAGGATTTAGACGAGATTCCACAGTTGCCACATGCACACTATATCTCATCATTCATGGAAAGACATGTGCATCATCTGGTAGTAGAACAATGGACAAATTTTAGACAGAAATCTATCTATAATCATATGTCCGATAGCACCAACTGATGCATGTCAAATTTAATGGATGCATTTCATTTTTGCTTGCCACAGGTGCATGGCTAGTTGTGCCTTGCATCCAGTAATTCCAGCCATGCATGCGATATGTACTGGAATCCAGTATGCACGCTTTGCTGGCCAATAAGCATCTCTGGCCAATAAGCATCTCTATACTGAATGTGCAAATGCTGTAAGTGCATAGTAACACGTTTGCAAAGGCTATTGTCAATGAGCAGGCTTTTAAGTGGCCCTACTTTTCCTACTTTTTCCTACTTTTTTACTGCTGTCCCTACTTTTCCTACTTTTTTGCTCAAAATCCTACTTTTTCCTACTTTTTGGTGAAAAACCCCGCAAAAAAAAAAAAAAAAGAATGTGCAAGGCTACTTGAATAGCTGATATTCAGAAATGCTGAGTAGACTCTAGTTGCAGATCCTTACTGGTGGGGAGAGCCTCTTCAGCATGAAAGAGGGATAACACACACCAATCAACCACAAGACTGCTGCCAGCCTCAGCTTTTGCTCCTGTGCAGATGTGATTGATCCCACTGATATTGCAGCCTAGGACTTGGAGCAGTGCTCAACCAGCTCTCATCATTGCTCAAAATTACCAGGCTCTCCAAAGGAGCAAAAGTGAGGCTGAGGCAGCAGGGTTGTGAGTACAAATTAAGATTTACATGTAGCATCAAGAGTTCTGGTGAGTATCAACGAAAACTACTCCAAAAAGCCTGCACGTGTCCTGATTTATTCCTACTTTTTTTTTCTTTAATGCCCTAGTTTTTCACTCTCATGTCTTACTTTTTCCTACTTTTTTAGAGATTTTGTTCCTACTTTATTCCTACTTTTTTTGAAAGCCTGTAATGAGGCAATGTGTGGCCAGTACACAATAAAAAAGAACACATGCACACACACACACACACACACAGAGCTTTTAACCAATGAGATTGAAGAACTTTCTCTCTCCTTCCAGTAATATTCTGAGACCACTGCCCTTGAATATTTTTGGAAAACGCTCTATTTTTTAAAGCCATGTAACTGTTTATAGAAGTTTTAATGCTAGAAAGGCCAAAATGCAAAGTTGTAGAGAAAATTGCAAGTAGCTTTTCTGTGATGTAAATGCTATTAGGTGTCAGGGATATAATGGCCCACCACACTTTCAGTGTAATATATATGTGGCCTAAAATGTGACGTATTTGTCGGTCTGTTCATAATTGTGCATTTGAGCATAATGCACGAACATGGCAAACCGTGAGCGGAGGCAGATGTTCAAATATGGCACACAAAGAGGTAGACATGCTAGAAATTAAATTTGTCAAATGACGGGATAACATATTAAATTCATTACCAGACAATACATACACAAAGTAAACGTATACTTTAATACACACACTGCTCCCATTGTGAGAGATTGTGCTTAGGTGTACTAATATATCGCAAACATAGCCATACTTCCACATACAAATGTCTCAAAATACTCACTGCATGGACAAATTCTGCAACTACATATAATACTATATTTTAAAATATATGTTGATGTTATATCAACATTTATTTTACAATTTCAGATTTATTTATACAATTTTGCAATTGGTTGAATTTATGATTGAGAATGACAATGGAAGAATTAGAATAAAAAATCTTTTTTAAGAAGCAAAGTCACTGATTTGCTCAGCCAAGAGACGTTACTCTGCAAGATGGGGAGGAATTGTTAAAGGGGGTTTCTCACTGAGCGGTGAATGTTTGCGAACGTAGCATATTCTAGGGAATTTTAGGTTTCACCAGGGTTTATAAACAATTTTTCTCGTCGCAAAGAAATTTTGAACATGTTCAAAATTGCTTTACGATGAGAAGAACTGTTTGCAACAATGAAAACTGTTTGTGAATGTAATAATTGCTATTGCTTGCAAATTGAATTGCAACTGTTAATGAACCTTAAAATTCCCTAGAATTCGCTACGCTCATAAACATTCGCAGCTCAGTGAGATACCCTCTTATGGACTTCACTAATTTTGAAAACATCACTGGTCTCACTACAGATTGTAGGTGGCAAGCATAAAACCTCTGCAAAATATTTCAGCGTACAGTAGCCAGGGCTCCACACTAACTTTTATTTTCGGTGGCCCAAAGGAAAACATCCGACCTTTTTTGGTGGCCCGATCAGGCCACCAAATACTTCATTTCTGAAATTTTGGTGGCATTTTGGTTGCATTTTTGGTGGCCCTGGGCCACCGGGCCACCGTTAGTGTCGAGCCCTGGTAGCTATAGGAGGTGACATACGACACTGTTTACTTGTGAGACATTTAATGAATATCAATCTTTCTGTGCCAGGGACTTTAATATAAAAGAGAGTTTGTACAATGCTATGTTGTTTCTGTGCTAAATGGCACTCAAAGCATACAAAAGGGTTAACAGCTGCTTAGGGAGGAGAAATATATATCACAGATGTCAATGGAATATCGCGTCATGAACAGCTTTTAGCTTGAAGAGAGTGAATCGATGCATTCATGAAATTAATAAATTATAATAATTATGCAAATAATGCAGAAGAGAAAGTACATTTATAATGAAGATGCAGCACACTCCAGGGTATTTTGGTGCAATGTACACAACATTGTGAATACTCAATACCCGATATTGGAATGTGTCTTATCTAACATCACGACCTTAAACATGTGAATTATTTGTTTTATAAAATGGGTCTGTGCACTATGGCATCAGCTTGTAAAACTTTGCATTTTGATGCAATGGGGCTGCTCTGTGATAGGCCGTGCAGACAACTGTGAATCAAGGTGATTTTGCAGGTTCTTATCGTAAGCACGGCCTTTTGCCTGGAGCAGTCAGTAATCTGCCGTAGGATAATAGGCAAAGCAGTTTTGGATTTTTCCTGCACATTTTTTTGCACTCCCCTGCATTAGTGAAAAAACATAAATTGAGCACACATGATTCACTTTAGCACTTCTAATTGGCTACATGTTTTAAAACCCATATTACAATCAACACATAAACAAAGTATGTTCAGAGGTAAGATATTGATGTGCTTACGAGATGAGTGCGTACAGGTGTGGTCAAAGGAAAAATACCAGTAGGCTAACAAACCTTACACATGATGGGAATGTGCTGCTGTACAGGTAAGATGCAACATACAATGTTCTGTTTATCATCATGTTTGTTTGTTTGCGTGTGAATGTGGGTGTGTGTACATGTATACATATTTGATTTTTTTTTTCTTTGAAATGCTTCAGAAATGATTTTGATACTTGACTGCTGATGAAGCCTTGAATGTTTTTTGATATATGAAAGCAAGCACCCACGGTGACTGATGGCTTTAAGTCTCCTAGGCAATGAGGATAAAGTATGCTCTAGAAGACTTCATAACCTCATAACCTTCATAACCTCATAATTGGCAGTTCAGTCTTATCCACTGAGCCACAAGGACTCCTTGGCCAGAATTCACGAAGGTGGTACAAATGAAACCATGGTTTAAACCATGGACAAAAACAATGGAGCGCCAAGTGTCGCATGGAACATTTCGTTACGAAATCAGTCATTTTGTCGATGAAATGTTTATTTTGTAACGAAATGACAACATTTTGTAACTAAATGAACATTTCGTCCACGAAATGATAATTTTGTTAACGAACGGTCATTTTTTTTTTTCACAGACTGAAATATAAATATTTATATAATCTGTTTACATGACAGATACCAATTTATTTAATTTCTTCTCAAATCATTTATCAATTAAATGTGCTCCAGCTTGCCAACATATTACATAGTTTGATACATTTTGAAATACATGGGGTTTGGAGTTGTGAGCGTAGTTTGTGTATAGAAAACTGGTAGTTCCTCAAGGCTTCGACCACCCTCCTTTGGTGCACACACGTAAACAATGAATAAGAGTTCAGTCATTTTAATAGAAAGGTGCTAGGTAACCTTTTTTTATTATTACCACTTGACTGGTCAGGCAAGCAGACTTTCACGGACAGATGGTTGCAGAACACTCGCCCAAACATGAATTTTACTTGCCCCCCCCCAAAAAAAAAAAGTTCCCTGGGTTAATCCACGTCAAATCATCCAATTTTCAGAATAGTTGTCATCCGAACCCACTTCGATTTTCTTTAAAATCGCAGCAAATCTTCCCCAAAGTGTCTTACGGAAAATCCCAAAATATTTTGCCCCAAGGTCAATTGGTTGCTAAGATACAGCCTCACATAGCAACCAATGCGCATTCCAAAATATTAGTTAAAAGAAAATTATGCATTTTTGATTGATTGTGGTAGCATAGATATTCATGCAAAAGTGTTCATTATCTGGAAATTGAGAGAATGTCCTCTAAACCCAATATGTGAAGGGTTTGTTTGCAAAAACCGATAAGTCCATTTTTGAAGATTTTGAAGTATGATCTCTGTCATAAAGTGCAAAATAATACCTTTTAAATGATATATTGGTCACTACATATAAAGGTACATTTTTAAGAAATGATCAAAAGAAGCAACAATTTTCTTATTATTCTCTTTATTTTTCTTGACCTTTAATTGCAAATATCTCCATTTGGCAGATATGGACTTATCGGTTTTTGCAAACAAACTCTTCATGTGATCTTACATGGAAATTCGGCCGTTTACGACCATTTTCAGTGGGGTGAATTTACCATTTAACATTTCGGTACCAAAATTTCTTTGGTAACCCAAGATAATGTAGGTAAATGTCTATCAATACACAAAAATTGATGCTATTTTAGGTGGGACGAAGGGTGATCCGTGACCTTGAATTTGACACATTTTTCATTTTTGTCAACTTTGAGGGCGCTCTCCGTAAAAACGGTGAGTACGAATCCGCTGATTTTTTTCAAAATTACTGAGTAAGTCAAAGCCTTCAACAGCATAATATCTTAGATTCTGAGGTGATAAAATGTAGAAGATATTAGCCGCTAAATATGCATTGAAATTTTCAAAATTAACATCTAACACCATTTTCAGTGACCTCGTGCACGTTAACGAAAAGTCAATTTCGCGTCACAGTCACTTTTTCTTGCAAAGACTATAAAGTTCTCTCAATTTCCAGATAATGAACACTTTTACATAAATATCTATGCTTCCACAATCAATCAAAAATGCATAATTTTCTTTTAACTAATATTTTGGAACGCGCATTGGTTGCTCTGTGAGGCTGTATCTTAGCAACCAATTGACCTTGGGGCAAAATATTTTGGGATTTTCCGTCAGACACTTTGGGGAACATTTGGTGCGATTTTAAAGAAAATCGGAGGGGGTCGGGTGACAAGCACTGGATGATTTGACATGGATTGACCCCCTAAATACAAGAAAATTATGTAGATAATCACTTATAAGTCAAGGACTGAATAGAATACAATCATATGAATAAACAACACACTTTGATTTGCATGCTTAAATACAATGGAGGAACAGATTTGGTTCAGTCAGCTATTGGTGTTACATTGCATTGGGGCTTTTTCACATTCAAGTGTTGGAAAGTTGGTGATGTGAAATTAGAGTGTGTTGCATCACTATTCAAACAGTCTTTGTCTTTGGGCTTCTATATGGTTGACTTCGGATTTGAAGGGGGGGGATGGAAAAAAAAAAGTGGCTCCAAAACTTTGTACTTGCCCAATTCCAGTAAGCAGTTTTTTCTTGTTCCAAAATGCTTGCCTGACTTTGTTTTTCTCTAGCCTTGGGCAATTTGGCAAGTGTTTTTGTAGCACCTAGCACTTGCGCAGTTTGAGACAGTTTATTCCAGACCTTGGAGCGGATCCTATTCATTAAACGGGTGCTGTTCGTTATTCTGAAACCTTATTTCATTTTTGAATTAACAAACCTTCGGAATAAAGATTCTTTTGGAATAACAGACCTTTAGAATAACAGACCTTCAGAATAATGAACTGTAACCTCATAAAACACTCTGTCTTTATTCAGGCATGAGCAGACCAATGGATGGTCATGTCCACGTGTGATGGTTTTATGCTTTCCCAAGTAATCGTTGCTGCTATGTGATCGCAATTGAAATCTTTTTCTGAGTTCAAGCTCCCTTGTTTAGATGGGAAGTAAAACAAAAAAACAGTAAAAGTTTAATTTAGGTCAGATAAAACATATTGAGAATAATGTGTTTTTTTAGAAACCAGTGAGACAATTTATATAGAGGTTCCATTCTTATTTAATCTATAACATTCTAACTCAATCTAATTTGCATACTGCATGTGCTCAACAATGTGACTGTTCTTCGATAATGCAAAAATGTTTAAAGATGCCATAATTGTGAGCATTTGTGTTTGATGTCGTTTATACTCTCACTGTTTTGCTATGTACAAGAATATGACAGTCAAAGTGAAAATAGAGTGAACTTGCATTTGAGTAAATGATGATAAAGATGAACTTCTTTGCAAAATGATAAAATATGGGCACTTGACAAGCACAAGTACGATACTGTAAAAGTGGAAATTTTCGCGGTGTTCAAATTTTCGCGCATTTCGCGCAACCAGAAACTAGCGCAAAAATAAAAGCAAGCAAATATTTTTGCTTGCCATAGAAGTATGTGCCTGTGCGTGATGTCTTGATTCCGCGGAATTAAAAACACGCGAAACTCTTCCGACCCGGCTAAACGCGAAATATTAGTCACACGAAAATATCCACTTTTACAGTAATACATCAACGGTGGTCTGTACTTTACTGGAAGAAAAAGAATGTATGTTGGTGAGGAGATCAACTGGACTGTTGTGAAAAAAAATATAGCACACAAATATTTTGGGAAATGATTTTTTTTTTTGATGAAAAACACCATCTACAAAACTGATAATGGGGAAAGTAAGACTGAAATATATATCCGAGGCCTATTTTTGTATGTTCTTATGTTTGCGTTTGTGTGTATGTGTATTTTATGTAGGCACTTTAGGTTTTTATTTCCATGTTGTGTTTATTATTGGGGGGGGGGGGGAGGAAGATAGGAAAAGCAACATGAGGGATTGAGTGCATCATAGAGTCCCACGAACCAGACTATGGTATGCGCATTGTGCTGATAATGGAAACTTTTAAATAGTAATTTTCTAAAACACATTCTCCAAATATGATGCCGTTCATATTTAGAGTAGGCTCTAATTTCTTTGTTTCAGCTTTTTATTTTTGATTACCTGCAGGTACCAAGTATAAAGTATTCTATTAGTTGTTTTGACAAAGGAACATAGTCGTTGGTTTTATTTTTTCCTCTTTGAAAGTTGAATGTTTAATACTTCCTCACTCTTTGAATTGGTCTGTGCTGTTTTATGTGCAAGCTCTGTGGGATTATATCGTTCAGGATGCATGCAGTGAATTAGAATACTAGCCATTATTCGCCGTACATGTACATACACAGTACGAGGTAAGTAAGTAATACGGAAAGAATATAATTGAAAGTAAGTAATGATCGAATGTATTTTTTTCCCCAACACGTACATGCTTTGGTCGGTATAAGTGCTTTTTGAATAACGCGCTTACAGTCGACGATAAGACTTCGTTCAAGTCCCGCCCCCTGTTCCGTCAGATCGATGAAAATTGGCTTTGTGTTTTGCTAGCTGGCGTTTGTGTTTGCCGTATGTAGTGGTGGGCCGTCGTGCGAGAGTCCACCGCATCGTCTGCGACTCGTACGTAATATGATGACCGTTTCGTGTTTTGAGCTTCAATTTGGCGGGAGATAATGACCATGTCTGTGGATATATTATGGAAGCTGAGTTCCAGTTTCATTCCGAGGTAGCGAATGTTTCAGCTGAGTGCGAAAACGGAGGCAAATCGTGGCAGTCGACGAGCATATCGCGCGACGATTGTCGTGGATATGCCATGGGCCAAGCAGTGAAGAAGCGTTCGCGGAAATCCTCTCGTAAGGACTACCGGCCCGTGAAAATCTCGCGAGCTGAACTCGAGATCGACGAAAATGGCTTCGAATCCGATCAAAGTGACGACTATTCCATTAATGTGGTAATTATCTGATGAAAACGCTCAATTCCGTACGGAAATTTCATATCAGTTGTTCCGTAATTCTCTTTGTATCACAGATTAGCTTGTGCAAATCAACACAAAGCCCGCATGTCGTTGCTGTTCGAGTCGGTCGAGCGTAGTCCCATGTGTTATATTTCAGGTTTGTGTGTGTGAACAGAACTCTGATAGTTAAAAGATATAATGCTATTTTTGGATAATTTTCTATTTGAAAATATATTTGAAATGTATTTTCACACCAGTTGAATAATTTGACCCCGTCTAATGGGATTTCCTGTTCTTTACTGCACTAACGACATTTTTTTTTTTTTTTTTTTTTCTGCCGCTGTCGGACATTAACTGTGCACAGTGCAGTTTATCTTGTGACGAACAATGCACTGTACTAACGCCTTCGAAATAAACCGGAAACCTGGACGGCGATTTTACGAGCTAAATACCAAATTTCAATATAGGCTTTTCCCTCGATTTACATCGTTCGCTTCCAATGTGTCGAGAAGGATTGTCGTCGACTGCGAAGGATCAGTAGATTCCTTCGAATTTTTTGCGTCGGGTTTTGGATCGAATGTTTTATGCAAATGGCCCTTTAAATTCAAAACGTGGCACCACTGCAAAGGCGCGGTCGACTTCCGCGCGATCCTTTGTGTCGGGAATTATGCCGAGAAATGCTAATTAGGCGCTAGCATCATTCTCGGCCGGCCCTGAAGTAGCCCAATCATAATTTTCCATGTCAAAATTGTAGCTGTTGTTGGTCATGTGATTTTGGATTGGACCAATCAGAATCAAACAAGCTCGCTGCTCGTTCGCGTATTGTCAAATCAGAATCGGATGCATAATTAGTTTCCCTTTGCCACCTGCGCTGCCCTCAACCCCTTCAGCCAATCAGGAAACAGATTCACAATTTGTGCATTTGGGTGATAGCCAATCAAAATTGGTCATGCTCTCCAAATGTGATTGACTCATGAAATAATAATCTCTTCATTCGTGCGTGGACAGCCAACTTTGCATATTTATTTTTTTCCTTTATGTAGTGGAATGTAGTTTCTTTCGTTCGTTTGGAAAATAGCCAGGAAACCTGTTCTTGCGTCATAATGGATTATGATATGAAATGGGATGAATCACTTAGTAACAGGCATGTTGTAGATGATTTTTTTTTTCTTTCAAATTTGCACAATTCAAGGTCTGTTTGGGGAAATGAGCGCATATCTTTCAAATTATTTTTTCTCCTGCTTTTTGGCGTGCCTGTCAGGTTATGTGTAATATCTCTACTGCACAGTGTGTCTGTAAATGCATTGTACTGTTAGCCTAATATTGACAGCTTTGTTGTCATTGTTTTCTTTTTTTTTTTCATAAAGGCTGATACAGTTGCACCTATTGTTGTAACTTGACTTAACGTACATTATCAGTAACTATATATTTTTTTATTTACTATTTTTTCAATAGTCTACACATTTTCAATTTACTCTTACTGCCCTTCTTCCCCCCCCCAAAAAAAAACAAAAAACAAAACACACACACAAAACAACAACAAATAAACAAACCAAAAAAAGACCAGTGGAAAAAAAATGGTAAAACAAATAATAGAAATCATTACACACCATAGTTGACTTTTTTCTTTTAATTTTTTATAAACTTGTTAATGATAATGATGGTACATTTTTTTTTTTGGCATAGTTTCTGTAGAAATATACCCTATAATAAAATAAAGAAGACACAAACTGATTTAACATTCAGCACATTTGAACTAGAAATATGGCATTATGGTGGGAATAATATGAATAAAATCGTAAAAGGAAGTATACTGGAAAACATACTAGACTGTGACTAAGTATAATGCATTTATTTATTATCTGATCGAATATTTTAGGATTGCCTCAACAGCTGTCATGTTCAGGCAATCACTAAATGTAATGGGCTCTGTAGTTTGTAGCTTTGAAATAATGGACTGACTGACTTTTTTTTTTTTGGGGGGGGAGAGACTAGTGGGTAATGTGGCTAAACTCTTTTAAAGCAAGTGGATGAATAAAATCATAGCACCCTCCATACCAGCAAGGTGCTACATTACTTCTTTTACCACTTGCCCAGTTGGGCAAGCAGATTTTCAAATAGCTGTAGAAAACCTGCCTGAATTTTAATCTAACTTGCCGGAAGAAAGATTCCAAAAATATTTTACAAATTTATAAATCCTAGATAGAAAATTTGCTTGAATGTCAAGGGCTTGATTGAATGCATTCATTTGAATAAACAGCACACTTTATGCAAGTGATACACATGCTTAAACACACGGGAGTAACAAACGTGGTGTGATTGAATGTTAGTGTTGTATTGCATTAAGGCATCTTTATGTAAGTGTTGGGAAATTGCTGAGGGAAAATAACTGATTTCAAATGTGTTGCATCACTGCGCAGTCATTATCTTTGGGCCTCTGTATGGTTAACTTCGTGAGTTTGAAGGCGGGACAAGTGAAAAACAGAGTGACTTCAAATCTTTGATTGCTTAGGGCAGGTATTTTTGCTCATTGTTACAAATATTTGCTCGGCTTGGAATTCACTTTCCCCAGGCAATCGGGCAAACACTTTTTGCAGCACAATTCTGGCAGGATTAAAGCTGGATATATATATGCAATGCTGTAAGAAAAACCAAAATTCCAAATTTGCATGAATCCACCCGATTTCTCTCAAAAGGCGTTTTCACATCAGCCCGATGTTTCGAAATAGCGTGCTATTTTTCTGACTTGGGAAATTAAAAAATATCTCAAGCTTGGATTTTTATCGGGCTGATGTGAAAACGCCTAAAGAGACTTTCTTTACTTTGTAGACAAAATCTTGTTCTTCACACTTTAAGTGCGCAGCATTCCTGGTCAATCCACAACACTAAGCAGTGGGAACATTTCTGAGGATTGCATGCACACATGCTCGACAAGTATTTTAAGGATTTGTAAACATTGCTTGATAGCCTGGTAAATATCAAATCAAGCCAAGCGGAAAAAGATTCCTTTGAATCATATTCAGGTGGTTGACGTGGGTTAATGTATTTGAATTCATATCCAGCCATAGATTTGTATGGGTCGAAAGTAGCCATGAACATGTAAGTTTAGGTGACTGTAGTTTTTTATGTAGCATCCTGGCCTAAATCCAAGGTACAGTACAGCCAAAGTGTGACGCCAAACCATAAATCATGTCACAAACGTTGAGAGTACAGATACAAGTGCTGCATAATTGTTTAAATGACAGTAGTGCTACATGCATTTTCGAAGCTTGCTTTTGAAAAGTGTCCTAAAGACAACGTGCCTCGGGAATATTGTCCATTATTTTTGTCTTTGATTGCTCAGCAAGAGCTTCAGCATCGTCTTTAGTTACAAATTTAGTACCACATGGTGCTTGTGTAGAAGTATTCACATGCCGGTCTTAGTATTTGTTTATATATCTTCTTATTTGTCCTATTCTGTTTCAATGTTTTAAATAATTTCTTTCCCCTTTTGTTGTCTTCCTGAGATTTCTCTTTGCCTCTCTTATGATGGTAACTCATTTGAAAAAAGATGAACTGCAAATTTTTTTTTCTCTTTTTTTTAATTTAAAGTTTGAAGAGGTGTGATGTATACTGTCTAATTCAAATACTGGTTGTATCACTTGGCAATAAAAGCAACTGCGATTGTTCAGTTGAGCTCCAACAATGGCAAACAGCTTCAGTGGAATTTCACATGTGATTGGATGAATGCTGTGCTGCCTTATCATTGCCACGCCTGGTGATAAAAGGGTACATTTAATTGTATTTTAATAGAGACTGCTTCAGAAGTGTATGTTATGGATGGTTGAATAGACATTACTTTTTGAAATTGTTGTCAAGACTGACATTTCATTCATTGGCCACCCTGGGCAAACAAATCTGCTATTGTTCCAATCATTTGTACTCCCTAAGATCTTGACATTAACGTTTAAAACTGTGTGGGAGTGGGACAATGTTTACCACCTTTAGTTGCAAAAAAAGGAATAACGTGTCTGGAACGGGGTTGACAATTTTGGTTAGAAGCGTCTTTGAGCTTCACTGTCAAATGTGTTGAGAGATGTACACAAGTGTGAAAAAAACTAAAATATCATAGGAGAAAGGAAGAGTTTCAAAGATTCTGTCCATATTTTCAAAGAAGTACCTGTATCCATTGGGTTGTTGTTTTAGTGTCTGTCATTTTTTGTTCACGAGGCATCTGCAATCCATAGTTGATGCCTGTAAGTTTAAAGTTGTTTCCCTTATAAACATTTAACAATTTCTTCAAATCAGTCACTATCTCGGATGTCTTATCTAGAATATCAGTAGCCTTGTTATTCTTTTTCCATATTGCAGTCATTGCTGTAAAACCAAACATTCTTGGCTTGAAAATTTTGAAAATTTGAGCCAAGGGCAACTTTTTCGAGCAATGAAAATTTTACTGATATGCCACTGGCTTTCAAGACAAAAACTTCCACATGCATTAATATGTTTATCTTGGCTCCTCGCAAAATACAAAAGTTTCATGCAAGCAAGAATTTATAATTTTACAGAACTAGATGTGTTCAAGCCAGTTCTTGTCCCATTTTATGTTGTATTTAAAGTCAACCCAGCTCGGTACATTGAGCAGGCTTTGCATCAAGTTGTTTAGTAAGGACTAGTCTTCATTCCAGGCTGTCTCTGGTCTTGTTCTCCCCTGTCCAGATTGCCCCTGAACAGGGCCTGCCTCCACTTACCCAGCCCTCGGAGGAGAGGATGCGATGCGAGCAGGAGGCCAGTCAGATGGTGCACGATGCCAACCTTGTTCTGGGAGACCGGTCCATCAAGAGCCCAAGACTGAACGACCTCATCGCTAGCCTTACCTCACTCATGCTGCAAATCAAGGTATGGTTTTTTAACCCGATGAAGACTAGTCCCAAGTATACTTGGGCAGGTGTCTATGGGCAACGTGTGTTTGAGCAAAATCAGCTCATCCTCCATGGGTTAAAGGGGAATTGGACACCAGTCTTTGAGGGAAATTCTCAACCAGTGTAAACTTAGTCTGAAAAGAAAGAGTACCATTTTGCAAGCATAATACTGTAAAAGTGGAAATTTTAGGGGTGTTGAAATTTTTTGCGCATTACGAGCAACCCAAAACTAGCGCAAAAATAAAAGCACGAAATTGTTTTTGCTCGCCATATGTTCCAGAAGTTGATGTCTTCATTCCGTGGAATTAAAAACCCAAAACCTTCTTACCCTGCTGAGCGCAGAAAATTAGGCGCGCAAAATATCCACTTATACGGTACTCCAATTCCACTGTCAGAGAGTTTTTTTTATCGGTCACTCGTCGAGAGCAAAGTTTTTGCTTCTGGCCATTCATCAAATGATAGCCAAAACAGTCTTATGAATCGGACTCACTTGTGTTAACTAACCTGTTAGGCAGTGTCAGACTTGACGGGCATGTTTTGATGAAAGTTACTGTAAAACGAGGAATGTTCGCGTGCATTTTAATTTCGCGAGCGCCAAGATTCGTGAAATGAAAATGCACGCAAAAGTTCTTGTCTACACTACATGCATTGAATGCTGGTGGCAGTTCGCGAAAATTTCATGCCGCAAAAAAGGCCATCAGCACCAATTCGTGAAAAATTTATGCCGCGAATATATCATGTTTTACAGTATAAAGTTTTGAAGTTTTTCTAATTAAAAAAAAAATAATGCTTGAAGCATCAATATGAATACTAGTACATGAATACTGAGTAAAAGGATATCTCATCACCCTCACAATATCTCTTTGATTGTGTTGATGAACACCGAGTGCACGATGACCTACACATCCCAGTGATGCAATTTTCTTTTTACTCTTCCAAACCCTGACAGATATTCTTTCTCTTACTAATGTTGAGGTCTCTTAGATAGTACAAAATTTATTATCCTGCAATAGTCATATTTTTCATAACTGCAACCATGCATTCTCTGCATTCTAGCAAATTTATTTCAAGAAAGATATTTTTAAATAATAAAACTGATGACGTTGGTGTTTGTGAAATCTTTAATATTATATCTGGAGGTCCTGTTATCATTTGAGTTCGGTTTTGGCTGAATTATAATAGCTTGATACAGTGCACTCCTGTTATCTCAAACACAGGTTAACAAAATTCTGGTCACAACGAAGTGAAAATTCAGCCCACAACATTATCCACTCTTTGTATTTTTATTGTTTATTTGTTTCGGTTATGAAAAAAAAAAATCGATGTAACGAAAGATAACCGCTGGTTTCGAGGACTTCGTTATAATGGGAGTCCACTGTATTTATGCAACTATCAGACTTTTTTGTTTGTTTTTAAATGCTCCAGCCTGCTTCATGAACGTCTGTAGGCTTTTCAAAAGATTCAAATATAGAGGGGGAGGAAGAGAAAGACAAAAAGACATTTCAAAGCCAGCAAACCAACCAGAAACCATCACACATGTTTGTCTTCTCTCCGCCATGAACTTTGCTTGTTTTGGTCCATTGCTCAAGGAGAACGGCATTTAAAAGTTTTCCCTCTTTGTCGTCTTCTTTTGTCTTGCAGTCTCTGGCCAAAGGTGACATGAATTCCGTCGGCTACAGCTCCCTGAACGAATCCATCGCTGATCTGAAGAGGAAGATTCATCCTTCAAACCTCAAGTGAGTGGTTGCTGTTCAGTCATTCATGCTCAGCATGATATGCAGTTTATTTTGTTCTGATGATAGTAAAGTGTATTCATTTGTTATGTTTATAACAAAAGGACATTTAATTTGTGCAGCAACTGTTAAAATACAAGCATAACAAAATTCCTGTCATAACATTATTCAAACTCAGTAGTGTTCTTGATTAAAAATGTGAGTTTTGTTTTTAAACTGGTCCTAAACTCATTAAATTCAAGTACCGGTAGCTGCTTGGCTTACGAACAGAGGAGGATTATTTTACACTTCAGGAATAAAATCAGGTTGGTACGTATAACCAGCAGTGTTATTAGTAAAAGGGCCTGAGACATTGTCAAACTTTTTTTGGTTGTTCGATTTATTCAAACAAAAACAAACAAAATAGAAATTGAACTTTGCAGATTGACTGGCATTACGATGTGTAAATTTATGCATTATCAGAATGCTATCATATGATCCTTGAGAATTGAGCCGTTTACTCCCAAGGGATATATTAACAAATATCATGCTAATAAAGTGCTTGTGGAGTAGTTTAATTCTGGCACTGTTGTTAATGGGGGGGGGGGGGGGGGGGGGGGGGCGGGGAATGAGTGTGGCAAATATGGTCACTAAAATGCATTTCATTATTCATTTCCAACCCTAGTTTCGTCAAAGGTTCATAGTTATTCAGTATCAGAGACTTTCCCGACATACATACATGTACAGTGCACTCCCGTTACAACGAACACGGTTATAACGAAATTTCGTTATAACGAAGTAAATCTTCTGGTCCCAAAATTATCACCATTAAAGTCTATGGTACAAAATTCGCTTATAACGAACAGGGTTATAGCGAAATTTCCGAGCGCCACAGACAAAGAAAAACAAAAGAAATGTGCTCCGTTATAACGAAATGCGAATTGCTTTCGAAAATACGTAGCGGAACAAGGATAGCGTCTCTGCGTGGGTGAACGCTTCTCACCACTGTGTGTTCGCTCCTTGTGTCACGCACAGTTTCTGAGGGGAACTTGCGTGTATTATTGTAATACAGTTATCCCATCACATTTCACATAGCTTTCCAGTGTATGAGTATTCAGCAAACAGAATATGATATATATTCGTGGTTTCCTTGTTTTCGTTATATATTGTATTTGTTCGGTTATAACGAAATTTCATTATAACGAAAGAAAACTACCGGCCCCGAGTATTTCGTTATAACGGGAGTGCACCGTACAACTTCAATCCCTCGGCTCAAATTTTCCAGACTGGGTAGATTGTGAAAAAGTACCTTTAATAAAATATTATCTGCTGGATCCTCTTCTTACTACAGGTGCTTTCAGAACAACGTGGAGGTACACATCGCCCACATACAGAGTGGTATGAGCCAGATGGGTAACCTACATGCTTTCTCAGAGCGCCACGTACCGTACTGAACGCTGTATTGAAGGTACACAGACTGCCTGGGATTGGAGCAGAGATGGGATCATTCACCAGTCTGGTTATTGGATGCTGCACTCCATCTGTAATGTAAATGATGGCTTAATAAATCACGGCTGTCCGGCAACGTACAAACTGGGAAGGCAAGGGAATTAGGTGGTTTGTCTCCTTTGAGGCACAACTAGCCTCAATTAACCCTTTGCATGCTCTGATTGCAAATTGACAGAGAAAACCCCGTAGCCCAGGAAACACCATTCAAAGCCCGTGGCACAGAAAGGGTTTAAGGTGGTGTGCCCTCGTCAGCAACATGACGGCCAGGAATGGTAGTCTTCAGAGCAGACCCTGAGGAATTCACAGTGATGGACGAGAGTTGCTGTTACATCATAAAGACCAGGGGCGTGTTTCATAAAGCTGTTCTTAAAGTTACGCACGACTTAAGAATGACTGGTAATCAGTTCTTGTGCTGAATTATTGAAATTTCTGATAAGTATAGTACATCAGAACTGATTATTAGTCGTTCGTATGTTGTTCGTAACTTTAAGAACAGCTTTTTGATTTGATCTTCTCCTCTTTTTTCTTTTGTCGAAGTGAGAATACAAAAACTGTTGGTTCAATTACACACACCTTCTTAGTAAGATTATTTGTTGACAGAAAGGAAGGGTGATATGATTATTAAATGTCCTGAACATGAGTTATGTGTAGAGTTACACACCAAATGTTCAAAGGTGATCGGGACAAATATTTTGTACTATAGAGGGCGTCCTTTTCTGCTTAGAGAGGATTGACAACTGCCAAAAACCCAACTGAAACAAAAACAATGAAAACCTATAAAAAAAATATAGATGAAATTTAAAAATAAAAAATATAAAACTAGATAAATTTTTTCTTGACACTTTGAAAATGCAGATATTCATATTCATTCACTTTCATTTGGTTTACTTTGCATTTTGATAGAGGCCATAACAATAGCTTGAACAATTGTTGTTTTTTTTGTTATGTCGGGTCTCTTGTAATATTAGGGATTGGTAAAAAAGAAAAGAATGAATGGGACCTTCAGAATTCCGTGTTATATCAGGGCTGTCTGCTGTATTTGACCTCCTCATAACGAGGTGCAACTGTGTTATACTCAAACTGATGATCTCAGCATAGTAATGTTTAGCACAGTCAACCTTGCTGAAGTCGACCTTGCATAAATCTAATAATTGAAGTCGAAGGTCTGTTTAAGTCCTGTTCTGTTTAATTCTTTTGATTTTAATCCCTCATGAGTCAAATTTTCTTTAAGTTGAAGCTATTTGTACAATCCAGACAGATTTGACTTGCGTAGGGTTGACTATTTATGGGCCCTTCAGGGATGGCCCTGACGGTCAGACAAAAGTGGGCTGTCAAAAATAAATATGTGAAAATTCATTGTTATATGATTTGTCATTCAGCCAGTCAGAATTCTGCTATAGATTTTAATTCACCCTTGCTACCCTTGCATTTGAATGTAAGCTGGTATGCAAGAGGTTTCAGCAATGTGTATTTTGCAAGTTGACTGTAATTTATGCTTTGTCATAGTTTTATGTATGCCCTCAGCATATTATAGTCATTTGGATTTATTTACACAAGAATAATGTTATGTTGTTAGGTTTCAGACTAGATAAGTGTGACTTCTGACCCCCATTTTATAAAATGGCAACTTCTTGTCACAACATCCAATTGAGAGCATAATTTTTTGTCATTACCATGACACTTACCTTTCCTGCGGAGTAAGAGCTAGCTGTTATTAATATGGAAACAACTTTATATGAAATAGGGAACAGGTATCTTACCAACTTCCTTGAGTCCTCCTATGTTATATCTAGACTGGTAGATTGGCCCTGCTCTGGAAGGAACAAAGTTGACGCAACTATCAAGAAAGAGAGAGAGAGAGAGGGAAAAAGCATAAAAGAGAGTCTATATATAGATATACATATACATAATATTTATTATACTTATTCAGGAAGATATGTTACATAGAGTAATGACTGTACAATTTCTATTGTTGGATTTGATTCAGTTATAAATGATGTATTAGATACTTTTTTTTTTTAAAGTTCATCTTCTGCCGTATTATTGAAAGAAGGAAATACATCATATTTACAAGATTGCTAGCAAGATTGTGAATTAGTAAAGGTGCAGAAAAAAATGACAAAAGGAGCAAACTTAATACTCAGTGGAAAGCCTGCCAATGCCTTTGGGAATAAACCACAGTGTGATGCCATTCTGTGCTATTCCATTCCAACCTGCTGCAATTTGCTATGTGTGGGGCTAATGGTAAATCTGTGATGTCCTGAGTCATACACACCTTAACCCACTGAAGACGAGTCCTGAGTATACTCGGACAAACGGTGTCTATGGGAAATGTGTGTTATACCAAAATTAGCTTGTCCCCAATATCAGTTTACTGTAACTTTAGACACAGAAAGAATTTAAAGGGATCATACAGTTTTGGTTGAGACCTCATTTCAGGTTTCTAACATTTTTTGGTGAGATAATGAGAAACCTCTTATGAAATATGAATGAGCATGTAATTCTATGAGGAATTCAACCTTTATTTGATGAAAATTGGTTTTGAAATGGCTGAGATATCCAAAAAAGAGCGATTCTAGTAAAGTGTGGGACACACACTTTATTACGATCGCTTTGTTTTACTTTGTTTTTGGATGTTTCAGTCATTCCAAACCTGATTTTCATCAAATAAACTTTGAATTCCTCTTAAAATGGTATGTTCTGTACTATATCATAAGTGTTTTCTTGGTATCTCGCAAAAAGTTAAAAGCCCAATTCTCATCTCCACCGATACTGTACTATCCCTTTAAGCCTGTCATATTGTTTGGAAAGCTCATTTCACTGATAGTTACCCATAGGTCAGTAGATGCTTTGGCTAGCAAAACTTACAGGTTAATGCCCCCCAAAAAAGAGAACAAAAATGAATTTTATATTCTTTGGTTATATCAAGCACTGATGAAGAATATGAGATTATCTCATGTTATAATACCTTGTGTTAGGAAAAAATAGCTTAGGATGTTGGGAATCATTTTTATTAGTCTAATTGGTGAACTGATTTAGGAAAAAGGATCCACTTGCACAGAATTTATGAATTTGTCAATCTTTATTTGTATTGTAGTTACGGACTTATGTTACAAAGATAAATTTAGAAGTCACCTGCAGGGATTTAAATATGCTACCATCGATGTCTTTAATCTCCTATTGTGTATTATATTCTTAATAACAATTGCTCAGATATACACAAAAGACCCAGGAGTGTTTAGAAAGAGCCAGGAAACAAAGGACCAGGACCAAGTCAGGACAGTTAGTAGAACATGAAGTTTCATTTTCAAGTAGGCTTTTAGTCCTTTCATTCCGACAATTAATTAATTTTGAAAGGGATACACTGTACTTGCATTTGAAGTTCTCAGTCCACTAGTCATTTGCTGGTCAGTTTGTTTGCAGTTTATATAAAATTGCTCTAGAAGGTTGACTCTGTTCCTGGATGATATCTGTCTAATAAAATATTTTTGTATGTTCCTCCCCATTTTTCCCCATTTTTGAGTCACTCTTGTTGATCAATATTATACCTCAGTTTATAGCTTGTGAAAGTTGTCTGAAATTTGTACAGCCTTCTGTGAATGGTTGATACGATTATTTTATCATTAGCTGCCTCTGAGGGATTATTATTCAATCTTTACATTTACACACATACTGCTAATCCAGCAAATTACATATGGCTGTAAAAAAGAAAATGACGCTGCATACATTGTATCACCTTATTTCTGCAGGTGGTCGAAAAATTTGAGAAGTGAAGAAACTTCATTATCTGTAATTTACTAAACTGCTTACAATGTCCTAATTCTTTACTAGCACACAGTTACAATCCGCATGTGGATTTACTGAACAGTGTGCAAGTTGCAGTTGTCACCATGCTGTACCCACAACAAGAATTTCAATGTTTCAGTTTTGTGCAGAAAACCATTGGAGGCAAACTTTGATGCAATAGGGTGAATATTGCATGACAGGTCAATATTAATTTGTGTCTGTTGGGGGATATTTAGTATGTCACACCTTCTGTTAAGTAATATAGATATGTAGTGCAAAATGTCTTGGGGTGCAGATATTGAGGGATCAAACACTGACTGTGGGATTGTGCCATTTTGTGCTATCTGTCAAGCTTATTTTGATTATGAATTGCTAATTGCATACATATCTTTGGTAACTTTTCTTCATCTATTTTGTTGTTGAAATGAATGTCATGCTTTTATTGCTTTGAATTGTCATGAGTGACATATTATGTTGAATGTTTGTATATTTGATGTAAACTTGTACATAGTGTAAGATGATTCATGGAGTTTCTTACAAAAATAAATCCACTATTTCTGAAAAAATCCAGAAACACGCATTCTTCATGGATTGCTTTGGTAAGTCAGATCTGACATGAAAAACCCAAGTGTGATTTGATTGAGATATGGGGTTGTTTTATTAAGAACGCCTGGCGATCAGTTCTGATGTGCCATACTTACCAGAATGTCCATAATTGAGCACAAGAACTGATCACCAGTCGTTCTTAAAGGTAGGGAATCCCATTTGCATGCCTTAAATGAAGAGTTGTATAAATACAGTGGTATGTTGAAGAGAGTATCATTTTAGAAACTCCCATAAAGTATTGAAAGTGGAAGGTAACATTTAGTACATTTTTTTGACCGTTAGATTTTGAATTGAATTTTTTTCGGGACTCACCGTAAATTCCAGTACATTACTAGGCTACCTTTGCAGACCCATGCACTGCATGTGTGTCCATCATGTATATTTTGTGAAGAAAGTTCATCAACACTTACAAACAGTTCTATATACATTCTTGCCACACACTCTATATGTTATTACATCAGCTCTTGTACTGCTACGACTGCATGTGTGTCCATCATGTATATTTTGTGAAGAAAGTTCATCAACACTTACAAACAGTTCTATATACATTCTTGCCACACACTCTATATGTTATTACATCAGCTCTTGTACTTTTAGATTTGTGTTTATAGATAACAAATACAGAAGACTGCAACAAAAAGGCTTAAGTGTGGCTGACACACAGAACTACTGAGTAGTTGAGTTTTGTGCATCATTCAAATTTTAGATAACTGTTGACTTCCAAATTTCTAAGCAGTGGCCTATTAAAGTAAGTCCCCTGAGGTTCATATTTAATGTTTTGCTGCATTTTGGGAGGTCTGTACAAGGTATCCCCTACCTTTAAGTCATTCCTAACTCTTAAGAACAGCTTTATGAAGCACCCCCAAGGTTGGTTGATTGTTTTTCTGCAGTGACATAGTAAGTAGAAGCTACATGATGCAGGTTGAAGTTTTAGCAGTACATGTATTACACTGTAGTTGTAAAAGTGATCATGAAGGTTTGTTCAAACATTGATGTCAACTCTGTTTGCCAAATTTCAGGAGGCAAAAAGACCTTTTCATGTCAGAAACAATGAATTCTTGTGTATAAATGTAGCGGGTATTATGTACTTGGAAATCAGTTGATTGTACGCGGAAGAGAGAGAGAGGGAGAGAGGGGGAGAGGGAGAAAGAATTGATAAACATAATGAAATATATTCTGTTGAAACGATGATAGATGTCATCAAAATCAAACAGGAAGTAGAAAGTTACTGAGCGATGGAAGTCTTTTAATACATATATGTCAATAAAAAAGTTTTACTCCCCCTATTAAGAACAAACAAACCCAACAACTGATATTAGGAGCAACGATATTATGCAGAGGCCCTCCACCCCGCCCTGCCCCCCCCCCCCCCCCCACACGCACACAATCACGTTCGTCTCGTGGGGGGGGGGGGGGAGGTGGGGACCTCTTGGAAGAATGAGAAACGAGAGAAAGGAATCACAACAGATGTAATGACACTTCGGGGGATCCGTTAAAATCTAAAGCAGTGAGCAGCAGCCTGCAGGGATATGGTCGACTATTAACATATATATAAACACTGTAGTCATTAGCGAATGCTTACGTCGACAGCCGCAGCCTACAATCAGGCTAACTCACGTCTGTGCCTACGTTGAGGATTCAATACCCCGACGCTAGAGGGCGCTGCATCGTGGGCATGTTCAGTGCCGATAGGGCTTACACGGGTAAATAATAAGCCCATAGAGACGTGTGCTAAAATTCAAATTTCAAAGAATTCTGTAAAATAGCTGGGAGAAATGGGGTGTTTCATTTTCACTGACCTGGATAAGTGAGCTATGCCCTGTCATCCATCAAATTTCCAAGGCGGGTTCCTTGGCTCAAACTCTTTCCAAGGGTCCGCAAAGCCAGATTACGAGTTCTTTTCACTCAAAAAATCACCTATTCTCCGTGCACATGCAATGAAAATATATAGTCCCTTCAAATTCCATGAGAAAAGCTTTTATCTTCAAACCAAAATGCAGTTTGATAGAGGAATTCATACTCAACATCTGCAGCTATTCAATTTTATGCCAAACTGCATTAATGATTTTTAATTAATATTTTTCTTCATTTATTTTGGTATCTTTGGTACGAATTTGTGAAAGGGTCTATTATGGGACATTCCATTTTATTTACAGGTGTGAGCCCTATGCGGCACTGGGCATGTTCAGTGGGGTGCCGCAAGGGGTCTGGACTCTACTTTTTGGGCCATTTCCTGTCTCATTCATGTTTCGTAATTTTGTGATTGGAAAAAAAAAAATCCCCATACTTTCACCAGAAGTGTGCACCAGGCTGTTGGATTTCACTTGTAAGAATGCAAATGCTCCCTTGTGTGGCAGGGGGGATTCCTTGCAGCTTGCTTGGCCCTCCCGCCACCTCCTCCCCCCTCCCCCCCCCCCCCCAATTGCAATCATAAACTGCCGAACGTTTCCGATGTGGGAAGGCCCCTCCCACGCCCGCCCTTCACTCTGTCCACTTCCAGAGTCTTCTATAAGAACAAGGACGACCAAACGGGTCAAGAAATGACAGGCGATACATGTTTCAGCCACGCACAGTGTCCTATTCATTCTCTTTTAGTCTGGTAGGAATGGGGGGTCCCCATGCACCCTCCGAACACATTTTTTTAACTTACTTTTTTGTAACCCTTAGGGTGTCTAGTTAATGAAATTTTTTGTTCCCAAGAAAAAATCGTGTCCCATGGGGGTCATTGGCGGCCATCTTGGCAGCCATCTTGGATTTTCAGGGAAAATCATGAATTTCCATAACTGTTGAACTACACAGCATACAATTACAAATAAAGCATTTATTCAGGATAAATGTGACATGAGGAATCGATTGAAATTGTTATTTACATGATTCAAGCAAGTTTGAAACAAGAAAAGCCTAAAAATATGACAATTTCAGTGTCATTTACACCGAAAAATACCCAAATAGTTTTACTTTTGAATTACATAACATACAATAACAAAGAAAACATTTCTGCAGAGTAAATACGGCATGACGATCGTTTGAGATAGTTATTTACTTGATTAAAGCAAGTTTCATACTAGAAAAGTCAAAAATAAGCGAGAAAAACTAGTGTCTTTTACTCTAGAAATTGACCAAATAGTCCATATACATAGTACATGACAATCTCATACCTCACAAGAGTGACTGACCACTTTGTCTTAATAGTCTTGTAGTAAAGGGGGATCTTCATACACCCTCCTTTTTGGTATCCCTTAGGGTGTCTATATCATGATTTTTTTTTTTGTTTCCAAGTAAAAATCGTTTCCCATGGGGGTCATTGGCGGCCATCTTGGATTTGCGTGGAAAATCATTAATTTCTATAACTTTTCAACTTTCCAACATACAAGGACTGATAAAACATTTCTTCGGGGCAAATGTGGCATAAGGAATCGATTGAGATGGTTATTTACATGATTAAAGCAAGTTTGATTCAAGAAAAGTCCAAAAATATGAAAAATTCAGTGTCGTTTTTATCGAAAAGTACCAAAATAGTTCAACTTTTGAACCATACACAACATACAGGGACACATAAAACATTTGTTCAGAGGAAAGGTAGCACGAGGAATTAATTGAGGTGGTCATTTACATGATGAAAGCAAGTTTGATACAAGAAATTTCCAAAAATATGAAAAATTTTCATGAAAACACAAAATGTTCAGTCGATTTCAAAAATGTAGCTGGCAAAATGTTTTTATTTAAACTTATTTAAGGCTGGGTTATAGAAGCAGTTCATTCAAATGTATTTGTTTAATTTTCACTTGACAGCCGGAAATCTACCCCGTGTAAAGGGACTGTTATACCAATGTGGATTGTTGCTACTTTTATTTAGGAATATTTGCATATGAATCGCTTTTCTGCTTACAGTCTGTATTCAAAGTCAACAAAATACAGTTCAAATTGATTGGAATTAAGTTTTTTCTTTTCAAATTCTGTTAAAAGTTGTCTGATACAAGACACAATATTTAAGCTGTTATCAGAAGACAAAGTGATTACATCCTGTGACGTGTGTATATGCTTTCCATGAAGCATGGAAGTAACGTATATTGAAAAAATAAAGTAACACAGTATGACTTCACTTTGCCAAAGTATTCTGAATTCTCATCCTGTGTAACTGTACAAACAAAAGAAGCGGTAAGTGTTACGACCAAAATCACTCTGAGAAAGAAGAAAGAAACAATAAACTAATGTTCAGGCGGTTTATTAACAGTGATATTCCTATGGGTACAGACTCGTAATCGTTTTTAACATCAGTACAATAATAATCAATATAAACAATTATGTATCAGTATTGGAATCCCTTTCATGTATTACAGCCAAATCTCAAATCACAAAATCCATGTAATCTCCTGGAAATGTCCAAATACGATGCTCAATGCACAGATGAATGATCCGCGATTCACCGATGAATGATCTGTGACTCACCGATGAATGATTCCTCCGACGTAAATCCAGAGGGGCTGGTTACAATTAATAGTCCACATTAAGTATATCCAGGGTATATGTCCACAGCGAAATATGTACAAAAATCCAACGTTATGACAACCGCGTCTAGTCGATGCGTTGAATGATGATTCACTTTAATAACATCCAGCTAGGAATCCATCCCGTCATAGCTTTGCCGTAGCAATGTCCGTTGACATTAAGATATGGAGTCTATCTCCAATGAAGGCAAAATAATTCTCTACAGGCAAAATGTCTCCCTAGCCTAATCTCCACAAACACAGTTTGTATAGCAGGTCAGCTGGTAACACAGGAATGACTATAACAAGTCGCTTCAGAGCCAGAAGTGACGTAACTCTCAGAGCAGAGGTGTTGGGTACTCTGCCTACCTCAGAATTTCTCTTTCTTACAATACTATCCATTCACCCCTTTCTTGAAGATTCTGTAATTTTCTCCAACCTGGGGCCACACACTTGTATATACTAGCAAGTCCAAGACGGTTCTAGAAATCCGAGCCGACTCACTGCCTAACTATGTGCATAACAGCCTACTAAAAATAACTACCAATCACATTGGGCTACAGGGACAGTGCATCACTCAGCCAAATATGTAAGCACTTCCTGGAACATTCTAGATTGGGTGAGATACCATTCTAGATTGAGCGAGCTATAATGTACATGTATTTTCTGTCATATGCACGTACTGTAGCTACATTGTATACCACCTAGAAAATTCTCCACTAATCTGGTCAGCCTGTATGTACTATATCTATACCAAATAGAATGTTCCTCTGCTCAACCTGTGTACATACACATTAAACCAACCATGCATACAGTACATCATAATAAATTATGTACATAACTACTAGTGTGTACATTTGTGACATAAGCGATATGTCAGCTTTTCATTTCACACTTCTGTAATTTCTAGTCATTAACAAAACCATCATCGTAATCAATGTCTAGCTCATCCTCTTCATCCTCCTTCATCTCCTAAGTAATTTTCTGAAGCAAGTCAATGAGGGAGGTTGGAAAGATAGGGCCACTTGACCACACTGGCTCCGTGATACCGAGAGCTGTCTTCTGCCATCCTTATCCAGAATCAAAGGGGTCATGCAATACAGAGCACCAGAAGATTGGCTGGTCAGCTCTCTTTCAGATGGTAAGGCGATGGATCACACATTAAATGTGTGAGATATGGTTGTCTCTTCAAGGTTGGAGCATGGAGAAATCCACTTTGGAGTTGATCGTCATTTGTTCGCCTTCTCCCACCATCTGTTTCAGGATGATGCTGCTGTTAATAGACTTCTCCCAGGCCTCGTGGCCATATATTCGGCATGCGAATGCTCCAATCTCATCTGTCACCTCTGGCTCTACAAACCACCAATCACCAAGATTTATGAGGGGGGCAAAACATTGGCACATTATAAAGTCATGTTCTAAGATCTTAGCAGTGTTTATCAAATGTTATATTGAACAATTTAATACATTTCAGTAAAATATTGCTGAAATTATAATATCAGACTACTCTCACCTGAATGCTGTGTGGTACATGGGGTGGCTTTGTAGATTCTTTAGGGGTCCGACTTTGTCCCTACCCTTGAAGGCACTTGTTACATCTTCCCCGGTAAACACTTGTATGGTCCAAGTATTGTGGTACAGTAGTTAACTCCCTTTGATTCTGTATGCCAATTCACCGACATTTACAATCTGGCAATGCTCGAAAATCCGTTTATCAAGGAATATAGAGCGAGTGACGGAGTGAGCATGGTGCAAGAGGATCAAGAAAATGTCTGTGTCTGGCGTCCTCACCACAACTGCTTTGTACCCATGCTCAGTGGAATACTCAAGGTAAAGCACTACCCTGGTGTCCATCTCCTGGTTGGACAGCAGCTAATGGATAGAGCTGATTGTCTCCTGGGACGCATCATCGCGTGAATAGAAATAATGTAACAGGAATCACTTGAGCTTCAGAGAATGTGATTTCTGTTACATTCCTTTTGTTTACACAATGATATGTTCCAGGAGACGATAAGCGATATCCATGAGCGGCTGTCTAACGAGTTGGATCAGACGCACACCAGGGTCGTGCTCTACCTCAAGTGCGCCCCTAAGCTTTGGTGAAAGGTAGCTTTTGTGAGGACTCCTGACACAGAAATTTTCGATCCCCTTGCTCCATGCTTAACCCATCGCCCTCACTTCTACAATGTAGTATCTTCCTTAATAAACGGACTGTCAAGTATTGCCATATAGTGAATGTCAGTGAAATTGAATGCAGAATCAAAATGAGCTGACTACTGTACCACAATACTTGGACTGTATGTGTTTACCGGGGAAGATGTAATAATTAAGTACCTTCAAGGGTTGAGCAAGGTACGTTGGACCCCTAAAGAATCTACAAAGCCACTCCATGTACCACATAGCATTCATGTGAGAGTAGTCTGATATCATAATTCCAGAAGTATTTTACTGAAATATAGTAACTTGCTCAGTATTATCATAATAAACACTACTGAAATCTTAAAATATGACTTCATTATGAGCCAATGCAGATGATGGGAGAGGGCTAGCAACTGATGACCAAATCCAAGGTGGTTTTCTCCATGCTCCCACCTAGCAGAGGCAACCTTATCCAACACTGTCAATGTGTGAACCACCACCTTGCCATCTTTAAGCGAGCTGATCAGCCAGTCCTATGGCGCGCTAACCCCTTTGATCCTGGACAAGGGTGGCAGAAGACAGCCTTCGGTATTATGGACCCGGTGTGGTTAACTGGCCCTATCCTTACTACTTCCCTCATTGATTACTTCAGAAAATTACTGCGTAAATGGAGGAGGATGAAGAGGAGCAGCCAGACATTAATTAGAATGATCGTTTTGAGGATGACTAGAAATTACAGAAGTGTGAAACCAAAAGCTATCATATCGCTTACCGCTTCTGTGTTTTGTATAATTGCACAGGATGAGAATTCAGAATACTTTTGACAAAGTGAAGTCATATTGTGTTACTTTTCTCGATATACTTTAAATCCATACTTCATGGAAAATACATACTGCAGTACACAAGTAACAAAATGTGACTAACCACTTTGTCTGTTGATCAAAGGTTAAATATTTTGTCTTGTATCAGACAACTTTTAAAAGAATTTAAAAGAAAAGTTAATTTCAAACAATTTGAAATTTCTTTTTGTTGAAATAGAATACATAATTATGTAAGCACATCAGCGATTCGTATGCAAATATTCCAAAATCAGAAGCCGCAATCCACATTGATATAGCAGTCTCTATTCACAGAGTGGATTTCTGGCTGTCAAGTGAAATTCATGTTTATTTTCAGACAGAAAGGCTTTGAACAAATACGTTTGAATGAATCACTTTTAACTTAATCTTCAATAAGTTTTAATGATAATATTTTGGCACCTTAATTGTTGAAATCGGCAGAGCATCTTGGCAGAGTGATTGTTTTCATGAAAATACCCCAACTAAAACTCTTCATATATGCAAATTAAGTGAAATAGAATGCACACAAGAAGTATTCAATTTCATTTTAGGTTCCATTTTTGTCGATTATCAACGGTCACTTTCACATGCTGTGATCAAAATCTGTATGTTCACCTCTTTTGATCTGCTATTTTAGGGGTATTTGCATATGGATTGCCATAGTGCTTACATTCTTCATTTGATTTCAACAAGTGAGAAGTCAGAATGCTTGGAGTTGATTTTTTAAAGATAAAGTTGAATGTTCTTTTTGATACAAAACACCAGATCTGAGCTATGATCTAAAGACAAAGTGATAAGTCACTTTTGTGAAGTAGTTTGTGTCATGTATATAAACGGATCATATAGTGGGTACTCTACAGTGTAAACGACACTAAACTTTTAATATTTTTGACTTTTCTTGTATCAAACTTGCTTTAATCATGACACTGAAATTGTCATATTTTTTTTTGGCTTTTCTTGTTTCAATTTTTCTTTAATCATTTAAATAACCATCTCAACCGATTCCTCATGCCACATTTACCCTGAAGAAACGTTTTATTTGTCCTTGCATGTTGGAAAGTTCAAAAGTTATAGACATTAATGATTTTCTTCGCAAATCCAAGATGGCGGCCAGTGACCCCCATGTGACACGATTTTTACTTGGAAACGAAACAAAAATCATCATAAAGACACCCTAACGGATACAAAAAGGAGGGTACATGGGACCCCCCCCCAAAAAAAAAAAAATAAAAAATAAAAAAATAAAAAAATTACTACCAGACTGTTAAGACAAAATGGTTAGTCACTCATATGAGGTATGAGATTGTCATGCATGTATATGGACTATTTGGTCAATTTCTAGAATAAACGACACTGGTTTTGCTCGCATATTTGGACTTTTCTAGTATGAAACTTGCTTTAATCATGTAAATAACTATCTCAAACGATTCCTCATGGTATATTAACTCTGAAGAAATGTTTCATTTGTCCCTGTATGTTGGAAATGTGAAAAGTTATAGAAATTAATGATTTTCCTCGCAAATCCAAGATGGCCGCCAATGACCCCCATGGGAAACGATTTTCACGTGAAAACACATACAAAAAAAAAACATTTAATAGACACCCGAAGGGATACCAAAAAGGAGGGTGTATGAAGATCCCCCTTTACTACAAGACTATTAAGACAAAGTGGTCAGTCACTGTTATGAGGTATGAGATTGTCATGTACTATGTATATGGACTATTTGGTCAATTTCTAGAGTAAACGACACTAATTTTTCTTGCATTTTTGGACTTTTCTAGTGTGAAACTTGCTTTAATCATGTAAATAACTATCTCAAACGATTTCTCGTGCCGTATTTACTCTGAAGAAATGTTTTATTTGTCTCTGGATGTTATGTAATTCAAAAGTAAAACTATTTGGGTATTTTTCGGTGTAAATGACACTGAAATTGTCATATTTTTAGGCTTTTCTTGTTTCAAACTTGCTTTAATCATGTAAATAACAACTTCAATCGATTCCTCATGTCACATTTATCCTGAATAAATGCTTTATTTGTAATTGCATGCTGTGTAGTTCAACAGTTATGGAAATTCATGATTTTCCCTGAAAATCCATGATGGCTGCCAAGATGGCCGCCAATGACCCCCATGGGACACGATTTTATCTTGGGAACAAAAAATTTCATTAACTAGACACCCTAAGGGTTACAAAAAAGTAAGTTAAAAAAATGTGTTCGGAGGGTGCATGGGGACCCCCCATTCCTACCAGACTATTTCATTTTGTGATTGAAAAATTTCCAAAAACTTCCATCGAAAATGTGCGCCAGATCGTTTAATCTAACTTGTAAGTATGCAAATGCCATCTCGTGTTATGGCGGAGGAGCGGCTTCTTCGTTTGTGTGTCCCCGCCTCCTCCCCCATTCCCCTTTTGAACGCCATCATTATTTTCTTGCTACCAGAATATTCCTGCGAATACGCGTATGATGCTCATTTATTGTATCTTCGGGCGCTTTCCGCGACGGTTTAATTACTATTTCATTTAATACGCTCTCTGTGTTCACGTTCCTCCACCCCGCCGTGCCACATTAATGCATCATACATTGTAATATGTATTACCATGGAGATTGGGTGTATGCATTGAGGAGCATGTCATTATGTTAATACATGTACTTCAACAGCGATCGAGGAGTCTATATCTACCACAGATGCCGTTCACAAACGCTGTACTGAAAGAAGCGGCGCAGTAGCGCATTTGCCGAATGCATGTTAGTCAGAAGTGGATGATACGCCATTTTAGGATACAGGTGAGTCATTCGTACTTTCAACAGAGCATTTTCTATCATGTTGTGCTATTCAATAATGATATTCATATGTGACATTATAATCTTATAGCAACGGATTGAGGTATTTATCTTGTATAGTATACCAAAGTGATGATGATATATTATTTTGTCAAAGCTCTGTCTGGAACCCAGAGAGGGAAAAGCAAGTTGGCCAGGGAGGCATTTCATCAACGAGTTCGTCGGAGTTTTCACCGACAAATTTGCTATCAGCCAATCAGACGCAAGGATTTCATTAGCTTTTAACAGTTGTCAGTGTAAATCCTTGCGTCTGATTGGCTGATAGCAAATTTGTCGGTGAAAACTCCGACGAACTCGTTGATGAAACGCCCCCTAGCTGTCCATGGCTCAGAATGGATATGACATCACACTTTGATGATCTATAAATAGCACATAATATTGGTAATCTCTGAGACGCAGACGCAGTACACGAGTGTACATGATGGATACGCGCGCAGGGTATTTATGTTACATGCACAAGTAGGCCTGCTTACAACTAATTTCCGGACTAAAGATGATATCAGTAATCTTATTGATATAAAACAGTAGTTTTGTGCAAAGTACTTTTTTTTTAAATATTCAGTGGAGTAAAACGAAGGGGTCTTGTTATTGTTAATAATTTCTAGGAAGTCCCCAACTGTTGGTATTATTGCGCAGAAGATGTACATGTTGTATGGTAGGCCTAGTTTGAATATCATGTGATCGAAGCATCGATCGGTCAAGAGACAGCTCTTGATAATGCACATCCCAGAAAAGAAAAAAAAAATCATGTAGCAGTATATATTATACGAGTTAGTGTAAAGAGAAAATAATTATGCATCGAAGCACAGTGTAATAGAATAATCAGGGAAACAGATAGACGCCTTGAATCAGCTAAAGCTGCTTTTCGTCAGACACGATGCCCTAGAAATTAGTCTAAGTGAGCCATACTAATTACACACACACACACACACACACACACACACACAAACCCAAAACAAAGTTAAACAATCTAACATGGGTGCTAAAATTTGAGGTATTGAGAAAAATTACAGGTCACAAATCTTCTCCAATTCACCAAGTTATCCCTCCATAGCCCTCCAGAGTTGGATTACCTTTCTTTTTATGTATTATAAAGGTGAACTTGTTCTTTAAAGGGGATGGCTAGTAACTGATCAGTGGGAATGCTGGGGGACGATTGTTCCAATCCTCGTGGGATTCATTTAAGAGTATATTATATATCTATTGTTGTGTGAAAATAATTTTCTTCAGGATGGTCCCATATTCAGGTTATGTGCAGTTTAATGTTTCCAGGTTAGCGTGCTTAGCTCTGTACAGTGACGGGGTATCAAACTGCACATTACATGAATATGAGACCGTTCTGAAGCAAATAGAGTAACAATAGAATATTAATGTACTCTTAAATGAATCACACAAGGATTGGAACAATCATCACCCAGCTGCAGCAGCATTCCCACTGATTCCCACTGATCAGTTACTAATCACCCCCTTTAACATAACAGGATCTATCCTCATCTCGATCCCCTCTTACGAAGAAACCATATGACTTCACTTGATACCAAATGGACGGAGTTATAAGGGCCCTCCAACTCTTCGGATACGTGCCTGAAGGAGGATTTAATGCATTTGATAGTGTCCACAGGAAGGTTGTGCACCATATTTGTCGTATTTATAGGTGGCTTCCCAGTCAATTTGTGCCGATTCTAGGCATCGACAGATTTACTGACGCATGCACCCTATAAAGCAATGGAATTATAGCCCAGCGTTGGTCCAATATAATCCTTACACGTTGGCCCAACGTTAGAAACATGTTTTGGCCGAATGTTTTGTAGGCCATCAGGCCAACGTTGATTCAACAATGGCAATGTTTAGCTACTATAGTATACCTTTCCTACCCTTGTTGACGTTGCCTAACGTTATACAAAACTTGTATTAACCACTTTCCAACTTGTTGTGACGTTGACCCAACGTTAGAAAAACGTTTTAACGACCTCTTTTCCAAAATGCATAATGATATTATCCCAACGATAGACCAATGTTGTAAACACAACTTTCACACTCTCTTTTAGATATCAAGGTGAAAACGTATGCGCATGTTTATAATGTTTGTTTGTTTGTTTGTTTGTTTGTTTAAATTCAGTGAGCTGTTAATAGGCCTACTGCTACAGTTGCCAGACACAAGGAAGCAGGTCGACTCACATGATAAACAATGTTTCCCGTCAACAAGTTGGGCCTACTTCTTTTGACGTTGATGGTTTTGAGTTGCCATCCATCAGCTGCAATCCAGGTTTTCCACTTCTGCTTGGAAACAGACAATGAAATCATTTTCCGCTTCGCTTTTCGAAATGATTCAGAGTATGACTATGAAATGTATTCGGGGCATCTTGTCTGCTCATTCTATAGAAATGGAGAAACGGTTGAAGACAATTGCTTGAAACCTGGACAATTGGATCGGCTGACAGTGAAGGTACAGAAAACCGAGGATGAGTTGATGGTGACCCTAACTGTAAGAGATGTGCAGAAAGAAGATGAAGGACCCTACATACTGCTTGTTACAGAAGCCAGAGACGGGAAAAGGACTAATGACGTCATAGATGCTTACATCAACGTCATTGCTCCACCTGGACAGGCCCAGTGTGAGAATGTGACATCATCATATTCCCCAGACTTGATCGAGGTACACTGCTCTGCGCCTCTGGGAATGGACTCAGATCCACAAGGATCTATCGCCTGTTTTCAAAATGGCAAAAAGGCGCCATATCTTAGCCAGCCTGAACACTCGGTCAATCACATCGAAGCTGTCTACTGGATGGACGTTGAGTCTTCTATCAACTGCTGTTCATTTGCCTCGCAGTGTGAGAAACCTCCGGAAACATGTGTCGACTTCACATATACCAGAGAGACTGTATCAATGTCTACTGACAAAAATGACCCTCAGACGGGAAGAGAAACAACTGTAGAGCACTCTGCAACCAGTCCGCCAACAACGGCAATCACTGGAAACCATGGGATCGAAGGAGAACATTCTCATGCAGCTTTTCTAGCACCAATATGCTCTGTCGCCCTTGCGATCTTTGTTGTCACGATATGTGTATGTGTGAAGAAACCGTCCATTGCTTGTAAGGGTCAACTGTACAACATAGTACGGAGAGAACCAAAATAAGAGAAGTATAAACTTAGGGGAGAAATCAACAGGTTTGTCAGTACTCCTATTGATCTGCATAATATAAAAATTTTCAAAGTTCAAGCTCAATTTGATTTATTTCATTTCCAACAAGAGAAAGAAATGGTGGGTCATAACCAGGGCTCTACAGGCACAAGCAGCTGGACTATCTCCCTCAATGGAAGGGATATACGTAGTCATTTCATTTCTATAACAGGTAACTTTGTTATCAAATGAACTGTTGAGGAGACAAACATATGAATGTGAGCAATCTGTTTGATAAATATTTGACAATTTTACTGTGAGACATGGTAATGTATGTTTCTGATTCTGATGCCGACGTCATCTGCGTGCAAATTAGGTTCCTAGTTTCTGCTTTGCTCTAGCATTACAGGCAGATTATGTGAATATATCTATCCGTCTGCAAGAGTTGTGTTCTGAATCTCCTGTGATGACACAAACACATTATGTTAGACTGTCAGCCCGAAGTGTCCTTATATATCTTTCCATTTATGCATTTTAGAAATCGATATCTAAATTACCCGTTTCTTCTCTGTGATTACCATACAGTGTAATGCATGCTATTATGAACGTTTGAAAGAAGTGTGGAACGAACTTATTACTGATTAAGTTTTAGCTTATGAGATTATGGGACCACAGTTACTTGCGTTTCGCGTACCATTATGATTGTGTATAATCATGGAGTATAATGAGTTTGTAACGTATACAGTCAAGCTTCAGCTTCCTTAAACTCTTAAAAAAACTGATTTACAAGTGTAAGGTTGTTAATGGAGAGACAGGTTTTGGTATATGTTTTTACCCCCACACACAATGATAAATGTTTTCATCTGATAAGTATGATACTTTCATGACTATTTCAAATGACTTTCTATGAAGCCTTAATCAGGGGGATGTGAATCAACACGTGTTGCTGGACAACACATGTATATGACATTTTGGTCTGCTACACCGGGCGGCGTTGTTTTTTTAAATCTTTATTATTATCTCTATATATTCATTTAAAAGGATTTAAAGTCCTTTTCATTGAAATTCTATGATCCCACAGTTTCCAAAATGGCAAAAAGGCGCAATTTCTTCGCCAACCCGAACATAGTCGATCACAATGAAACGGTGTACTGGGTTGACGATGGATCTTCTATCAAGTACTATTTATTTGCACCACAGTGTGAGAAACCTTCTGAAACATGTCTCGACTTCACATATTCCAGAGAGACTGCATCAATGTCTACTGACGAGAATGACCCTCAGACGTGAGAAGAAACGATTTTGTAGCAGTCTACAAGCAGTCCGCAAATAATGACATACACAGAGGGACTGGGACAACATTTACATTTATCTGTCTTGGCACCACTATTAAGCTGTTTCTTTTTTTTTTAATATTGGCTGCCATGTTTTGTATCTTTAAGGAAAGATCCAAGTGTGTCTGTAAGGTCATGGAAAAATCTGGATCTTAGGGTGGAGAGAACGGAAATGTGAGCAAAGAAAAAAAAGAGGTCAATACCAGAGCAAAATCAAATGACACCTGTAAATCGACAGATTTACGAATAGTCCCGAAATGATCCGAATAGCATGTAAAGAGTTAAACATTTAGCAGCGTTAATACAAACTCAATGAACACAGAAAAACACGAAATGGCAACCCTATTTAAGAAATATGTTGGGCACGAAGTGTTTAACTATAGTTAGGCCCTTTGATAACGGTAAGATTGAGTTGACTGAATGTCATCAGATAATACATTGCTCTTATAAACTTTGACTTTCTGATTGTATTAACTAATGTTATTTTATTACACTGCAAAAAGTCCGGTGTTAAATAGTGAACACCGAGCTGGTGTTAAATTTTCGGTGCTCATTTATAGTGTTAAATTAACACGTACGGGTGTCATTTCCAAATTTTAAACTGTTTTTTGAAGAGTTTCTTAGTAACTGCACTTCTTGTTGATTTTTAATTTAAACAAGACGATCAAGAATTTTACATTAAAATACTAGATTTTTGAAAAAATGTGAAAATAAATTTACACCAAAGTAACACCAGCTGGTGTGGTCCCTTATTGAAGCTGGACGGGTGTTAAACCATTGATATTAACACCAGCAAATATCAAATCAACACCATGTGGTGTCATTTTTTAATTAACACCAGTACAGTGTCAAAATAACACCAGGTACAGTGTCAAATTAACACCACGAAGTGTCAGGTGAACACTTTTCAACACCATCACAGTGCATTTTTAACACCTGTGGGTGTGGTCCTTTATTGAAGTTTGATCGGTGTTAGATTTAACACCCGTGGTGTTAAATCTAACACCGATGTTTTTACAGTGTAGGTTTATTGCAGACTTGCAAACGTGCAATCATGCATCAGGAAAGTTTAGAAATAATAATATACGAAGAACGACTTGTAAATGCAAGTGGTACTCATTTACGCAAATAGGGTTAAAAATCAAACAAACAAAAACATGCAACCCCCCCCCCAAAAAAAAAAAAAACACACACACAAACAAACAAACAAACAACAACAACAACAACAACAAAACACAAACAAACAAACAAACAGCCGTACAAAACACTCGCCTCGGAACTGTCACAGTGCAAAACTATAGTAACAGGTAACTTAGTAGAAAGTTAGTGTGAGCATTTAAGAGATTTTTGTAATTTCACATCATGTAGGCTATAAATCGATGTATAACTTTGTGGAGTATTAAAGGTCCTTGATCAGATAAGCCAACACTGTGAAAATCCAAAACATACTACACTAACCAAGGATGATGACATAGGAGACTCACATATTCCAAAAATGTAACATTGTCGCTCCATCACAATTCCACTTGCTTAATAAGTTCACCCGGGTATATTTTATGCCTACTTTTTTTTTTTGCTTCCATGAGTACCAAACTTTGAATTCCTATCACTTATGTAAAACTGCTATGTCATATCCATTCTTCATTTTGATTTGTTATGTATTTTAAACATATTCTCATTCCTCATCCTAATTATAATAAGATTTAAACTCTGTACCTACTTTAACCAATTTATAGCTGTTCAAATGAAAAAGCGTGGAAACCAAGCAATGCTGTTATAATACATTGTACATAGATGGGCTTCTGTAATATCTTAGTGCCATCAAAGTATTCCAGACAACTGTGCATCCAATACAATGTGTACAAATACAAAGAAAAAACCAGGATTTTGATCAAAAGAATCAAAATCCTGTTTTTTTTTTCTTTGTATTTGTACACATTGTATTGGATGCACACATAGAATGAGAGGTTAATAAAAAGAGCGCAAAATGACCGAAATGGCTAATATTAAAACGTCAGCCTTTTTTACTCCACGCAGCTTTCCAGGTCTTCCTCCAGTGTAGAACCGCGCAAAAGTTCAGACAAATCAGTTGGTATTGTCGGCATAATTTATCCATTCTGTATAATAGTTATAGGACTACCATGGATTACTTTCAGAAATTTACATCTGAGGACATGAGTCCATATTTTGTAGTATTGTGGGCTAGAAGTGATGATTTAGTGATAATAATATTCCAAATATTGTGCTAAAGTTAAACCTGGTGTAACATGAAAGCATTACGAATTTGTTCGCAATATGCATAGTAAAATATTACCCAAAGGCATTCAGTTGTGTACATAAATCTACGAAAACATGACGATACTTTATACAAATAAGGCAAAGTAAATTATCTAAACGATACAAAAGTACTACACATATCAAATGAACCAGAATGATACCCTTTCAGATGAAGGGATATAAGTCTCCTGTAATGAGGTGATGTTTCGGACTGGGCGAGCCGAGTCTAAAGACCTGCAGCAAAATGCGGCTGATTTTTCTTTCCTGGTTAAATTTTAGTTTGTAGGATTACAAGACCATTACATTACTGCGTTTCGCGTAGCATTTCACTTTGAATTTGACACAAAAAGATTAGTGACTGTTTGCAGGTAAAAAAATCATGCTGCCATGATGTGTCCCACAGGAAAAGGAAACCCAACTGTATGATATGGTTCAAGTGAATGCAGCAATATGAAAACACATCAGTGAACTTCATGAAAATCGAGCAAGCCTTCAATTCAAACTCAATTCAATACAATTTTCATTTCTTTTTTTTTCTCAAAAAGAACAAAGACTTTTCAGTTTCTTTGGTAACCGAGAATTAGGTCTCATTATCAAAGTATACTGAAAATATTATAAAATAATCGTGGAACCTTGTAGTATTAGGTACTTGTTGTTATGAAAACTGTAGTGCAAAAGATGAAATAACAATACGCATTGTTTCGAAAAGTTTGTCTTTTGTCTTTGCCTTTTCATGCTTTTTGTTAATATCATTGTAAGTACAACAGGATATGGCTAACAAACTGGCATGCTATATATGTCAATTGATTGCATTCTTGACTTCTTCTGTGATTTTATTCTGAAGTTCTTTGCTTTTTATTTCCAGTCTTAGTGTCCAAATCATAATTCAGATTTCTTAACGTAACTTCATCTACATAATTATATCAAATAAGTACAAGCAATTGAATTTATGTTGGATGGCTGCATACAATTGATATAGCGTGCCTTATTTTTCTAGTTACCATGTTAAATAGAGTTTATAGTTAATATGCACTGTAGTATATCAATGTATATCACAACGATAAAGAACATGTACCAGCAAAATTGTTTCTAATAGTTTCATCGAAATTTTACTTTAATAGAAAATAACTAGTGGCATGAAAGAGAGAGCCTTTTGTTTACCTCAGTGTTATGTAATGTTTCAACGTTTGCAAGGTTCACCGTGTATGGAGCAAAGGTGTTTTTCAACAATCTGTGCATTTTTATTGCTTTGAATTAACAAACACAATTTTTATTATTTGGAAGTTTTGTGTGGACTCCTAGATATAATTTGTCTGACAGCAGGCATGAAACTTTCCATAACCCAAGTGCCTTGGTATTTTCTGAGATCATGAGACTCGTAAAAGAGTTCATTGTTAAGGCCTAGAGTAACTGCGTCAGTAAGCGGCCGTGCAGCCGTTCGCGGCAGGTACAACATACACGGTAATATACAGCTAAACACAGCATTGCACTGTTACATGCACACTACACATATACTAACACACTAGCAATCAACAAAAACCAATCGATAAAATGGGCACGATCTCTGACGAAAGTGAAATTTTCTCACCTAAATGACAACATATCGCATCCAAAATGAAATTTTCGGTACTTCTTAACATAACAGTTAAGAAACAATGGTCCAAGAAACTGGATTTTTTGCTGTTTTCTCGATGTTCATGGATTTTGAAAACATATCCTCACGTAAAATAGAATTTTCGCGAGCCGATGTGGGCCACCATTTTTTTCGGAAAGTGGATGTTACCATCGAAAAAAAATGAGAAAAACACGAGAAAGACATCAACAACACCGCCAGAATTGCGATCTTGTTTGCGGCCAATGCATGTGCGCACGCTATTTTCACGTGCTTTCGCAATGGGAATTGGCGCTTACGCAATGTTCGCGAGACATGTGAAGGCGTTCAGCTAAAGATCGCGGAGCACGCGCGTATTGCATAGGGATTGTACATCGTGCCGCAAGCAGAAATACTACGTCGCATATCGCCCTTATCGGCGAAAATTGTGCCGGGTTTTGCCCTGGTAAATCATGAAAACTGCATTGGTCAATGGTAAATTTCTTTTATGAAAACAATTGCGTTAATGAATAATCTTGTCTATGATATATGAAATGGTTGAAAATAATTTGCCTGATTTGTTTACAAGTTGGAAAAACCCTTAACAATGCTTAAACTGCCGCAAACGGGATATTTTACTCTATACAGATTATGTTTGATATGTCACTTACGAGGGCCTAAACAGTGAAATGCATATTTTGAAATCAAATGTAACGAGATTTGTATTATCTAAACGAATGTTAGGCCTAAAGTACTTTCTTTTTCATTTTGTATGAGTGGCATGAATAATTACGCATCACCTCCGATATTTTATCAAAAGTGAAGAGGACAGTGAGTAATATTGCAAATAATAGCATAGAAAAATAAGATTTAGATCTGTATCTAATAAAAAAAGCTCTCTCAAACAGGAAGAATGGGTGAATTTTAAAGATGTCATGGTCTTTGATGGTGAGAAAGTGGGAGAGAGGAAAAACTGTTTGACTGTATATTATGATTAATGTTAGATCAGTATTATGACAAGTTGCAAACTTCAGTCATGAATGAAGAAATCAGGTTACTTTGCTGTAGGGCGAACACTCGGTGGTCTAGTGGAGATTGTCACGACATGGTAGGTTACATTGTCCATGTGAAAGTCCTACTGATAATCTCATCAGCCCTTTTACATCAAATTTATGTTTATGTGCAAGGCATTCACTAAAAATGAGTTTACACTGCACAGGAAGCAAGAGGATAGTAACCCCTCAACCCGTCATTACGTCAGGGGCACGAGTGTAATGAACAAGCATAACATAGAGTGAGAGGGTGACTCACACCAAGTGGAGACCGCTACCAGGAACGAGGGTCATAAACCTGCCAAATGTCCACCAGTGGGAGGACAGCCCAGAAGAGGCATAGGTTAAGAAATTGATAGTCACATCCAGCTGCAGTGGTCAGCTAACGTCAGAGGAATATCCTCCTTCTTTGGAAATCATGTTCAAAAACGATTCTTTGAAATCAAGGAAAAGTCACTCATAGGGGTGTGTCCAGTCTGACCAATTAGTAGAAAGTTTTCTGAACCATCTAACCCCCTCCTCCAATAAGATAACTTGTTTAATAAATTAATATACAGTGATTGGTCCTACATAGACAAGTGTAGTTAAGAAGGAAATTTTGGAGAATAAAACCGGGATGCAAAACCAAAATTTCTTCAGACCAGAGCACAAAATTGTTTGTGAAATCACTACGTTTGTATCCAGTTCGTTGGGAGGGTTCGGTGTACATCAGTGTCGCCGACATACTGGTCTACCCTTTGGTATATGGATTTGGAACCAGGAGGAAGAGGTTGTGGTGGCAAAAGGCCACATTCAGTGTACGTTTGACAGTCTGAGCACCAGAGAAATCTCTCATCAACCCGAAGGAGGTTGCGGCAGGGGCCATGGAGAAAGTAACTTGCACAGAAAGGGGAGAAACGCCAACGAAAGTTGGCGGTTAATGTCGGAGCAAGGATCCGAGTTTAAGGTGGGAGCAAGAAGTTTTAGGCTGGAGTAAGCTCCAACGGTATTGGACTGCAGAGTCTACTAGAGAGGGATCGAGGGGACTCCGTCTAGAGGGGAAATCAAGTTTGATGAAACTTAGACCCATGGGCGAGGACAGGTGATCTCATCCCGAGAACAAGAACCAACTGGCTTTAGCGATAATGTTAACTAAATGTGTCTCTTAAATGGGCAACGATTTTGTCAGTGTTTGATTGTTAATCACCATTTTTATTTCTATGCTGTAAATACGTTTCAAAATTCAGTACAATAAACCACGCAATTATTGAACTGAAGAAGCATTTGTTTCGCCTACTTTGTAGACTCTCAGAAGAGAAAGCCTTTGATCCAGTTACGGGGCGGTGCGGCGGCAGCGCCCCGTGACATATTTTGGTGGAGAACCCGGGCATGTGAAATTTCCTGCCCATATTAAAGTACAGAGGAAATTTTAAGGCTTGAATCTGAGAGGAAACAAATGTGGTTTTTGTAACCGTAATAATCATACGTGTTAAACTGGTAAAGCTACCCTACTGACTGCAGCTCGTGTTTATAACACTTTGGTATTTTCGGCCCGATATTTTCAAAATGGATTTGAAACCATATCTTGAAATGGGTGAAGAGGTAGGCCTTTCGGGAGAGGATTTGTTGGCATTCGCTCGGGAGGAGCGGCAAAAGGTAGTTGATGCAAAAGATAGAGAAAGAGATGAGCGACAAAAAGAAAGTGAGCACCAACAGACTCTCAAAGAGATCGAATTGAAGATCGCTACCGAAGGCAAAACACGAGCAGAGAGACCGAGCGCAGTAGGAGTGCAAAGGTTGCCCATGTTTAATGACAAGCATGACAACATGGATTCATTTTTGTGTCGGTTTGAGCGCTTTGCCCAGAGCTCGGGGTGGGATAGAGAAGAGTGGTCACTCCCACTTAGTACTCTCCTAACAGGGAAAGGTCTGGAAGTGTACACACGTTTGCCCAGCGAAGATTCCAATGATTATGATAAACTTAAAAGTGCACTGCTCCATAGATATGAACTCACAGAAGAGGGATTTAGGGAGAAATTTCGTGGTTCTCAGCCTGTAGAGGGCGAGACCTACAGCCAGTTTTCGGAACGACTGAGGAGGTATTTTTTAAGATGGGTGGAGTTGGCTGGAATTGAACAGAGTTTTGAGGGACTGTGTGAATTGTTCATCATTGAGCAGATGTTTAAGGTCTGCCCGAAGGAAATGAAACTCTTCATCAAAGAGAGAAAGCCTAACGGACTGGAGGGTCTTATCACACTGGCCCAACAGTACCAGGAGGCTCATCGCAAAAAACACGACTCAAAGCGAAGCTCACCAATGCCCAACTCCCAGCAAAGACAAAACACTCAGGCCCAAAACAAAAATGGAGGCAGTGTGTCGTAGCATCCCCAAGATGTTACAATTGTGGAAAGCTAGGGCATATTTCAAAAGACTGCCGAGCAAAAGGCAATGCAGGCAAATTCAACCGAGCAGCTGGGCTACAGCTAAAGCAAACCGACACAAAGGCAGAGGTAGATAACACATGGCTGCGTTTATCTACTTTCCCCAGTTTAAACGACTTTCGAAAGCCCTTTCGATAGCCCTTTCGATAGCCCTTTCCATAGCCCTTTCCATAGCCCTTTCGAAAGCCCTGTCCACTCCCTGTACTATTAATGTGCCGCTTGTTTTCGTCGGCTGCGTTTATCAACTTTCGATAGCCCTTTCCATAGCCCTTTCCATAGCCCTTTCGAGAGCCCTTTCCAAAGCCCTGACTGCCTGTACTATGAATGTGCCGCTTGTTTTCTAAGAAGGGACGGCGAAAAGCAATTACCATCATAAAGACATATTTTCCTTTGAGAGTGAGGAGTCATGATACAATGCCACATGAATCAATTGTCTTCCTATCTGTGAGGCAGCTCCAGTTTAGCACATACTTCAAATATTTCTGAGTAGCGGCATGAGACATGGAATCAAAGGGAATGAGACTGTAGTTACTTTATTTCTCAAACCTTGTTGGTGAGAGAAACATCTCCTTGTTCCAAGCATATGCGTGCATTACACCCAGCTGTATGTATACACCTGTGTACACGTACTCGTGTGCACTTTACGCGGCGCGCGTCTTTTCAGAAACTGGAAACGCATGGTTGCGCAACCGCAGTATAGGGCGCCCTAAAGGGCTTTCAAAACAGCTTTGCGTTTATCAACTTCGAAAGGCTTTTACAAACAGGTTTCTGATAACCTGTTTAGGAAACCTGTTTGGATCGTCACAAATTTCGGGCTTTCGAAAAGGCTTTCCTAAAGGGCTTTCAAAACAGCTTTGCGTTTATCAACTCGTGAAAATTCCTTGAAAGCTGTTTGGATAACCTGTTTCTGCCGAGAAAGGAGAGTTGATAAACGCACCCTTTCGTAAAAGGCTTTCCTAAAGGGCTATCAAAACAGCTTTGCGTTTATCAACTCGTAAAAATTCCTTGAAAGCTGTTTGGATAACCTGTTTCTACCGAGAAAAGGAGTTGATAAACGCACCCTAAGAGTGCGGAGTCGGGGGCTGCATGCCTCAATGCATCCCTCGTCAAGTATGATGTACCACGTAACCCTGGCACATATGTTAAGTTAGCATCCGGGGGTGAGCTGCCAGTAGTGAATGCAGCTAACTCAAGTGCCAGTGGGAACATGCCCGTAGTTAAAGGGATAGTACAGTTTTGGTTGAGATGAGAAATAGGCTTTCGAATTTTTGCAAGATACCAAGAAAACACTTATGATATAGCACAGAGCATACCATTTTAAGAGGAATTCAAAGTTTATTTGATGAAAATCAGGTTTGGAATAACTGAAACATCCAAAAACAAAGTAAAACAAAGCGATGGTTACAAAGTGTGGGTCCCACACTTTATCAGAATCGTTCTTTTTTGGATATCTCAGTCATTTTAAAACCAATTTTTATCAAATAAACGTTGAATTCCTCATAAAATTGCATGCTCTTTCATATTTCATATGAGATTTCTCATTATCTCACCTAAAAATGTTAGAAACCTGAAATTAGGTCTCAACCAGAACTGTACGATCCCTTTAAGGGAGTGGTTTCGGAGCGTGAAGCCTCAGTGTTACGTGATAGTGGCTGCAGCACAGTGGTGGTCAAAGAAAGTTTGACATCACCAGGGCAACTGCTGGGCAAGATACAGAGGTGTGTGTTGCTCGACGGGACAGTGCGCGAGGTGCCGGTCGCACGCGTAGCCATAGATACCCCTTATTACAAAGGGGAGGTGGATGCGCTCGTGATGCGTAAGCCGCTATACGACCTCACTCTGGGGAATATAGCGGGGGTCAGAGCACCCGGAGACCCCGATCCAAATTGGGATTTTCCTAAGGAGGGCGGGGACGAGTCCGTTATGGACAGTGAGAGGGGTGGGGCAGTAGAAACCCGAGGGCAGAAAGCCAGGAGGGAAAAACCCCTGAAGCCCCTCACAGTATCTGAAGCGATGCTCCTGGCATCCAACAAGGAGGAGTTTAGCGAGGCCCAAAGGGGGGATGAAACACTTGCTAAATTGTGGGAGGATGCAAGGCAGGGGCGGGGTAAGACAACGAGTAAGGGGAGTGAGACCCACTACACTGTAGTGCAAGGGTTGCTATACAGAGAGTATGAATCTCCCAAAGTTGATCATGGGCAAACTGTTAGGCAGTAAGTGGTACCCAAGAAGTATCGAAATGGGCTGATGGCCCTAGCTCATGATGGGGTAATGGCATGGCACCTAAAAACTCAAAAGACCCTAGACAGATTACAAGCCAAATTTTATTGGCCAGGGATGATGGGTGAGGTCAGGCGTTACTGCATCTCTTGCGATATTTGCCAGCGCACGGTAAAGAAGGGCAGCGTGCCGAGGGTACCGCTGGGGGAGATGCCTCTCATCGACACCCCCTTCAAGCGAGTGGTGATCGACTTGATAGGGCCCATAGATCCAACTACGGAGCGCGGTAACAGGTACATTCTCACCCTGGCAGACTATGCGACGCGCTATCCCGAGGCGGTCGCGCTGCGGAGTATAGAAACAGAGCGCATTGCGAAGGCACTGCTAGAGATATTTAGCAGGCTCGGGTTGCCGGAGGAAATCCTCAGTGATAGGGGAGCACAATTCACCTCGGAATTGATGAAGGAAATCGCGCGGCTGCTTTCCGTAAAACAGCGTATGACGACCCCTTATCACCCCATGTGCAACGGCATGGTGGAGAGATTCAACGGCACGATCAAAACAATGCTGCGAAGAATGTGTAGCGAGCGTCCGAAGGACTGAGATAGATACCTCGCGGCAGTCCTTTTCGCGTATAGAGAGGTGCCGCAAGCTGGCCTCGGATTCAGCCCCTTCGAGCTGCTGTATGGGAGGACGGTGCGCGGGCCCCTCTCTCTCGTACAGACAATGTGGGAAGGGACTGATGTAAACGAGGAGGTAAAGACCACCTATGAGTATGTAGTTGATCTTCGAGAACGGCTCGAACAGACATGCGAACTCGCGCAAAATGAACTGCTGCGAAACCAGAAGCGCTACAAGAAGTACTATGACACGAAGGCGCGCGATAGACATTTCAATGTCGGAGAGAAGGTACTTCTACTTAGGCCAAGCAGCAGCAGCAAGCTACTCGTGCAGTGGCAAGGGCCATACGAGATCAAACAAAAGGTAGGGAAATGCGATTTCCGCATTGATGTTGAAGGGAATTTGAAAACCTACCACGCAAACCTACTAAAAGGTTACGTGGAGCGCGACGCCACTGTGGCTCAAGCAAGCGCCGCGACTGTCTTCGAAGACAGAGATGAGGAGCCCGACATAGCAAAGGCGCGAATAGATATGCCGATGCTCTCTCAGACAGAGAATATCGAGGATGTCTGCCTCGACACAAATTTGAGCGACGCACAGCGCGAGCAAGCACACGTGGTGCTGAAACGCTATGAGCAACAGCTAAGCGACGTCCCTGGGAGGACAAACATGGCGGAATGCAGTCTGAAACTGACGACTACTAGTCCTATTGTCAGCAAACCGTACCCCATGCCACAGGCTGTGCGCGAGACCATTCGAAAAGAAGTGGACGACATGCTAAATATGGGAGTAATAGAGAAATCAGTTTCAGAATATGCATCTCCCATTGTGCTTGTGCGTAAGAAGGACGGCACAAATCGGTTCTGTGTCGATTACAGAAAGACTAATGCCATCACAGTGTTCGATCCGGAGCCCATCCCAAATGCTGATGATCTCTTGTCATCACTCTCCAAGGGGAGATATTTCTCTAAATTCGATCTGAGCAAGGGATATTGGCAGATCCCTATGCGTGAACAAGACAAAGGGAAAACCGCATTTGTGACGGACGATGGACTGTGCCAATTCACAGTGTTGCCTTTTGGGATGGTAAATGCCCCCGCCATCTTCTCAAGGCTCATGCGTACCGTGTTAGAGGGACTGACAAATGTTTTCAATTATATTGATGACATTGTCGTGTACTCCGAGACATGGGAGGAGCTCCTCCATGCTTTGGAAAGCATGATGCAGCGGCTCGCGGAAGCAGGCTTGACCGCCAAATGTCATGTGGGGTTTAGATCGTTGGACTTTTTGGGTCATGTAGTGGGGGACGGTACTCTAAAACCACATCCAGACAAAGTGAGCCAAATTCTGAATGCCGAGGCACCAAAGACAAAGACACAGGTGCGAGCATTCCTAGGCCTTGCCGGGTATTATAGGAAACTCATCCCGAACTTTGCCGCCATCGCCGTGCCACTAACGGATCTCACAAAGAAGGGAAGAAGGTAGAATGGGGGGACCTAGAACAGAGGGCATTCGATACCCTCAAAGCGCGCCTCTCAGCCCCACCCATCCTACACCTTCCGAACCCCGAGCTGCCGTATATCCTAGCAACGGATGCCTCCGATGTAGGAATAGGCGCGGTACTCATGCAGCGCATAGGAGAGGGGAAATTCCCCGTCGCTTACGTCAGCCGCAAGCTATCGGATGCTGAACGTAGGTATGCTGTCATCGAGCGGGAGTGCCTAGCCCTAGCCTGGGCTGTCAAAAAGTTTGACGTGTTTCTCTACGGCACTCACTTCCAGCTCGAAGTCGACCACCGCCCACTCATGTACCTTGCCCAAGCCAAGATTCATAACAGTAGAGTGTTAAGATGGGCACTCGCCCTGCAGCCTTACAGGTACACAGTGATTGCTGTTAAGGGCACAGACAATGTAGCTGCTGATTTTCTAAGACGATGCCCAAAGGACTAAGATCGTATGATGTGTATATCCATGGGTTTTGTTACGTATCAGTGACAGATCACTAATAAGTTACGTACAATATTGACCTGTTTGAAGCAGGATTCTAATACCAGGGAGGATGTCAAATATGATTATGAATATGTGATGATAATTGACGTGTTACCAATGGGTTGGTAACTAGGCCTTATGAACAAATTTGTGTAGGCCAATGTATTACAGTTATCTTCGTGTTGAAATCGTCAGTGCCATATGTATGCTATCAAGCTGCAGGGAGGACAGTGATAATAAGCAAATCATTTTGTGTCAGCTATTGTAATGTAGGCAATTATTTATATTGTATATGCACTCTGTACGGGATCATGACAAGTGATAATCATAGCTGAGATTTAAAGAAGTAACAAGTCCTATAAAGAACATAAAGGACTGATAAAGTGGTATGAGGTGAAGAAGGCACTTCACTGATGTTATGGATGTACTAAGATGATGAGGTAGGGCAGATTCCATGCCCAGTATAACTTTCAGGCATGTAAATGTAATATTTAGACACCATGCACTGTCTTCCAAATGGGGGGCCGTGTAACGACATGGTAGGTTACATTGTCCATGTGAAAGTCCTACTGATAATCTCATCAGCCCTTTTACATCAAATTTATGTTTATGTGCAAGGCATTCACGAAAAATGAGTTTACACTGCACAGGAAGCAAGAGGGTAGTAACCCCTCAGCCCGTCATTACGTCAGGGGCACGAGTGTAATGAACAAGCATAACATAGAGGGAGAGGGTGACTCACACCAAGTGGAGACCGCTACCAGGAACGAGGGTCATAAACCTGCCAAATGTCCACCAGTGGGAGGACAGCCCAGAAGAGGCATAGGTTAAGAAATTGATAGTCACATCCAGCTGCAGTGGTCAGCTAACGTCAGAGGAATATCCTCCTTCTTTGGAAATCATGTTCAAAAACGATTCTTTGAAATCAAGGAAAAGTCACTCATAGGGGTGTGTCCAGTCTGACCAATTAGTAGAAAGTTTTCTGAACCATCTAACCCCCTCCTCCAATAAGATAACTTGTTTAATAAATTAATATACAGTGATTGGTCCTACATAGACAAGTGTAGTTAAGAAGGAAATTTTGGAGAACAAACCGGGATGCAAAACCAAAATTTCTTCAGACCAGAGCACAAAATTGTTTGTGAAATCACTACGTTTGTATCCAGTTCGTTGGGAGGGTTCGGTGTACATCAGTGTCGCCGACATACTGGTCTACCCTTTGGTATATGGATTTGGAACCAGGAGGAAGAGGTTGTGGTGGCAAAAGGCCACATTCAGTGTACGTTTGACAGTCTAAGCACTAGAGAAATCTCTCATCAACCCGAAGGAGGTTGCGGCAGGGGCCAGGGAGAAAGTAACTTGCACAGAAAGGGGAGAAACGCCAACGAAAGTTGGCGGTTAATGTCGGAGCAAGGATCCGAGTTTAAGGTGGGAGCAAGAAGTTTTAGGCTGGAGTAAGCTCCAACGGTATTGGACTGCAGAGTCTACTAGAGAGGGATCGAGGGGACTCCGTCTAGAGGGGAAATCAAGTTTGATGAAACTTAGACCCATGGGCGAGGACAGGTGATCTCATCCCGAGAACAAGAACCAACTGGCTTTAGCGATAATGTTAACTAAATGTGTCTCTTAAATGGGCAACGATTTTGTCAGTGTTTGATTGTTAATCACCATTTTTATTTCTATGCTGTAAATACGTTTCAAATTTCAGTACAATAAACCACGCAATTATTGAACTGAAGAAGCATTTGTTTCGCCTACTTTGTAGACTCTCAGAAGAGAAAGCCTTTGATCCAGTTACGGGGCGGTGCGGCGGCAGCGCCCTGTGACAGAGATGACGCCTGTCCGGAGATCAGGAGGTCGTAAGTTCGAATCCTGACTGAGTATGTATGCCCACGATATTTTATCATGGCTGCTACTAAAACACTGATCAATTCAGTGCTTATTTACGTCGATGAAGGGCAATTTGTCGATCAGTTGCAATAAAAACATCTCGACCGAAGAATTTCATGAATTTGAAAAAGAGAATAAGTGCTGATACGGAGCATTTTGAGCAAGTCAGTGTTAACATTTCGACAACAATCGACAACAATAAAACACATTCCTAACATTATTAGTAATGATTTGTCATTGATGACTAATTCTATGAAACAGGGCACTGTCCGATTTTGTTCATGAATACATTTTTTTTTTGTTTCAATGATGAAACATGACCTAAATGAACATGATTATGGCAGTGTGGGTGCTCCTCGCTTTCTCAATGTACGCTTAGAAAAAAACCCCCGAAAGTACACACTTTTTCGAGTTCATGTTTTTCCGTAGATTTTGATGAAAATCACTGAATTATAAATACCCCTTTAAAGATTATTCAATTGGCTATCAACCTGGCAGGTCAATATAAAGGGAAACTTCACACATGAGTGAACACATTCTTTTTGTCCTCCAGGGAACAAAAGTGAACATTGACACGTTGTCTTTCATTTGATCTCCCTTCAAGATAACAATGGTAACAAAGACTAGTTTAAACAATTAAAAACGCAAATGAAATAACAAAAAAAAATCTCGTTTTCTTTATCTCTTTATAACCTCAAACAAAATCAAAATGGGAAACTAAAGGGGAAATAAGATTTTTTTTTTTTTTTTGGGGGGGGGGGGTCGGCTAAAACTTCAAATGACAGAGAGGGTAAGGGCACAAAGATGATTTAATGAAGAAAATATTTTTATATCATTCTCTTTAGTGTTTCATGAGACAAATTAGAGAAACACATATTACAGTTTTCCTGACTTTGGATTTGACAGAAGATTTTTTATTTTCTTACATTGTAGCATTAATTGATCTTTTGGGTTTTAAAGACATCCTACACTTATTTTTGCAACAAAGGTTATTTGTTGTCCTGAATTTGTATTTTGTTTTTATTGTTACATAAAAGCGCACTTACGCATTAATTGCGATCTTACATCTGTGCCTTTGAGGAGAAAAACAAAGGTATTCACGTATGCATACAAGCTTCCTTTTTTATTGACACACCAGGTTGATAGCAAGTGGATTTACATTTCATATGATACATAATACATTCACTTTTAGCCAGAAATCCTATGAGAAATGTTAACTTGAAAAAGTGTTTTCTTTCTTCTTCTTTTTTTTTTTGTTGCAAAGTGTATACACGAGTTGGACAATGCTTGTGAGATCAGAGTGAAGTTATATCACGCGAGTGCTTAATATGCGTACTTTTTAAATTTATTTAACTCATGTTTATATATATGATTATGTTTGTAGACATCGTTAATACACAGGGATTCTTATTCTCTGTCTAATTATTTGATCTGCCTTAAAATTAAAAAAAAAACTTTTCGAAAATCAAACATTTTTTTTTTCAAGTGGAAAGAGCAAAACAGATGAAAAAAGGATTAAAGCATTTATCGAGTTCTATGCTACTGCTGCCAGCTCTAATGAACTTGGCAAAGACAAGACCTTAAGAAAATTTTGACTGATTAAAATGTACTTTGAGTTTTTTATTGTAACAAAGCAATCATGAAAATAAGATATCGGCATCTCTCCTTTCTTCAAACAAATGACTTTTTGGACACATCCCCTCTATCAGGGCTAGTTCAGTGCTGTTGATAATACAGAAGGAGCCCTGCGCCATTGTTCGGGTAAAAAGTTCTCGGGGACACAGTGCATAATATGTGTGTCTGTTGGAGTATTTGCGTGCACGTGTGTGACTCTGTATGTGTGTATGTTTGTCTGTGTCTGAGTGTGTGCGTTTTTGTATAAAAGAAAGAGACTTTCAACGCGTATGCGAGTGACCTGCTGGCGCGTTTACGTTTTTCAACCTAGCAGGGGTTATTCTTAGAGAAATTGCAATAAACCTGCTTGTATCAGTGTATATCAAATAATGTGACTTCGCACTGAGCGAATGAGGCGCGTGTCGTGCACACTGATTTCTGGAGATCAGTGTTCATGCATGCATCCGTCGACGCCAATGATACATCCAGTGCAGGCGGGCAAAATACTATTGGCAAAATTACCCGTGATGGGTTGCGCACCCCTTCACATGGAATCGCTGCCGCGGCCGCTGTCATGACATGCACCGGGCCACAACATTACATTGTTTGTAGGGCCAATCACCATGGAGTTATACACAGCCACGCGAGGCATACATTATGTTAAGCAGGCAGTTCATCTGTCACGCGACCGCACTTGGCGAAGGGTCTACTAAGTACATGATGTCATCTACTGTAGATGGTGATGTAGAAGATGTCGTAGATAGAGGGCAGCAGAGGATGATCCGCCATTTCTGGAAGATATACGATATCGTGAAAGTCCTAGTAGAAAACCACATTTCATATTTCACTCGTCTTAAGCACCTTTACTAAGGGAGTTAGGATCGGGGTGCTACATATATTGTAGATGCTGTTCACTAACGCTTTATGAAGTGGATGATCCGTCATTTCAGGACGATACAGAGTAATACAGGTAAGTCAAAGTAGAATACATTTCGTATTACCTTAGCACCTTCTATGATATTTCATATTGCGCTGTTCAATAATGATATTCATTCTAATCATAACGTAAACATAAGGATATAATGCAATAACAACGCATTGAGGTATGTCTTAAAGTATCAAAGAGATTATGTAACGGTCTTTTGCAAACGCTTTGCTCGGAACCAGGTTTTCACATTAACACTCGGGCCAGGTGAGGTTGCTTATGTACAACCAATATTCATTGTAGATGAATGGCAATGACATCACATTGTTATATTCTATACATTAAACGCTCGATATTTGTAATATCCATGCTCTTTACATACTTACCTGACTCTATAACAACGGTACATGGGTAGGTCTACACAAAATACTTAAGAATGTTACACTTGTGTACAACTACACTAATATTAAACCAGTACAATAGCTGACATTACTAATCATAAATATAGATATTAACAGTATATTAAACAAATGAGTCGTAAATAGTGTTGTTTCGTGAAGAGTGTTCAGAAGAGTATAGCGGAGAGGTTTTTGTTTGTTTGTTTTTGATCCGTAGCATGGGTACACAGTGCACAGGTCAGTGCCAGAGTGTTCTGGCGCCAGGGTTCTAAAGGCACGTTCTTATATCTTGAATAATGATTAGATTGGGCCAATACTTCGTATCGTATGGATACACTGATTACATGCAGCCAATCAAGATACTGTTCTTACAATGCTGCCAAATAACAGTAAGGAAAATACTAATGTAGTAGCATGTATCGGGATAGAGAACCCTTTCAGAGAGACACTGAAAAATGTTTCAGAGAGGTACAATACAAGACACACCAGAGAGACACGTATCAGAAGCCTTGAATCAGTGAAAGCTGCTGTTGATCAAACATGTTGCCCTAGACATGGCCAGAGACCAAATTGAAGGCTAAGACAGCTGAGTTAAACGAGTTGATACTTACATAAAGAAAACAAGCATGCAGAAGCTTCGAAGTCCTAAAAGAGATTATACAGTCCACAATTTATCGAGTTCACAATATTAAAAAGGAAACCCACATGCGAAAGGATAGGACTACCGGTTTAAATACTTTCGAAATAATTATTCTAGTTCGCCCTGAACTCTTTCTACCAAGACTGGACCATTCTTCCGAAAACATGTCTTATTACACTCCAGCCTTCCAAAAATTTGACTCTGACAACAACCAAACTTCTATTTTAACGGACCCGCTACTTCATCAAAATATCCTCGATTTCTGCAATATCACATAGGACCTTTGTGGGCAAACAAGCCCGAGGTCTTCTCCAAATATGTCACATCCCTTTGCCATCCACATACAATGATTTACTCCTGTAACTTCTAAGAATGATTATCTCCTTTTTACAGCTGCGAAGAATTATTCTAAAGTTATGCAGCTTAAGAATAACACCTCTATCCTACTCTACGACTCAACCAGAATGACTTAATATGAAAAGGAAGAGCTACGCATCACCTCAGATACTTGCTTTTATGAAGAGATTTACTGAAAAGATCTCGTAGCAGAAAGTAAAATAAGCAATCTTGTAGACTGCACAAGACGAATGCATCTGATAGCGTCGACATGCAAAAAAACAAGATCTGCTCCATATTTTTTTTTGTAACTGTTTCTCACTAGAAGAGACATGCAGTGTTGACTATTGCTGTAAAAGATATCAATTCAACTTGTCTCGTTCGAATTAGGGTTTGTCCACCCAAAGAATTTGTCATTGGACAGCTACTTTCCTCCAAGGAGACACCTTTCCCCTTACCTTTTTGTCATAGTAGTAGACTAACATTCTCAGACAATCATTTTAACAGTATAATTAAGGGATAGTCCGTATCCTCATATGGGACGGCCATTTGCTACCTTTTGAAGAGATAAGCGATGTTACAGAAGCAGCCTTTAAATTGCCCGCATTACTTTACACCGTGTGCTTACACATGACCTATTTCAACGCATCGGCATTTCAGCTTTGTCTGATTTAGTTTAGTATATGATACTTATAAAATAATAAGACAGATATATCCATGCATAAGTTCAATCACAATAAACGTTCATCTGCTTTCAATAATCTAATTCTTCAAATGTCACAATGAGTTTCACTCTAATAACACTAGGAATACCAGGCATCTATATTAGATCTTTTCCGTCTTGTTTCCAGGCAGTGTTTGTCTGCAAACACAGTCAGTCCCTAAAGTTTCATAGGTCAAATATTTGCAACAGTGGAATAACTGAATATCTGAAGAAGTTGCCTCTTCGCAGTTTCGAGTAAAATCTTCTTCCGTTTTCATCATCATAATCTGTCAAATTCAAATATAATTATTTTCGTAACACCTATGACCTTCACATGTACTTCAACTGCCAATTGTAGGCTTGACATGAATTTTATGCTTTATTGATGACTTGGATAGTGAAATTAAGTAATTGAGATTATTATTTGAAAGCTGATTAAATGCTTCTAGCGTTTAATGCGTGAAAATGAATGCTCGGAAAATGAACTTGAATGACGAAATCATGATTCTGACCGGAGAAACCTCCTTTAGGACAGAATACATATAGTGCCAATCAGACAGGGATGTCAAATTTATTTCTCTAGTAATTCATAACAACGCTTCAGATGAATGATCAGTTTGAAGTTTCCAAATCCAGCAAATCAAGATCATCATGCTTATGGCGATTAAGACACCTAGAAATTTATTAATGCAATTTCGAAGTTATAGTAATACTATACGTTGGCTATCGTTGTCTCCGTATAATGTGTGTACGTTGTGACAACGTCAGAAATATGACGTTGGCACAACATCCTTTAGGCTATCGGAATAATATGTTGTCTCAACGGTGAAAGACTGATATAGGAAAAGCGTTTAAACAGTGTTTATTATAACTATAGCTTTCTTACTCGTTTTGACGTTGCCCCAAAGTTAGGGAAACGTTCTATAGTAATCACTTTTCAACCATGTTATGATGTTATGCCAACGTTAGACAAACGTTATAACAACCACTTTTCAACCTTGTTAAATGATATTATCCCAGCGTTAGACCAATGCTTTAACAAAATATTGTCCTCCCTGTTATCAAGTTTAAAAAAGTAATTATATATATATATATATCCTTTTGTTGTGTTTGTTTGTTTGTTTAAATTCAGTGAGCTGTCATAGACTGCTACATTTGCCAAACACAACGAAGCAGTCTGACGCAAGGATACACAATGTCTTTCATCAACAAGGTCGGCCTGCTTCTTTTGACGTTGGTGGTTTTGAGTGGCCATTCATCAACTGCAATCCAGGTTTACAACTTCTGCATGGAAACAGACAATGAAATAATTTTTCGCTTGTCACTTCAGAACGATTCAGAGTATGGTTATGAAATGTACTCGGGGTATCTTGAATGTTTATTTTATAAAAAAGGAGAAGCCATCAGGGAGCATTGTCTTAAAGCTGGACAGGCGAATCGTTTTACAGTGCGAGCAAAAAACAAGGAGAATGAGTTGATTGTGACTCTGACTGTAAGAGATGTGCGGAAAGAAGATGAAGGCCCTTATATACTTTTTGTTAATGAAGATAGAGATGGTGAAAAACATAATGACGTAATAGACGCGTATATCAATGTAATCACTCCACCTGGACCGGTTGAGTGTGTAAGGTCGACGTCAACATATTCCCTGGACTGGATCGAGGTACACTGCTCTGCTCCATTAGGAATGAATTCAGATCCACAAGGATCTATTGCCTGTTTCCAAAATGGCAAAAAGGCGCCATATCTTAGTCAACCTGAACACTTGGTGGATCACGTTGAAGGTGTGTTCTGGATGGACGCTCGGTCTTCTATCGCCTGCTGTTCATTTACACCACAGTGTGAGAAATCTCCAGAAACATGTTTCGACTTCGCATATTCCCGAGAGACTGAATCAATGTCTACCGAAAGTAATGACCCTCAGACGGAAGGAGAAATGACTTTACAGCAGTCTACAACCAGTCCGCTAACAATGGTACACACAGAATGCCCTTGTGGCAATGGGCGATGTTTTAATACAGCTGCCATTTCAATATTAGCCATTTTACTAGCAATCTTAGTAATTCTTGTTGTCATAAAATGTAACGTTATGAAGAGATTCACCCGTGCCTGTACGGGTGAAAAAAAGAACCTTACATCAAAGAATGAAATCAACCGAAATATGAGTAAAGAAGAGAATTCACCACCACAGTACGTCAAAGCTCCCATGAATGATCCCAATGGCAGCGATGACAGTCATGCTAATTACACCCGGCATAGGGGTCCTATTAATATTCAAGATGAAATAAATGAAATGAAAAAGAGTGAAATTGAAATGAAAGATGAATTGTGAATATTGAAATACAATAATTTTTTTTTCTACTCTTGGGTGCGTATCTGGCCCTGAAAAAGACCTATCAATTCTCGAACTTTCTGCAGGCAAGTTCTCACTGTTTTCAAGAGAATGAGTAATTTAAAGAAAATCCGGATTATGATGGTCCTTAGGAAGGATTCAAGGGTTTGGGGCTTCCTATTAGGAAAATTTCTCATTGGCTGAAAGGAGCACAGTAGGTAGGCATGCCATGGTAGAGTGCACACAGTCACCTCCTGCGGGGGAGGGGATCCGGGTGTCACTGTATGCTGCACACATTGTACAGTTGTATAGGATATCTGATTGTAACCAGCTAATGGATCAAAATTGTCTGAGGGCTAATTGGTGTTACTTAGCCTCTCTATCGAGTAGAGTTAGCGAGATATTGCTCAGATGGAGGCTCAGGGGGAAGCTCGTAGAGATTCTCTTAAAACGCTTCATGTCACTTTCTCCAAGACGCATGCAAAGACGTGCTCGCCTGATGGAGAGACAGAGTATTTTGAAATACTGTCTAGGGTACTTCAAGGAGGCACATTGGCACCCCTTCTGTTTATCGTACGCAGCCCTTGACTATGCTCTGAGGCTTGCCATCAATGGCAAGGAAGAGGAGCTTGGATTTACATTGGTGTCCCGTCAAAGCCGTCGTGTTCCGCCTGTAATGGTCAGTGATTGGTCACTGAAATTGATCTTGCTGCCGATATTGCCTTAATATCAGATACGACTAAAAAGACAAGGGAGCTGCTGTTTGTAGTGGAAAAGGAGTTCAGAAAGATTGGTCTAAGGGTCAGTGCAAAGAAGACAAAGGTGATGGCATTTAATATCGACGACACCACTATCACAACCTCAGACGGTGCAGTTCTCGATGTGAAGAACGACTTCAAGTATCTGGGCTCCTGGATTGCCTCGACAGAACAAGACATCAGGATCAGACGTGGCCACGCATGGAATGCTTTGCACAGTATGAGGAAAGTGTGGAAATCCCAACTTAGTGACGACATATAACGGCGACTTTTTGGTCACAACAGTTGAGTCTGTATTACTGTATGGAGCAGAGACGTGGACACTTACAGCCAAACGAGAGAAAGCATTGGACGGAGTGTACAAACGCATGCTCAGGATAGCCCTTAATGTGTCATGGAGTGACTACTTTAGAAATGATGACTTGTATGATACAATGCGCAAGGTGTCTGACAAGGTGCGTGAGAGAAGGATGAGATTAGCGGGACACTGTGCGCGACACCCTAAGCTATCTGCCAATCACTCGTACTCTGGGAGCCCTAACAGGGGCTTATTGCAAAAAGAGGAAGAAGTAGGGCCACTTTCATCAGTGTACTGAAGAAGGACGCAGGCCTTGAAAGTATTAATGACCTATAAGGACAGTCATATTAGATAGACAAGTTTGGAGGCGCAACTTTATTTATGGAACCCGAGCCCTCGAATTAGTGGAAGTAGTAGTAGTTGGAGGCCACTATCTTGGGGGACAGTATCATGCAACTCAATCGCCAGAGCTTCTCTGACTCGTCGTTGGTACCAGCTGGGGACTTGAGTGATGAGTTTGCTTTCATCCCATAGGGTTCTGTGTTGACAGGTGTGATCATGGTGGATAATTGCAGATTTATCCCTTTAATCTCGTCGGCCATTGGCCTGATGCTCTTTTATCCCCATTCCATATGGGAATGGGAAGTCGATGGAGATTTCAGAATTCAGTATGGAATGGGTTAACCGCGTGGTCAAGGATCGGCCTTTCCCCAATGTATACATTTAATACCGCATGCACAGGGAATGCGGTAGACTCTAAGAAAGTTCTTGGAGTGTCGTTTGTCATTTGGTGTGGTGAGGAATGATTGAGATTTTGCTGTGACGAACTTCAATTTCGGCTTCTCTCAAAATCCTCCTGATCTTTTGGGAGGCTGCTCTTATGTGTGGAAGGACAACTCTCGACCTCGGCTGGGTTCCACTTTATTTCCGCAATGACGGAAGTGCAGGGGAAATCTTACGTGGGGGATAGCTGTTGCGTTTCAACACTTGCTTGATATGATTTAGTTACCCTGGTAGGTGGGTTTGGTCGCTGATTTCGTAGGCCCGCTTGACCAAGGTCTTGTTGATCAGGGGCGTAGATCCGTTTTTACGATGGGGGGGGGGGACGAAACTGAAAAATGATAATGTGCAAGGGAGCGGAAGATGTTGGTCGGGGGATCAGAGAGAGATTTGGACTTTCAGACTTGAAACTCAGCGATCTGGTGCACATTTGGTAAATTTGTTTGATTTTTTTTTCCTTTTCCAGATTGTAAATATGGCAACTGAATGACTAAATCGCGGTACTTTAGCTCTCTTTTTTTTTTTTTTGCGTGTGTGTCATCACCGTGCACTAAGTGTACATAGTTATGGAAGACGCCGGGGCGGGGTGTCAGAGGCGTATTCCCTACCACGATGGAAATAATACGATCTGATTCACACTTTTTGGTGAAGTATTCGAAAGATTTTTAATTCCCAAAGTGTGCGCGTTACCTGGTAGTGAAAATCTCTTCTTTTTTTTTTCTTGTTACGAGGCCTTGTTCAAAGCCTTAACCCTCCCCCCACCCCTCCGTCTGGATCGACGTCCCTTTTGCTGATCTCAAAACGGATAGTTGGCGGTATGAACTGTAGCAAGGATACCGGTCAAATCCATTTCCACTTGAATTTGAGTTATGACAGACTTTCCTCCGTCGAGGAAGCCCATAGCCCACTGATCCTTCCGGATTTTTCTTTTTCCACCGGAGTGTTCTTGAATTATACCCATTCTCTTGAAAACGTGAAATACATCAGTACCGATTGTGTGGAGAGTGTGGAGGCCCGCTTCATGGTCACGAAATACCCAAGAAAGAATACGTAGTGTACTGTGAAAACTTTTTCTGCATGCTAAACATTGTTCTGTGAATTTGTATTTTTTAACATGTTATTGTGCACATCAGCTCGAAAATTCCCCGCGGGTACAAGCATGTATATAGGTCACAGTAAACATAATAGGCTAAATAATCCTACAAGACTATGTAAGTTAAATCATTGACAGTGCAGTCATGGCCTGAGAAAGTACACATATTTAGTGTGTGACACACACACACACAAACAAAAAACAGAATAAATTCAGAAATCCGCACAATGTGTATTTACACTATAATAGTGCATTTGCGAACATGATAAGGGTAACTCGCAGCTGGGGAAAAGAAAAAACAAGTCGCAGGAGGGTCATATACAGTGTACATTACATGAAAGAGGTTTTTGATCAGATTCGGAAATCAGATCTTGGCTGAAATTGGCCATGGTTATTATATCTGTATTATTATCTGAAGTGCAATCATGAACTAAGAAAGTATCAAAATATACTGTGTGACAAAAAAAAAATACTCAGAAATGCATAGATTATGTATACATGTAGCACATTATTGACCATATACCATTACAAAAAGCTGGAAATAATTCAAACAGGAAGGTAACAGTGTGCCCTACAAGTTAACAGGTAAACTTGTTCGTAATGAAAAGCTCTGGACAAGATAATGTAATAAATTTTGCTTGAAGTGATCCACTATCAAAAATGATTAACAACAAGTTATATTATAAAATCATGTCATTATATTCTAAGATATAGCAATGCAATTTTCCGATCCTGATATAGTTGTCACCTGCGTGCCAGTTACATTTCTAGATTTTACAGTCATACAATGCTCTAAAAGCAGTGCCAGTATATCACATGCATATTATCTCTCTGGCTGCAAAAGTCGTGTTCTGAATGCATGTAATTACGCAGTCATAATATGTTTGACTATCAGACAGAAGTGAGCTTGCAGTGATAATGTCTTTCCACTAATTACGCATGTTTGATATTCATAAGAGATACATGTATACCCTTTCTGCTCTAAAGAGATTCATTATACAGTGCAATATATTTTTTCATGAATATTTGTAGAACGTGTGAGCACGATTTTCCCCTTTTTTTAGCGTGTGGGATATCTTGAAAATATAATTCGGCTGGTTATTTATGTAAATATATATATATATATATATATATATATATATAGAATATGTAATTATATGTATATATGTTACGAAGAATGATGAAAGATGGCGTGTATCATACTTCTGTATTTTGGCATAAATGCGTGGTAATATTTTTGTGCAATATAATTTTTCATATGTAATTGTGATCTGAATGTTATGTGTCATAGCTCATTGTGTTCTCTTTGAATTTGGAGGTATCTATATTTCATTACAATGTATTTTCGCCTTCGTTCTATGAGTTTGCAAGTTTTCTTTTCACTAAATACTTAGTAAACCTTTTTGATTGTAAATCCTGAGACCATGCGTTTCACGTATCACATGAATATGTAATACACGTGTAATACACGTGTAATACTAAAAGGTATAATGAGTTTGTAGTGCATGCACAAATGCTCCACAAAGGGTCTTAAAAACTGATCTACAAGCGTTCTTAAGGCCGTCTCATTTCAGTTGCTGTCGAAGCTTTCCAAGCAACATGGCTGGCTGGCCTGCGGGTCCACTCTGGCCATTTAATTTTCTTCTTTAATGAACTCATACTAAACACGAAACTTGATAGCGAACAATCAATAGACAGTCCGTATTGTATGTAAGCAAACAGAGCATGTATCGTCTTGGATGTTATGGAATATACTGCTGATATATGTTATGCACAGTTGTACAAAATTAATCATGAATATTGGCAGGTGGAATCTTTGTAACTATGACACCGATGGAAATTATTCCTCCCTTTTATTATCTTTTTCTCTCGAGAATTATTATATTGTAAGGGTTGCAAGCAAATCAAGCTAACCTTTTGTATAATTTAATGCGTCACTAATACATGCTGTTATACTCTTTAAAGCAAGGTTACGAACGTCACGATTGCCCAATCTTAACTGATCGTGGAAATTTCGTTCAACTCATATGAAATTTCACGTTTGGAGACGAGGTGATGCGAGTCGATACAAGTTGGTATAGTCACGATTGGTCTATTTCAAGCAATACGATCTGCCACGATCTGGTTTCCCGCTTAGATACGATACAATACAATTATCCCTGTTGACTCGCCAATTGGGTCCCGATCTCACATGATCATAAGAATCAGAGTTTCCGATCTGTTATGTGCAGACACGTCTGTATACGTTCCAGTACGAGCTTCTTGAACCAGTGCGCTCTGTTGCGATATGATACGATATCTTTGGTAATCGGGATCGGGGGTAAAGACGATTTGAGCCACGATTGGATCCTGACGGGTATAAATACAGCCCCACTGACCACGGACTTCATTGTTTCTCGAACTTCTACGGAGTTAACATCCTAACAAACAGACGCTGGAAATCGGACAGAACTTGAGGAAGACGACGTAACACTTCCAGAGTTACTTTTTGCTCACATCACCGCCTGGGAGGAAGAAGATGAGCAGCTACACCAGCCACAACCCAAACCACGAAAGGTCAAGACAGCTGCAGCCAGACAGTTCTGGGTATGACCATAGCTCACAGAGGGAATTAGACAACAGTTTGGTCAGTTCTCCAGCCTTCCAGACACCCAGTTGAGACTGGATGATTCAGTAACTTTCCAAAACTACACAAGGCTTACACCGCGGGTCTTCAATTAAGTCTTGCACAGGGTAACTCCAGCAATAGAGAGGGAGAGGGAACACACCACCTTCAGGCAACCTCGTTTACCTGCATCAGAAGCTCGCAGTGACACTGAGGCACCTTGCAACAGGTGACAGCTATCGGTCTCTTGCGTATGCCTTCAGGTGTAGAGTTTCCAGCATCTCGAAGATGATTCCAGAAGCGTACAAAGGTGAGGTGTTCAGCCCACCCGTGACTCCTGAAGCCTGGAATGCCGCAGCTAGCCAGTTTTAGCCGAGATGGAATATCCCCCACGTAGTTTAGGCTCTGGATGGCAAACACATTGCTATGAAGCCACTCCACACTGGCAGCCTCTTCTACAATTGCAAGGTTGCTTTTCGATACCATTGCTCGCTCTTGTAGACGCAGATTACAAGTTTGTGTGGATCGAACTCGGTGGAAAAGGACACAATAACACATGTCGTGTCCGATGCTCAGATATTTGGCTACTCTGGGCTGTTCAACTCCTTGGAACGAGAAGGCCTAGGACTCCCCCCTCCCCCAGCCTGCCCACTGACTACAAGCCCTGATGATCTCCAACACATGCTCTTCTTCATTCTGAGTGATGGCGCCTTTGCACTCGGGAAGTACCTCATGAAGCCTTAGAGCAGAAGAAGGATGACCAGAGAAGAGAGGATCTTCAATTACAGACTCTCACGGGGGAGGAGTGTGGTGGAAAATGCCTTTGGGATCCTTGACAGCGAATTCAGATGTCTCCTCAAAACTCTAGAGCCGAAGCCCGACACTGTGAGGGGTGTGGTGGAGGCAGCAGTGGTTCTACACAACTTCCTGAGGCAGAGGCATCCAAATTAATTTCCTCTTCCTCAAGTTGAAATGAAACGTGTGTTCTCTACAAGTGCAAAGTGCCTATTATGAGAACTCGTAACAGATCTTGAGCATCAATGAACAAAAAAGTAACTACTCGTATCTACTCGTATTTACTCGCATCTACTAGTATCAAGTCGTATCTTCTCGTTGGACGTTGGTCATTCGTATATGATCGTGGACAATGGGATACGACAGAGAATCATAGATCGTGGCAGATCGCATTTCATCTCAACATGTCGCGATGTTTCGGTTCCAAGTTTGATTGCGATAACCACGATTAAAAGTCACGATTAGATGCGATCTCTTGCGCTTTGTTAAGATAAGATACGATCTGATGCGATGACCGCGATTAGGGACCAATCGCGCTTATCGTAGAAAAATTTTGGACCGTCCAAATTTTTCTATGATTTCCGCGATTACTGTGATCGACTTCAAGATCTGATATGATCTGATAAGATCACCACGAGTATACTCCACTATTAAGACCACGATTTGAATCGTGACGCCAATCATGATAGTGGGAACCCTGCTCAAACCCGGAAAGCAGTAGATGACAGGTTTGCGTCCCACTGGTTTCCTTTTTTCTCGACATATTTTTTTAATTTACAGTTTAATAGTTGCTATCTTAACAAATTTAATTTGCAGATGGAGACAAATTGATGAAACTCACAACTAAACTGTCATATACAATGTATACATGTTTATACATATAAACAACGTGTGTACACATGCACATGCATTTGTACGTACTACGATAATGCAGGAATTAATTAATCAAATCAAATAGGATCATTTCAAATATTTCTTTGCATTAGAGGTACGTTGTACTACAGTACTAAAATCAAATATGAGGATGATTTTTCCAGAATGATTTTATGTTGTGGTAATTTCTGTCATTTAGGCCTATTTGAAACCGAAAATATTGTATGTACCCATGACGTATAAGCTTGTGTTGACATTGCATAAAATATGTGTGATGGCTTTCAGTGCAATATGGTGATTTGGTGTACAGCTATAGTTTATAGTTAGTTGGTGTATAGATAGTTGATCCTTTACATTGTATCTGAATTAGAGATACCAGCCACTCAATTCGGTTGAAGTTTATTAAGAACGATTTCTTGACACATGGTTATTCTTATTACTTATAGGCGTACGGTTACTTGCAACTTAAATATTTTACTAGTATTAAACGTATGGTATCATAACTTGAATTGCTCATTGCACCTTTACACTGTCTGTACACATAAGATGTACCCAAATTAAATTATTGGGCTATTTATCAAGAATGATCTAATGTGTGGCTATTCACATGCAGAATATGTTTTTAAGGTTCATCTATAATTCCATCCCATAAGTGTGCTATTTTTGGTATATCTCTGCCAACCATTTTTGTTTAAGTTTTATGGAAGCATTTCAGATTTTAGTTTGAATTTAATATTGTATTGTAAGTTCTGAGTCCTCTAATATAAACGTTGTAATTTGTTTTTCCAATTTTACTCGCTTTATGATCCAGAACTTGAGAATTATGTAAAAGAAGAATCGCTCTTTCAAGAAATGTAAAAAGTTAAAGAATGACTCGGTTGACCATTCACGCCCATTTTGAATCCTAACATAAGATCAGGGGTTGCGATATTTTATGCCTCCGCCACGAAATGACGCCGGAGGCCTCATGTTTTCGGGTTGTACGTCCGTCCATTCGCCGTAATCAATTTTGTGCTCAGCGTAACTAAAAATCCGTTTGAGGTATCCTAACGAAACTTTGCATTTGTATGAGTGGGCGTAGTTGTGCCTATCAAGTTTTGGGTGCACATATTCAAGACCGAAGGTGAAATGTTCACAATTTCCACCATTTTAGATTATTTTTCGCTGAACAGCACTATCCATAACTGCGAAGCATGAACTTCTGTAAACTATCATCTATATCACATGCGCACCTCATTTTTTTTAAAATTCTGTTTTATATCAGGGTCCTCAGACATGGTATTCTATCCCTAGAGAAATTGAAGCATCAAAATCTTTAAATAATATCAAATCTAAATATAAACAAATATTATTGGAAGATTATACACAAAGCTAATTCAAGGCGTATTTTGTTGTTGGCTGTCTTCTGTGTTGTTATCGTCCATACCTCCGTAGCTTTGTTTTGTAATGATTGCATTGCTTTGGCTTGTTTTGTTTTGTGAACTTAAATGACATCTAAAAAAAAAAATCTGTCATGTATGTATGTTACATTACATGGGTCAGCTACTCACAAGGGCTTTTTCCGTTCTTGCTGCTTCCCCCACCAATGGCATTGTCTTTGTATGTAGTCATACCGCCACTTTATTTCTAATTGTATGTTATACGTCCTTTATGAATTTTTCTCTATTTGTATCTCATTTTGTACTTTCTTGTTTTATTGTATGCTCTGTATATTTCCAATGCTTGGTGAAAATACAGTACACTGAAACTAAACTGAATATATGTGCAATGCATGAAGGTATTTTCTTAATACTAAAGATTTTCTTGAGAAAGTTTCAGGCTATGACGTCAAAGGTCAAGAGAATATGTTAATATTTCACTTTTTCTCGGAAATTGGTCAAGCTATCTTCATGGAACTTAGTATATGTCTTATGCACGTACCGACTGGCAATGATTATCTTGGGAATTTGGGGGTCTTGGGTCTAAGGTCAATGTTAGAAGGTCAAGGTCAACTCCTTAAAAAATCACTATTCTTCTCATATCTACCCAATGCCTGTGTCAATTTCTTGACACTTAAGTGTTTACATGCATTGCCCAATAGAGATTTCCTGGAAAGGTTTTTTGTCAAAAGGTCAGAGGTTAAAGCATCAAAGGCCAAGTGAAAATGTTAAATTCTGTTCTACCTCCATATCTCTGAAGTGACCAAGGTATCATGAAGAGTAATGTATGTTAATGCATGTACTGCCCGACAGTGATTCTCTCGGGAATTTTAGGGTCAACACTTTAATACTTAATACTGAAATTACACTTTTTTCTCTATACCTTGGAAATTACTCAGTGTATAAACTTATACAGGAGTGAGAAGTCAAGCAAAAATCCTCAATTCCCAATTTTCCTGCTGTCTTAGACAATAAAGGCATTTATCCAAATAAACCTAGTTCAAGGAGAGTGAATAATTAACACTTTTTTTGACAAACGTGTCATTCTAATATTTTTCAAATTGCATGTGTGTGAAACTGTCGTCACACATTGTCAAGATGTACTGTAGACCTACATTGGGAGAAGCATGCATTATGGTGGAGGCACACCATTCGCCTTAGCGACATTTCTAATTGGTAATGTTGTGATGCCCTGTCACAAATGATAGTTTTGCTATGAAATTGGTAAAATATGGTAAACGATAAAGCAAATGTGAACATTGTTTTCGGGAATAAGATGTTGAAAGTGGAAAAGTGGAAGAAGAAGAATGAGGCTAAGGATGGAAAGAGAGAGAGAGAAAAAAAAAAGATGAGAAAAGGTTGAACCAAATGGAATTTTTAAGTATATGCAGAAGTAATGGTAATTTCATATGTATCCATGTAACTATAGAATAGCGATGTTCGAGAAACAATACAATGCATAATCAAATTGATTTTATTTAATTGATGAACGACATTTATATCATAAACAATTGCCTTTTTATCTATCCCGCATGTGTATAAACCGGAAACTCTATATTCTATTCATTTTTGTACATAATATCAATGTCAATGTGCAATATTCAAGATAGATATTTTCTATACTTTTGAATCCGTGTATCTGTTTTGTACAAATGTCAAATCATTCAACCTGAATCCATGTACAAAGATGTCCTTACGTACGCCTACAGACTGCTAAGGACGTTCTTCAATGAAATGCCTTTGCAATGCCATTCAATTGAATTCTTATTTTTTTAGTACTGAAACATCAAATGCTTTGCACTCTACACAAGTGAGTATTGACATTGTACCATGTATGTATGGTGGCTTTTAGTGCAATATGATGTATATAATATGCTGGTTGAACTTATATTATAGGTTCTATCTAAATTTAATGTATATCATAATTAAATTGTTCGGCGGTCAAGAGTTATTGTATAATGTGCGTTTATTTGGTCATTCCTTAATTAGGTGATCCGAGTATCCTCTCGGATCACCTATTGTATCTGTACGGATTCTTTCTTTCTTTCTTTCTTTAGGTGATCCGAGTATCCTCTCGGATCACCTATTGTATCTGTACTGAATCTTTCTTCTTTATTTCTTTCTCCTCAAATGTTGTGCAGCGATTAACTCAAAAAGTCATTCACCTATCACTTTTAAACTTATACCATATATGTATCACGTCATAAGAACGACAGATCTAATGTATCATTGTGATCAGTCAACCATGACGTCACTATGACGTCATTATCTGAAATCACGTTCACATTCGTATCTCATTGATGAAATGGAATTTCTCAATGAAATTTACATATCATATAGTTCAAGTCAAGTTCTATCGATATATTTAATAAAATTTCATTGCGACCCTGGTAAACGAGCGCGTACGCGCGCGTTGAAATTTTAACGTGCTCCAATCGAGCTCAAAATTGTTTTGCATACGTTTCAGGTCATTTGGAGTATTTCAGAAAAAATCGACGGACGCGTACGCGCGCGCGCATATACGCGCGCAAAGCTCATATGCGACGAAAATATCACGTTTTTTCACACGGATCGGATGTCTGAAGTTTCAAGGAATATTTCTACCAAGTTTCAAGTCAATCCGTCTCAATATGACATCATACGGGCTCGTCAAAGTTGAAATTCCGCGCGCGCGTTAATGGTGATATACAGTGCAACTATGCCCAAAAACCGCCATTTTTAAATCCGATTTTACTCGTCAGGATGGACGGTGACCCCCCATTTTCTTTACATATTTTGAAAGCTGATGAGTTGTACATGTCATTTAATGGGGTGGCAATGCTGGCAAAATGATTAAAAGATATCAAATTTCTTAATAAAGTAAAAAAAGTAAATTTTCAAAATGACGTCATCAAATTTCAAGTTTATTCAAGCGTATCTCATTAATACTTTGTCAATTTTCACCCAAATTTCAGTATGTTGTAGCTTATTTAATGTTCTTTCAAACATAGATACAAAAATTTAATTGGATGAAAGCATCACCTCGTAAAAATGGATTGAATGTAATCTTGTCAAATTTGACCAGTTTACGTGTTATCTCTATGGGAGTGCAGTTTTTCTGGAAATGAAATTTGACACGACTATCTTTCTCGAGCACTAGCTCACTTACCCTTCAGTGAATTTCTCCCAGATTTTAATATCTTGTAGCTGAGACTTTACGCTATCGTAAGTGTGCCCTTCATTTCTTCATACGATGTCGGGATCACGTCAAAACGTTTGGTTGAAATTCAAGCTTACTTTCGATGTATTGAGATATTTCTTTCTTTCTGCAACTTTCTTTGCAATAACTCAAGAAAAACAGGCCCTATCACCCCCATCTTTGGCACACGTTTAGTTCATGTCACGTTAATTATTTCATAAAATAACAACTACTTCAGCAGACACCATCTTTGGTATGTAAATTAGGGTCAAAGGTCATAAATGTTTCATCCTGTATCTTGGTGAATACATGTCCTATCTTTCCCATATTTTGCACACGCAAAAACCATGTTACAAGGATCATTTCACAAAATAACCACTTTTTGCTCAGATGCCATCTTGTCTGTGCAAAGTGGGGGCAAAGGTCATATGTACATCTTTCTGTATCTTCGCTATGACGTGTTATCTCTATGGGAGAGAATTTTTCTAGATGTGAAAATTGACGTGATTGTCTTTATCGAGCCCTAGCTCACTTAACCTTCGGTGAATTTCTCCCAGATTTTAATATGTTGTAGCTGAGACTTTAGGTTATCGTTATGTGCCCTGCAGATTTTCATACAATGTCGGCATCATGTAAAAAACTTGGTGGAAATAAAAGCTTATCTTCGATGTATTTTCATATTTCTTTCTTTCTGCAACTTTCTTTGCAATAACTCACGAAAAACAGGCCCTATCACCCCCATCTTTGGCACACGTTTAATTCATGTCACGTACATTATTTCATAAAATAACAACTACTTGATCGGACACCATCTTGGGTATGTAAATTAGGGTCAAGGGTCATAAATATTTCATCCTGTATCTTGGTGAATACCTGTCCTATCTTTCCCATATTTTGCACACGCAAAGACCATATTACAAGGATCATTTCACAAAATAACCACTTTTTGCTCAGATGCCATCTTGTCTGTGCAAAGTGGGGGCAAAGGTCATATGTACATCTTTCTGTATCTTCGCTATGACGTGCTATCTCTATGGGAGAGAATTTTTCTAGATGTGAAAATTGACGTGATTGTCTTTATCGAGCCCTAGCTCACTTAACCTTCGGTGAATTTCTCCCAGATTTTGATATGTTGTAGCTGAGACTTTGGGCTATCGTCATGTGCCCTCCACTTTTTCATATGACGTCGGCATCACGTCAAAAAACTTGGTGGAAATGAAAGCTTATCTTCGATGTATTTTCATATTTCTTTCTTTCTGCAACTGTCTTTGCAATAACTCAAGAAAAAACAGGCCCTATCACCCCTATCTTTGGCACATGTTTAGTTCATGTCACGTACATTATTTCATAAAATAACGATTTGATCTGACAACATCTTGGGTATGCAAATTAGGGTCAAAGGTCATACATTTTTTATCTAGTATCTTGGTGAATACCTGTCCTATCTTTCCCATATTTTGCACACGTATAGACGATGTAGCAAGAATCATTTCACAAAATAACCACTTTTTCCTCAGATGCCATCTTGGGAGTGTAAAGGTGGGTCAAAGGTCATGTGTATTTGTTGCTGTATCTTCGTTATCTAGTGTATACAGAATTTGGTACCAAAGATGGCAGATATGACTTCCTTTTCTAAATGAGAATCCAAACATCACACGGCCAATGTCTCTAAACACAGATGAAACCTGTATGGTCATCAGGATTCGAATCATTGATTAAAAAAAAATCGGATCACCTTAATTTGTCAGTAATGACAAATTACAATCTCTAGTTAGGTGATCCGAGTATCCTCTCGGATCACCTTCTGTATCTGTACGGAATCTTTCTTTGTTTCTGGACAAAATTTGTGCAGAGGTTAGCTCAGAAAGTGCATTGCCTTTCAATGTCAAACTTATACCATATATGTATCGTCTCCCAAAGACGGCAATCGAACTAAAATCATGGTGATCAGTCGACCGTGACGTCACTATGACGTCATTATATGAAAACACATTCTCAATCATATCTCATTAATGGAATGGATTTTTTCAATGAAATTTACGTCACATATATTTCAGGTCAGGTGCATTCTACTCATATTCTCAAAATTCATCTATACCTTAAAACGTGCGCGTACGCGCGCGTTGAAATATTTGTATGCTCAAATCGAGCTCAAATTTTTTTTGCACACGTTTCAGACCATTTGGAGCATTTTTTGAAAAATTGAAAAATTTGGACGGACGCGTACGCGCGCGCTCATATACGCACGCACAGCTCATATGCAATAGAAATTTCCCGTTTTTTCACACTTATCGGCTGCCTGAAATGTCAAGGAATATGTCTACCAAGTTTCAAGTCAATCCGACTCAATATGACGTCATACGGGGCCGTCAAAGTTGAAATTCCGCGCGCGCGTCAATGGCGATATACAGTGCAACTATGCCAAAAAAATGACAATCTTAAATCCGATTTTACTCGTCAGGATGGACGGTGACCCCCCATTTTCTGTACATATTTTGAAAGCTGATGAGTTGTACATGTCATTTCATGGGGTGGCAATGCTGACAAAATGATTAAAAGATATCAAATTTCTTAATAAAGTAAAAAAAGTAAATTTTCAAAATGACGTCATCAAATTTCAAGTTCATTCGAGCGTATCTCACTAGTCCTTTGTCAATTTTCACCCAGATTTCAGTATGAGGTAGCTTATTTAATGTTCTTTGAAACATGAAATTACAATAATTTGATTGGATAACGGTATCACCTCGTAAAAATGGATTGAAAGTAATCTTGTCAAATTTGACCAGTTTACGTGTTATCTCTATGGGAGTGCAGTTTTTCTGGAAATGAAAATTGACATGACTATCTTTATCGAGCACTAGCTCACTTAAGCTTCGGTAAATTTCTCCCAGATTTTAATATGTTGTAGCTGAGACTTTACGCTACCGTAAGTGTGCCCTTTGTTTTTTCATACGATGTCAGAATCACGTCAAAAAATTGGGTTGAAATTCAGGCTTATCTTCGATGTATTGAGATATTTCTTTCTTTCTGCAACTTTCTTTGCAATAACTCAAGAAAAACAGCCTCTATCACTTCTATATTTTGCACATGTTTAGTTCATGTCACGTGAATTATTTCATAAAATAACAACTACTTGATCAGACACCATCTTGGGTATGTAAATTAGGGTCAAAGGTCATAAGTGTTTCATCCTGTATCTTAGTAAATACATGTCCTATCTGTCCCATATTTTGCGCATGCAAAGACCATGTTACAAGGATCATTTCACAAAATAACTACTTTTTACTCAGATGCCATCTTGTCTGTGCAAATTGAGGTCAAAGGTTATATGTACTTCTTTTTGTATCTTCGTGATGACGTGTTATCTCTATGGGAGGGAATTTTCTTTAATATGAAAATTGACATGATTGTCTTTATCGAGCACTAGCTCACTTACCCTTCCGTGAATTTCTCCCAGATTTTAATATGTTGTAGCTGAGACTTTGCGCTATCGTTTTGTTGCCTTCGTTTTTTCATACGATGTCGGGATTACGATAAAAAATTGGTTGAATTTAAAGCTTATCTTCTATGTATTGAGATATTTCTTTCTTTCTGCAACTTTCTTTGCAATAACTCAAGAAAAACACGCCCTATCACCCCCATATTTTGCACATGTTTAGTTCATGTCTCGTACATTATTTCATAAAATAACAACTACTAGATCGGACAACATCTTGGGTATGTAAATTAGGGTCAAAGGTCATAAATGTTTCATCTTGTATCTGAGTGAATACCTGTCCTATCTTTCCCTTATTTTTCACACGTATAGACGATGTCGCGAGAATCATTTCACAAAATAACCACTATTTCATCAGATGCAATCTGGGAGTGCAAAGGTGGGTCAAAGGTCATATGTATTCATTGCTGTATCTTCGTTATTCAGTGTATACAGAATTTGGTACCAAAGATGGCAGATATGACTCCCTTTTCTAAATGAGAATGCAAACATCACACGACCAATGTCTCTAAACACAGATGAAACTTGTATGGTCATGCCTATTGCGATCAGGACTCGAATCATTGATAAAAAAAAATCGGATCACCTTAATTTGTCAGTGATGACAAATTACAATCTCTAGTTAGGTGATCCGAGTATCCTCTCGGATCACCTTCTGTATCTGTACTGAATCTTTCTTCTTTCTTTGTTTCTTTCTTTATTTCTCCTCAAAAGTTGTGCAGAGGTTAGCTCAGAAAGTGCATTGCCTCTCAATGTCAAACTTATACCATATATGTATTATGTCGCAAAGACGACAGCGCAAGTAAAATCATAGTGATCAGTCGACCGTGACGTCACTATGACGTCATTATATGAAAACACATTTTCATGCATATCTCATTAATGGAATGGAATATTTCAATGAAATTTACGTCACATATATTTCAAGTCAAGGGAATTCTACCCATATTCTCAAAATTCATTTTTATCTCAAAACGCGCGCGTACGCGCGCGTTGAAATATTTGTATGCTCAAATCGAGCTCAAAATTTTTTTGCACACGTTTCAGACCATTTGGAGCATTTTTTAAAAAATTGAAAAAATTGGACGGACGCGTACGCGCGCGCACATATTCGCACGCACAGCTAATATGAAATAGAAATTTTCAATTTTTTCACACGGATCGGATGTCCAAAATGTCAAGGAATATTTCTACCAAGTTTCAAGTCGATCCGATTCAATATGACGTCATACGGGCCCGTCAAATTCAAAATTCCGCGCGTGCGTCAATGGGGATACACAGTGCAACTATGCCAAAAAACCGCCAATTTTAAATCGGATTTTACTCGTCAGGATGGACGGTGACCCCCCATTTTCTTGACATATTCTAAAAGCTAATGAGTTGTACATGTCATTTCATGGGCTGGCTATGCTGACAAAATGATTAAAAGATATCAAATTTCTTAATAAAGTAAAAAGAATAAATTTTCAAAATGACGTCATCAAATTTCAAGTTTACTCGAGCGTATCTCACTTATCCTTAGCCAATTTTCACCCAAATTTCAATATGTTGTAGCTTATGAAATGTTCTTTCATAAATGTTATCACATAATTTTGATTAGATGACGACATCACCTCGAAAAAATGGATTGAAGGTAACCTTGTCAAATTTGACCAGTTTACGTGTAATCTCTATGGGAGTGCAATTTTTATGGAAATGAAAATTGACATGACTATCTTTATCGAGCACTAGCTCACTTATGCTTCGGTGAATTTCTCTAAGATTTTAATATGTTGTAGCTGAGACCTAGGGCTATCGTAAGTGTGCCCTTCGTTTTTTCATACGTTGTCAGGATCACGTGAAAAAACTTGGTTGAAATTAAAGCTTATCTTCGATGTATTGTAATATTTCTTTCTTTTTACAACTTTATGTGCAATAACTCAAGAAAAACATACCCTATCACCACCATATTTTGCACATGTTTAGTTCATGTCACGTACATTATTTCATAAGATAACAACTACTTGATCAGACGCCATCTTGGGTATGTAAATTAGGGTCAAAGGTCATAGATGTTTCATCCTGTATCTTGGTGAATACATGTCTTATCTTTCCCATATTTTGCACACGTAAAGACCATGTTACAGGGATCATTTCATAAAATAATCACTTTTTGCTCAGATGCCATCTTGTCTGTGCAAAGTGGGGTCAAAGGTCATATGTACTTCTTTTTCTATCTTCGCTATGACGTATTATCTCTATGGGAGGGAATTTTTTAGATGTGAAAATTGACATGACTCTCTTTATCGAGCACTATCTTACTTATGCTTCGGTGAATTTCTCTCAGATTTTATGTTGTAGCTGAGACTTTGCACTATCAAGACTCGAATCATTGATTAAAACAAAATCGGATCACCTTAATTTGTCAGTGATGACAAATTACAATCTCTAGTTCTTTCTTTCTTTCTTTATTTCTGGACAAAAGTTGTGCAGAGGTTAGCTCAGAAAGTGCATTGCCTATCAATGTCAAACTTATACCATATATGTATCATATCGCAAAGACGGCAGCGCAAGTAAAATCATAGTGATCAGTCAACCGTGACGTCACTATGACGTCATTATATGAAAACACATTTTCAATCATATCTCATTAATGGAATGGAGTTTTTCAATGAAATTTACGTCACATATATTTCAAGTCAAGCGCATTCTACTCATATTCTCAAAATTCATCTATGCCTTAAAACGTGCGCGTACGCGCGCGTTGAAATATTTGTATGCTCAAATCGAGCTCAAATTTTTTTTGCACACGTTTCAGACCATTTGGAGCATTTTTTGAAAAATTGAAAAAATCGGACGGACGCGTACGCGCGCGCATATATACGCACGCACAGCTCAAATGCAACAGAAATTTCCCGTTTTTTCACACGCATCGCATGTCTGAAATGCCAAGGTATATTTCTATCAAATTTCAAGTCAATCCGACTCAATATGACGTCATACGGGCCCGTCAAAGTTGAAATTCCGCGCGCGCGTCAATGGCGATATACAGTGCAACTATGCCAAAAAACCGCCAAATTTAAATCTGATTTTACTCGTCAGGATGAACGGTGACCCCCCATTTTCTTTACATATTTTAAAAGCTGGTGAGTTGTACATGTCATTTCATGGGTTGGCGATACTGAAAAAATGATGAAAAGATATCAAATTTCTTAATAAAGTAAAAAAAGTAAATTTTCAAAATGACGTCATCAAATTTCAAATTCACTCGAGCGTATCTCACTTAAATTTCGCCAATTTTCACCCAGATTTCAGTATGTTGTAGCTTACGAAATGTTCTTTCATTAATGTAATAAAAACATTTTGATTGGATAACGTCATCACCTCGTAAAAATGGATTGAAAGTATCCTTGTAAAATTTGACCAGTTTACGTGTTATCTCTATGGGAGAGCAGTTTTTCTGGCAGTGAAAATTGACATTACTATCTTTTTCGAGCACTAGCTCACTTATGCTTCGGTGAATTTTCCCCAGATTTTAGTATGTTATAGCTGAGACTTTGGGCTATTGTTAATGTGCCCTTCATTTTTTCATATGACGTCGGCATCACGTCGAAAAACTTGGTTGAAAATGGCACGTAGTTTCGATGCAGCGTCATTTTGCTTAATACACAGGGCCTATGGAGCATGAAATAGGTCATTGCATAGCGCATCCGACTCGTAATCCTAAGGTCCCTGGTTCGAAGCTCACTCCTGCCAATATTTTTTTAGGTGATCCGAGTATCCTCTCGGATCACCTTCTGTATCTGTACGGAATCTTTCTTTCTTTGTTTCTGGACAAAATTTGTGCAGAGGTTAGCTCAGAAAGTGCATTGCCTTTCAATGTCAAACTTATACCATATATGTATCGTCTCCCAAAGACGGCAATCGAACTAAAATCATGGTGATCAGTCGACCGTGACGTCACTATGACGTCATTATATGAAAACACATTCTCAATCATATCTCATTAATGGAATGGATTTTTTCAATGAAATTTACGTCACATATATTTCAGGTCAGGTGCATTCTACTCATATTCTCAAAATTCATCTATACCTTAAAACGTGCGCGTACGCGCGCGTTGAAATATTTGTATGCTCAAATCGAGCTCAAATTTTTTTTGCACACGTTTCAGACCATTTGGAGCATTTTTTGAAAAATTGAAAAATTTGGACGGACGCGTACGCGCGCGCTCATATACGCACGCACAGCTCATATGCAATAGAAATTTCCCGTTTTTTCACACTTATCGGCTGCCTGAAATGTCAAGGAATATGTCTACCAAGTTTCAAGTCAATCCGACTCAATATGACGTCATACGGGGCCGTCAAAGTTGAAATTCCGCGCGCGCGTCAATGGCGATATACAGTGCAACTATGCCAAAAAAATGACAATCTTAAATCCGATTTTACTCGTCAGGATGGACGGTGACCCCCCATTTTCTGTACATATTTTGAAAGCTGATGAGTTGTACATGTCATTTCATGGGGTGGCAATGCTGACAAAATGATTAAAAGATATCAAATTTCTTAATAAAGTAAAAAAAGTAAATTCTCAAAATGACGTCATCAAATTTCAAGTTCATTCGAGCGTATCTCACTAGTCCTTTGTCAATTTTCACCCAGATTTCAGTATGAGGTAGCTTATTTAATGTTCTTTGAAACATGAAATTACAATAATTTGATTGGATAACGGTATCACCTCGTAAAAATGGATTGAAAGTAATCTTGTCAAATTTGACCAGTTTACGTGTTATCTCTATGGGAGTGCAGTTTTTCTGGAAATGAAAATTGACATGACTATCTTTATCGAGCACTAGCTCACTTAAGCTTCGGTAAATTTCTCCCAGATTTTAATATGTTGTAGCTGAGACTTTACGCTACCGTAAGTGTGCCCTTTGTTTTTTCATACGATGTCAGAATCACGTCAAAAAATTGGGTTGAAATTCAGGCTTATCTTCGATGTATTGAGATATTTCTTTCTTTCTGCAACTTTCTTTGCAATAACTCAAGAAAAACAGCCTCTATCACTTCTATATTTTGCACATGTTTAGTTCATGTCACGTGAATTATTTCATAAAATAACAACTACTTGATCAGACACCATCTTGGGTATGTAAATTAGGGTCAAAGGTCATAAGTGTTTCATCCTGTATCTTAGTAAATACATGTCCTATCTGTCCCATATTTTGCACATGCAAAGACCATGTTACAAGGATCATTTCACAAAATAACTACTTTTTACTCAGATGCCATCTTGTCTGTGCAAATTGAGGTCAAAGGTTATATGTACTTCTTTTTGTATCTTCGTGATGACGTGTTATCTCTATGGGAGGGAATTTTCTTTAATATGAAAATTGACATGATTATCTTTATCGAGCACTAGCTCACTTACCCTTCCGTGAATTTCTCCCAGATTTTAATATGTTGTAGCTGAGACTTTGCGCTATCGTTTTGTTGCCTTCGTTTTTTCATACGATGTCGGGATTACGATAAAAAATTGGTTGAATTTAAAGCTTATCTTCTATGTATTGAGATATTTCTTTCTTTCTGCAACTTTCTTTGCAATAACTCAAGAAAAACACGCCCTATCACCCCCATATTTTGCACATGTTTAGTTCATGTCTCGTACATTATTTCATAAAATAACAACTACTAGATCGGACAACATCTTGGGTATGTAAATTAGGGTCAAAGGTCATAAATGTTTCATCTTGTATCTGAGTGAATACCTGTCCTATCTTTCCCTTATTTTTCACACGTATAGACGATGTCGCGAGAATCATTTCACAAAATAACCACTATTTCATCAGATGCAATCTGGGAGTGCAAAGGTGGGTCAAAGGTCATATGTATTCATTGCTGTATCTTCGTTATTCAGTGTATACAGAATTTGGTACCAAAGATGGCAGATATGACTCCCTTTTCTAAATGAGAATGCAAACATCACACGACCAATGTCTCTAAACACAGATGAAACTTGTATGGTCATGCCTATTGCGATCAGGACTCGAATCATTGATAAAAAAAAATCGGATCACCTTAATTTGTCAGTGATGACAAATTACAATCTCTAGTTAGGTGATCCGAGTATCCTTCGGATCACCTATTGTATCTGTACGGATTCTTTATTTATTTCTGGACAAAAGTTGTGCAGCGATTAGCTCAGAAAGTGCTACTCCTATTAATTTCAAAATTATACCATATATGTATCATGTCACAAAGACGACAGATCTAATGAAATCATAGTGATCAGTCGACCGTGACGTCACTATGACGTCATTATATGAAAACACATTCTCATTCATATCTCATTAATGGAATGGAATTTTTCAATGAAATTTACGTCACATATATTTCAAGTCAAGCGGATTGTACCCATATTTTCAAAAATCATCTCTACCTTAAGACGTGCGCGTACGCGCGCGTTGAAATATTTGTATGCTCCAATCGAGCTCAAAATATTTTTGCATCCGTTTCAGACCATTTGCAGCATTTTTTGAAAAATTGAAAAAATTGGACGGACGCGTACGCGCGCACGCATATACGCACGCACAGCTCATATGCAATATAAATTTAACGGTTTTTCACACGGATCGGATGTTTGAGATGTCAAGGAATAATTCTACCAAGTTTCAAGTCAATCCGACTCAATATGACGTCATACGGGCCCGTCAAAGTTGAAATTCCGCGCGCGCGTCAATGGCGATATACAGTTCAACTATGCCAAAAAATCGCCAATTTTAAATCCGATTTTACTCGTCAGGATGGACGGTGACCCCCCATTTTCTTTACATATTCTGAAAGCTGATGAGTTTTACATGTCATTTCATGCGGTGGCAATGCTGGCAAAATGATTAAAAGATATCAAATTTCTTAATAAAGTAAAAAAAGCAAATTTTCAAAATGACGTCATCAAATTTCAAGTTCATTCGAGCGTATCTCACTAGTCCTTTGTCAATTTTCACCCAGATTTCAGTACGTTGTAGCTTATTCAATGTTCTTTCAAACATAAAATTACAAAATTTTGATTGGATAACGGTATCACCTCGTAAAAATGGATTGAAAGTAACCTTGTCAAATTTGACCAGTTTACGTGTTATCTCTATGGGAGTGCAGTTTTTCTGGAAATGAAAATTGACATGACTATCTTTATCGAGCACTAGCTCACTTACCCTTCGGTAAATTTCTCCCAGATTTTGATATGTTGTAGCTGAGACTTTACGCTACCGTAAGTGTGCCCTTCGTTTTTTCATACGATGTCGGGATCACGTCAAAAATTTTGGTTGAAATTCAGGCTTATCTTCGATGTATTGAGATATTTCTTTCTTTCTGCAACTTTCTTTGCAATAACTCAAGAAAAACACGCCCTATCACTTCTATATTTTGCACATGTTTAGTTCATGTCACGTACATTATTTAATAAAATAACAACTACTTGATCGGACACCATCTTGGGTATGTAAATTAGGGTCAAAGGTCGTAAGTGTTTCATCCTGTATCTTAGTGAATACATGTCCTATCTTTCCCATATTTTGCACAGGCAAAGACCATGATACAAGGATCATTTCACAAAATAACTACTTTTTGCTCAGATGCCATCTTGTCTGTGCAAATTGGGGTCAAAGGTCATATGTTCTTCTTTCTGTATCTTCGTTATGACGTGTTATCTCTATGGGAGGGAATTTTTTTTAATGTGAAAATTGACATGATTGTCTTTATCGAGCACTAGCTCACTTACCCTTTCGGTGAATTTCTCCCAGATTTTAATATGTTGTAGCCGAGACTTTGCGCTATCGAAAAAATTCTCTTTGTTTTTCATACGATGTTGGGATCACGTTAAAAAACTTGGTTGAAATTAAAGCTTATCTTCGATGTATTGAGATATTTCTTTCTTTCTGCAACTTTCTTTGCAACAACTTAAGAAAAACAGCCCCTATCACCCCCATGTTTTGCACATGTTTAGTTCATGTCACGTACATTATTTCATAAAATAACAACTACTTGATCGGACAACATCTTGGGTATGGAAATCAGGGTCAAAGGTCATAAATTTTTCATCCTGTATCTTGGTGAATACCTGTCCTATCTTTCCCATATTTTGCACACTCAAAGACCATGTTACAAGAATCATTTCACAAAATAACTACTTTTTGCTCAGATGCCATCTTGGGAGTGCAAAGTGGGGTCAAAGGTCATATGTACCTCTTTTTCTATCTTCGTGATGACGTTTTATCTCTATGAGAGGGAACATTTCTAGATGTGAAAATTGACATGGTTGTCTTTATCGAGCACTAGCTCACTTACCCTTCGTTGAATTTGTCTCAGATTTTAATATGTTGTAGCGAAGACTTTGCGCTATCGTATGTATGCCTTCGTTTTTTCATACAATGTCGGGATCATGTTAAAAAACTTGGTTGAAATTAAAGCTTATCTTCGATGTATTGAGATATTTCTTTCTTTCTACAACTTTGTTTGCAATAACTCAAGAAAAACAGCCTCTATCACCCCCATATTTTGCACATGTTTAGTTCATGTCATGTTCATTATTTCATAAAATTGTAACTACTTGATCGGACAACATCTTGGGTATGTAAATTAGGGTCAAAGGTCATAAATGTTTCATCTTGTATCTTGGTGAATACCTGTCCTATCTTTCCCATATTTTGCTCACGTATAAACGATGTCGCAAGAATCATTTCACAAAATAAACTCTTTTTCGTCAGATGCCATCTTGGGAGTGTAAAGGTGGGTCAAAGGTCATATGTATTTGTTGCTGTATCTTTGTTATCTAGTGTATACAGAATTTAGTACCAAAGATGGCAGATATGACTCCCTTTGCTAAATGAGAATCCAAACATCACACGGCCAATGTCTCTAAACACAGATGAAACCTGTATGGTCATGCCTATTGCGATCAGGACTGGAATCATTGATTACAAAAAATCGGATCACCTTAATTTGTCAGTAATGACAAATTACAATCTCTAGTTCTTCTTTCTTTATTTCTTTATTTCTCCGCAAAAGTTGTGCAAGAGTTAGCTCAGAAAGTGCATTGGCTATCAATGTCAAACTTATACCATATATGTATCATGTCGTAAAGACGACAGCTCAAGTAAAATCATAGTGATCAGTCGACCGTGACGTCACTATGACGTCATTATATGAAAACACATTTTCATGCATATCTCATAAATGGAATGGAATTTTTTAATGTAAATTACGTCACATATATTTCAAGTCAAGCGGGTTCTACTCATTTTCTCAAAAATTCATATTTATCTTAGAACGCGCGCGTACGCGCGCGTTGAAATATTTGTATGCTCAAATCGAGCTCAAAATTTTTTTGCACACGTTTCAGATCATTTGGAGCATTTTTTGAAAAATTGAAAAAATTGGACGGACGCGTACGCGCGCGCACATATTCGCACGCACAGCTAGTATGCAATAGAAATTTTCAGTTTTTTTACACGGATGGGATGTCCAAAATGTCACGGAATATTTCTACCAAGTTTCAAGTCGATCCGACTCAATATGACGTCATACGGGCCCGTCAAACTCAAAATTCCGCGCGTGCGTCAATGGGGATACACAGTGCAACTATGCCAAACAACCGCCAATTTTAAATCGGATTTTACCCGTCAGGATGGACGGTGACCCCCCATTTTCTTGACATATTCTGAAAGCTGATGAGTTGTACATGTTATTTCATGGGTTGGCTATGCTGACAAAATGATTAAAAGATATCAAATTTCTTAATAAAGTCAAAAAAGTAAATTTTCAAAATGACGTCATCAAATTCCAAGTTTACTCGAGCGTATCTCACTTATCCTTTGCCATTTTTCACCCAAATTTCAATATGTTGAAGCTTATGAAATGTTCTTTCATAAATGTAAAAACACAATTTTGATTTAATGACGGCATCACCTCGTAAAAATGGATTGAAAGTAACCTTGTCAAATTTGACCAGTTTACGTGTAATCTCTATGGCAGTGCAGTTTTTCTGGAAATGAAAATTGACATTACTATCTTTATCGAGCACTAGCTCACTTATGCTTCGGTGAATTTCTACAAGATTTTGATATGTTGTAGCGGAGACTTTGGGCTATCGTAGGTGTGCCCTTCATTTTTTCATACGATGTCGGGATCACGTCAAAAAACTTGGTTGAAATTAAAGTTTATCTTCGATGTATTGAAATATTTCTTTCTTTTTGCAACTTTATATGCAATAACTCAAGAAATACATACCCTATCACCACCATATTTTGCACATGTTTAGTTCATGTCACGAACATTATTTCATAAAATAACAACTACTTGATCAGACGCCATCTTGGGTATGTAAATTAGGGTCAAAGGTCATAAATGTTTCATCCTGTATCTTGGTGAATACATATCCTATCTTTCCCATATTTTGCACACGTAAAGACCATGTTACAAGGATCATTTCACAAATTAACTACTTCTTGCTCAGATGTCATCTTGTCTATGCAAAGTTGTGTCAAAGGTCATATGTACTTCTTTCTTTATCTTCGTTATGACGTGGTATCTCTATGGGAGGGAATTTTTTTAAATGTGAAAATTGACATGATTGTCTTTATCGAGCACTAGCTCACTTACCCTTCGGTGAATTTCTCCTCGATTTTAATATGTTGTAGCTGAGACTGTGCACTATCGAATGTGTGCCTTCCTTTCTTCATACAATTTCGGAATCATGTTAAAAAACTTGGTGGAAATGAAAGCTTAACTTCGATGTATTTTCATATTTCTTTCTTTCTGCAACTGTCTTTGCAATAACTCAAGAAAAAACAGGCCCTATCACCCCCATCTTTGGCACATGTTTAGTTCATGTCACGTACATTATTTCATAAAATAACTATTTGATCTGACAACATCTTGGGTATGCAAATTAGGGTCAAAGGTCATACATTTTTTATCTGGTATCTTGGTGAATACCTGTCCTATCTTTCCCATATTTTGCACACGTATAGACGATGTCGCAAGAATCATTTCACAAAATAACCACTTTTTCCTCAGATGCCATCTTGGGAGTGTAAAGGTGGGTCAAAGGTCATGTGTATTTGTTGCTGTATCTTCGTTATCTAGTGTATACAGAATTTGGTACCAAAGATGGCAGATATGACTTCCTTTTCTAAATGAGAATCCAAACATCACACGGCCAATGTCTCTAAACACAGATGAAATCTGTATGGTCATCAGGATTCGAATCATTGATTAAAAAAAAAATCGGATCACCTTAATTTGTCAGTAATGACAAATTACAATCTCTAGTTTTTTTTTTATATTTTTTAAACACTTTTTTCTTCTTTTTCTTTAGTTCGTCTGAATCTCCTTTCCTAGCTTCATCTTTCTCTGATTTTTTTATGCTTCTCCTTTAAATTTCTATAAAATAATATAATTTTTTCTTTATTTTTCTTTCTTTCTACTACTTTCTGTGCAATAGATGAACAACAACAATGACTATCAGCCCCATACTTAGCACATGTTTAGTTCATGTCACGTACATTATTTCATAAAATAACAACTACTTGATCGGACACCATCTTGGGTATGTAAATTAGGGTCAAAGGTCATAAATGTTTCATCCAGTATCTTGGCGAATACATATCCTATCTTTCCAATATTTTGCACGCGCAAAGACCATGTTACAAGGATCAGTTCACAAAATAACCACTTTTTGTTCAGATGTCATCTTGTCTGTGTAAATTGGGGTCAAAGGTCATATGTACCTTTTTCTCTATATGACGTGTTATCTCTATGGAAGGGAATTTTTCTAGATGCGAAAATTGACATGATTGTCTTTATCGAGCACTAGCTCACTTACCCTTCTGTGAATTCCTCCCAGATTTTAATATGTTGTAGCTGAGACTTTGCGCTATTGCTAGTGTGCCTTTTGTTCTTCATACGAAGACGAAATCATGTCAAAAAACGTGGTTGAAATAAGCTTATCTTTGATGTATTGAATTTTACAAAATAACCACTTATTGCTCAGATGCCATCTTGTCTGTGCAAAGTGGGGTCAAAGGTCATATGTACTTCTTTCTGTATCTTCGTAATGACGTGTTATCTCTATGGGAGGGAATTTTTCTAGATGTGAAAATTGACATGATTGTCTTTATTGAGCACTAGCTCACTGACCCTTCGGTGAGTTTCTCCTAGATTTTAATATGTTGTAGCTGAGACTTTGCGCTATCGTTATGTGCCCTTCGTTTACTCATACGACATCGAAATCACGTCATAACACTTTGCTAAAATTAAAGCTTAGCTTCGATGTATTTTTTTCATATTTCTTTCTTTTTGCAACTTTCTTTGCAATAACTCAAGAAAGACATTCCCTATTACCCCCATATTTTGCACATGTTTAGTTCATGTCACATACATTATTTCAAAAAAATAACAGCTACTTTATCGGACACCATCTTGGTTATGTAAATTAGGGTCAAAGATAAAAAATGTTTCATCCTGTATCTTGGTGAATACATGTCCTATCTTTTTCCACATTTTGCACACGCAAAGACCATGTTACAAGAATCATTTCACAAAATAACCACTTTTTGCTCAGATGTCATCTTGGGTGTGCAAAGTGGGGTCAAAGGTCATATTGTATACTGTACTTCATTCTGTATCTTCGTTACTGTATACGAAATTCGGTACCAAAGATGGCAGGTCTGACTCCCTTTTCTAAATGAGAATCCAAACATCACACAGCCAATGTCCCCTCAACACCGATAAAACATGTATGGTCATGCCTATTTGGATCAGGACTCACATCATTGATTTCCAAACAGATCGGATCACCTAATTTGTCAGTGTTGACAAATTCTAAGTCTAGTTGTTTTTAGGTCTATTTGAAACGTACAATATTTTACATTTGATGTAAGTATGTATTGAGAATGCAAAGCATACAATGTTTTGCATTTATAACGTAAGTAGGGATTGAAAATGCATAATTGTCAAGTAAGAGCAAATCTGCATATGTATGATGTGTATCAACCTCCCCATACCCCTTCCCCACAAGCACACAATATTACTACTGTTGTATCAGACACTACACTCTGTAACCAGCAGAGCCCAACACCATTCTTTTAAAATCGTGCTTAGTTCACTCGAGATATAAATGATTGTGTGTTCTTATGTATTTCTGGTTGTCATGCACCTTAAAATCAGCATTAGAATAAGCATTGAATTAATTAAAAGTGTGCACAAGCAAACTTGCCCATGGCCTAACAAGGTCTGCCTATTTGCCGATAATGCAATTTCCTACATGAAAAACGACGATCAACACCAAACGCAAAATAATGAACAAGAGCTCAGCAGATGTTTTCCAACACAGACAAATGCAAGGTACTGGCTGAGCAACGTCCCCTCGAGGAAAATCCATGAAGTAGGCCTACTTGGTGTAACTACCAAGAAGTGGACCCAATACATCAACAATACTATCAACAAACTATAACCTCAGCCCTAAAGTGGAAATGGTCCACAGAGGAGCTGCGAGATTCATTCTATGAATCGCTACCATAAAACATCCAGTGCCACCAAAATGCTGCAAGAACTTGATTGGACCACTCTACAACAGAATGACAGGCTAGTAATCAACGCGACCATGTAATTCAACATACACAATAATTTTATTCATCTCTCGACACGAAACAATAATATCAAGTCAGAGCTACCAAGTCTCACGCATTCTGAGTGAGACTCAAGCATTTAGGGACCATCTCACGATCTCACGCATGGCACCCATTTTTCTCACGCATAGGGGGAAGTATGCAACTTGGGCCTACAATAATGAGCACAGCCTAAAGGATCAAAGTGATATTTGCAATTGAAGGTATATTTCCCATTTGTCTTTCAAAATAAGTAAAAACAGTCACTTAAATATGAAACTGATTGCACCATTAAGAGCTAAAAATTGAAAAAGCTCCCTTCCGCGATACCGAGGGACGGGTAAAAACCCCTCCCACCCTCACTCGTGCGCCGAGATGCTGAGTCATGAAAATCTCACCCATAAAATTCTTTTGCACTTGGCATCCCTGTCAAATACGTTACCAAGTCGGCGAGAACCACCAGCATCTCATCATCATTCGTTCTTTCCGAGAAAAGTAAGGAGTTGGAATTCCCGGTCCTCGGGATTTGTTGCAGCGTCATCTGTAAGAGCTTTTCGTAACCGAATGACGGTTGATAACAGTCGTTAGTCTTTGTTCTTGGTATTTGCTATCTATGTGCGGGAGTGTGCTTGTAAATATTATTTTGTGGATAAACTGTATCGTAATGTAAATAACACACCAATGGACATAAATTGCAGTAAACGCACACAGTCTGAACGTTCAGTTAATTGAAGATGGCAGACTTAACTAGAAGAAGAAGAAAAGAAAAAGAAAAGAAAAAGAAGAAATAGAAAAAGAAGAATAAGAAGAGGAAGAAGCCATTACATGTAGCCCGGTGGCCCGTAGTCCCCAAATACAAATGGGAGGCTTGCACCTTAAACCCTTTCTGTACCAAAGAGTCTAATGTGCACTCATTTCTCACACATATGTCCAAAAATTAATGTGGCAAACAAAGGGTTAATAAGGAAAGATTCATTTTGTGTCAATGTTCCGCCACCAAAGGAAAGGGTAAGTTCATGCGTTGTAGCGAACCTTAATCCTATAGTATAATGAACGAGTACAATTACACATAATAATCCAGCTTTACCATAAACGACGACATTTCGAGCATGTATCTCAGTCATTGGGGTTTCAGCTATTATGAACCCACTTGCGAGCAGTTGCGTCCGCACAATTGCTTCTCGCTCCGCTGCACACTTTGGCTCACGAATTGTCCGCTCCATGGAAGGGAGTGGTTTTTAAAGTATTATTCAGGGTTCTTACAATACTTGCAAAATGCACTAGTAACGTGCGATGTTCAAGGGAATCACACATTTACGGTATGAATACATATTCTTTCTATACATGTGTACATTACGCTAGTACGTTGTACATGTACCTATTAGTGAATGCAGACACAAACCAGACAAAACCTCACCGTGAGCAGCGAGTCTTTTCCCGTCTTGTTTCCGGATGCGGACTCATTGATCAACGTGGATCGAAACTGTCGTGCCAGATTTCAACATTCACTATTGATACCAGCATATATTCGAAATGTTTCACCACATACTGGATGCGCTCGTATTGCTGGCGAAGATAATGTGGGCGAATTTGAAAGCGATATATCGCCTCTTCGTTCAGCCACCAAAAGTTTCTGTCGAGGGGAAGGTGGTACTGATCACGGGAGCCGGTAGTGGACTGGGCAGGGAGCTGGCTCTACGGTTTGCTGCTGCAGGAGCCCGCCTGGTGCTGTGGGACATCTCGGATTCAGGTTGGCCAATAATAAAGGACTTTTCTATGTTTCTGTGACTCAAATGAACAATGTGGTATACAATTGTATCTACCAAACACGGCTCAAACGTTGTTCAACCTCGTGGTTTAATTCTGCCTAATGAAATACTTTAGGAATTCATTACTCTTAGATACAAGCTGTTGATCATTTTTTTTTCTCCTGTCAAATTACCTTGATTCTCAAGAAGGTACGTTTAGGGGGGGGGGGGGAGAGTTATTTGGTTCAATGCTCTGTTCACTGACAGTATATAATTTACACCATTATTGTGTTAATTTAGATATTATATCTACTTTCAGAATCATATACTGTAAAATCGTTATTAATCGTCCAGTAATGATAAGTCCCCTGTTCTTTCCTTTCCCTATTCATCTGTAAGCCTATATACTTTTGATCTCTTTGTTTCTTCATGTCATTACATGATGCTGCTCTTGTGCTCAGTTATCCCTTTCCAACTTTCTGACGGGTTAAGGTAATCAAGCCACTGCAGATCTGATCAAACAGGCCCACCCCGACAAGGAAGTTCACCTTTACCAAGTTGATGTCTCCGACAAGGAGGGGGTTAAATCAACGGCTCTCAGGTGAATTCTTCAATGTCCTTCTATTGTTGATGCATTTCATACTAGTGCACCATAAGGCGTTTTCACATCAGCCCGATGTTTCGAAATAGCGCGCTATTTTCTGACGTTGGAAATAAAAAAAAAATCTCGAGCTTGGATTTTTATCGGGCTGATGTGAAAACGCCTATAGACAATATAAAATTCAAATTCAAATTCTTGAAATTCTTCAGTCGAAAAGTATTTATTGCAATTGACTGACAAGTTGCCCTACATCGACCTAGATAAGCACTGAATTGATCAGTGTTTTAGTTTTAGTAGCCATGATAAAAGAAATAATGGGGGGTACGTACTCGAGGAGGATTCGAACGTACGACCTCCAGATCTCAGGACAGGCGTCATCTCCTGGACCACTAAACCCCCGAGCTTCCGCGTCACAGCAAGTGTTGGTTCTAATCTTTATCACAAGCAGTGGGTACTGCGTAATTATTCAAAATCGCTAAATAATGAAATTCATGAAACACACCACTGCATCTGTTTTTTTTTTACTTTGACAACTATTTCATGCAAGAATGAAACAATAACTATTTTAATTCAATCCAAAAAAAAAAAAATGATTTTGCTGACATCCTTGCAGATATTGCATACAATGTATTCCTACTCTATTAAATGTTTGTAATGACCTTTGGAAAAGATATAAAGAAAGAACAAACCAACAAATGGTAGATAACCAAGAAAATTGTGAAACATGTTGTTGAATGCGGTACAGTTCTAACGTGCTTTAGAAATTCATTGGATCCAAGGGCATGTTTTCCCTGTTTATTTAATGGAAATAGAAATAAAATTGAAATTGAAATTGAAATTGAATTTGAATTTGAAATGCAGGTGGATTATAGTGTCGTTATGTCAATCAATTCTCAATGGTGTTTACAAAACAATTTAATTCAAATACCTTATACAAAATGGTAAATGGTGTGGCAAGTGCATGATGCTGTTGGGACAGATTTCACAAATAGAGAAAAGAGTTGTGTTCAGTAAAATGAGGTGGGTTAAACTGAGCATCTCGTCTTCCGAGAAATGTATGTAAGGTTAATAGTACGGAAGATTTTCGTCTTCGTCGCAGGCGTTGAAGGAATACGATTAAAGGAGACATCCATATGATTTTCAGACTTTTACATTTGGACAACTATTGATTGACTTTACTGAGTACAGAGTTTTAGAATTCATATTAATTGGGAAGAGGAATAAAAATAATGTTTTCAAAATCTATAACAAACTGCAATGAACAAGGATACTAACATGGCAGCCTCTCTATAAGAATGCATGAGTTAGAGCTCAAGGAAGCAGAGCAAAAGAAGACATGCATAGATTCTACACAGGTAAACTTGTAAAGCAAGCGGTATTGTAATTAAATTACATTGCTTCATTTCTGAAATAATGTAACTCTTGCTTCTTTTTTTTTGCTCAAGGACTACAATAAATTCCACAAATCTGTATTACATGGATCTGCCTATTAATATGTCCTACATGATGAAAAATTATGAACATCGTCTGGAAGGCCCTTTAATCTTTTGTAACACGAAGCGGGATAAAACAAAGAGGACTTGCGAAATTTCGACCACAACCCCTTCTGGCCCTCGCCGTCTGGCAAAGTAACAGTTTTCGAGCGCTGCAGTGAACCGTTTAGTAGCGTTAGGAAAATTGTACTCGGAGTTACGCCATTGTTCCCCTTCGCTGGAGCGGAGGACGCGATATAATAATTGGTCTACGCGTTAGCACTTCAGTCAATCATTGACGTTCCCGCCAGAGAGATGGGCTACATCTATTGTTCTCGGACATGTGTTAGAGGCTGTTGCGGTAATGACGTAGAGGGTGATGCTAATGAAGAAGAGGTATATGAACAAAACGGAGTAAACAATGCGGCATGGCGAGAGCCACAGTATAATATTCTGTCGCTATGGAGGCTGAACAACCTTGTTTCATCGCATCAATAAAGACCATAACGTCATTATTTGTTTTATAAAACACCTAGGTGTATAATTCCATCCACTGTCGTCAATCAAATAATATGACAAACGCTTTTCAGGCCATTGCGACCGGGATATGGGATAGAAAGAGAGCCCGCTGGCGAAGCATTGTACATGGGCCTATATAGTTGGTGGCGCTATGAATTATCATAACCAATCCGAAACACTTTATTCCCATAAATGGATAGACCGATAAGCGTTAGCAATACCTTCTGTCATAAATGTGATGTGATATTCATACCTCTGTCTCTCGGCATACGAGATAACGCAAGAAGCGATTAATAGAGGTTCACATAATGTGCAGCGTGTGTTCATAGTGACGTAAGAAAGAAACTGCTATTAGCTTCTGAGGTCCTGATATCAAAAGGAAAAGGTCAGAGGGTCAAAAAGACTAAAAACAAGCTTAAACTTCCAGGGACTCCATAGATGATCAGATTTTCACTTAATGTGCACGGTGTGTTTATAAGAAAGTCCAAAAGATACTTTTTAATGTGTGTGTGTGGGGGGGGGGGGTCAAAGGACAAAGGTCATGTGGTCATTAAGGACATAAAACGAGCTTGATTTTCCAGTAACTCAAGAATTGGTTATCTGATTTTCATCAAGCCTCAGGGTGTGTTAAAAATGTAGTAAGAAAAATGTTAGGGGGTTATAAGGTCAAAGGTCATAAGAGATATATAATAAGCTTGATTTTCCAAATGCCCGGATGATCAACAGATTTCCACAAAACATGCATGATACGCTTATTATGAAATGCAAAATTAAGATTCAATTTGGAGGTCATGAGGTCAAAGGGCAAAGACCATGGGTCAAAAAGGACACAAAATAGGTTTAATCTAACAAATAACTCCAGAACAGATATTCGGATTTTAATCAAACTTGCAGCGTGTCTTTATAAGGAAGTAAAAAAAGAAACTGTTAAATTTGGGGTCATAAGTCAAAAGACAAAAGTCATAGGTCTTGCGATCTTGTCCTTGTAAAGGACATGAAAAAGTGAGATTAAATGTCAAAGGTTATAGGGTCATAAACGATATGGAATAATAAGCTTATGATCTCCCTATAACTCAACAATGGAAGATTGAATTTTCACTAAACTTGCCTCCGAAATGTATTATGCTCCTATACCTCTTTGTTTGTGCTGAGGAGTGACACAACAATTGCTGCGGTCTTATTTTGCGCCAAGGACTTAGGGTTCATGATAGGGTTGTGATTAGGTTTAAGGTTAATTTTGATGTGAGGATTACGATTAGGGTTAGGCTTCTTTGTAGAAAGTATAGTTGCTTGGCGTACACATATTTCATTGGAACAACTGTCGCGGGAGCAATTGTCATGGAACCGTGTTGAGTGCCTCTGAAATAACAATAATATTTCAGTCAGGTCTTCTTTCTCCGAGTGCTCCTCTAGATTTATAATCATTGTCATACCTGATCAGACTTATCTAACTTACTTTGAAATCAAATTTGTTAATCTAAATGTTAACAAAATACTTTTACAAGGTGCGACGTTATTATGCAAGAAAAAATAAAAATATGATAGTATACAACATGCACGAGAGAAAGGTTTAGAAGGGAACAGAAGTGGAGATGTGCATAGCATAGAGATGTATACTAAGAACACTAGAGGGCGGACTCCGTAAAATCCCTGTGACCGATAGAAGGAGGCGTTCGCCATTTTGGTCCGGGCAAATTTCGACTAGCGACCGTACCGATAACGTGTAGCGCTACGGAGCATTCAGGGAGATCGACGACGGGATGCAACGGCAGTAGGCTGGCATCTATGCCAAGGTCTCCATCGGAGTTTGGAAATCGAAAAATGTTCTTAAATTCGCAAATTCTACTTAAAGTAGCATAGATCTATGTTGCAAAATGCCTGGTTCATGTGCTGCTTTTGGATGTAGAAACAGGAGAAAAGAAGGGGAGCGGAGATTCCTTTCACAAGTAGGCCTAACTAAAATTACATTTATAGTGTGTGTTAAACAGATTGATTCAAGGCAAAAAAAAAGAAGGAAAACGAAAAGAAAAGGTCTTGCAAAATTCGTCAGGGGCACTCCGCCCTCCCTCAGCTATTCTCGATTTATTGCTACTATAATATAGATAGCTAATACAGTACATAACTATATGCAAGGTCGGCGGAACGGGGGAGGGGGCATTTGCCCCATTTCAAAAAAAAAAAAAACCTCCCCTTTTTAAGTTAAAAAAGTGCTCATTTCTAAGTGCCCTATTTGGCCATTGAGCCCCCCCCCCCCCAAAAAAAAAAAAAAAAAAAAAAATCGTTCCTCCACCCTTTGCTATACCAGCAGTTAATTTCACTAAGATAGTGTGAGAAAAGCTCAGAATACGTAATATATGCCTGGTGACAGGACATATGCTCCGGCATTGATATCTTTCTGAAAGTAGAATTACCATCATGGGTCTGATTGCATGGGCTTTTGGTTCTTGTAAGAAAGGCAGGGTGAGGATTAGGATTAGGGTCACCGTGGGTGTTATGATTTGGGTTAGGGTTTATGTAAGCTTCAACATTAGCATTTCGAGCTTGAACATCAATATGTCATGGAACCAATATGCCTACACGTACTTATAAAACTTTATTTCATTTCCACCACCACCAGAAAAAAAAAAGAAATACAATGAAACACTCGTATACACAGATAGGACTATAGAATGCAGTCCCCTCATACAGAAAAAAAAATATAACTGCAAAAAAAAAAATGCAAAAATTGACGCAGTATACTGTATCACAAGGGGCATCCGGCAGTCTAGAGACCAAGAGAACCCTTTGTATTGCATGGACCATGGTCGTGTTGGTCGGCTTGAAAGTATTACCTCGTTGAGAATAAAGTAATTTTTTTATATTTTCATTTTCTTTACCACTCACAATAAGAGATTGCTAGCAACTTAAATTTTTGAGTTGTTTCCTTCTCTCATCTCCGACCCCCTAATCTTTTTGCTGAAAGGCAATACGTGTTTGAGCGCTTGTTGTATACGTGTTCACGTGTCCACCACTACTGCGCTGCCCGGACCGATGCTTGTTTTTGCCCGGACAAAGATGGCGCGCGGCCTCTTCATCTCGGCACACGAGCACTGCGTACGCGCCACACGCAGTCCGCGCTCTAGTATATTATTAGTATACATCTCTATGGTGCATAGTAACACTTTGAGTAACACTCCACTTATCTTTCTGAAGGGCGCAGAATGAAGTTGGACAAGTGTACATGCTCATCAACAACGCCGGGGTCTTGGTGGGTGAGACTATCTTGGAACTGACGGAGAAGGAGATCGAGAGAACAATACACGTCAATGCAATATCTCAATTTTGGGTGAGAATTTAGGACTATCCCTTTTTGTTGTATTATAATGTTTTTTCTTTAGGTTTTATAATATCCACTGGCTTTTTCGTGTCACCTGCATGGGGTTATAAGAACAACTAAAAGGATTATTGTCGTTGTTGTTGTTGTTTTATTTCAACGAGATAAAATACCACTAAGCGACAAAAAGAGGTACAGTACAAAGATAATATTCACAACGAGGGAAAGAACAAGTACGCTTTATCCATCTGTTTCACCCTGAAGTTGTGTGAACTAGCTCACCTGACGAGATTTTCACCTTGTTCTATGTGAGAAGTGAAGTAGGTCTTTTCCATGATGTGGTGTTAGTTGGGATTATAAAATGGGTTCAAGAATGTAGCCAATTGGAAGCGCTGAATTGAGTCACGTGTGCGTGCATTAATTTCTCACTAACATACACGGCCTGACGTCACAATGTTTACACTAGCAGTGAGCACTCAATCAGTTGTTACAAGTGCGTCGCCCGCTACTATACGCGCTGTCAATCCTGTAAACAACTTCTAGTTCGGGCTGCCGGCCGGCCTTTCTTGAGCATAACATGTGGCGTGCGCGTACGTATACTCTTATACGTACAGTACTTATATGTGCGGGATTTCCGAGTGCGACGTGCGTAAATGTTTGGGACGAACATCTTCGGACATCTTGACTCTTGAGCGAATGCTACATGTAGCTGACTGGTATTGACCCACAAAGGTACGTGAAAAATGCTCTTAGTTTTCGACCCATTTCATAAAACAAATGAAGCACAGGATTATTTCGTGGCGTTAGGTGCGCCGAGTGCATGTTGCACCATTGTCAATACTCGAGAGTGCGCCGCACCTTCACTAACGCACTCTAACCTGTGCATCATTTGTATACTATCGCACACATAGAAAGTCCATTTTACACCGTATATCTGAATATCTGTATGATTTGCATGTCTTCAGCAAAAGAGACATCTCTTAAAAGGTAGATAGACGTATGTGAATGATACAAAAATGACACAAACAGGTACACAAGCAATTGCTAAACACAAATACTGAGTAAAAGGAGTAGAGACTGACAAAACAGTAAAGACAGCTAGCCGGCGGAACCGGAGAAGGGGGGGGGGGGGGGGGAAGGTGCCGGCGCCGGGACCCCCACTGATTTTTTTTTATAACACACAGAAATAGGAATGCATAGGGTCTAACTAATTCAACTTATACCCCTCCCCACCTTTTGTGTGTGTGTGTGTGTGTGTGTATGTGTGTGTGTGTGTGTGTGTGTGTTGTGCCAGAGGTGGCTCGAGCTGATCAGTAAACTCACATTGGGTAAGACTTTTTTTTTTAATTTGCTTGTATTAGATGAAACCCGGAAGTGGCACCAGAAATATAAACTTGACCCCCCACCCGTATCATAACAATCATAACAATTTGGTAACTCAAAAGACAAACAGATAAAAAAAGATAAAGATATCTAATGGAGACACTTAGAAAGACATGCAGGAGAAATAAAGTTTGAAACTATGGCAAAATAAAGGCCTGGGGGTGGTATGATAAGAATCAGATAGGAATAAAAACGATGTACTGGCAAAATGATGGTCATGAAAGTGAAAAATAGCTTTGCTTTACCAGTAAGGGTTCGAATGATGTGAGCCCCAATATGGTTTATTTCCATGTATCACATGGTGAGTAACGGACTCGAGAATCAATCGTGCCCCTTAACTTCTCTTTTCAAAGGTTTCATTTTAGTGAACTGCTGCAGTTAAAGTCACTTTTTACAAAGACTGTAAGTTTTGCATTAACGAGTTCTCTTCTGTTGTATAAAAAAAGGGGGGACAAAGGGGATAACAATATGAGGAATGTGTAATCCTGTTGATTATAGTTTAATAACATTGGCTATCATTTAGGGCTGAGGGTCATGAGTAGTACTTGTACGTGAGAAAAACCCCTCCCAATCAACCGTTTGCTTCATTTATTATTTCCACAAACAAGTTTACAAAGTCAAATCAGAACAAACCAAATAAAATACCACCGAATGTTTCATCTATCATTTTAAAACCACTGATAGGGAAAGAGATCCTCATCCCTGGTTTAACCCTCTGCATACAATGCTAATTGTTTTGTTATTCGAAGTTTGCGTATTGATATTTCATCCTTACCACTTCAGCTCTCATTGCAACGTATAATTATAACAAGGTTCCACAATATTATTTTATACTCTTTTCAGTTACTTTGTCTTGCTTATGGAACCTCATTCTCTGTTCCCAAGGAAAGTAAAATGTCTATGGTCTTTTCGAGAAATGAAATAAAATTTGAATAGGTTTCTGTTGTGAAATAGGTGCACCTTTGATTCATTCACTTGGCACATATATATAATACAGGATATATATATATATATATATATCCTCCTTAGAAGATCTTCTTATCTTCCATATATATATATATATATATATATATATATATCTTCCTTAGATGGTGCGAGCTTTTCTGCCAGCCATGTTGGAGGCGGACAGCGGTCACATCGTCACCACCTGTTCCACAGGTGGTGAAGGTGGGATGCATCGAGAGACGGATTACTGCGCGTCCAAGTTTGCCGTCTTCGGATTCGACGAATCGCTGGAGCGTGAGCTGAAGGATGTGTACAAGAAGTCTGGCATCAAACAGACCCTTGTTTGCCCACACACCATGGATACGGGATTGATACATTCTATAGAGCAAAGGTTCGTGACATAGTTTTATGGCTTACGATTCGAGTAGCGAAGTGATATACTCATTTTCTTATTTTCTTCACAAAGATCCACAAACTGTACAAACAAATTTGAATGATTAATCATTTGTCTTAGATAGTTGGATGTAGAAAAACTGCTGAAAAAGACACTTTCTCATTCATGTTGTGACCTCAGACTAAAGAATAATGTAGAAGGAAAGCTGTTTCAGAAAATATGAAAAACTCAGGATTGACTCGCTTGACCCAATCCACCTTTTTTAGTCCTCACGTGAAATCAAGGGGTGCGACTTTTTGTTCGTTTTGTGATGCACGGTCACATATTTATTCTGACACCAAAACTGTCAATCAATCAGATTCCTAGGCTGGAGCAGTGTCACTGAGGCAGCAGATTTTATCGTCGATCAGGTTCTGAGGCAGGCCCGCTTCGTCTACTTCCCTCGGATCTACCGTTACGTCTCCTTGGGGAGAGGGTATGTATCATTGTAGATCGTTGGTCACATGCCGGGACAAAGATTGGTCATGTGACTGACAGACCCTTTCACATTCGATAAAGCAGTAGCTGCATTTTGATTGAAAATCACACGAAAGAAAAACTGTTTCCGTTCTTGTCAATGACCGTTTCACATTTGCAATCTTAGCTGCATATTCATGTTTGAAAACCAAAACATATTATACCAAAGTCAGTAAACAGGGACAGCTTGTTGAACAGTGTCGTGTGGCATTTTGCGCACAGGAGCAAGAGCTTTCCACAAGTGTATATAGGGCAGTTAATCCGCTGACAGACATTTAATTCGTCTTGTCTGCCATTTGCCTCTTTACATTCATGCAACAACACAATTGGATAGTTCCTTGGATTCCAATTGCATGATGTCATAGTCTTCATTCAGTTTCTCCACCAACAGCAGGCAACTTTGTTATCTTCGAAAAACCTAATCAGAGTTTGCAGCCAGAGCAATCAAAGAGACCGTTAGTTATTTTGTTTATTGAAAAAAGAGGGGAATGGAAGAGTTCGCAAAAAAACCGATAAGTCCATCTTTGAAGATTTTGAAGTACGGTCTCTGTCAATAGAGATACAAAATAATTACCTTCTGTATGATATATTGGTCACTACATATAAAGGTACGTTTTTGAAGTTCTGGTCAAAAGAAGCAAAAATTTCCTTATTCTCTCTATTTTTTCTTGATCTTTCCAATATCTCCATTTTGGCAAATATGGACTAATCGGTTTTTGCTAACTCTTTCAATTACTACACTCGATGCACTTATTCACTTTCCTTAAGCATTGCTTGGAGGCAGTATTCAGGCTTGTGGAAATATTTCTTTTCTTTCTTAACTTATTAATTCAATTATTTATGCAGTATTTCATTCATTTGTATTCATATCTTTATTAATATATTTGATGTGAAAGGAACATAATTATTATTGTATTATTGACATTACATTGAAGACGTTGTCATCATCAAGGTATTATGATTGCTATTTTCATCGTGATGTCATAATTATGATGATGATCATGATTCACATCATTTGTACAGCGCCATATATATGTTAGAACATGTATGAACATTCACAGGCCCAGACTCCTCCAAGACAGTTAGCAATTGAACGCCTGATGAAAAATGTGAGTTTTGAGTGAGGCTTTGTCAATTTCACAAAGAAAATATGGGAGGAAGTTCCAATGGCGAGGACCGATAGAGGAAAATGCCCATTCTCCGTATCCCTTGAGATGTGTGATGGGCACCTGGAGAGTAAGGCCAGATGAACGAAGGCCAGTATCACAGTAATCATCGCTTTTCTTATCATCATCATCATCATCATCATCATTTCTAACGTTAATAGGCATCTTTGATAATACTTCATAATCATCATTAGGTTCTTTTGCATGATAGCGGTAGCAATTTCGTCATTTTTCCCCCGTACAGACTTCTTCCCTACGAAGCTCGCATGGCAGTGATGGAATTCATTAACATTCAAGTCTCGTCTCAGAAGGCATCCAAGCCACACAAAGAATGACTAAAAGTATAGCAGGATGAGGAGGGTATAAATAGAAATTTTTCGATCTCACGTTATGGATGTGGACGTCGACGTGATGACGTAATTTTAAGGAACTATTTCCAAGTTCTCCAGCATGTCCAACGCCAGGACCAAGAACACGTGTTCAGATGATTTCACGTCCTCCTAGATTCAGTACGGGCGGGGTTGACGGGAATGACGTCATCGCTTGGCACGCCAATCGTCAGCCCGCTAGAGGAGACGGGGCCATGACATCATAACACTTTTGCCCTACTATCACTCGACTACAACCCTGAGGCAAGATAGACGGAGCTGCACCTTGTCACATGATATGCTTTTCACCAATCAGCGATAAAAATCTCACTTATGAGGTATATAATTGCAGGAATACGCTAAGCTAATACCGTGTACTGAGTACTGTATCCAGTGATGTGCGCCGCACACGTACACACGAGCAAGGTAACCGTATACTCTGCATTGTTGAATGCCTTACGGGTTGTCGCAAAAAAAAAAAAAAAAATAGAGCATGCAATTATCCGATATATAAAAAAAAAAGAACACAAAAAACCGGTTAAACAATTGACAGTCCAGGAAAGTCACACTCATGTGGCTGTGTGGCTGAGTTTCTTCTTCCACTGGGGGCACCATGGTGGGGCTTGACCCAAGATTAAACTAAACCTCGCTATCACTAGTATTAGAATACAAAATTAAACTTCATGTCTAGCTAAACCATAGATGAGTATAAAATGAAGAGCTCAGTTGCAACAGGTACTACATCAATTTTTAATGAAAATTTACTTTTTTGTCTTTATGTACTCATTTTTATGACCTCTTTACACTTATACTAACAAAGAACTGAATTTCCAACCAGAAAGTGTTTAAAAATTACATTAAAAAATCACTTAGGTTTCAAAAGGTACTACATCCACTACGATGACATCTTCGGGAAATTGACCAATCAGAGAGCAGTATTGACTTGACCCTCTACCATTGTCTCCTGACTTAATCTGTAAACAATAGAAGTTGGCTTTTGGCTTTTGGCTTTCTGTTAAAATCACTATGCAAATCTGACAAATATCTAGAAAAAACTCGTCACATTTTGATCAAGAAATGGAGGAAAATGAAGGTGACAGCAACGTAGTCATGTTTGAGAAAACATTCTGATTTTTTTTTTCAGCATAGATTTTGACACTTTATTCTCTATCATGAACTATTTTTTCTGATTGATGATTATTATTTTTTGGTACTGAAAAATATCACTGTAATGTTTAAAATTCTCATAAGATCCTTTGTGGGGATATTTTTGAAAGAGCTCCCTTTGGAGACTTCCGATATGAGCTGCCTCCTGGAGACATTATATGTTAGGCCCCTATATCTAATATCCGTGTGATATCTTTAAGATCTATATTATGTGTGATTTTATGTCAGTGTTGTCTTGGGCAAATAATTTGTTTTATAGGGCCCCCTTTTTCTCTCTCTTCTTTTCTCTAAATATAACAGAACAAACTATAGATTGTATGACAAATTTATAAGTACTTTTCTTTCAAAAGACCAGTAACTGCTGCATCATTGTACAGACATGACAATTGCACACAAAGCTGTGACAGAAACCAAAAATTTACTCGGCTCGCAAACCCAGTGGGGAATATCGCTATTGTCAATCACCACGTAAAATGCGAAGGTACATGTAACAAAATGGAATTGCAACAAACACTTTCATTGTGCTATGGCATTCGGCAATTTTTAATCAGTTTGGGCGGTTTCATGCGCCTTTTACCAGAATATGAGAACTTGGCACCGTTCCTTCGAATGAGTCGGGCGTACGAACAGCTCGGGCACATAACTAGTGATGTTTTAATGGAAATGTAATTCTTTTTTTTTTTGTAATTTTATATTCTGTCTTGTGTAATTGTGCCTTGCGTATGATATATTGTTTGTAAGTTGTTGATGTGTAAGTTTATTAAGAATGATTAAGAAATATAAAGAATAATCTGTTCTCTATAGAGGATAGAACAGATAATGTGTTCTGCTATCAGCAATTCCATACAATTGTATATGTCACTTTCTCGTCGCTTTCAACGCTCTACACTTCTAATATGGCTAATAGTCTCTGTTGGTTTGATCTTGAATGTACCGATTGATCTAGGCTTTTTGTTCTTAGTTGTCTCGTCTCTTTACTTGTATTTCTGCTTCTTCCCTTTCCCCCTTTCCACTTCTTTTTTCATCCCGCATACTTGTAGTTAAGTTTTCACCATTTTTTTCCTTTTATGAGGTGCCCACGTTGTACAAGCATAGTCTTTTGAGTGGATACCTCCACTTTTTTTTTTTCGCAGAATGTATAAATATGTCTGTATGAAAAATGCCTAATTTTGTAATGATTATTGACAAATGTTATTCTTTGCTATCTATGTATCATTCCTTCAAACGCATGTCGAATCTATATTTTTTGTACATTCTGTTGAAAGAAGTGAAAATAAAACCTTTGAATTGAATTGAATTGAATACATCATGGTATGTACTTGTTTTGATTGCACGGGTTAACTGAAAGACAGCCGTAGCTGATGTCTGTACAGTGACTAAATAAATTTAATGAATGAATGAATGAATGAATGAATGAATGAATGAATGAATGAAAGAATGAAGTCTGACATAAATGAAAAAATGTATGTCTTTTTTTTTCGCTTTTACATAGTAAAAGCTATGTTTACAAGGTCATACCGGCTACCACGGAAATTACAATTCAGATAGGTGCGTGTAGGTGATTGAGAGGGAAAGTGAAACATGTGTGTGTCTAATTCAGTCAGACAGACGGCATGCGAGGGGAGTCTTAGCTGTATTTCTGGCAAACGGGGCTATCGTGATGAAGGAGACCATTATTGTAAATCGAAATGTCAATAGAAATTATGGTGTTGGTCTTGTCCGCAAAACTACTAATCAAAGGTCTCCAAAGACAATAGCCAAATTCGAACGTGGGTCGTTTTTGTATTCAAGTTTTCTTATTTACTTTAGAAGGTTACATGTAAAGACATGCAAAGTGATTGAGCGTTTCACTCAATCAAAGTCACGTGCTCATGAAGTTTTTATAAGTTCCTGGCCACCATCAGATCGGCTTTGAAAACAAAACATGGTAAACATGTATCATAGTTGCAACAGGACGCAAACATGCGTTAACAGTAATGATGATAATGAATTTAAAAAAAAAAATACCAAGTTTTGCTTTATACAGGAACTTGTGGAAATCACAGTGTTGGTCTTGTCCGCAAATTTACAATCACATTGAGGAAACAGTGGAGTTCCACTTTGAGAAATCTGAACACCATCCGGAGGCAAACAAGTACAAACACTTTGCTGACACGTTCTAATGGCATTACACGGAGAAACTTCTTGGCAACTTCACGCGCTCATGAAGTGCTAATGAGAAATGACTGGCGCCTTTCAGGTCGGCGGTGAATGCAAAAAATCAACGAAAAAAAACATGGTTTTCATAACGACACCCAAATGAACATGATAAAAACATAGAAAATGTTTTAACCTTTGACGCAGCTTTAGTGACACCTGCTCCATTTTAGTATTGCTTCTAGTTTTGCGATCAGTAAAGAAAGAAAGCTGACAACATTAACAAAACTACACATTGACTTATTCTCTCAAACATTATATTGCATGAATCACTTTTCTTAACTTGAAACTTGGCCTCTCGTAGGGAAGTCCATATCAAACTGATTTTCTTTTTCATATAAGCGAAACAGAGTCGCATAGAATTACAAAGTAAGTATAGTATAGTATAGTATAATAATAATATATTATACAGGGTGATACATTAAAGGTATTTCCCACTTTTGATCCTTAAAATGTTGAAATTTCTAACACTGATAGTGATATCAACAATACTTTAATAGTGTACCATCTCGTTGGAGGTCATATAAATATGAAAGTAAAATTCAGCTGAGTTTCATTATTAAAATTCCAGATTTATTTTTATGTGAGGACTAAGATTTCACTCTGTTTTCAACCCTCTTTACAAAACTTTAACTTTGCACAGTTGTAATGGGTATAAGAGTCTGTGATTAACACTCAGACAATGGTCCTGAATGGCCATGGTTTGAATGTTTTTTCTATTACATATTATATTCATGTGAAATTCCACCATCACACCTAGTCTTTATCAATCCTGATATATAGTGTATTTAAGCACAGTTTTCACCCTTTATCATGAATTCAGACTAACAGTGTCCAGGGAAATCCATCATGAATTATTGATAAGACATCCATAAGCCTTAGATAACAAATAATTGAGAATTTTATGGAAAGAAAAAGAGGACTATTCCTATGCTACCTGGACTTTGAAAAGGTCTTCGACTCTATCTGGCATGAAGCTTTGAGGAAAGCACTTGGCTTCCTTGGATTTTCCGGTATAATCATCAATATTTTGAAAGCACTTTAACATAAATCACAAAGTGCAGTTATAGTAAATGGCGACCTAACAGATCGGTTCAAGATAATAGAGTAAGACAAGGATGTGTAATCTCACCACAACTATTTAACATCCTACTTGAACTTGTCATGCAGTACGCCCTAATCGACATCAAAATTGGAGCTAATATCCAAGGACAAGTCATCAACAACCTATTCTATGCAGATGATATTGCTTTGATAGCAGAAAGTGAAGAAGACCTCCAAACTCTTGTTGACAAAGTACATCTCAGCACCTCCTCCTTAGGTCTGAAGATACATATCAGGAAGACAGAGGTGCAGTATATCAGCAAAGAGCCCAAAGAAATACACATCAGTGTAGAAGGTATATTATTCATAAAGAGTTGACACAAGTGGAAAATTTCACCTACCTGGGTGGAATTACCAGTCAAGATGGATCCAACACTCCGGTAATCAAAAACAGGATTGGAAAAGCCATTGGGGCAGTCCAGAAACTTCACACCATATGGAACTCAACAAATATCAATTTATCAACAAAGACCAAATTATACAGGGTACTAATTCTTTCTATAGTATCATAAGGAGCAGAAACATGTACACTCAGGAAAGAAGATGAAAACCGCCTGATGGCATTAAAAATGACATGCGTGCGGAAATATGTGGCGTAACACGAATATACAAATTAAGGAACACCTCAATAAGGAACCAATTAAATGCAACAAGAAAGGTATTAAATTAAATCTCCCAAGGAAGATTACGATATTTTGGATATGTAATACGTATGCCGGTAAAACGCCTTCCTATTAGCAATGGAGGGAAGAATCACTGGTAAGACACAACAAGGAAGACCACCCAACAAATGAACAGACTGTGTAAAAACTGACTGTAGGAGCAAAAACATATGCTCACTCGTAGTTCTTAAGCCAGTCTTCTAGCCAGCAACCTCCAAGAATGGCAGGACATCATGAAGCGGATGCCACCACTCAACCCTTTGTTAGTCAGGAGCGAAAGGCATAGCCAAAATCCTTGGGGTAAGAGACCAGGAGCCTAGTCAGTAAAGCTCCGAAAAGGTGGTATTCCTCATGGAATTCATGACTTCTGTCCAGGGACATTGAAAGCAAGTAACACTCACATACAAATCATTATTTCTGTGAACATCAGATGAGATCATAGAATATTTTTTGGTTCGGTAAATACATCAATTTTGAACAATTTAGGTACATCTGAGATAGTATGTCATTTAAAAGAGTATTGTAATGATCACTAATTGCGGTCACTTGCCTCTCATACTACAGTGGTAAACACGTTTTATCTGAATTCTTTGTTTACTTCAGTGTCTTAACCATCAACTTTTTTTTGTTTTATTGAATTTGCAAATTTTGCATATTTGTGTCGGTCAAAATTATATCCACCTTAAGAGTAAGCAGAATTACGGACACGTTGAAGAAATACAATGTCACGTTGGTGAATTTCCATTTTGGCTCAATGGGTTACGAAAAAAAAAAGCTTACGTGAAATATTACACGTGATGACATTCAAAGTGAGGGAGCTTCTCACTCTATGAAATCAAGCACTCATGAAGTTCTAATGAGAAGTTCATGGCTAATATCACATCGGCTTGTCATGTAAGACATGGTAAACACGTATCATGTTTGCAACGGCACGGAAACATGAGTGAACAGTACTGATACTAAAAGAAGAAAATAACAAAAATACTTTCTGCTTTCAACCGAAACTCAGAAGCATCGAAAGCATTTACAGCTGGCTTTGAGTTTTGTAATCAGTGCGGGAAGAAATTGCCGATGACGGTAATCAGCTCGAAGGTAGGTTCGCTCGCTGGAGGTATTCTTCGTTACAGCTTCCATTAATGTTAGATGATCCTATCCGTAAGACAGAATACGTGGCCCTACGAAAGGGAGGAGTACAATTATTCTAAATCCCCATTGTCAATTACTCTGTATATCGACGAATATCTGTAATGATGTGATGTGTTATTCTCAGTATGAGTGATATAATAGTATTTTTTTTTTACGTTTCACTATTAATAGCGATTTTTTTCAGTTCCTCTTGTGTTTCCTGCAGTTCCAATAAAGCTATTTGCTATCGAAATTACTTTCAGATATCTAAGTACCTTGCCATTCCCCCTACACCAACAAAAGAGAGGTAAAACAACACATTTAGACTTGCTATTGCAATTTCGATGATAAACAAGTTTATTAGCTGAAATTTACTCTCTCTTGAATATCCAATCCTCTCTTTGAGATTCCAGACGTCCTGACTCCTCGTGTGTTGGATTTGTCTTGTTTTACCCTTCTCCAAAGTTCATTTGGGTACTTTGTATATCATTTGACCACTTCAGAATATGTTCTTCCTGTAAGATATTCGGCTGCATGTAACGTTTACGTGGTAGGTCAGTGTTTTCATTTTTTGTCAGGTTATGATGGCATTGTAGAAATCTGATGTCAAATGATTTGTTATCATAAAAGGCATGCCTGATTAAAAGCTGTGCTGTTATAAAAGGTCTGCTGCCAGGCTAGACCAGGTGATATGTTCGCAGTTTCTTAAGAGATTGCATTTCTTTTTTTCTTCTTGTTAAATTTTCTGTTAAAAAAATAAAAAAGGAAAAATTGGGAAATAATGTACAATTTCCCGTAAGAATCCAGGTTTTTGTCATTACAAAGTGCAGAAAAAGTACTCCGTTCATCATACTGTTGGAATATTGACGCGTTTGAATTCACATGGAGTGCCTTCGAATTTAATACGGAAGCAGCCCCACCATGAGAGCTACAATTTTCCTGGTGATTGCCAGCATTATAGGTGAGTTTCGCACGTTACCTCACCACAGTTCATTACCCACGCCGATGAAAATCGGCAGGGGGTTATGTAAAGGGTTCCGTATGTTTGTTTGTTTGTTTGTTACCCACGCCGATGAAAATCGGCAGGGGGTTATGTAAAGGGTTCCGTATGTTTGTTTGTTTGTTTGTTTGTTTGTTTGTTTGTTTGTTTGTTTGTTTGTTTGTTTGTGTACAAGATAACAAGAGAACGGGTAAACGGATTTGCACGAAATGTTCAGGGAATGTTTGGATAATGACAGGAAAGAATCGATTAGATTTTGGTGATAATCGGTTGACCCTTGCAAATTCTGTGTGACCTTGAAGTTTTGACCCCATGGTATAGTGACCATTCCGAAAATTTCCCGTTTCTCACTTTGCGATTTTCCGCTACCATACGAAGACATAAACTCCCCAACGATCCGACTTCGCTGCTCAAATGTTCGTAAGAATTCCGAAATTTACGTTTAGGCCTATTTGAGGGACTATGTCCTTCTAGATTTATGAAAGTTCGTTCTCCGTCATCACAAACTGGCCCGTATTTTGATGATTTTTCAAATTAACATTGATTGTTTTTTTCGTTGGAGGAGCATTTTGCTCGGTCGCAGTCACACTGCACGATATGCGTGCTCAATGTCAATGCGTGTGCAAGGCCGCTGAAAATGCATCGCGCTCTACGCTGTGGGTGCAAAATTGCACCGGGGACGTTGCGGCGCTCGTTGGTGGCCGAATACTGGTGCAGTAGACATTTGCATTCAACCCTTGCATTGAATAATTCCCGTAGACACTAATCATAGGGGTAATTGCCTAGGGGGTACGTAAATTTTGTTTTTCTTTTTTGCTTTTTGTGGATACCATCAAAGATCGTACACTCATACGACCTTTGATATTTGATGATTTTTCAAATTAACATTGATTGTTTTTTTCGTTGGAGGAGCATTTTGCTCGGTCGCAGTCACACTGCACGATATGCGTGCTCAATGTCAATGCGTGTGCAAGGCCGCTGAAAATGCATCGCGCTCTACACTGTTGGTGCAAAATTGCACCGGGGACGTTGCGGCGCTCGTTGGTGGCCGAATACTGGTGCAGTACACATTTGCATTCAACCCTTGCATTGAATAATTCCCGTAGACACTAATCATAGGGGTAATTGCCTAGGGGGTACGTAAATTTTGTTTTTCTTTTTTGCTTTTGTGGATACCATCAAAGATCGTACACTCATACGACCTTTGATATCATCACACTCTCGGCTTGCTATAATCAAAATATCCCGCAAGAAAACGGCGTATTTCTCGATTTTTAGCGCTTTTTCCGCGACCCGTCGCGTAGAGAATACTCTTAAAACTGGACTTAATTCGCGCGCGCTTGGAAAAGTTCCGATTCTGCACTTTTGACGGTGGAATTTGGGATTTTCGATGGATTTTTGGAGGAGACTTAAGGACTTTCCTGTACGTGAATGAGTGTTAATACCGTATGTGTAATTATGTGATTTGCGTGTGATGTGACTGTAGAACCAAAGATCGTACACTTCAGTGTACGATCTTTGGTAGAACTCACTGGCTGGTGATAAAGCACACTGGCAATTAAGTGGCCGAATTCTGGTAGATGACCGAATGCACATTATGTTTACCCCGACTTTGTACTTAGGCGTGGGTCTGCCGCCTTTGACGGCCCCTCTCTAGTTTCTTATGTTTGTAGTTGTTTTGATTGTCAGCGAACAGTTCCCCTCCTCATCTCAATAGACATAAACCAGGGGGGTGTTTCATCAACGTTTGTCAGAGCTGACAATTTCAGCAAAATCCTTGGTTTTGATTGGCTGAGATGCTCTGGTCACTGACTGTTACTATGGTGATTCAAGTTGTCAGCGCTGACAAACGTTGATGAAACACCCCCAGGACATCACAGAGGACATTCAAATTCACTATCATTATCTTGATTATGGATTGTGTTGATGCACTTTTGAATAACGTCAGTAGACATCAGCCAAGTGCGTATGCATGAATACCTTTGAGGGTCAAAACTGTTCAAGACAGAAATGCCTTTTGTTTGAGAAGAATGAAGTATTGCGACGGACAGACTATCTACTGCTTAGTCATTTAGCACATTTACCGGGGAATAACACATTTGCTCGATATTTTTATACTTCCCTCTTTTTCAAGCTCGGCCAGCCTTTGCTAATTACGTAAGTCATGCACACAAACACATTGAGAAAAAAAAATGATAAAAAGTAGATAGACGTGCAGATACTGTCCATTTACGTTAATGGTACTTTACCTAAATATCTTTGAAGAAGGTTGGATGACACGAAAGAGCCATGTAAGATATCATCTCTGTAATATCTTTGACTGTTTGTATGTTTTCACCCTCCTGTAAACTACATATATTGAACTCACAGTGGGTGTGCGGTAACTCTTTGTGGATTCTGCCTCATGCCAACCTGTAATCTGTTCAGACGGTAGTAAGATTGAATATGAACCCGTCGTAACGCGCATGAATCGCCCGCCCTTTCGAGAACTCGTCTCTTGCCAGGCTAGACGGAAGAAACCCGCAGGTAAGACCGACACAACATAATTATGAAACATGATAGAACATGTCAGATCATGACAAAACATGAACCGAACAACATTACTACTGTATGTGCCCGGTGGTAAATAATCAAACAATTATTCGGTGAAAACCATTAACGTAAATGGTTCAAATAGAGGGCGCACGCCTGACAGGCAGCCGTCTTACGAACTTTGTCTATTAATTGTTTGATCTTAATGCTACGACCTTGCTTATGTTAATCTATTCCAAGAAGTAGATGTGCAATATTTTTTTTCTTAATATTATAGTATGGATTTCAATCATTCGCTTCTTTGTGTGTTGCCAATTGACCGTCTTGTTTGTTTGTTTCTCTCTTTCTTTTCCCTCTCCTTCTCCTTCTCCCTTCCTCCTTACAGGGTCCGATTACACAATTCACAATTCACAGTAAAGCTTTAGCATATCAATCCCAATGGTTTATTGGTCACACTCTGCTTATGTTATTTTTTTTCTATAGATGTAAATGTGCAATATTCATTTCTTAAGTGTTGCATTGTGTTGTATTGTGCTATATTGCAATGCATTCACGTTGCGCTTCCAACATGGAATCGTCTATGATCAAGCTGTTATTTTTTCTTCACTCTCTCTCTCTCTCTCTCTCTCTCTCTCTCCTTGTCCTCGTGACAAATACTTGTACTTAGTGTACATGTACTTAACCTGCAACATTTTTGCATTTTTTTCTCATTTGAGGTTTATCAATGTCTTTTGAGCAATACGTCCGTTTAAATATGTAATGTATACGTGGAGGTTTTTTTTTTCCATATTTGCACGGTCCGTTGTTGTTGTTTTTCCCCTATGTCAATACTGATGTTTGAAACTCATGTTGGTATTATGTGAATGGTTACAAGGCAGACTGCTATGTTTCTGTTTTCGGGGTATTTTTGTAAGTCTCTCATATCTTCCCTCGCATCCGCTATAGTTTTTGGTTACACTTTCTCTCCCACCCTCATTAATTCCTCTATAATCCCTATCAGTACCTCTGTCTTTCTTCCCTTCCTCACTTTCTCTCAAGTCCATATCCTGGCTAAATATGATGTGTTCATAATGAAAATGCTTTTTTCTTTAATTTTGTAATCATTTTATCTATATTGGGTATGTGTTATACTTTTTAGTAACATCGTGCAATTCGGTCTCTGACTGCAATGCGATTGTAATAAAACCATTATTGAATTGAATTGAATTGATTATTCGGGCAAACAAGGGGTATGATATTAGAGTTCTTTCTCAAGAACGGGTGAATGTTCTGACGTAATATCTAAAATAGCATTTGTGACCGTGCACCTCAAAACGAACATAAAGTCGCACACACTGATTTTGCGTGAGGACTGAAAATAAGTGAAATGGGTCGACCTAGCCGAACTTGACTTTTTCATATTTTCTGAAAGAGCGGGTCTTCTTTTACATTATGCTAAAATTTGGTATCATGAAACGGGCAGGAAAGTGTGTTTTTTTAGCAGTTTATCTCGAACATTTTTGGCACAATAGTGTGATTAGGTGCGTCTTTCGAATCCCCTTTTCATTTCTGAAAAACCTTGTCCACACTCTTCACTTTCAACTCTAATAACTTTTGAAAGGATAGTGCTACTGCTTTCAAAGCTGGCATTAATTATGGACAGAATGTGTTAATGAGGCATGCTAAATTTCAGTTTAATCTGATAATCCCTTCATTGTTCTTACTTTGGTGGTTTACTTCCTGTTTTTTGTCCCATTCATCGCACAGCCAGCACGGTTTGGTAAAGATTAAGCGCTTGAATAGACACTGTACTTCAGAGCCTCTTTTCTCAGTTCACACTTTTCCTGAGTTTGTGCTTTCTTTCCAATATTTAGATGGGTTAGGAGAGTCCATTTGATCTGAGTTATACATCATTTTAAAGCTTAAAGTCTGGTCTTTCAGAATATGGTCTTAACTAAAAATTCATATCTGGCGACTTTTTGTTTGTTTTGAGGTGCACTGTCACATTTGTAATCTTAAAACGAGGGTGTGCACAATTGTTATTGAAACTATTCAGTGGATGCTTGATGTGATTTGCATTCAATGTAATACTGCAGTGCCAATTAAATCAAAGACACATTCAAACTTTCTTAACTCTTGTCTGGTGTAGGCCTATCAATATACTTTTATTAAAATGGAAAAGAATTCAAATATAGCAGATTAGTCAAGTGGATTCTAATCCCAAAGCCGTCGACATTTGTCGGGCGTTTATGATTGTCTTTAAAACAAACATAACAGTTTCCACCTTTTTAAAATACAACTAGTTAGAGATAGCTATCGAGTATTGTCCGATACTTCAGCTACAATGAATGCAAACTGATATTGAAATGTTTTTGATGTAAACAAGTAAAGTAATTCCATTGCTATGGAATGTTTTTTTTTTTTTTGGAAAAGAAAAAGAATAATAACTTCCTATATGTCCCCGTACTGGATATATCCACAATTGGCAAAAGTAGATAGTATCAGAGGCAGTCACTCCTTAAAAGAAAAAAAGTAATTGAACAAAACAGAACATGACACAAAAAGGAACAATAGCAAAGCAAAAAAAAATAAATAAATAACACCTGATTCTCCATTAACGATATTAAACAGGTTTTAATCCTATGTTTTATTTTACCCCCATAACTGTTACACTCCCTTTGTGTCTCTTCATTTTTTTTTCACGCATACAGAAGACACCATTGTAATCATTGGTAATGGCAGAGCCATATATGTGGCAAAAGGGACGAAAGTGAATTTTACGATATACCGTACACTTCCAACGGTAGGCCTGTACATAAGAGATCTAGCATATGATCGTCAGGATCAAGTAGTCTATTGGACAACGGTTATCACTGCAACAGCAGCAGGCCACATCCTTCGGGCTGGCATTAGCACCGGAGAGCCAGAAACGGTGTACACTAGTAAGTGTAAGTGTTGATAATGCGATTAGATGATTGCATGTGGGCAAATTCGGAACGCAAACAGTCCCCTCTACGGATATACCATTATTCAAAGAACCAGCATTAATCATGATTGATAACAGTCTATGTCTATTGGCAACAAGTGTGCGCCATGATTTTGGGACTGGAATTAACAACGGAAAGTATAAAACGGTATGCTTTCGTAAGTTTGAGTTTTGATTGGTCACTATGTGGTCACCAGTAAAGAAGGCAATCGGGTGCTTGTACACGCAGATACGGAACTAACGGCAGTAGTCCCTGCTACGGATATAAGACTAAGCAACTCTACTTAAGTGGGTTTTTGAGCACATTTGATTGCGTCCCATATCGCATTTCTGTGAAAACATGTTATATAAACGTGAGGAATTTAATTTAAGTCAACTTGTTACAAAACGTCTTGGTTCTGTTCGATTGCTTTAAGTTTTACCTACTTGTATAATTGGGACCAAATACAGCATGGTGTGGAGTCGAGTCGAGCTTTATCCCATTATTCACTGAAACGCCCGAAACCGCTTGTCCGTTTTTTATCCGTTTTTCTTTTGCCATTTTTTCTATATAATACGCAATTTAAAAGAGATCAAAGGTCAAAAAGGCATATGAGAAATACTTGTGTGACACACCATTCTCTTGGTCTTTACAGGCGTTCAAATAAGCACAACCTTGTTATAGACAAAAATAAACCATGACGAAAGTTTGTTTTTCCTCATTTAGAAAGTTGTCGAAATGTAAGCAATATTGCTGTACCTTCCAGTGAACCATTGGTAATTATTTAGACAAACTTAAGTTGCCGAAGGATAGATGAACAAATGTGACGATTCCATCAAAGAAGGAAGAAAGTAATTCATTCAATGTCTGACTCTTTTTTTTTCTCTCTCTCTCTCTTCCTCTCTCCGTAGATGATGATTGCTACCATCTTGCCCTTTCTGAATTAAAGCGCGCCCTCTTCGTTAGCGTGGAATTGCAATGGCGTGGTTTGGGTACGAAATACGACATCATTGTCGTTTCTCTTCAAAACTCCACCCTTTTGAAACGCGTTGTCAGGGGTACTTTCGACATAAGGGGCATCGCAATTGACGACGTGAAAAAGTGAGTGTGTGTGTGTAGCTTATGTTTAGCCTATTTACAATGATTATATTTCTCAAGTTATACATTCCTAAAACATTGCTTATACATTGGAATGACAGCTTGCATACTATCGGGTGATTGGATAAGTACTGCAGAAAGAAGGTCTAACAGTACGGAAACATGATCTATGAAAGATTGAATTGTCATTGTCAAAGTCTTTGGTACTCATGGGAAGCTATGGAATTTATTTATTCTCCATATCATTATTTCATTTCATTTATTTCCACATTACAAAAACAATCATTACATTTTAAGTCATGGTATAAACATATTCTTTGTGGAGGACCAACTCAAGCCTTTAGGCTTGTTGGAAATAGGCCCCAAAGTAAATACAAGACGTTCTTAATTTAAAATATAGGTACAAAACATATAGAACACAAATGGTAGGCAATCAAAGCAGGCTGAAGAAGGAAAAAAATGGAGAGCAAAGTACTGGCAGAATATACAAAATTATGTTGCTATTAGATACTGAAAATGCGTCTGAAGTTGTTTCTAAACTGCCGTAATAATTTGCAGTTTTTAAGTCCCTTTGGTAAAGTATTGCACAAAATGGGACCTTCATAAAAAAAAAAAAAAAAAAAAATGTCTACTTGCCTAATTCGGTTCGGTAGCGGAGAGGATGAACATTTTGTTGGTTTTCTTGTATTATTAAAATGAATACTGCTGTAAATAAGATGAAAACGATGCTTAACCCTATAAAGCCCAAGGGGGGGGGGGGCACATTGTGCCCCCAACCAGATATTCGTTTGCCACTCCTTCGCCCTTAATCCGATTTCAAGTAAATTTGGCGACTTTTCCTACAATCTTATTGCAAACATTTTGATGTATAATTTAGCTATATTTGATGTTGTTGGTTGCCATGGCAACCATAAACTGACAACCGACCATGTCAGATTTTGCATCTTTTTTCTGTTCCCATTTCATTTAAAAGCATTACAGTGTATGAAATGGTTGTTTTTTGGCTAAAATTTGTTGAATTAGCAAAATTCAAAGTGATTATGGTCCTGGAAAATTTGTCTTATTATTTCCTTTGTTTTTATGTGACAAAGGCATAAAACAATAGATATAATAGAGATAAACGAAAAACAATAATATTTTCTAAAGATTGCCCTTGTATTTTGAGTTATTTTGATTCCTTCACCCAAGTTATGCCTCTCATATCATTAGTTTATCATAATATCAATATGCAATCTCAAAATTCCAGCATTATGCAAATATGAAATGACATAACTATACATGTTCCCATCCCAAACATTTCATCTCAAGTCTCATAATGTATCACTATGTTGATATGAATAGCGCCCCCATGTGGTGACCTTGAGAAATTTCAACCATAAGATATGATGATAAAATTCCACGTGCTTATCATTTGTGGCAAATGTGAAATGATTGGTCTATAATAACACATATAATGGGGATAAAGAAATACAGAAAAATCATGTTTTTGACATATTTCCTATGTATTTTTGTATATTTTGGTAAATAGCGCCCTCCATGGGTGACCTTGTGAAAATTCAAATGTACTGTCATGTAGAGTATGAGTTACTCTACATATGTGCCAAATATGACGATGATACATCAAATAATAAAAATGTTATATAGGGGCACAATGCGCCCCCTCCCCCCCCCCCCCCCCCCCCCCTTGGGCCTGCGAGGGGTCAAATTAGCTTGGGCTTAATAGGGTTACGGGGGCTGGTAATGCGTAAGATGTATACCGTTGTATAAAACTTCCTGCTTGGAAGTAGTTGATATCTTGAGTTGGTCATACATTAATATTTTTTTTTTTTTTGGAATAATGCAAAAGTTTGCGACAAATAATGTGAGTGAGCTATGACACTAATAGGTTTCTTTTGCAACAAATGAATTTTTTTCACATTCTTTTTAGTTGAATGGCCACAGGCGAGAGTGAGATGACTCAAATGAGATGAAATGAACGAATGATACAAGAATTGCAACACATGTTTAGCATCTTTACGTAAAAGTGTCCTTTTTCGCAGTATACCAATATTTCTTGACAGTGTGTTGCAAAGCATATTAACATGACTTTTCAAAGACAGTTTATCATCCGTCATAAGGCCCCCAAAACAGTATATTTATTACACGTTTTATCATATCACTATTGTAATATAGGACGAAATAATAATCTATCAATACACTCACGAGTCCGAAATGAGTATCATAAAATTAGTCTTTCCTGCATTCAAAATTAACTTATTAGCGTGCATCCATACATTTAATTTCTTCAATTTTATATTCATGTTGTCAAATAATGATATATTATAAATGTCACTCATAAAAATATTTGTATCATCAGCAAACAATAGATTATAATGTAACAATTGAGAACAATATGGTAAATCATTCAGGCAAATCTAACAAAGAAGAGGACAAAGAATGAAACAGTGAGGGACTCTACATTTTACCACCTTATAATTGAATTACAGTATATTGTATCCCATTTTAATATGTAAATAACTTTCAATCCACTGTAGAGGCATACCCCGTATACCATAATGACTAAGCTTATGCAATGAGATGCTATGATCAATACAGTAAAAGGCTTTTGACAGGTTAATGAAGACGGATAAAGTAAATTCTTTGTGTTCAATTCCTTAAATGATATTTTGCATAAACTTCAATACTGCGGAGAAGTGGAGTGCCAATTTCTGGAGCCATACCGATTTGGAATGAGTGTATTTGAATCTTGAAGGAATGCAGTAACTCTATTGTAAATGCATCTTTAAAATATCTTAACAAATTTATTAAAAATAGTTATCGGACGATAATTACGATATGACTATGACTTAAATATTTCTTTTTTGATTACTCGTGCAATTTTCACATTATTTCGGAATTTGCAAGCTGATAAACTAATGATGAAAATGTCACACAATGTTTTCAATATAAATTGTATAACTTGTTTCACAACCCGGATACTTTAAAAAATCAGATCCTGCACTAGTGTTGTAGTTTTTTCTCGCAAACTATAGATACAATTTGATGACATGTGATGGGCTTAAGGAATATTGATGAATACACGGGGGTGCCTCAAAAGGAACTAAACGCATCATCATCTTTAAAACCTTCATTAATTGACAAATTATGACTAATGGTTGAGAAATAATCATTGGACATATTTGAAATTTCAGCTTTATCTGTGACCAACCCATTGTCTATTTTTGTTCAGTGTGAGCTTAAATGTCTATTCGCATTATTTTTCATGAGCCCATTAACACATTGCCATATTTCCAAATATCAATTTTCAGAATATCAAATTTGTCAGAATAATATCTACATTTAACTTTTTCAATTTATTCGTAACATAATTTCTGTATTGATTATAAACATTTTTTAAGCTATTCAGTTGAGTTTCTCAAATATTTCTTATACAAACAGATCTTATCCGAGATAATTTCTGTAACAAATTATCCTATTCTTTTGTTTGAAATGTAAAATACTCATCATATATATCTATTATCTCTTGCCAAAAAAAACCCATAAGATTTATGCACATAAAGTGTGATTTCTACTGATATACACTGACTTTCATCACAAAATCTATGACGAGTTTCATTGTTGATGCATTTTGTGCAAAAAAAAAGTTTCATAGACATCCTCTGGAGGTAGAAATTCAGTCATAATGATAAAGACCGGCAGGTGGTAACTTACGTCACAACGAAGTATACCAGGTGTTTAATAATTGTTTGTTATACGAGTTGGGGATCTTATGACTGGATAAAATGAGAAACATGACAAACAATCAAAGCAGGCATTAACACGTGGGTTTTGAGTAATCTGAGAAAGGTCAGTATTAATATTTCACATAATACAACAGCCAAACTTATGAATATCAATTTTCTCAAACACTTGCATTATTTCTTTAAAAAACACATGCATGGAAGCATATAGTGGACGATAAACAATTACAAATAACCTTTTCTTGCCTTTACGTGGTATTTCTATGAGTAACTTTTAAAACTATTGTATTCTCTTGTTAAGTGTAATCTAACAACATATTGAACAGATTTGAGGTTATTCAAGCCTGTTCCACCTGTTCCATAAATTCTATTCCAAAAGAATCTTGCAATTGATACATTTGAAAAGGAAGTGACTTTGTTTGCCATGTTACAGTCAATCCTATTATTTCGAATTTATTTGTCAAAATATAGATATATGACTCAATGCTGTCCATTTCTATTTTCTAATAAGACTACGACAATTAAAATAAACAAAAAGTGATGCTGATATATCAGATCAAATTTTGGTTAAAGATAATAAAAAGTTTTGGTACCTCAAAAATTTCCCTGAATTTCCTTGTCTTAGTTTGTGTTTCAGATTAAAGTACGTTGTCTGTGAGACTTACTCGCCCCAAAGTGCTCTCATGTCTTAGTAATCATGCAATAATGGTTTCGTACCAAAGCCGCCGCCGTACGGCGGCGAGGTAGTATTGTACGAAACCACTGAAAGCGACCAGCATACCCCCATACGCATAGCGTAATGGGGCTTCGCTTTGTAGCATTCAGGATCATGACGGATTTAGTATCGCGGGTAAATGTCAACTTAATATCCAAAAATTTCTTCAATTTGAAGACTTACCAATTAAGTTGAAGTATTGAAAACAGGCTTCGGACAACGTTTGGTTCTGCCAATAGTCCCTTTCTGTTCGAATTGATGACTGAATGTGACTCGGTCGAGAGGACCTTGGGAGAGCTACATACACTGAATACTACGGCCAGCGCATGCGCACACAAACATCTTATCCGTTCATGGATTTGAAATTTGTGCGCATGTGATGTGTTCGCATGCACTGGGTAAGAAAAAGGAGAAACTTATACTTTTTATTACCTTTTTACAGGTATCTTTACTGGGCAACTCAAAATGAAATACATCGTCAGGCTATCGATAACATCTTGGCAAGTGATACTGAAGTTCAACTTGGGAATAGAGGACATGCCCCTGATTTCAAAAGCATTTCCGATTACGAAGAAGGTATGAAATATTATTACCATGACGGTGAAATGAAAATGTGTTAAATGCAAATTAGAAGTCAAACCGAAAACAAAAATAATCAATGTCTACTCTTATGAGAACAGCACGAGGGAAAATATCGACGAATGACTATTGATATAAATGTCTGGGGTACATCTTATACTGCATGTATTGAGAATCGAAATGCCGTTCCTAATCAAATGATTTTGAATATTAAAAACATTAATTTCAGGTATATCATTTCTCCTCAAAATAAAGATTGCGTTGAATCTTTTTAATTGCTAGTTAAAAAAGAATCAGAATGCACTAACAGAAAAATTTATGTATTTCGTAACCTGATTTTAAACTTTGTTTTTGATATACCAAATATATGAAATGCAACATCTATCAAGACCCAAAAATAATGACGTTGCTACTCATCACTCCCAGCGATCAGAACTATTTTCTCGCATGAATTTCTCTAAGTGAATTAGTTTTGCAATTAATTGGTAGAATCCTGTTACTCGCAACATTGCTAGAATCCTGTGACACCCATGCTTTGACTGTAGTCGGGAAGAAACGTTTCAGAAACGGAAAAGTTATCAAGTTCAAGTTATTTTTGTTGTTGTCGAATCGTGTTCTAGAAGTTTTTTGACTCATTTTGGTTGCATCTTGGCAACTTTAAGCATTTGCACAATATGTAACAAATGTTCAGTTTGAAACCGGGAAGCCAGCAAACACTGTTAATCTAACCTGTCAAAGTTTTTTTCTATGATAAGGACTGAATCTATAACAAAACTATCCATTCTGACATGATGTAAGTGTCTAAATTATGAAATTAGCACTATGAGCTCATTTGCATGATATTCCTTGTCCAGTTCAGTTCAGTTCAGTTCAGTTCAGTTTTTATTTCTGCATTTCAAAATCAATACAAATCAACAAATCAACAAAATACTTACATAGTCATTTGCACAGCTAATATTCGTAACGTTTGGATCTTACATACATTTTCTTTCTTTTTTTTCAAGAACGAATATCATATATGAAAGGAAGCAATAGGAAATGATAAAAATGGAATGCAGGGGACCATCATCATAAGCTAAGCTTGACGAGGAAGATGGCCCCAGGTGAAGAGATACATAAAGAAAATCTTGCCACTCACTGAGTGGGAAGTAATTGTTGATGGTAGAGTTGATGGTAGAGTATGGTAGAGTTGATGGTAGAGTACCATGTATCATGCATAATTATGACCTTGAAAAGTTGTTAAGAATAGACGATTTATTGTTAATTTATTGAACTCAACTTTGAAAGTCTAATTACAGTTGTAGCATATATTCAGCTAATTAGCAGAATATGCAATATATTGCTACTTCTAATTCAGCATACCGCTAAACAAAAATAAAAAATTCTCAAGGACTTTACTTGAAAAGGAATCTATTTATAACAACACTTTCCCTTTTAGAATGATGCAAGTATTTAAACCATGCAAAAAACTAGCACCATGAGCAAATTTACATACATGCACTATAGTGCAGTAGATGGTACCATATACAAGGTACATGACATTGAATGGGTTTCATTTGAAGAGGAATCTATTTATAGCAACACTTTCCCTTTTAGAATGATGCAAGTATTTGAACCATGCCAAAAACATTGCACCATGAGCAAATTTACGTACATGCACTAGTGCAGTATATTGTACCGTATACAAGGTACATGACGTTGGATAAAAAAAGTTGTGTAGTAGAAGACATCCCCTTGATTCAGCCTTGGACAATCGTTTTCCTTCTTAGATTGTGATTTCAAAGCTTATTTGATTGTTATCAATAAATGTAATTTGTCTTATTTTGTAATGTTGACATATGAAAGAGTGTGTGTTCATTTCTTATGAGTAAAAAAAAAGTGCATGTAAAAGTTTAATTGGAGATGAAAAAAAAAAATGTCATGTCTTAAAACACCCACAATATCAATGAAAGGCCGTGAATGTCGATATCAGAAGAAGTCCATCGGTCCGAAAAAAGCCCTAACAATATCAAATCAATCTGTGACGTGCCGTTTTATTGCTCCTGTTGTTTTTATTATTGTATTCGAGTTTATGGCTTCTTCTTTGTGAACGAAAAACAGGGCAGCGCCTCTTCGGTCTGGATGATTCCATTATCAGGAGTTATGAAACAACAAGCTTTGGATGGGATAAAATAATTAATCTCAGGAAAGGCTTGCGTCGACGAGACCTTGCTGTCTCGTGCCATACGCTATTTGTCGTTGGTGTCGACATGGGTAATGAAAAGACCTTAGTGGTGGAGGTCTTTACCAAACCAACATCTGACGTGCCGAGTTTCCTTGTGACCTTTAAAACTGGTGTATGGTCCAGTATCGCTCACATAGCCGTCTCATGTGAATGATATGTACCCGGTACTGGCATGTCACCGAAAGCTGGGTAATATCTCAATGATCATCATAATCACATGGTTAAAGTTACAAAATAAGTCTGTAAAGCCGTATTGGTGAGTATATTGTACGGCATTAGAAAGTCATGTCGGATCATCTCGTAATCACGAATCGAGTAAAACTAGGATCCTTATCCACGTAGATGAAGATAATTATTCATTTTTTTCTTGTAATTTTTCATGAGACAACTCAACTGAAAACAAAACAAAAAAATTCCTCGTCAGTTTTCATTCCCGAAAGTGGGAGAATCCACTGTGTTTATTTGCGTATCAATCTGTCTAATATGTACATAATAAGAAATCGTTATTACATTGAGGTGTGATGACATTGTAAATACTGTTCTTACAATATATAAGTTGCAACTGATTGAAAAATTGCCCTTTACAACGATGTAGATGAGCAATGTGTTGATCAGTAGCCATGATAAAAAAATCATGGGCGTCTATACCGGAGCAAGATTCGAACTTACGACCTCCTGCTGGAATAATATTTATGTTTATGTATGAGCATTTGAATAAACTTTAATTTTGCCACAAAAAGCTACTGCCACGCTTCTTACATAATTCGCTGACGGATTAAGCATGGTCATAATATAGAGAGGTACACGTTCTTCACGTTTGAAGTTGCAGAGGGAAGCGTTTTAAAATCTTTGAATTATATAACTTGTATATCTTATGTAGCTTATATTTAGTTACATTATATTTTTAGAATTATTTTCACTTCATATTGATGGAATTTAGTCATATAATAAACCAAAAAGTCAAGATTAAAATTCTAACACAAAATGCTTCATGAATTAAAGTCTTTAATATCATGTCCCTAAAATACTATATTTATGTTTTGTGCCTCCTTAATATTATTGTTCATGTCATTTTACAACATTGTATGGACAACTTTAAAGACATCACATTGATCACATTTCATATCACATTTATATAAAAAAAAGATAAAGCTATGCGTAAATTCACCAGCTCAGGTGTTGAGACCACTCAGATCGTTTAGGCCTAATCGCAGAATTAAAAACTCTCAAGGTAAATATGACCGTGCATCACAAGATATACTAAAGTCGCAGCCCTTGATTCTACGTGAGGACTCATAAAAGGTGAATGGATAAACTGAGTCAATGTTGACTTTGTCATATTTTCTGAAAGAGCTATCCTTCTACATTATTCTTTAGTTTGGGATCATACCATGAATGAGAAGTGTGTATTCAGCAGTTTTTCTACAGCCTTTTTTGGAGGGAGATTAGAATGATCAGGTATACTTTTGGAGGCCCCCTTTCACTTCTTCAAATCCTTTGCACACTTTTCACTTGCAAGTCTTATAATTTTCGATTGGATAATGCTACTGCTCTGAAAGTTGGCATTAATTATAGACAGAATGTGTTAATAGACCATGGTCACTTTTTGCTTAATGTGATGATCCCTTCATTTTTTTTTTTTTTTTTTTTTTGCTCCAGTGGTTTACATCCCCGTGTTTTGTCCCTTCATCACACAGCTAGCACGGCCTCAATACACCCTGTACTTTAAAGCCTGTTTTCTCAGTTCACACTTTCCAGAGTGTTTCCTATCTTTTCAGTATTTAGATAGGTTAGAGGAGTCCATCTGAGTTGGGTTATACATCATTTTAAAGCTTACAGTCTGCTCTTTAAGGATCTGCCCGTAACTAAAAATTCATGTCTGGCGACTTTTTATTGGTTTTTTACTCTTTTCATTTCGCTTACGTACTGATCAGTTGCTCTTTTTTCTTCTCATTATTTCAATTAAACATGAACATACATTTTTTGATACCACAACACAATCTGGTAAACGTCTTTTATATAATCCTAAAACGGTGATGGCTCTGATATCTATCAGAAACACCGAACCCGATGTTTGGATCTTTCTCTCCCTTCTGATATTCGAAGTATAAAGTCACTGTACTATTTTAGGAAAGCAGTAAAACGTTTTGCTCTCTAGATATCAGTAATTCCATTATCACAATTGGTGTATCATACATGATATTTTCCTCGTAGAAATATCGTCGTATATCATGTATTATGTAATCATGTAACTGACCATGACCTGTAACTGTTCACCTGTACGTCGATGGAAAAAAATCGTCATGCCTTGCTGATCAGTGATCAAGGTGCACTGAATTTGTATAAACTTTTAGTGAGAACATACAGACTTTTTTTATTTTATTTTATCCTACCTCTACACAAGTCATCTCTCCCTCCTATTTCTTTTCCTAATGAGTATTATGCACGAGGACTGAACGCAAATCAAGCCTTGCTGCGTTTTACTGCACATTATATAAGAATAAATACCCTGTGGAATTGGTTTTGAGACACTTATAGGTACCGAGTAATTGCAAACTTTCTGAATTTAGAAAGGGGACATAGAAATTGTTTTGTAAATAAACAGTGTGTCTGATAAATCAATGTTTTAAGCATGCTTCCATGTTTCACATTAATAGATTTGATCAAATTATGATCGGCAAAGTTTGTTTCTGAGAGAATATCCTGTCATGCTTATCGTGTCTTTGGAGAATAAAGCTATGAATATCATAACAGGAAGTCTAGTCTCAAGTCATTTAATACTTGTATTTGTGTTTGTGTTAATGTGTGTTTGAGAGAGAGAGATTACGAGATGAAATTTTTGATATTAGTAATTCAAATTGTTAGATAGCACATATGAAAATTCTCCCAACAAAGTCAAATTGAGTACTGTCACAAATTGATTACACGTATCACGAACTTCGATTGGCACATCACGTAAAACCGTTTTGTTTAATACAAAGTATGAAATTCACAAATCCAGTTTGTGATATCACAAATTCGAATATCGTGACTGTACTTGGCTCAAGGAAGTATCCGTCTGTTGATTCTACAAGGTTTTTCTTTCATAAATTTTTTTTTTAAAGCATAAGCAAGAGTGGAGTAGACCCGTGATCTAATACTCATAGCACAATTTCCTGAATACAAATGAAAGAAAACTTTTGCTGCCATGTGCATTAGTCTTCTGTTACAGCCGGTATTCCATAATAACATGCACTCAAAAAATAAATCGGGTCAGAAGTGACCCGGAACTGGGTCCGTTGGGGTCACACACCGTTTCTGGACGGTAATTACAAGGAATAGCGTCACATATGACCCCATCCAGAGTCATGAATTGCGTCAGGGTGACCCCATTCCGGGTCTCCATGACCAAATTTCAAGTCATTTGTGACCCTGCACCACAAAACAAAGAAAAAGTTGCCAGACATGGAATTTTAGCTATGGGCATATTATGAAAGAGCAGACTTCAAGCTTTAAAATGATGTATAACTCAAATCAAATGGACTCTCCTAACCTATCTAAATACTGGAAAGCAAGCACACACTTCGAAAAATGTGAACTGAGAAAAAGAGGCCCTGAATCACAGGGTCTATTCAAGCGTTTAATCTTCACCAAGCCCTGCTACCTGTGCAATGAATGGGACAGAAAACAGGTTTGAAACCACCGGTTTAACCACAATGAAGGGATTATCAGATTAAGCTGAAATTGGGCATGTTCTATTAACGCATTCTGTCCATAATAAATGCTAACCTTCAAAGCAATAGTATCATCCTTTATGAAGTTATTAGAGTTGAAAGTGAAGAGTGTGTACAGGTTTTTTTTTTTAAGAAATCAAAGGGGGACTCTAAAGACACATCTAATCAAACTATTCTAAAAAAAAAGTGTTTAAGATTAACTGCTAAAAAAACGAACTTTCCTGTTCATTTTATGATCCAAAATTTTAGCATAATGCAGAAGACTTGCTCTTTCAGAAAATATATAAAATTCAAGATTGATCAAATGAGTTCGATGAGGAATAATTGTACTGTGCCTTCACTTGAGAAAATCAACCGTTATCCGGCGTTTAATCATTATAAATAACATCTGAAAAAAATCAATCACAAAAAAGAGAAGTTTAAATTTGTGAAGTAACATCGGGCATGGATGATAGTGATTTTGTGTAAAGTGCGAAACTTTTTGATGAATCTGTATGTAAGTCATGTAAGTGATTTGTAACCAAAATGAAGAAAGCGGTGTCAAAGGTCTAGCAACAAGTAGCCAACATATTGAGAAGGAGGCTAAGTCTTGGCCTTCGATTCCTTGGCATGGCATATTGATGGGAGCTGATATGAGATGTGAAGTGAAGTGTGCAGGTAGTAGAAGCAGAACTGACCAAGTGGTCGACGCTCCAAGACAAAATAAAATAAATGTATAGCCGTAACGTCAATGGATCTCTGACGTTCGATGTACGTCTCATGCGTCACCTATGTATTCCTTGTGCGTTTTGTCCTGTGGGCAAGCAGATCATATTCGTTTTCCATTAATTTGCGCTCGTTTCACTGTCCTGCACACAATCGCCCCAGGTTCGTCGTTTCTTCGCCTGGTTCGGTCCCTAATACCTTGCACGTACGCTCCTCTAAAACGGAAACTTTGCACTTTGTCCGCCGGATTGATGATTTGAACAACGGATGTCGCGATGAGTAATTAAAATATCGCCAGTTGTTTTGTTTTTATTTCTATTTTTTTGACCGTTGGGTATCCGGCAAAGTGAGACAGAAATGACGAATCCATTCCCAGGAGGGGGTGTGGTAATAGTGCGATGATCAAGTGCGATGCATCGTGTTCTGTAGACAAAGACCTGCAGACAAAGGCCTGAAGTCTGCACTAAATATTGTGAGGAGCCCTGCCTTACGTGCTTCAGGCATATACGGACGCACATATCAACTTGGTCAGAAATTGATCATTGTAAGGTCTCGTTGTACTACCATCTATACGACATGCTACACCACATATTAGCTGTGTTTATATTGCTGGCAAAGATATTGTGGGCGAATTTGAAAGCGGTTTATTGCCTCTTCGTCCAAACGCCAAAAATTTCTGTTGCTGGAAAGGTGGTGCTGATTACGGGAGCCGGCAGTGGGCTGGGTCGGGAGCTTGCAATACGTTTGTCTGCCGCCGGAGCCCGGCTTGTGCTGTGGGACATTTCGGATACAGGTTAGCCCAAACGCCGTTTAGTACTGAATAAGACCTATTTCATACTTCAGTGGCCATGGCATTTTTAAGTTACACGCTTTTTCTTTTGATAAACCTGCAACCACAATGAACAATATAGATTGTATTATGACCCAGATAGGACGCACTTATAGTTTTAGATTCTGCCTCATTAAACCTCGGTATACTATGGAAGAGCAATTGATAAGAGAGCAGACTTTAATGCAAATCCACCAGCAATAAATAGATGCGTACCTCCTAGGGTCAAACTGTAGAAATATACTCTCTAAGGTTATCTGTAGGTTGCTGTTACAGGTTTAAGGATATGCTAAAAGAAATTCTTTGTTATGGGCGGAGGATTTTAATATAATTTACAATACATTCGCGGGGAACTCCTGTCCGTGATTGGTTTATTGATTGTGTGTGTGTGTTTGTGTGTGTGAGTATTCGTGTATTCTTTAACATTAAACCATAAGATGTAAGCTTTAAAGCGTGTGTGCATTTTTGACACGTTATCTTGATCTGGGGTAATTTTAGCTGTCATTAATACAGGAATCATATTCATGATATTATGAAGAGACGGGATGGGAAGAGAACGAGAGGCGAAAAAACATAACCTACTTATCTTTTTTTTTAATGCAAGCATATATCACATCCACTATTATTCTCAGCAATATCCTCACATATTTCAAAAAATGCAATTGACGTAGTTTGCTTTCTTTCATTATGGTTCGAAATAACCGGAATACCCAACTTTATTTCTCTAAAAAAGAAGCAATACTGATGTGCGGCTCCAAATATCAATTGACTCTCGTCTTCTTAAAAATTATCTACTTGTTATCTTCACACCATGTAATCAGTTTTTCTTTCTCTCTCTCTCTCTCTCTTCCCTCTCTCTAGCTGCATAACAGTGAATTATAGTGTAGGGTTTGATACTGTATTTTGTCGCGGGTGTTTATTTCGGCTTAGTTGGTTTCCATATCTTAGTTTGTTTTGTAATTCCGCTTCTTATACAACAGCATATCAATCATATGATTTGTTGTATTAAATGTAAAGAAATTGACCCTATGCACAAATGCTCCAAGCATTGCTTTTCAGCTTTTCTTCCATTTGCAGCATTTCCATATACTTACAATATTCTGCAAACTAATATTTAATTATGTATTGTGATGTAATTCATGGATTGAATTTCTGTAAAATAGTTTCTGTTGGAGAAGATGGAAAAAACGACACATAAATGAAATGAATGAAAGAATCAGGATGTGTACTTTAATCTCTTTCTCACTTTCCCTGTTCTGTTCCCTGTTCTGTTTTCCTTATTTATTTTTGACCCTACGTTACAAAACCAACAAAAAGTCACCAAGCAGAGATTTTAATTAATGGGAAGATTTTAAGGTAAAAAAAAATGATGTATAACTCAATACACGTGGACATTCCTTAGCTATCAAAATATTGGAAAAAGAAACACCTTGTGACTTCTCATTTTCATTCATTAATTTATTCATTTTTCTGTCTGTTTCTCTTTATGTTTTTTCGTATCGTTACATAACGCTAAGCATGTCTTGTTTTATCCTCTCATAATTTTCTTGATAAATTCAAGGAAATCAGGACACTGCAGAACTGATCAAGCAAGCACACCCAGACAGAGAGATTTATCTCTACCGAGTGGATGTTACTGATAAGGAGGGAGTTAAATCTACTGCTCTCAGGTGAAATTATCTCTGCCCATCTCTTTTTGTTGTAGGTCACACTCATGCACTGAACACAGACACCACCATAAATATCTTTCTTTCTTTGACAGCTGTCCTATTCCAAAATGAAACAAATTAATCAATACAAACTCAAGAAGTTGACTTGCATCACGGATAATCTTTTCTGTAATGACCTTTAGAAGTGCCACACTTAAAATTTATCACAAGTTAAAAATCAAGAAACTTTTAAAAATGTACGTGGAATGCTTTACAGCCAGAAAAAAAAAAATAAATGTAACATAGAAATCCACACAACACAAAGAAATACAGGAGGTAGGAGATGTTGAAAGTGTGATTGTATGAAAAACACCAGAACACACCAGAGATATTAACAAGAGGAGCAACATAAATAGGTGTGGTTATATAGGAAAACTTTCTTTATATTTTCTGCAGGGTGCAATATGAAGTTGGACAGGTGTACATGCTTATCAACAACGCTGGGGTCTTGGTGGGCGAGACTATCTTGGAGCTAACAGAGAAAGAGATCGAGAGAACGATGAACGTGAATGCGATTTCTCAGTTTTGGGTGAGAAATATTTATATTTTTTCTTCTTTTTTTCGGGAGGGGGATGTTATGCCACCTAGCTGTTTATCTCATTGGCTAAATCACAAGGGGTATGTTTTATTCACCTGCTTGCCTTAGGAAATTGCGTGAAGGAGACCACTTTACACGGTTTCTAATAAAAGTGGGAATGGGCGATGTCACCTGTGAATCTATCAAACAGAGGACATCCATTAAATTTGTACTCGGTCCGATTATCCATGTGATTTGCAACTTTTCATGGAAAAGGACATCTTGATTTAACACACACACACACAAATTAATAACACATCAGCTGAACTATAATCCCATTCAAGGTGGGCCTTAATCCCCTAAAATCTCTGTTATGAATAATCAGACAACATTTTGACTGAGACAGCTTCCACTGCTGCAGTCAAAAGTGAGTTAACTAGGTCCACTTGCTTCTCGAATTACCTCTGTAACGTAGATTGGCATCCAATCAAGCAATGAACAGAGTTTGCAGTAGAAAGAAGAAGTGTGCCAAAAGGAAAAAATAAATGGTACAAATTTTAAAACACTTGACACTTTCAGTGTTCTACATGTAGATTTTCTGCATATTGCATTGACCTTTGATCTTCTCCCCTCCCAATTGTACCCGTCGTTAATTCGAAGTCACTATACCAGTTTACAGAACTCCCTGTCTTCCTCCTAACCACTTCCTCACCTGTTCTGTCAAAGTGCATTTGTACAATAAACAAATCATAATGCCCCCTTTCTTCTTGAATGACTGAGTCTATAAAAGGGAAAATAGTATTGTTCATTCAAAGCAAAATCTAGCAAACATGTTCACAAAAATAATAACCCCATCCAAGCTCTCATCTCACCATTGTTTAATCAATCATCATTTTACCCATTAAACTCTCCCGCAGATGGTACGAGCCTTTCTGCCTGCCATGTTGGAGGCAAACAGCGGTCACATCGTCACCACCTGTTCCACGGCCGGTGAGAGTGGGATGCATCGACAGGTGGATTACTGCTCCTCCAAGTTTGCCGTCTTCGGATTTGACGAGTCGCTGGAGCGGGAGCTGAGGGATGTGTACAAGAAGTCGGGTATCAAACAGACCCTTGTCTGCCCGCATATCTTGGATACAGGATTGATACACTCTGTGGAGCAGAGGTTTGTGACGTAGTTTTCTGCCTTACGATCGGAGTATTGAAATAATTTGTAATTTCCATAAGCAGAAACAGACAAACAAGCAATGAGGTTATCATGGATCTCAGTACTGAACTTGCCATGCAGTGATGTTCACAACTCCTGATACAGTTTTACCTCGTTGAAGACCAGTCCCGAGTATACTTTGACGGGTGTCCCTTTTGAAATTGCATGTTACAGCAAAATCAGGGAATAGGTTGACATATATAATATACTTATATACTTATATATCTATATCTTCAATGATGACAATTGTGTGTCCAAATCAGAATATGTAATCAGTACGTATTCCTAAAAAGGCTAAGGGGTATTCCAAAAAACTTATCTTCTTCCCTTCCTTTTTTCTTCTTTTTCTCACTCTTCCCATTAGCTGTACCTCATGGACTAACTATGACATTCAAGGGAAGCATGTAAACATAATCATTATTCACTCTTCCTTCACAACGTTGATTATTTAGATTTTTGGGCTGGAGCAGTGTCAGTGAGGCAGCAGATTTTACCGTCGACCAGGTTCTGAGGCAGGCCCGCTTCGTCTACTTCCCTCGGATCTACCGTTTGGCATCATTGGGGAGAGGGTAGGTATCATCTTCGGCTTCTTGGTCATGTGACACGGGTAAAAGATTAGTCGGACATGGTTAGGTGTTACCATGGATCCCTCGTCGTGTGACTTGCATGAGTAAAAGAGTGGTCGGGTGGTGGTAGGTGCCACCATGCAGGGGCATATCCAGGAGTTCCGGAAAGGGGAGGCGTCTTTGCCAAATTACAGGGGGGGGGGGGGCGCACGCCCCCCCCCCCCCACATTTTTTTGTTTTTATTTCATTTTGTTTTAACCAGAAATAAAGAGGGGCGTGCGCCAAATGCGTCCCCTCTGTATCGCCCACTGCCAAGGATATCAAATGACCTATATAGGTCAAAGACTGATTTGGCAAAGGTATAAATGTCACCATTTGACGTGGGTCAAAGACTGGTAGAGTGAGGGCATGGAGTACGTGTCACTATGATCCCTAATCATATGGGTAGGATTTACCATGGATTTCTGGTCAATTTAAGTTGGTCGAAATAAACATGTCTGTTCTCCGTATAATTTCACGCCTATAAATTCGGAAACCTACAGTTTTTACAAGCATCATTGCTTTTATGTAGGCCCCATCATATTTCTGACATTGATTTGTGATATCCTCAGATGATAATGACCATTTATATCGTTTGTAATGTTTGTTTTTTTTTTCAAACATAAGATATGGATGTATATATTTTGTACTTTTGTTTTATTGTCAATCGTTTTGTAATCCCATCACTGAGAAAGTGGAAATATGAAATAAACTTCAAACTTGATGTGACGTCGGTCAAAGAGTAGTCAGTTGATGATGGGTGTCAACATAGATATCTGGTCATATGACGTATAGATCAAAGACTGAGTTGGCAAAAGTATAAATGTCACCATGGTCGAATCCCTGGTCATGCAACATTTAATAGTCAAAGACTATGCATGCATAGTCAAAGACCGGTATGCATGTAATTTTTTTTTTAACCATTATATATCATGTAAAATCGAATACATGACAATGTTATGTCTTCTGATTCATTTTGGGATATGTTTGCTGAAAAAAAGTTTTAAATAAATGAAACAAACGTAAAAAAAAGACTGGTAGTGTGAGGGTATTAAGTATAGGTGTACTCATAGATCCCTGGTCATGTGACTTGAGTCAAAGGCTGGTCGGGCGAGGGTAGATGTCGCCGTGGATCCCTGTTCAGGTGATGAGGGTCAAATGCTGGTAAGGGAAGGGTCGATGGTATCACCATGGAACCCTGGTCATGTGGCATGCGTCAAAGATTCGTCATGCAATTGAGAGACCCGTTATTCACACTTGCAAGCTCAGCTGCTGCATTTTGTTTGAAAATCAGACTGAAGAGATAATGCACCAGATCTTATAATTGAATGACATTTTTACATTGGCAAGCTCAGTTGTTTTCTAGAGTCACTAGTGGTTTAGATTCTTGACTTTCAATCGGAAGACTTACCTTCGAATCTTGTTCGGTGCTCACGTCCTTGAACTGGATTTTGTTGTTGTTGTTGTTGTTTTGTTTTACCAACCATGTCTCTCTCGACCCAGGAGTATAAACGGGTGCCTGACAACACTGCATGGGGTAGTATCAATGGTAATGCCTTCGGGTAGAACAGTTGCAACATTAAAGAATACCCCTGATGAAGAAGACAAACATAATATTATCATAATACGGTTGTTTGAAAGCCATCTGCAGATGTAAGCCAGTAATCAGGGACAGTTGAACTATGATATGTGACATTTTGCACACAGGGGGCAATAACTTTTCATCAGTGTAAGGCAGTGTACCGACAGACATTCCAATTCTTTTAGTGAAGGTGTCCTTACTCTTTTAGCCATGCAACAAAGCAAAATAATGTTGAGATTGAAATTGCATGATGACATCCTTCTCCTTTCTGTTTCTCCGCCAGCATCAGAAGTTTGATATCTCAGAATAAGCCTGATATCACTGTGTGCTACACCAACTCTCAAAGAAAAAGCTGTTTGTTTCGGTTACAGCTCGTTATTCCGAAGGTTCATTATTCTGAAGGTTTTTTAGTCCGAGGTTCGTTATTCCAAAGTTTCGTTATTCCGAAGGTTCGTTTATCCGAAAATAAAACAAAGCTCGTTATTCCGAAGGTTCTTTACGGACCCTACATCTTTTCGGATCAACGAACCTTCGGAATAACGAACCCTATTTCATTTTCGGATTAACGAACCTTCGGAATAGCGAACCCTAATTAATTTTCGGATAAACGAACCTTCGGAATAGCGAACCTCCGGAATAACGCCACAGATGTTAGAATTAACGATCCTTTTTTTTTTTCATTTTCGGATTAACGAACCTCGAGGTATAGGGAATTTGTGTGTTTCGTATTGACGGACGTTCGGAATAACGAACCTTCGGAATAACGAACAGCACCCGTTTGTTTCATACATTAAAAAGGGGGAATCGCGTTTAATAGGGCAGTTCGTTTTCCTCAAGCCGCGGAAGGGCTAGTGTACAGACTTTAGGAAATATTTCATTTTCTATTTCTTTATACAATAAGTATTATTTAATTTATTTCATGTCTTTCATTGTAGTGGGATGATCCGAAAAAAACTTTTTGATTAGTGATACTATCATTATTGTTTTTTACTATGGTTATTCTCATCTTTATCATAATTGTTTTCATCTTATTTATCATTATCTTTTATCATTTCTATTATTGCCAGATTGAATTTACATGAGAAAGGTATTTCCATCATTACATGATTTTTTTTTTCTTTGTGTGTATGTGTGTGTATGTATATTTTTATTGCAGAATTCTTCCCCATGAAGCTCGCATGGCAGTGATGGAATTTGTCAACGTTCAAGTCTCGTCTCAGAAGGCAACCAAGCCACACAAAGCGTAACTAGAATGAAGGAAGGATGCAGGAAAGGATCCTTTTACCGCAAAAGCGAGATAATGTCATTGTGGACCAAATGTCTGATGTTGGCGTTTGTAAATTGGTCAGATTTCAAGCCATTATAATGTGTGCAAATACATAAACAAAAGTCCGGGGGATGAAGCAGGGAACCAGATAAAAAATGTACGGCAGTAACCCTCTGGACAATTATCCCAGACCCTTTCCTGACTCTAATCCTAATCCTTATCCTAATCCTAATCCTTATCCTAATCCTAATCCTAACCATAAATATAACCATAACCCTAAACCTAACCCTAACCCTAATCTTCATTAATCAGTATTTAGCTTACTTTCATTAAAAGAAAAAGACAGGGTTTCCAAAATGTCTAAGCGTTTCCTTTCCTTGAAATTCAGACAGGAGTTACGTGTGATATCAAAGTTTTGAACAAGCATTTGGTAATAAACGTGCAATCAAATCATTTCAGACTGAAATTTTCTCATCTGTAGTGTATTAAACTCTATTATAAAATGGGTTCAAGAATGTAGCCAATTGGAAGCGCTGAAATGAGTCACGTGTGCGTGCATTATTTTCTTCAGGTAAGCACTAAGAAGAGTCTCTCTTCCACCTCCCTGGCCTGACGTACGTCACAATGTTTTACACTAGCAGTGCGCACTCAATCAGTTGTTACAAGTGCGTCACGCGCTACTATACGCGCTGTCAATCCTGTAAACAACTTCTAGTTCGGGCCGCGGGCTGCCACAACAGCCGGCGGCCTTTCTTGTGCATAACAGTACGTGGCGTACGTATACTCTTATACGTACGTACAGTACTAGGTGAGTGTGCGGGATTTCCGAGTGCGACGTGCGTAAATGTTTGGGACGAACATCTTCGGACATCTTGACTTTTGAGCGAGTGCTACATGTAGCTGACTGGTATTGACCCACAAAGGTACGTGAATAATGCTGTTAGTTTTCGACCCATTTTATAAAACTAATGATGCACAGGATTATTTCGTGGCGTTAGTGAAGGTGCGGCTCACTCTCGAGTATTGACAACGGTTGCAAACATGCACTCGGCTGCGCCTCGTGCATGTCGCACCATTGTCAATACTCTCGAGCGCGCCGCACCTTCACTAACACACTCTATCCTGTGCATCATTAGTATATCAGCGTAACATGGATGCAGGTTGTAAAATGAATGAGTATTACAAACCTGACACAAAGAGTACTGCATATATCAGTCCATTCAAATTGTGTCTGGGATTTACAGATCGAAGATAAAATTAGCAATTAGTGAATTAAGTCACTGACATCATTTTGGTGTATTTTTAAAGCAAATTTATGATATGGACATTTTCCGTACAACATTTCACACCGAGTTCACTACATTTAAAGTGTATTTTAACACTATATTTAAGTTGGCTTTCGAGATATCGAGTAAAATCAGATCATTAAAAGCAAGAAGTTTCATCAAACTCACATAAAATGATATAAAAGACATGGAATATCCAATGCTTTACATGCATGCTCACAGGACATCACAAGACTGCAATAATGTTATAGAACTTGTACAGCTTTTTTTATTTTTTATTTTTTTTTTGCATTGAATGACTTTGGCCATGGTGACACACAGACTTGTCAGGTGGTGATTTCTGTGAACAAAAAGGGTAAATTTGCCAGCTTTTTGAAACCCTTCGTAACAACATTTTAACCTGGTCACCAAATCAATATTTGGTGATTTTTTTTTTGTCATTTCATAATTATTTCATTACCAACGAATTATAATAAGAATAAATCAAAAACGAAAATGCATTTTCTCCCTAAGTACTCCCAAAAATGCATTGCAATTTGTTTCACAAAGATAACATATGCGCCGTTTGTCACTCAACACACACACACACACACACACACACACTTACATATTGAGAATTATTCATACAATACACATTTGTACCCTTTCTGCATTTGGTGTGTATAACTACGACGTGTGACTGCAATAAGTTGCACCAAAACTCGCCCAATCCAATCATGCATACAGTGTTTCATAGCTGTTACTGACGTGATCGGTCGTGAATCGCTTCGTGTTTGTCTTGACATTGAAGCCTTCACTACATTTGTCAAAATTCGGTGATTTTGTTATGATCTTTGTTGATTTTTTACCTGTCTTTTGATGATTAAGTTCAGTTTGGACCTGGTAACATGGGCATGCAATGCTTGGATTATAAGTTTCAGTCATCTCTATACAGTGGACTACCATTATAATAAAGTCCTCGGGACCGGCAGCTTCCTTTCGCTTACTTACATCGAAATTTCGTTACAACCGAACAGATAAACAATAAAAATACACAGGCTTGACAATGTTGCGGCCTGATTTTTTTACTTCGTTGTAACCGCAATTTTGTTATAACCATGTTTGATATAACGGGAGTGCACTGTATAGTCTTCCGTGATCACAAAACCCTGACTTCTACGACAGTTGAACTCAAGTGTGCATGCCGCCAATGTAAAACACAGATAGAGTTAACCTTCTTGAGATAAGAGGGGAAGTATCAGCCCTCTAGTAAGATAATCTAGTCAAATATGGACTAATGCCCCCTTTAGATTAATTTTATGAACAATGACTCCACTTCAGTACAAGTTTGTTGGGTTACAGACAAACGTTGAAATCATACCGATTGTTTCATTCTCAAAATTAGCAGCTCAAAAAAAAATGAACGATGACCCCACTTAGGTATAAGTTTGTTGTTTTGCAGACAGACTTAAATAACACTGATTGTGTCTTTCTCAAAATTGGCACCACAAAAAAAAAATACATGTCTTTGACAATGTATTACAGAGTGTATTTATGCAGATTCCATCTTTTTTTTTTTCGCAGACAGACTAAAATAATACTGATTGTGTCTTTCTCAAAATTGGCACCTCGAAAAAATGTTTGTGTACAATATATTACAGCGTCTAATGACGAAAATTCCATTTTTTTTTCGCCTTATTCATTTATCTATGCTTAAGGATAATTATGATTCTGTGCTATGAGTAGCACATGCCACTCCAGGTGCCGATTTCAGAAGTCGTTAGACTCATTACATACACACCACCACTGCATTGCGCGAAACTGCAATAAATGGTGACTGCAATCAATCGTACCGGCATAGGAACACTTCCATGGTCAATCGAAGCCAAGATATCACGAGAGTTACGAGCAAAATTTTAAAATCACTGTAGAGTTGAGCAAAGGAATCATGATGTTTTTATTCATATGTAATTCGGTTAATTGTTTAAGCGATATGAATTGGGTATGGTGACCGTGAGTATCTTCCTTTTGTTTCCGTATGAATCAAATCACTAGTTTTGTTGTATGAGCTATTATTTTCAGGTTTGGGTTGGGCATCGCTCGCATTCAGTGATAGTACTAGTTCCATTGGGGTCATCCCACCAGACCGACAACCACAAGTCATAAAGCCCACGAGTTCGACATTGGAAACGGGTTTCATGAGTCATACAGCCCCTGAGTTCGTTCAACACTAGGTAAAAAACAGCCCATGGGTTCGACAAAGTACACGGGACTTATATGTATACATTGCACATGGTTCGAATTGATAGCAATGGTCCGGTTGCTCGGAGCCACCGACATTGGTGTTCAACTGTTGGGCCACCAAATTTGTCTCTGATAACCTGTTCAGCCAACTGAGATTCAAAATGGATTGCTGATTTTGCTTTTATTTTGCTTACTACAATTTAGTGATTTCATATTTCTATGTATCATTATTAACATGTGCGTCTAAAGATTTGAAATGGAAAAGCAATCTATCATCTTTAATCGTGATCTGCCAAAAGAAATATAATTATATTTTCTTGGAATATATCTGTTGTTGCGTGGTGCATGAAATAAGCGTTTTGTATTCAATCCTAATAGCTTCGCGAACATTGGCGATTCTGCTCTGATTCGGGACCTATTCGGAACCTATTCGTCTCTGATTCGGTTTGCTTCCCGAATCATAGGCGAATAGGTTCCGAATCCACCGAATCCATCCAATTTTGGCCATATTCGGGCAGAATCGGCCCAAATTTTTTTGGTGCAATTCGGTTTTGGTGTAACTCTGGCTTAAGGGCCATTTTCTCACCTGTCCACCCACATATTTGTATACACATTTATGTCTACATCATTACAGCATTCGATATCAAGTTTCTTCGTCTTTCTTCTCCTGGTCTGCCTCCTTCAATAAGCTGGAGATTCTTGCAGACTGTGCATGTTTTTTTTTTACTTTATAATACAGTTTATTTACATATATTTACAAGCAAAAGCCAAATGCTCGGAACGAAGACTAGTCACTGTAATCAACCGTTAGTCGGTGACGGAATGCTCCCACAGATGCCGCTGCAACAATATCCGAGGACAGGAAATTCAAGCTCCTTATTACTCTCGGAAAGAACGACTGGCAATGCGATTCAGTTCTCGAGTATAATCTGATAGGAAAGTGGTCGGATTGCTCTCGTCGATTGAGTATTAGTAACCTGTTTGGTATTACAGTTCTCTGTCGAAAGATGAGTAAGATTACTGTGTATTTTGTATCATGGTTAGCCTGTCATTCTCTCTGACCTGTACCAGAGTGGTGACATCAAATTCTTACAGGATTCAAGTGAAACTTTAGATATTATGGTAATGATTCAGAGTGGATCTCTTCTCTAGACCATTTCCACTTTTTGGATGAGGTTCTTGGAAGATGGGTCACAAACTGAGGAACCGTACTCTACAATAGGTGGAAGTAACGTTTTGTAAGCCGTGGCTTTGACATCGAAGGACTTTTATGCGAAGATTGCGTTTTTAGTAGAAATGCAAGGACATTATTGGCCGTATTGACAGTATTATTTATTGATGCGTTTGGTCCACTTCAAATCAGAAGTGATGGTTACACCCAAGTGCTTCACTGATTCAACTTTTTTTTTTTCCGTGGTAGTCCGTTCGGGCCACTAAACTATTAGATATTGAAAGTTGGATGATCCGATATGATAGGAAATATTGAAAGAAAATCATTTTGGATTTCAACTGACCGATCACGTTATCAAAAGAAAAGAATTCGTTGCCGAACATCAATTTTTCTTGGCGATGGGTCATCGCACCACCGCAGATGTCAGGCTTTGTATAATAAACACAATGCATACTCTACTTTAAAAGATAAAAAATAAAAAGATTTAAAAACAACTTGATTGACGGAGGATATCATTTTCATAATGAAATGCTCTATTTCAAGTTGACTGCAAAAGTGGAAAGCAAATCTAATCAACCTTCCTTTAAGATTGTCGGTGTGATCTCTTAAAGAAATACACTGGTGTCGAGGGGGGTCAAATTGGGTGCACGTCACGAGACCGACACCCACGAGTCATACAGCCCACAAGTCATACAGCTCACAAGTCATACAGCCCACGAGTCATACAGCTCACAAGTCATACAGCCCACCAGTTATACAGCCCACGAGTTCGACACTGAGTAATTGAAGCCAGTGAGTTCGACATCAAGTAAAATAAGCCCACGAGTTATACAGCCCATGAGTTCGACATTACGCACAAAAGGCTCACGAGACCGACACTAAACAAAGAAAGCCCACGAGACCAACACTAAACAAAAAAAAAAAAGCCCACGAGACCGACACTACACTTCAAAGGCTCACGAGACCGACACTAGGCAAAAGAGGTTCACGAGACCGACACTGGGCAAAAGAGGCTCACGAGACCGACACTGGGCAAAGAAGGCCCACGAGACCGACTGGATGAACAGCGCCACCTATAGACCAATTAACTGTATAGGGTGTCCAGATAATGGCAAAAAGAAGGTATAAAAGATGGAAAAGGAGAGTTGCCCCGTCAATTGTCCTCCCTCACCCCCTGAACGGTTCAAGATCTTTAATTGTGTTTGCGTATGTGAGTGTTTGTGAAAAAAAATAAACAAAATTCAGTAAAGTGCATGAGATGTTTCAACATTACTTTCGAAAATGCCAAAACACCCTCGTTTCCCTATCTGCAAAGCCCATACCAGTATACCTACTGAGAAAAAAAATAAAATGATGTGGACATTCAGATCAACTAACTAGAAAAATACCCAGGTATGAAATGAAGTTCACTACAAGAAAATTATTCACAAAATGGTCAATGTTGTAGTGCACACCTGCTTATATGATATGGGGGGGGGGGCGAGGGGGCTAGTCATCTGCAAAGGTGTTGAAATAACAAAAAAAAATCACAGAAAATCATGTAATCGTCAATTAAGGCAGCATTAAAAATTCGAAAAAAAGAAGATGGATCCATGAAAGTAATTTTCCTATTTCATAAAAAACGTAGTTTTTGAGAAGAATGATTTTTACAAACACAATTAGCTACTGAAACACGTTTTCATCCGTTGAATTTCACACATTAAAGTTAAAGAGAAAATTTCAAATTGAACTCTAAGCAGGCGGGTAAAGGCAGGATATTTAATAAGGCCTACTTAACTTGTGAAACGAGAAAGAAAAGGGTGAAAAAACTTAGATCCTGTCCACCGTCTAAGTAGAAATTAGGAAAGCCTATTAAATATAGCATGATGGCAGCTACAAGTAAACCATGCATTGTTCTTGTCCTCTATCACTTTTTCATTTTTTTTTGGAGGGGGTCCTATGAAGAGGACAATTCTATAAAAAAAAAAGAATTAATCAATGACGTTGATATGTAGATGGTGCTGTTATTAGTTAGTAACAATCTTTCGCTGGACAGCGTAACGAATTTGCACCCGCCAGTATGTAATTTTCCGCTTTAATGGAACACCCTGTACAAGTACATATTTGTAATTGACATGTAGGTGGCGCTGTTCATCCTGTCGGTCTGCCTAGTGTCGGTCTCGTGGGCTTTCTTTGCCTAGTGTCGGTCTCGTGAACCTTCTTTGCCTAGTGTCGGTCTCGTGGGCTTTCTTTGCCTAGTGTCGGTCTCGTGAGCCATTTTTGCGTACTGTCGGTCTCGTGAGACTTAATTGTGTAGTGTCGGTCTCGTGGGCTTTCTTTGCTTAGTGTCGGTCTCGTGAGCCTTTTGTGTCTAGTGTCGAACTCATGGGTTGTATGACTCGTGAGCCGTATAACTCATGGGCTGTATGACTCATGGACCTATTTTTGATGTCGGTCTCGTGGACCGTATGACTCGTGGGTGTCGGTCTCGTGGGATGACCCCGTCAAATTGCCTCACCCCCCCCCCCCCCCCCCCCCCCCCATGTTAGAATAGGGTTAACTATTATGAAAATACAGGTCTGGCGATTTTTTATGTGTTTTGTGGTGCGGGGTCACATATGCAAGCAATCTTTATTCATTTCATGTAAGTATTAGCAATGCTTCAGGAATGTTGTTACTCGAGAAATATGACAACAGTACAAATAATGAGCAAGGCTAAAATGCATAAGCTACACACACACTCGCACGCACACACACACACACAAACCTTTCCACGTCGTCAAATGCGATGATCATCATATACTCTTCGTAACCAATGACAAACCGTTCCAAAACCGTGAAGTTTTGAAGAGAAACGACAATGATGTCGAATATAGACCTATATATTCCTTGTCTCTTCACGCTAACGAAGAGGGCGCGCTTTTGGTCGTCAAGAGCAAGGTACCGGCAATCATCATCTGTTTGGCGGGGGTGGGGGGGGGGGGGGGGGGGAAGAAAGAAAGAGTCCGCCATTGAATAAATACATTTCTTCCTTCTCTGTGTACATAGTTACCTACAATTCTTGGAAGGTACAGCAGCATTGCTCTCATTTCGACTACTTGTTCAATGATGTAAAAAAAAAAAAACTCAATTCATATTCTATTGTTGGCTATCACAAGGTTTTGCTTATTTGAAATCCTGTAAATACCACGAAAATGGTGTGTCACATAAGTAATTCTGATAATAATGACTTTTGACCTTTGATTCATTTCAAATTGAGAACTTATATATTCTATATGACAAAAAAAAATGTGGAAAAGGATAAAAATATTACAAAACGGACGGGTGGTTTCGGGCGTGTCAGTGACAAATGGGATGAAGGATTACACACCATGCTGTATTAGGTCCCACGAGCGGAATCACGACCTTTTGTTACAAGTCAAGATGAATGGATTGCTTTACGTTTATCTTTTACATATCATGTTTACGCAGAAATGCGATATTGGTCGTAAGAAAATGTGCCCAAAAGCTGAATAAAGTATAGAGTTGTTTAGTTTTATATCCGTAAAGGGAACTACATCTGTACTGTATTGTCGTTAGTTCCAAACCTGCGTATACAAGCATCTGATTGCCTTCTGATAACACACCGTTTTAGGCTCTCCGTTGGTAAGTTCATAGCGTGCACTGATTTTCCACTAGACATTGAATGTTATTAAAGCTGGATTTGTTAATAATAGTAATAATAATGATGATAATAATAACAATAATAATGATAATAATTATATTAATGATTGACAGTGCTTATTATAGCGAATAACAAAAGTGAAAATGTCCCTATGCGCTCAAAAAAAAAAAAGGGAATGAAAATATTATGCAAAAACATATGATTTTAAATACTGTGATGGTTCCGAGCTTCTGTTAGTTTATAAAAGAATGCGTTTTTCAAGACAGACTTGGATCTATTTATATCTGTGATTTGTCTTAATTTCTGAGGTAAATTATTCAATAAGGCAGGTGCATTAAAAGCAAAGGCTCGTTCTCCTTAAAAGTTGATTCTTCTGTTTGGAATAACAGATAAATCTGTAATTATATATTTTTTCCTTTAATATAATTGTATTATCCGTAGAGGGGACCTATTCGCGTTAGTTCCGCATTTTCCCACATGCAATCATCATTTTCACGCATAATCAACACTCTCACTTACTACTGTACACCCTTTCTGGCTCTCCGGCGCTAATCTCAGCCCAAAAGATGTGACCTTCGTCTCTCGTTGTCCAATAGACTACTTGATCCTGTCGATCATAAACTAGATCGTTAACGATCCCTCCTACATCTGGAAGTGTACGGTATATCATGAAGTTCACTTTCGTTCCGTTTGCCACATAAATTGATTTGCCATCGCCCAAGATTACAGTGGTGTCTCCTGTTTCGTATGCATGATAAGATACGAGGAAACACAAAGGGAAAGTAGAAGTTATGGTGGGGAAATTAAGCATATTCCTTGTTAATACAGTTAATGAAGTCGATTTGCTTTGTTGTTGTTGTTGCTTGTCTTCTTCCTGTTGTTTTGTTTTGTTTTGTTTTGATCTGTTTTCTTTTCTTTTATTTTCTTTAGAGGTGACTGTCTCTGATATTATCCACTTTTGCTGATTATGGGGATAACCAGTGCGGGTGCAAAAGGATTAATTATTCTTTGTTTTTCATACACATCCCATAACAATGGCTTTATTTCTGTTATTAATATCTAAAACATTTTAATATCACTTTGCCTTCATTGCAGCTGAATTACCGGACAATACTCAATTGCTCTTTCTTACAAGTTGTAAGTAAAAAGTTGGAAACTGTTATGTTTGCTTTAAAGGCAACCATAATCCCCCGTCAAATGTCGACAGTTTTGGGAGAAGAATCCACTTGATTAATGTGCATGCTATTTTCAATTCTTTTTCATTTTCGTATATTGATATACACCAGACAAGTGTTAAGAAAGTTGTTATTCGAATTCAGTGTCCACCAGTATACGGGAATTTGAAAGTGTCTTTGTTTTAATTGCCACGGCAGATTCATTAAATTGAATGCAGATCACATAAACCATCCTCCAAATGGCTTTAATAATAGTTGTGCATACCCTCGTTTTAAGATCACAAGTGCTACAGTTTTCAGACATTATGTCACAACAAGGACTCGTTCATAAGAAGTAACTAATGTTCCTGGTTTGTCCAGAATAATCAGACGGTTTTCATTGAATAATTGTTTGATTATTCACCACCAGGCACATACAGGAACAATGATGTTCGGTTCATGTCCTTTCATGTTCTGCCATGTTCTATCACGTTTCGTAATTGTGTTTTGTTAGTCGTACCTGTGGGCCTTTTTCGTTTGGGTTGACAAGAGACGAGTTCACGAAATGGCGGGCGGCTCATGCGCGTTACAACGGGTTCATATTCAATCTCACTACCGTCTGCGCAGATTACAGATTGGCATGAGGCAGAATCCACAAGGAGATACCGCACACCCACTGTGAGTCCAATATGTGTAGTTTACAGTATAGGGTGAAAACCAAATTAAGATAATAGAGAGTTAAGAGTCTGTGGGTGAGAACATACGTCAAAGAAATGCTGAGATAATGTCTTACACGTCTCTTGCGATCGTGTCACCCAACCTGCAGGAGAAATTCAAACTTGCTGCAAATCTATATCGTGCTCTTCGAAGGTATGAAGGCAGAGTAAAATTTTATTCTAAATAGCAAGTATCTGCGTCTTTCCACTTTTTAACCATTTAGCAAATTATTTGTGTGCATGAGTTACCTAATTAGCAAATACCAGCTGAGCTAAAAAAAAGGAGGGTAAAAAATAGAGAAATTGTGTTATTCCACGGTAAGTATTCTAGTCAACTAAACAGCAGAAAGGCAATCCTTTGCAATACTCCCATGCTTTCAAACAAAAGGCATTTCTTTCTTGAACTATTTTGCCTTTGCATACGTATTTAGTTGATGTCTACTGACGTTATTCAAAGGTCTCTCATATCTCCGCAATGGAAGTGCATCGACATAGTCCATAATAATACTGGATCTTGATCTGAATGTCCTTTTTGATGTCTTGGTCTATGTCTGTTGAGCTGAGGAGGGGAACTGTTTGCTGACAATTAAAACGACTACAAAATAAGAAATGGATTGTGCTGTTTGAGGTAAAGTGAGAAACTCACCTATAATGCTGACAACCACCAGAAAAATTGTGGCTTTCATGGTTGGACAGCTTCCGTATTAGATTCGAAGGTACTCTATGTGAATTCACATGCGTCACTATTCCAATAATCATACGATGGACGGGGTACTTTTTCTGCAATGTGTATTATGACAAAGATGTTGATTTTTCAGGGAAATTATACATTATTTCCTCTTTTTTCGTTCTTTTTCATTTTTCACGGAAGATTTAACAAGAAAAATTAATCATGCAATCTCTAAAGAAACTGTGAACAATTATCATTGTCTGGTCTATCCTGGCAGCAGACCTTTCATAACGACACAGCTTTTAAGCAGGCTTGGCTTTTATACAACAAATCATTTGACATTTTACAATTCCATCATAGCCTGACACAAACATTTGAACACAGTGACACTCTCACGAAAATGCATTATGAAACCAAATCTTTAAAAAGAAGAACACATTCCGAAGTAGTTGTAGAACTTCATACAAAATACCCAAAATGAACTTTGGAGTAGGGTAAAAGAAGACAAATCAGCCACACGAGGAGTCAGGACTTCTGGAACCTCAAAGACAGGACTGGACTTTCAAGAGAAAGTAAATTTGAGTTAATAAACATGCTAATCATCGAATCTGCAATACAAGAAGCAACTGAAGAGTTTGTTCGCAAAAAACCGATAAGACCATATTTGCCAAATGGAGATATTTGCGATTAAGGTCAAGAAAAATAAAGAGAATGATAAGGAAGTTTTTGGTTCTTTTTGGCCTTAACTTCAAAACTGTACCTTTATATGTAATGACCAATACATACTGTATATAATTTAAAAGGTATTATTTTGTACTTTATGACAGAGACGTTACTTCAAAATCTTCAAATATGGACTTATCGGTTTTTGTGAACAAACTCTTCAAGTCTTAAAGTGTTGTTTTACCTATTTTTTTTTGGGGGGGGGGGGGGGGGGTGGGTAGCAAGGCACTTACACATCCCAAAGTAATTTCCAAAGCAAATGACTCAATTGAAACGAAATGGCAGGAAACATAAAAAGAACTGGACAATCACTTTTAGTAGTGAAACGTGTGAAATTATCATATCATATCATATTAAAAAAGACATGACATAATCACATATATTCCTTGATATATATACGGAGTAATTGAACATGGGGATTTAGAATTGTTCTCCTTCCTTTCGTAGGGCCAAGTATTCCGTCTAACGGACTTGATCATCTAACATTATGTAAGCTGTAACGGAGAATACCTCCAGCGAGCGGACCGGTCCTACCTTTGAGCTGACTACCGTCATCGGCGATTTCTCTCCTTACTGATTACAGCACTGAAAGCAAAGCTCTAAATGCTTTCGATGCTTCTGAGTTTCTGTAGAAAACAACATCTATTTTGTTTCGTTTATCATCATTACTGTTAACTCATGTTTTCGTGCCGTTGCAAGCATGATACGTGTTTACCCTGTCTTACATTAAACCCGATCTGATAGTAGCTAAGAACTTCTCATTACAACTTCATGAGTGCGTGATTTTCATACAGTGAGATGGTTCCTCTATTGTAATGCATTACGTGTAAAGTTTTGGGTAAAGTACAACATAAACTTTTTTTTCTAGTGCGTATCCCAATGGACCAAAATAGAAATTCACCTTCATGACATTGTGTTTACTTGACGTGTCTGCTATTTAGCGCTTCTCTTATGATGTTTTTAAAAGACTACGACAGCTTGTGATGTCACATGTCTACAATTATAATACAAAGAAAATATGAAGGAAATTCAACACAATATTTTTCATTTTTCTCGCATAATAAAAGAACACTTGACTTCTCTCTTTCAGAATGCAGGGGGAATGATATTACCCTTGACATATGTCAGTGACGAGTCGAGCAAATGTGCACCTTTTTTTTAAGTTAGATTTTCTGAATTTCTCTTTATATTTTCCCCATAGCGTTGTACGCATGCGACGTCATACGCTGTAGTAGTCTTCTCATCCAGCAGTGACTGTGCAGATACTTAAAATATTCGTAACTTTTGAACGGATTGCCCGATTTCCCCCAAACTTTCCCTGATGCGTTCCTCTAATATTGCTGCATACACTTAATCCACATGTGTATAAAGGTGGACTTGTCCTAGACGTGTTTGAGACTGTAGTACTGAGTGTTAAAAAAACACACATTTCCTACTTTTGATCCTTAATAGTACAAAAAAACTGTGCATCAGATAACGCTGACATTGATATTAGCAATTTATGAATAATGTGCAATTTTGTTGGAGGGGGTAAACAATGATAGCGTGAACCATTTTCATGAAATTGAAGATTTATTTTGAAGTTAGGTTTCAGATTTTGCTCTTTTTAAACCCTCTGTGGAAAATTTTAATTTTGGACAAGGGTCAATAGATGTAAATGGGAGTGTGTAGTTAACACAATGACAACGGTCCTGAACAATTGCCATGATCGAAATGCTCCATTACATATTCATAAAAAAGTCCACTATCACAGCTAGTCTTTATTCATCCTGTTAATGTAGTGAATGCAAACACATGCAAACATGTGCGTATTTTATTCATGTGCACGCATTTTACCATTTAGGGCCTACCATGAATTCTGACTAGCAGTGCCCAGGGCAATCCAACATGAATTATTGATAAAGCATCCATGTGCATTGGAGCAAGAGTCCAGAAGTCTAATCAGCAGAGCTCTGTAAAGGTTGGTATTCGTGATATTCATGTCTGTTGTTCATGGTCATTGTATAAGCACACACTCACATACACATCATTGGTTCTTGTGTAAAGTTCAATTTTGTACAGAAGGTTCAATTTTGACCAAAATCTGAATCTTGAATTTCAAATTATTTATTGGTCTAACGAAATTGATTCATGCTCTCATAATTATTATCATTCATTCATTCATTTTTTATTTCATTTCCGGCCAAAGCATATAATATGACATTGCACTGACTTTGTGTATATGCAATGTCATATTATATGCTTTGGCCGGAAATGAAATAAAAAATGAATGAATGAATGAATGAATCATTCAAATCTCCTCCAACTAAATTGTACACAATTTAGCTATATCTCATATCAATGACAGTGTTATCTGATATATAGTTTTCGAACTATTAAGGATCTAAAGTGGGAAATGTGTTTGTAACACCTAGTATGAGAGACAAGTAACCTCAATTAGTAATCACAATACTCATGACATTCCATCTCAGATTCACCTAAGCCGTTGCTCAAAATTAATGTACTTACCAACCGCAAGAATATTCTATGATGAGCAGCAAGTTTTTGATGAGCGTATTAAATGATACTAATGGTTGAATAAATCACATCAACAGTGTCAGGAGAGAAATTTATATTTGATTTTGCCAGTGAAGTGAAATCGAATTTGTTTGAATTTGTAAAGGTTTAGAGCTTTAAAGTTGTCCTAGAAAGCCACTAGGTCAAACTGCAAGAAAGTGACTGTCTGGAAATTTACATTAAATGAGACAAAGTAAAAGTAAAAGAATAAACTGGCATAGCAACAGCATGTCCAGATCAGTCAAATTCAGACAGGGCAGTCACCTGAAATGAGACAAAGCAAAAGTTAAGGAAATAGCATGGCAACAGCATCCCCGGTTTGCAATATTGTGTATTAACTCAGACTATAGAAATTGAGTGAATAGAGGTGTTATGTAATAGCTCCCATCCAGGTGGTGGCTAGGAATGTTCTCTAGCTCAGTCGAGACTCAGCTATGTCAGTGTCACTAGGGTGTTGGTTGTAGTTTATTGTTCACAAGTTCATGAGTAAAGATGTTATGTAACAGCAGTCTAGACGATGGCTAGACATATTGTGTAGAGTTTCAATAGGGCTATATTTAAGCATGATGATTGGATGATCCTTTTTGTGTAGAAAAGGCATGAAAAAGCAAGTGTATGGGAGTGTAAGGGACTTTAGTGTTAATCTCTATGGTTAGGGAAGCTAATAAAAAGCTCAGTAATGTAGAGGATCGAGGAGAAATACTTTGATCAGACATCCAGCATAGATCTCCGCTTAGGCAGCAGTCGTTCTTCTGGGGGTTTTCTACGTCGGTGAGATGCGAGCTCCAGCTGCCGATAAAACTGAACTCGGACAGTTATGATCCGAACTTTGGAACGGAGCTCAATCTCCATTTGCCTGCTCGCCGTCGTTTGAGCTCGGGCATCGCAGATCAAGGCATGAGTCTGCGTGGTAGCAGGGACTAGTGAAGGCCGAGGAGCTGAAAGGTGAAGGATTCGAGGCCTAGTAAATGTTTGACTGTTGCAGATCCTGTTGATAATGTGCGGTCGAGTGAATTTCTAAAGGAACAGAAAGATGATGAGTCGTTGCGCCCTCTATGGCAGAAAAGAGGACATGTTGATAATTTCAAGTACGAGTTTGACTATGACTATGTGGTCGACGTTGATGGTGTTGCCAAAACGTATCACATCAATTTGTTGAAGAGGTACTATAGTCGAGGTGAAGAGGTACCAGTGGCCAGTTGCTTTGAGGTTGAGGGGGTCGAAGGTAATGAGGAAGTTTTCGAGGTCATGGCTGAAGAGGAAGATATGGCAGAGGTTGGTTCTGATTGGAATGGGGAGATGTCCAGTATGCCTAGTGTAGTGCAGATGGAGTTTGTTGACATGGTAACAGTACATCCAGTCCATTGTGGAATCTCGTTGACGACTGAACGACCAGTGCAATCTCCGCCTCATAGGGTACCTCAGGCTATGGAAGAGGAGATTAGCAAGGAAGTTGATTCCATGTTGAAATTAGGAATAATCGAGCCTTCTAACTCTCCGTCCATTGTGCTAGTCAAAAGGCCGAACGGCTGACCTCATGAGTAGATTGCTGTAACTGTTTATATGTTTGTTTGTAATGGTCCTTGCTTTTCCATTACATGTTGAGGAGGTAAGGCTCAAAGAAAGAGAAGAACATAATGATGACACATATATTTGTTGAGTTGTTATGAATAAAATAATGCGCATGTAAGTGTAAATGCTACAAAAGCTTTTCTCTCTCTCTTATTTCTCTTACAGGATCAGCGAATCGCGATTATAATGTAGATGTAAAGGGATTAAGAGTAGGGAATAATGCTTAAGGCTTGGTTAAATCTCACAGTGTACGTATTCAAGTATACATGAGGTATTAGAACACTAGGCGTACTAAGAGGTAGCAGGTGTTAACCAGGTAGCAAGATTATATTTTAGCACATTTTCATCCAAATAAACAGGTACATAGCAATTACATTATCTTGTTGTAAGGTTTGTGCAACATGGAAGTATCGGGAAATGAAAGCAAGGTACAGGCAAACATATTAGGATATATGAGCAGGAATATGTGATAGTACAGATATCATTGGTAAAAGGTATCATTGTTGGAGGCAATGAAGATTTTGTGTATACATGCTTGATGGTTCTATTTTGGTTATAGAAGACTTAAAGCTTATGCATTTGAAGATGAAGTATTAAGTAAGATATAAGGCCTTTATTAGGAATACCAACAAAGCAAAAGTTGGATGTTAAAAGGCTTGGAAGGTGATTATGATGTTTCTCTTCAGAACAAGGATGGCAGAAGAGAAAAGGATAGTGTCATGCATGATGTATATATGCCGTTGATATTACTGTCTATCAGTCTCTCTTTTGAACACATGCATATTGACATACACTGTGAATAATATGTTGGTTGATTGAATAGCAGGTCTCATAAATTTCTTGTAGGATATAATTTTGATATCCAATTATATCTTAAGGTGGGGGATATTGTCAGGAGAGAAATTTATATTTGATTTTGCCAGTGAAGTGAAATCGAATTTGTTTGAATTTGTAAAGGTTTAGAGCTTTAAAGTTGTCCTAGAAAGCCACTAGGTCAAACTGCAAGAAAGTGACTGTCTGGAAATTTACATTAAATGAGACAAAGTAAAAGTAAAAGAATAAACTGGCATAGCAACAGCATGTCCAGATCAGTCAAATTCAGACAGGGCAGTCACCTGAAATGAGACAAAGCAAAAGTTAAGGAAATAGCATGGCAACAGCATCCCCGGTTTGCAATATTGTGTATTAACTCAGACTATAGAAATTGAGTGAATAGAGGTGTTATGTAATAGCTCCCATCCAGGTGGTGGCTAGGAATGTTCTCTAGCTCAGTCGAGACTCAGCTATGTCAGTGTCACTAGGGTGTTGGTTGTAGTTTATTGTTCACAAGTTCATGAGTAAAGATGTTATGTAACAGCAGTCTAGACGATGGCTAGACATATTGTGTAGAGTTTCAATAGGGCTATATTTAAGCATGATGATTGGATGATCCTTTTTGTGTAGAAAAGGCATGAAAAAGCAAGTGTATGGGAGTGTAAGGGACTTTAGTGTTAATCTCTATGGTTAGGGAAGCTAATAAAAAGCTCAGTAATGTAGAGGATCGAGGAGAAATACTTTGATCAGACATCCAGCATAGATCTCCGCTTAGGCAGCAGTCGTTCTTCTGGGGGTTTTCTACGTCGGTGAGATGCAAGCTCCAGCTGCCGATAAAACTGAACTCGGACAGTTATGATCCGAACTTTGGAACGGAGCTCAATCTCCATTTGCCTGCTCGCCGTCGTTTGAGCTCGGGCATCGCAGATCAAGGCATGAGTCTGCGTGGTAGCAGGGACTAGTGAAGGCCGAGGAGCTGAAAGGACCGCCAATAGGGTAGCGTCTAGCTGAGTGGCCAAGTCAAGGGGTGCTTCCAAGAGACAAGCCAAGCGACTGTGCCGAGGTCGACGACGAGGGTATCGGACATCGATGACGACTGAGCCAAGCTGAGGGGATCACCAGTTCAGGTCATCCAAGACAACCTAAATTATGTATTTGTGATTTGTTTCATATTATATTTTATGCTCAATGTATTGTTATGAACGAGAAAGCTGCAGAGATTTGAAAGATTAAACTCGAACATAACTGTATACGAACAGTTTGAATTTCCATTATTTTGGTGTCAGAGTAGCAGAGAGAAAAAAAAAGTCACTCACGTGACAATTTGGAGGTCCCACCGAGATACTGCTACCTGATTAGAAAAGGTTATTCACATACTCTTTTAACATGTTTTAGGCTTAAATGCGATGTTTGTGTTTCATTGAAATTTCATTGCTCAATCACACGCATTACCGTATTACTATGTGTTATTATTGTCGATATAATAACTGTTTCGTACGTTTGATCGGAAACATTACCCCAGTGTGAATTGTGCGAGTATGTCGCCTTACGTGACAGTTTGATTGAAGTTTTTCTCCCCAAGGTTATGCCCTTGGTGTTGCCTACTAGAGGCACATGTGTGATGTGGATTCGGGTATTGAATCTGTGTGGAGTGTTGCTCCGTTTTCAAGGTTACGCCCTTGGTGTTGCATGTTATATGCATGTTTGATTGATTCGGGTTTGTGTGCATGAGTCTATGTGGAGTGTTACTCCTTTTTCAAGGTTACGCCCTTGGTATTGCCGGTTAGAGGCAGTGTGATAGATTCGGGGTTTGCATGCATGAATGAATCTGTGCGGAGAGTTATTTTATACAAGGTTACGCCCTTGGTGTTGCCTGGTATAGGCATGTTTGGTGGATTGTAGTGTGGGGTTTGTACAGTCCCAAATCAATTGTATGCTCATTGGGAGATACAGCTCTAGTATGCTTATTGACAAGGCATGCTTGGTATGTGGAATGTTTGTTGAGTGAACTCGTGTCATTTCACATTGCCTGCATTCCAGTACGCTTTTGACACGGTACTAGCGGTTTGATATGTGGAATACTTGTTGAGTGAATTTCAGCTGTTTGTCATTTGCAATTGTATGCTCGTTCGGAGATACAAATTGTTGTTAAGTACGCCGGCTACAAGGTAGTACTTTTGTTGGACTTTGATAGCTAGGTGTTAGTCAGCTGTTTTGTACAATTACACGTCTGCTTAGTCTGGAAGTTACATAGTCAGTATGGCTAGTGTTGAGCAAATCAGAGAGTTCTCTTCATTAGGCAGAGAAATGGGCCTTAGTGGTGGTGAATTGAGTAGCGTTGTTTCAGAGCGATGCCAGGCAATTGAATCAGAGCTTAAAGCTGATCATGAAGCACGCGAAGCTGAGCGTGAACGCAAAGCTCTAGAAAAGGCGCGCTAACATGAAATAAGATTAGCACAGTTGCGCATAGAGGAAGGAACAGCGAATGTTGGTAGGCCCCAGTTAGCTGGCTTAAAGTTGAAAGTAGGTCGATTTGATGACGCACATGATAAGTTTGATGCTTATGTCACAAAGTTCGAAATGTTGATGAAAAGTCAGAATATCCCGGTAGACATGTGGGTGTTGTATTTGATTTCCAATCTAACAGGGAAAGCGTTAGATGTTGTGAATCGGATGAGTGCTGATGATCGCCAGAGTTATGCTACAGTGAAGCATGAGTTGATGTCATATTATCATCTCACTGAAGAGGGGTATAGGCGGAGTTTCAGATCAGCTAAGCCAATGAAGTTTGAGCGCCCAAAACAGTTTGCTACTCGTATGAAGGGGTACTTCGATCATTGGGTGGAAGAGGCTGAGATTGGGGATACTAGAAAGGATCTAGAAGATTTGATTTTGCAAGAGCAATTTCTGATAGATTGTCCCAGAGAAGTAGTTAGGTTTGTCAAGGAACGAAAATGTAAAGATTTCAATGAGGTAGTTGATTGTGCAGAAATCTATGTAGAAGCTCACGGTCCTCATGCATTTTCGGGTGTACAGAAATCGGAAAGAAACCGATCAGATTCAAAGCCGGAAAGCAAACCGCCCCAACAAAATCAGGTCAAAAGGACTAGTACGTATCAGAAACCGGCTGATGCTCAGTCAAAGGCGGGAAAGACTATGGGAAATAGGACTTTTCAGGGCAGAGGTTGCTATATGTGTGGAAACCCAAATCACATGAGAAGAGATTGTCCCATGTTGTCTAGGCCTGCATCAGCTCAAGGTTTGATGGGTGCTGGGGAAGGTACGGCCCCAAAAGTAGACATGAATGTGGCGTATGAGGTGTCTCGGGGTGATTCTAAGCCGGGAGTTGTTGGTTCGACGGCAGGTTGTTTCCCCATTGAGAGAGTGGTCGATGACTTTGAGGATGTGAAAATGAAAGTGGTTGACAGAGTTGGAATGGCATACAATGATGTCGCCGCGATGGTGAATCGTAGGCCGGTTGTGTCTGGAAGACTGATGCCAGATAATACACCCGTGTCTGTTTTGCGTGATACAGGTTGTAGTACGTGCGTGGTGAAAGAGAAATTGGTTAGAAATGACCAATTAACAGGTCAACATCAGGCAGTGAGGTTAATTGACGGTACGGTTAGGCGTTTTCCCGTGGCTAAGGTAGCTGTTGACTCGCCATATTTTGAAGGGGAAGTTGAAGCCGTGTGCATGCCTGATTGTTTGAGTGAGGTAGTTATCGGGAATGTAGAAAGGGCTCGTGAACCGAGTGACCCCAATCTACATTGGGTCCCAAAGAGTGTTGTGTCTGACCCGGATGTAGAGGTCATAACCCCGGATGTGGGTCTAGAAAGTTCAAATGATGGTGTAGAACAGGACGTCGAGGTCGCATTCCCGGGTGAACTGGATGATACTGGGATGGCTGTTCAAACTCTTGCACAAAAGGTGAAGGATTCGAGGCCTAGTAAATGTTTGACTGTTGCAGATCCTGTTGATAATGTGCGGTCGAGTGAATTTCTAAAGGAACAGAAAGATGATGAGTCGTTGCGCCCTCTATGGCAGAAAAGAGGACATGTTGATAATTTCAAGTACGAGTTTGACTATGACTATGTGGTCGACGTTGATGGTGTTGCCAAAACGTATCACATCAATTTGTTGAAGAGGTACTATAGTCGAGGTGAAGAGGTACCAGTGGCCAGTTGCTTTGAGGTTGAGGGGGTCGAAGGTAATGAGGAAGTTTTCGAGGTCATGGCTGAAGAGGAAGATATGGCAGAGGTTGGTTCTGATTGGAATGGGGAGATGTCCAGTATGCCTAGTGTAGTGCAGATGGAGTTTGTTGACATGGTAACAGTACATCCAGTCCATTGTGGAATCTCGTTGACGACTGAACGACCAGTGCAATCTCCGCCTCATAGGGTACCTCAGGCTATGGAAGAGGAGATTAGCAAGGAAGTTGATTCCATGTTGAAATTAGGAATAATCGAGCCTTCTAACTCTCCGTCCATTGTGCTAGTCAAAAGGCCGAACGGCTGACCTCATGAGTAGATTGCTGTAACTGTTTATATGTTTGTTTGTAATGGTCCTTGCTTTTCCATTACATGTTGAGGAGGTAAGGCTCAAAGAAAGAGAAGAACATAATGATGAAACATATATTTGTTGAGTTGTTATGAATAAAATAATGCGCATGTAAGTGTAAATGCTACAAAAGCTTTTCTCTCTCTCTTATTTCTCTTACAGGATCAGCGAATCGCGATTATAATGTAGATGTAAAGGGATTAAGAGTAGGGAATAATGCTTAAGGCTTGGTTAAATCTCACAGTGTACGTATTCAAGTATACATGAGGTATTAGAACACTAGGCGTACTAAGAGGTAGCAGGTGTTAACCAGGTACAGTGTAAGATCCCTTAAAGTGGAACTCCGCTGTTTTTCTGTTGTTTATCCTATCTCATTGGTTTACTTTTGCGGGAATTTGTGAAGTTATTGTGTGTCCGTTTGTCTTTTACTTGGTGCATTAACACAAATGATACTTGAACAAAGAACAATGTAGATCCTTTAAGAAATAATCACACTGAATAAAGGCATCCATTGGTTGTCTATGACCTCTCTCCTTTCTTTTCCTTTCTTTCTCCATTTTAGTTGTTAAATTGATTGTACGAAGTAGGTACTTGATCACCTGAAAATGAAATTTAACGCTCTAAATAAGATCATCGGGACGATCATATGACTATCGCGCAAACTAGAATGCACGAGTATAGGTAATGCAATGCTCACATTTAGAAATCTAACACCCAATCGTGAGTTTGATTTCACGAAAAAAAAAATAGAACGCCCATATAAATGAAATTGATCGGTCGGATTTCTAATTTTAATTTCCGTGTGCGTTGGCTGCTTGAATATGAATGCACAGTGTATATGAATTTGAATGACCAAAGTATGAAATTGACCGGGAAAACCATTATCATCATTATTATTATTATTATTATTATTATTATTATTACTACTACTACTACTACTATCATCATCATCATCAACATTATAAGGGTGAACTCATGCTTTCATGCCGTTGCATCCATGATACGTGTTTACCATGTTTTGCTTTCAAAGCTGATCTGATGGTAGCCACGAACTCATCATAAAAACTCCATGAGTACGTGATTTTGATAGAGCGAAATGCTCCCTACACTTTGCATATCTTTACGTGTTACCTTTTGCAGGTAAAGTATATAAGAAAACCCAAATGTAGAAACGACCCAAATTCAAATTTGGCTTTCTTATTTGGAGACCGCTGATAGCAGTTTTGAGGACAAGACCACCATCATAATTTCATTTAACCCGTTGAGGACGAGTCCCGAGTATACTCGGGCAAGCATCTATGGGAAATGCGTGTTGTAGCAAAATCAAACCGTCCTCAACGGGTTAACGTTTCGATTTGCATTCTGCTCTCCTTGAATATGACAGCCCCGTTTGCCAGAGACGCAGCTACGAGACGCCCTTGCACGGTGTCTGTCTGCCTAGATAGCATGCGCATGTTACCCTGGCTTCACCGCCCAATCACCTCTACACGTATCTACCTGAATGTAATTCCCATCGTAGCCGAGATGACGTTGTAAACATAGCTTAAAAGTGAAGAAAAAAATAAAACAAACAAGTTATGTCAAGATTTATTCAGTCATTCATTCATTTTATTTAGTCACGGTACTGACATCTGTTGCTTTTTTTCATTTAGTCCTTGCAATTATGAAAACAAGTATTCTTCATCAAACATCGTTTATATGACCTACAGAACTAAAACCTACGTAAAACTACACAAACAAATAATTTACATATCATAGGCAAAGAAAAGTAAACAAGAAAAATTATACAAAATCACAAAATATGTATATATGTGACCGTGCGTCACAAAACAAACAAAGAGTCGCAGCCCTTGATTTTATATGAGGACTCAAGAAAGGCAAAACAGGTCAACCGGGTCAGTTTTGAGTTTTCCAAATTTTCTGAAAGAGCTATTCTTCTTCTACATTATCCCTAAGTTTCAGATCATAAATTGAATGGGAAAATGGGTTTTCAGCAAATTTGATCAGTTTTTTTTTTTGAGGCAATTTTTAATTTCTTCGAAATCCTTTGCACACTCTTCACTTTCAACTTTGATAACTTTTGAAGAGATGATGCTACTGCTTAAAAAGTTGACATTTGTTATGAACCGAATGTGTTAATTAACCCGTTGAGGACGGTTTGATTTTGCTACAACACGCATTTCAAATAGACGCTTGCCCGAGTATACTCGGGACTTGTCCTCAGCGGGTTAAGCATGTTTAATTTCAGCTAAATCTCATAATCTCTTCATTGTTGCTGCTACAATGGTTTACATCAAGTTTTTTTGTCTCATTAATTTGTCGGGTACACTCTTAGAAAAAAAGTCCGTTTGAGCATCATTAAATGGTTCTCAGCACTCTTACAATAGCGACACCCTTTTTTGGTGCTCGTGAGAACCTTTCTTAAATGGTGTTTGTCGGCACTTTTTGCAAAAGGGGCCCATTAAAACCTTTTTCCCGATGAAATGGTGCTCGTGAGTACCATTTGAAAGGTGCCCATGGGCACCTTTTTGACTCTTTTCAAAAGGTACTTATGTGAACCATTTCATTGGAAAAAGTTCTAATGGGCACCAATGTTAAAAGGTACTGACAGGAACCATTTAAAAAGGATCTCACAGGCTCAAAAAAGGTATCCCTATTGTGACAGTGCTGACAACCATTTAATGGTGCTCAAAAGAACCTTTTTTTTTAATGTAGCATGTGAATTGATGTTTGTGTGTTTTTGGTGTGTTTCACACGCAGTGCTGGTAAGATGCTTCACTGGCACAATTCTAATAATTTTTCAAAGGTTTTAAAACTTTTTCAAAGGTTTTAAAACTCTTCCCCCGGCAACTTCAAATGTGAAGAAGCTGTACCTGAAGAATATGCTAAATCCGTCGACGAAATTTTCAAGAAGCGTAGTCAGTGCCTTTCTCTGGCAAAATTAAAGTTTATTCAAATGCACTACGAGCAACATCCAATTTCAAATTCAAGAAATCCTTCGGTCGAGATGTTTTCATTGCAACTGATTGACAAGTTGCTCTACATCGACGCAAATGAGCACTGAATTGATCAGTGTTTTTAGTAGTAGCCACGATGAAAGAAAAAAAAAACATGGGTGTATAATAATATTCGAGCAGGAGGTCGTAAGTTGGAATCCTGCTCCACTATGTACGCCCGTAATTTTTCTTTTTAATCATGGCTACTATCAAAACATTGATCAATTAAGTATTCATTTACGTTATTGGAGGGAAATTTGTCAATCAGTTGCAACTTTTTTATTGTAAGAACAGTATTTATAACGTCATCACACCTCCATGTGATAACGAATTCTAATTATATTTATACAGATTGATACATACACAAACACAATGGACTCCCCCACTCTCGGCAATGAAAACTGGCGAGGCATTTTATTTTTTTTACTCGAGTGTCTCATGAAGAACTACAGGAAAAATGCGAATGTATCTTCATCTACGTGGATAAGGATACCAGCTTTACTCCATTCGTGTGAACTTAGGAGATGATCTGAAAAGACTTTACAGAGTCCTACAATATACCCACCAATACGGCTTTACACACTTCATGTGATTATGTTGACTATTGAGATATTACCCAGCTTTTGGTGGCAGTAAAATCTAACATTCACATGAGACGGCTATGTGGACATTATGGGACAATACACTAATGTTAAAGGTCACAAGGACACTCGGCATGTCAGATGTTAGATTGGTAAAAACCTCCACCACTAAGGTCTTGTCAAGAGCCACGGTACCAACAACAAAAAGCGTATGACACGAAACAGCAAGGCCTCGTTCACGTATGCCTTTCCTGAGTCTAACTTGTTTATGCCATCCGAGGCCTGTTGGTTCCAAATAATGATTCCGGATAACTGACTCGTCCAGAATGAAGAGGCGCTGCCCTGTAGCTCGTTCACAAAGAAGAAGTCATAAGATCGAATACAATAATAAGAAACATAATCAATAAAACGGCACGTCACAGTTTGCTTTTATAATGTTTTGTTTTTTGTTTGTCTTTTCGGACCGATGGTCTTCTACTGATTTCGACACTCACGACCCTCCCATTTATTATTATTATATATATATATTTTTTTTTTTTTGGGGGGGGACTTTTAAGACGTGATGTTTTCTTTTTTTCATCTCCAAGAAATCTTTTACAAACACTTTTTTCTCAAAAGATATAAATACATACTCTTTTACAGTATATGTCAACATAACAAAATAAGATAAATGACATTTATGGATATACAATTGATATGGTGAAAAGAAAGGAAACACACACACGAAATGTGGATTTAAGAGAAGGGTGAAAAAGGGGGGAGTGCCGAAGAAGCAATGCTTGTACGGTGCATTCCCCAAGCAGAGTAAAACAGTTCATTGATGTTCCATTTTGTACGTGAAATTCTATCTTGGTTGGAGAATAGAGAGAGAGAAAACAGAATATCGATAGTGAAGAGAAAATGTGTTGAGTCAACAGAGCGGATAAGCTATAGGGATGACATTAGAGAAAAATTAAAATTAGGTTAAACGATCCGGTATTTTTGCAATCATCCAAAAATCATCAGAGAATTATCCTTTTTTTAATGAAAATTATACTTAATTATGACGTTCAAACGAGTTTTTATAAATACCGTTTTCTTTAAAAAAAAAAGAAAAGAAAAAAGCAGAGATCTTTTTAACTGGTATTTAAAACGATTCAGACTCTGGTTATTTTAAGTCATGCCTAAAGCTAGTCCAAAATTTCGTATCCAATAAAGCAACTCATGAGATCTTGAATTTATTGTCGACTGTCAAAATGTGAGGATCTCATTGTGAAGAAAAAGAACGTTTGAATCATGTGCAAACACACACACAAAAGAGATAAAACACTAGGAACATGTTTCGTATCATTTACACGTTATCAACAAAAGTGACAAATTTCAAGTCATATGCATCTGCATATTGAAGATGACAAGAAATAATTATTATCAATGAGAAAATAGCATTTCCTTTCATCTGCATGTTGAAGATAACAAGAAATAATAATTATCAATGAGAAAATAGCATTTCCTTTCACCTTCCAATTTAAGATTGTCTTATTGTTCGTTTCTTATTTTACGAATTTCTATTTTCCTTGGTTGTTCGCCTGCGGAAAATTGGGGTTGATAGCAGAAAGGCATGTCCTATCCTCACCCTCTTAGTAGATAAGTAGACGGACTCAAGAAACATGTACCTGAGCTGGAAAAGTTGTTATGTACAAGTTTTTGTTCTCGTTGTTCATATAATAAAATGTGCTCTTGAAGGGGCAAGGGGCAACCAAGTTTAAGTTTCTTGAACATAGGGGTACAAATCAACAAGAACAACAACAAAATTCTGCATTATACAGTACTCTCCGCGTAATCCGGTATCGCTTAAAAGGTACTCCGTTTAATTGGGTAGTAATGTCAGAGTCAGTTCCAATGCGCATTAAAATTACCTGATAATCGGGTTGCCTTTCTGCATAAATGGGTAAATAATTTTCTTATCGAATTTCTATCCAAATTTTATCGCAGATCTGACACTCTAAGAAATCATGCATGTCAAATTTTCTACGGCTAATCTCATTCTCTGCTTGATTTGCAAAGAAGACCGATCATTTGGGGAGTGATTAAACATGAAAACACATGTACGTGTACTGATTTGTAACACGCAAAAGAACATTACACATGTAGCTGGTACTCACAATTGTGCATAGGTGACCCTGCACCACAAAACAAACAAAATGTCGCCGGACATGGATTTTTAGTTAAGGCTTGATTCTGAAAGAGCAAACTCTAAGCTTTAAAATGGTGTATAACTCAAGTCAAATGGATTCTCCTAACCTATAAGAATACTGGAAAGAAATCACACACTCTGGAAAGTGTGAACTGAGAAAAGAAGCTCTGAAGTACAGGGTCTATTCAAGTGCTTAAAGTCAGACGATCGTCATCCCTAATGGTACGGAAATTCCGAACAACTGAAGTTTGTGCATGCAATTGCGCAATGCCAGACTCGGTGCTATAAACGTGTTGGACAATGCTGCCACTGAGACACGTGTGTGTGTGTGTGCCTGTGTGCGGTGATTGGAGGAGAGAGGCCAGAAGACACGTGGCTCTTTCGGCCTCTCTCGCAGGCGCACTGAGAGTGTGCGTCCATTCGGAAGCTCTCGTGGCTCGCTCGGACAGCCATTTTGGGTCAGGAGATTTGTAGCACAGAACTCTTGTAGTCTAGAGTGTTGTTCGCTGACCCATTGAGCCAGCGGCTATTCTCATTCGGTCTCTCTACATTTGATACAGAATGGGGGAGGCAGCGTGTTGCGTTCGTCTCCGTCCCGCAAAAACCACTCGCCACGACTGTATGCCTTTAATCTATGCTAAACCGTGCTACCTGCGCCATAAATTGGACAAAAAAAAAAAAAAAAAAAAAAAAAAACTGATGTTAACCACTGTAGCACCAATAACTAAGGGGTTGTCAAATTAAGCTGAAATTCAGTATGTTCTACTACCACATTCTGACCATTGTAAATGTCAACTTTCAGAGCAGTGGCATTATTCTTTCAAAAGTTATTAGAGTTAAAGGTGAAGAGGGAGCAAATGATTTTCAAGAAATTAAAGGGGCCTCTATATAAAGAAAAACCTGATCGCAATACTCTACCAAAAAGGGGGGTTGTAGAAAAACTGCTGAAAACCCACTCTCCCATTCAATTTATGATCCCAAACTCAAGAATAATGTAGAAGAAGAATAGCCCTTTCAGAAAATTTCAAGGTGCGACTCTTTGTTTTGTGATGCATGGTCACATAGACAGACAGGAGTTGAACACACTTGCGCTCCTCCCTTGCTCCCCAATAACATTTACAATACGAGAAGTTTGCAACGAAAACCAGGCTATGCACCAGCTTCATATAATTTTGCTTTCCCCAAGTCCTTTCTCGAAAAGTAACCCGACTGTTGTGACACGGATTGTCGCCCCCGGCTCGGGGCGACAATCCTTGACGGAGTTGGCGTCACGGATTGTCGCCCCGTCACGGATTGTCGTGTGGCGACAATCCGTGACGAGGGCTGGCAGCAAGGATTGTCGCCCGCCCTCGAAGCACATTTTCCTGGGTAATATCGTTCTGGACATAGTCATTGAAATGCTAAGACATCACTTACATGGCTACATCCATGCAAACATGCCATGTAAAAAGTCATGGTGAGGTTTCAAGGAAGTGTGTATGTGCGCGCGCACATGATAATTTAGTGTCCGTTTGTGCGTGTATGTGTGTGTATGTGTATGATGGAAGAATGTGTTTATTATGTCAGCTTATTGCGTATGTTTTTTTTTTTTTTTTTTTTTTTTTTGCTGCGCGTGGGGAGGGATACCTAGTAATCTGTTGCTGGCATAAACGTTGATATCGATTTTATCAGCAACTTTGACTTTGATGAGTTTGTTTGGCGGATTTGTATATGAATTCGGAGTGGTGCTTGCGTGCGGGCGGATGCCGCTTTTCTGCATACGGTCCATTATTGGCTTATGTATCAACATTGAGAAGTCGTTTCATCAGGAAGGAAGGTGGTATCGGTTCGGGTGTGTGTTTGTATGTGGGGAGGGGGTTACATTTCGTTATTGCAAAAGTTCGTTATTCTGAAGGCTCTTTAGTCCGAAGGTTCTTTTTCCGAAGGTTCGTTATTCCGAATTTCATTTTTGGATCAACGAACCTTCGGAATAACGCCACAAACGTTCGGATTAACTAACCCTTTCTCATTTTCGGATTAACGAACCTCTAGGTATAGGGAATTGTGTGTTTCGGATAAATGAACCTTCGGAAAAAACGAACCTTCGGAATAACGAACCTTCGTGTGTGTGTGTGTGTGTGGATGTGTGTGTGTATGTATGTGGGTTGGTGAATGTGGGTGTGGGATGATTTAGGTTTTGGTTAATCGGGGGTTGGTGGGTTGGGGATTGAATTTGAAGAAGGATAGTTATAAATGGTATGACAGATTTGGTAGGATTTAATATTTAGGATAGATGTAGGCCCTAGATTTGTTTCGGTTGGGGGGGGGGGGGTGGTCGGGTTTTTTATGACTGATTTCATTCTAGATTTGTATAATGTACATGTATTTGTGGGGGGGGGGGTATGTATATGCCTTTGTAAGTAAGAAGGTGTTACATGATCCAAACCAATATAATCGATGGATATAGGTTTGGTAGGATCCTACATGTCAAAACTTTCTCGTGAAGAAATTGTTAGTAGGGTTGGTCTATAATTGAGTTATCTATGTTGAAGTGAGATTGTTTGAAGTATGAATTGGCAAATGGATTTGTTTGTGTTTCGAATTGCCATTTGTAACTTTTTAGTTCATGTTACACCCATAATGGGTCGATTTATGAATGATTTGAATGAAATCAATAAATATAAAGGAAAAACAAAAAAAGTGTTGAGTTGGTTTATTTGCATTATGAGGATTTGTTTGAGTGTTTGTTGGTGTTTGTTTGTATTACGTATGTATTAGCGGTGTGCATATGGCAGTTCGTTTGTGCTAAAATCAACTAACGATTGACAAATTATTTACGGCGTGTGGAAATTATTCGCTCATGCATAAAGCATGCCAAACTTATTCTGGGACAAAGAATAGTGGTATGGGCGTTGTAGTTAAGACTGATGGAAGAATATGACTGCAGTGAAAAAAATGAACAAAGACAGATAACATTTAGGGAGGGTACCTCCCTCGCATGTATTTTCTCTCGGTCTCTCTCTCGTCTAGCCCGCGTCACCGCTGAAATTGACACACCCATTCTATTTTTAGATCAACGCTGGTGTGACCTCTTTAAAGTTTAAACACGTGCTCATACACGCTGAAGGCATTTTCAGTGCCACAGTAGCGCCTGCAGCAGTATCGGATTAACGAACTTTCGGAATAACTAACCTTCGAAATAACGAACAGCACCCGAATAGAACACCCCTCCATTTCCAAAATAAAAAAATAAAGAATGTAATACACATTCCATGGAGTGTAAAGTGGTTAAGACTTTATAGAAATACAGTCTTTCTCATTGTACATAGTTTATCGCTGCCCCACATCGTCCCCGGCCAGAAAAGTAAATGAAATGATGTAACCCGATTCCCTTCCCAAAATGTGATTCGAATAACATACATTCAGAGAGTGCAAAAAAAAAAAATAAGTTCAGCACCATGGGTCAACGATGTCATATGTATATGGGTGCCACGTAAAATGACCATTTTGTGGGAGAAATTTCATAACTCGACCATGCATCGATTCTGCCACTCCATCACTCTGACTGTGTTGCAGTATTCCTTCATATACAATGCGCTGCAGCTTAGCAACACGGGTGGTGTAGTTTACCATTAGTCTCTATTCCTATGGGAGATGAATATGGAAAACGCCAAAGAACGCACTTGTCCGCAGCATCCGTAACTGCCCGTAAATGTCCGTAAGCGATCGTAAGTGTTGTAATGCGTTAACTTGCGGATAATGTCGGGTACTTACAGTGGACGGAAATAAACGCAAATGGACGGGAGGTAAACTTTTTTTTCGGATAGTCTGCGTCCAAGCTACGGATCGTTACGTTCAGTTGCGGATAGTTACGTTTAGTTACGGTTACTTGCGTAAGTCTGCATCCGTGGAGTCCCTCTGCGAAATTTTGAACATTTCAAAAATTTCGCAGGCTTGGCGCCGTCATTTTGCATTTGAAGAGTTTGTTCGCAAAAACCGATAAGTCCATTTTTGAAGATTTTTAAGTACGGTCATGTCATAAAGTACAAAATAATATCTTTTAGATTATATATTGGTCACTGCATATAAAGGTACATTTTTGAAGTTATGGTCAAAAGAAGCAAAAATTTTCTTATGATTCTTTTTATTTTTCTTGACCTTTAATCGCAAATATCTCCATTTGGCTTATTATGGATTTAAATGTTTTTGCAAACAAACACTTCATTTCTTTACGGATTAGTTACGGACAGTTACGATAATATACGACCCTGCGGGTGCCTGCGTCCACGCTGCGTCCCCCTGCGTCCACTTATCTGTATCTATCCGCGGCGGACGTAACCCATCGTAAGGCACTGTGTGACGGGGCATTACGTAGACACACGAACGCGCTCATACACAACACACATACGTAGGGCCTACGTAGCCCACGAACACTAAACCCCTCAGATACTCATGCAGGCACAAAACTGCGCCCACAAACACGCACCATCACATACCCTTTGATATACACATATGCCACTATATACCACATACACACGTACGCATACAGGCACACGTATACACACAGACAAACAAACCACTACCACTATACAACCATCACACATGCACAGTTTCTACATATTGTATCATTATACTCCAAACACACACACACACACACACACACGCACACACAACTACACGGAAACTCATACACAAGTCACTTATTGTACGCACCTACAAATCATACACAGCACATACCATCCAGCTCACAACAAACACACACACACACACACACACACACACATGGGCATAGCTTACCAGTCATACCCGTCCCACCAAAGCTTAACACCGAAGCAACCACCCTGAGCCTGGGGCGACAATCTTTGACGGGGCGACAATCCTTGTCGCAACAAATTTTTTACCATCATAGATTGTCGCCATCGAGGTCAAAAATTGGGAACTGCACAAGCGTCACGGATTGTCGCCAGACGACAATCCGTGACGCCAACTCCGTCAAGGATTGTCGCTCCGAGCCGGGGGCGACAATCCTTGTCGGGGCGACAATCCGTGTCGCAACACCGACGTTCTAAGTGACTAGGGCATGCAAAGAGACATGTTCATTTCGGAAAACACCTGCGCGTTAGCGAGCAGTCTATTATTAGTCATACTACAAAATTCTATGACGACATACAAAATTGTATTTGTCCACAAAAAGATTGTATATTATTGCTCGTGACTGAGCAAGCTTAGTGTAAGGTATGTATAATGTGCCGTGCAAGCACGCGTGTTAAGCATACAGTGTAGGTATTTGGTGCAGTGTACAATGCATGTAAATACACATTGTGTGTGTCAATAATTGTAAATTAGACGTACTCTTCTGTTAATTGGGTACTCCGCTTAATCGGGTAGGAAACGCTCTGCCCAATCCTAGTCGATCATGCGGAGAGTACTGTACATCAATTCTATTTCATGTTCAAAACATGAGAAACAGAAATGAGATGCGAAAATACTCGGGACAAATGTAAACGTTTACAAAGTTACTAACTATGCTTTGTTGGTCTAGCTATACACAAACAATTAACCAAAAGAAGGCGAAATGCTAAGAATGTTTTGGGAACATTTGTCATGATGCAATAATTGAACTTAACGTGACACTTTGTTTGCAGACATTACATTTTGCCACTTTTTATTACAAGATATTGATTTTACCCGTTTTTGTAACGCTACAAAATAACCATTTAGTAGTAAGTTGTCATGACAACTTTTATGTTTGTTGAATTGAATTCAGTATTTTCTTTGTCATAAAACTAGAGAATGATGGACATGTTGTGTACATAGCTTTGAACTGAAGTAAATAAATGGTGATTTAGTAGTAAGAAAAAAAAAAAGGAAATTTGCTTCAATTTAACGTTACTAAACGCGGAATAGCCCTGCTAGTGTCAATGCAGTAAGCCTCAGGAATGGAATAATTCATCTTTCGAGGTTTTTAAGGACAAGAAATCCATTGTTGAAGAAAAATTTACATTTTTTTTTTTAAATTATGGAAATGTCTGGAATGATTGCATGACAAGGTTGTTTGTTTTTTTCTTCTGCTTAAGAGCATTGTTAACTTTTTGTTGTGCTAATGAGCCAAATGTGAACACATTTCACAGACAGACGTATGGACCGATAATCAATATGGCACACAAAGGGTTATATGATCTTGAGGATTTAAGCTTTAAGAGTAGATTTGATTTTAAACCATGCTCATCTCCATTAAAAACAAATGAAGAGTTAGTTCCGAAAAAACGATAAGTCCATTTTTGAAGATTTGAAGTACGGTCTTTGTCATAAAGTACAAAATGATACCTTCTAAATAGAAAGGTACATTGATTTATTGAAGTTATGGTAAAATGAAGCAAAACTGTTCTTATAATTCTCTTTATTTTTCCTGACCTTTATTCGCAAATATCTCCGGATTTTACAAAAATGGACTCATGGGTTTTTGCGAACACACTTTAAATATTTTCTCTGATTTGTCGTAGACCTTAAATTTTACAGTTTGAAATAATTTGGTAAATGAAACAATTGTAAAATTGGTTTATTGGCTCAGTAATAATCTCATCAGGTAAAGGGAATACCCCTCCACTACCCCTGTTTTGTCTTTCCACTACCTCAGAAATTTCCACCCTATGCTTGTCAATTCAAAAATTCAAAATGGTCACTTTGTGAAGTTCACACGCCCAATTTTACAACTTTGATTTGGTGATGTCGGAACAAATTTCAATTTTCCATAAAAGGATAAGAAGGCATGCAACGTATAATTCATGTGCTTCTTATCGTACCATGTGACTTGTGCACACAATTTCACGGTTGAGTGACCACGGAGTGAAAATTGCCAAAATGGCCGATTTGATCTGTTTCTCGTGGTAATTTCTATCAATTGAGATTGCATTCGTGTGTTTAACAGCTTTTACGCACAATTCACGTAATTTCACGGTTTAATAGCACATTAAAAACAAGGAAAAATAACAATTTAAAGTGTGCAGTAAGAATAGTTATGTTTTTGTTTAGTGTTTATATCAATAATCATTAGTCGACATTTTCCTTTTTGCTCTTCTTATAAGAGTAGACATTGATTTTTTCTTTTTTCGGTTTGACCTCTAAATTGCATTTTATATATTTCTCATTTTATTGTTATTCAAATTATATTTCATACCTTCTCCGTAAATATCGATACCGTAGCACCAAGTGTCATGTGTACGTCCCTGTGGAATTTTGGTATCAGTTGCTGAGATGTTATCGATAGCTTGACGATGTAGGCCAGATATAGTTGCCCAGTAAAGATACCTGCGAAGATGCAATAAAAATTATAAGTTTCTCTTTTCATTAGCTTTACCTCTTCAGCTGTAGTCCAGTCAAAATATGAAATGCCCCCAACTAATCGCAGCACAAATGATTCTACTTGCATTTGACCTGAAATAGCTACTAAATAGCATATTAAAAGTTAGGTATCCCCATCCCAAAGTAAAAGCTATTTCAGAATTGTATTTTTAATGAAAATATGAATATCATTAGTTTCTTTTAGGGATTTCAATTCATATAAACTTTGTTTCTCATTTCTGAAATTAGTTTCACAAAGGACATTGTGGGTATTATGCAAAGTGTGAAGAAAAAATTATGTATGTACAATTTTGATATGTTCAACTGCACAGATTTTGATATTATTGTTGAAACGATCTTGATCTTAATTCTTACTTATGTTCACTGTCTACAGTTTGTTTGTTTGTTTGTTTTTTCGTGAAAATCAGGGTAGCTTGGTAATGAGTGCAAATGAAACCTACAGATATCCAGGAACGTGTTTCTGAAACCGATATGGATTGTCACATTGCAGCATTAAATGGATTGTACTGAATTTGAACTATCAGTATTCGTTTGATTTTTGACTACATGTATTTTATTCAAGGTCTGTTGATCTTTCATGTCTTGAAATGAAACAAAGGACATTGTAGGTATTATGCAAATTGTTAAGAAGACAATTTGTGACCTGCTACAACAAAAGGATCCTAAAGTCGCTGGCGGCTGAGCCGAGAAAATCGAGTTTGAAGTCACGTCATCAAAATTGGTCAAAACAATCAAATTTTTGTTTTTGACATACTTTTGTAGTCTAATGTTTTGTCTATCATCTGGCGAATTTTCGAAGCTAAATAATCAAAGGAAAGGCAAGAAATCAGCATTTTTCTGGGCCATTTTTCGGACTTTCAACGTAACAGAAACGTGTCCAAAGATTTGGATTTAGCGCCGTAGCAACGAGGGAGTGATCTTATTGGTCAGTGCGTGGCACCCTGATTACTGATTGATCGTGCGTAGACCGCTGGTGCTAAGCTTGAATGAACATCGCGGAGGTCGCTAGGAGCATACCTTCTATTGTTTAAAGGTGAAATGTCTCGCCAGACCTTGATCACGATAGCGTCGGAAGGAAAACTTTGAAGGCGTTTTTCCCGAAACTCTATTTCCACAACCACTTTATAATAAAACCATCGATATCTCCGCAACCGAGTACTTTTATGAGTTGTGTTATATATGAAATTAAAGTAGAAGAGTAAGGGAATAATGTCATGCCATTTTCAGAAAATTGTCCTCCCCGACTTGCGGATCCTTTTGTTGTAGTGGGTCACATTTGTATTCAAATTCATGAAATTCTTCCGTCGAGATGTTTTCATTGCAACTGATTGACAAATTGCCTTACATCGACGTAAATAAGCACTGAATTGATCAGCACTAAATTGCCAGTTCGGTGATCAGGAGGTCGTAGGTTCGAATCCTGCTCGAGTATGTACGCCCATGATTTTTGTCTCGCCCACCGGAGGTGAAGGCGAGACTAAGGGATCCAAATGGCGTCCGTCCGTCGTCCGTCACAAATGTTAAAGTTTACCTGCAAGACTCTCTTATGATGCATAACTTGCCAACTGTTACAGCAATGGCAGCCACACTTAGATGATAGAAGCACTAGGGGTATCTTCATGTTATGGTGTTGTCGGAGGTCATGTGATGATGTCAAAGGTCATTTCAGGTCATATATCAAAGAGTATGTGCAAACTCTCTTTTCTATGTTAAAGTTTACCTGCAAGACTCTCTTTTGACAAATAAATTGCTTGGATTACAACCTTACTTGGGTCATAGATGCACTGCGGGTGCCTTCATGTTATGGTGCCGTTGGATTTCACAGGATAAGGTCAAAGGTCATTTTAGGTCATAAGTTAAAGTTTACTTTCAAGACCCTCTTATCACACGTAACTTCCCACATGTTGCTACAATGGCAATCAAACTTGGGTGATGGATGCACTGGGGTTACCTTCATGTTATGGTGCCATACGTTAAAGTTTACCGGCAAGACTGCCACAGGCAGGGGTCAACGAACTTTTAGGGCCCAATGTTAAGTTTTTATGGCGCGTTTTGATTATGGCTCATAACTTTTGATCCCTATATCCGTTTGTGACCAAACTTGCATGGTAGATGTCCCTTGGGGAGTCAAAGGTCATCACAAGGTCAAAGGTCACAGAAAGCGGTCAACAAATTTGTAGAGCCCATTGTTAAGTTTTTCTGGCGCGATTTGATTATGGCTCATAACTTTTGATCCATATGTCTGTTTGTGACCAAACTTGGATGGTAAATGTCCCTTGGGGAGTTGAAGGTCACCACAAGGTCAAAGGTCATAGGTGGGTCAATGAACTTTTGGGAGTTAGAAAAATATTAATTTCTTGTACGCGAATGGGTGAGACACAATTTGGCACTTGCCTTGTTTATCATGGCTACAACTAAAAACACTGATCGATTCAGTGCTTATTTACGTCGATGTAGGGCAATTTGTCGATCAGTTGCAATGAAAACATCTCGACGGAAGAATTTCATGAATTTGAATAATAAAGTAGTACCCGCTGCATGCTATATGGATTAGAACCAACACTTGCTGTCGGGCGAAAGCTCGGTGGTCTAGTGGGGATGACGCCTGTTTGGTGATCAGGAGGTCGTAGGTTCGAATCCTGCTCGAGTATGTACGCCAATGATTTTCTATCATGGCTACAACTAACAACACTGATCAATTCAGTGCTTATTTACGTCGATGTAGGGCAATTTGTCAATCAGTTGCAAGACAATTTGTACATAACATTTTGATCTGTTGAATTGCGCAGTTTTGAATGATAATTCTTAAGAAGGTCCTGATCTTAATTGTTTGTTCACTATCATACAGTTTTCTTATGAAAGTCAATGTCGCTAACTTATGAGTGCAGGCAAAACCAGCAAAACCCCCCAAATATTGCATTTTTTTTCTGAAAACGTTATTACAATGCAGCATTAAATGTAATGCACAGAATTTAAATTACTCATAATACTTGAATCGTAAGTGATATTAATGTTGCATTTGCCTACAGAATACCAGGTAGTTAAAATACTTTCAATCAGAATCCATGAAGTGTAATGTCTGTAACCACAACATGAATTAAGAAATGGCTGAAAGGGAATTTTGAATAAGTTTGCATTTTTGATGTACATGTACATGTGTCATGACAGTCTGGAGAAATAGAAAGAGGAAAAAGAGGGAGAGAGTCAAATGAGAGAGAGAGGGAGAGAGAGAGAAAAGATAGAAAGTGACAGAGAAAGATAGAGGAAAGAAAAGTGGAAAAAGAAAGAAAGAGTCACATGAGTGAGAAAGAAAGAAAGAAAAACAAAGATAGAGAAATGAAGAGGAGAAAGAAAGAGTCAAATGGGAAAGAGAGAAAAAGAAAAAAGACAGAGAAAGATAGAGAAATGAAAAGAGGAAGAGAGAGTCATATAGCACATGCAGGACTTATGCGCGCGTACAGATACGTCGGTTTGCGAAAATTTTACTTCGCGTCTCTGTGCAAGTTTCGAGGACGCGCACCGATACGTCTATGGCGCGCTATTTGCCCAATCATTCCGATAAACTCAGTTTATCGCCGATAAACTTAATTTTTCGACCGATAAACTTTTCGAGAGAAACTCTGCTTATCGACTGAAAAAATAAGTTTATCGCGATAAACCTTGTTTTTCACTCGATAAACAGAGTTTCTCGATAAACCTAGTTTATCGCTTGATAACCTAAGTTTTTCACTTGATAAACAGAGTTTATCGATAAACTAAGTTTTTCGCTCGATAAACAGAGTTTTTTGATAAACTAAGTTTATCGATAATCATGGTTATTTCAGCTTTGGCGAAAGGGGGCGCTAGTACAGTCTAAATTAGCCGCAGGATTAGGACGTGGAGTTTGGCACGCAGTGCCACGCACTAGCCGCAGACTTGCGACTACAGTACCGAGTAGTCACGACGGCATCCCACGTGAAACGTTAACGCAAACCAACACAAAGTGCACTTTGTCTGTCAAGTCGCACTTAGACTAAGATTGACTAGAGCTAAGTCTGACTTACTAAGTGCGACCTTTGTGAAACAGGCCCCAGGTCCTATACACGACCACGAGCAGTGGCAACGCTCAAAACCGTACGGTTTTACTCTGGCAACACTATTCAAAGCTCAAAGCGTACTCTACTTACAAATATTAAATAACTCTGATTATCGATAAACTCAGTTTTTCGGCAATAAACTTAGTTTATCGCGATAAACTGAGTTTATCGTCGAAAAACTAAGTTTATCAGTCGATAAAAAAAAAGTTTTCGAGAGGAACTCTGTTTATCGTTTATTATGATAAACTTAGTTTTTTGCTTAGTTGTCAGCCGAGAAACAGAGTTTATCGAAAAACATAGTTTATCGCTCGATAAACAGAGTTTCTCTTGAAAACTTAGTTTATCGACTGATAAACTAAGTTTTACGGCGATAAACTAAGTTTATCGGTGATAAACTGAGTTTATCGGAATTATTGGGCAAATAGCGCGCCATATACGTCACCCATATTTATCTGCGAGAGTCCTGTTTTAGTGGTTTCGCGTAGTGACGTACCGCTTTGCTTGCTTATAACTTCCCTTTTCGCTGGTTTGCGAAACCAGCGACGATATGTGCAATGCGAATCATTTTTACTCTAAACCACATACCATAATATTATAACCTCTTTTTCTTTCAAAATAAGATATTCATTCAAAAGCTTTCCAATGTTCTAAGAATACGTCACCTGTGATATATCGAGAGTTCATGTTTTGTAGAATTTGCTTATCTATATCAAGAATGCAATAATGTCCAGATTGTAAAGGTTGAAAACCAGATTGATTACTAGCAAGTAATGAATGTTCATTTCCTTAGTTCATATGATTGTTTGAGGATCCCTTAAGTCAATTCCTGGTTATTCTTACGTACTGATTAAGAAATCTTTAAATGCGTTTTCTCGAAACTGTCTTTTCGCATCGCGCGCTGAGATACGTCGGTTTGCGAAACCAGCGACGAATTGTGTAGGTATTTTTTTTTCCATTTAATAATTGACAGTGGTTAAAAAAGTCACCTCCTTTACACATGTGTCAATCGCATGATGTATTTTTGTAATAATGACAGAATTTATGGAACAGAAGGTGGAAAAAGGCTTGTATAACCTCAAATTTGTTCAATATGTTGGAAGCTTCGAGACTTGACGAGAGAATACAATGATTTCAATGTTACTCATAGAAATACCACGTAAAGGCAAGAACATGTTAATTTCAATAATTCATCGTTCACCACATGCTTTCATTCCTGTTATTGTAAAGAAATAGTGCAAGTGTTTCATAAAATTGATATTCATAATTTTGGCTGTTGTATTATTTGACAAGGATTTCAATATTGACCTTTCTCAAATTACTCAAAACCCAAGGATTGTATGTCGTGTTCTCATTTCACCTAGTCATAAGCTCCCCAACTCGTATAACAAACAAAAGTAGTTTAGACAATATGTGACTCTGCACCTCAAAACAAACAAAAAGTCGCCAGACATGAATTTTTAGTTAAGACCATATTCTGAAAGAGCAGACTTTAAGCTTTAAAATGATGTATAACTCAAATCAAATGGACTCTCCTAACCTATGTAAATATTGGAAAGAAAGCACAAACTCAGGAAAAGCGTTAACTGAGAAAAGAGGCTCTGAAGTACAGTGTCTATTCAAGCGCTTAATCTTTACCAAAGCGTGCTGGCTGTGCGATGAATGGGACAAAAAACAGGAAGTAAACCACCAGAGTAACAACAATGAAGGGATTATCAAATTAAGCTGAAATTAAGCATGCCTCATTAACACATTCTGTCCATAATTATTGTCAATTTTCAAAGCAGTAGCACTATCCTTTCAAAAGTTATTAGAGTTGAAAGTGAAGAGTGTGGACAAGGTTTTTCAGAAATGAAAAAAGGATTCTAAAGACACACCTAATCACACTGTTCTACCAAAAATGTTCGAGATAAACTACTCAAAAAACACACTTTCCCGCCCGTTTTATGATACCAAATTTTAGCATAATGTAAAAGATGACCCGCTCTTTCAGAAAATATGAAAAAGTCAAGTTCGGCTAGGTTGACCCATTTCACTTATTTTCAGTCCTCACGCAAAATCAGTGTGTGCGACTTTATGTTCGTTTTGAGGTGCACGGTCACATATAGTCATCAATACAGATACCCATTATACTTCTTTGTGACGATAGCTACCACCTGCCTGTCTTTGTCATTAAGACTTAATTGCTACCTCCATAGGATGACTCTGAATCATGTTTTACCTCATGCAAGATGCAAGATGCATCAACAATGAAACTCTTCATAGATTTTGTGATGAAAGTCAGTGTATATCAGTAGAAATCACACTTGATGTGAATGAATCTTATGATTTTTTTTTTGCAAGAGATAACAGATGTTTATGATAAGTGTTTCCATTAAATGAATATAACTGCTAAAGAAAAAAATAAGAAAGTTTTCATGACTTTTCAGTAACAGAAATTATGTCGGATACGTTTGCTTTGTATAAGAAGTATTTGAGAAACCCAATTCAATACCGTAGTAATGTTTATAAGCAATTCAGAAATTATGCTACGAATTAGTTGAAAAAAAAAGTAAGATGTAAATGTTATTCTGATAAGTTTGATATTGTGAAGAATGATATTCGGGAAATATGGCAATGTGTAAATGGGTTCATGAAAAATAATGAGAAATGACATTTAAGCTCACACGAAATAAAATTAGACAATGATTTCGTCACAGATAAAGCTGAAATTGCAAATGTGTCCAATGATTATTTTTCAACCATTAGTAATAATTTGTCAATTGATGATGGTTTTAAAGATGATGGTTCATGTATGTCCTTTTGAAGCACCCCTGTGTATTCATCAATATTTTTAAGCCCATCACATGTGAAATATTTTGCAGTTTTTCGGAGATGAAAAATAACGCTAGTGTAGGATCTGGATTTAGGGGTGTTCGGGTTGTGAAACACGTTGTACCATTTATTGTAAAAACATTGTGTGACATTTTCAACATCAGTTTATCAGCTGGCATATTCCCAAATAATGTGAAGATTCCACGTGTAATCAAAATATATATTTAAAAAAGGTTATAGAAGTACGTATGAGTAATTATCGTCCAATCTCTATCAATAAACTTGTCAAGATATTTGAAACATGTATCTACAATAGATTAGCTGCATTTCTTCACGATTAAAATACACTCATTCCAAATCAGTATGGCTTCAGAAGTGGGCACTCCACTTCTCCCGCAGTATTAGAATTTATGCAAAATATCATGTATGGAATTGAAAACAAAGAATTTACTTTATCGTATTCATTCGCCTGCCAAAAGCCTTTGACTGCATTGATCATAATATCTTATCGCATTAGCTTAGTCATTATGGTGTACGGGCTATGCCTCTAAAGTGGTCTGAAAGTTATCTACATATTAAAATGGGCAACATTATACTGTAATACAAGGTTTTAAATTATAAGGTGGTAAAATGTAAAGACCTTCACGGTTGCATTCTTGGCCCTCTTCGTTTTGGATTTACAACAATGATTTACCAAATTTGTCTCAATTGTTACATTATAATTTATGGCTTGCTGATGATACAAATATTATTTTATGAGTGACATTGATATATCATTATTTGACAACATGAATATAGAATTGAAGAAATTAGATGTATGAATGTAGGCAAATAAGTTAATTTTGAAAGCAGGAAAGACTCTTCATTTTTTCTCGTCTTCAGCCTGCTTTGATTGCCAACCATTTGTGTTCTATGGAGTTTGCACCTATATATATTTTTCGTAGAGAAAGTCTTGCATTTACTTTGGGGCTTATTCCCAACAAGCATAAATACTTCAGTTGGTCCAGCACTATGACTATGCTTATACTTTAACTTAAAATGTAATGATTGCTGTTTTTAATGTGGAAATAAATGAATTAAACTAATATGAAAAAAAAATCAATTCCATAGACTTTGACAATGAAAATTCAATCTTTCAAATAGGTCGTGTTTCCGTATTGTTTGACTTTCTTTTGGTAGTACTTATCCAATCACCTGATAATATGCAAGCTGTCCTTCCTATCTATTAGCAATGTCTCAGGAATTTTATAACTTGAGAAATATAATCATTGCAAATAGTGACCTAGGCTAAACATAGGCTAAACACACACACACACTCACTCACCTTTTGACGTCGTCAATTGCGATGTCATATATGTAGTTAGTATCCCTGACAACGCGTTCCAAAAGCGTGGAATTTTGAAGAGAAACGGCAATGATGTCGTCTTTCGAACTTAAACTACGCCATTGCGATCGCACGCTAACGAAGAGAGCTCGCTTTGATTCAGAAAGAGCAAGACTCCAGCAATCACCATCTAGGGAGAGAGAGAGAGAGCAAAAAAAAAAGAGTCCGACATTGAATGAATTACTTTCTTCCTTCTTTTATGGATTCGTCACATTTGTTCATCAACCCTTAGGCAACTTAAGATTCTGTAAATAATTACCCATGGTTCCCTGGAAGTTACAGCAATATTGCTTACATTTCGACAACTTTTTAAATGATGAAAAAAAAAAACACCTTACGTCACGTTTATTTTTGTCTATCACAAGGTTTTGCTTATTTGAATGCCTGTAAAGACCAAGAGAATGGTAGTCACACAAATAATTCTGATATGCATTTTTTTTCCTTTGATCTCCTTTAAATTGCGTAATTATGTATCTCATATAAAAAAAAAACAAAACATGGGAAATGGAAAAGGAACCAAAAAACGGACGGGCGGTTTCGGGCGTGTCAGTTACTAATGGGATAAAGCTCGACTCCACTTGTATTTGATCCCAATTATACAAATAGGTAAAACTTAAAGGGAACTCAAACACAAAGAGCAATGTGAATTGAGTAAAAGCATCAAAATTAGTTGAACACATCAGTGAAAGTTTGAGGAAAATCGGACAATCGATGCAACAGTTATGAAGTTTACAGTTTTGGTTTTGGAACCGCAGGATGAGGAGACTACTACAGGTTACGACGTATGAGTGTACAACAAAATAAAGAAAATATAAAAGGAAATTCCACAAAAACTCACTTTTCTAGCATAATGAAAGAGCACTTGACTAACCACTTTCAGAAAGCAAGGGGAATAACTGCTACTCTTAACATATGTCAGTATCAAGTTGATGGAATATGTAATTTTCATGATTGTTTTTGTAGAATTCCATTTATATTTTCTTTATATTGTTGTCCACTCATACGTCATAACATCTAGTAGTCTCTTCATCCAGCGGTTACAACACCAAAACTTTAAAAATACATAACCTTTTCATCAATTGTCCGATTTTCCTCAAACTTTCACTGATGTGTTCTACTAATATTGCCGCTTTCACTTAATCCACATTGCTTTTTGGGTTTGGGTTCCCTTTAAAGCAATCGAACATGTGCAGAATCAAGACGTTTTCTGACAAGTGGACTTAAATGAAATTCCTCATCTTCATATAAAATGTTTACACAAAAATGCGATATCAGACGCAACCAAAATGTGCTCAAAATCCAATTAGGTAGAGTTGCTTAGTCTTATATCATCAACGGGGACTACTGTCATTAGTTCTGCGTATCTGCGTGTACAGGCAGAAGATGATTGCCTTCTTTACTGGTGACCAAATAGAATGGTCACCAATCAAAACTCAAACATACGATAACACACCGATTCAGGCTTTTCTTTGGTAATTCCAGTCCCAAAATTATGATGTGCACTGGTTGTCCAATAGACATAGACTGTAATTAATAATGATTAATGCTGGTTCCTTGAATAATGGTATATCCGTAGAGGGGACTATTTGCTTTAGCTCCGCATTTGCCCACATATACAATCATCTACTTGCATTATCAATACTCGAACCTACTAGTGTACACCGTTTCTGGCTCTCCGGCGCTAATGCCTGCCCGAAGGACATCGCCGTCTTTTTTTGCAGTGGTAGGCGTTGTCCAATAGACTACTTGATCCTGTCGATCATATGCTAGATCTCTTATGTACTCGCCTACCTTCGGAAGTGTACGGTATATCGTAAAATTCACTTTCGTTCCTTTTGCCACATATATGGTACTGCGACTACCCACGATTACAATGGTGTCTTCTGTATGCGTGAGAAAATATGAAGAGACACAAAGGGAGAGCTGCAGTAATGGTGGTAAAAGAAAGCATAGGATTAAACCCGGTTAAAGGGGATGGCTGTAGTAACTGATCTGTGGGAATGCTGGGGATGACTCTCCCAATCCTTGTGGGGTTCATATAAAAGTACATTTTATTATTGTTGTGTAAAAATTGCTTGCTTGACAAATTAATGGAGTTAATGGAGTACCGATTAATGGAGGTGTTAGTTTTTTGGCCTTGTGTTTGTTCCTTGTTGTTGTTCTTGTTTGACATGTTTTGTTTTGTTTTGTTTCTTGTTTTATTTCTAAGGCGCGATTGCCTCTGATATTATTCTTGCAAATTATAGAGATATCCAGTGTGGGGACATATAGAAGCTTACTCACCCCCCCCCCCCCCCCCCCCCCCCAAAAAAAAAATAACATAGCAATGGATTAACTTCACTTGTTGCAGTACATCAAAAACATTTCAATATCAGTTTGCTTTCATTGCAGCTTAAGTATCGGACAATACTCGATAGCTCTTTCTAACTAGTTGTAATTGAAAACATTGGAAAAGGTGGAAACTGCTATGTCTGTTTTAAAGGCAATAACGCATGTGGACGGTTTTTGGATATGAATCCACTTAATTAATCTGCTATATTTCAATTCTTTTCCATTTTCCTATTGATAGGCCTCCACCAGACTAGTGTCTTTGATTCAATTGGCACCACAGATTCGTTAGATTGAAAGCAATTCACCTTACCATCCCCTGAATAGCTTCAGTACTAATTATACCCTTTTTTAAGATCACAAGTCTTGTTTCAGACATTACGTCAGAACAGAAACTCCTTCGTAACAAGGAACTGTAATATTCCTGGTTTGTGCGGAATAATCAAATGGTTTTCATAGAATATCATTGTTTGATAATTAACCACCAGGCACATACAGGAGTAATGTTGTTCGGTTCATGTCCTGTCATGTTCTGCCATGCTCTATCATGTTTCATAAATTTTTTTTTTTTTTCAGTCTTACCTGGGGGCCTTTTCAGCTTGGGTTGACAAGAGACGAGTTCACGAAAGGGCGGACGGCTCATGCGCGTTACAACGGGTTCAAGTTCAATCTCGCTACCGTCTGCGCAGATGACAGGTTGGCATGAGACAGAATCCGCAAAGATATACCGCACACCCACTGTGAGTCCAATATGTGTAGTTCACAGAAGGGTGAAAACATACAAACAATCAAAGAAATACAGATCGAGATGATATAATACTCAGCGCTTTCGTGTCACTCAATCTTCAGGAGGAATGTTAACGTGCTATAAGCCTCTATTGTGCTCTTCGAAGGTATAAAGGTAAAGTACCATTTTACTGTAAAAAGCAACTTTTAGGTTCTACCCATTTTTTATCATTTAGCAATTTATGTGTGTGCATGAGTTACGCAATTAACAAAGAGTAGCCGAGACAAGAAAAATAGGAGAATTGTTGAAAAATCGAGGAATTGTGTTTTTCCCGGTAAGTGTTCCAGTCATACAAAGCAGTGGATAGTCCGTCCTTCGCAATACTCCCATGTTCAAAAACAAAAAGGATTTCTTTCTTGAACAGTTTTGACTTTCAAAAGGATTCATGCATAGGCATTTTGGTTGATGTCTACTGACGTTATTTAAAGGTCTTTCTACGCAATCGAAGTATGTCAGTATATCAACATGATTCATAATACTGGATTTGAATATTATGTTGATGTCCTGGTCTATGTTGGTTAAAATGATGAGGGGAACTGTTCGCTGACAAATTTGTAAAATAACTTCAAATGATTATAGGAAATTGACTGTTGTGACGTAATGTGACAAACTCACCTATAATGCTGACAATCACCAGACAAATTGTGGCTCTCATGGTGGGACAGCTTCCGTAAGATTCGAAACCACTCTATGTGAATTCAAACGCTTCAGTTTTCCCAATGAGTACTTTTTTCTGCAATTTGTAATATGACAAAAGCGTGGATTCTTGCTAGGAATTGTACATCATTTCTATTTCTTTAACAGGAGAAACAAGACAGAATGTAATCTAAAATGGAACTACGAACATGTCATCTGGTCTAGCCTGGCAGCAGGCCTTGCATAATGGCACAGCTCTTCGAAAAGCATGTATGCGTGACATACAACAAATCATTCGACAACATATTTTTTTTTTTTATAATGCCCTCATAACCTGACACAAAATGAACACACTGACCTGCCACATAAACCTAACATGAAAACAAGTCTTTAACAGCAAGAACATATTCCGAAGTGATTGTCAAATTTACGCATGTGACCGTGCACCATAAAACGAACAAAAAATCGCACACAGTGATTTTGTGTGAGGACTGAAAATAGGTGAAATGGGTCAACCTAAACAATCTTAAGTTTTTCAGATTTCCTAAACGAGCAAGTCTTTTTCTATATTATATTAAAGTTTAGGATCATAAAACAAACAGGAACTTGGATTTTTAGCAGTTTTTCTTGAACACTTTTTGGTGGAATAGTGTGATTAGTTGATTCCCATAGAACCCTCTTCCCATTTCTCAAAAACCCTGTCCACACACTTCACTTTCAACTCCAATACCTTTAAAGAGAATAATGCTACTGCATTGAAAGTAGAATGTGCTAATGAAGCATGCTTAATTTCAACTTAATCTGATAATCCCTTCATTGCTGTTGCTCCCGTGGTCAACATCCTGTTTTTGTTCAATTCATCCCACAACTAGCATAGCTTGGTAAAGATTAAGCGCTTTAATACACCCTGTACTTCAGAGCCTGTTTTCTCAGTTCACACTTTCCAGAGTGTGTCCTTTCTTTCCAATATTTAGATAGGTTATAGTAGAGTCCATTTGAATTGAGTTATACATCATTTTAAAGCTTAGAGTCTGTTCTTTCAGAATCTACCCTTAACTAAAAATCCATGTCTGGCGACTTTTGGTTTGTTTTGTGATACAGGGTCACATATGAATTTTGTAGTAGGTGTAAAGTAAAGGAGGACAAATTACAGCACGAGGAGTCAGAACTCCTGGAACCTCAACGTGAGAATTAGATCTCTTAGAGAAAAGACATTATGAGCTAATAAACATGTCAGTCATCGAATATCCAATAGGAAGTCTAAATGCGCTGTTATTGTTTTTTTTGGAGGGGGATGGCAAGGCACTTAGATAACCCAAAGTAATTTACAAAGCACATGTCTTCATGAGAACCGCAGGAAACACAGGAATAACGGGAAAATCGCTGTTAATAGTGAAAAGTAACAAAAAAGTAGTTATATCCACCATATTGAAAATAATATGACATCATTACAGATATTCCTCACAATACAGAGTAATTGACCATTTGCATTTATGCTCCTCCCCTTCGTAGGGCCAAGTATTCTGTCTATTCAACGGATATGATTATCTAACATTATGGAAGCTGTAACGAAGAATACCTCCAGAGAGCGAACCTACCTTCGAGCTGACTACCGTCATCGGCGATTTCATCAGTGACTGATAGCAAAACTCAAAGGAAGACTGTAAATGCTTTCGATGCTTCTGAGTTTCTGTTGAAAGTAAAAAAGTATTTTTTTTTAATTTTAGTTCCTTATCATTACTGTTCACTCAGGTGTACGTGCCGTTGCTACCATGATACGTGTTTACCATGTCATTAATTAAAAGCTTGTCTGACAGTACAGCCAACAACTTACCATTAGAACTTCATGAGTGCGTGATTTTCATAGACCCATACGTGTTATAACGTTACACAAACGTTAAAACGTGTGAAATTTTAGTTGAAGTACCTCATAAGCCTGAGGCAAAATGGAAATTCACCTACATGACACTGTATTTACTCAAAGTGTATATACTTTAGAGCGCTATTCTGCTTTTCTCCGAAGATGGCTGCAATTTTGACCGACACATTTATTGGAATCGTGCAAATTAAAAGGTAAAGAGACTGAAGTAAAGAAATAACTCAGATAAAACCTGTGTGACACTGTAGTATTAGAGGCTAGTGACCGCAATTAGTGATCATTACAATACTCTTTATGACGTACCATCTCAGATGCGCTAATAGCCTTTGCTCGAAATCGATGTATTCACCAAACGAAAGCATATTCTATGATGAGCGGCAAGTTTTTGATGAAGGTATGAGATATGAATGTGTTATCTTATATTCCCATCCATCCTTGAATGTCAAAGCTGCAGTGAAGCTTTGTTAACGAATAAATCAGATAGATTACATGATATCAATGATATTAGTGGTTGAATTTAAAAGAAAATCAACAAATCTGTACTAATTTCAGGCGGTTTCAACTCTGATGGCTGCATAATATCGTACAATGTAATAATCATAATGTGGGTTTTTTTCGAAATCGATACCATTAGGTTGCTCCTTATCACATTTTCGAAGTTTCTTATTGTATTAAGAAAAATATAATTTGACTACAAGAACAGCGGTAAGTTACTTCATTATTGCTTCATTATTTTGTTGATTTAGGTAATATAGAAAGGCTGTAACCTTTCCTACAAAGAACCGACTTTTCAGCTTTCTGCAGTGATGCATGTAATAATAATCATATTTGGCATGATATAGGACACGCCTTTTGGCCGGAAAGCCCAACACTGGAGAAGCGATCAACATTTGCATTCTACACTAGCAGGAGATCTAGATGCGAGACTTATTTATCATCATGTAATTATAGCTCCCTGCCAAAACAAAGGACCTACTATGATAATTTGTGTTTACATTTTACTGTTTATGTCCATGACTACAGACAACTAAGCATGTACGATCAGGCTCACAGATTACATTAGAAATCAACCACCTGCAAAACTAAACAGGCGTGAATTCCACAAGGTTAATCGTTCCTTCGTTGAATAATTTGATGTGTGAATTTATTGGAAAATGTGGGGAGAGGGAATACCACATTTTTCATAGTACATAGAATCCTAAAGCAGAATAGCAGAATAGCTGAATTTTGGTCATGATGAATGTAATTTCGTAAACAAGACCACCTGCATAATTATTGTACCTTAAATTCCAATTTTAGGTCCAGTTAAAATGGCAAAGAAATGTTAATCATGAAGATAATGTTGTCCTTTTTTACATGGAAGAATTTTTGACATCGTTTATTGCTCTTTTCTATTGTGGCAACGAGTAAAAAAGAAAAATGGAAAAGGAGAATCTTTTGTTCTTTCTTGATTATTTTTTCCTATTTTTATTCGGAGGTTGTATTGCATTTACTAATATTTTTGTCACTTTGTGTATGATATCAGTCATAATATTATTGTCTTGAGATCTAAACGCACTCTCCGTTTGGATTCCATTGTCTTTTCCCCTATTAAAATACATGAAGTATATAAAACAAAGTATGATAATACATGATATCCAGCTTGAATATACACCAAAAAAAAAAAAAGCCGCTGTGTCGTCTCAATCTCAATAAAAGTAAAACATACTCGGGAAAAATTTCTTCCCAAGTACTATCTAAAAAGAACAAGGAATCACATGCTGCTAACAAATTAGCGGTTGCTATGATCGAAGTATATTGGCAGAGATGTGATAATTTAAATGTAACATGACTTTGTCATTACGGCTTCCATACTATCAAACTTTTTCTACGTCTGTCACTAATGTTTTGTACTAACGATATTTTCATGTCACCATTAAAATTTCTTGTACCATTGTTGTTTTTATTGTTGTACCTTCTAACAACTAATGTCTTATTCTATATCAGTACGTGCTTCTGGTCTTAAGGCAATGGATCAGTTGAGATGGCAAAATCATCTATTGAATTGAAACAAAGGTTTTAGTGACAATATGGCTGATATGAATGAATTATTTCATACAGTCTGCATCTTTTATTACTAGCACATTTGTATGTTTTGTTTTGTTTCTTACAAGTGCGTGAATCCGTTTTGATAATCGCTTCAAAAAAAAAACTACGTATTTTAGCGTCTGACAACCTTTTTTGAATAGAACCAAATTATTATTTTCTGTACATAAGATATGTCTTGTATTCTGCGATGCTATACTATGCTATGCTGTTAGTTTAATATGTTATGAAAATTCTACTTTACCAGACTATCAGATAACACTACCATTAATGTAACGCGGTGCGTAATATATGTCCCGCCGGAAGTAGCATTTTGTGGCAAAATGTACAATGTAGGTCAAAAATCAAGGTCAAAGGTCAAAGAAGTCAAAGGTCAAAATTCTGTGTAGAAGGTTTGAAGCCCTCACCTAGTGCCATCACATAAAGTAAACAGAATCGAAATCGGGTTAGAAATGGCGAAGGAGAAGCATTTTGTTGCAAAATGCACAATACAGGTCAAAGATCAAGGTCAAAGGTCAAAGAAGTCAAAGGTCAAAATTCTGTGTAGAAGGTTTGAAGCCCTCACCTAGTGCCATCACATAAAGCAAACGGAATCGAAATCGGGTTAGAAATGGCGAAGGAGTAGCATTTTGTAGCAAAATGCACAATACAGGTCAAAAATCAAGGTCAAAGGTCAAAGAAGTCAAAGGTCAAAATTCTGTGTAGAAGTTTTGAAGCCCTCACCTAGTGCCATCACATAAAGCAAACGGAATCGAAATCGGGTTAGAAATGGCGAAGGAGTAGCATTTTGTAGCAAAATGTACAATATAGGTCAAAGGTCAAGGTCAAAGGTCACAACTGAAATTCTTTGTAGAAGTTTCAAAGCTCCCATGTAGTGCTATCATATAAAGCAAACAGAATCAAAATTGCCTCGTAAATGACAGAGAATTAGCAAATTGTACATTTTGATCACACACGGACGCACACACATACACACACACGGACACACACACGTACGGAGCCCGTTTCATAGTCCCTTGCTCGAACTCGTTCGGCGGGGACAATAATATTAATATAATAGTTCAATTTTGTACAATTTATTTGGAGATGATTTGAATATGAAAGCATAAATTAGTTTTATTAAATCAATCATAAATTTTTCCAATCAAGTTCCAGATATTGGTCAAATTTGAACCCTCAGTACAAAATTGATCTTTTCACTGGAACAATAATGTGTATGTGATTGTGTGTTTTCCATGAACCCCTGAACAATAGACATGAATACGACGAACGCACCTGTACCACCTTTTCAGAGTTCTATTTCTGTCTAGGCTTCTAGTCTCTTAACCCAAGGATTATGGGTGCCTTATCAATAATTCATGGTGGATTGCCCTGGGCACTGTTAGCCTGAATTCTTGATAAAGGGTGAAATGCATGCATATGAAAAAAAGTTTTCACGTGCTTGAATACACTATATTTAAGATTAACAAAGACTAGGTGTGATAGTCGATTTTCACATGTATAATTTTCACGCATTTTGGTTGAGATGTTTGATTATGTGTATGGCATTACATGTTTTTTATTGCTTTCATGGTTATTGTGCTGGTCTATAATCATGTTCAGGATGTCAAGCTAACGCTTTTGCAAATACGAGTTTAGCTAGCCCAATCTCAATAGCTTTGCATTCAGGGAGTTCTCTCTTCGTTCATCTCCCTTTGTTTTTCTGACCTTCACAGGACTATCATATGTGACCGTGCACCTCAAAATGAACATAAAGTCGCACACACTGATTTTGCGTGAGGACTGAAAATAAGTGAAATGGGTCAACCTAGCCGAACTTGACTTTTTCATATTTTCTGAAAGAGCGGGTCTTCTTTTACATTATGCTAAAATTTGATATCATAAAACGGGCAGGAAAGTGTGTTTTTTTAGCAGTTTATCTCGAACATTTTTGGTAGTATAGTGTGATTAGGTGTGTCTTTAGAATCCCTTTTTCATTTCTGAAAAACCTTGTCCACACTCTTCACTTTCAACTCTAATAACTTTTGAAAGGATAGAGCTACTGCTCTGAAAGTTGGCATTAATTATGGACAGAATGTGTTAATGAGGCTTCTTTAATTTCAATTTAATCTGATAATCCCTTCATTGTTGTTACTCTGGTGGTTTACTTCCTGTTTTTTGCCCCATTCATCGCACAGCCAACACGGTTTGGTGAAGATTAAGCGCTTGATTAGACACTGTACTTCAGAGCCTTTTTTCTCAGTTCAAACTTTTTTTTCCCTGAGTTTGTGCTTTCTTTCCAATATTTAGATAGGTTAGGAGAATCCATTTGATTTAAGTTATACATCATTTTAAAGCTTGAAGTCTGCTCGTTCAGAATATGGTCTTAACTAAAAATTCATGTCTGGCGACTTTTTGTTTGTTTTGAGGTGCAGGGTCACAAAAATACTGTCACTATTTTGACTTTGTGCTCACTTCTTCTTTTGATCTTCACATGTCCATTCTGTGCTCCCTTCACTTTGATCTTGCTCTCACTTCAGCACTTTCGCTTTGTCCCTTTTCACTTTGACTTTACTTGGTCTTTCAGAACTCTTGCCTTGCTCTCCAGAGTTCTCATGCCCTTACCCTTTGCCCGTATCTCTCACTGTCCTTCAACCTTTTAAGCTTGCTCCCTTCGCCCTTTAAAACTCCCCCTCTGTCCTTCAGCCCTTTCTGCTTGCTTCTTATCGTAACTTCCTCCTGCCCTTGTGTCTTCTCTCTCCCCATAATATGACTGTGAACTCTTGATCTGTTCTCAAATACATCCTTCTCCTTTATACTCCGCAACGCGATAAACGTCTTTCTCGTGACCTAGAAGGACTGGTCCTCTCTATCTCTCTCGAACAAGAAAAGCTTGTTTGAAAGGGTTATGTATGACAGACCATAAACTTAACTTGGGAAAAAGTTATCGAGAGGAGATGGAGTGAAGTGTCTATCATCTAAGAGTAAAACCCGTGTTTGAACAGCGAGAGAGTAACCAACGAAAGAGATAAAGAGTCAAACCACTCCAGAAACGGTATCCACTCATGCTAGCTTTAAATATTGTATTAGCCAGTCTATAATCCCTTCACTGTATGCCACCTCTCTGCCGGGTGAGACATTCGCAAAATCCATCCCTGTTTAATGTGTTAGAGTGATTCGCCATAATAAACTTCTTATCCGTGATTTCTGCCTTATGACTGTAATTTCTCTCTGACTCTCGGCATCTGCTGGCAATAAACATAAAACAGGACTTCATTTTGGGACTTTCACAGAATAGAAAATATATTTTTCGACAAATACAAGTCGCCGTTATAATATGTAATAGCGCATTCAAACCTGGCCATTCAGGATTTTTGTCTCAGTGTTAATCACAGACTTTTATACCCATGACAACTGTGCAAAGTTAAAGTTTTGCACAGTGGGTTGAAAAGAGAGCGAACTCTGAACCTTAACATAAAATAAATCTTGAATTTTGATAATGACACTCAACTAAATTATGCTTTCGTATTTCAATGACATCCAACGAAAATCCTAGACTCTAAAGGTATTGTTTATTTCATTGTCAGTGTTAGAAATTTTGGACTATTAAGATTCAACAATGGGAAATGTCTCTTTTTTGTAACACGTGTTTACACAAGGTGTTACAAAAAAAGGGACATTTAGACTATAAGACACTACAATATACTACACTATATACTACACAATATACTACACTGACTCTGCGAATCTATCATCTCTGTTTCGCTTACATGACAAAGAAAATCAATTTGATATACCCATCTCTTAAAAGGCCGAGTTTCCACTGAAGAAAAGTGAACATGTACTATAATGTTTCTCATAGAATAAGTCAATGTGAAGTTTTGTTTATTGTTGTCAGCTTTCTTTTTGCGCTGATCACAAAACTCGAAGCAATACACAAAACGAGAAGTCGGTATCACAATAGCTGCGCCTTAAAGTTAAGGCAAATTTCGTTGGTTTCATTTTGGTTTGTTTTGTTTTTTATCATATTAATTTGCTTGGCGTTATGACAACCATGTATTGTTGTTGACTTTTTGCATTCACCGCCAACCTGAAAGGCGCCAGTCATTTCTCATTACCACTTCATGAGCGCGTGAAGTTGCTAAGAATTTTCTCAGTGTAATGCCATCAGTACGTGTAACACTGTTGGTAAAGTACATCAAAGTGTTTATACTTGTTTGCCTCCGGATGGCTCTAAGATCCCTTAAAGTGGAACTCCACAGTTTATTTGTTGTTTATGCTATCTCATTGGTTTACTTTTGCGGGACTTTTTGAGGTCTGTGTGTGTCAGCTTGTCTTTAACCCAGGCATTACCATTCTTTGGTTAGTGTTTGGGCGTTGTCAGCATGCATGCAATATCATCAAGAAATACGATTAGATTGTCGTTGTTTTGTTTGGATGCACTGCTGATTGGATCTTAGAATTTAGTTGGGTTTTTTTTTTTTGGGGGGGGGTGAAAAACATATGAAACATAAACAGAGAACAATGCAGAACCTTTAAAAAAAGACACTAAGTGCAGGCATACATTGGTTGTGTATACGATCTGTCCTTTCTTAAAAGAGTCTTCTCAATTTTCTTCGTTAAATGTAAAATAATAGATCGTACAAAGTAGGAACTTGATCGCCTGAAATTGAAAGTGAACGTTCCAAACAAGCTCATTGGGACGATCACATGACTATTACGTGAATTTGAATGCACACGTATACGAATGCAATGCTCGCATTTAGAAATTAAACGCCGAATCGTAAATTCGATTTCACGAAAACAAAATAGACCGCCCATAAATTTCATTTCATTTCATTTCTTTTCATTTCTTTTCATATTTCTCAGTGAATAATATAAAATATATCGAATGTAACAAAATTCAATAAAACATGATGTCCAACTAGGAGACATACATAGAATACTGTAAACATATAACACATAGTGGTAAATCGATAAAAGTTGAAATATGGGAATGAATGCTAAAGAAATATGAAAGAACCTACTAAAAAGCAAGCTTGTGAATCGTAGGTCCCAATTAAATCCGAGCTACAGTTGATATGAGGAGCACGCGGGTACAACAAATGACCGAAATATAGAGAAAAAATACAGAAAAAAAAACACAAATATACAGGGATATTGTGAATACTTCTCTCATGCAGGTCTGGGGTCGGATATCGAAGCAACATGTTGTAAGCGGATGAGCGGTTATCATTTTGGCAGTAATAAAAATATGTGGATCAATGTATAATGGCAATAGTACACGGTTTAAACAGTTTTAGAAAATCATGCATTTCGTGTCTTCAGAAGAGACGGGGAAGTATAGAGAAGATAACACATGCACCTGGAAATCGAGACAAAAAAAGGAAGACATCCAACAACCAGTTGTAGTGCAGTGAACATAAAAATACCAGCTGTTACAGCACCCCAATGTATTTAAAGAAGAAAGCATTCTGAACACTGTGGCAGAAATTGAGAGCGCAAACAGCTGGGTTCAAGTCTGATTTAATATGGCAACGACCATGCAGTACAGTACAGTGGGAGAGTCCTGAACAATATAGAGAAAAATCGATGAGTTTAATTGATGTAGTTATTCAGTAAGTACTGTCTTAATTTGCATTTGAAGGATGATAGTGACAAACAACCTGTGAGTTCTGGGGGGAGATCGTTGAAAATGAAATTCATCGCTCGGATTCTGTATGAATTTGAATGACCAAAGTGTTAAATTGACCGGGAAACCATTATCATTAGGTAGTGGTAGTATTTATATTCATATTATTGTTATCGTCATCATCATCATCATTAGTTTTCTGTTAACTCATGCTTGCATGCCGTTGCAACCATGATGCTTTCAAAGCCGATCCGATGGTAGCCAGGAACTAATTATAACAAACTTCATGAGCACGTGATTTTGATCGAGTGAAACGCTCCCTCACTTTGCGTGTTTTTACGTGTAATCTTCTAGGTAAAGTACATTAGAAAATCTAAATATAGAAACGACCCAAATTCAAATTTGGCTTTCTTATTTGGAGACCGCTGATAGTAGTTTTGCGGACAAGACCACCACCATAATTTCATTTGACATTTCGATTTGCACTCTGGTCTCCTTGAACATGACAGCCCCGTTTGCCAGAAAAGCAGCTACAAGACGCCCTTGCACTGCGTCTGTCTGCCTACATAACATGCACATGTTACCCTTCACCTCCCAATCACCTCTACACTCATCTATCTGAATTGTTATTCCCATTGTAGCCGAGATGACGCTGTAAACATAACCTATAAATGTAGAAGAAAAAAAAAAGAAATATAGAGTTATGTCAGAATTCATTCATTCATTTATTTCATTTAGTCATTGTATACTGCCATCAGATCGGCTATTTTTGCTTTTGTTTTTGTTTTGTTTTTCCTTAATCCGAGCAATTATGAAAATGAGTATTCTTCATAATACATCATCTACACAGAACATATTAAAACTCCGTAAAACCACACAAACTAATTTACATATCATAGGCAAAAAAAAAAAAGTCGACAAGAAAAGTTTAATGCAAATTTACAACAACAATATCCATTCTATCTTTTTGTGCCCTGAGCGCACGCCCGACTTAGACGACAGCTTCAAAGTTCTCATATTCAGCTGAAACGCACGATGCCACCAAATGCCACAGTACAATGAAAACGTTTGTCGCCATTCCATTTCTGTTACATGTGCCTTCGCATTTTATGAGGTGACTGACTATGAAGCGATGTTCCTTATTGGATTTGCAAGCCGAGTAACTTCTTGGTTTCCGTCACAGCTTTGTGTGCAAAAGTCATGTCTCTAATACGGCTGCTGGTCATTTGAAAGAAAAATACACTGTAGTTGTGTTCTTGTGTTTAAAGGAAAAATTGTAGAGAAATATGGGACCCTATCAAACAATTAATTTGCCCCAGAAAATATTAATAAAAAATCAAAACACAATAGGTCTGAAAGATACTAAACATGGATATAGGTCCATATTAAAAATTCCATAATAACAATGTCTCCACGAGGAAACTCAAATTGAAAATGTCCACAAGGGAGGTCATACAACATATCCCCACAAAGAAGCTTATACGAATCTTTATCATTACAATAATATCATGCAGTACCAAAATGATAGCCATATCTATATAAAAAAAGAGCTCATGAGAATACTATGAAGTGACCAAAGTTTATTTGATGACGAAAGCAAAGGTTGACATTTTCTGTACAACCAAAGACAAATTTGCCCTCTACATTTTCATTGCAACAAAGAACCGAAGAAGTAACATTGATTTTTATTTTAAGCAAAAATTTTACGAAGTTTAGAACACAGATATTAGTGCTGGGATGAAGGTTTGCAAGGCATTTTTGATTGCCATGGTAGCAACACATGGCAATAGTATTATGTAAACGGCGTAGTATGGCCATAAATCGGGAAAATATTGTGTGAATTGCAGAATTTCCTCATTTTTCACGCAAAATGCTCGCGAACTTTGGTACACACACATTGTTGTGGTGGTGATGACTTGTTTTAATGTGTTGGAAACTGCGTTGCTATGGTAACCAAATGTCATGAAATAAATCACAAGAAAATATTTTGATCAAACTGTATGATAATCAAATACAGTTATTACTCTCCGCGTAATCGGGTATCGCTTAAATGGGTACTCCGTTTAATTGGGTAGTAATGTCAAAATCAGTTCCAATGCACATTAAGATTACCTGATAATCGGGTTGCCTCTCCGCATAAATGGGTAAATAATTTTCTTATCTAATTTCTACCCAAATTTAATCGCAGATGTAAATCATGAGTGTCAAATTTTCCACGGCTAATGGCATTCTCCGCTTAATTTGGAAAGAAGACCAATCATTAATTTTGGGGAGTGAAAAACATGGAAACACATGTACCAGTGCCAACTTGTCACACGTAAATGAACATTACACATGTAGCTGGCACTCACAGTTTCATAGGCAGATAGGAGTTAAACACTCTTGCTCCGCAACAACATGCACAATAACAGAAGTTTGCAACGAAAATCAGGTCATGCATCAGCTCCATAATTTTACTTTTCTCCAGTCATTTCCCGAAAAGTTAGTAACCCGACGTTCTACTTGTACGTGACTAGTGCACGCAAAGAGACGTGTTCATTTCGGAAAACGCCTGACTCTTTATCAGCCAGGAGTCTATAATTATAGTCAACGACAAAGTGTTTTGATTTTTGTTTTGTTTTTTGAAGACATATTTTTCCATAAAAAGAGTGTGTTATTACTGCACGTGACTGAGCAAGTGTAAGGTATGTATAATGTGCCGTGCAAGCACGCGTGTTTAGTAAGCATACAGTGCAGGTGTTTGGTGCAGTGTACAATGCATGTACATACACATTGTGTCTGTCAAATGTGGATGAGACGTGTTCTTCTGTTAATCGGGTACTCCGCTTAATCGGGTAAGAAACGCTCTGCCCAAGCCTACCCGATTATGCGGAGAATACTGTATCACGGAATAAATCAGTACAAACTATTTGGATCAAACTAAATGCTCATGCAATTCGGCACACATGCTGTTCTTTGAAATAAGGGACGCAGGACACAATGTTTCGAATGTGTGGAAGCTGCTTTCTTGCGCTCCCGTTTTCTTCAGGGGTTGGAAGAAAGCTGGACAACCCCTAGAAGCTTACTGTCATACACGATTATTTAGATCAGCACGCAGTAGTCGCGACGCTGACGCTGCTGCCTGCATGCATATCGTGCTTGTATGTAGTCCTAAACCAATTACAAATGTAGTTACTGTACAGCATGCATAATACAGCGCAATCAATTAAATCACATAACACATATACGACATGCTGATTAATTAATGCGGACTTATCTGCTTTTGTAACAAAACGAGAATTGGACTTATCGGATTGTGCAACAAAACACCGATTTTAGACTGAAATCATCAGATTCATATTGCGTTTATTTTTTGATAACATGTTCAGATTGGTCCCACAGGTTTTCTATGAAATGTGAATAAAGGGAAATTAGACAGCTAGAAAAGCAAAGCAAAACAAAACAAAACAAAAACAAATCCTTTCCATTTGCTATAAAGGTTACTGCTAGGTTTACAATAAAAGACCAGAATTTCATTTTGTCGGAGATATTTTTTTTTCTTTGACAGAAAATACAAATGACAATTAGAGAGACAAGCGAAACAAAGACAGATCCTTTCGATATTCCATAAAAAAGCTACACGTGCAGACGTTTAGCGGAGGAACAATTGAATTTTAGATAAACTTTACTTGCTCATGAAGAGCTTATAAGCTTCTGGCGCCTATCAGCTCGGAGGCAACTGTACGATATGGAAAACAAAACAAAAGTTTTTGTCGTAAAGGCACCATGTTTACATTTAATAATAACAATGGCGTCAGCTTATGTGAGGCAGCTACTGACATCGAATGCCTTTCTGGCTCTGCTTTAAGTAATCAGTGTTGACAAAACGAAAAGACAGCTGATTGATGAGGACAATCTTTCTTGGATTTCAGCACTGAAAAGAAACCTCCACCTAAAAAAAAAACAAACAAACAAAGACATTAAAAAACTGTCTTCTCTTTGTCGTACGCTATTAACGAGGTAGGGAAAAGTAAGAAGTAAGACAATGTAAATCGTATGGTTACATCAACCACATAAACATAGTAGAACAAAATGTGTACTGGACGATGCTCTTCCTCTATTGCCTCTATTTTCCTCTCAGTTGTAAATTTCGATTTCAATTTCAATTTAATTTCTCAATAATGATAAAACAATTGAAAATAAGTCGTATGTAAGATGTTGAAACTGGATTGTTCAAGTATTGTTCAACTTTATTTTCATTTCCATTAAATAAACAGGAGAAATTATATTCAATGCATAAACAAAACAAATTTGTAGTAATTTCGATAAACGTACATCAACAAGATACATGTGATGATGAGTAACGACATATAATTGCATTTATAAGGTATATACATATGCATATTACACGAATGGTAATGGAAATGGAGGGTCCCACTAAAAAGCCAAGCTTGTACGATATGGGACCCTCAGAAATACATAAAAAGCAAATAATGGCTTCATGAAACTACAAACAAATATATGAAACAAAATCAAAGAAACCATTGTCAACTGACAAGAAATGAAATAACAGGAAAGAACGAAAAAAAAAAATGGGAAAAAAATGAAACTGCAACACACGCCATCGTGGACACAAGCAAACAGATTTCCAGGACGTATAGGAGTAGTAATACGCGGATAATGACTATCTCAAATAGCTGGCTGAATGTATACCAAGAAAGTAACACGTACTGACGGAAGTACAAAGAGAAACTTCTTAGCAACTTCACGCCCTCATAAAGTGCTAATGAGAAATGACTGGCGCCTTTCAGGTCGGCGTTGAATATAAAGATCAGCACCAAAAACATAGTTGTCATAACAATACCCAAGTAAATGAAAAAAAATCAAAGCAAAACAATAAAAAAAAATCCTTTACTTCTGGCGCAGTTCGTTACACCGGATTCATTTTCGTCTCGCTTCGAGTCTTGTCATCAGTGAAGAAAAAAACCTGAAATCGAAAACAAAACAAAACAAAAGATGGCATATTTTATGGTAAATACTATGTTACATATAAAAAGGCTTTTCTTAGCTGGAAACTTGACCACTTGTGGGAAAAGATATTTACGATGGAAAATTGTGTCCATAATTATAGAGGACACAGATTGGAAACACAGAATTAGAGAATCAGTAGTATAGGAAAGGTGCTGGACGTTGCTCCTTCCGTAAAGTTCTTTCTTTTCTTTTTTTTTTGGACTATTTCTTCTTCTTTTTTTCAAGTTTTGAACGATGAAAACATTTTGCCAATGTGACAAGAAATATGTGATATCAAACTCTATAAATCTTGACTCCATCCAAAAGACTATTGCCTCAAGATTGAATACGTAATTTGCATCATTTTTGTAGAAAAAGAAAAAAAAAATATTGAAACGAATTTACACACGACACCTGCAGGGACAGAGCTACAGGGCATTTTGTCTATCAACAGAGATTGAGTGCATAAAAATTATTCATTCATATTTGCCACAAACATAGAAATTTTAAACTCTTATTTACTTTATGAGATTAATTCCTCCATCTCGGCTTATCCTTTGGAATAGAATGAGATAGTAGTTGTAGGAAAGTACAAGGGGAAAATGCCAAAAATAAATCAAACGGTGACACGGAAATATCGTTTTGACTATAACTGACCGACACAAAATTCGTCTTTAAATCCGTCTCTTATGTAGAATTACACTATGGAAGCCTTAATGACAAACTCTTGTCGTATGCACATTATCACACTGTAACGGCGACTTATGGACAGAATATAATTCCTATTCTGTGGAAGTCCCAAAATAAAGTCCCGCTATATGTTGAAGAGTATTGTCGAAGGATGCCGAGGGTCACATAGAAATTACAGTCATTAGGCAGAAATCACGCTTAAAGAAGTTTAGTATGAAGAATCACTCGAACACATTTACAGAGATGGATTTTGAGAATAACTCGCCCGGAATGAGAGGTGCGATGCGGTGAAGGACTTATGACTACTGTGAATACAATAAGCTAACATGATTGGAGACCGTAAATGGACTGGTTGACTCTTTATCTCTTTCGTTGGTTACTCCCTCGCTGTTCAAACACGAGTTTCGCTCGTAGCTGACACACTTCACTCCATCTCCCAAGCAAATGAATCTGTTCTTAGATAAGCATAGAGTCTGTCTTATATACCGCTTGTTCGAGAGAGGTGATAGAGGGGACCAGTCATGAAGGTCGCGAGAAAGACTCGCGAGAAAGACGTTTATCGCGCTGCGGAGTATAAGTAGAAGGACGTCTTTGAGCACACAGATGAGGAGCTCAAAGTCATAGGCAAGGGGAGGATACAAGGACAGGAGAAAATCAAGATAAGAAGCAAGCACAAAGGGCTGAAGGACAGTGAGAGTCAAGGACGTAGGGAGCAGGCTGAAAAGGCTGAAGGACAGTGAGAGGCAAGGGCGAAGGTAAGGGCAAGGATTCTGAAAGTCAGGACAAAGTTGAACTGAGGAGATCAAGGTCAAAGCGAGGGAAGCGCTGAATGGACATGTGAAGGTCAAAACAACAAGGTTAGCGAGCACACGGTCAAAGTGGTGAGAGTATAGAATAAACATGTGAAAGTCAGATGAACAGAGGAAGAAGAACATGCAAAGAGAGAACTCCGCTGAATGCAAAGCAATTGCGATTGAGCAAGCTAAGCTTAATTTGCAATAGCGTTAGCGAGACATCATTTACATACACCAGTACAATAATCATGAAAGCAATGAAAAACATGTAATGTTATATATATATATGTTACATCAAATATCTGAACCAAAATACGAGACAACACCTCTGTCACTAAACTGCTACCATGGCAACTGCTAATTTGTTTGCAGTATGTGGTTACTTGTTCTTCGACTTTTTAAAGATACTTTGGCTTTGGTTGTACCAGTGCTTCTCAAGGTTCTTCACACTGGGTTTCTGTTGGGACTTACACTCAACAAGCTTGCTTTTAAGTAGGTTCCATCGTACTTCTCTATAGCATTCTTTCAAATTCAATGTAACTGGCACATCAACCGCTATGTTACTAGGTTTGTATTATTTCATGGATATTAAAACTGGGCATTTCGTATTATTACATTTTTTATACCTTGTTTTTTTCTTCTTTGAGAAATACGAAATTAAATTTGAAAACGAAATAATTGAAATTCAAATGGGGAGCGGATTTATGTGTCAAGATAAAACAATGATAATCAGAAAAAAATGAAGAAATACTAGTAAATGCAATAAAACCTCCAAGAAAAGGGAAAAAAAGAACATAGAGATCCCCTTTCCTTTTTTTCGCTCATTGACATCAATGGATAACAACGATAAATAATTACCAAAAAAAAAAAGAAATTGTCAGAAAAAACGGACAGATTGATATATATCGTAATCGCACTCCGTTCTTCGCACACTGATGTCACAAACTGCGCTAAATGTTCAAAATGTCTTTACCCTTTTAACTGCATCCAGAATTTGAACTTGCAGTACATTGTATATAATGTTGTTAGTCCTGTTCGCAAAACTTCATTCATGATGGCTAAAATGTAGAATTCAACTGCTGTACTGGATGTAACATACGAATTTCATATTATGGTTGTCGTAAGTCATGGATGTAAACAGTAAAAAGTAAACACAAAGTGACATAGTACGTCATCTCTTTAGGCAGGGAGCTGAATCTGTCATTACAATGAATGTGTCTGTCATCGAGTTTTCTTGTCAGTGTAGAATGAAACGCTGATTACGTCTCCAAGTAGCATGTCCTACAGTATATCCATGGACGTAAATCGGGGGGGGGGGGGGGGGGGATGGGGATATATCCCCCGGGCCTCCCCCCTGAAATGGAGGAGACGGGATGGCCTGTACATACTATTGTTATAAATGTATTACATGTACGCTAGCGAATTGCTTTCATCAAGTTTCATACGGTCAATCCTAAGGGTAGAGTAAGGCGGTGGATAGACTATCCGCACATTGGGTCTGACCAACGTGCGTCATTCCAAAGGTATGTGAGTGATAGTGGAAGTAGTTGTAGAGGCTGGGACTGACCACCCCCCCCCCCCCCCTTTGCTCATGTTATAAATCTTGCCTAAAGTACCGTATGCCGCATCGAGAGAGAGAGAGAGAGAGAGAGAGAGAGAGAGAAGGAGAGAGGGCAAGGGAGAGAGGGGGAGAAGGCGAAGGGAATCACCGCCGTTGCCAAGGGTTACTCGTAGAGAGCGGCGGGTTTATTTAAACTCTTTGTATGATTGCAGAAGTCGAATCCGACTCTGTTCGCGTTCGATTTACGCTGTTTTTATTTTCAAGGGGGAAATAAGTTTTGAGGTAACGCGTCGCCGTGATCGTAGTTTAGATAATGTGGCGGTTTAGCGAATTCGATTCGATGGTACGATACACGTTGCATCAATAACATGTTTAATGTGACGGCTCGTTTGCAGTTGTATAGTTCTGTTGAATGATTATGTAGATGATTTAGGAGTAAACGTCTTCAATCAGATATATGAGCATGATTTCCCCTTTTCTGCTCGTGTGACGATCGATGAATATCCGGTTATTATTGTCACTTTGCTGTACATATATGTTTATTTTCTGTTAGTCGTCGTCTATAGCTTTAGTCCATTAAATTGGCATGGATGTCAAGTGACACGGACGTCGGGTATTTCTTTGGAAACTTGAGTAGTTATAGTTCCTAGACAAACCAATCATTTAAAGTGAATACATTATTTCATAATGAAGAAATAAAATCATTTCATTGAATAACAGAGTAAGTAAATAAATTGCTCTAGCATTGTTTGGGTTAATATGGCGACTCAGAGTAAGCAGTTTTTATATGATTACGGATAGTTCGTTTGATTAAACTTTGCGTTAGAAAATACAATCGTAAAGTTATTTATACATTGAGCTGATAAGGTGAATCATGTGTTTGTTTATTTTTGTTCTAGGTGATTTTATGAAGTCGTCAAGTTGCATAGTTTAGTATACAACAGTAATGGTTATTAGTAATAATAATATACGCATTAATAATGAATAAGGATAACGGAAAATGATAATAATTGGATTTAGAATAGTTTAATTAATGCAATAAAGTAGATGTAACAGTACACGAGCATTAGGGAAGTCCAATGCGCTAGTTAGGTAGTAAGGTAGTGAATAAAGATAGTTAATGAGTGGTACTGGACCTATTCGAGGTAAAGATGCATCACAAGTGACAGCGTTCCTGTGTGTTTTAACATTTGATTCGGCATTGAGGAGAGTGTTTAATAATAATATGTTTGTTTTATTCTTGCCCCGCACTCTTTGTACATATACGGCGGCTGACTTGCTGTTTATTATTTTGTGTTCTTTGTTTACTTCCGGTTGGAAGTTGAAGTTAAGTAAATAAATGGCAGTTCGTCCGACGTCGGTATCCTCTTAACCTTTCTTCGCTCCACGCCTCCTATTCTACAGACTCGACTCCCTTCAAACATTCTTCATCTAGCCCCATCCTACTCCAAGGGAGGGTTACACACGTATTTAGTAAAACTATGATCTTTATCTGTAAAGATGAAGATACAATCATTTTTGTTAAATTACCTCCGTCAGGGAGGTTGGTTTGTCTGTTTGCAAAATAACTCAAAAAGTTGTGAACGGATTTCACTGAAACTTGCAGGAAAAGTTAATAATGCCACAAGAAATAACAAGTAAAAGTTGGTAGTGATTCGGAAATTTTGTGTGGATATTAACTTATAAGGATTTTTTTTTTTGCGTATAAGGGCAATAACCTTGGGAATTCTAGCTGCGCGTACTGGAGATGCTAAAGCGCGTGCTCTGCTAATGACGTAAACAAAAGTCTTGTTTATTGGGGGGGAAAAGCATGCGTGTTTGGGGGAAATGAGTTGTTGGCTTGGCGAAGATCTGAAGTCCCCGAGTGCTTTTTTAGTTATTTGGAAGACAGCTGAATTGAAATAAAGACTGTCTTGTCTACAACAATAAAATGTTACAAGGTGTTTAAAAATAGGACAAGATGTTTTAATCCACAATATCCCTCTCGGTCCGTGTGTATATAAATGGGTAACTGGCAATGCTGAGGTAATAATAATGCCAGGGGCCTCTAGTAGAGCAGTGGCGTTACTGAAGAGACTTTACCCTCGATAAAAACAAACCCTTATTATCATTACTACTACTACTACTATTGCCATTACTATTACTATTACTATTACTATTACTATTACTATTACTATTACTATTACTAATATTATGTTATCATCATTATTATGAACTTGTTTAGTTTGTTCGTTTTAAGAAATCGTCATCAGAATCATTTGTGATTACAGTGTACATGGTAGTTACAATATAAAAGTTGTTTCAACCTATTGGGACGTTGTTTTCTGAGCATTTACGCAAACGTTTAATGCCGCAATAAAAAGCTGCGAATAATGCTTGTTGAGCATTCATCGACGGTCTGTTAAGTCCTGTGTGCTGTGCATACATGTACGTTAACAAAGACACGCTTTTCACTTGTATTGATGTTTAAGAAGAATGTGTGTTAAAATAATTGACGATTACTGATTAGATAAAAAACACGTGGCCTTTGTGTGAGGTGTATACACATTGGTAACCTATCGCTGCTGATCGTGTTGTTATCAGAACAAGTGACTCTTATAACATATTCAGTTCTAGCACATTTACTGTAATGATATACTCAGTTTTAGCACATTTACTTTTCATATTTCACTTGACGTTGATGTAATGCCATAATATTCTTTGCAAGAAAAAACAAACAAGCAAGCAAGACATAAAATGCAATACATGTAATATGCAGTGGATCACGACTAGAAAGTGTGTCAGCGTACGGTATCTCAATAAGATTTGAAATACGAGAGATCCGGAAACTCGAGTGCAGCTCGGAATCGCAGGTTATACGCCTAAGAAATACCAATAAGCTTTAGATTTGCTGCGCGGACGTTTGAGACGACACTTTAGCTGGACCATCTCCGGCGTCGGGCTGACAAGTAGCGTACATTTACGCTGAGACGCAACGTATAAAAGATAAAATAGCGCCTCCCAAATGTTGGTTGCCTATTAGAAGTAACTTTCTACGTCGCAAATTGTGCGGACGTAAAAGTAGCCCAGAACGCGTAGTCAATAACTCAGATGACGCAAGCTATAAAAAAAAAGTTGTATTAAAAAAAACAGTCTTATATGAAATTTGCTTTCAAACCAATTGATTATATCCTTCTTTGCATTGTACATATCAGTAAGCAGAATTTTCAAACGAATCCCCAATCAATAATATGAATGAATAATGTACATACATTACTTGCTAGTAGTCAATCTGGTTTTAGAACCTAACGCGCTACACAATATTGCATTATTGATATAACAACATATTCTACAAAATATGATCTCTATATGTAATACAGGTGCTGTATTCTTAGATGTTTTAAAATGTTCTTGCACTGATATCTAATGAATAATTGGAAAGAAAATGACGTTATATGGTATATTTGGTGTAGAGTATAAATGCTTGGTGTTGCATATTAGAGGCAGAACTCAAATTCTTTCAGTTGAATGCATTTTGAGTTACTCATTGTTGTGAAAGCAGTAATCACCCAGGGATCGATCCTTGGGTTTGTAATTTTCAACATATACATTTATATTCAATTCAATTCGTTTATTCATCTCATTTTCGGATAAAACAATACAACAGTATTGGATTTTACAATACACAAAAGGATAATCAATCATTTACATATAACAGTGAAAATGAAAAAAGAGAACTTGAGAAAAGCCAAAAAGGCCTTGTGAAGTAAGTTCCCTTACGATTATGCACAGAATAATTGATTTTTAAGGTACAAAGTGTAGACATGGACGGAAAACCAACAAATACAACAAAACATAACATAACAAAACAAAACAAAAACATAAGAGAAATGATATGATAAATTGACTATGACTATGTGTGATTTGCTAGAAGGTATATTTTCAAAAATTTCTTAAAAGAGGACAGGCTATTGCGTGAACAAATATCTCTAGGAATCGAATACCAGATTAACGGAAATTGGTGACGTACAGAGTTTGAAACCAGATTTGTTTTTACTACCCACATATGAAATCTATTGCAATTTCGTGTATTGTATTTATGAATTTCATTATTAGTTGATAACATACATGAAATATTATGAGGTAACATATCTTTGAAATAATAAAATCCCAAAACAGCGGTATTATAAGTATACAAATCAAATATATTCAAAGTATTAAATTTACGAAAAAGAGGAGCCGAATGAGCAAAATAATGACTACCAGAGCATATTCGTAATGCTTTTTTCTGCAATTTATGTAAAACTTCTATCTTGGTTTTATTATATTTGCCCCATACAGATACACAATAATTAAGATACGGAAGCATAAATGTATTATACAGCAAAAAAAGTGCAAACTCTGGAAGAATATTTTTCAATCTATATAATATACCTACACATTTAGATACCTTATTTGCTACATTCGTTATATGTACATCCCAATGCATATTACTCTGAATATAAACACCAAGAAAATTTACCGAATCAACTTTCTTTAGAGGAACAGAATCAATAGAACATAACACATCATCAAAAATATATTTGTCATCACAAACATTACGGTGAAATATAACATAATTTGTCTTAACAAAGTTAACAATTAATTTATTAACTTTAAACCAATTACTAACTTTATCTAACTCCTGATTAACTTTAATCTCAATATCAATCAAACTTGGATGAGTATAAAACAAAGTAGTATCATCAGCATACATCACATACTTAAACATAGTAGAACTTTGAACAATATCATTAATATAAATCAAAAACAATAAAGGACCTAAAATAGAACCTTGCGGAACACCACGGGTTATTAATGAATAATTTGAGGAACAATTCTTAAATGATGTATATTGAAATCTATCAGACAAATAATTTTTAAACCAGAGTAAAGGTGTCCCACGTACCCCATAATGTTCTAACTTATATAAAAGAATATTATGATCAACAACATCAAAAGCTTTTGACAAATCCATAAATATTCCAATAGCATATTTGTTAAGGGTTAAAGCAGAAATAATCTTATCTTGTAAATCTATAACAGCATGAGTGGTTGAATGATTTCGTCTGAAGCCATATTGACAATTAGAAAGTATATCAAATTTTATTAGAAAAGAATACAGACGGGTATATATACACTTTTCAAGTAGTTTTGATATGACAGGGAGAACTGATATAGGTCTATAGTTTTGTAATAAATGCGGGTCATCTTTCTTGTATATTGGAATAATTTTTGCAATTTTCAATTTTGTTGGGACATCACCAGAACTTAAAGACAAATTAAATATATAAACAAGAGGTTTAACAATGGAAAATATTATCTGTTTCAAAATATTACAACTTAGATTATCAAAACCACAAGAATATTAATGGCATCTGTGAAATGAATCATGTCATCGAAAATTCACAATTCTCAGTGTACCGGCGACACAATGATTTTTCTCAGGCAAATATCAAGGAAGAATTAGAAACCTACTATAATCTCGGTTTCATACGAAAATTAATTGGATTTGAAAAATAAAGAAACAGCTTACGTTTTTATTACTTAACATTATATTATACAATTATTCTTTATCAAATGATACATACAATGTTATATTTTCCCACTGTTTGAACTGTTCTTAATTTTGCACTGTACTTCTCTTACCGTTACGGATTATAATATTTCAATATTTGAAAAAAGTGCGAATTGTTTATTCAAGTCCAATTGTTTCATATTTAACATACAGAAATCTCTTGTAAAAAATAAATCCAAAAAAAGTGTTGTGTACTAGAAAAAACTATGATCTGTATTAAGACCGTAGATATGAATAAATAAGACATAAACAGATAATTGCACACTTTTTGAATTCATGAGGGGCACATACGTAGATGCTTTTTGAATGCACGCTTTGTCATATAAATGAACGTTTGAATCAACCTTTGGTTTACGTTCATAGTTTTCATCAGCATACACCAATAAATAATCACCAGCCGAAGTCTGTTCCTACGATGAAATTCTGTCATGCTTATATATCACGTCACTGAAGAATAAAGGTGTGAATATCAGAACAAGAAATCTACTTTCAAGCCATTTAATACTTACATCCGAGTTATGTATATGTGTTTGTTTGAGTGAGTGTGTCTGCAGTTGATGAGATGTTTTTTGTTATGTTACCACGGGAACATGACAAAAATCTTTGTTGACTATCAATGTTACGGAAAGGTAGATAATTTTTGCTGGGCAAGTGCCTGAAAGCACTTCACATTGAATTGCATTTTACGTTAGGAAATATTTGATTTACAATGTTTCTGTACAGAAATAGATCATGTCATTATTGAAAAAAGGGCAATCGAAATGAAAATGACTTGCTTTGGAAACCAGTCTTGTGTGCAATATTTCATGTTGAAACCCTCAAAACTTCCGGTTAGATTTTTTAATACAAAATTATCAAGCAATCTGAATGTTATTTAATTGAATGAAACTGTCTCTTATTACCTACACCTTTCAATAAGTTCCATTCAATTTGATTCATTTGGATCGTTGTAAGCATGTTATACGGGTCCGTTCCTTCCAAGTTTATGGACATCCAAATATGAATGAAAACATAATCTTGACATCCAAATATGAATGAAAATATGCTCACACCTGACAGGACAACTAACAGATGAACTCAAATTCTGTGAATGAAAATATGCAAATAAGTCACTATTCAGGTCTGTCATTATGTAAATATCATTGTTCATTATTCTCTTTATGAAAAGAGAAAAAAAGAAACGAAAAAGAAAAACAGAAAATAAAAATAAAAAGAAGAGAGAACTCAATTATATATTTCTTGATTAAATAATGTAATATGTTTAAACATTTAATTTCGTACCTTTCTCTATTTTTTTCTCTATTCGCTATTACATATAATTATATATATATATATATATATATATATATGTGTGTGTGTGTGTGTGTGTGTGTGTGTGTGTATGAGTGTGTTTCCTTTCGGGGGAAGTAATCCCTGACATGCTCTACAAAACTCACATTTCTCGGTGACTACTAAAGCAAATCTGATGAAGAGGTAGGTGATACCATATAGTTTTATATCTAAAAATTTTATTTTTTTTTGTTAATACAGAATTTAGAAGTTAAAGTTGAAAAAATCATGCGTTTCTTGAGAAATACGTTAATTATCTGTTTGTTATATGCTTGTATATATCAGAGTGTTATAGTGTACGTTTGTACATTATATTTCATATAAACGGGCGTAGGTGGAAATGAACAGTTTGGCCCCACCTTCTCCCTTACGGATAAAATAGAAACAAAAAGATTGGTTGTTTGTATTAAAACTTTATAAAATCCTGGGCAGGAAGATGCATATAATATGCATGGACAGCTTCAGCTTGGGCAAAGTTCGTGTGTATTCTTCAAGACACTGAGGGTCTTAAGATTGCCGTCAAAGAAGAAAAGAAAAGAAGAGTTTGTTCGCTTTCAAGTCCATTTCTCATGAAAATCAATCGACATATTGCCTGTATGTCGCCGGTGTTGTTCGCAGAACTGCAACTATGATGACCAAAATGCAGAATTCAATTATTCTACTTTTGTACTTCAGAATTCTACTGTGAAACCATGTGCGAGACGCCCTCTCATATCCCCCCCCCCCCAAAAAAAAAGCCTTTTCCAACAAATTTACACTTCAACCATTAACGAACGAATATTCAACCTTAAAGGACAAGTTCACCTCCATTAACATAAGGATTGAGACAATGTAGCAATATTAGTAGAACACATCATTGAAAGTTTGAGGAAAATCGGACAATCCGTTCAAAAGTTATGAATTTTTGAAGTTTTTGTGCAGTCACCGCTGGATGAGAAGACTACTGCAGTGTATGATGTCACATGCGTACAACAATATAAGGAAAGTATAAAGAGAATTTCACAAACTTTCATCTTTTGAAAAAAGTACTCATTCCCTTGACTCGTTACTGACATATGTTATGGGTAATATCATTCCCATTGCCTTTAGAAAGAGGCAAGTCAAGTGTTCTTTTATTATGCGAAAAAAGTGAAAATAATTATGTTAAATTTTCTTTACATTTTCTTTATACTGTTGTACTCATATGACATCACGAGCCTTAGTAGTCTTCACTTCCAGCGGTTCCAACACAAAAATGTTAAAAATTCATAACTTTTGTATCGATTGTCCAATTTTCCTCAAACTTTCACTGATGTGTTCTACTAATATTGCTGCATTCTCTCAATCCTTATGTTAATGAAGGTGAACTTGTCCTTTGAGAACTTCATGCTCTTTGGACTGTGATTGTGGTCAATTTTGGATGTAACATATTGTATGAACATCACATTATGGCTGTCGTAACTCATGGATATAAACAGTAAAAAGTAAACACAAAGTGACATAGTAGGTCTTCTATTTCGGCAGGGAGCTTATGGTGTTATGATGAATGTGTCTCGCATCGAGTTTTCCTGTCAGTGTAGACTGAAAACGCTGACTGCGGCTCCAAGGTGGGGCTCTCCGCCAAAAATACATCCCCTACATATTTCATTTCATTTCATTTTTATTTCATTTCCGACCAAAGCATATAATATGACAATGACATATAAACAAATTAAGTACAATGTAACATTTCCATTTCCAAATGAAATTTCGATACACGTCATTTGTTTACATGAATCAATAAACATGCTAGTTGAAGAAATACATGGACAAAATGTGACTGAATCATAACAAAGAAAAGGTCGGAAATGGAGGGGACTGCTAAAAAGCCAAGCTTGTAGAATGCAGTCCCCTCGTGAGTCGTGAAAATTATAGTAATAATGCAACGAGACAATTTGACATAATCCTCGGGAAACAGAACATAAAACGAGTACGCACACAAACGCACACACAGACAGAAACAAAACTGCTCTCTTACATACGCGTGGCAAGAATAAACAGAAGGTCCAAAATTCCACGTCCTATATCATTCCAAAAATGCATGTCCTCTTTCATTCCAAAATGAAATTAGATGCATCCCAATCGACAGGTAGAAACTCGGTCTCTGGAATTAACGGGCACATCCTTCCTTTATCACGTAAACCCACAAAATAATGAAGTAATAATGACATTATTTGACGCCGATCTTTCAAATCGTATCTTTCTTAATGCAATGACAAAAAAATACCCTTTGGAATCGTAATAAAGTTTACCTGTTGATTTCAATTTCGGTGAAACGTAATAATTTACGTAACACCATGCATCTATCAGGTTTGAATTAGCTGAAATCAGTTTAAATTTGCGAATTTTAATAAAACCTTTTCTATCACTTGTATCATATATGCGACCCTGCATCACAAAACCAGCCAAAAAAAAATATGGATTGACGTTAAGACGTGATTCCGAAGGAGCAGGCTTTTACCTTTGAAATGATTTAGAACTCAATTCAAATGCACTCTTAATCTCTCTAAACATCGAAAAGAAAGCTCACACTCTGGACAAATGTGTACCGAGAAAAGAAGGTTTGATGTAAAGGATTTATTCATCTTGCCGTTAGCTGTCTGCGTGCAATGAGTCGGACAAAAAGGCTCTAAAACTTCATAGCAATAGCAGTGAAGGGATGATTGAATTAAGCTTCAATTGATCAAGCTCTATAAATACATTCTGTCCATGACTAAACTTCCAGAGCAGTAGCATTATCGTTTTCAAAAGTTATCTGAGTTGGAAGTGAAGAGTTTGTATTTGGTTTTGAAGAAAAAGAAACTCTCAGACACCCCCAATTTCATTACTGTACTATTCCTCTATTCTAAAGAGTCCTGTAGTAAAAGAAAAAAAAAGCTAAAAACACTATTTTCCGTTTGGTTTAGGATCCAAAACTTAAGAATGATATAGAAGAAGACTCGCTATTCAGAAAATATAAAAAACTCAATATTGACTATAGGTTGGCCCATTTCACCTGTTTTTGACTCCTCACAAAAAAAAAATAGGGCGTTGGACTCTTTTGTTGTTGTTGTTGTTGTTGTTGTTGGATTTGTTATGCACGGTCACATTAATATCTACCAGATTTATTCGTTAACTAAGCTCCATTACAACTTGCTATTCAAGAATGAAAGAGAGTGTTAAATAACACATTCATATCTCATACATTCATCAAAAGTCGAGCTAATCAGTTTCGTTTGACGATTACAAACTTCGACGGCTTAGCTGCATCGAGAAGGAATGTCATAAATAGTATCGTGATAGCAGTCTCCTGCTTCTCACATAGACCTACTACAGTCTCATACACCTTTAATCTGAATTCTTTCTTTACTTCAGAATCTTATCCTTAATACAAATGTCAGGTTCCATAACACTTGTGCAGGTACAAATTACGGCCATCTTGACAGAATTCAACACATAAATTTCAATTCAATGTTAATTCTATTCAATTCTATTCAATTCTATTCCAAAAGGCAGAATTACAGCGCTAAATTACGGGCACTTTGAGTGCGTTGAGTAAAAGATTAATAACCAATTTGGCTCAATGGGTTAGGCACATTATTAAAACTAAATGGCGTTCTAGTCCATCCTCCCCCCCCCCTCCCCCCCCCCCCCCCCCCCCGGGGGGGGGGGGGAGTAATATTCAAAGTGATGGAGCGTTACACTCTATCAAGATCACGCACTCATAAAGAAATAATGATAAGTTCCTGGCCACTATCAGATCGGCTGTAAATGCAAAATAGATATGTATAGGCCCTTCATATTTTCGTTGCAACGGCACGCAAACATGTGTCAAGTGTCATAACTAAGACAAACTAACAAACTTATTTTTTTCTTTCGTTTCCTACACGAACTCAGAAGCATCGAAAGCTTGTATAGCCTTGTTTTGAGTTTTATAATCAGTTATATGGAAAGACATTGCCCATGACGGTGGACAGCTCGAAGGTAGGGTTCGCTCGCTGGAGGTATTCTCCGTCACGATGTTACATGATCACATCCGTTAAACATAATAGGGAAGAGTATAATTCTAAATCTCCTTGGTACATTGCTCTGTATAATTATCAGGAATATCTCTAATGATATAATAGTCTGTATGTTTGACTATCAAACATAATTTATTCCTGCTCTTCTTGAGTTTCCCGCTGTTCCCCATGAAGTCATGTGCTTTGGAAATTACTTGGGATTATCAAAGTTTTTGCCACCCCCTCCTCCCCGCGCATACGTAAACACACACACACAGCAAACACACACACACACACACAGCACACACACACACACATTAACACCAGATAAAGACTTGGTCTTGGTAAGGATGCGATGATTCAAAATGTTAAGCAGCTCAAATTCATTCTCTTTTAAAAGTCCAATCCTGATTTTAAGGTTCCAGAAGTTCTTATTTCTCGTGTTGTCGGTCTTTCCTATTTTACCCTATTGAAAAGCTCCCTCGGGGATAAAGTTTTAAAAGTCACGTTTGGAATATGTTCCTCCTGTTAAAGATTTGGTTTCAATCATGTTAGGTTGACATATCGAATTGCTGGGTCGGTGTGTTCACTTTGTGTCAGACTGTATGGCATTGTAAATGTTAAATGTTTTTGTTGTATAAAACATAGACATCCTTTCTGAATTCTGGAGGTAAAGGTCGCTGTGGCATTGTGCACACCTGCTGCAAGGCTAGACCAAATAAGATGTTCTTAGTTTCTTTCTAAATTGCATTCCTCTGTGCTCTCGTAAAGTATTCCGTAGAAGAAAATGTTGAAAAAAATGCTTTAGAAACCAATACAAACTAATGTGCAATTGCTACCAAAAATCCTGAGTTTTTTTATTACAGATTGCAGATGAAGTACCTTTTCTATTACTATTTTTTTTTTATTCTGAGACACGTTCCATACCTTACCCCCATTTACCATAATAACGTGAGGAAAACTATTTCTTGCGATGTTAATGCCTTTAAATTCACTCAGTGTGAGTTCACATCTTACGAAAGCAGTCCCACCATGAGAGCGTCGATTTTGCTGGTGATTATAGGCATAGTAGGTGAGTTTCTCCCATTTCCTCATTTTCATCCGTTTTGATATATCTTTAATTGCTCACATTCTTATTGAGCACTTCCCTTCCTCTCATCAACAGACACATGCCAGGACATCAAAAAGAAAATTGAAATATGGATGATGTTGATATATTTATTTCGATAGCGCATTAGATTCGCGTGAAAGTTCGCTATTCGGAAATTAAAGTCATTTCACAGTTCCACTTTCCGCATGTGCAGAAAGAAAATATCATTAATTCGTATTCCCTACTAACAGGCATGTTGTTTGTTTATTTCTTATTCACTGGGATATCAAATTATCTGTGATGTGATGATTATTCACGTGATCCTTATAAATGCTGCTTGTCAGCGCATCCACCTGACAGCAGAAATGGTATTTGCCAATATCAACAGAAATTAATAATGAATCAATTAATGGACACTTCCGCAATGGATAATTCTGCATTCCTCATCTGGTCTACGTAACTTCATGTTTTGTTTGAAAAGATTCATTAGTACCTAATTTGTACGCAAATTTTATGCATTGCGTCGCTCTAAAAACGAGTGAAGTGCCCCTAAAGCCCAATGCCCACTGTGCGAACGGTTGGGCCTGCGATCTAGCGACCTTGAGCTCGAAGGTTTGATAGGTGAAACGAAGGGGTCATGGGGAATATCATCCGTGTATCATTTTGACGTTTGTATTACCCATGTATATTGTTTGGTTCCAAATGAAATTAAGATACCATGAATGAATGAATGAATGAATGAATGAATGAATGAATGAATGAATGAATGAATGAATGAAATGTATTTGATTGACTACTTGTATGTTTTCACCCTACCATGAACTATACACATAATTCCGATATTCACAGTGGGTGTGCAGCATCTCGTTGCGGATTCTGCCTCATGCCAACCTGTAATCTGCGCAGATGGTAGCGAGTGTGAGCTTGAACCCGTTATAACGCGCATGAATCGCCCGCCCTTTCGTGAACTCGTCTCTTGTCAACCCAGAAGAAAAACCCCAGGTACGTCTAACACAACATACAAATCATGGCAGAACATGACAGAATATGACCAAGACATACAGCGGAAAATATAACTCCTGTATGTAGTGGGCCCTATATACTGGTGAATAATAAAACAAATATTCAGTGAGAAGTACCGGATTATTCGGGATTTTGGAGTGCTTATCAAATAATAGTTCCCTCTTGCGAACGAGTCTCTATTCTGACGTGTTGTTTGGAATGTACCACTTGTGATGGTAAAATAAGGGTGTGCACAATTACGACTGGTTGTTCAGTGGTGGGCTTTGATAGGCAATTTGCATGTAATAAATAAGAAGGAAGGCATCTATTAAAAGTGTCAAGTTCAACAAAGACGCTTTCAAATTCCCTGCATTTAAACGTATGGACCCTACAGTTGCACAAGCTGAGTACAACTCTGTCAACACTTGATTCGTGCATATTAAAAAATAGAAGGTGATCAATTATAGCAGATGTAATCATGTGGATTTGTCTCCCAACATCTATTTTTTTTTTTTTTTTTTTTTGCTCTTGAAGAAAATACATCATCTTCACCCTTTTCCCTGGAAAGGACAGAAGCATTTTCCAATACTTCAGCTATAATGGGTTGGTATCTAGTATAATGATTATTGATATCTGCAACTGGACGAAATGCATCGCTATGGGATATTCACGAAAAAAAAGCAACTCATAAATTCACGCATTGTCCCTAAACTGGTCATTTTCATAGGCGGCGGAAAAAGATGTCAGAGGCATCCTTCCTTCCCTTCCAACTCCCACCTTAGGGCGGTGAGTTGGCTCAGTCGGTAGCGCGTCCGCCTCACGATCACGCGGCCCGGGTTCGAACCCGAGTCTACAATGTTGTGTGAAAACATACCGTCCCCTCTAGCAAGAGGCAAAACACTCTGTCCCTCGGATAGACATAAAATGGAGGTCCCGTGTATGAGAGAGTCCCAGCTCATGCACGTAAAAGATCCCGCTTCATTCATTCATCGCAAAGAGCAGGGTGTCTAACCCGGTGAACTGGTCGTACCCCACATCCAACTGGACCCCATGGAAGACCAGCTTAGTGTAGCTAAATATGGGCTATCCAGCCATCTTCACAGATGGAAAATGAACAACAACAACAACAACAACCCCCTCCCTCCCAAAAAATAAGTAAAAGAATGAAAGCACATTATTAGCTTTTATTCAATAAACAGTGTTATTCTTGTGTTTTCTGTCCCTACAAATACGTCTCCTTTACCTTCCGTCTCCATGTATTTATTACGTTTACAGAGGACACCATTGTAATTTTGACTGATTCCAAGAACATCCATGTGGCAAAAGGAACGAAAGTCAATTTCACAATCTACCGTACACTTAAAACGGACACCTCAGATCTTATATACGATCGACAGGATCAAATGGTCTATTGGACAACCTATTCCTCTCTTATCCTTCGGGCTGGCATTACCGACGGAGAGCCTGAAGAGGTGTACCGTAGTAAGTTCGAATTTTGTTAATGTTATGTGAATGTCGTAGAGGAAGCAATATCTAAAGCAACTGGTGTTTTAAGAAGAATAAAATATTTGATTAATGATCAAACTTTAATTATGTTATACAACACTTTATTTTTACCATATGTAATGTACTGTAATATTGTATGGGGCAACAGAAGCAAAACAAAATTGAACACAATTTTTCTTCTCCAGAAAAAGGCTCTTCGTATATGCACACATTCACATTTTTTGGCTCACACTGACCCCATATTTTATCGCCTAAAAACTTTGAAGGCCCATGATATACATTTATACCTAACTGCCATTTATATTTATGTATAAACACACTCGAAATGCATTACCATTTTTTCATAATACCCTAGTAACCAATGACCATATTCACTCATACCCTACCCGTCGTTCCCATGATTTTCACTTAAGTAATCCGAAGCTTTTACTTGCTCAAAAGTCGATTAGACATCAAGGTCCGGATACATGGAACACTCTTCCTGAGGAGTTGAAACAGTGTGCCTCCTTGTTTTCATTTAAAGCAAACTTAAAGAAGTACATTTTATTACAGTATATTTCAAATATGAACTAAAAACAAATAACTTATATAAATCTGTAACTAATGTTGGTCTTCTGATAGCAACAGCGCATATCGTCCCCTCTTTCAGTAAACCAATTTCACTATTCTAAATTCCAGCCTATCTGCTATTGTGCACCCTCAAGCACCTGCACACACATTCACCACCACCACCATCACACACCAGAGTTTATTTTCCCCTGCTACCTTCGCAGCAGAATTTATATTGTTACGAATTTAGTACGTCCTTATCTTTTCCTCGGGCCGGCCATCTTTTCAAGCAATGCTTATAATGGCGGCCCTCTGCATAATCGTTTCTTAACTATAAATGTTATTCTTATCACTGCTGCATAGACATGCATACTGTATATTAAATTTCTTTCATATCGTTGTTTATGCAAGTCAAAAGACTGTGTTAAATTTACTTTACATATGTCCTACGTGTTCATGATTATGTACTTAGTATGTATCGTGGTTTATGCAAGTCAAACGACTTTGCGTTTAATTTACTTTGTATATTTCCTGCATTTTCATGATTATGTAACTTATGTATATTGATTTGCAGAAAATAAAGTATCTATCAAACAAACAACAAGTATGTAGATCCACTTGTATGCAGGCAAAAACGGAATTATCGGCAATAGTCCCCTCTGCCAATTAACGGGATTAAGAATAAGCAACAACTGCTGATATTGTTTTAGAGCACATTTTTTGCTTGTGACCGAAATAGCATTTCTGCGAAAACATTGAAATGTGAAATTCCATAAAGTCTACGTGTGGTAAAACGTCTTGATACTCGTTAGATTACTTGAAGTTCACGTTTAACCTAGCAGTCATTAAAGTCATTTGCAGCATGATGTAGAATCGAACTTTAATTAACAACACATGAACAAAGGATTCGTAATATCGATTATTTGCGAGTAGAAAAAAAACATTTTTTTTCTCTGTGTTTCTTTAATGTCAGGGTCTCTCTCTCTCTCTCTCTCTCTCTCTCTCCAGAGGATCGTAGCTATCGTCTTGCCCTTTCTAACTCAAAGCGCGCCCTCTTCGTTGGTTCTGAAGCAAGAGACATCACTGTTGTTTCTCTTCTGAACTTCGCGCTTCTGAAACGTTTTGCTACGACTGTCTCCCCACGTAGCCTTGTAGTTGATGATGTTGAAGGGTGTGTATAATATTACAGTTCCCCATGTTAGTCTCGTCGATAATTTGTATTTCTGAAGTTTTGAAATTGTTGAAGCATCTTTGATTGTGACACTGTAAATGAAGAAAGGTTGTTCTTAGAACTTGTTATTAAATGAAGAATAATTAGTATATGTGAACCTGCATCACAAAACCAACAAAAAGTTGCACACATTGATATGGGTCAGGATTCAAAATAGTTGAGTAACGAGTCAACGCAGTAAACCTTAAGTTTCGTATATTTTTTGATAGAGCAAGATTTTATCTACACCTTGGTAAAGTTTTAGGATCATAAAACAAATGGGGAATTGTGTTATTTGCAGTTTTTCACTCTTCACTTTAAACTCTAATAACTTTAAAAATGATAATGAAAGATAATGCTACTGGCTTGAAAATTGGCAAATTCGTCATGGATAGAATATGTTAATAGAGCATGATTAATTTAGGCTTAATCTAACACTTTCTGAGTAATCTGATAATTCCTTCATTGTTTATGATGTGGAGTTTCACATCCCATGTTCTCTTGTTCCATTAACTGCACATTAAACTCGGCTCGGTAAGTTTAGGCGCTTAAACCGTCCCCGCATTCAATAGCCACTTTTCTCAATAATCACTTTTCCACACTTCGTGTTTTCTTTTTAATATTAAGATGGGCGACTAGATTCCATTTGAATTGAGCCATACATCGTCTAAAGGTTGACGTCTGCTCTTTCAGAGTTTGTCCTTCACTCGAAACTGTGTCCGTGACTTTTTGTTGGTTTTGTGGTACAGCTAGGGTCACATATACTGTCAAAAAAACACTTACCACATGAAAAAATGATTTCCATGAAATAGTGAATTCTCATTGTCAAAGTCATTTCATCTATAAGTATGGGCAGGTATGGACATAATTTGACCTCAGATAAAGATATTAAACAATAGACTGGTATAATCGGCATGCAGTTGCTTTCATATAAACACAAGATAATTTTCTACTTTCTCATAACAAAATAGAAACTTAGTATTCAAAAATCATTACTAAGAGCACATTATACAAATACCATTCCATTCCATGCACTGTTAGCCAATTAGTTATCTCAAATAACCTTTTAAAGCCCAAGGGGGGAGCATATTGTGCCCCCCACACCATATTTTCGTTTGTTACTCCTACATCCTTTACTCAATTTCAACCAAATATGGTGACTTTTCCTAAAATCTTATTGCAAACATGTTGATATAAAATCTAGCTATTTCCGATATTTTTGGTTGCCATGGCAACCGTAAACTTACAACCATGTTCGTCAGATTTCGCATGATTTTTCCGTTCCAATTTCAGTTAACAATATAATGATGGATGAAATTGGGGTTTTCTTGGCTGTAATTTGTTGAAGGACCAAACTGTGAAGTAATAATGGTTGTGAATTACCCTGAAATGATTTGCTTCTTATTTCCTTTATTTTTCATATGACATAGGCATCAAACAATAGATATACTAGTAATAGAAATAATCGAAAATGCAGCATTTTCCAAAGACTATCATTTTATTTTGTGTTATCTTCACACAAGCTCCGCCTGTAATATCATTTGTTTATCGTATTATCAATCTGCAAACTCAAAATTTCAATATTTTGGAAATATGAAATGTGATACCGATATATGCACCCATTCCAAGCAATACATCATAGGTTTTATATATTTCTTTATATTGTATTGAATAGCGCCCCCACATGTTGATCATGGGAAATTTCAACCATAACAAAATGGTGAAGGTTAACTGGCTTTTCCTTTGTGATAAATACAAAAATGATTGATATAAAATAAAACATATATACTACGGATATGGAAATAAAAAGAAAACACATGATCTTAGCGTATTTCCTATGTACTTTTTATAATTATTTTGGTTAATAGCGCCCTCAGTGGTTGACCTTGAGAAATTTCAAATGTTAGGTCTTTTAGAGTATGAGTTGCTCTATCCATTTGCCAACTAGTACGGTCATACATCATGTAATAAAGAAGTAATATATAGAGTAATGTGCCCCCCCCCCCCCCCCTTGGGCCTCGAAGGAGTCAAAATATGTTGGACCTTAAAGGGTTTATCAAGATGAAATATGTGAGTATTTGCATCTACCGCTTTACAGGTATCTTTACTGGGCAGAGCGGAAGTCCTTATACCGTCAAGCTATCGATAACTATAACTCACCAAAGGAAACGTTAGAAATACTGGAATCCCGGACTGATGGTCCAAAGGTTATGATCTCACACATCGACATTTACGGCAAAGGTATTCAATCCTATTACAACAATGGAAAGAAAATAAAACAAATATCCGAATGGTGGAACAAAAAATTAATGCACGACTACTCTTACACTGTAAAATGTCCATATTCTGTTCACCTGCTAAAAACTTTTTTTGTGTGAGAAATTTAAAGTTTGCAATGCGTCTATATATGGAACGGGTTTTTTAAGAGCTTAACACAAGGTATGCTTATTTTCATCACGCCCTTTCACCAGTTGTTTATTATACATACATACATACATACAAAATTAGCTGATATCTCTTTTTTATGTTACGCTTAACGGAAAGCATAATTGACTGCACACTCATAGTTTGAAGACATAGGCCTATGTAGGTTATATAATGTATTGCTTAACTCTTAATAAGAATATATTATTCGTGTCGCCAATCTCAAAACTGTTTGGTTTTGCTAAAGAAAATAGCATTTCACGATATGAAAAATATTTGTGTTGAATATAAGTTGTTTATTTGTTTGTTTTAGTTCTATTTACACGGGTTAACATACTTGCATTCAGCCGTTATGCTGTTTTTACCAAGTCCTTCTGATACACAGAAAAAATGCAGTGGTACAATCAACGTATACGAAAATGCATACAAAATATTTTGAATCCCAAATTATTAGTGACACATAAATCTATAAGACATTCGGGTCCGGACATTTGGAATAATCTCCCGGATAATATAAAGTCTTGTTCAAGTATTTATTCTTTGAAAGCTTCACTTAAACGATATTTGATACAATTATATTCTCCAAACCAATTGACCTAACAAATATTTATAGTGTAGATTGTCATCTTATTGTCAATCTCTATTTTCTTCCTTCAACTGCATCTTGCACTCTCACCTGATGCAACTGCACTGCACTCACCTGATCACCTTCCTCCAAGAGAGTTATGTTGTTGGATAGTCATTTTATGAGGCCTCCATCCATTTCAAGCTTAATCGCTTATGATGGTGGTCTCCTGCATTCAATTATCTCTGTTGTTTACTGAAAAACACTGTATATCTTATTTTATGTTTCTGTGTTTCTACATTGCTCAATGCAATCACCTATGTGTGTCTATTTATGTACTGTTATCGATTTATTTCACTGCACTTGTTATTCTTTGTCTTTGTACTTTTTGAAGTTTGCATTCAAATTGCATCTGATTGAATGCAGAAATAAAAGCAAACAAACAAACAAACAAAAATAGACATTAAAATGAAACATAAAGATGCGGAAAAAAATCCAAACAAATATAGGCCTAGGCCTACACAAAACTATTTGACAGAATCAAATTGGAAAAAAAAAAACAGTAAATCGCGGAGAGGCAAATCTGAGGAAAAAAGAAAAATCAAAACAAAAATTATTACTCGCAAATAAAAACAAATCAAAAATCAAACAAGCCAGAAAAGAGAATCCATATAAATTAGAAATTGTGCTAAACTTTACACCTTACAGTGGTTTCCGATAAAGGGCTGAATAATTGAACTCCTATATAAATGGTGCTACTTTTACAGATTTGGTTTTATTGACATTAAAAGTGTATGTTTCTATATTAAATTGATAAGTCAGATCATCAGGTAGGACGATATTTGAGGTTTGTAAGTGAAAACAAGAAGTTTTTTTTTTTCACTTTGGCACTGAGACAGCCAATACCCAGCCTCACATACAAATCTCGCCTTTTGTGGCGATAATCCACTCTCAGAACAGTTCACAAGGGTCTGTTTTGAAGAATCTGAAGTATGTTTACATTAACAGACTGTTGTTTCATCCACATTGTATAACATTACTCAAATCATTAATCAATTTGATGTCAACATTAACTGGCCCTTTACATTTCTAAAAGAACTCACTTTAATGTTTCCTCCAAAGAGTTTTTTTTTTCATTTTTTTCCTTAAAACCAGTCTACGTGAATATAAGAACAAAAGAAACATTCACTAAATATTATAGTTTATCCGTGATTTCTTATTTTGATATTACGACCCTTCGACAAATTCGTGTAAAATTGTCTGTTTTGACATTTTATTTCTGCGTTTTTACTGTTTCTTGTGTCACAAATATGCAAAGTACGTCTCATAGGTACGATGAAGAAAGACTTATCGTATCCAGTGTAACTTAAAACACACATTACAATGAAAGAAAGACATACAGCAAACTTGATGTACTCTACAGCGTATTCTAACTCTTTTATGACAATCATTGACATCGTTAAATCAAAATATTGAAATTGCTATACTTCTTCCAATAGGAATAAACAAACAAGAAATATCTTGTTCGCGGATTAATATTTGTCAAAAAGAAAATGAGTGTAATTTTGTGAATTCAAAAGTGGCCGTAACTCTTATGCTTTGGATTGGAGGCAGGGAGGGGTTCCCTTCCTTTGTCTACTCCGAACTGTCCGCGGATGAGCACAACGAGTACGATATAAGATCTTTAGTAACTGATAAAAGGGGAAAATGGAATGTGATTGAAGATTTTGTCGCTGTACCTAGAGGGCCTCGAGTGTCGAAAACCAGACTCGTTTCTGTGTCTGTTTGTTTTCTTTTATTTTCTTTTATTTTCTTTTAATCCTTGTAATCGTTGTAATGATTTTCTCTTTATGACATCACTATACAGGGCAGCGTCTCTTCATCATGGACAGATACAGTGTCAGGCGTTTGACAACAACAAATTTTTCGTGGGATGGAAGAGTGAATCTCATGAAAGACTTACGTCAGCAAGACCTGGCTGTCTCGTGCAATACCTTATTTGTTGTTGGTACCTATGAAAAGAGCTTAAGGGTGGAGATTTTCATTGAACCAATGACCGACCTGCCGGGTGAAGTTGTGACCTTAGCAACTGACTTCAGTCCAAGTTTCGCTCGCATAGCCGTCTCATGTGAATGATAAGTAATATACTATCTCCGGAAGTTGCGTAATCTCTCAATTATCCCCACGATCACATGATTAAACGTTTTGAAATCTATTTTTTAATGACTGAAATAAAAATGTACAAAGACGTATTGGTGTGTACTAGAATACGACCCTGAAGTCGAAGAGAAAAAGGACATCATCTCGCAATAACCCTAATATCGAGTAAAAATAGGATCCATATTTACGCTATAAAGATAGTTCATATTTTTTCTTTATTTATGAGATCACTTTAGTGAAAAAGAGGTTGCCTCGTAGGCAAACAATGATAGCAAATCGTCATTGCTCAAAGTACATGAATCAATATTGTGTTTGCATTTGTATTATATATGTTATTTACACATATAGAAATCTTCATTACGCTGAGGTGTAATTACAATGTACATAATCTTACAATATGAAAAATATTTCAAGCTATTGCGATGTTGCTCACAAAAAAATTTCCATAAAATTTATTTCGTAATTACAATGTGTTCATCATGCATATTGAACATTCTTGACCTTGCATCGGAAAACCACCAAACAGTCGGCAAACATGGATTTCTAGTAAAAGACAGATCCTGAAAGAGCTAACTCTTAGCTTTAATAATAATGTCACGCATTTTGGTTAAGATATTTGATGTAATATTGTGTATATAGCATTACTTGTTTTTCATTGCTTTCATGATTATTGTACAAGTCTATGTAAAGGATGTCTCGCTAGCGCTATTGCAAATTACTAGTTAGCAAGCCCAATCCCAATTGCTTTGCATACAGTGGAGTTCTCTCTTTGCCCATCTTCTTTGTTCTTCTGACATTCACAAGTCTATTCTATGCTCTCACCACTTTGACCTTGTGTTCACTAACTTTGTTCTTCTGACCTTCACATGTCATTCTGTGCCTCCCTCGCTCTGACTTCGCTTTCACCTTCAGTACTTTCGCTTTGTCCCTTCTCACTTTGACTTTGCCTTGTCTTTCAGAACTCTTGCCTTGCTCTCCTCAGTTCAACCTTGTCCTGACTTTCAGAATCCTTGCCCTTACCCTTCGCCCTTGCCTCTCACTGCCCTTCAGCCTTGACTCTCACTGTCCTTCAGCCTTTTCAGCTTGCTTCCTTTCCCCCTTGACTTTCACTGTCCTTCAGCCCTTTGTGCTTGCTTCCTATCTTGTTTTTCTCCTGTCCTTGTATCCTCTCCTTGCCTATGACTTTCAGCTCTTCATCTATGCGCTCAAAGACGTCCTTCTCCTATATTCTCCGCAGCGCGACAAACGTCTTTCTCGTGACTTTCATGACTGGTCCTCTCTATCTCTCTCGAACAAGAGGAGCTTTATTGTTTGACAGCGGTATATAAGACAGACTTTGCGCTTATCTCGAGAAGAATTGACCTAGAGGAGAGTGTGTCCGCTACGAGTGAAACCCGTGTTTGAACAGCGAGAGAGTAACCTACGAAAGAGATAAAGAATCAACCAGTCCAGAAACGGTCTTCAGTCATGTTAGCTTTTCGCATTAATTAGTCTAAGTCTTTCACTGCATCGCACCTCTCATGCCAGGCGAGACATCCTCACGATCCATCCATGTAAATGTGTTCGAGTGATTCTCCACAATAAACTTCTTTAACCGTGATTTCTGCCTGACAACTGTAATTTCTATGTGTCCCTCGGCATCCTTCGACAATGAACTTCAACATATAGCGGGACTTTATTTTGGGACATTTACAGAATCGGAATTATATTCTGCCCATCTTCGACAAATATAGGTCGCCGTTACACTGGTGTCAGGAGTGGGATCCAGATTTTAACACGTGCCGTGTATACAACGATACTGCATAACATGGCTCCCAGGAAGCAGAAAGCAGACCTGGAAAAGGAAGAGCAGTGAGATTCGAACGTACGTGCCATTTATACACCTGACCTTTATTCATTGAAAATGTTGAGCAATTATTAAACGACAGAAAGGCCAACGACCAGCAAACCATATGGAGGAGGCAAAGGCTGGTGACTTTTGTGCATGATACCTTCTTGGAGGATTAAATCGGAATCATTTTCTATGCATGGCCATTCTCAACCGAAGGACAATGAAGGTCATAATTTTTCTTGCATTAGTAGCTCTAGTCTACTTGCTAGTGTCAGCTGATGCTAAAAGCAGTACGGAATCACAGGCAAAAGGACTAACGATTATCAAAAGTGTGTTCTTGAACATAGCGAGCAGAGACAAGGAAATCGGCAGAATTGAATCCACATCGGGATACAAAGGTAACACGGCCCAACACATCTTCAAGGATGTCATAATACGGGGAGGAGTCTTTCCTCATGGAGATGACACCGGAGGCAAGACCGCGACAAATTTGACGATGACAACTTCCCAGCTGAGCCACTACGGGTCTGGTTTGCCGAGTACGACCAGCGCTGGCAGAGACGTAAACGGATCACAATTTTTCATCACGACCACGACGACCGGCCATGACGACCGATAAGACATCTTGCCTGGACGGGAAGTACATCTTTGGATAGATAGACCCGGCACATATCACCATGACAACCGAGAGACATCAACCATATTCCACCACATGAGCGAAAAAAAAGAAGAATCAAACAACGTGAGAGACTGAAAATACTTTTGATAAGAATTGTGCCACACATTGGATTTGCGATTTGGTACGTGTTCAACCGACTTCATATACAATCTGTTTTTTTTTTTTTTTTTTGAACAACCAGTCATTGCCATTATTTTATTATTGCACTCATCATTTGGTGGTGTAGTAATGTAACTTGATAATATCTCTTTTACTGAGAGACATTTGTGAAATTTGTTTCATTTCACAGCTGAATATGATTGCCTGCATTACGTTATGTTTCGATATTCTGTAGAAATTTCGTGGAAATTGTTGCGTATGAGGTTAAATAAAAAATCTATATATGTGTATGTAATTGTGTGATAAAATGTTGTGAAGTTGGCACGATGAAGACATATTGAAAACCCTGGCCAGGTTGTCAATTAAATGATGATGAAAGGTGCCTAAATGTGTAGAATTAGAGGAACATTTCGATTACGCGCATTGTTGTTCTTATATGGCTGTTGTTACTGGTGATTTGCCCTGCGACTCCGAAAAAGTTGCCTTAGCTGATATTTTTCAGGCAGCGATGATCCAACTTGGAACAGCATATAATGAATGACATAACCGTTTATCGAAACATAACGAGAGCAATGTACGCAATTTGGTTAGCTGGAGTATAATTTGTTTCAGGTTGATAAGACAGAATTTGGGAAGACGCCGCAGTTTTACTTTAGTTGAAAACATTTTTCGTTCTCTAACGAACGTTGTGGGTAAAGGGAGGCTATATTGCCCTGCGTCTCGGAAAAAGACGCCTTTGCTGGATATGAATTCCAGGCCGCAATTTGGTCCCTGAACCTACGAAATTTGTTGGTTGATAGCTAAAGTGATTTTGAAATGGCAAGAAAAAAGTTTTATATTCTTTGAGTTTGTAACAAAATTTTTACGGCATAGAGTGACTGGTTTGTGACGAAAATCACATGTTATGAAGCGAACTCTTCAAAATCGAAGGTATCATTAGTGGTATATGGTCACCCTACGCATATTTCTTGCAAAGTTCGACTTGACCTACCCTCCATTATTATAGCACAACAGTTGATTCATAGGTTCTATGGTTATTGCTCTCTTGTATCCGTCATGGTAAAAATTTATCACCCAATATTTTGAGCACACGTGGCACGCGGTAACCCTATAATGCACTTTTTCTAGTGTACTTTTTTATGCGTTTTGTGTTTTTTTTTAAAATGTGTTTTGCGTAAAGTGAATGCTTACTGCTTTGACAATTTCGTACGGTAGAGTTCAACATTTAGTTAAATCGTGGTAGTTTTTAAGTTGCTTTTTCTTTATTTGTTACAATCAAGAAGGTGTTCACACTTGACAACGTGTGTGATTAATCAAACTTTTCCACTTTCTTGTTCTCTCCCACTCTTTCTCTCATTCAGCTTGCTCAGTTCTTTTCCTCTTCCATCATATTTTTCAAAAGTATGTGACTGTGTATAAATATAGCCGTTATGTTGACTGTTTTTACTATTTCGGATTCTCCAGTGTATGTGTGTTTTGTTCTTTCTCCTTATTACACTCTGACTGATATTTCCCTTCAGCCAAATTGAGCAGAGTGTGCCCTAACTTTGATATGTTCTTTTGTTGTGATGTAAAGGCAGATTTGATTTCTCGACATTTTTTTTTTTACTCTCGTTGTGTAATCATGGAATTATATCGCTTCTTATCAAATTCGTGTTTTTTTTTTCTTTCACAATTTGTAACATCCTACTTCATTTTTTTTTTGGTGCCACATCATAAGCTAAACTCATTTTCTTTCTGTTTGTGCTTGCTTTTGTTTAATGTAGGAACATGCATTGATTCTGTATCTCTGATTTTTTTTTTCGTTATGCCTAGCTGCTACTGCAAATTTGACACATACATGTCCATTTCCTTTTTTTTTCATTTTGATAAAAGGGCTTCTCCCTCTCAGTGTATATACATCTTCTAACCTCTACGCGCTTCCTTCGAATTTTGTTTTCCATGCCTTGTTGATCGAGGTTAACTGTGCATATACACAATGTTATCATGCTAATCTTCGCCTCGTTTGTCAAACTCGCACTTGCCAGTTTTGTACATACCGTAAAGCCTTTCGTGGCAAACAAGCCATCTCTCTGTCTGTCTCTCTTTCCCTTTCTCATCTCTTTTCTACCACCTTGTCCTCTCTTCTATCTCCTTCAGTCTCTCTATCTTTTCTTTTCCTGTTACCGGGTTATTATGCTGTTGTTTTTTATCCTTTTGCATCATTGCGCTTGTTGCTATGGAGGTTAACTTTTGGGAACTCTTTCTTTATCCTACTTTTTGGTGTGCGTCGCCTATGTGTGCATAATTTATGTTGTATATTCATTTATAGATCTCAGTATTATTTCTCATACTTTTAAATGTTTGCTCTACTAGATTGCTTTTCCTTTCTACTCTTTTCTCGCCCTTCTCTTCTGGTGTTCTTTCTTTCAATTTTCTCTTCATCCCTGTTTTCATCGCTGGGGACAGCGATATCTTTCCGTAGGGGGGGGGGGGGGGATAGTGTCACGCATTTTGGTTAAGATATTTGATGTAATATTGTGTATATAGCATTACTTGTTTGTCATTGTTTTCATGATTATTGTACAAGTCTATGTAAAGGATGTCTCGCTAGCGCTATTGCAAATTACTAGTTAGCAAGCCCAATCCCAATTGCTTTGCATACAGTGGAGTTCTCTCTTTGCCCATCTTCTTTGTTCTTCTGACATTCACAAGTCTATTCTATGCTCTCACCACTTTGACCTTGTGTTCACTAACTTTGTTCTTCTGACCTTCACATGTCATTCTGTGCCTCCCTCGCTCTGACTTCGCTTTCACCTTCAGTACTTTCGCTTTGTCCCTTCTCACTTTGACTTTGCCTTGTCTTTCAGAACTCTTGCCTTGCTCTCCTCAGTTCAACCTTGTCCTGACTTTCAGAATCCTTGCCCTTACCCTTCGCCCTTGCCTCTCACTGCCCTTCAGCCTTGACTCTCACTGTCCTTCAGCCTTTTCAGCTTGCTTCCTTTCCCCCCTTGACTTTCACTGTCCTTCAGCCCTTTTGTGCTTGCTTCCTATCTTGTTTTTCTCCTGTCCTTGTATCCTCTCCTTGCCTATGACTTTCAGCTCTTCATCTATGCGCTCAAAGACGTCCTTCTCCTATATTCTCCGCAGCGCGACAAACGTCTTTCTCGTGACTTTCATGACTGGTCCTCTCTATCTCTCTCGAACAAGAGGAGCTTTATTGTTTGACAGCGGTATATAAGACAGACTTTGCGCTTATCTCGAGAAGAATTGACCTAGAGGAGAGTGTGTCCGCTACGAGTGAAACCCGTGTTTGAACAGCGAGAGAGTAACCTACGAAAGAGATAAAGAATCAACCAGTCCAGAAACGGTCTTCAGTCATGTTAGCTTTTCGCATTAATTAGTCTAAGTCTTTCACTGCATCGCACCTCTCATGCCAGGCGAGACATCCTCACGATCCATCCATGTAAATGTGTTCGAGTGATTCTCCACAATAAACTTCTTTAACCGTGATTTCTGCCTGACAACTGTAATTTCTATGTGTCCCTCGGCATTCTTCGACAATGAACTTCAACATATAGCGGGACTTTATTTTGGGACATTTACAGAATCGGAATTATATTCTGCCCATCTTCGACAAATATAGGTCGCCGTTACAATAATATAGCTCAATTCAAAAGAACTTTTTTTCACCAATATAAATATTGGACAGAAAGCACACACTGCGGAAAGCATGAACCGAAAAAGCAGAACCTGAAGTACAGGGTGTATAGATTCAATCTTTACCAAACCATAGGATGCTATCTGTGCGATGAATGGAACCACCAGAGCAACAACAATGAAGGGATTGTCAAATTAAGCTGACATTGCTCCCGCTCTATCAACTTCAACTTCAACTTTATTTTCATTTCCATTGAAAAACAATGAAATTGATATAAAATGTGACCCGCTACAACAAAATGTTCCTAAAGTCGCGCACGGTCAAAGCCGTGAAAATCGAGTTTGAAGTCAGAGCATCAAAATTGGTCAAATCTTACGATTTTCTGAATTTGACATAATTATTATTAGAGTCTGACATGTCTTCTATTGTCTGTCGAAATTTTGAAGCAAAATGATGAAAGGAAAGACCCCAAAATAACGTTTTTCTGGGCCATGTTTTTTGGCGTTTCAACGAAGCAGTAACTGGTTCGAACATTTGGATTGAGCGCCACAGATAGGCTCCGCCCCTAACAACGACCAGAGTGATCTCATTGGTCAGTTTCCTACTTGCCGCTAACCGAAGCGTGAAGCTCGCACACTGCCCAGTTGACTGGTGCGTGCTGGCGGGGTGCGCTATGCCCAGCCGCTTCTCCTGGCATCCTGGTCACTGATTGGTCGGTGAGGAGACCGCCGACGCTGTGTTTGAATAAGCATTTCGGGGGTTGCTAGGGATTACATTCTATTGTCAGGAGGTGAATACTGACTTGCGTGTCCCTTGATCGTGATTGCGTCGCAAGGAGAACTTTTAGGGCGCTTTTCTCGAAACAGTGATTTCCCAGACGTCTCGACATGCTCTCTTTTAAACATTGATATCTCCACAGCCGATTATTTTTATAAGATGTGTTACATATCATTTTAAAGCAGAAAGATTAGGAAATTGTGTCATGCAATTTTCAAATAATCGACCTCACCCGACTTTAGGATCATTTTGTTGTAGCGGGTCACAAATGCATTAGCAGAACATATTTGTGACCGTGCACCTCAAAACGAACATAAAGTCGCACACACTGATTTTGCGTGAGGACTGAAAAATAAGTGAAATTGGTCAACCTAGCCGAACTTGACTTTTTCATATTTTCTGAAAGAGTGGGTCTTCTTTTACATTATGCTAAAATTTGGTATCATAAAACGGGCAGGAAAGTGTGTGTGTGTGTGTGTGTTGTTTTTTTTTTTTGGCAGTTTATCTCGAATATTTTTGGTAGAATAATATGATTAGGTGTGTCTTTAGAATCCCTTTTTCATTTCTGAAAAACCTTGTCCTCACTCTTCACTTTCAACTCTAATAACCTTTGAAAGGATATGGCTACTGATTTGAAAGTTGGCATTAACCACGGAGAGAATGTGTTAATAGGCATACGTAATTTCAGTTTAATGTAATAATCTCTTCATTGTTGTTACTCTGGTGGTTAACTTCCTGTTTTTTGTCCCATTCATTGCACAGCCAGCACGGTTTGGTAAAGATTAAGCGCTTGAATAGACACTGTACTTCAGAGCCTCTTTTCTCAGTTCACACTTTTCCTGATTTTGTGCTTTCTTTCCAATATTTAGATAGGTTAGGAGAGTCCATTTGATTTGAGTTATACATCATTTTAAAGCTTAAAGTCTGCTCTTTCAGAATACAGTCTTAACTAAAAATCAATGTCTGGCGACTTTTTGTTTGTGTTGAGGTGCAGGGTCACATTTGTAACAATTTCAAAGAAAACGTATATGTAATCACGAATAACAACATAAATTCGTTTTCTAAGGTATATAAAAACGCATAATACAAGGATTAGAATGGAAATGGAGGGTCCCGTTTTAAAAGCAAAGCTTGTAGGGTATGGGACCCTATCAACACAATTTGTACATGACCAATGACAACTTTCAAAGAATTATCATTATCACTTCAAAAGTCACTGGAGATGAAAGAAATGATTTCAAGAAATGAAAAGAGGCCTCTAAGACATACCTGATCTCACACGTCTACAAAAAAAAGTAGAAAAAAAGTGCTGAAAACACACTTTCTGGTTTATTTTATGATCCAAAACTTAGGAATGATGAAGAAGAAAAACAACTCTTCCAGGAAATAAGAAAAACCGAAGATTGACGGGTCTTACCCGTTTCACGAGTCATTACTGAAATCAAGGGGTGCGAATTTCTGTTCGTTTTAAGATGCAAGGCCATCATTTAAGATTTAAGATGCAAGTTAAACGTAGTGTGCTAATTGGTACCTGTACAAAGACTTACCTGTATAAATGAAGACACCTCTTTTCCTTTATAAGTATCTACGAAAATATTGATGAATGATAAACACGTGGTATTTACATGGAATGGATTTTGTGGTGCACACGTTACTACTCAAAGTTGCTAAGGAAAGTATTCATATTCAGCTCCAGCACATTTATTTTCTTATCATTTTCACTTCACAGTGATCGAATACAATAATAAATTAAATAAACCAATTAAATATATATATACATACATACATATATATATATATATACACTCAGCAAAAAAAGTAAGTTACCCCCTAACATTTTTGGTCTCATATTCAAGTAATGTGCAGTTTAATGTTTCCAGGCTAGCATGCCTTTACAGTGACGGGGCATTAAACTGCACATTACTTGAATATGTAATGAGACCGCTCTAAAGCAAATAATTTTATCACAACAATAGATATATAATGTTTTGTTAAATAAATCCCACAAGGATTGGAACATCATCTCTTAACATTCCCACTGACTCCCACTGATCAGATACTAGCCATCCCCTTTAAGGACAGCAAGTGATGGGGCCTTACGCATTCTCTCGGATATTTTTTTTTTTCAACACTTTGGAGCAGAACAACTGAAGGCACAATCCCCAAAGCTGCTTTTGTTTTTAAGAAAGGTTACTTTAGAAACGGCCTATCTTGCGTGCTTCGTAAATTAAGCGAATATTGATATCATTTTATATCAATTCTGAAAAATAACCGGGCGCTTGGCCATTCAGTACATTGCTAGTCAGTAACAAAATCTAAAAAGAAATTATCTACCTTACTGGCAACCAGTGTAGCTTCTTCAAAATGAGTGTATGTGAAAATTTCAAGAATCATGCAGCTCACAAGTCATACAGCCGATGAGTTACACAGCTTACGAGTAATACAGCCTATAATAGTCAGCTAACAAGGCACACGAGACAGACACATTAAGCCATGCGTTGTATCTATCGAACTCGTGAGCTGTTTTTACCTAGTGTCCTACTCGTGGGCTGTATGGCCCGTGCATGTCGGTCTATAGTAGGATGTCCTCATAAAATTGGCGTCATGGATGGACATGTAGGCTATATAGCACGCTGAAGCAGAGGAAAAGACAATTAAAATAAACATGATCCGTAACACCGATAAGATGAAACAAGAATACAGTGTATACATTATATTGATATATGTTAATTATAACGTCAGAAATCGTTAAAACATTAGTATTCCATGGCTGCTTGGTCATTCACTCCAACTTCGGAAGTCCGATTGATGCACTGACTTTTATTCCTTTATTTCAGGTATGTTTAATAAAGTTCTGCTATTAATATTTTCAGGTTATGTTAAACCCTATCTATATATATATATATATATATATTTTTTTTTTTGGGGGGGGGGGGGGGCTCTTTGATTAATCTCGTTTATGTGATGTTGCTGTTCTTGTTTATTTGGTTTTTTTTAGAAGAGCTTGAATCGATCACAAGATTTGTTTAGGTTTAGCTATGGTTTCCGATTATTTGAATAGAACGATTTCTTAATCATTGATTTCATGTGTCAATTTCACATAAATACACAAATACAAGTTAAGTTATATTTCTAACGAAGCCCATTCTTTAGATAAATTCGAATGAATGATCATTTCATACTCAATTAGGCCTATAGCTACCCTCAATAATTTCCACTGGAAAAACACTTTAAGAATGTGAAATGTAAAAGGAAAACAATTCGTGGCATTCAATCTACATGTAACTGAATTTGGACTCGTCACGAGGAAAATGTTTCCGGATATTCCCTATCGTTTCTTTCCAATTACATTAAGCGGTTTTTTTTTTTACTACCATGTCATTCGACATGTTTGAACAGGAACGTAGCTTACCGATGGACATTTGAACTCCGGCGAAGCACCAATACACCGTTCATCTTGGGACTATCTTGTTCTAAATAATGCTAGCCTTGGTTTTACCCTTCATTATAGTATTGTTAGGAAACCTGAACAAAAAAAGTCACCTGCTACGCAAAGGTAGATGTTTATGCGAAATGGTTCGCGTCGTGTTAACTAAACACTACGCACACGTCTGCTCAAGAGTACGACATCAATGCATTATATTGATTTACTCGGAACAGGATTCTAATCAAGCATGCTTACACCGGGAAGGAGGGGGGGGGGGGGGGGGGGGGTGGGCAGTGGGAAATGAATACATTGTTTACTGAAAATGCCTCACGCCGTAACGGGATGGGCGTTTTGCCGCCCTCTCCTGTCGAGCATTGAGTAGTGTTATCGCAATTTCTACTGCAACTTGACGCGGACTTGTTAGCACGGGCCTGGAGCAGGCCAAAAATGCATGAGTTACCCACCAGTTAATACCCTTCCTCATGGACTCTAAAATGGCTGTAACTCTTGGCATGTATATTCGTCTAATTTCTATTGCCATCAGCGGTAAGTTATCTCTTGTCTTAGAATGAAAAGACGAAGCGCGTATCATAACGAGTGTGTTGGGATGTTTGTTAGCAAGTGTGGTTATACTTGAGCTTGTATTTGAAAGTTTGTGTGTGTCAGTATAAACTGTTCATTTAACAGTATGGTCGGGTGCATGTCAAGAGACCGACACCAAAGAATCATACATCCCATACGTCATACAGCCCACAATCGTCGGTTGAGAATGATAAGGGCGTTAAGTTCTCACAAAACCCATAGTGTTCGAGACAACTTAACGCCCTTCTCATTCTCAACAGACGAAGTCATACAGCCCATGAGTTCGACATTAAGTAAATGAGGCCAACGAGACTGACACACTAAGCCCCGTGTTGTATCCGTCGAACTCGTGTGCTGTTTTTACCTAGTGTCGAACTCATGGGCTTTATTTGCGTAGTGTTGACCTGATGGGCTGTATGGTTCGTGGGATGTACGACTCATTGGAACTTATATCAATGTCGAGCTATATGTGACCCTGCATTACAAAACCAACAAAAAGTCGCCAGACATGGACTTTTAGTTAAGAGCATATTCTTGAAGAGCAGACTTTAAGCTGTAAAATGATGCGTTACTCAAATCAAATGAACTCTCCTAACCTATCTTAATACAGTGTATTGGAAAGAAAGCACACACTCAGGAAAAGTGTGAAGTGAGAAAAAAGGCTCTAAAGCACAGAGGCTATTCAAGCGCTTTAATCTTTACCAAGCCGTGCCAGCTGTGCAATGAATGGGTCCAAAACATGATGTAAATCGCTGGAGTAATAACAATGAAGAGATTATTAGATTAAGGTGAAATTGGTAAGAAAGCACACACTCTGGAAAAGTGTGAACTGAGAAAAGAGGCTCTGAGGTACAGGACCTATTCAAGCGCTTAATCTTTACCAAACCGTGCTAGCTGTGCGATGAAAGGGGCAAAACACAGGATGTAAACCAACGGAGCAATAACAATGAAGGGATTATTAGACGAAGCAGCTGAAATTGAGCATGTTCTATAAACACATTCTGTCCATGATTAATGCTTTCAAAGCAGTAGCGTTATCCTTTCAAAAGTTATTAGACTTGAAAGTGAAGAGTGTGCACAGGATTTCTAGAAATAAAACGCGGCCTCCAGGAAATACCTGACCATTGTACTCTGCCCTATAAAAAAAAAAAAAAAGTTGCAGAAAAACTGCTGAAAACACGTTTTCCCATTCATGGTAAAAGCCCAAACTAAAGAATAATGTAGAAGAAGAACAGCTCTTTCAGAAAATATGATAAACTCAAGATATACTCGGTTGAACCATTTCACCTTTTTAAGGCTCTCGTGAAATCAGGGGGTGCGACTTTTTGTTCGTTTTGTGATGTACGGTCACAAATGTTATTGATGTCCCACTAAATGGTTTTTGTTTTTCTGCTGATGATATTGTTAATGAATATGATAGATGGTTTGATACATTTTACCTTTAAATGGTATCACAATGGGTCATTTGAATGCCGGCACTTTGGTTGAAAATTCAATGGTAGATTTAAAGTTCGATTTAAAGTTAGATTTCTTTTGTTAAAATTTGAATTTGATGTTTCATGTCTGTCAGAAACTTGGCTTCATGATTCTGTAAATGATGAGCAATTATGCACTGTACCATAATAATAGAACAAATGGTAAACATGGTGGGGGTGTCTGTATTTTTGTAAGACAGTTATTGTTAAGTACAGAAAGGAAATGATTTAATCATCCATCACTGGAGTCTGTGTGGCTTGAAGTAAACCTAAGTACAGGTATTGATAATTCTGAGAATGTGTTATTAGTTTGTCGGACCAAGTTACCTTGTTATTAAAACCAATGTGTTATTTTGGGCGATTTGACATTGATTATTTTTCAACTGATTCTATGTGTTCATTTTTTTTTTTAAGTGGAGAATTTGTTTATGTTAAATCAATTAAGTACCAAACCTATACTCGGGTGACCATTAACGCAAGTAAATATTTTGATAAAATCTTGAGTTCTGATTCTGATAAACATTTGTTGCGTGCTGTTAGTCAGATAGACCTCATTGACCCTTATCTCATTTTCACTGTCACTGTGACTGGTTAATTTCGAAGGTAACACCAATGTATAAGGGTGAAGGTGATACTGCAGAGAAATTGAATGATAGGTCCCTTGCTATTGTTTGTCATATTGCAAAATTAATAGAGAAAGAGGTAAATCCTCAATTTGTCCTATCTTTTGAAACATACAACGTAGGCTAATTTTATTTCGATAGATCAACAGGCATTTCTATCAAATCCTTCTATAGATACTTGCCTCCATCAAGTTACCAATGACTGATATGATGCTTTTAATGAAAATCAAATGGTTGCAGCCAGTTTTGTAAATATCTCTAGGTGTTTTGACTGTATTGATCATGAACTATCGTTATTTTGAATTATCTAAATATGGTGTTTTGAATATCAAACTGAAGTGGCTTTATAATCATTCATGTAGGGGTCCGAACAAGTTATAAGCTGTAACTGCATTATATCACGCATGAAAGAAATGAAAATAGGTTTCCCCCAAGGGAGTATACTTGGACCCGCACTTTTCATTGTATTATAAAATCACCTCATCACCAGTGTTGAAACTGCTAACTGTAGTGATTTTGCTACTGATATGATACTGTATGTTTCTCATAAAAATCTTGAGTAGGTAACAAAAAAAAAAATTATAGTTAAGTTTGGATAAATTTGCACTTGGCCTGAAAATAATAGACTGAAGATTAAAGTTGATAAAAAGAAAGGTATGCTCTTGAAATAATCTTCATCCGAATATCTTTGTATTTTCATAAACAATCATCGTATTGAATATGCAAAATATGCCATATCTTGGTGTGAAATATATATGTATATATATACACTCAGCAAAAAAAGTAAGTTCCCCCCTAGCATTTGTGGACATATCTCAAAAAGTATTCAACCGATTTTCATAATTCAAACGGAAATGGATAAAGAATGTTATTACTCATAACATGAGTGGCAAATCATTGCCATCAGATATCATTATTGGTGTGAAAAATGCATTTTATGTCAAAATGCATGGAAACAAAAGTTGCACTTTAGTGATTTGCAATGACTTTTACACAAATAATCAAACAATCACTCATGATTCTGAACATTTAAGCATGGGTTATTGCATATTTCTCTGTCTCTTTCTTTTCATGAGCATACAGTGAAGTATTTGATAATTGATAATGTCCACCATCCGCTTCAATGACCAGCCGGCATCTCCTCCTCATACTATTAACTAAAGTTTGTACTCGGCGCTGCTCAATGTTATCCCATGCTCTCTGCAAGATGCGCTATTCTTGCAGTGAAGTGTCATCTTTCAACTTCTTGCTCGCTTTCCGCTTAATGATATCCCAAATATTCTCTACTGGATTACAGTCAGGGGATCTTGCAGGCCACTCCATACGTTCGATGCCATTTCCCTCTGCAAACTGATCTATAGGGCATGATGCAAAATGCCCACTGGCATATTAATGTGATCAACCTAAATTGGAATTACAAATCACATGGCTTCTATCAATATTTTCATATTGAGAAGGCCTATTGTTCAAAAAGTATGCATATCATCTGTTTAATAGGGAAGCACATTGTACCTGAAGAAATTCCTGAGAATTACACAATTTAAAAAGATCATTTGCTAACCGACATAGGAAATGTATACAATATGCTTCCTATGGCCTAAAGTGCAACTTTTTTTCCCATGCATTTTGACATAAAATGCGATTTTTTACACCAATGATGATATCTGGTGGCAATGATATGCCATTCATGTTATGAGTAATGAAATTCCCTATCCATTCCCGTTCGAATTATGAACATCCGTAAAATATTTTCTGAGATATATCCAAAAATGTTAGGGGGAACTTACTTTTTTTGCTGAGTGTATATATTTATATTGTATATTTACAAAACAATCATTCCGTCTTATTGTTTTCTATGGGAAAATTGTTGCTCAAATTAGAAATCTGATCACAATGCATAATCTATTGACAATTTTAAAACATTGTATAAGAAGATTTTTTTCTCTCTCTCTCAACAGTGTTGTCATAATTTATGTTTGGTTTTGTATTTATTGTTATATATCTGTCAAATCGTGAACTTCAATATTTAAACACCGTTTATACATTTGATCAATGTTGGTTACATCATTTCCAGTGATTAGTGCAGCAGCATATTTTAAAGGGGCTGTACAGTACTGGTTGAGGTGGGGATTCATGTTTTTTTACATTCCTAAGAGAGATAATGATAAACGTCTTATCAAATATGAAAGAGCATGTAATTTTAAGAAGGATTCAACGTTTATTTGATGAAAATTAGTTTTCAAATGGTTGAGATATCCAAAAAAGTGATAATAATAAAAGAGTACAGGCCCCACCTTTATTAGGATCTCTTTGTTTCACCTTTTCTGTTTATATCTCGGCCACTTCAAAACCGATTTTTGTCAAATAAACTTTTGATACCCCTTAGATTATTGCATGCTCTTTGACATCTCATAGAGTGGTTTCTGAATATCTCGCAAAACGTTAAAAGCTAAATCCTCACCACGACCAGAACTGTACACACCCTTTAACTGCATCTGCAAAACTATTCACAGTCTTTTATACGTGTATATTGTGATTAACATTTACCTCTACATGTTTTTACTCATTTTCATTTATCAACATTGTAACCTTTTTTTACCTATTCAGCTGCACGTTATTTCATTTAATATCTCATAATTGTTATGGAATTCTTTTCCATTGTTTTACAAAAAATATTATGTAGCTGTTGGCTAGGATTTTTCTTTAATCTACATTGAGTACACCGTGTTTCTAAATCCCAATGTAGTTGCATGCTTGTGTGTGTATGTGTGTATGTATGTATGCATGTTTGAGTGTGTGTGTCCGATGTCTATGTGTTCGGTATGTATGTAATGTTTTTGTGCCTTTGTGTGTGTTTGTTTGTGCTTGTATGTGTATCTGCGTGTGTGCAAACACAATTTATGTTTATTTGTGTGCATATGGGTGTGTGTGGAAATCATTACCTAATATCACTGTGAAATATGATTGAAGAAATCTCGTTGCAAGTTACCTACTTTGAAATTTTATCGATGTTATTTTGTTTTATCAAAATTACTTTGCGGATATGTATGTATGATCTATATTGTAAGAATTTAATGGAAGCTGTTTTGGAGTAAGTAGTTTTTATATTAAAATAATATCGTGTTTCAGTAGTTTGTATCAGGACCTTGATGTAAATTAGCATGCTGATCGAGCTATCCTGAATAAAGATATTTCAATAAAATTAATAAACTTCAGCTGATGAAACAGATCCACGGATTACGATTTCGTCAAACATTGGTCGAATAAGTACAGATGAGCAATCGTACTTTTTTTTTTCTCATGCACTATATTTTCCCGTGTGTGTGTGCGTGGGGGGGGGGGGAGGTCGTTTTTGCTTCGAGGACTTAATGCAAGTTTAATACTTTAAAGTAAATTAACATGGCAAAGCCAAGTATTTCATGCTTTACCTTTACTAGTTTTTACCCCACATACCATAAGACATATCTAGAATGGCCTAACCCTAGAAAGTTTCTGAGCCCCCTTTTTCTTTACACTCTCATTTTTAGGTTTCTAGATCATTTTGTCAATGAAAGAAAAACTATATATGAAGACCTTGCTTCCAAAAGGCGACAATCCACCATTTTTCAATGGACTTAGCGCCTTTTTGTAAAAAGTTCTTGAAATATCAACAATAAAAGAATTGAAATCTGATAATCAAGAAACTATTACATCGTCATTGTATCATATTTGATTTTTTTTTCATCATGTTTTATAACCTTTATGTTGTTGTTGTTTTTCTTGGGTTTTTCGCCGCTGCTCTCGAGCATAGCTTTACTTACATGTACCTGTGGCATGTTACTAACAATTTACCTGTTTTTAGTCGTCGGTGTTCTTTCACATTGTCCTGATGGAAATGAGGGATCATTCTGTCCACAATTTGATGATGACAGCTGCGGTACAGCCAGGATGGAGGATGGCGAGACGGTCTCCATGGTGATGAAAGAAATGGCGGGTGATGATATTCCTCCTGCTGTGAATCACCCAATGCTGAAAGGGCTCAAAAGATACAAGTGTGCGATTCCAGGTGTGTATTTTATTCTCATTTTTCGTGTAGGCTAACTATAAATGACAAATAAAATATATTTTAGAGAAACAGGCAAGTTACGTTCAGTCCGTGGGATGTCCATCCCATTGCTTACTGTTAATTATTATACTGAAGCAATGACTGACAGAGGTCACAGGCAGAATCGTGGTTTGGAAGGTTATTGTTAATGTATATAGGCCTATTATTACCCGTACCTGCCCAGGCACCTGAGCTGTGGTTCTACTAAATTGTATTCCCCTCGTATTACGCGCGGGATTGCGCGCCAGCAGGGAGAAGAGGGGGTAATTTTTTCATATTCCCCTTTTTGGCAAACGCCTATGGGATTAGCGTGTTAAAAACGAGGGGAATATAGCATCCGGGCACTTGAGTTCCCAGTCAGATAAATTTGCTGTTGATGGCAGTTTCTCGCGGAGTGGTTTTGCGACGAAGAGCAAATTCCTATAGGTTAGCACGGAAAATTAGAGGACAATCCCTGCGCCTGTGTTGTGAGTTGGCTGTTATACGTGCGCCGCGTACCATGAGCTAGCCTGTGTATCTAGGGTTGTGGCGCGCAATGTTGTGTAGAGCTCTAGCTCGCAACTAATGGAAAATTATTGCCGTGAATTGGGAAGTTGTACAAAGTTTACATTGTAATGATTTATTTTACTGCTCAAGATGCCTATAATGAGTAATAATAATGGACTGTCTACCTTTAGGGGATACGACATAAATGGCCCTCACTAAGCTCTAGTGAGGGCAATAAAAGTCCATACTATATTAGCAGTAATATGGAAAATAATTATATATATTATATATATATATATATATATATATAAATATATGAACAGCTTGTTCGCAAAAACCGATAAGTCCATATTTGCCAAATGAAAATATTTGCGGTAAAGAAGGTAAGGTATGAGGTAATGAAAAATAAAGAGAATAATAAGAATATTTTTGCTTCTTTTGACCAGAACTTCAAAAGTGTACCTTCACATGTAGTGACCAATATATCATTTAAAAGGTATTATTTAATACTTTATGACAGAGACCGTATTTCAAAATCTTCAAAAATGGACTTGTCGGTTTTTGCGAACAAACTCTTCATATATATATCACCACAGAAGTCATGTTGAGAGCATCATGATTCAACGCGTCAACATATATTTACATTACATTCATACGTTAAGATTGAGGACCCGTGTTGATTACTTCTAATATAACAAAGACATTAGGACGATGGCGAACTCGGGGTATAGATGCTTCGTTGATTCGCTGGAAGCGACGTGATATGACATGTGTAAATTCTATAAAAAAAAAATGTGTATCTGTTATTCCTGATGGCAGGCTGACTGGCATATCATTAACAAAATTATAAAATAAAAAATATGTTCAAAACTACAGTAGGAAAGAAACTCCATATTTGTGAAGTTTTGCCATTACAGCGTAGACGTGAAGATATGAGAGAGGTCAATATATTTCTTTTCTTTCATTGTTCAGTTCATAGCAGAAGCAGTAAGGGTACAATGCGTGTGTTATAATTATGCATTATGACTATATGCATTATGCACGAGTAGAGCGTTAAGGCTAAATATGGAGAGAGCTTGACTATGCGACTCCCAAAATTTATCTGCATTAACATTATCAATATCAGGTAAAAGCTCGTAGGCATTTATTTTTTTTTGTTATTATTATTCTTGGAACGTGTGGGCGCTCAATGATATTGATTGCTATTGATTTTTCACTCAAGTGTAGTTCTTTAGTTGGCAAGTCACCATCAAAGTGTAAAAAATCCAGCTATGTTAGGTCCATGAGTGTAGCGCAATATATTTGGCCAATTGTTTAAATTTGTATAAAAACACCGATTTCAGCACACATATAACTGCCCTCCGGACTTCCGACGTCTTCTGTTGTCATGGTAACATATATTCTTTTAAAAAACCTCAAGATTTCAATTGTACTTACATGTAAGAACGGTGACTAAATCTATATTTTTGGAATTATCCCTTCAAATGGAATCATACTCCAAGTTATTGTCTGATATCTTTTCCCGTCTTCTATTCTGAAAATGCATTTGTTTCTTTTTGTGTTGAGTTTATTTTAACAACAAACATATGCATACATAAATAAATAACGTATTATTAAGATACTGTCACATGGGCGGACTCAAATAATACTCCATCGCACTCGTGCCATTCACTTTAATGTACAATTTAATATAAGCATTTGTGGAATATTTACAGGACTGAAATCAAGGAGTTGTGACCAACATAAAATGCAAAATCAAAATACTCTTATATTCGACAACCATGTGAACGGGACCCTGTCTTGGTCCGGTTCCACCTGTAATTTTGGCTTGACACTTGTTCATAATAATTATACCAGCTTCGCTATCAATTCGTTATCCCTGACAATACACTATCTGCTATCAAGCGCAACACTATTTGGTTCACACCACCGTAGTGCTGATCCTGAGATGACCAGCCTGCACGCACGACGGTTTATCGCGGTTATAACACTTGTCTTCAATTACACTGCTTCCGTTTACATCCGGGTTCTGTGCTAACCCGCAATTATCATGAAGTGTATAAATACCAATATTCGAATTATGTGCACATTATTTTCATCTTTTTACCAATTTAACATGACCTTCATCTCTCTACTTCAGCGACACTTCCACGTCATAACCAATCATATCTACAGGGTGTCATGCACCCGCCAGGTTCATCGCTCACCTGCGTTGTCCACAGAGTCACATTAATTGTCAAACTGTTCGCTTCCAGAACATGAACTGATTCGTGGGTGGAGCGTCCTTATATGCGAGGTTGCTGTTCCAGCTCCAAAGTGTCGCGAGGGACCCGCGTTCCGTATTCGCTGGCGTCCAAAGTTCTCCCTAGCGAGGGGCGGACACAGTCGCTCTGCTGCGAATGCGTCGGCCTGGGAGTAGGCTCGTCCTCGGCCTCGGCGCCATCAATGACCGGTGTAATATAACCAAAATGTCTCTTCTTCTTGGCTACTGGAAGGCTGCAAAGGCTGTTGGAATACGCCTTCTGGCAGCAAACAAAATCTGAACTCTAATCAGCCAGTATACAGGCTGACGGTAAGGTGGACGGACGGCTCATGGCCGCAACCGAAATTGGGCTTAGACACAAAATTATCTTGCCAACTGGCGCCTGGGTATGTCAGGTTGGTTTCCTGCCATCACTGAGCTAACTCAATGTTCTCTCGGTGAAAACAAAATGGTGTCTGCCACGAAAAGATTCAACTCTACTGTTAAATTGCTACTCGACTACGACACTCCTTTTCGAGGCATTTGGAATATTTGATACTGTTGCGTTTCCAACAAGAGTCAATGAATCGATCACACCAACATAAATCATTGCATTTCCAGAGAGAACATTTATTGGCGTCTTTGACTTCAGGAGGACCGAATTCAGACTGACTCCCAAACAGGAGTTTTAGCTTGGCATCATTCTCAGCCAAGTATACAAACAATTAACCAGTTGGCTACTTCCATCATAGAAGCTTGGGATTAAATGAGAAACTAATACAGGTACAATCGGGCAATAGGGTGGTAATTGGAGGGAGGCATGGCTACAACAATAGGACAAAGAGACATAAAGTTGAGACTATTACAAAGGGGTGACATCAAAGTCTAGCTACTAGGGTAGTGTCACTGCAGCAGTATGCAGTGAAGAGATATAAGAGTTCTCATTTCATTTCATCGCTATTTCTCGTGTATATATTGCTCAGAAGTATTCTAAATGCAACTTGTGTACTGTGATATAACTCATGGTGACAATTTTGTACATAGCTGGTATACAGTTACTTACACATGTATCTTACATACACCTGTATACCTGTAACTTGGCGTTTGATATGAAGCTTGCAGCACTGCCCCCATGGCCCCTATTGTTAATTTCTATGTCTGTCCAGCCTCTATTATGTATAGGAGTTGGACGCTTGGGCCCTATCTTAGTCATAAACTTAACCTCCCAAGCACACAACAAAGGCCCCTTTCAAATTGTGTAGTCCCCTATTGTTTGAACCCAACTTCTGCTGGTAGCCTTGGCGTGGGAACTAAGTTAGCTTTTGCAACATCTTGGGCTTAGAAAGCCAGCAAGAAAGCCAAACTAGTCAGTATCATGTTCGATCATCGTTGAGAAAGCATCTCATATCTAGTACCTCGTATCTCGTATCTCGTATCTCGTATCTCGTATCTTCGAAGTTCGTTCCCTCGTTCCGAAACCAGTTTCAACAGTTCAAAGCCTCCAATTGTATTTTATCTACTCTACTCTACTTCTACATGGGAGATTCGGATTCCAATAAATTCGTTTTCGCAAATTCATATCTCTCTGTTCGGAATAAATTCTGTTGGAGTGCTATCGTTCTTCGAACTCGACCGAAACTCCTCACTTAGCAACTCGTGTTAAGTGAGGCAGCCACAATAAAATACAAATGAGGCAATAAATTACATATCGACAAATTTATTGCATCGAATACTGCTGAAGCTGGATTTTCGTTATGGAGCCTCAAATCGCCGTGAAAGATGAAACAAATGTTAGCGTTGCCAGCCACAAGACCAGTGGGAGCAGAGCCAGCCGATCTTCGAAAGCGAGTTCTGTGGATCTGCGCAGACGTCAGGCTGCTCTCAGGGCTTCCTTATCATTCGACGAGGAGGAGCTAGACTGGAGTCTGAAGCTAGGCTGGCTGAAACTAGGCTAAGAAATCTTCGAAAGAAACGAGAGCTCGCAGAAATCGAAGCAGAGCAAGCTGTACTCGATGAATGCAGCAGTGAACCATCGGAGGATGAAAATCCTGCTTTAACGAACATTCGAAAGGAGGACAAGGATGAATGTATCGATCGCTTCCTTAACTCGCAAGACAATCAAGGAACACCCCCTCCTACGTTAGAAGCCGGACAGCCTCCAGTAACATCTCAGCCGAAAGCCAACTCACAACAAGCGGACTGGCATAATATCATCTCGTCTCTGGAGAAGTGTATGTTACAACTCGCTGAGACATCTCTTCAGCAAGGTCGCATAAATCAGCAAATGCTAGCCTCCACCCAGTTGCCAAAGGTGGACATTCCAATTTTCTCTGGGGATCCACTTGTCTACCCTCTATGGATAAACACCTTTGATTCTGTGGTGGATTGCAAACCCATTGATAATGGAACCAAACTCAACCTGCTACATAACTCTGTATCTGGAAAGCCAAAGGAAATCGTGCAGCATTTTGTCTTGATTGGATCCCCTGATGCATATCAACAAGCGCGAGAAAGCCTGACCAGACGGTACGGCGATCCAACAATCGTGAGCTCAGCATTCATTTCCAAGCTGAATTCTTGGGGGAAGATACATAGTCGTGATGCCTCGGGCCTCCAAGATTTCGCAGATTGCCTCTCAAAAGTCATTGCCGCTAAGGAATCCGTGAAAAGCCTTGGAATTCTAGACTTCCCTCAGGAAAATGCCAAACTTGTTGACAAACTCCCTCCATACCTTGAAAATAAATGGAGGGATGAAATCGAACGATTCAAGGACAAGCATGGACGACAGGAATTCCCACCTTTCTCCGCCTTTGCTGAGTTTGTGAGGAGAGCAGCAGACAGAGCCAACTTCCCCGAGCTAAGTACAGTAGTTCGGGAGCAGCCATGGCCAGCCAACACAAAGCCAAGTGGAAAAAATGCCCGTACCTTTGCAACTGAAGGAAAATGTTCCATGCCTTCGGTCAAAGAAATGCAGGAAACCACAAAAAACAAAACATGTCCATTTTGCAGTGAAAATCATCTGATCGAAGATTGCTCGGGATTCCAAAACATCACCCTCGAAGAGCGCCGAGCATTCTTCTTCGAGAAAAAATTATGCTTCGGGTGTGGGCTACATTCAAACCATCAGAGCAAACAATGCAAGGCTAGGCGCTCATGTGCAGTCTGCAAGGGAAGGCACCTCACCTGCTTTCATTCTTCGCAGAAGCAGCCGAATACCAAACAGGAAGGAGCAGCATCGTCAAAGTGCACTAGAGTGTGTCATCTGCAAAACGTCGAAGGGAAGGACCACTCTATGATTGTGCCAGTTTGGGTGAGGCATGCTGGTGATCCAACAAAAGAGTCCCTTGAATATGCAATTCTGGATGATCAATCCAACGTTAGTTTCGTATCGGAAAAAACTTCTCAAAAAACTTGATCTTCGGGGCCATAAAACCAATCTCAGGCTCACAACGCTGCACAACACCTCGGACATAGAAACTTTCAAGGTCCACAACCTGGAACTTCTCGACCACAAAAAAGAAAAAATCGTAAAGCTTCCAACTGCCTTCACCAGGAGCGACATTCCTGCCACCAGGTCGCAAATCCCTAAGGCAGATATCGCAAATAGATGGCCACACCTCGTTCGGGTCGCGGAGGAAATGATGCCGTACGATCAGAATGTCGAAGTTTCTCTCCTCATCGGAACCGACTGTCCTAGTGCGATTCGGCCACGGGATATCGTCTCCGGTGGAGAGGAGGAACCATATGCCCAGAGATCTCTGCTCGGTTGGGGAGTTGTGGGTCGCATCTGCAAGGATCCTGTTGACACAAATTCAGCTAGATGTCACAAAATCGCGGCTGAATTGTACCAGAACCTTACATTCCCAACCAATGCAAAGGAGATTCTCACTGATGACGAAATCCCCAAAGTTCTAGAGGCTGACTTCCAGCATGAAGCCATCAGCAAACCCCTTTCCGTCGAAGACCAGAGGTTTCTTCACCTCCTCGAAGACGGACTTGAGAAAAGACCAGGTGGACGCTTCAAAATGCCGAAGTGGCCTCATCCATCGACAGATCTTCAAGTAAGCGACATCGTCATCGTACCAGTGCCACATCGACCGCCCAGCAAGCGACGATCTCGTGCGCGAAGTCCAACCCGTGACAGCAGACTCATCGTTGGACCGCCGAGGCAAACGCCAAAAGCAGCCTATCGGGATGGAAAGGGCAGCTCACGACTTGGTCCTTCTCCTGTCGCCAGATGAGTCCCAGTAAAAGGGAAGACCGCAGGATTCCCCATCAAGGAGCCAACATAGTAAATTTTGATTTAATCGAACAAAATCATGTATTTTGCTTTGTTTCTCTGTTTCTCGTTTCACTCTATCCTAAATAATCCTTTCTTTATATCTTTGTTTCAATCTTCTCTCACTCTATATTTCTTGCCTTTGCTCGAATCGTTAATAGTGAATATCGTTAGTTATTGTCCATCTATATTGTAGATTATAATATTTCAGGAGGAAACCTTGTCCTATTTTCTATTTTGTCCTCATTCTCTTTCTTCTCTTCCCTCTTTATTTCCTTCTTTGCTTTCATCATTAATTGTTAATGCAGATGCAATGTAATAACCATTTCGATATCTGTACTTGACATTTCAATTTTTGATGTTATTATATGTCTGATCACTTATACAATTTTTGAATTTTTATTGAATTTATGACTGGTTCGTTAAAATTTCTTCTGGGTAACTGCCTGTTAGCAGTTAAAGGAGCCATGTCACTGCAGCAGTATGCAGTGAAGAGATATAAGAGTTCTCATTTCATTTCATCGCTATTTCTCGTGTATATATTGCTCAGAAGTATTCTAAATGCAACTTGTGTACTGTGATATAACTCATGGTGACAATTTTGTACATAGCTGGTATACAGTTACTTACACATGTATCTTACATACACCTGTATACCTGTAACTTGGCGTTTGATATGAAGCTTGCAGCACTGCCCCCATGGCCCCTATTGTTAATTTCTATGTCTGTCCAGCCTCTATTATGTATAGGAGTTGGACGCTTGGGCCCTATCTTAGTCATAAACTTAACCTCCCAAGCACACAACAAAGGCCCCTTTCAAATTGTGTAGTCCCCTATTGTTTGAACCCAACTTCTGCTGGTAGCCTTGGCGTGGGAACTAAGTTAGCTTTTGCAACATCTTGGGCTTAGAAAGCCAGCAAGAAAGCCAAACTAGTCAGTATCATGTTCGATCATCGTTGAGAAAGCATCTCATATCTAGTACCTCGTATCTCGTATCTCGTATCTCGTATCTCGTATCTTCGAAGTTCGTTCCCTCGTTCCGAAACCAGTTTCAACAGTTCAAAGCCTCCAATTGTATTTTATCTACTCTACTCTACTTCTACATGGGAGATTTGGATTCCAATAAATTCATTTTCGCAAATTCATATCTCTCTGTTCGGAATAAATTCTGTTGGAGTGCTATCGTTCTTCGAACTCGATCGAAACTCCTCACTTAGCAACTCGTGTTAAGTGAGGCAGCCACAGGGAGAACAAAGGATAGGTTCTTGCATGGTCAGTATAGTAGATGAGAAAAGGGCTACAATTACTGCTTTATTCTAGGCACCAACACTAAGCTTATACATGTGTGTCTTGGTTCAATTAACACATAGGGGCTAACTAAGCCCTCCACTTTATGACTTTAGGACAAAGGATATTCAATCTGTACAAGATATATGTGTGGGAGAATACTGATAAGAATTAGGACATTGACCCTGACTATGAAGTGTAACCAGTGTACAGGACAAGTTACTGACCTTAACATTACTCCCCCCTTTTGAAAAGAGGTATTGTCCTCAATACACAACCTACCACAGGGTGAATTTAGCAGTACAGATATATGACATGGAAAGACAGAGAGAGAGAAGACACTTGACAGAAAGAGAAGAGAGAAACAGAATCAGGAGGTGTAACAGAATGATAGTGAAGATTTCGTACAAGGTGTTAGAGAGGTTGTCACATTTATCCAAACTATAATTAATAAATAGTCCAAATATTTTATAACTCCCAAGTAGTGAACCCATCACAAAACAACTCAAAAATATATTACAACTGACAGCGATGTATAACCATGTACATGTATGTACAAAAAGTAATGACACGAACAAACAGCATGTAACAGAAATAACAACCCAAATTTACATTGTTTACATTTTCACTCTACGTCCATCTATCAACAAATAGTGTTTACCTTTAATCTTACATTATGCAGTTACACTATAACATGCACGTTGAAAATCAGAATAAAGATATTGGTTATTGAAGCTTCGACAATCTAAGTTTTGTAAAATGAATGAAACATTGCAGAAGAAAAGATAACGAAGAAGTAAGACAATTGTAAGAGAAGAAAGAGAAGAACAGACAGTATCCTCATTCGAGGTAAACTATTAAACAGAAGAGATGCTACTTTGTAAACACATCGAGATCAAGAGTAAAACGACATGTACAGTGTACATACAATGTGGTCGCCATTGACAAGAAAATTAAAGGTTAACCACGAACAGGAGTTAAGAACAGATCAGTACTGTAAAATATCAATTCATTTTAGAACCTTTTGCAACATAAGAGCATGGGCACCACACAAATTCCTGTTCATAATGCATAGGCGTAAACATTCTGGTCTCTCAGTGTAATGAAATAAAACAGAAAACTAGAGTGAGGGATGGAATAAACAGAGACAACAAACCCTGATGTGAAACTTGGATCCTATGCAAATTAAATACCAGCATCAACTGAACAATTAATCACAGTGTAAAACCTAAATTGGGTGACAAGTGGTGACGCAAATCTTGACACCCTTAGTCTACTTCAACATTCTATGAAACAACTACATGCAAAACTCTATAGGAATTTCTCTGCGGCCCGGATATATCCGGCTAAGGCATCTCTGTATAGATGCAGGGCAGATTGTTCCTTAGCCTCAACACAAGTTTGTACACTCTACAAACCTTGGAGCTTAACCTCTACAACACTGGCATGTATCATTTGTACACAACTAGTCAACTCAACTAAAGGGGTACTGTAATTGCATTCACTTGACATATCCAACTACATTCTATCACACATGTATAAAAGTTCACCTAATCACTGGTATGCCAAGCCAGGAAAGATAAGATGCTGTCATAATTTTCCATACGGTTTACTGGTACAACGGTATCTATAAATATTTTTAACTACCAGCGACCCTTCGGAGAAATCCTCTTGTTATGTTTTCGATAAACTGTAGCTTTATTCACATACGTGTGCTATTACAAGTTGGATCATTGCTGCCTGAAAATTTCAGCTAAGGCAACTTTGTATAGTTGCAGTACAATTCACTAGTAAAAACACCCATATACGAACAGCAATGCACATTACTGAATTATCTATATAATTCGTGACATCTAGGCACCTTCACTCACTATCTGATTGACAACCCCAGGGTTTCAATTTCATCTGTCGTCTTCATTTTCGTGCCAATAGCAAAATTTCATCACACATTTCTCGCTTTGTACGCTTTCTCTACAGAATATCGAATCATTATAACGCATTACTTTCAAGAGGCAGTTGTGGAACTAATTGAATTTCACCAATAATTTTAAATAATGAAATTAATCACAAGTTACAAAGCCAAAGAGCATGTGTAGTTACGAGAAACGTACCGGAAAGGAGAAAAACTAATTCGTCAATCAGTGCACAGGATGTCGTGGTGTGGTCAAAGTCTCTTCGTTGTCATGGTGATATTGTATGTGCCGAGTTGATCTATCCAACGATGTGCTTCCCGTCCAGCCAAGATGTCTCTATGGTGCTGCTCCTACTTATGGAGAACAGCAATCTGCCCACGTTCCTGCCAGCGCCTGCCATACTCATCCAGCCAGGTCCGCGGTGGCTTGGCCCTAAAGCCGTCATCATCATCCCTGTCGCCATCCGCGCCGTCTCGCCTCCAATGTCATCTCCACGAGTTAAGTCCCCGCCATTTCTCCACACTTCCTTGTCGCTGGTCCCTATTTTAAAGTAACATTTTTCTGTGGTCATTGGTCCTGCCGACGATTCGATGATATTTTTGACATCTGCTGACAAAACGAAGTACACTGTACATGCAGACCAGAGCTACTGCCATCAACAGGGCCTTCACTGTCCTTGTTAGCTTGTGGTGACTGCTGTCTTGCAGACCTTATAGCCCACCTACAAGTCGCCAGCCTTCGCCTTGTGGTCCATCTCAATTTCAGGTCGTTGGCATTTCATGATGTCTTTAAATTTGTGGCATTTCGACGATGAAATTGTTAGCGTTTCGATGGCATGTATAAGTTCAAATCCCACCGCTGCTCACCAGTGTTGCGTTTCCAACAAGAGTCAATGAATCGATCACACCAACATAAATCATTGCATTTCCAGAGAGAACATTTATTGGCGTCTTGACTTCAGGAGGACCGAATTCAGACTGACTCCCAAACAGGAGTTTTAGCTTGGCATCATTCCCAGCCAAGTATACAAACAATTAACCAGTTGGCTACTTCCATCATAGAAGCTTGGGATTAAATGAGAAACTAATACAGGTACAATCGGGCAATAGGGTGGTAATTGGAGGGAGGCATGGCTACAACAATAGGACAAAGAGACATAAAGTTGAGACTATTACAAAGGGGTGACATCAAAGTCTAGCTACTAGGGGAGAACAAAGGATAGGTTCTTGCATGGTCAGTATAGTAGATGAGAAAAGGGCTACAATTACTGCTTTATTCTAGGCACCAACACTAAGCTTATACATGTGTGTCTTGGTTCAATTAACACATAGGGGCTAACTAAGCCCTCCACTTTATGACTTTAGGACAAAGGATATTCAATCTGTACAAGATATATGTGTGGGAGAATACTGATAAGAATTAGGACATTGACCCTGACTATGAAGTGTAACCAGTGTACAGGACAAGTTACTGACCTTAACAATACAACTAAAAGGGCTTGAACGAAAACACCTCTACAGCACTCTCCCGGAACTGGAGCTATTTCCTGTCTTTTCTTTCTACATTAATTGACATGCAAAAACAAATGAACTCCTCTCGGTCATCGATGGCGCGACTTGTAAAACATTTACACCTGTCCTATCACTTTCTCTCTCTCGCTCTCGCTTTCTCTCTCGCTCCCTCACTCGCACTCTTTGTCTCGTTATCCCTACCCGTAAACATGTTTGTCTAGTTGAATGACCGATAGGTGATGTACATGAAACAACCTGGAAATGCATTTTCAATGTGACAGATACGTATGAGCACGCGATTTGTATGAGAATAGTTTCCCTTTTCCATTGACCTGCCAGGTTGAAAGCCAATTACAGAACCTTTAACATGATATATAAAACATTGATATTACCAAAATAATCTATGAGAAATGTAAACTTGGAAAAGTGTTTATTTTTATTCTTTTTTTGCGTAATTTTATCTAAAAGCAGCTAGAACAAGAAAGCATGATATTAATGCACTGTCAAACGTAAGATTTGACAAAATTGTTGATAAAGTATGGATGTACACAAATACGTATTTATTACACTTTTTTAATTATTTGGGAAGTTTGTAGAAGTGTCTAATATTGATTATTTGTACTTTTTCCTCAACTTGTTCATTTCTATTCTTTGTACATGTGTGTGAACGTGTGCATATGCGACATTCCTATTGGATCAATTTAAGGCACATTGTTATATCGGACATCCCAACGCAACCAAATTTGTGTATCTTTACGGGACATGCAGTTCTTTTCATACTGCGTTATGGTTCTCGTGTTAAATTTAAATATACTATTGCATTTTGTAATTTATGTGGCTGGAATAAATGTATCTACATTCAAAAGTGACTTGAATGTGACTATATTATGAATACACAAAACAAAGATACATACATATGGGCACCTATAGATACATGAATTCATAACGATCATACAACATACGTTCACATTACATTTTTGACTAATCATTTTGACAAAGAAAATCACTTTGAGTTATGCGTGATACTATTGTTTTTCTTTTTTGAATGCTGCTTAAAAGAGAACAAAAAAAATAAAGAAATATATTATGAAAATGGAAACCTTGTAATTTTCCTGGGGATACTTTGGGTGAAACAATTCCATATTTCGCTCCTGTATTGATAGAAATGGAATGCGTATCAGATGGGTTGTTTTACACGTAGGGAGTCTCAGCATAGAATTTTTTTATCATTTCAAGTCACGGAGTATTAAATGTAATATAACAGTGACTAAATTTAAAGGATTTGAACTACTCGTTCTATTGGAAATGTAGTGTTAGTCATCTCAGACGTCTTCTCCCGTTGTCATGATAATGATATTATTTCTTTGAAATAACACGTAATTTTCACTATGGATTATGAAATGTGACAAAAGTGACTTAATTTCGAAACCCGGTCTAATTCCATTAGAATCTTAGTCATTCAAATCGCTTTTAGAGGAACAAGAGGATTGCGTTGTCAAAATGTACCACAAATCGATAGTATCTTGGGTTCTTACCATGCCTATTTCCAATAAGATGCGTGTTTTAAAGTAACTCAATATCTGTTAGGACAATGTCATGGCAACATAATAGGAACCTTGAAATGCTCATGATTAGCATAAATTTTAATCAATTAAATTGCATGTGAAACTGAATGATCCTAATCTATGTGCCTGCTGATGGGTTGGTGGCAAATGAAAGTTCAGTGGATGTTGTCATGGTGACAGATCAATGAGATATAATTACATTGCTTTAACCAAACGAAACAATAATTGTGCTTTTGCGAAATTAATAACACAAAAATCTACTTGGACTCACAATGTTTATATGCCCACATCGTAAATGTCAATATCTAAGTCTGCTTAGGATATATCAGACTACATGTTTTTTGGTTGTTTTTTTTTAACTCTTTGTTATTATTTAACTCTGTGCGGGCCACTGGTGTATCTTATCTATATTAAGTATATGTGTGAAATTTGTGCACATTTAACTCATTGGGAGAGATATGGTTAAAGGAAATGGTAACTATAGTCATACTTTATGTAAAGTTCCGGAATATTACTTATCATTTTTCAACAATTACGTTATTGTATGCCATCATCTGAATAATCATTGTTTAATGTAAATGCAGAAGGTCATCTGAAATCTCATCTGTCCAAATTAAAGGCACTGTTTACCATTGGGAGCAGTGATTTAGACAAAAATGAAATGTTCGATCACATTTGATGCATAAGTATAGGTCAATTGATACGCAAAGCATCCTGTCATATACAACTTTTGCAATAAAGCCCGAAATCTAAGGAGAAATCACAATTTTTTTTTAATAAATCAAAACTGTACACGGTTCAGTCTGCAAACAATTTTTATTAAACCTATTTTCTTCACATTGTTTGTACTTAAAAATACTAAACATTGATTATTATCCTGATTAACATTTTTTACATTGGTTGTTTCTAATCCTAATTCACAGGTCAAAACTGTTTTGAAGCACTATAGCTAGGTTTCTGTTTCATCTGCAAAATAAATGGTAAATGACCTTGAATTACTGTTGTTGCGACAAAGATTGTCGCCCCGTCAAAGATTGTCGCCCCGTCATAAATTGTCGTGTGGCGACAATCTTTGACGCTTGTGCAGTTCCCAATTTTTGACCTCGATGGCGACAATAAATGATGGCAAAAAAAAATTGTTGCGACATAAATTGTCGCCCCGTCAAAAATTGCCGCCCCGGCTCGGGGTGGCTGCATCGGTGATATGCTTTGGTGGGATGGGTATGACTGGTAGGTTATGCGTATATGTGGGTGTGTGTGTGTGTGTGTGTGTGTCTGTCTGTCTGTCTGTCTGTCTGTCTGTCTGTTCGGGGCTGCATGGTATGTGCTCTGTATGATTTGTAGGTGCGTACAATAAGTGACTTGTGTATGCGTTTGCGTATAGCTGTGTGTGTGTGTGTGTGTGTGTTTGGAGTATAATTATACTATAATAATGTAGAAACTGTTCATGTGTGGTGGTTGTATAGTGGTAGTGGTTTGTTTGTCTGTGTGTATACGTGTGCCTGTATGCGTACGTGTGTATGTGGGTATTCTATTATAGTGGCGTATGTGTAATGCATATCAAAGGATGGTGGTGATGCGTGTTTGAGGGCGCAGTTTTGTGCCTGCATGAGTGTATATCTGAGGGGTTTGGTGTTCGTGGGCTACGTAGGCCCTACGTATGTGTGTTGTGTGCGAGCATTCGTGTGTCTAAGATGTAAGCACGCAGGAGATAATAGGAACGAAACATTCAAGCGACACAATTCCCACAACACGCACAGCGCTCCATCACACACGCACACACACACACACACACACACCGCTTGTTTTTGTAGTGTTCATTATTGGTAATCCGAAAATAAAAAAGGGTTCGGTAATCCGAACATTTGTGACGTTATTCCGAAGGTTCGTTGATCCGAAAATGAAGTTCGGAGTAACGAACCTTCGGAATAACGAGCCTTCGGACTAAAGAGCCTTCTGAATAACGAACCTTCGCAATAACGAAATGTAACCCACACACACACACACACACACACACACACACACACACACACACACCCGAACCGATACCACCTTCCTTCCTGATGAAACGACTTCCCAATGTTGATACATAAGACATAATGGACCGTATGCATAAAAGCAGCATCCGCCAGCACGCATGCACCATTCCGAATTCATCTACAAATCGGTCAAACTTGTCAAGCTCAGAGCTGCTGATAAAATCAATATAACGTTTATGCCAGCAACAGCTTATCCCTCCCCACGCGCAGCCAAAACACATCACGCTGACATAATAAACACATTCTTCCATCATCAACAGACACACACACACACACACACACACACACACACACACACACACACGCACGCACAAACGGACACTAAATTATCATGTGCGCGCGCACATACACACTTCCTTGAATCCTCACCATGACTTTTTACATGGCATGTTTGCATGGATGTATAGCCATGTAAGTTATGTGTTGGTATTTCAATCGATCATGGGCGTAAATCCCGGGGGGGATGGGGGGGGGGATATATCCCCCCCTGAAATGGAGGAGGGGGGATGGCCTGTACAATCATCCCCCCCCCCCCCCTGAATTTAGAGGTGAAAAAATGGAGGAAGCAGAAATGCGATTGTTTCAATTTTGGCATATTGCATGACGTTTGTACGCCGGCCTTCAGACAGGTAACAGAGCTGAACAGTATTCCATCTTCAATCTTGTAGGAAAATGTATACATAATTTTCTCAAGCGCTCGCTCGCTTCGCTCGCTCGCGAAGAATTAAGTAACATCGACATACACTGTAAGGTATGGGCTCAGACGTTGACAACGTCAAATAGTGTAGGCCTACATGTAAACATGCTATGACGCGAGTAACTGGGGACCTTCTGCAAAATATGTACGAAAACAAACAAACAAACAATAACGAAAACTATATCGCCATAATTGAACCCCCTCCATTTCCTGAATCATTCCTGAGAAACGACAGTGACTGATGACTCAGTCAGGATACATCTATGGGCATACCGGCCAGGGAAGACCAGGGGCGTCGAATCTATTGGGGGGGGGGGGGGGGGGGGGGGGGGGGGGGCAAAGGGGCATTTGCGCCGCCCCTAAGGAAGTATTTAGGCAGACAAATCATTTATTACCCAAGCAATTCCCGAGATGAGGACAAATCTTGAACTTTCTTAATGGAAAATTGTCCAAATATCGCCAGAACTATGCACCAGATCGTTGTATAGCAATCATAAACCTGCAAAAGCTCCACTATACAGGATCCCTTTCGATAAACTTTGTACACTTTTGACATTGACGTATGTTTCCCTTATCAAAGAGTGTGCAGTAGATCTTTCACTGAACAAAAGCACCCTCATAATGATGCAGAGGCGTCGATGGGGGGGGGGGATGGTTCCCCCATAAAAGTAGGACAACAAAAGCGAAAAATATAGCTACAAACGGGAGTTTTTGGAGTGTAAAATGTCAAAATTTTAAAGCTCGCTCGCTCCGCTCGCTCGCATTTAACCGCTATGCCATTCTCCTGACGTTGCCAGTGACTGACAGCAGTTGCGCCCGGTGCGCCCCCCTTAATTTCCAAAGCGAAAAATGTAGCTACAAACGGCAGTTTTGGGACTGTAAAATGTCAAAATTTTGAAGCTCGCTCGCTTCGCTCGCTCGCATTTAATCATTATTCTATTCTCTTGATGTTGCCGCAAAGTAATTGCCAACAGTTTTTGCACGGTGCGCCTCCCTTAATTTCCAAAGCGAAAAATATAGCTACAAACGGCAGTTTTGGGACTGTAAAATGTCAAAATTTTGAAGCTCGCTCGCGTCGCTCGCTCGCATTTAATTAATGCCATTCTCCTGATGTTGCTGCCAGTAATTGCCAGCAGTTTTCGCCCGGTGCGCCCCCTTAATTTCCAAAGCGAAAATATACAGCCACAAACGACAATTTTCAAGCTCACTCGCTTCGCTCCCTAACATTTAATCGTTATGCCATTCTCCTGAAGTTGCTGCCAGTTATTGCCGGCAGTTGCGCCCGGTGTGCCCCCCTTAACTTCCAAAGCAAAAAATATAGCTACAAACGGCAGTTTTTGGACTGTAAAAAGTCAAAATTTTGAAGCTCGTTCGCTTCGCTCGCTCGCAGTTAATCATTATGCCATTCTCCTGATGTTGCTGCCAGTAATTGCCAGCAGTTTTCGCCCGGTGCGCCCTTTCAATTTCCAAAGCGAAAAAATACAGCCACAAGCGACAGTTTTTGGGGCTGTAAAATGTCAAAATTTTCAAGCTCACTCGCTTCGCTCCCTAACATTTAATCGTTATGCCATTCTCCTGAAGTTGCTGCCAGTTATTGCCGGCAGTTGCGCCCGGTGTGCCCCCCTTAACTTCCAAAGCAAAAAATATAGCTACAAACGGCAGTTTTTGGACTGTAAAAAGTCAAAATTTTGAAGCTCGTTCGCTTCGCTCCTCGCAGTTAATCATTATGCCATTCTCCTGATGTTGCTGCCAGTAATTGCCAGCAGTTTTCGCCCGGTGTGCCCTTTCAATTTCCAAAGCGAAAAAATACAGCCACAAGCGACAGTTTTTGGGGCTGTAAAATGTCAAAATTTTCAAGCTCACTCGCTTTGCTCGCTCGCATTTAATCATTATGCCATTCTCCTGATGTTGCTGCTAGTAATTGCCGGCAGTTGCGCCCGGTGCGCCCCCCCTAATTTCCAGAGCGAAAAATATAGCTACAAACGGCAGTTTTTGGACTGTAAAATGTCAAAATTTCCAAGCCCACTCGCTTAGCTCGCTCGCATTTAATCATTATTCCGTTCTCCTGATGTTGCTGCCAGTCCAGCAGTTTTCGCCCGGTGCGCCCCCCTTAATTTCCAAAGCGAAAAATATAGCTACAAACGGCAGTTTTGGGACTGTAAAAATAAATGTCAAAATTTTCAAGCTCACTCGCTTCGCTCCCTCGCATTTAATCATTATTCCATTCTCCTAATATTGCTGCCAGTAATTTCCGGCAGTTGCGCCCGGTGCGCCTCTCCCCCCCCCCCCCCCCCCTTAATTTCCAAAGCGAAAAAGTATAGCTACAAACGGCAGTTTTTAGACTGTAAAATGTCAAAATTTTCAAGCTCGCTCGCTCCGCTCGCTCGCATTTAATCGCTATGCCATTCTCCTGATGTTGCTGCCAGTGATTGACAGCAGTGCGCCCGATGTGCCCTCCCTTAATTTCCAAAGCAGTTACAAACGGCAGTTTTTGGACTGTAAAATGTCAAAATTTTCAAGCTCACTCTCTTCGCTCGCTCGCATTTAATCATTATTCCATTCTTCTGATGTTGCTGCAAGTAATTGCCAACAGTTTTCGCACGGTGCGCCCCCTTAATTTCCAAAGCGAAAAATATAGCTACAAACGGCAGTTTTTGGACTGCAAACTGTCAAAATTTTCAATGCAAAAAAAAAAAATTTCACCGTGGGAGGGGGATATCCCCCTACCATATACCCTCTTCCCCTCCCCCCGCTTGCTTCGCTCCCTCACATAATTTATCCGCTCCTCCTGAGATCAAATTCTGTCTACGCCGGTGATAGGCCCAATTATTTAGTAGGCCTTCGCAGTGATGTCGCACGGGCGGAGCAAGAGCTGAAATACCACGATTTAGTCATTCAATAATATATTGTGAATATTTCATTTTCTTATTGTTTTTTTAAAGAAAAGAAAACAAAATTTCACCAAAAGTGTGCACCAGATCGCTGAATTTCAGGTCTGAAAATGCAAAATCTTCCTCGTGTGAGAGTGGGATCCCCCCCCCCATACACACCCTCCCCCCGCTCGGTGGTTCCGCTCCCTCTCACAGATATTTCAAAAACAAAAACAAAAGTTTTCATACTTTTAAGGTCTGATTTTCCGCCGAAATTCATCTGATAAGGAAAAAAAAAAGCAACAAGAACTAAAAGTCTTCATATTTTTGCTGCCACTTTCCTCCCACTTTATATTTCGTGCAAAAGAATGGGACATCCGATCCCTGTAAAGTGTGTGTGTGTGTGTGTGTGTTTTTTTTTTTGGGGGGGGGGGTGGCACCAAGCTTCTCTCCCCCCCCCCCCCCCCCCAAGGCTGCGCCGTTCCGGTTACGGGCTTGTAATCGTGGTGATGGTGACCATCCCCCCCCCCCCCCCCCCCCGCTCCTCAGTACAGATTTACGCCGTTGATTTCAATGACTATGTCAAGAACTATATTACCCAGCAAAATGTTCTTCGAGGGCGGGCGACAATCTTTGCCGCCAGCTCTCATCAAAGATTGTCGCCAGACGACAATTTATGACGGGGCTACAATCTTTGACGCCAACTCCGTCAAAGATTGTCGCCGCCGAGCCGGGGGCGACAATCTTTGTCGCAACAACTGTTATTACAATCAGATATTGCAGAGAAAGGGGATGCTCTGTGAACAAGGACACTGACGGTTTAGCTACTCGTTTCAGCTCGCAGACATGAAAGAAATTATATGGCAGGCATGTTGTAAATTATTGATTGTGGTTTCAATATAATGATCATAGGGCCTAATTGCTTTGTAGTTTGATTGATGAAATAAGTATGTGTCTGACAGAGAAAGAGACGGGGAGTGGGGAAGAGAGAGAGGAAATGAGTGTATTTGCACGTGAGAATATATTGTAACGTATCTCATTATTTCCAGGGGCCATTATTAGAACCATACCCTAATAACGACAGCTTTTATTCCACAGTTGTAAGCTGAGTGCCTTGACATTTCACGGGAGAAAAAATGGCGCATAACTATTATTCTCATCGATGCGTGTTCCAGTCTAATTTTGCACTTTGGGTGCAAGAGTACAAAATAGATTTGATCATTCAATTTCGCGATAGTGCCACCCAAAATACATGATAGTCATTCGCTTTTTTCATAATATCCGGAGGAAGGGAAGGGGGAGCTCTATTGTTAGATTATGGAGGTGTTTATCGTTACGGTGTTGTGTGGTGTGTAGTGTAGTGTTAGTGGTGGGCGTGTGCAAATGTGAATAATCAGATGAATACTGTGCTGTGTTGTGTTGTGTTGTTTGTGATGATTTAGACAGTTGTTATTTTCTATCATTTCATGTACAAGGTATTAGGAATGCAGGAAAAACAAAGCACAGCTAATTTAATGTGGCATCATGATGCTTAAAAATAACACATAGTTTGTTATTACAACAGACGTGTAGCTCTTTGAACGTTGAAACACAGTGGAGGACGAGAGAATTGGAGTATCCTATTTTAGTCATACACCATTGCAGTAAAATAGTTTGCTTGATGGCCACTGTAAATGTAAAAATAATGGTATTACATTTGGTTATGAACCATAAAAGTAGACATATATTTATGAAATGCCTTTCGCAATGCATGGAACTTATTCATTGTAAATGATTGATGTTTTCCAGTGCTGACTAAAGAGGCAGAAATGTGGGATTTTGCTCTTGTTGTTGTTCCTCCTCTTAGAAGCTACACTCTTAAAATATTGGGTTAATTTAGTTGGGTAATTGTTGGTTGGTAAGAAAAAAAAATCAAAATTCTGGGTAATTATCGCATGGTAATGGAGAGTTGGGTACCTTTTGCCCAGCTGTTGTGTAAGTGACGCATTCCCTTTGCGTGTTGGGTAGTTTTTGTTGGGCAACTGATTCGCCTTATATAATTTACCAACATTATTTTGTACATATTAACTTGGATATTTTTTACCAGTACTTGGGTAATTTTGTTACGTTCCTTTAAAATTGGTACATTTTCATGGACAAGTAAAAAAAGTTTGTGCGTGTACGCGTGTATGTGTGTATGTATGTGACGGTGGGTGTGTGTGTGTGTGTGTGTGTGTGTGTGTGTGTGTGTGGTATAGGCCTACGTGTGGAATGATGGCCGAAAGTTACGATTTTGTAGGGGGTACCAAGAATGTATAGGGTGTTCTCCGTTTTTTAAATGGGAGGGAGGGGGGAACAACGCACACACACACACACACACACACACGGTATTGTCTATATATACAGATATATATATATATATATATATATATATATATATATATATATGTATATACATACATATATCATATACAAATGTATTACAATTAATACATAAAAAGCGCTACTTTGTGGAGGTATGTTGACATAATTTTCTTACGTTTCTCTTTATTTCGTCAACACCGGAGGGGTTAAAAAATCAACATTGTGGGAGTATCTCTCTGTGGGCAGGCCCGGCGCAGCCGTGGGGGCCGTGGGGCCTCGGGCCCCCACACTTTTTGTACACCATACAAAGGAATACATAAGGTGTCATCACTTTGGGCCCCCGCACTTTTTTTTTCAACCCGGAAGTACGTAAGTGGCACTTAAATAGAAATAGATAGAAACGTGAAGTATAGCGGCGGTATGGTTAAGTGTTTTCTCTGAAGACCTTTTTTTTTATAACTCCCGGAAATGGGAGGGGAGAGAATGAGCTGAGGACTTTCTTTTTTTTTTCTTTTTTCTTTTTTTTTTTTTTTTGCTTGTCAGCTGAAGAAACGCAGAAGTGGACGGGGACGGGGAGAGATGAGCTGAGGACCTTTTTTGCTTGTTAGCTCATGAAACCCGGAAGTGGGCCCCCACACTTTTGAAAACACTGCGCCGGCCCTGGTGGGAGCAAACTACAGGATACTCCTACAATATTGCTAGTTTGTGTTTTGTGTGTGTTTGTGTGTGTCATGGGCGTAAGTCCCGGGGGAGATGGGGGATATATCCCCCCCCCCCCTCATATGGAGGAGGGGGGATGGCCTGTACAACCATTCCCCCCCCCCCCCCTGAATTTAAAAAGAAAAAGTGGAGGAAGCAGAAATGTGATTGTATCAATTTTGGCATATTGCATGACGTTTGTACGCCAGCCTTCAGACAGGTAACAGAGCTGAACAGAATTCTATCTTGTAGGAAAATGTATACATAATTTTCTCAAGCGCTCGCTCGCTTCGCTCGCTCGCGAAGAATTAAGTAACATCGACATACACTGTAAGGTATGACTCAGACGTTGACAACGTCAAATACTAGCTATAGGCCTACATGTAAACATGCTATGACGCGAGTAACTGGGGACCATCTGCAAAATGTGTAAAAAAGAAAAAAACAAACAATAACAAAAACTATATCGCCGTAATTGAACCCCCTCCATTTCCTGAATCATTCAGGAGAAACGACAGTGACTGATGACTCAGTCAGGATACATCTATGGGCATACCCAAGGAAGATCATATCCCTCATACATTATGCAGAGGCGTCGATGGGGGGGGGGGGGGGGGGGGAGGATGGTTCCCCCATAAAAGTGGGACAAAAAAAAGCGAAAAATATAGCTACAAACGGCACTTTTTGGACTGTAAAATGTCAAAATTTTAAAGCTCGCTCGCTCGCATTTAATCGCTATGCCATTCTCCTGATGTTGCTGCCAGTGACTGACAGTAGTTGCGCCCGATGCGCCCCCCTTAATTTCCAAAGCAAAAAATATAGCTACAAACGGCACTTTTTGGACTGTAAAATGTCAAAATTTTGAAGCTCGCTCGCTTCGCTCGCTCGCATTTAATCGCTATGCCATTCTCCTGATGTTGCTGCCAGTGACTGACAGCAGTTGCGCCCGGTTCGCCCCTTAATTTCCAAAGCAAAAAATATAGCTACAAACGGCAGTTTTGGGACTGTAAGATGTCAAAATTTTGAAGCTCGCTCGCTTCGCTCGCTCGCATTTAATCATTATGCCATTCTCCTGATGTTGCAGCCAATAATTGCCAGCAGTTTTCTCCCGGTGCGCCCCCTTAATTTCCAAAGCGAAAAATATAGCTACAAACGGCAATTTTGGGACTGTAAAATGTCAAAATTTTGAAGCTCGCTCGCTTCGCTCGCTCGCGTTTAATCATAATGCCATTCTCCTATGTTGCAGCCAGTATCATTGCCAGCAGTTTTCGCCCGATGCGCCCCCCTTAATTTCCAAAGCGAAAAAATACAGCCACAAACGACAGTTTTTGGGACTGTAAAATGTCAAAAATTTCAAGCTCGCTCGCATTTAATTGTTATGCCATTCTTCTGATGTTGCTGCCAGTAATTGCCAGCAGTTGCACCCGGTGCGCCCCCATTTAATTTCCAAAGTGAAAAAATACACCCACAAACGGCAGTTTTTGAACTGTAAAATGTCAAAATTTTCAAGCTCGCTCGCATTTAATCGCTATGCCATTCTCCTGATGTTACTGTCAGTGATTGACAGCAGTTGCGCCCGGTGTGCCCCCTTAATTTCCAAAGCGAAGAATATAGCAATAAACGGCAGTTTTTTGACTGTAAAATGTCAAGATTTTCAATGCAAAAAGATTTCACCGTGGGAGGGGGAAAACCTCCCTACCATACCCCCCCCCCCCCCGCTTGCTTCGCTCCCTCACATAACCGCTCCCCCTAAGATCAAATCCTGTCTACGCCGGTGATAGGCTCCATTATTTAGTAGGCCTCAACAGTGATGTCACACAGGCGGAGTAAGAGCTGAAGTACCACGATTTAGTCATTCAATAATATATTGTGAATAGTTCATTTTCTTATTTTTTTAAGAAATAAAAAATCACCAAAAGTGTGCACCAGATCGCTGAGTTTCAGGTCTGAAAATGCAAAATCTTCCTGGTGTGGGAGAGGGATCCCCCCCATATACACACCCTCCCCCGTTCGGTCGCTCCGCTCCCTCTCACAGATATTTCAAAACCAAAAAATGTCTTCATACTTTTAAGGTCTGATTTCCCCCGAAAGTCATCTGACAAGCAAAAAAAAAAAAAAAGCAACAACAAGAACAAAAAGTCTTCATATTTTTGCTGCCACAGATCCCACTTTATATTTCATGCAAAAGAGTGGGACATCCGATCCCTCTAAAGTGTGTGTGTGTGGGGGGGGGGGCACAAAGCATCCCCCCCCCACCCCCCTCCCCAAGGGTGCGCCGGTCCGGTTATGGGCTTGTAATCGTGGTGATGGTGACCATCCCCCCCCCCCCCCCACTCCTCAGTACGGATTTACGCCGTTGGTGTGTGTGTGTGTGTGTGTGTGTGTGTGTGTGTTTGTGTACGTGCGTGTGTGTGTCGGTTTGTGTGCAGATAGTTAGGTGACACAATTTGAAACCCATATATCTGACTGGACTTGCTTACCACTTCATTCAAGATTAAAACCCACTTTAATACTAAAACATTGAAATTTTGATACCAGTTGGTTTCTATTGGTTTCTACTGTTTGTTTGTTGATTTTTTGCTCATGAATATTCATAAGCTATTCAAATTCTCTTCGTGAAAAGATGAAATATTGTTAAGTTTAATGCTGTTATGATTTCAATAAACTCTGAAATGTCTGAAATGTATTAGAAATTTATTAAATATCATTGCCGTGATATTCACAATTTCAACTTGAAGAGTTTGTTCGCAAAAACCAATAAGTCCATTTTTGAAGATTTTGAAGTACGGTCTCGGTCACAAAGTACAAAATGATACCTTTTAAATTATATATTGGTCACTACATATAAAGGTACATTTTTGAAGTTATGGTCAAATGAAGAAAAAAAATCTTATTATTCTCTTTATTTTTCTTGACCTTTAATCGCAAACATCTCCATTTGGCAAATATGGACTTATCGGTTTTTGCGAACAAACTCTTCACTTGTACCTTTGATGACGTATTTTCATATTTTTATAATAAAAGTGTAATCTACATGGTAACCATGCCTTAAAGCATTACAACTAAATGGCCCTATATATGTGAATGAAATATCCCTGGTACTAGGTCTAGGATGTAGGTTAAGCCTAGATGTACTTGTAGGTATAGGCTTTACGACTGTAGGATTATGATAGGTTAGATATGAACAATGTCTTAACATACACATGTTCTGGTAAACACCCATAAATCAAATGATTCAACACAAAACTTTTGATTAACCAAAATTCAACTTACTAAACAGTTGAACAAATGGAAGTTGGGCAATAACTAATTTTTTTTCTCCAACAGCAACCAAAAAGTAATGACATTGGGTACATTGTACCACTAATATGTAATTCAGAATCTGTATCATAATGATACTTTTTTCCTTGTTTACAATAGAAAAGGGTTGACAAGAGGAAAAAAAGAAAATGTCACCTCTGCTCGTCATTCTGTTCACATGTATAGGAGGGAGGGGTGACCACAAATTGTCTCTATTGGAATCGGTTAAAGAAATGTATAATTCCGTTCTCGTGTTAATGGTATTCCTGCTTCTGTTCTCAGAGGTTGAGACAGTTGCGTTTACCTTGTTTGATATAGTAAGTTTTGATCTATGCACATTATGTTCAACGTCATTTATTCCTTCTGTTTTTTATAGAAGGTATATCTATGTTGAAATGCCAAACGCAAGCTCCACAAAGATTTTTAATTTCTTTTATACGTGTGCCAAGCGTGCACTTTTAAATGCCTATGATAATAGCACAAAATGTATCGACACAATTCTTATTTGTGACCACATGAACTTGTCCCTTCTTTTTCTGGTATGCAGATACTCCAGTAGCCAGATTCACACCCCCTGTCATTATTCTACACCCAGTGAACACAAGCTGTTAACATGTTTCAAGTGTTTCTTATTTTCTGGTTGTAACCGTACAACCGACATTTTTGCTGTCAATGTCTGTACGTACGTAGCTACTCAAATGTGTCACATTTCTTCAAAGGGGAAAATATTCATTCCAGTGTCTCTCCCTGCTTTTTATATAGTTTTCTTGCTGCTTGTACTGACAAACACAGGTATTTTTCTTTGTAAATCATCCCGTGAAATCCCTACCTCAAGACAAAAATTGTACTCGTACTTCAAGCTTGGTTTACGCATAATGCTTGCTCATGTTTTGTTTACAGACATTCCTTTGCCAGCTACTCAAGCATCTTATATAACTCAGCCAGGTGAATGTCGTCTTCTCTCTAAACAGCAAGCAGCAAACAAGTTCAAAAGCAGAGTTTTGTGTCAACAAGTCTATGTAATACCCACTGTTCTGAAACTTTTTCACAATGGCTGAGTCAAATAGTGTGAATGATATGAATAATGGAATTGTTGTTATGTCTGCTTATGCACAAGACAAAGAGGATGTACCCGTACATGCCACAAATAGCGAAGATGGTAATAACCCTGATATAATTAGTTTTTTGAACTCACAAGCTCACGAACTGATACTTGATTCTGATGTAAACGACACCAGTCCTCAAATACCACCCACAGAATACCACATTGAAGACGACATAATTTCATTATCTCATTCTAATCCAAACCAATTTTTTATTTCGCACTTTAACATAAGGAGTATAAACAAAAACTTTGATCAATTCAATATGTTCGTGAATCAAGTTAAATTTGATAGTCAGGTTATCGGAATCAGTGAAACCTGGTTAAATGAAACATCACCTTCTTCGCTATTTACCATTGATGGCTTCACTCTTTTGACAAAAAACAGGGCAGGTAAAAAAGGCGGCGGAGTTGGGCTTTACGTCACTCAGAATTTGAATTATGAACTCTTAGACGAATTCAGTTTAATGTCTGAAGTTATCGAGAGTATTTTCATTGAAATTAGGGTTCCAAATAGAAAAAGTATTGTTGTCGGTGAAATATACAGACCTCCAAATACAAGCCCCACTGAATTTATTGAATCTTTATCAGTACTTTTAGCTGATAAATATTTGGAGAATAAAAGTTGTTTTATCATGGGTGACTTCAACTTAAACCTTTTAGACTGTCATACCAACTCCGCATGCCAAGATTTCCTCAATGTGATGTTATCCGAGTCCTTTTCACCTCTTATAAAGAAGCCCACTCGAATTTCAGATGTCACAGCAACTCTAATTGATAACATCTTTGTTAATAGTTCTCTTTCCAATATCACGTTTGGTGTAATAGTGTCTGATGTATCCGATCATTTTCCGATTTTCGCTGTTCTGCCCAATGTTAACATAAGTAATGCCTCTTTTTATTCGCCCAATTCTGGTTTTCGAGAAATGTCAGAAACTAATCTTAATAGACTTAGGGAGAGACTAGGATCCGTTAATTGGTCAATTGTTAATAACCAAAGCGATGCAAATCTAGCTTTTGAACACTTTTCACAAATATTATCATCCGCATTCAATTCCATTATACCCGTTAAGCCATTTACTCGTTCAAACCGTAAAAAGGTTCCAAAGAAACCATGGATTACGAAATCTCTCCTGAGGTCTATTAACCGTAAAAATGCTCTTTTCTACAAATACCGAAGTGATCCTAACAGTCGAACTCGGTCTCGGTATGTGCATTATCGCAACGTTCTAACATCATCCATACGTTTAGCCAAACGAATGTATTTTTCAAAGCAATTTATCAAGCATAAAAATGACATCAAGAGTACGTGGAAGGTGATAAATGAAGCGCTGAACACTAAAAATAACATCGAACCACCTAGGCATATTATTAATAATGATAAGTACATTGAAGATGAAGCTGATGTGGCAGAAGTATTCAATGAATACTTTGTAAGCATAGGACCTAATCTTGCCAGCAGTATTCCGCATTCAAATACTGATTTTTATTACTTTCTAAAAGACCAGAATCAGCAGTCTCTTTTTTTTGAACCTGTCATTGAAGAAGAAATCAAAGATATCGTGCAAAACTTGAACACTAAGAAAAGCTCTGGATGTGATGGAATCACCAATTTTCTCCTTAAAAACATCATTAATGAAATAGTTATACCATTAACACACATTTTTAATCTATCGTTATCTACTGGCATAGTTCCACAAAAAATGAAAATAGCTAAAGTAGTACCAATTTTTAAAAAAGGACAAAAAGAATCTGTGACAAATTATCGCCCTATATCTTTGTTAACTTCATTTTCAAAACTTCTTGAAAGGTTGGTATATACGCGCACACACAAATTTCTCGAAAAGTGTGAAGTTTTCTGTAACTCCCAGTTTGGTTTTAGGAAAAACCACAGTACGACCCATGCCTTACTCACTTTTATCCATAAAGTTGCTCATGCTATAGATGATGTCTCCCACACTATTGGAGTTTTTCTTGATTTTTCGAAGGCCTTCGACACAATTGACCACGATATTTTGATTTACAAGCTACGACATTATGGTATACGTGGGAAGGCTTTGGACTGGTTTCGAGATTATTTATCAAACAGAAAACAATTTGTGAGTATAAATGGCCGTGATTCTCAGTTAAAGTTAATTTCATGTGGTGTTCCACAGGGCTCCTTACTAGGCCCACTATTGTTCATTTTGTATATTAACGATCTTCCTAGTTCCTCGCCAATTCTTTCCTTTATATGTTTTGCTGACGACTCCAATCTGTTTTTTACACACAGAGATCCTTATACTCTTGTTAACACAGTGAATAAAGAACTTAAATCTGTGCAATCTTGGATATACGCCAACAAATTGTCACTTAATATTGATAAAACTCATTGTATGCTTTTTAGCAATAGTCTTAAAACCCTTCCTTTTCATATTAAGTTTAATGAAACTGAATTAAATCAAGTCAGTAGTATAAAATTTTTAGGGCTTTTTATTGATAGTGATTTATCTTGGAAATCCCACGTTAATTATTTAAGTAATATTCTTTCTAAAAATACGGGTGTTCTTAACAAACTTAAGAGTGTTTTTCCAAGTCAAATTCTGCTTAATCTTTATTCTACTTTGATTACTCCGTACCTTAATTATGGTATTCTTGTGTGGGGGAATGCAACTAGAAATCTTCATGATATACTGTTCCGTATTCAAAAACGTGCCATCAGAAATATCAACCATGTCGGATATTTGTCCCACACGAATGATTTATTTTTGAAAAATAAAATACTGAAAATATCAGATCTGTTCAGTTACAACGTCGGCATATTTATGTACAAATTTTCTGCCAACGAGTTACCGGGTGTTTTTACTAGCATGTTCAGAAAAAACTATTTGATTCATAATTATCCTACCCGCCAAAGTGACGCATTTCACCTTCCACGTACTCGAACAATTTTCGCTAAAAAAACGATAATGTATACGGGCCCTAGATACTGGAATGACCTCTCCCCCGAAATAACAAGCTGCTCGTCCTTATATTCCTTTAAACGTAAATTAAAAGAGTTTTTATTGAGTGCATATTTTGCAGACACTGAACAGTCGTAATGTCTTATGTAATACTGTGGTATGTTATTGTCCAATCAAACATTTTGTCAACACGTTGCAGATTCCATTTAGGGTCTTGCCATCGGGCTCTCTGAATTCATCATTAGCAATTCCACATTCTACTTCGTTTCCCTCTCTCCCTCTTTCCCTCTACCCCTCTTTAACCTTCTATGCAGAGCTTGACGGCAGGCACCAAATGGCTTAATAGTTGTACATGTTACTTTTTGTGTCTTACTGATCATATCCTGGTGAAAGTTTTAATGCAACAATAGTTCATAGTATATATACCAAAGTAGGCTGTATAATAATGATGGCTCGGTCACAGTAAGTTCATATTAATGTATAGTTTGTTTGTTTTTCTTCTTCTTCTTTTTCTTCTTCTTTTTTATTACATAAAATTTGGCAACCTTACATCATCATTCTGGTCTTATCTTCTATCCGTTCTCCGTTTCTTTTTCACAAACACTGATTACTCGGGGCTTACAGCCAAACAAGCTAGCTTTCATGTAGGTCCCGTCATACTTCTCTTTGATCAACCCCATTTCGATTTCGATTTTGACCAGTTATCATTACATGTAATTACTGTGTTATCACCATGTATATTGTTTGTTTTCTGCACATTGTTCACAAGGTAAAAGAACTTGTCTGGTTTCTGTTGTAATGTTCATAAATGAGAAGTATGAAAATAAATGAATTGAAAAATTGAATTGAATTGGGTAAAATTGATCGAGCAAATGATTACCCAACTCAAAATATAACCAACGATTGGGAAATTGCGAAGTTGGGTAAAGTCTGATTGGTCAACAGCTGATGGGCAATTTAATTTGCCCAACCTCATATCAAACTCGTTACCCAACATCAGTTGGGCAGATTTTAACCAATAGTTGTGTGGACAGTACGTTGCCTAGTGTTGGTTAAAAGTTGGGCATTTTTGTTTTTTTGCCAAACTATTTTAAGAGTGTAAAAGAATCAGCATACGCCCTTTTATTCCTTCAGAAAATGCGATTGTGTTAGTAAAATTTGAGATGAAATTATTGAATATTTGGAATAATCTGAAATGAGATTGCAGATGAAAGGATTTAGTGTTTCTTTTTTTCAGAATGGAAATAAGTTCCCATTCCAAAAAGGAAGAATGTTATAGTCATTGTATTTGCTGGGAAGTCTAAAACGGGGCTTGGAAGGTAGAGAACAAAAGCAGGTTTTCTATTAGGGACTTTTTAGATTTTTAGACGAGTAATCGTTCAGCCTTCGTAATACATATAATCATAGTACTAATGTCACTTCGAAAGGGATCCTCTTTGTATCATAGTTTCTGACTCTGTCTTCAATCGACCATTCAAGGTACAATCATGTTTGTGTATTTGGATGTTAGTTAACTGGAAATGTACGAAATATATGTGGTTCTTTGATCCTTCCATATCTTTCTTTTATTGCCCAGCTCGGCAGGAACACCTTGGTAAATACACGATCGGTCGCTGTCGACTAATCAGTAGTGTTACGCCAGGGCTCGACACTAACGGTGGCCTGGTGGCCCGGGGCCACCAAAAATGAAAGTCGGGCCACCAAATTTCAAAAAAGGGTAAATTTGGTGGCCCGCCTCGGGCCACCAACATTCTTTGAAAAGTGTCATTTATTTATGTTAAGATGTTGCAACCCATGTGCCTGTCAATGAATATTTATACTTAGTCTTACCATTCAGCAGTTAAATTTGTTTAAAGGATGGATGAGAAGGACTGAATGAGTGCCTGAGAGTGAGTGTTGCGAGTTTGTTGAGGATTATTTATGAGTAGATATGTGCAGCTCCAATCCTTACTATGATAAAACTTGAATATTTGACTCATCAAAAGAAAGCAGGAATTGTAATGTTTTTTATTGTTTTTGGGGGGCCACCAAATTTTTCTCTCGGGCCACCAAAAGTTTGAAATTGATGATTTTGGTGGCCCCATCGGGCCACCAAATAAAAAAGTAGTGTGGAGCCCTGGTTACGCACTATAAAGTTAATTTCTTGCTGCCGAGCAAAATAAAGATTGGTAGCAGGATACCTTACATTCAACTTATGGCACTTTATATCCCCACTACCAACCAAGTGCCAACGTCACTATATCACCTGAAAAAGTGTTTCAATAGCACAATTCCTTGTAGACCACCCTATTGCTGATCGAAAAACAAAACAAAACAGGAGTTCAAGTAAATATTACTCTCGCACAGGATTTTAATGGATGCTCTGCTCCAGAAACTACCCACACAAACAAACGAAACTTTAACTCGAGGTACCAATAAGCCATAAAAACAAAATCCGCCAAATTGAAGATGCTTTTCGTCTTCTTCCAGCTTGTAGATCGTCACCTTGTCAAAATGGAGGCACCTGTATGGAGACTATTGCGGGCTATGCTTGCACTTGCAGTACTGACTTCTTTGGGGCTGACTGTGGTAAGAGATCAACACCTATGAAGAACTCATAAGTACATTCTTGATGCAACTTGTTTTCAATTGGTCTTTAGGCCTATCATGGTAATTATTTCAAACTATAAGAGTTTATGTGGATGCTTTGAGCTTTATCGTTCAACACAGTCTACATGCATTCTGTAACAGTGCATTTTATGAATCTTTATCATGTTTATCCGAATGCTTCCATCCCGCGAAACATATTTAATCCACATATAATTGTTTAAAATCTGTTGCAGTTTCCTTCGACGCATGATAATTTGTTTTTGTTTTCGATCAAATAAAGCCTGCAACGTATTCCACACGCCAGATGAAGGGACCCAAAGACTGTACACATTTCCTGGATGGCACATCACCGCGGGTATGACGTCACTGGATTTTGAGGTCAGCTCCGACTTTTCAGCGCGCCTCGCTTTATCCACCGTCGATAGCCAGCAAGCGGATATGTATGAGATTGGTAGGTATTGGTTAAAGGACAAGTCCACCTTTGTAGACATGTGGATCGAATGAATGCAGCAATATGAGTAGAACACATCAGTAAAAGTTTGAGGAAAATCGGACAATCTGTTCAAAAGTTATGCATTTTTAAAGTATCTGTGCAGTCACTCCTGAATTAGGAGACTATACTATACGGTGTATGATGTCACATGCGTAGAACGATATAAGAAAAATTTAAAGAGAATTTCACAGAGGTTTTTTTTTTTTTTAATCGCACATTTCCTCTACTTGTCATTGGTGTATGTTAAGGGAAGTGTTATTTTATTATCGGAGAAAAGTTAAAATATGTTGCGTTTTCTTTACATTTTCTTTCCATCGTTCTACACATGTGACATCGCAAGCTGTAGTAGCCTTCTCATCCACCAGTGACTGAGCTGAAACTTAACAAATTCGTAACTTTTGAACGGATTTTCCAATGTTCCTCAGACTTTAACTGATGTGTTCGACTAATATTGCTGCATGCACTCAATCTACATGTCTATGAAGGTGAACTTGTCCTTCAACATTTTGATTCTTTAGCAATGTTTAGTGCTTTCCTGCTTGATGTCTGGATTTTCAGCTGTCATTTTATTTCTGATTCCCCACGAGTGCGTTAGTGTGTGGGGTCGTTTGGTATTTGATTTCCGCTTGAGTGATGTATGTTGCATTCCATCAACATGAAAGCCTGATGAATAGCCGAATTACATTGCTGTTGTTGTTGTTTTCTTTATATTAGTATTATTGACTCCCATGACTATAATACAGTATAAAAAAGAGAGAGACTGGCATGAAATGTGACCACGTATCACAAAACGAACAAAAAGTCGCACCCCGTGTTTTATATCAGGACTCAAAAAAGGAGAAAGGGTACACAGAGTCAATCATGAGTTTGTCATATTTTCTGAAAAAGCCATTCTTCTACACGTTGTCCTAAGTTTGGGATCATAACATGAATGGGAAAGCGTGTTCGGAGCAGTTTTTCTACAACCCTTGTTTTTGGGGAGAGTAGAATGATCAGCTATGTCTTAGAGACCCCCTTTAATTTCTTGAAATCCTTTGAATACGCTTCACTTTCAAGTCTGACAACTTTTAAAAGGATAATGCTGCTTTTGAAGTTGGCACTAATTATGGACAGAATGTGCATAGAGCATGTTTAATTTCAGCTCAATCTGATAATCCCTTCATTGTTGTTGCTCCAGTTGTTTACATCCTGTGTTTTGTCCCTCTCATTACACAACTAGCACGGCTTGGTAAAGATTAAGCGCTTGAATATATTCTGTACTTCAGAGCCTCTTTTCTCAGTTCACACTTTTCCAGAGTGTGTGCTTTCTTTCCAATATTAATATTATGTTCATTTGAATTGAGTTATACATCAATCTAAAGCTCAGTCTGCTCTTTCAGAATCTGTCCTTAACTAAAAAAAAAAAAAAAAAAACATATTGAATCTGGCGACTTTTTGTTGGTTTTGTGATGCAGGGTCACAAATAATCCACGGTTTGCAAAAATTGATTGGAAATTTAGAGGCAGGCCTGTATTGGGTCGAAATATGTAAATCTAAAGTGCTAGTTTCCTTTAAATTGTAATTTTGTGCCGGGAAAAAAATGCTTATATACAGATAACTATATATATATATATATATATATATATATATGATATACCGTAAAATTTTGAAGTTCATCTCATTCTTGGACATTCAAAATAAAGATTCAGACCTAAGGTACGTTTGTATATCAAACGTTCGAGTTTCCGTACTTTGTGTGGCTTTTAAACCTGCTACTTTATCAGGATTTTACGTTGACGATCCATTTTACACCCACTGTGCATTCAATTTCATACACACAAGCAAGGAAAAAGGTGATCTGTTTTAGATAAGCGTATCTCAGGAACGATCGGAGACGTACCACGCACTTCATCTTTTCTTTTGGATGAAATAGTACATTTACCTGCACTAAAATGAGTATGGTCACAAACAAAATTTATTTATGTTTACATGATCACTAATCATTCACTAATCACTCATTTAATGGTAAAAATATGTTTCCTATTAATATCAAGCTGTGGGAATCCATGTTCACCATTATTATGTTGTTAGAAAGTCAATTTACGATCTGTCTTGTCTATGCACAAATTCGTGTCGGCCCTGCTTCCAGTGGTACAACTTTTTCTTCATATCCTAAAATTATATAGTGATGAATTCTATGAGCAAGATAGATGACAAGTACGAACTACAAAGGTCGCTGTGGCGACTGGTATGCCTCTGTCCTATAATGCATGGTTCTCCCAATATGTTTAGATTACGTCATCTTGACAGTGTGAGACGACAGTTTCACATAATTGGCTGAAAAAGTGACATGCTTATCACAAATATGTTGAGTGTTACTTTCCTTGAACTTGGTTTCATTTGAGTGGTTAATCAAATTATGTATGAGAGCAGATTTAATTTGATTTGATTTGATTTGATTTGATTCTTCTAGTCTCTCTATGACATAATTAAAATTGTCTTTTTAAGCAATATAATTAAATATAATATATACATGATAGAGTTCTATAAGTGAAATGTGATAATTTTTCCGTTAACCTTCCACCACACTGCCAAAATCTTTCCCTGCAAAATCATTGTACAGTAATGCATGTATGTACGTGGTTTCATTAAGGGTATTTATTGAGTAATCTCCACGGTATTGCGGAAGAGTTTAGTTTTAGCATTAAGTAGTAGAAGTGTACAATTTCGTATGACCTTTCACCCCATAACTAAAAAACTCCCAAGAGAATTACTCTCAGGAAATGCATGCACACGTCCTGAATTTATTGAAGAAACATTCAGTCTTCTCTTGATTATTGAGAAAGAAGGTTAAATGTTAGCATTTTCACATGACCTTATACTTGACCCCATGACCTCACGGCAAAAAAATAAAAATCCCCAAAGAATCTGTAGCTGATAATCACACTACGTTTCAATAAAATACCATTAGGCATTGAATAGATATGGGGGAATAATGAAATTTGGAGAATAAGACCTTGACCTTTGACCCCTGACCAATGACCCATAAAGTCCAAAGAGAATCACTGTCAGGCCATTCATGCATATGTACGAAGTTTCATGGAGATACCTTGAGCCGTTTCAGAGATACACAGAAAAAAGTGATTTTTTTTTTTTTTGCATTTTCACTTGACCTTAGACCGTTGACTTTTCACTTCCTGTCCTGAAATTTTTCCTAGATACTCTTTATATGACAATGCAAATCTTCACTAAGTTTCGAGAAAAGGCCTTGAAGCGTTGCATAGATAAGGTTGAAAAAAAAGAAAGATTTTCACCTTGACGTTTGACCTTTAATCTTGATCATGTGGAACCAAAAGTTGAACAACTTCGTTCATTACCTACAACAATGTCAAGTCTCATTAGGATACCTCAGTTTTTAAGTTACGGTGTCCATAAAATTTATTTTATATCAATCAAAGGAAAGTTTTCATTTTCATTTTTATTTTTTGACAATACTGTGTGAAACTGTCCTCTCACGTTGTCAAAACATACGCTAGACCAGTGACGAAGGAGAACAAGTTTAAATACCATTTATATGATATCGAATATTAAAATCAATATCAATATATATATATATATATATATATATATATATATACATATATTATATGAATATTTTAAATTATATTCATATTTAAATGCATATTTGTATTTCAGTTTTCATATCTTATACCATTATATGATAAAGAAATATCAATGTCAATGTGAATATTTATATTTATATGCATAATATGCATATTTTTATTTCATTTTTACATTTTGGAAGCCTGTTTCCTGATGATTTTTCAAATGGGATGGGTTGAGTTTTGTTTCGTTCTGTTACTTTTTGTACTATTGTAGCATCATTTCATGTACGTCTCTATACACTTACTTGTCAGTCTGCATATGGCTCCTTTTCACCTAATCTTTCCATATTTATCCAAGGCACATATGCAAAATATAGTTTAAATCATTAAATTTATTACATTGTCGTCGAATGTTGAGATCACACGGTTAAATTTATACAGGTGATAAACCACCAATCACCAAAAGTGTTATCCTCTTTTATCAGTGTTTTTGCTGAGGTTGTATCATCACTGTTGTTGTTCTTCTACCTTTTAATCATCTTAACGGCTATTCTGTGTTTATTCGAACAGTTTTAGGTGGATGGGTTAATACCGCCACTGGAATTTGGCGCTCATATTACGATTCTACCGTGCCAAACAAGAAGACGCCCCTTTCCGCTGAGGGCGCTCTGTCAGGGAGGCCTCATTTCGACCGCTTATGGCTCAACTTCACGAACGGGCGTTTCGCTGTCGGTCGCTATGGCAACAATGATCCGTTCTTCGAATGGACTGACCCTAATCCTCGACCAATCAATTACATCGGTATTATGAACTGGCAGGGATCAGACGCAGATTGGAAGTTTCACTCATTTTGTTGAGATCATTGTGGACAACCTTCATTTTCTAATCCTGCTGCCTCTTCTTGAACACACCTCTATTGAAAAGATAAGAATTTATTTGAGCAAGGCACATATGAACCAGAGATTCAAGAGGTTGTTATAAAATGTAGTGATGATGGTCGCCATCTTCATTACGAAGGTCGTCGATGTCAATCTAGGGCCGTTATTCTTCATGTATATCAATGATTTGTGTAAAGTATGTGAAGTACTTTCCTGTATTCTTTTATCTCAGCCGACAATACCAATGTATTTTTTTTTTTTTTTGCTTATAATAACAACGATGTTCTTGTACAAAAAGTTGATAGCGAATTGAAAAAGTAACAAATTGGGTTACTGCTAATAAGTCATCGTTGAATGTTAATATATATATATATATATATATATATGAAGAGTTTGTTTGCAAAAACCGATAAGTCCATATTTGCCAAATGGAGATATTTGCGATTAAAGGTCAAGAAAAATAAAGAGAATAATAAGAAAAATTGCTTCTTTTGACCATAACTTAAAAAATATACCTTTATATGAAGTGACCAATGTATCATAAGGTATTATTTTGTACTTTATGACAGAGATTGTACCTCAAAATCTTCAAAAATGGACTTATCGGTTTTTGCAAACAAACCCTTCATATATATATATTGGACAGCAAAAGACAGTACCCACTTCTGTCAAAGGCCACACACAAAACTTCACCCACTAGAAATAAACATTTTTTTTTTTTTTTTTTTTTTTACACAGGTGTGCTACATTGCATCTAACTAATCACATGCACGTAAGCAAGTGAATGTCTTCATAACAAAGAAGAACTTGACATGTACAGCATTTTGGTCACTGAATCAAAAGTCCCACACGAAATCACTTTTTACCACGCAAAAATGGCCACTGAATGGACAACATTTTTAAGCAGCCAACATTGATCCAAGCTCTTCAGGAGGAATGGACAGAACTTCACCAGGACTACGCCAGACAGCTTGTCCAGAACATGCGTCAGAGATGCCTGGAATATGTCCAGGCACGAGGGCACACACGTGATTGAAAATTGATGTTTGTGACTGCTTTTTTTGTCCCGTGAAACTGATTTTTAGGTAAAATTGTAAGGCTCATTCTGTTACATTTTTGTCGAGCCCATCGGTGGTGTGGGGAGACTAAGGGTTTCGCCTGCGGCGTCTCTCCGTCCGTCCGTCCGTCGTCTGTCCGTAACGCTACAAAAAACTTGAATAACTCTCTACTGAGGATTTCAATTTCAATCAAACTTGGAGGGAAGAGTAGTTATACAAAGTTACACATTTTATCACATATGAAGGGCACCTCAAGGTCAAAGGTCACAGGCAGAGGTCAATGAACTTTAGGGCCCAATGTTAAGTCTTTAGGGCGCGTTTCGTTTATGGCTCGTAACTTATGATGCATCTGTCTGTTTGTAACCAAACTTAGATGGTAGATGTCCCTTGGGAAGTTGAAGGTTACCACAAGATCAAAGGTCACAGACAGGGGTCAACGAACTTTCAGGGCCCAATGTTAAGTTTTTATGCCGCGTTTTGATTATGGCTCATAACTTTTGATTCCTTTTTTTTTCCGTTTGTGACCAGACTTGGATGGTAGATGTCCCTTATGGAGGTGAAGGTCATCACAAGGTCAAAGGTCACAGAAAGGGGTCAACAAACTTTGAGGGCCCAATGTTAAGTTTTTATGGCGTGTTTCAATTGTGGCTGATAACTTTTGATCCCTACGTCCGTTTGTGACCAAACTTGGACGGTAGAGGTCCCTTGGGAATTCAAGGTCATGACAAGGTCAAAAGTCACAGAAAGGGGTCAACAAATTTTTAGGGCCGATTGTTAAGTTTATATGGCGCGTTTCGATTATGGCTCATAACTTTGATCCCTTTGTCCGTTTGTGACCAAACTTGGATGGTAAATGTCCCCTGGGGAGTTGAAGGTCACTACAAGGTCAAAGGTCATAGGCGGGTCAATGAACTTCTGGGAGTAAGAAAAATATGAATTTCTTGTACGCGAATGGGCGAGACACAATTTGGCACTTGCCTTGTGTGACTTTTGATTCAGTGGCCAAGATGCTGTGCATGTTATTTTTTTTTCTTTGTAATAAAGATAATCACATCTATTGGGTATGTGATTACTAGTGGATATTGCAGCATACTTGTGTACAAAAAATTGTTTATTTCTATTGGGTGAGTTTTTGTGTGCGGCCTTTGACAGAAGTGGGTACTTTCTTTTGCTGTCCAGTGCTCATAGGTTTGAATGTGAGATTTTTGCAGATTTGACTTATTGACACGGGAAGAGTTATACGCGTCCTTGATATTGCCTTGCCTTAACTATGGAGTCTTAGTTTGGGGCAACAGTGACCAGAATGTGTTGCACAGAGTGTCTCTTTTGCAAAAGAAAGCTCTCCACGTCATTAGTTGTTTTCCCATACGTTCTCATACAGATTTATTGTTTGGTTCTAATAAACTGTTAGATGTTAGAGATCTGTCTTTATTTAATGTAGGACAATAAGTGGTCCGATAACGTGGTCACTCCTACAATTAAAGGCCAACCCACGTGGTCCATTTTCCCTGTCCATATTCATCACATAGCTCGCAGCACCAAACCACGTCTTGAATATGAAGACAGAAAAATAGATAATGGTCCAACCTTTGTCGGACTGACCAAGTTATCAACAACGGTGGCCATATTGGAGGTTACGACTCATAAAGGTTACAAGAAATCCTAAAACACAAACCTGCAGTCATGCAGGCCGGCCTGTGTATGTTACCACTTGCTATGACAGATGTGAGACATGCATTGTTCCTTCGCGATACCAATCAAACTTGGAAGACTTGCAATTTGTCAATGTTGTCTTTAAAGTTCATGTGCTAATTCATGTATGACATTTGTCAACATAATCAGGCATCAATGGAAAGATAAAAAGTTATTTCCTCACAACCAACATTGCACTCTCCAGAGCTGACAATTATGAAACGGTAGCTCTCCAAAGTTGAGTTGAGTTATACATAGTAATTATAATAATTATAATACTACTACTACTACTACTACTAATAATAATAATGATAATGTCTTATTTACCCAGGGTAGCCTCTTCAGTGTTACCACTTCTCTACCAGAGGGCCCTGTAATTATCATTACCTTTGCGTTGCCAGGTACCCATTTACACACCTGGGTCGAGAGGGTCATGGTAAGCCAAAGCATCTTGTCCAATAACCTAAGCACTGGGTGGGATTCCAATTCGGATCCTCCGATTGTGAATCGGGAGTCTTTTCTACTATCCCACAGCGCCCCACAGTACATCATTTCAAAGCTTAAGAGTCTGCTCTTTCAGAATCTGCCCTTAAAGGGGATGGCTGGTCACTGATCAGTGGGAATCAGTGGGAATGCAGGGGATGATTGTTCCAATCCTTGTGGGATTCATTTAAGAGTACATTATATATCTATTGTTGTGTGAAAATTATTTGCTTCAGAATGGTCTCATATTCAAGTAATGTGCAGTTTAATTTCTCCAGGTTAGCATGCCTGTACAGTGACGGGCCATTGGAAACATTAAACTGCACAATGCTTGAATATGAGACCATTCTGAAGCAAATAATTTTGACACATCAATAGATATAAATCCCACAAGGATTGGAACAATCATCCCCCAGCATTCCCACTGATTCCCACTGATCAGTTAATACTATCCATCCTCTTAAACTGAAAAAAAATAAAAACAAGTCTGGCGACTTTTTGTTAGTTTTGTGATGCAGAGTTACATTTGATTTTCTGAATAGCCTGACTTGACCATTGGAGGTATCCTAATAACACTTAGCACGATTATGCATTAATTTATGAAGCGCCCTGTGTCTATCGACATTTCTTTGCACATGCTCATACCGAAGTTAAAGGGCAAATTCCTCATTTCTCCCATACATCTACAATGCCCGAAGGACTGAAACATGATACGGGCTGACGAACAACCCGAAGCATAATGCACGCCCGCTACACTTTGTGCCGAAGAAAAAATAACAGTAAACAAGAATCAATTTTTCATTTCATTTCATTTCATTCTATTATTTTTGCATGGTACGAGTAATCAACTATGATCACATTCGGAAATGTGCATATGGCTCATCGTTATTTATGGCTGATTTTGCATATGAAAGGTAAGCAAATCATTGTGACAGAGACCAGAGGCGTTGAGGCATGACTGTTAAGTTACTTTAGTGGGGTGGCTTAGTGAAATTATCGTGACACGGCGGACAAAAGCATGATTTTTTCACCAAAGGTACTTCATGATGTACCTTCTCAAAAAATAGGGTGCTCCAAGAAAATTGATGCTGGGAAGGAGGTTAGAGGTCAAAGGTCAATGACCTTTATTTGTGAAATAGGTTTTTTGGCTATTTCTCAGGTCAGGAATATCCAATCTGGATAAAACTTGGCAGGAAGAATATTGAGAACAAGTAAAATATTTTGATTGAATTTGGGGTGAAATTTCCAAAGGTCAAAGGTCAAAGGTCAATGAACTTTTTCTAAAAATCATGTTTTTGTTTATTTCTCCAGGTAGGAAGATTCAATTTTCACAAAATTTGATATGAACGTTGTATAGAAGGTACCAAGAGTATAAACCAGGGGTCAAATATAATTGTTGATTTGTGCGTTGCCATGGCAACCCAAAACTAGGGTTTTTAATTGAAGTTAGTTACAGGAGGCTATTTTCCAGTTTGGAAGAGATTCCATTTGAATAGGTACAACTGATCAACGGGATGTATAGAGGTTTGAAATACTTTTCATTAGTGTTAAGTGGTATGTTGCCATGGCAACTACATATATAGATTTTGGTTAAACTTAAAGGAGACTTCAGAACTTATGAATTTGAAGAGATTTCCATCAGGGTTGGTATTATTGATCAACAAAAAAGTCGCCAGACAAAGATTTGTCACCTTTATAGCATGTGGGTTGAGTGAATGCAGCAACAATAGTAGAACACATCAGTGAGAGTTTGAGGAAAATTGGACAATCCGTTCTAAAGTTATGAATTTTTGAAGTTTCTGCTCATGCAGTCGAGGCTGGATGAGAAGACTACTATACCTTGTAATATCACATGTGTACAACGATATAAAGAATGAATAAAGAAAATTCAACATAAATTATTTTCGCTTACAAAAGGATACTCGACTTCTCTTTCAGAAGGCAGGGGGAATAATATTACCCTTGACATACGTCACTAGCAAGTCAAAGAAACTATGTGAACTTTATTCAAAAAGTATGGTTTTGTGAAATTCTCATTTCATTTTCCTTAGAATGTGCGCATGTGACATCATACACTGTGGTAGTCTTTTCATCCAGCCGCGACTGTGCAGATACCTTAAAAAATCATAACTTTTGAACGGATTGTACGATTTTTTCCAAGCTTTCTGTGATGTGTCCTACTAATATTGTTGTATTCACTGAATCCACGTGCGCATGAAGGTGGACTTGTCCTTTAAGGACAGATTCTGAAAGAGCAGACTGTAAGCTTTAAAATGATGTATCACACAATTCAAAGGGATTCCCCTAACCTATCTAAATAATAATACCGGTACTGGAAAGAAAGCACACACTCTGGATAAGTATGAACTGAGAAAAGAGGCTGCATTGTCTATTTTAGCGTTTAATCTTTACCAAGCTGTCTCATGTCATTATGTTCATCTTTTCTTCCCCCCTCCAATTTTCATTTGAGTTTGTCATTATTAATTTTTGATGATAAGAACGATGCCACAAGGCATTGTTTCTTAAAAATGCTTCAACTGCTCCTTCAGGTCCAAAATCTACATCAATATATATTATTTTCCTGATCTCCTCAACATTTTCCAAAAATAAAGCATACACCTTTTATGCATTGAGTCCTCCTTTTTGTGGATAATTAAAGGCAAAAACCCAAAATTAGTGCTTGAAAATTATTCTTAAGTGTGAGTTACGGATAGAAAGAACCTCTGTAAAAAAAAAATGAATCTGTATAATCAATGTTAAGTATTGTTAATAACACAAAATGTGAACAATATTTCTATGATAACATGTTTCCAGACTAAACCGTCCGCATTTATGCTTTAATGAGAAAAATACTGATATCTCTTTATATGTTTGCTTTGATTGCAAAAACTGTATATGGTAGGATGTCTTGTGATACAACAGGGGGGCATTTCATGAAGCAGTTTGGTCAGATATTTTTCTGACAAACTGTTACAAACTACAGAAATCCTTGCATCTGATTGGCAGAGAGCAAATTTGTCCGACAACTTGTCGGACAAAATGCTTCATGAAATGCCCCCAGACCTACACATATTATGCATAAAATGTGATATCCTGAACATTTTTTTCAAGTCACTCTCCCAAAAGTGTATATATAGGACCTTTAAGTTTTTCTTGTGTTTGTTCCTGGCAGATTACTAGTACACAAATGCTCCAATCCATGATGACCTAACGGAAATTAAGGAAATTAAAATGAATATACTGAAAACCAAAACTACAGATACTAATAACTTACTTCATTCTTCTCTCCCCACCCCACCCCTTCTTTTTGGTTTCTTGATATACTAGTAGATCTACCTGACTTTGATAATTGTCATTATGTAACATCATCTTCAATTGACAAGGCGATAAAACTTAACAATCATTTCATTATGCTGCTGGACTAATGGGGTTAGTTGAACTATATTGTTTTTAATGTGCTATACTTTTTCCTCCTATCAATCACATGTATTTTTGGGTGGAATGTATTTTGACATAAAGCATCATAGAATCAACCGCCTTTGGGGTCGGGAATTTTGTCATATCATATTGTGATTTAGATTCTGCTCTATGCCGATTTTGTTTTATTTCTATCAACTTTTTAAACTTCCCCATAGACTTTGTTCACCAGCCAACTACATCCCACCCTCTTTGGATAATGTGAACCAATCAAACATTGCTTTTACTTTTTAATAACATGTCTATACATAGCTATCAGACCAAAAATATTCAAACCGCTTTAAGTCTTTATGAGTGAAATTACAAATATCAATATATCTTTAAAAATATTCAAATTGTCTAAATTCAACTTTATCTATGAAAGCAGACTTTTAACTTTTTTAAACATTTGAATAACCCCCATAAGAAATAAGAAACATATAAAGAGGGGAGGTGCGGACTATAAAAATTGCTTACGGGAACCAGGTAATCCCTGCGCTAAACCTATGGAATTCACACAATCTTGGAGGAAACGGGTTAAATTTGTTAGGAAATATGTAGGGCAATACCCAAAACCTTAAGTTCTCAATGGAATATGCAGCTCTTCTACTGGTAAACTAGTAGTTCTGGGAGAAAAAATGAACTGTGACATAGTCCTACACCTGGCTCAGTCATTGCCCAAGATTTAAAGTATCTGAGCCAGAGTCACATGTCACTCTTTGCCATTTCTCTACAGGAGGTAGACAGTACTAAAAAAATCCTTTACAAGAAATTATATGAAATTATTCAATGAAAAGGTGCTTAAGAAAACTGGACTATTCCAACACACCTCCCTCAGGTCTGCAACACAGACTAACCACCTGTTACCATAGGAAAACCAGTAAAAATGGTGTATTACTGTAAACATGCACATAATATGTCGTATTATGGGTCTGAATTTTAAGACTAGCAACCATGTACATTGCATTGCATTGTACAGAAACCTGGCGAATGCCCTGTGTATAGTCTTTGAATTCAGACATTATTGTTATGTACAAATTAAGGGCATTTTCTCATTTTTTCTGTTAGCGGATTTCTTGGAGCACCCCCTAATTTTGATCCTCATATATATACCAATGTCTGAGGAAAAAATGACACTTTTGTCCGGCGTGTCACGATTATCAGTATATTTGTCACTAAGCCACCCCACTACTTTGACTATTAATGGAATAGTAACATTACCATTGTCGATGTTTTAGTGAGATTGCATTGCTATAAATACTTCGAAATGATGTGAATCTTAAAATAAATTGTGGAAGTTTTAAAGTGTATTATTTTTTTTTTCTCATTTGGTACCCAGAACGGTTTGCTTATCCATGTATCGCTTGATTGAAATCAATAAAGATCCTTATAAAAAAAAAAGTTGATTTTGTGATTCCGTGTACGTCTGTACAATGAGCTACATGAAATGAGAAACAGAAGAGGGGAGAGATGTACAGGAAAAGAATAAGCCAGTTCAGAGTTAGCTCAAGGGCAATTTCTTTTTTCTCAGTCAGTTAAAGGGGCACTTCACTCGTTTTCAGAGCGACGTAATTCGTAAGTTTTAAGTAACAATGTATAGGATCAATCAACCACGTTTAAACAAAGATTGAATTTGCGTAGAACAGATGACAAGAATTATCCGTCAATCAAAATTTGGGAAAGCACCATTTCAGTATTTTGCATTAAATGTATTAACAATCTCTTTACATTGATATTGCCCAATAACAATTTTGCTGTCAGGTGGATGTGCTGGCAAGCAGCATTTAAAATGTTTTTAAAAATCGTTACATATCACATATGCCTCTCCCAGTGGATTTAAAAACAAACATGCCTGTTGGCACGAATGTCCCTTTTTCTGCTCATGAGCAATGTGGAACTGTGAAGAACTGGCTTATGTCAGTATGTGCACTGCAAAAAGTCCGGTGTTAAATATGAAACACCGAGCTGGTGTTAAATTTCCGGTGCTCATTCATGGTGTTAGATTAACACCTCCGGGTGTCATTTCAAAATATACATTTTTTTTTTTGAATACTAGTAGTTTCTTAGGGACTGAATTTCTTGTTATTTCTGAACAAGACGATGAAGAATTTTCCGATAAAGTACTTGATTTTTGATAAAAAGTGTATACACATTTACACCACAGTAACACCAGTTGGTGTAGTCTCCTATTGAAGCTGGACGGGTGTTATACCATTGAAATTAACACCACCAACATCAAATCAACACCATGCGGTGTCATTAATGAATTAACTCTAGCGCAGTGTCAAAAATAACACCAGCCACAGTGTCAAATTAACACCACGAAGTGCCAGGTGAACACTTTTTAACACCGTCACAATACATTTTCTAAACCTGTGGGTGTGGTCCTTTATTGAAGCTTGACCGGTGTTAAATCTATTAAAACACCGATGTTTTTACAGTGTGGAGATAAGGGCATGTGAGTCAGAAGAAAAGCAAAACAAAGTCACAATCTCACTTTTCGTCCAGCCATGTGATCATGATTTTTATTGATGTCATTCAAGACGAAGAATGATCCAAAAGTGTCTTTGATTCCACATTCATGGAATCATAATTTCCGCTGTCGTACTCTAAGAAATTAAGAATGTAAAATAGTAACGTCTTCCTGCACGCTCATGGCGACAATTCAAAATTACGTAAGGGCACAAAGCCACGTGACACATATTGCTTGGAAATATTTGCAATAACAAAGTTTCTTCCCAGATGCCGGAAAATATCACGAGAGATAACAGAAATGCTTCCATTCCCAAATATTCCGAAATGTTATCTGATTTAGCACGCGCTCATTGTCGGGCTGTGTATTAAAAGAAGACCCTCATGTTTTTAGGTTCAATGGATTCAGCTCTTAAGTGCATAACTTTATTTTCAAGAGGCCCCAGCAGTTTGATAAGGCCAACCTATTGGGTAAACTCTTATTTGTCCAACAAAATCATGGTAACAATGAAACGGAGAAACGACTATCCAGTAACTGACGTTAACACCATGCAACATCATTAATTTTATACAAGAAAGTCGTTTTATATGTTAAAGCATTTTCTATCCTATCAAGTTGGTGTAACCCATTTTCAGTTCATGAGTTATGTCAAAGATAACCCACACAAAGCCACTGGCATAGCCAGGGGACCGGGACCGGGGATTTGGGAGGCGGAAAAAAAAATGCGTGTATACTGTATATGCATGCACATGAAGCGGGTCTCCTTTGCAACCTTTCATCAAATAAGATATTTTTTGAATATTTCACTCAAAGTGTGCACCAGATCGTTGAATTTCAATTCAAAATATGCAAAATCTCTCGTGCTTGGGAGGGGGATACCCCCTCCCAAACCCTCCCCCTCTATGCCTCTTTCCCTAGCTTAGTACACTTTTTAGATTTACAAAAAATTATGAATAATTCTGAGTGCACAAGACTTATCACTTATATTCCGAAAACTCAAGGTTCCCTCATGTATAAGGGGAACGGGCCTTTTAATCGACCCTTTCCTCCCTCAGCCCCCCCCCCAATCAGTTTTGTGTGTGTGTGTGTGTGTGTATGTGTGATTTCCCAAATGGTGATTCCATCAAAAATGCGTAGATGAGATATCTCAATTTCAACCTTAAAAAGGCAAAAGCTCGATCGGAAGGGAAGGGTGGGGATAACACTCGCCCACGCCTTCTCCCTGCTCCCCCGCCCCTCCCCCTTCCACCATGCATAGAAGTATAGACTGTTGCTATACCCAGATCGCTTTATTTCAATTCTAAAAACGCAAAAGCTCCGCGAGCGAGAGGAGGAATCCCCCTTCCTCTATATATACCTCACTAGACTTTATACATACACACAGATGGTGCACATTCGGAATAAGAGCTAAATTCCGTGATTTTATCACTTCGATGAAAAAAGTATTGCACCAAAAATTTGCAACAGATCGCTGAATTTCAGGTCTGAAAACGCAAAATCACCTTCGTGTGGGAGGGGATATGCCCTATCTACACCCTCGTGTGCATGCTTTTTCTGTTTGACTGCTGAACAGACGGTGTTCATGATATTCAGTGTAAGAATTAATACAAGAAGATTATTTAAATGATACTATTTTACAGGCAAATTGTTCAATAATAATATACACTAAATTATACTGCAACCTTAAACAAGTGGGACTGTTTCATCACGTTAAAACACGCAAACACATGCATCAAATTGCACCATTTGCAACATCAAAATGCAAAAAGTTCTCACCGTGGGAGGGGGGACACCCCCCTCCCACACCCTCCCCTCCCTCTTCGCTCGCTCCGCTCGCTCGGGTTCAGTCGCGTTCATGATATTCAGTGAAAAGAATTAACACAAGAAGTGTATTTAAATTATACCATTTTTTATAGACAAATTTTTCAATAATAATCTACACTAAAATATACTGCTACCTTAAACAAGTGGGAATGTTTCACGTCGATAAAACGCGCAAAAACATGCATCAAATTGCACCATTTGCAACATCGAAATGCAAAAAGTTCTCACCGTGGGAGGGGGGACACCCCCTCCCCTCCCCCCTCGCTCGCTCTGCTCGCTCGGGTTCAGTCGCGTTCATGATATTCAGTGAAAAGAATTGATACAAAAAGTGTATTTAAATTATACCATTATATAGGCAAATTGTTCAATGATAATCTACATCAAAATATACTGCAACCTTAAACAAGTGGGACTGTTTCAACTCGTTAAAACACGCAAAAACATGCATCAAATTGCACCATTTGCAACATCAAAATGCAAAACGTTCTCACCGTGGGAGGGGGGACACCCCCCTCCCACACCCTCCCTCCCCCTTCACTCGCTCAACTCGCTTGGGTTCAGTCGCGTTCATGATATTCAGTGAAAAGAATTAATACAAGAAGTGTATTTAACGTATACCATTTTATAGGCAAATTGTTCAATAATAATCTACACTAAAATATACTGCTACCTTAAACAAGTGGGAATGTTTCACGTCGATAAAACGCGCAAAAACATGCATCAAATTGCACCATTTGCAACATCGAAATGCAAAAAGTTCTCACCGTGGGAGGGGGACACCCCCTCCCACACCCTCCCCTCCCCCCTCGCTCGCTCCGCTCGCTCGGGTTCAGTCGCGTTCATGATATTCAGCGAAAAGAAGTAATACAAGAAGTGTATTTAAATTATACCATATTATAGGTAAATTATTCAATGATAATCTACATCAAAATATACTGCAACCCTAAACAAGTGGGACTGTTTCACGTCGATAAAACGCGCAAAAACATGCATCTAATTGCACCATTTGCAATATCAAAATGCAAAAGTTCTTACCGTGGGAGGGGGACACCCCCTCCCACACCCTCCCCTCCCCCCTCGCTCGCTCCGCTCGCTCGGGTTCAGTCGCGTTCATGATATTCAGTGAAAAGAAGTAATACAAGATGTGTATTTAAATTATACCATATTATAGGCAAATTATTCAATGATAATCTACATCAAAATATACTGCAACCTTAAACAAGTGGGACTGTTTCAACTCGTCAAAACACGCAAAAACATGCATCAAATTGCACCATTTGCAACATCAAAATACAAAAAGTTCTCACCGACTGAACCCGCTCTCTCGGGTTCAGTCGCGTTCATGATATTCAGTGAAAAGAGTTAATACAAGAAGTGTATTTAACTTATAGCATTTTATAGGCAAATTGTTCAATAATAATCTACATCAAAATAAACTGCTGCCTTAAACAAGTGGGACTGTTTCACGTCTATATAACGCGCAGAAACATGCATCAAATTGCACCATGTACAACATCAAAATGCAAAAAGTTCTTACCGTGGGAGGGGGGACACCCCCTCCCACACCCTCCCCCCCCCCCCCCTCGCTCGCTCCGCTCGCTCGGGATCGATCGCTTCGCTCCCTCGCAGACTAACCGCCCCCCCCCCCCTAACATGAAATCCTGGCTACGCCGTTGCACAAAGCCCTGGTAGGAACGTTACATAGAATCGGCAGTATACATATTTGATACAATCAAGCATGTTTTTCCTTCTGGGCAAGTACTGTTCGAGATTCATCTACAGACTTCGATAAAACAATTCTCCGTTTCGCAATGAAATATTCGTACAGGTGATAGAATTCATCGGTTTATCTTGATTGAAAGGAAGTTCGATTGGTATCTTACCTTAACGCATTACATACGCTCTCAACTAGAATCTAACCACACTGAAGTACAAGTAAATTGTTTTACCTGGGGTGTACTTATCATTTTTGATGCACGGAAACACTCACAATCGAAATTATGGGGCTGTTGTTTTGTTCTTTTTTTTAGACAATTGATCACAATGGACAAATTCACCATTGGTAATACACGTTAGCGAAAATCTCCACTAGACATAATAAATAATTCAGCTGAAAACAGCAAGTAGTAATTATTGTGTTTTAAGGTGGGTAATAATTATTTCCGAATATTAAGGTAAAAAATAAACGATTTGTTTTCTTAATAGACACTTATTTTCTATCATTTAAATAGTCGATATAAGTTAACTGAAGAAAAAATATACAAACACGATTGTTTATGCAACAAAATAGCACTAGATTTGAATACATATAAACAGGGGTAAAGCCCGGAGCGTGTGGTAGGAATACGAATGGTTAAGTGTATCCTTGTTGTTATATTAAAATGTTTATGATCGCTACAGAAAGGTGACAGCTTGGTTAATGCAGCTTACACGCACGCGCGCGCACACACACACACACACACACAAGCACCACATGTGTTTTTGTTAATGTATATACCAATTATATATATATATATATATATATATATACATTATAATCTTATACATATCACGTACCTATGAAATATGGCCGTAATTATACATAAAAACAATAATAACTCACACATGACAGTAGGACAGATTAAAAACAGATTCCTGCACTTGAAATAATAATACGCACAGAGAAGATATTCCAATCGATGGAACCAATATGAAGCCGCAGAGCATACAATTCCGTGTACATTACATTAATGAGAAGGAGGATAACTCAGTATACATTTGAGCAAACGTATTGGCACAGTGCAGCAAGATTGCTTCATAGATGCAAGGTAGAAGGGGCGTAAAACCCCACTGATTTCTAAGAGCTATCGAGTTGATCGTTAGCGGCAACAAGGCCTCAGTAATGGAGCTAATGGACAGAACGCCATCCTGCTCTGTATAGTGGAGAGCATTCCCGTTACAACGAACACTGTTATAACAACACGATTGTAACGGAATTCCGGTTACAACGAAGCAAAAATTCAGGCCGCACCATTATCCACTCTATGTATTTTTTTTTTCTGTTATAACGAAATTTCAATATGAGATAACTGCCGGTCCCGAGGACTTCGTTATAACGGGAGCCCTCTGTAGTTGACATTTGTGCAGCTCCATCGTATTTGACAGGAAAAAAATACAGCGATAAAAGCATAATGTATTTCTCTTAGGCAGGAAAAACAGAAATGAGTCGTAATGGCATTTGGCGGCAAGTTTTAGTCACTTTCTTTAAGTTGCTCCATGAGCTTGTCAACAAACTTCGTGTGCTTTGCTCTATTGACCGGCGTCCGGTTTCCCACGAGCATCGCTATTACTGCCGGGTCAGATGTCACAACGAAAGCTCGGGTTATCTCCCCGTTAGGATTCTGCAGAAAGGCAAGAAAGAAAAAAAGAAAGAAAGAAAGAAGAAAAAAATGTATTCCAATAAATATACAGGTATAGCCAACAAACAACTTCTCAAGTAACTGCAAAAGTCTGTTTGGTGAATTCGACAGGTAACTAAAGCGATACTTCAAATTCTCTCCTTTCTCTTTCCATTCTTCTACTTATTCTCTTCCTCCCCCTACTCCTTACTCCATCGGCTTACTTGTCGTTTATCTCCTTTTCAGCATTTTTTTTTTCAATGAGAATATTATTATTATCACAGTCTTCTTTCTCATTGTCTGCAATTGATATCGTCATCGCAAAGACTCGAACACAGTGTTTGCAATCGACGGATTGCAAGAACAATACAACGAATGAAGGTAAAGACAACTTATACGCGGCAGTTTTATTTTGAAGCCTCTCTGGTCTATAGAAAAGATCACAGACTACCAATTGGGAGGTCCCCAGTTCTATCCCCCTATCTGTAATGGTTGTATTCCTCACCCCCCCCCCCCCCCCCCTCCTTGCAAGATACTCCATCACCTTTGCCTTGTCCTGCAGAAGAGAACTTAAGGGTCGGTCCATTGATTGTTGGCTTGTTCACAAACATCTATTGTTTCTTTGGCAGACATTTATTGCGTCTATGGCAGCATGTCATAAATGAACAAAGCAATGTATCTCCAATGACAGGCATAACCCTGCAGTAGCAGCCTACATGGGAACACGTGTGTATTTTGATTTTACCCCTAATTTATTACAAAATATTTCGAAAACTCATTGTAGTCAATGAAAATAGACGCAGTTCACTTCTTCGTAAAGGGAGCAACATAAAGTAGGCAATGCAAATACACAATAGATGTACTACAAGTATAAACTTGATGTGAAAGTAAAAAGGCGCCATAAGTCAAATAATTTAAATTCTCTTAGGGTATAATACTTTCAGTGCGTAGGAGAGACTGCCTTTGTCAACGAAAGTACGCTATGAGAGTGTGGTTCCAGTGACAATGCACCAGCCTCTAATGGCGTTATTTTAGTAATCATTAATGATCATAATAATGATCATCTCACCAGCTGCACTGCTAGCACGTCCTCTGTGATTGGACAGTCCCACGCTGACTTGGAGCGAAGCCATGTGACGGCTTTTCGCACGTCACGCAAAATGAGTGACGTGTCAACGACTGAAGGCGCCTCCCCTCGCTCCTCGATGTACTTTGAGAGAGGCACGACGCGCGCGTTTTCGGACGGACTGTTGAATGGCGTCAGCACGCACTGTGAGGTGAAACGGGCGCAAGTTGAGTCTTCCCTCAATGCGTACGGTGTGGTTTGTGACGTCAGCCCTAGAAATACAATACATGTACAACAAATTTAAACATCAGTGAGTGAGTGAAAGGTGCACGAAAATAAAAGGCTTTCCAAAAGAAAATATCATCAGTTTCTATGGGCTATGGTGATTGTTTCTAAATTTACTGGATCTAGAACTGTATTTGATGATGCACATTCTTCGATAAGGCCATGAAGAAAGAGGGGATTTTATTGTTGTTGTTTGTGTGTGTGTTTTTCTTTTTAGGGGGGTCTATTGTTGAGTGTCGTTACCTGGATTTTCTGTTTTGCTGTCACTCTCCATAAAAAAAAAAATGATCACCTGTTCGATTAGTATCATCATGAAGACCAAAAGAAAAAAAAAATAGCCTGCGGTTTCAGCATTTAATGTTGTTATTGTTGCTGCCCGGAAAAAAGTAGACGGTGACATGCGTACATCGAAGAGGCTAGTTCGTTGTTTTTCATTTGATGTTCATATCTTATATAGATCGAGCATACGATTTTATTCACGGAAAAAAAGGCAGCAGAAGAAAATAAGGTGTCAATTTCACGTTCTTTATAAATTGATAATCATTGTTGAAGCGGGAAAGGACTTTATAGAAGAAAAGTTTTGCTTAGTCCATAGTTTACACTCCACAAGACGAAAAATGACAAACTTCTTAAAAAGAAAAACAATTAGATTCTGTTCTTATCAATTATAGGGAGTTGGATAAAAACAAATCAATTACCAAAATGATATTTAACACTAGCACTTTAACACTAGGACTGTTGCTTTTTTTTTAATTGTTTAAGTGGTTAGTGATTCTGATCGTAGCATGACTGTACAGATAACAGCAGTTATGATATTTGTCGCTTTTGTCGATGTAAAAGCAATTTTAATTACATGAAAAATATACATTAGTTGGTAATTTCCTATTAATTACAGTGTTCTAGATTTGTTTTAAGAAACTTGAGAAAAAATTACTGTGCAAAATTATGTCTCCGTCTGCACTGTACTTACGCGTGTCACGCACGCTCTCGGAGTCCGCCTTTAAGCGTGAATGCCTGCGCGCTCGGTGGCGTTGCCAAACGGTGGACAGAGTGTAGAGGTAGGGATTTAGCGACGAATTGAGAGGGAGAATGAAGACAGCCGTCCAAGCGTAGACGTCTGCGGGGATCTGCACGACACCTAGGGCGGACAAGAGCGCCATGATGATGATAGGCATCCAACAGATGAAATCCGTACCCACGATCAGCGCCATCTTGGTTGCCAATTTGACCTGTATTCTCATTCCATTTCTGATAATAAATGAAAAATAAAGACAATCAATATCAATAACATACTTGTCTACACTGTTTATATCAATTTATTTCATTCATATTATTCAACGTTGTTGTTTTTCTGCATAGCGCCTCGAGCACCCATCATAGCGGATATTGGGCAATAAAAGTCCCATAATATCATTATTGTTATTATTTGATTGAGGGTAGATATAAGGATTATTCTATATTTTAATATAAGTTTTGGATAGATATTTCTTCCCATTCTCTTTCTGCCTTAGGTGGTTGACATATTATTATCACATAATATTCGGTGTAAACCTATATTCGGGAAAACTTACTTGACATGCCGTGAGTTTTGTTTCCCTCTTGAAAATTTAGCTGCAGATTTGTGAACAGTCACGTAAATGGCGACGTAAGAAAACGCCGTGACGGTAAAACAGACGAGGTTCAATCCAAGAAAAACGGCGATAGAGTATTCCCAGCCCGTTGGTCTATCCGTCGTTAATGGAAGGCCGAGGCAAACACTGGATCGCCCATAAAACTGGTCAAAGTAGCCGATGGGGAGAGCTGGAACCACAGTCAGGATAAAGGCGCAAAACCACACTACGGCCAACCATATTCGGGACGACTTGTCAGAGAATTGCACTTCGCGATGGTGCGAAAACACTATACACAGGATCCGATCTAAACTGATCAGCATGATGATAAAGACGGACACCTCGCTGGACAGAGCTGACATGAGCCCCGCCACGCTGCACAAGACGCTCTGCCGCCACGCATCCGCGTGGATGGCGTAGTCTCCGCGGAAGTAGAGGTCGGCGCCAGCGATGATCAGCATGTAGCAGCCCATAAATAGATCGGATACGGCTAGGTGAGTGATGAGCCGTGACTGGATTCGACTGGTTTCAACCTGATGTCCGCGCACTACGCGCAATCCGATCACGAAGAGATTCCCGGCCAACGCGCTGATCCCGAGTATCCACATGAAAACGCGCAGTACAGAGTCTTTCAGCAGATCATCACAAGACGAAAACTGGTCGGTCGGCGCGACGCACCCGGATTCGCCGTCCTCTCCCGATGGGGGAAGATTGAGCATGCAGCAGAAGGCAAAGCTATCGGCGTATCTGAATCAAATAAATTAAAAAGATTATAACTGGGTCGGCCTACTGAACAAATAAAGATTCACAACCAACAAAATACAATCCTTCGCTTTCATCTTAATATGGCCAAGCACAAAACTATACTGTAAGTGCAATTAGCGGTAGAGTTCTAAAAGGTAAGTTTGACAACAATATTCACAATAACTGACAATCTTACAATCATGTTAAATTTTGAATGCATTTAAACAGACTAAATTTCACTGCTGTGATTATCGATACCGTGGTTGGCGTGAATTACATACGATCTCCCCCCCCCCCCCCCCGTTTGTGTACCTATTAAAAGTTATCAAAAATGCCCAGATGTTAGGTCGATTTTAACATATCTTCGAAAAGTTACTTGATGTATTAATGAACCATGACTGAGCTAATCAAATAACTGTCAGCTTTCATACAAGCATGTGTTACTGTTGATCTTGATTAATTGGTCATTCAATATAAACTCCGCATTATTATTACTTAAATGTAGTGCTTAGCTTAGTTCACATGTCTGTTACAGAATGCCTGAAAGATATTACGAAGAAGATAAATATTCATTTTCGAAGGATTACTACTCACATTGTTTCCAGGGATCTAATCTGCTCCAGCGCAGCTCGAATATCGTTATTAGTCGGAGTTCCCGAATTTCGTAGATCACTGGGACGGAAAAAAACAAGGGGGGGGGGGGGCAACAACTTGAATGTACAGTACCTTTTGAAAAGAATATACCTAAACTCCAAGAGGAGAAAACAAATCCTACTCTGTAGAATTTCTGTTACTTTGGCTGTCTCAATGGAGATGTCAAAACAGGTCATTTAAGTAGTATCCCCTAAAAAGAAAGAAAATTAAAAAAAAAATCATACAGTGCACTCCGTTATAATGAAGACGGTTTTCACGAAATGTCTGTTACAAAGAAGTAAAAAATGAAGGCAGCAATATTCTTCAATCTATGTATTTGTTCGGTTATAGTGAAATTTTGATATAACCGAAAAAAACTGCCGGTCCCGAGGACTTCATTATAACGGGAGTCCACTGTATTTTATATCGAATTCCCCAAGAAATATTCTCATATATTTAAGTCAACAGTTAAGTCGATAAAGTTCCGATCTATCTATTCTAGTCTCTAAAGACAATGAAAGACCTGGAAGCTTGGTGATACAATGGAGTTGGGAGGCTGGCCCGGCTGGAATATTTTCGAGGTATTCCCGTAACGAATTGTCTAAATCATCCTCACTGATCTCTATGTAAGTCCACACACAGTCGAAGAACCTCGACTGTTACTTACACTATCGTTACCGTTTGCAGACGGGTGGTGCTGTTTTTTTTTCCTTTTATTTTGTTGCTGTTGATGATGTTGTTGTTGTTGTTGTTGTTGTTGTTGTTGTTGTTGTTGTTGTTGTTTTATGTAACCTGTTGGTCAGCAGTAATGAAGATCGATTTGACTGGGCCACGAAAGTCTCCCAGCACTACCAGAGTGGTCTGTGTAAAGTACACCATTTTGGCAATACCAGAAAAACAGAACAGCGTTTAGTAATAAAAATCAAACCAATCGGCATGCAGGAATTCATTCAAAGACGCCTAGTATCATCATTTCGCTCAGACTGTCAATGGACAAGTTTGGCAATTCCATTGATCAGTTCAAAGTGACTAACTAGGCCTAAATATAATAGAGTGGTATCCATCAGGTTCAAAAGGGTGACACGCTCAGCTACTGTGCTCTTGTCACTGCTTGTTGACGCAGATGTTGACAGTGTGGGAGTCTCCGTCACCCTTTCTGTGCCATGGACTCTGGACAGTCTGCACAATGCTGTGGAGATTTCTCTACCGATCGGCACTCAAATCAAGTTAAGGGTATAATAAAGGCTTATTACCCTTCTGTTGCAGAGTAAGAAGTGATTACTGTTAACAGCGTGTAAAACAGCATAATTTTGCCATGGAATAATTTTTTGAATATCCACTTGTTTATAGCTGGTGCATTACTTACAGTATCCTCAACCGAGTTAGGTTGCTGAAAGCAAGTTCATCGATCGTAGAAATCTGGTTTCCCCTCAGAGATCTAGAACAAATATAAGGCAATGACAACATTATATCAGTAAGAGTGATAAGAATAATAGTGACAGTAACGACGATAAGGCGATTATATGTTACAGTAAAAATGATGTATAAGTTAAATGATAACGAATGCTGTAATTTCAGAATAACTCCCTGTATCACTGATTCAATAAAGTCTTTGGTACATCTTGCATTCAATATACACCTTGACAGATCACTCATTCAATAAACCCTGTAATACATCACCAATCTAATGAATACTTTGATACATCATCCATTCAATGACTGATTTTATACATCATGCATTCAATAACTGATTCTACATCATGCATTCAATAAACCCAGTGATGCATCATCCATTCAATATCTTTGACACATATTCCATTCAAAGAACCTTTGATTCATCAACCATCTTTATCAACTCTTTGATACATCATCCATTCAATGAACCCTTTGATGCATCATCCATTCATTAAAAACTTTGACACATATCCCATTCAATGAAATCTTTGATACATCACCATTACAGTCAACACTTTGATACATCATCCATTCAATAAATGGTTTGATACATCATCCAGTCAATAAACCCTTTGATTCATCACCAATTTAATGAACTCTTTGATACATCATTCATACAATAAACATTGTGATAGATCACTCTACATTCAATAAACTCTTTGATTCATCATTCATCCAATGAACTCTTTAACAGATACATCATCAATTCAATAACCCCTTTAATACACCATTCATTCAATAAATATTATTAGATAGATCATCCCTTCAATAAACCCTTTGATACTTCATCCATTCAATAAACTCTTCTATGCATCATCCATTCAATAGGCACTTTCAAAGATCACCCATTCAATAAACCATTTGATACATCATCCATTCAATAAACACTTTTATTCATCACCCATTTAATGAACTCTTTGATACATCGTTCATACAATAAACAATGTGACATGAATTAAGCATGCCTCATTAACACATTCGGTCCATAATCAATGCCAACTTTCAAAACAGTAGCCGTATCCTTTCAAAAGTAATTAGAATTGAAAGTGAAGAGTGTGTACAAGGTTTTTCAGAAATGAAAAAGGGACACTAAAAACACACCTAATCACACTATTCTACCAAAAATGTTTGACATAAACTGCTAAAAAACACACTTTCCCGCCCGTTTTATGATACCAAATTTTGGCATAATGTTAAAGAAGACCTGCTCTTTCAGAAAATATGAAAAGGTCAAGATCGGCTAGATTGACCCATTTCACTTATTTTCAGTCCTCACGCAAAATCAGTGTGTGCGACTTTATGTTCGTTTTGAGGTGCACGGTCACATTTGATACATCATCCATTCAATAAACACTTGGATAGATCCAGCATTTAATAAACTCTTTGATGCATCATCCATGTAAAAGCTCTTTGATTCATCATCCATTCAATTTACGCATTTATACATCACCCATTCAATAAAGTCTTTAGTACACCACCCATTCAATAAATGTTTCAGGTAAATTAATTTTGATCGTAAAGTCGCGATTGATGGTTAATATAAAGTGACTGCCTCCACGGTGATTTTCTCTCCCCCATCCCACCCCGTCTCTCCCTCTCTCTCTATCTCTCTCTCTCTCTCTCACACACACACACACACACACACACAAACACACACACAAACACACACATACACCACAAACTTATACAAAAACACCAACAAACACATTCATATACATCAGTATTCATAGATACCTGGTCCTGTATATAGTTTAAGAGATATGCATATTCATACAATATAGACAACAAATGTTTTACTGTAACAGGGGATGGTTGAAATACTTACAGATGATAAAGATCGGCATTATCGCTGAACGCAGTCGCCGGAACGTTCGAGATACCCGTCTGTAGTAGATGTCTATCGAAATACAGCGAGAGAACATTGACAGAAAAAGCAAACTCTTTAAAGACATTGGACAGAATTATTTCACAGTTCCCTAATTATTTTCAAGTATTTCCGTCAAAGGTGCAAGATCGAGTAACCCTAAATGTAAAGATGTGATGTTTGGATCCGGTTGCATGACATCTATAATATTATCTTTGCATTGTATGGGGAAGCCTAAGGCAAATAAAATTTTTGCTTTCATTGATATTTTCTTTTTGTTATAAATCTATATAATGCATTAGATCTGAACTTGAAATCAAAACAGTTAACAGCTGTCGGGACAAACAAATGCTCTTTAGGCTGGAAATCTCAAGTATGCAAAATCGTGACACCGTTATGCGCATTAGATCCACCAAATTTACACCAGATGTCAGTGCACTTCAAGGATTTCTATCCCATTTCTTGGCTGAAGCTTTTAACACTCTGTATGTTTGATTTTTCTTGTATAGTCCAAAGCAGATATGAAAACATGTATTAAAAAAATGAACTGTACTTTTGTCCCCTTTGTAGAACTTGGCAACCATAAATAAGTGTCGAGCAACAGAGCACTTCTGGTCCTACCAAGGGATAGGAATAGGGGACGACAAGATTTAATGCTCGTAGTCTTAATGGATTTACCTGACACGGCAACAAATCCGCCATTACTGCGGTGTCCCATGCGTGCACGTGTGTGCTGAGTGCATGCTATTAAATAGTGTTGCGGGTGTGAACCGGTCGCCATAAAAGATTCCTACACGCGTGCGCATGGGACACCTCAGTAATACAAGATCTTGCTGCCAGATCGGTCTATTTGGTCTATGATATAGGAACAGTGTACCTGTGTGTGAGATACCTTCACTTATGTTTTTAAGTTTGAAAACTTACAGCTCAGCGAGAAATGTATGATGTGTTGGCAAGAATGCTGTCGCCGTGGATGCGGCCGGAGTGTCCCCCGTTTCAACAATAGGTGTGTCAGTTGTCATAGCAACGTCTTTGGGCTGGTAGGACATGAGCGCCAGATCTGTTCCCGTGATTATACTTTACAAGAGATTTAAGAGAGAAGGCGTTTACTTGTAGTAACACTTTAACGCATGACATTATTACATTTGTATGTGTGTATAAAATACAGAGTTTATGAAATGTTTTGAACAATGATTGATCATGCCAATAGGAAACAAAAACTGAAGATTTGGAAGACAATCCTCTTTGTTGATAACAAATTCCACAGCTGCTTTTCAAAAAAACTTTCACACTGTCACAGGTACAGAATGTGCAAAGAATTACCTGATGCCTCGATGGGTTGTAATAATATTACACCAAATGCAACATTTCGTTCTTGTGAGGGTTAACTCGCTGCATGCACGTCGTGTGCAAACGTCTGACAGACCACCACAACAAAAACACATTGAAACAAAATGTAGGCATAACATTGAAGTGTCACTAAATACGGGGTATGCGGGACTAACATTTTCTTCGCCGTATAGTGGAAACGGATTTCGTTGAGGGCGTTCCACTCTGGAGCTTCACAGACAAATGCAAGGCCGGAACAGAAGCAGCCCGCTGGGCAGTCAAGACCTAAACGATTGACACACAAAAACAACAACAACAAGAAAGAATTGAAACAATCGCTGCAGTGCGCTTCGCAACAGTATACAGACAGTGCGTACACAGACAAACACACATGGCATACATCCTCGCGCACGCTTACATGCACACACAACACATACTGTACTTTTCTATTCTTATATTAACAATGAATCAATATGCCGTCATAACAGTTACGACATAAGTGTTTATTTTCCAGCGTCATTTGAATTGCACTTTGTTATAGAGCAATAGTCACCTCATATACATGCAAAATGAGAGGGTTTCTTTTTGTATAATACTATCTTTTGTGTGTATATCTTTGAATGTATGAAACTTTTTTTTTTTTTAATAAATGACTCACTGATGCTAAACGACAAAATTTTCACTTTCGTCTCCCGAGACTGACCATAGATTTAGACAAGTTATACAATATACAAGCCAACAATACTGCGATGTCTTCAACAATACAACAACATTGAAAAGCTTGCGGAACGAACATAGAACCTGAACGAGGAAAAATGGATACTGATGACGCATTGATTCTTTGTGTATTTTGAAAATACATGTATCTAATATATTGAGCACATCACAAACACAAAATGGAAACATTTCGACTTCAACAACAGTTCAATGCAGTTGAATTTAGGTAGAACAGAACAAACTGAAAATCCTTCGACCTTATACTCTACGACACTCAATCAGAGAGATAAAGACTGAAGCCAAAGTACAGCTACACGAAATAGATAGCAAATATACCACAGAATTGTTCGTCGTCGAAATCCGGGCAATGTTGGAATCCGTCACAGATTTCGCTGGGCTGCAGGCAAATTCGAGACCTGTGGCACCGGTATGTCCCTCGGGGACAGTCGAAACGGGCTGCAATCAAAACAGTGTAATAATATCAGTTCGCTTCTACTGTTATTTCTTTTACTTTAATATAGTAATATACACTGTATAGCTACACTATGGAGATGCCCATAGAAAATAAAAAAGATACATGAAGTTTATTAAGTTCACAAAACAGTAAAATTGGTAAAACTTGAACTAGTAATTCAAACCACACGATGACTTTTTTTTTTCATAAAGAAATTGTATTCACTTTCATCATCCAGGTACAAATAAATGTCATATCATGTCATATATATGATACAAATGATACGATTTGACAGGCAGGCACAAACAGTCTAAATAATATGAATATGATTCCAGCAAATATTGTTTATAAAAGCTTTAGTTTTGCATGACATGATAATATCTCATGATGATACATGTAATTATTTTCTATGACCCTGCACACGAATCATAGCTAAGTTTTACAGTTCTTGATGACAATGTAAAACCAAGGAGCTTTTATACATGGAGTTCCAACTGGCTGTAATTATTCAAACAGTAACGGCTGTTGTCAGATTTCTATTGATGTACAAAGGAATTCCACAGGTGCACTTGTGCCTTTGATGATCGATGTTCCTTGCCGCCGTCTTGCTGAGCATTCTGAAGATTAATTTTGAACGTTATCATAATGTTGGCCATATTTTGCTTATCTATTTATTAAATGAAATGAAATTTCAATCAATGATTAAGCATGTAAAACAAAAGACAATTCGGTCCAGAAATTTGCGCAAAAGTGTAAATCAGAGCTGTTCATGTGAAAATGCTTAAAACTGTACCATCCTAGCAAGCTGGTTTTATCACTTTTCCGCTTAGTTTCCGTTAATGAAACTAATGCGGAACAATCTTCAAGTATAATTCTTTATTGATAGATATATCAGATTAGTGACCGGGTATGACCAGTGGAATATTTTTCATCTGTATTTCAGCATTTTCTGCTTAATTTCTATTCGCGCATCCTCATGTCTGTACCAACTACCTTTTATAAGAAGGGATTGCGAAAAGTAATACCATCACAAAGAAATATCTTCCTTTGAAAGTGGCTAGTGATTATGCAATGAGACACGAGTCAATTGTCTTCTATCTGCGCGGCAGGTCCTGTTTGGCACACGCTTCATATATTTTTGAGCGGCGGTTTCGAACATCTAGCAAAGGAAATAAAACGGTTGTGACTCCATTCTCTAGAACCTCCTTGGTAAAACTGCACTGTCGAAGCACAGTATCTTTTTATCTCTTCTTTTTCAATTGTTTCGTGTGAATTGATGTTGCGGTAAACAGACAGACTGACAACCTGGGGTTATAAAACGAGTGTCCCTTCTTTGTGAGATAATGTCCGCTTAAGAGAGAGCTTTAGATTTTCACGACGCGCACGTTGCAGAGGGAAAAATATTGCTCTGAGCATGCGCAAAATCGCTTATCAAAATCTGTCTTTTTATAGCTCAAGTCGTCTGAGTTCTCACTACCCGTTCTGAGCTATCACTATGCAGGAGTGGTAGCTTCTTGACGCACCAATCATATTGGGGCGCCATTTTTTTCCACAAAGAAAATGTATTCATATAAACATTCAGGTACAAAATAAAATGAAGAGTTTGTTTGCAAAAACCGATAAGTCCATTTTTGAAGATTTTGAAGTACGGTCTATGTGATAAAGTACAAAATAATACCTTTTAAATGATATATTGGTCACTACATAATAAAGGTACATTTTTGAAGTTATGGTCAAAAGAAGCAAAAATTTTCTTATTATTCTCTTTATTTTTCTTGACCTTTAATTGCAAATATCTCCATTTGGCAAAAATGGACTTATCGGTTTTTGCAAACAAACCCTTCAAATAATGTCACATGCAGTACATAAAGACAAATGATCGAAATTTGACAGGTAACTGCGAAACAATTAAGTAATGTACAATGTAGATACGATTCCAATTAATATTAGATACAAACCTTTGGTTTTCTCATACATATATTCGTCTACTTTCTTTGCTTGTTTGAAGAATTGACAAAATTGGCTAAAATGAGGCGCCATTTTACTTTTTATAGGTTGCGTCCTAGCGTAATCGAAAGCTTCTTTTCACCACGACTCAATTGCCATCTCAAACGCAAATCTACAGCTCCATGATAACTGTACACACGAACTCACAGCAGTCCAACTCGTCCTCTCCACCGGTACAGTCGCGGACGCCGTTGCAGCGAAATCGCAGTGGGATGCAGTAAGACCTTGGGCATTTAAACGTGTAATCCGGGCACTGGAAGTCGGCTGAAAGCAGATAAAGACACAAACAGGACAAGTGGATATAGTTTACATATTGTTAGCATCAAAACTGAAAAAAAAAACAACATGATCATAAAAATCGAATAATTAAAATAGGACCTATGATATACCTAAAATAACATCATAATAAAAATTTGATTTAAATCACAGCTTCAAAAATTCGTTATTTCTAATTTCTCAGCTTTCAACAGAATTTTGTCAAATTTTCGCAGTCAATTGTTTTTTTTTTATCTATTCACACACACTAATTTTTAGGATAGACTGACAGAAGAATGAAACCACTGATATTTATGTATATTGAGGGAATGCAGGAAAATGGTAGAACAAATCAGAGAGGTTTAATTGACATCGGAGGATCAGTTGAAAAAAAAAATGTAAGCATTTGAAAGTTTTCGTTGCAGCCATCGCTGGATGAGAAGGCTGCAAAATTCTGTGACTTCACCCATGGACAAAGATAAATATTTTATGAGCAAAAAAAAAAATTCAACATTTCTAAAGTGTTGACAGAGAGCAGACCAACAACATCACAGAACATATAAGGCTCTGCTTTACTGGATTCAAACCCACTTTCAAAATAATAGAGCACATACCACATGAGCGGAGATGAGACACGTCCCTACACCCGGTGATGTACCCACTGCTTGTGACGTCATAGATGCACGTTGCGTTCGCGTCGACGCACGCGCCGTTTCTACATCTCATCGATCCGGGTTCTGTGCAGTCGAAATTCTGCGTCCGATACCCTGTGAAAACATCAATACATGGATTGAACGTGTCTGTAGCAATATCAGTGTATGGACTAAATGCGTCTTGTAATTCAATACATTTAGAAATGTTATGAAAGACTGCAAGTTATAATGTCCCCTGTTCCCACGAATTGTTAAGTGAAGGCATTTTTTAAATGAATTTCTATGTAGGTCAGCGGATAAGACAACGGACTATCAATCACGAAGTCACTGTTTCGAGTTCTACGTCTTTAGTGGTTGTGCCCCAGTCATGCCATGTCTAAATAAGCAAAGCATTGCATTGTCATAACTCTATAGTTCTTCGGATAGGACTTAAAGCAATCGATCATGTTTTTGTATGCTTACAAGATATAATTTTTTTTTTTTTCATTTCCCGGTCAGGCAAAGCACATACATTCAAAGACAAAGACATGATGTGCTACCCGGTCGAATGTTCAGTGTATATTTCATTATATAATTCAATGATAACTCTGTTTTCACAAAGGAAAAGAATATATGATCATCAATCTAACTCTTGAAACATGCAGCACTAGCAGTGAGTTATGAAATTTGCACTTATCTTGTCGCACCAAACCACTGAAAAGGTAATTTTTCGGATTGAATGAGTTGATGAGGAAATACAGGGATGGTATTCTGAGAGAAAAACCACATTACAGTTGTTCGTGCTTACCACAGGTTGGCAACTCGTCCTCTGCACTGCTTCCGATGCAGTCTACGATGCCATCACACTCGACCCCAACCGGGTGGATGTCTCCGTTGAAACACTGGAAGATGGTGTCCGATCGCACTGCATCCATGTACAGTCAAAAAGATAGGATTATGATTCCACTTTTCAGTGACGTAAGTATCGATTACGTGTGCCAAAAGTATCACCAGTATAGATGATTCTTTTAGGTTTGTCGTGATGAAGGTGCAATTTTCTGTCATCAATTTGTGGAGTTTCTAATTTAGTTAATGATTGATTCAACTTTTGTGGCTAATTTCATTTACTTCTCTTCGCTTTCACTCGTATATTTTGTTCAGTTCTTCTCTCTCCTGAACGATCACCAAGCATCACCTTTCTCTAATCTCTTTCAAACTAGATAAATATCAAAACAATTTCATATTCGGGTTGAACTACAGACTGACTGTTTAACTATCCGATTGTTTGACTGATTGATTGATTGATTGATTGATTGATTGATTGATTGATTGATTGATTGATTGACTGACTGACTGATTAAAAAACTGACTGACTGATTGACTTGGTGACTGATTGATAAATCGATTTATTGACTGACTGACTGATATGACGTAAGTGACTGACTGAGAGATTGATTGTTTAATTGACTGCTTTACTGACTAATTGAATTGATAATTGACTGAGTGCCTGCCTGAATATTTGATTGCCTGACAGTGTCCTTTTGTGTGATTGCAGACAAAATGAAAAAAGGTGGCAGTAACAGTTGAGTTCCTGCACACCACCAGCATCTTTATTTGTTCTTCATTCTTGATAAGTAACTCATGTATAGTTTTATAATTTCAGGAAACTAAGAATCGAGCGCAAAAATAAAAAAAAAAAACCGACAAGATGATGTTGTTTTTAAGTAGGCCTATCTAAGAAAGGTGAAATCAAAAGGAAAGTGAAATCAGAACACTTGTCGGTACCGTAGAAGTGATAACTAGTACATTGAAGTCAAGTGGATTCATGAAATATATGGACACTGATGTCATGATTTGTGATTGCAAATTAGTAGTAGTATGCAAGGTACCAAAAAAATAACGTGTCTACAAATCAATTTTCTGTGTACTGCAGCAACGACCGTGGTTCTGATTAGATGTAGCCTCTTACAAAGGCAGCTCGCTATAATTTCAGCACACGCACACACAGACTAATGAACTCGCACACACAGCGCGCGACCGATAGCGATCCGATGGCTGTATGCGCTCTATAGTCCACCGCCACCGTATGCGAGTCCATTGCGAGCCGCCTTTGCAAAAGGCTAGGTTAGCTGTGACTTACCGCAATTTGCTTCGTCGGACCCGTCAAAGCAGTTATCGACGAGATCACACGTCTGGTTAAACGGGATACAGCGGCCATTGTCACATCGGAATTCGCTGCAGGTATATGGGGCTTGGAGAAACAAGAAGAGCAGGTTTAGCTTCTCAAGATATTTCATTACTTCATCCATGTACATGGCTCTCATGAAATACATTTACAACGAAAGCCTTTATCTCACTAGCAAAGAGTAAAGCACAAACCAGGTGAGGCATGGTGTGTACACTATAAGAGGACAAGGGAAACATGGCAAGTTTTGTCGTTGATCATCGTTGATATCCAATTTCAATACAATGTTCATATCTTTATGCACCTAAAGTGGTACATTCGTTTTACTTACCTGGTACTGTACTAGCTAGCCTGGTTTCCAGACCCTTTGCCAACTATTCCCTCTTAGAAGATGCGCCCTCAGCGGTGACGAAGTCGCGGCCTTTGCCGAGGATAAGTATCAGTGTACTAGCAAGCTATAAATATCGAGGTTTAACAAACATGTACTGCACAGCTATGGTAATCATTGCCTACCGGAACATAATAGGTCTCCTTACAAAGTCATCGGGATTTTCATAATCAAAGAATTAACTAGCATAAATGCATTGTCAAAGTATTACTGGTTGGCCTATTATACTTACCACATGAAATTTCGTCTGATCCATCGGCACAGTGCGTGACGTTATCGCAGTAGAACGAAATGGGAATACATGAACCGTTGAGGCACGTGAAACTCGTATTGGAGCATGCACTGTCCACTGCGTGCAAACAAAAAGATGAAAGATGAAATTAATTTATTATAGCCATTTAGTATTTGTAGTAAATACGTGGACAATGTATTCAATAATAATAGTAGACATTTATAGAGCGCCTTTTCCACTGGATGCAAAGCGCTAATTATATTTATATTTATTTTATTATATTTAGTATCGGACTTCACTGTACTTCCATTCTCATTATACTAGTACCGCATTCAGCATGGTGAATTATATCGAGATCCCATGGCGGAGTCCTTGTGTAATGTCTATTATGAATTCATGTGTGGCCTGGCAAAGATAACGACTGTCTCAAAAGATAAATGGATGTGGTAGTAACCATACAACAGTAATGACAATGATGATAATAAGTATTAAAGTAACAACTGATGAATAATTAAACTATCGCAATGATGATCATAATTATCATTAAATTTAACAACAATAATAACAACAACTGATTAAGATCAGTAAGACAGTCATACTAGCTATAATCACCGTCATCATAATTAGCGTAATTATATAATTATGCCTCGCGCATTATGATACTATAATTATGTTCTGCTTTATTGATGGGAGAATGTTACCTTCTGGGCATGACGATTCGTCGGTTCCGTCGGAGCAATCTCGAGCGCCGTCACACTGGTAAACGAGATGCACACACTCCCCAGTTCCACACGTAAACATCGAAGCTGGACACATCTGGGCAGTGGATGGATGGCTGTAGTCAAGCTCCACTCTGGTCATCTGGGATATATCTGAAAATCAGATATAATGAATACTGCATTAGAAAAGACAACAATACCCCTTTGACATTCTAAGGGTCTACAATATCGCAAACTAGGCTTCCTGACCTTTTGCGTTTCTGAAAACAGAAAAGAACGAGCATGTATTAGGCCCTATTCAGCATAGGTCAAGTACGGTACAGGTAATGTTATACGAATAATGTATTCACTGTTGCATATAATAGATCAAATTTCCTCATGTCCGTCGATTCATCATGACCTTCTTGATTAATTGTAATCATGTCTTATTCACTTTTTTATCGTTTCGTTTCATTTGCTTTAATGCTAATTATATAATCTAGCAGAGAACATTTTATACAGCGGCTAGAAACGAATTTAAACATTTGTATCGTCAGAGCATCTCTTTCTTGTCATGAATTTTGAAAATTCCCACATTATGGCCCTAATCCACGAAGGTGGTACAAATGAAACCATGGTTTAAACCATGGACAAAAACCATGGAGCGCCAAGTGTCGCACGGAATATTTCGTTACGAAATTGGTCATTTAGTCGACAAAATGACCGTTTTGTTAACGAAATTATCATTTCTTGGACGACGTGTTCATTTAGTCTCAAAATGTTTTGATTTCGATACAAAATAATCATTTCATCGACGAAATTACTGATTTCGTAAGGAAATAGTCCACGCGACACTTGGCGCTCCATGGTTTTTGTTAATGGTTTAAAACCATGGTTTCACGGTCTTGTACCACCTTCGTGAAGTCGGGCCTTTTAAAGTTGCTATTGTCAATGGTGTTAAAGCCTACCGGACACTTGTGACTGATCGACGGCCACCTTGCAGATAAACTGGTCACTCTCTTGGGCCAAACAGGGAATGTCGTGCCAGAGAGCCGTTGTTCGTGCGCTGGTCAGTTGAATGGTCACGCAACCGTCCAGTATGCCACCGTCTGGCTCGTTGGTTGGACGGACTTCATTCAAGTCCGGAGGACTGGACATAATTTCATAAAGGATATCACGAGATCGTATAACTAATGGGGGAACGTTCTTGGTTTCTCTTCCAAGATAAATATGTTGAATTCATACCTCAGAAAATATCCAAATATGTATTGATTAACTTTCCGTACAATAGTTTTAGCATTATGCATCTATATCCAAGATTTTGTACATTCTGTAGGCCTTGGTAAAGATAACATTACTCTCAGTGCCTGATGAATTGCTTGGTAAATACAGTGCACTTCCGTTATAACGAATATGTTTAGAACGAAATTCCGGTTACAACGAAGTAAAAATCCAGGTCGCAAAATGATCGACTCTATGTTTGTTTGTTGTTTTTTTTTATCGTTTATTTGTTCGAGTATAACAAAACTCCGATATGACGAAAGAAAAATGCCGGTCCGGAAGATTTCGTTATATAACGGGAGTCAACTTTACACTTCAAAGGGTTTTGCCAGTATTCCATCCTCCCTTTATAAGGAGTTGGGACGAGAGAAGGTATTTACATCTCGATTAGTCGCTGTACATAATCAAAAGTGTTTGCAAGGAAAGGGACCAGTTTGATGATGAAATACTCAACTGCTTTAAAATGCTAAGTCCAGATCATTGTTCCTCTTCAATAAATATGCTGATATGCCCGCATACTAACCAGCGGTAACTGCAATTACGGTGAAGCGTCGACATACATTTGCTCCTGTAACAGCTGCTCCGGGCCAATATTCTCCAAAGTCTTATGGTTTGGGTTAGTCATGTGATAGGGTTTTCGGTTTAATGAGGATTTGGATAAGGTTTGTCATAGGGTACGTTTGTGGGTAGAATTTATGTTTGGCTTTGAGCGTGCTGATATTTGAATGGGAGCAAATTACTGTCGCAGGGTCAAATATAATGAAAGCCCCAATTACACATTTGTTTATTTCTTCAGTAAGACTCTAACCTGGAGGGGATGTACCAGTCGGTGTAAGTCATAGGGGATCCGTCAGTCCAGCGGAAAATTCCTTTAACGTCTCGCAGGCCCAAGCCTATCGGATAGAAGACGGCGGAAAGATATGAAATGAAAGGACAACTTTGTCCAAGAAGGTGATATAAATCAAACAAAAAATTGGTTCCTTACCCTTGAGGTCAATCATGTAAATTTTCCAACTTGAATTAATGAAATCTGATGAAATGAAAACCCTCAAGTTGCTCTCTTTTATTCCTGTAAAGATCCTGCAATGATAACCCTTGAAATAATAATATTTCTGTTGAAAGTTCGGGAAATGAAGAAAATCATTATATTTTTTCAAGTTAACAAGCACTATAATGATATATATACAACGTACATCTACCAACATTTTCCAGTCTTTACGTGAAATAGGGCAATGAGCATGAGTAGCTCACAGAATGTGGGCTTGAAAAGAAGCCAGTGCTCCTAGTGCATAATGACATCGTCTAATATGATCCAGTGCACTCCTGTTTTAATAGAAGCCACGGTTATAACGAAATTGCGGGTACAACGAAATAAAAATTCAATTTGCAACATTTTTCATTCTATATATTTCTATTGTCTATCTGTTCTGTTATAATGAAATTTCGATATTACGAAAGAAAATTGCCGGTCCCGAGGACTTCGTTTTAACGGGAGTCCAGTGTATCACATAATCCATACAATCGACTGTAGATAGTATCAGCGTTATGGTCATCTCGAAACAAAACTTGGCTAAATAATACGGAATTGATTCGAGCAATATTTTCCTCACCAATATAAGTGCTGGTGCCCTCTGTAGTCCAGTTGGTAACTAGGCTGTAGTGTACGAACTTGGCTTCCTCTTCGCTCAGTATACTGGCAAGATGACCACGCGCCTCACGCACGCAGTAAGCTTCCGCATTTTCCCACGTCAACGTTCGAGGGTGCTTCACAAACTGATAGCACGCCCCCTCAAAGTACACCCAGGCATTGTCTCCGGGCATGCGCAGTGCCGGACACGACTGAACTGGAAAGAGATCGAAGACCAAAGATAATCAAACAAAAAAGAGAGAAATGAAACAAACATGAAATGCGAAAGAAGCATCCAAATAATGTTATTCAAAAGCATCATAGACACGGAGGTGCATTTCTTACGCTTGCTTCTTTTTTATTTAATGGATAAATGAACTGAAATGAAAAGAATGGAATTAAGCATTAGCTTGATAGATGGCGGGCAAAGTAAAATGGAACACCTCTTCGTCTTCGTGGTTTCATTCTTGTTTTTATGTGATAATGCACTTTGTTTATTTCAATTTCGTATTTCTTTTAGCATAAGAGCGCTAAAGCTGTACTAGGCGAAGCCAACCTTCAAAATGGAATTCAGTGATCAAGACATAGGAAGGAAAAAAAAAGAAATTCGTAGGGATCATGACGTACAAGCATCCTCTGTCATTCCGACTTCTATAAAGAACGTTTAATGTTTACTTCCGGGTCATTTATCAAACTGGCTACAATGCTAACCTTTGTCGGGATCGCTGATAGAGGGCGCCTCAAAATAGGCCGCCTCATATTCCAGCATCATCGTGAAATCGCCAGGCTGCGCGTTCAGTTCGATCAGCACCTCGTTGAGACTGCTTTCGATCGACGTCGAATTTAGCCACGGGCTGCTTGAGCAGATCTCTGCCAGCAAGGTCGCAAACCCGTCTAGCCTCATTTCCTCCATAATGCGGATTGATGACGTACTGCAAGATGACCTCTCTGCGGTGGTGATGTCCCGGAAACGGAAGCGAATGAACGAGCCCTTCGGAGTGACTACACGCCACTGGCATTGGTACGGCATGGTCATGGGTCGGGGATAATTCGGTGAGGTGATTATCCCCGAGCTACTGGCACAGGTGTAAGACAGCGAGGCACATAGGTCGAGAGAGCTTTCCAAGCATCCAGGTTTGTCTTTAGAAGGAATGAAAATAACATACGATTCACTCGAGGAATATGCACGCACGCATTATGCGATTCTTGTTCTGTTCTATATAAGACAATGATATTCCTGATGAGCTGTGATACTTCGCGTCGATACCTGTGAGATGTACGAAGCATTTTGACAGAATAATTTCCATAAGACGCTCAAGTGGTGGGAGGGGGCTATTTACAACAAACTTGAGCCTTTGACATGCAAAAGTCAAACACTTTATTGTTCTGCATTCCCCAGAGAGGCTAAATGAATTTCAGTTCTATTTCAATTTCGAAGTGTGTTGCATTTTTCGACAAAAAAAAGGTAGTGCATTATAGACACAACGTACACAGAGCATGCGCAAGCTGGAAGTATGATCAGCAAATAACAAAACAAGGGAGAAAAAATATGAAGATTCTAAAACAGTCTCAATCACTCACCATAAAGCATGACGTCTGCGACGAAACCCTCCGATACTTCTTCGAGGCCGATGGCAAGTTTGACCGTGAGCGTACTGGTGTCGGTGAGTAGGAGCGGTGGAGGTTCTTCCTCGTACTCGAAGACGACTTCTCTCTCCCACGTCGGAGCTGTGAAGGTTACCTTGTCCTCACACCCTGATGCACCCCTCGAACATATCTACAAAAAAGAACGCTCAATATAGTATGCTCGAGATTCTTATCCAATTAACCTTGATACATTTCAGCAATAATCTATTATTCGTGTGTAATGCCAAATTACGTTCATGGTGGTTTTGAGGACTTGGGTAGTGGCAAACTTGCAGAATGGCAGCGGTTGATTCAGAATTGCATCCATCCTAGAATAACGAAGTTTTGGAATGTAAGGCAGGTAATCTAATGCCAATGTCCTTACCAGTCGTTAAATACATTCATGTCCGCATACATAATGTTTCGTCTGGTTCAGTTTACGCTCAACTTTGAATCGACTTAATTGATTATTTAAACTTACAATTAAAACAAATGAAAATCAGACTCTAACCCTTTCGTGCCAATACGTCAAATGTGCGCAAGGATCACACACAAACCAATGGACTGAAAGCAAAAGCGGCACATGAATGGTTAATCGCACAGATTGAGGATTAAATCCTGTCCTTACTCTGTAGTCAGTAAATTGGATGGCCAAGTATCTTCCTTCCGCGTCTGTAATAGTCTTTTCACACTCGCTGAAAGGACGAAGGGTTGACGGGAAGGGTGACGTCATCAGCACGCCATCTTGGTAATCGAGTCTGGTTTCACCGCATCCCGATCCGCCACACTCCGTCTGTGTACAGTCTGCAGGGCGACAAAATTATATTTATGAAAGTAAGACAGGACATTTTGGGGGTTACCGCGTGGTAATCGTGTCACATCCGCCTCTTACAATCTCGTACTAACAAACTTTGGGAGTACGACGTGTCTGTGTCGCAATGTCGAAAAAAAAAACAACACCCTAAAAGAAGTCATGATATGGCTCTCCATATTTATGCTTGGATGATTAATCCTTAATCATGGCAGTCTATGCGAATCATTTGCATGCTTAGTTTTGTCTGCAATGCAGGAACTTTGGTATCAGTGCATGTAACGCTATCTGTGGGTGTTTTCCCCTTCTCCTTTGTGTTACTCGACACTCAAAGCACACAAAGGTTTAAACACGGATCATGCTTGCCTTTGACTTGATACAGTCAATGTACTTCTTCCCACAACTATACGGATCAAATGACAACATATTATGATCATCAGCGTTGCACGGGCTATTATTCCGGGTTCTTCTCCGCAAACATAACAACACCAGATAGGATACGTCCAGAAGTGTGTAAGTTTATATAAACAAGCAATATGTGACCCTCCGCAATGTATACTTGACAGGTCAGTGGTAACAGGGTCTATAGTCATCTAATAAAAACATAAAGATTGTTCCTCAAACAGAGAACCTAAAGCCTCTTCCTGTACTCTTTTTCTGCCAGTGTTTCACCTACCCACGGCCTCGTATACGATGCTGAATTCAACCCTGCCCCTCTCCTCCACGGTCAACGGCCCCATCTCCAGCTCGATTGCCACGTGGTTGGAGACGATCTGGTTGAATCCCGGGAGATCGCCACAGATGACACGGACGGGGACATCACCGGAAAGGTCCCGGATGCGCAGAGTATCAATACAACCACCCTCGTCTTCGATACCCGTCCCGCGCTGTAGGAAGACTGAAAGAATGTCCATCCTGCGTGTGGAGGTATGGGAGAGTAAGGTATAATGAAATGGCATTGTTATCACTTGACTGCTATGTGCGTATTATTATCTCTCCATCTCTCTCTCCCTTTCACCTACCTTCATTCGCCTCAAAGATATATACTTATAGGTAGACAATTGGATAGATAGATAGAAAGATAGATAGATAGACGGATGGATCGAGGGGTGGATGGATGGATAGAATCTAAGAAATATAGATTCAACTTTGCACCTATAAGTGTCACACTGGGAGCACTTTATTGGTGCAAATTTGCTCCGCTCAGACTACAAGGGAGCAAATTTGCACCTTCAGAGGTGGACACTGGTCTGAAAAGTGCACAGTTGAACCCGTAAAGGTGCTCCAAGTATGACTCTGGTAACTTTTTCACTTACTCTTTTCGCTCGATTCAGCATGATAGCGGTCCCTTTTCCAAAGATCTTATTTCTCCCAGAAACCAAAGAATGAAAATAATTTAATGAAACATTAAGACTAGGGGTAAAGTTTGTGGTTGTATTCATTGCGGTCTTACCTGTATAAATGACTATGGATTAGTTTGAAGAGTTATTACGGAAGTTATCATAAACCGGGTTTCATCCTACCCTACTCCTGCTAAGAAAATGGTTTACCTTATTGACATCCTTTCAGGCACTGCCAAGACGACGGTAAAACTTTTGCCGGTGTAGTACCACGGAGCGAAGCCGTGGAACTCAATGTACCCGTACGTATCGCTGAGTTCCTCTCTTTGCTGATCCACATCAATTAGTTCGTCTATGCGCGTGATTGATATGTCTGTTCGATGGTCAAATGTAGGGCAGCAAATTTTGAGACATACCATGAGCCTCTGCGCACAAGATTTCAGTATGATATGTCATTAACACTTATGTACCTCAAAGACATTGTACAATTAGCACAAGACCGTATGCTTCTAAGTGCAAGCTTTAGCGAGTAGTCAACCCATTTTGTGCACTTTTATAAATTAAGGGTTGATATAGTTGAGATGGTGCTTCATGGATCCAACGTCTTTTGATAATGATTTTTGACATTAAATAAAAAAGAAAACTCTCATGAAATATGAAAGAGCATATAATTGTAAAGGGAATCAAACTTTTATTTCAATTTCAATTTCAATTTCAATTTATTTTCATATTTCTCGATGAAAAAATACATCAAATATAACAAAATTAAATGAAGTACATGATATCAAGCTGGACACATACATAAAATATTGCAAATATATAAAACATATAGTGGTCAATCTATGAAGTTTTGAATCTGTGAATGGATGCTAAAGAAATATGAAGGAACCTACTTAAAAGCGAGCTTGTTGGGCGTAGGTCCCAGTTAAAATCGAGTTAAAGATTAAGATGGGGAGCACGGGTACACGGGTTTGATTGAAATTGGTTTTGAAATGGCTGAGATATCCAAGCAAATGATCCTAGTAAAAAGTGTGACCCACCTGTTATTATTAGGATGGCTTTGATTTACTTTGTTTTGGGTTATCTTGGGCATTTCAAAGCCAATTTTCATCAAATAAACTTCAATTTTTTCTTTTAGAATTGTAATTTGACTTTAACACATCATAAAGCGTTTTCTAAGTATACCGCGAAAAGTTGGAAGCTGAATGATCCCCTTCTAAACCAATACTATACCACGCCTTTGATTTGACAGTTTTCATCTGCATTCTGTGAGCCAACAAAAAGTGACCAAGAGTAATTAAAAGCAAGCAAGCTCACTTGGGTGTTGCAAAATGCCCCAGTCCAACAGGAAGGCCATGGTGATACATTAGAGCAAGAGAATTAGATCATCCTTCTCACTGATGATTATTTGTTTCCAACATCTACGTCAATCGGAGAAAAGAGCACTCATTAGTACTACAGGGTGTCTGCCAATTGGCATTGATTGGCGCGCAAAGTACGGTACGGGTAAAATAACTCAAGAATATGAGTGAGGGGGGGGGGGGGGGGCAAACTGACCCTCCTTACCTCGGATACAGGTGTAGAATGCCGACCCGTCACAACTCAACTCTTGCACAGAGATGCTGCCGTTTTGCGGAACTTCGACGACATAGCAAATTGACTCGAGTGATGATCCATTATTACTGGCTTCTTCGTGTCTTATCCAAAAGGCTCCCTGGGATTCTCTGAAAATTTGGTGCAGCTGCGTGTGACATAAAAAGAAAATATACGTATGCTCTCATGATAATACAACTACACATGCATTGCATTTATAGCATTTCTCCCTACGTTCTGGAGCTACGAAGTTTACAATCCCACTGGCGAGAATCGTTTTGTTAATCATAGTTTAGTCAACTCTCTCAGTGGAGTGGGGGGGGGGGGGGGGGGTAATCAAGCCAGAGTAGACAACGAAAGTTCAACTCCCTACCGGGTATACCATTTTGTACATCTGGATAGACACGAGTATCATTGACAAATGTTGCGTTGTCGATGCACACCTGTTCCTTGGAGAGGTTTGAACCCTAGACCTACAGGTCCTTCCAACAGCTTACATTTCATGCACACAATACAGTATAAGAACATCAAATGCAGGGATCCATATCATGAAAGTACAGACAGCGTGAAAGAGCACTACGAAAAAATGTTTTTGCAATGAAGGGAGATCCAATTTGACAACGAAGCCATTAGTATGACTATGGTTCTCACGATTATTTAAATAATTATGTTTACCTTCAACCGATTGACGTCTTCAGCTGTGGGAAGTCGTGCAAGTCTTTGGCGGCACGCGTCGTCCGCCTCAGACCACGTGACTTCGGCCTCAGCCTCGAACAGACACCTCTTTCCGCCGTCCGTGGACCAGATTTCGTTGTTCCGCAAATCGGAACAGACATCTGGTATTGATGGAAAGGAATAGAGCTCGTCAACGCAAGGCGAATGTCAAGAATGGTTGATGAATATCTACTCAACGTCATTTCTTTTCATGAGCACAATCACAATAGTTATCGCATCGTTACGTCAGCAAGGTCAGTGGCATGGAGAAAGCAACTGATGTTACAGAAAGGTACAGAGGAAAAAAGACTAAAGTGTTTCTCACCAACGCATTCGTATTGTTGTTGGAGCCTGTATCCATCCATGCACATACAGTGATAGCCCCCGTCGTGGTTCATGCATGTGTGTTCGCATTTTTGGTTAGCGGCTGCGCACTCGTTGATATCTGGATCACAACAAATAATAGAAAGATACGGGCATGAGAAAGTTGATGTACAATGTTCATCTGTCCTTATTGACAAAGCTTTAATGGGGTTAAGGGAATACTCCATGATGAATTTTACAGTTTGCCTTGACAAAATGAAAGGTTCCGTCAAAATTGATCCAAATGAGGTCGTGAAGTTTCACATATTTTTGTTCCAGTGAGTTCTAGAATACAGTGCAATCCCGTTACAACGAACACGGTTATAACGAAATTTCGTCATAACGAAGTAATTTTTCTGGTCCCAAAATTATCACCATTGAAGTCTATGGTACAAAATTCGCTTATAACGAACACGGTTATAGCAAAATGTCCGTTATAACGAAGTCTTTTCCGAGCACCACAGACAAAGAAAAACAAAAGAAATGTGCTCCGTTATAACGAAATGCGAATTGCTTTCGCAAATACGTAGCGGAACAGGCATTTATAGCGTCTCTGCATGGGTGAACGCTTCACACCACTGTGTGTTTGCTCCTTGTGTCACGCACAGTTTCTGAGGGGAACTTGCGTTTATTATTGTAATACTTGCATTTATCCCATCACATTTCACATAGCTTTCCAGTGTATGATGAGTATTCAGCAAGCATAATATGATATATATACGTGGTTCCTTGATTTTGTTATATATTGTATTTGTTCGGTTATAACGAAATTTCGTTATAACGAAAGAAAACTGCCGGTCCCGAGCATTTCGTTATAACGGGAGTGCACTGTATTGATATCGGTCACAATTAAAGGATGGAGCTACACGATAAGGCTTTCATATTGACAGGTCTAACACGTCTTCCAATCACACTTTCGTAAATTCTGCTGTCTTGATCACGATCCCAAGAAGAAGAAACTCTCCGAAACGTACTGGAATTGTAATCCCGTAACTTCTTAAAGGGAAGATAAACCCCAAGAACAATGTGGATTGAATGAAAGCAGCAACATTAGCAGAACACATCAGTGAAAGTTTGAAGAAAATCGGACAATCGATGCAAAAGTTATGAATTTTTAAAGTTTTGGTGTTGGAACCGCTGGATGAGGAGACTACTAGAGGTTATGACGTATGAGTGGACAACAATACCAAGGAAATATAAAGAAAATACTACAAAAATCCATTTTTCATGAAAATTACAAATTTCATCAACTTGATATTGACATATGTTAAGGGTAGCAATTATTCCCCCTGCTTTCTGAAAGCGGTTGGTCCACTGCTCTTTCATAATTCTAGAAAAGTGATTTTTTGTTGAATTTCCTTTATATTTTCTTTGTATCGTTGTCCACTCATACGTCATTTCCTCTAGTAGTCTCCTCATCCAGCGGTTCCATCACCAAAACTTTAAAAAGTCATAACTTTTGCATCAATTGACCGATTTTCCTCAAACTTTCACTGATGTGTTCTACTAATGTTGCTGCTTTCACTCAATCCACATTGCTCTTTGGGTTTACCTTCCCTTTAACGAATGTGGATTCGTTATACTGTTTTTGCTTAGTTTTTGACATAAAAGCATTATTTCCCTCTTTTATATTCATTAAGAAAAAAAAAGGGCGACATGGATTCGCCTTTAAGATATCATCAGAGTTACCTTTTGTTGTCATTACCGCTTTCGGTATTTCAAGAGGGCTTGCTAACGCCTTTCTTTGGTCTGTATGTGTTTCTTCCTGTAATGGCTGTTAGGATTAAAAGGGTTCCATAATTATTACACTAACCTGCTTGACAGACTGTCGCTCGAGTCGATGTGAGACAGTTGTACGTTTCCCACTGGAAACAGTTGAAGAGGTTGATGAAAGCACATCGCTCGCCATTCATCGAGGGCGTGGTCGTGGTACCGGGATCCACCTCGACGGCAAAGTTGTTATAAAGGACTGGAGTACCGTCCGCCCATCTATAGATGACAAGAAGGGGTATTCACCTGATCCGGGGATTTATTTAGTTGCTTGACGGTGATTTCTTGATGAGTGATATGATAACTGCGACTAGCGACAGTGACAATTATTAATCTTTTAGGTAACGGCGTCTTTTATTGCATCGCTGTATTCGAGGGGCGTTTAGATGAAACTGTTAGAATTTAAATCTTTTCCACATTAGTAACAATTATGATAATGATTGAAAAGAGAATTTTAAAGTTAAAAAAAAAATGTTAAAAGTAATAATATCGATAATCCAAAAAGAACAATATGAACATCATACGATGACTTTGAAGAGACATATATGGGATATTTTAGGATGTCGAGAGCCTACAAGACGTAGACTTTGCACGTGAGCAATCAAAATGATTTTTTTTTAATACACGAAGAATAAAAAACAACAACAAAGAGCTAAACTACTAAGAATACCCCTAACACAGTGACTTAAAGTTACAAGATTTTCATGTTTCCGCAGCACTTTGAGACTTTAAACCTGGTTATTTGCATCATGTATACGGTATCTCACAGTGAAATAGTTCGTTAATTAATTTTGATGACGCAATAATCACGTCGATAAGGCTTACGGTTCCATACTACACAATAACTGAAAAGATTGGACTGCAAAGAGATTCTTATATTTGCCAGAAACGCGCATTTTTTAGATTGATTGCGTCTCTCATGCGAATATTCTTTTCAAATTAAAGGACAAGTCCACCTTCATATACATAAGGATTGAGAGAATGCAGCAATATTAGTAGAACACATCAATGAAAGTTTGAGGAAAATTGGACAATCCGTTCAAAAGTCACAAATTTTTAAGTATCTGCGCAGTCACTGCTGGAAGAGAAAACTACTACAGTGTGTGATGTCACATTCGTACAACTATATAAGGAAAATAAAAAGAGATTTTTAAAAAAACTTTACTTTTTGAATAAATTGCACATTTCTTCGACTTGCTATTGACGTATGTCAATGGTAATATTATTCCCCCTGCCTTCTGAAAGAGAGAAGTCGAGTATTCTTTTGTTATGCGAGAGAAATGGAAATGATTATGTTGAATTTTCTTTATTCTTTCTTTATATCGTTGTACTCATGTGACATCACAAGCTATAGTAGTCTTTACATCCAGCCGTGACTGAGCAGAAACTTCAAAAATTCATAACTTTTTAAAGGATTGTCCGATTTTGCTCAAACTCTCACTGATGTGTTCTACTAATATTGCTGCATTCACTCAACCAACATATCAATGAAGGTGAACTTGTCCTTAAAAAAAATCTCGTGTTTTATCAAAGCACATCTCATTTAAACTCAACGTCCAACTGATTTCAAATTTCAGTGTCATCCTTAATACGCAATCGTCATTATTAGTAGGAATAATACACTATTAGGTTAACTGTTGCAATTACTGTGTGTCTCGCTGTTTCTTTGAACAATATATTCAACAGCGCCTCGAAGGAAGGCTAGGACTCACACAAAGTCTTCCCCTGGTTCAGCGGACAAACCGATCACCAGCTGGCTGGAAGTGGCTGCTATCTGGTCTCTCCTGCTCAGTATGAAGTTTTGGGTTTCCTGCGACTTGATCAAGAGCGGCTCGCTGCCCGGCCGGAAGATCCGGTCGCAGGCGTCACGCTCGTCGTTTTCGATGACTCCAAGGCAGTAGCCATTGAATAGGATTTCATGCGATGCACACGTCTGCTCGGGAGCTGCGGGAAAAAAAAAAGGAGATGGCAAAATTGATTTGTGTGATAGATGTAAATGTATAATTATGTATGCATGTAGCAGCAACAATAATTGTGTTTTCATATAGTATCTTCAATATCATATCTACTTAAATACCTGAAAATCAAAATAGGCCCCCCTATGCAATAGTTTTCTTGCTGCTGCTGAAGTAAAACTGCGATAAAAAAATGTCATTTGGATAGTAGCTCTCTTCCCCAAAACAAGAAGAATAGAACATTCATCAATGTGTTGTGCTGCACTAACATGTTATTCATGTTATTTCTGAGAAGTTTGCAGGTTGCTGTCTACCCGTCGACTTCACCGTGAATGGGGGAGCACTACTCTGAACGTGCGCAGAAAATGCAGGAGATAGGAAAGCTGCCAACTTGTACTGATTTTCAGTAATTTCTACTGAAATTGGAGAAGAATACTGAAAGTAAGAAGAATATTACTAATTTCAGTAATCATTGTCTGTGATATATTCTCTTACACTGTTAAGGATTTCTGAGTTTCACTCAAAAAAGGTGCAAATTACTGATTTTCAGCCATCAAAGTACTGAAAGTCGTTTACAAAAGTTGACAACTCTGAAAGAGCCGATACGGTGCGTGGTTAGGCGTGTAACATCTCGGGACTTACTTTCCAGTCTGCAGCCAAGGAGTTTAAAGCGCATGCGCGTCGTTGGTCGTAATTCGTCGTGTTCAAGGACGAAGCGAATTCGCACGGCCAGGGTGGGGCGATCTAGGATGGTAGTCGTAGGCGAAAAGGGGTCTCGGAGACCCGAGAAAACCTAATGGTGAAAGACAATAATGGTTGTGTGAAGTCATAAAAACGAGATAGTTGGTTCAAGTATCATGGAGGCAGCGGTTGTCCTCCTAGCAAGGTGCATTACAACAACAACAAAAAAAATACAGACTTAAGGCTTTTTGATGACTTCTACTCGACCCAGCATTTATATTATAGCCAAAGTTTAAGAAAGAAGGACAAACTATGTACAGCTTTATCACTGATGTTTGTGTATGTAATAAACACACACACACACACACACACACACACACACACAGCGGAAGAATCTCGACTGGAGTAGGACGTTACCGACCAGCGCATGATACATATGGCAAGCCAAATGTCCAATAAATCGAAAAACTCCGATTATCGTCAGATAAACTTGGTTTTCAAAATCAGATTTGACATTTGCGGCTTGCCATAAGCGTACAGTGAAAAACCAGAGTCTCGTTTCAGAAAAACCTTTTATCAGGAACAACTCCACATTTCTATGACAAATTTGCTCTCAGCCAATCAGTTGCAAGGATTCCAGAGGCTTATAACAAATATCGTAACGTGTTATTGACAACAAGTTTATGAAACGGGGCCCATGCAGGTAGCTTTGGAAAAGAGGGTGTCAACTACCTGTACAAAAGCTTGCGATCAACGGTCAACCCCAGTTGAGATTATTTGGCTTAGTGCGTGCTGCATAAAAAGATGTACAAGATTTGTCACGGGGTTTTCCGAATTCATGAGGGGTGACTGGCCTTCCGATTTCACGATCTCCCATAGATGCTGCGTATATCAACAGAAAATAGTTCCAGTTAAAAAATCTAATTATTCATAATTATGTCATAAAATCCACAAAATGATTAATCTAGAATACTGAAACTCCCTCAGACATGGACATTTGGCCCAGAGGCCATTTTGATATGCGATTTCCAATTTTGTAATAAATCTCAGTAATCATACATTTTCACCACAATCGCCTATGTTGCATTTATTCACAAATCCTTGTGAAGGGATGATTAACTTTTACACTGGAGTGGTGAATTGGCATCGCAATATTAACTTTTATGTCAAGCCAGTGGAGATTAACTCCGACAGCCATGCATCAAACGTATTTTGTCCGATCCCACATGGCAGGATTGTCGCCAGTATTGCGGTGTCCCGTGTACGCGTGTGCTGAATACTTGATTTTGCATTGCTGTGGGCGCGAGCCGGTCGCCATAGTATCCAAACAATGCATTTGCATTACCGTGCGCGCCTAGGACGCCGCAGTAATGAGGGATTTTCCCGCCATATCGAATTGGTCTATACTCACCTGAGAACGCCCTTCGTCAGAAGTATACCTCCGCCATTCACCGCTCTGTGGATCGTCCCCGAAGTCTGATTGATACTGGAAGGTGAAGTCGTCGATGAGCGCGTTGATGCCTCCCTCGCCGGGAATGGAAGCGTTCACAGATGTGCCGCCCTGGACGACGAAGCCAGTCACGATGTGATAATTTGAGAATTCCACCTGTAGCCACTCTGATGCAAAAAATCAGTGTTCATTATGTTAGTTCATTTTGTTAGGAGTAAAGAAATTATATATTTACCTATGAATCGGTCAACAAAAATGATAGATTACATAAATCAAGCATACATTTCAATCATCATTATCTATATCATAATAATGTGCAAAATTCAGGAAGATATGTTTCTTTATTTTTTATTGATTTTAAACTGAATTAATTCGAGTAATGGTTCTCCCGAAGTCTGAGGCAGAGACTACTATCATGAGAAAAGAAACATCGATTAAAAGATGATATAACGATATATATATATATATATATGCCATATTATAATGAAAGATGAGCAAAAAGAATAACGTGAAAAGAAAAGAGGTGGACTAGCAAGAGCAGCGAAAAAAAAAAACCAGAGAGATAAAAGAGATAAGAGAGAGAGAGAGCTCCTTAGTAGTAGAAGCCAAAAAGAAAGTGATACTAGAAGAAGAAGAAAAAGAAGTCTTCTTCTTCCTCTCCTCTTCCTTATTCTTCTTCTTTCTCTTCTAGAGTGAAAAAAAAAATCCTCTGCAGAACTTACTGTTGCGATCTCCTATAAACTGGCAACCACTCGTTCCATCAGACGCGTAGGTGTGAAGCTGCCACATGTTTAGTGTTGACCTATCACATCCCTCGCAGGAAACCGTATCGATAGCATCACTTTCACCCTCGTCTTCTAGTTGGTCCGCGCATTCTAATCACACACAAAAAAGAAACCAAAAAACATAATTATGATAATCATAATCAAAAGTTAGGGAAAGCTCGAAAGAGCTCTTATGCAAATTCTAATTCTAAAAATTACGTGGGTATCTTCAGCTACATGATAATACAGGAATGTTTATATCATAGCACATCGTTATGATTCATTAGCCCGGAATTTTTTAGTTGTTTGTTTGTTCCTTTTGTTGTTGTTTGTGTGTGTGTGTGTGTGTGTGTGTGTGAGATGTCATTGGTCAATGTATCCCCCTCAAAAAACCACGACCACCACGACCTACAACTTTGTTGAAATCTGATTTGATTTCTTTCTTTCTAAAGCCACATGTGTGTGTTAACCCCCCCCCCATCACACACACACACACACACACACACACACACACACACACACACACACACACACATAATCATACACATGAACAAAGGCGCCGGAAGTGGGGGGGGGGGGCAAAACGCATTTTTGACCCCCCCCCCCCCCGAAAAAAAAGCCCAACCCCCCCCCCCCAAAAAAAAAGCCCCCAAAAAAACAACACAAAACAAAACAAAACAAAACAAAAACAAAAACAAAATAAGATAAATAAATGAATAAATGAATAGGTAAAATAAATATATATATATATGAAGTACAAATAGGGACATTTATTAGCTAAGACTAGTAATTGTAACTGTCATAATATTTAGACATTCATTTTTCGTCGCGTGTGAGCAGATTATCTCAACCGCATTCAACTGTAACCGTTGCAGTTTTTAGAGGCCTTTGGATAGGAAAATCGTGCAAATATGAATATGTTAGCATTAAGCACTAGCGGATTTAGAGGCGGGCACAACTGGCCCATGCCAACCCTCCTTTTAAAGCAACTTTTTTAAAAATTCTTCTTTGTTATGTCATTTTTATACGTGTGCCCCCCCCCCCCCCCCCCTTGAGAAAAAAAAAATCTTCCATACGTCCCTCTTTCACCGCTAGTTGTTACTAACGTGACACCTGACGTAGGTAGCGCGCCCGGAAAACAGTTTTAACCCCCGCCCGCACCGCCCCTCTCCCTCCTTCTTAATTTCCAAAGCGAAAAAATATAGCTACAAACGGCAGTTTTTGGACTGTAAAATGTCAAAATTTTCAAGCGCGCTCGCTCCGCTCGCTCGCATTGAATCGTTATGCCATTCTCCTAATGTTGCTGCCAGTAATTGCCAGCAGTTGCGCCCGGTGCGCCCCCCTTAATTTCCAAAGCGAAAGATATAGCTACAAACGGCAGTTTTTGAACTGTAAAATGCCAAAATTTTCAAGCTCGCATTTTATTGTTATGCAATTCTCCTGATGTTACTTACAGTAATTTGTCGTTTCACACCGTCTTTCCATAATCCATGTAAGAAAAACTTACAATGTTGTATCTGTGTGTGTGTGTGTGTGTGTGTATGTGCGTGTATGTGTATATTGTGTAACATAAATGGTCTATCGTGAGCCCCCTCCAATATTTGCCCCCCCCCCCCCCCAAATCCAAAACTGCTTCCGGCGCGCCATGAACACATCCCTATCCTCGGTTCCTAGGCTGCTTTAGTTGATACGGCCACAATATCGATCGATGTTGTCATTTTCTGGCAAAATGTGCCTCATCAAGGTTGGAAATGGGGTAATATTGGGCGAAAGCGCATGTTTGGATTGGATGGGTCATAAGTATGTAAATATAGGTTGAACCCCTACGTATTATATACCATTGGAAAACTTAGACAATTTTCTACATGATGATAACAGTTTTGATGATGTTTAGAAATTAAAAAAAAATATATGGGTGATCTTGTGTCAACTTTTTTTTTCTTCAAAATTCTCACTTGAAATTTCAAAATGCATCTACTCCTTAATGCTAAGTCTAATTCAGATAATTTCTGTTTCTTATCAATACCCAGTGTCATTACTGAAGCTATTGGAGCTTTTTAATCCTTTTCAATCAGAAAGTTTTTGAATATATATTTTTGCAAAATTCAGATATATCAAGAATTTTCACTGAATTTTCTTCATAGCTCCACCCCTGAAGAAGATATCAAAAAAAGCCCCTATAGGATTATTGTACACAATCAGATCTTTGTTCACTCCAAATTTCATTACAATTGGTAATTTACTTTTTGAGTTATTACAATATTTGTCTCAAAAAACATGAATTTAAGCAATCGGAAGTCTAAAGCGAGGGTACAAATATGCAGTATTTGAAATATAGATTTTTGTCGATATACAGACATTTTGATGCTATCGATTGGTGTTTGGACCATTTTTAGACAAATATGATGTAAAATTATTATTGTTGTCTTGCATGAAGGGGATATTTCCAATTTTTACCACTTTTCACCACTTTTCACCTCTATTTCTCTTCAATTTTCAATTTCTCACATATCTTTTGACAAGAATTTCAATCGTTGAATTTGCCGGCTCCATATCACTTCCGGTTTGAAAATAAGCACTTCCGGTCTGAATACAGTGGAAGGGTATTTCAGACCCCATTTTTACATAAAATGATGTGAATTTTGATAAGAATGTCAATTGCATCTGAAAGTACATAAATTAAAGTAGTGATTAGCCATTTTTTTGGTTTAAAAAAAATATACCCCATTTCCAACCTTAAAGAGGACGGAAAATCGTCACCCACCTGCAAACTCACAGCCAAGGAGCTCCAATTTCAGACACCGGTAGTCTCCTCCCCAGGCAGTTGGATGAATTTGCACGATTTGTGTGCTGTTTATTTGGGGTTGAAAATACAGGCGTGCGAGAGAGCTACCTCCTTGGTACTCCAGAGTAAGCTGTGCGGTGAATGAAATGATATACACACGAACACCATCACTATTATAGCTGAGGTGCTAATGCTCCATAGCCCTACTAGTCCGCAAATTACCTCATACACATAAATGGTGCTGCTACATAGCTCAATTCCTCATAATCATAGACAAATCCTTGCAAAATTCCTAATTCGATTCCAAATTCATACAGTCTAAAAAGAAAATAGATGACATCCTTTGTAACGCTTTCTCGCTGCAATTTTGAGGGCAAGTAGTGGTAACATTTAGGGAAAGGGCTTGCAGGTGCTAACTTATTACCTAAAATCATTACATGTATTTTTTCCCATCATTATGCTTATTTGGGCAGAAACAAATGAGACGGATGAGCGTTAACACCATGACCTCAGCTAATTTGCACGCGCCGTATGACAAAAATTACTATAATCGGGATAAACTTGTAAACATGGAGAATTCCATAGCATTCACATTGAATGTCTGGAACTTCATTATGTAGGCCAATATTAATAATTACGTCCAGACGGTGATCCTTATCATGGAGGATAAGCTAACTTCGAGGGTAGGCTTCTCGGTATTAAAAGTACGGAACACCAAGTGTACCATGGTCTCGTTCTTCACAAAATTGGTCAGTTCGTCACAAAATGAAAATTTCGTGACAAAATTGTTTGGTTGTTCGTTTTTTTTTTCTCGTTGACAAGTGACAACGATCATTGTGTTTTTTTTTTTATTCGTCACGAAATGACAATTTTTGTCAAAGAAATAAAAGTTTCTTTCAACGACATAGCAATTTCGTCACAAGATTGTAATTTCTCTGAGAAACAGTCCATGTGACACTTGGCGCCCCATACTTATCAGCGAATTTTGTTTTCCCTCGAAGTTAACTTATTTCCCAGGTTAATGATCATCGTCTGAACGAAATTTATGTCGACTTGAACGTCTCAACCACAACGAGGGGTGACTGTTTGCATGGTAAGGTTGGTTTCTGTGAGGGATACGGGCGTGTGCGTACATTACTAAGTCGGGCGATGGAATTTCTCTGCGTAGGCGACCAAGACACATCGAAGCTGACCATCCAACCCCTCTGTCCATTGCTGTCTTCGCAGACACGTGTCATAATTCCAGTGATGTCATGAACGTACTCAAGCGTGACCTTGATTTTTTAATGAAAACAAACAAGAAAAAGATACAAAATCAGTGATGGTGGATCACATTGGCCTGAAGTTCAAAGTGAATGTGTGCGTTGTATTACACATTGCGTGCATTCTCGTGCCTGTAATCAGTGAGTTGTATAATATCAGACAAATATCAAACAAAAATTCAAGATTTTTTTTTGAAAATTCTCTAATAGGAAAAATATACAACAAAATGACTCAAATGAAATTTACTAATAGGCTTTCTTTTATACATTAAGATACGGCAACAATGAATGAAAATCTGAAGATGATAATGATAAAAAACCCACAACATCATGGTTGTGTTCGTACTTGTGCATCTTCAGGTTGTCAATTTGTTTATGGGAAATTGTATGTGTTTGAATCCATGTTTTGGTGTAAAGTGCGTATGACAATAATGATTATGAGAAGAGTGTGTATGTGAGAGTTAGTATGTGCGTGTGTGGATCTATTTGTGTGTGTGGGTGGCTGTGTGTGTGTGCGTGTGTACGGGGTGCGCGCATGTGTGTGTGTGCATTTGTGTGCAGAGCTTTGTATATTGCTTGTCTCTTTGTGTATCTGTATGATTGCATGCACTATTGTTGCGTGCAAATGATATTCCCACCTGCCACCACGGATCGGGATCGTTTGACGTCGAATCGGGAATCCATCCTGTCCCGACGCGGGTCACGGGGTCAAGTCTGCCGAATGCTGGATGGTGGTCCAGGCTTAGGAAGCTTGAAGCTGAGATGCGGTCACTTGCGATTTGATGCCCGCTGATTCCGATTCCCTCTGCGCAATCTGATGATGGCAAGCGAAACAATAGACAATAAATTAATATAACATAGTGTAATAGAAAGAAATATTACAAGCATTAAATGATGGTACCTTAAGAATCATTTTTTATCCTTTCCCTCCAAACTTATCCAATTCCATACAGGTACAACCAGTTGCCAGTATAGGCAATGGGTCCCCTCTATGCAATTCGAATTCAAATAAGAAGTAAGAATTATTTCCCCCTCCTCAGGCAACATCATGGCGCTATGTAGGAACTTTCCTGAGATGTGCGACTAATGGAATAAAAGGTGTTCCCAACGTTTTTATATAAAATTGTGTATATAGTAAGCAGTATGTAATACCGGTTGAAGATTGCCCCACAATGCCAGACTGTGCAGATCTAAATCATGAGAAAAAAATTTACCTTCCTCTTATTATTACCACTAATCTGTAATTTGATTTTCTGTTTTAATGAAAATAATGAGCAAGGAGAAATCGAAAAAAGAAAGAAAGTAGTAATGCACTATTCCCAAGAAATAACATGTTATATTCCCCGCAAGAGGATGCAATGGCTACTGGTTATTTCGTAGTTTAACTTTCTTTCTTCTTCTTTTTTTTTCTCTCTCACTACCATCGCATCAAGACAACAATATTCTGAACACAGTGGTACTTTGGGGTTACAGGGATGGAATAGTTTTGGTAGAGATTGGGATTCAAAAATTAACTTTTTTGTGTGTGATGATAAGAAACCCGTCAGAAAATACGTAAGACAATAAAATTCCAAGAGGAATACAGAGTTGTTGGTTTTGTTATCATGGGAATTGGTTTTGAAATGACTGCGATATCCCAAAGCAGAGTAAAACAAAGTGGTCCTTACAAAAGGCGGGTCTCGCCTTTTATCAGAAGGCCCTACCTTTTGAGTTGTTGTTGATTTTGTTTTTGTTTTTTTATATCTCAGCCATTTCAAAACTAATTCTCATCACTTAATAAATCTGAATTCATCTTAGAATGGTTTTCTCTTTCATATTTCATAAGTGGCTTCTAATTTATCTCACAAAAAGTTGGAAACTTGAAGCCCAATCTCAACCAAAACTATACAGTCTATTGATTACATGAACTAGAGAGATGGTTCTCCAATTGAAAACGGGGTGAACTTTAATTTCGTGACGTCACACATACCACTATCTGGACACCCGAGAAATTCAAGGCGAAGGGCGATGCCCCTTCGATCTGGGGTTGGGTACACGCGCATTTGATGTGTCCACACGGGGGAGGGGAGCTTCACCACGCCCACGCACATTGGCTCACTATTAGCCATCAGTAACTGGATTTGGAGAGAACCAAAATAAAAACAAAGACATATTGGACATTCATAAATCATATACACGATCATGATATGTTGAAGTTTGAATCAGTTGCGCAGTTACACAATCATGCTTGACGCAAACGCATGTAGCGCAATATCAGGCAAAGTCATGACTAGCATTTTGCAAAGGCAGCTCGCTATAATCTCAGCACACACACACACACACACAAACACACACACACACACTCACACACACACACACACACACACACACACACACACACACACACTCACTCACACACACACACACACACACACACACACACACACACACACTGCGTGCGACCGGCGAACTGCAAGATAAGAGTAGGGACCATCCAATCCCTGGGTGCGCGCGAGTCGACCGCCCGCCGTATGCGAGTCCATTGCTAGCCGCCTTTGCAAAAGGCTACGTAATGACGGAAACAAAATGAAAAAAAAAAAAAGACGTTGTTGAACTTCGATTTCAGATTTGGGACAGAGTTACTCCGCAAATACGAAATATGTTGCCACACACATAAATAAGCAAGTAACCCACTGATCTTTATAGAGAGAATCTGGATATCTCACTGGCCCATTCTCGCGGTACAAACAATAGAAGCCGTCCTGTAACCCCGCAAACTCCAAGCATGGACCTACTACACAGCAGTTTGTCCAGGCTCCAAGTATGGGACGTGTGCGCATTTTCTATAAGGTCGGAGAATTTCACTATACCCACCAAACACAGCACAACCCCTCGAGGTTGTGCCGTCCGTGTTCATGCCAGACGATGGGGACTCTAAACGGTCTCGGCACAAAGCATCTAGCAGGAGTCTGGAGTGAGTCTGCCGTGAGTCTGGGGTGAATGTCGTGCTAGACTGCCTAGCACAAGTCTAGCACAACCTCCGGAGGTTGTGCTGTGTTCACGCCAGAAGAGGGGATTCCAAACGGTCTCGGCACAAACACGGCGTGAACATAGTCTGATTTTCAGACCCTTTGCCAACTATACTCCTTTTACAAAATGCGCCCTCCGCTGATATCGTCCACGCTTTTGCCAAAGGCTAAGGCCCATCAGCTAAACCTGCTACTTCTTTTGTTGTTAGAAGGCATTAATATTCTGAAAAGGAAAGTAATGTGAGAATACGGTCTGAAAACCAGACTAGCGTGAACACAGCACACACTTCCAGTGACCAGCACTGTTTGCGGTGGAAAACATGCCCTTCCACTGGTTTCCATAGAAATGTATATGGACCTCACTCAAGACAACAGGGGGACTCAAAACGGGGGTCTCTCTTACCACCCACTGAGTTTGTATAAAAGATAGATAGTTTTCATCTAGCATGACCTCCAGAGGTCCTCCTAGACAAGGGGAGTCTAAACGGGGTATAAGATCGTATGAGTTTCCAACAACATGTCGTGAGCTCCTTTCACAAGTGTATGAGCGATGTGCGTGAAAAGATGGCGCCTGCGGTGGCTTCAAAGCGATTGGCCAATGAGATATCCATGCAGTTCCTTGATAGAGGTTATTAAGTAGTGCTAAACGGTAGATTCTTGGCTTACCCATGGATCGTTGTTTTCATGACCGAAATGCTTGACGAGATCGATGCCTTCAAGTTTGTAAGCGATGTGCAGCTCTCGGGTATAGAGGGCGCTGTTCTGCCCTCCACCTTGAACCAGCAGTGCGGTGATGACCATTCGTTGAGGAAATGTCGCCTAAGAGTTATCAGTGAAAGGAACGAGGATGTCCCAAAAGGGGTGGGGTAGAGGAGATAAATGGTATTTTGAGAAAAGGTAACATTCACTTAGAACCTCTCTTTTGTTACAATTCATTCGTGAAACTAAGAATTAACATATCCAAAATTTCAAACACGGACTGTGAATATAAGGTGTGGATTATTTTGGGAATGTTGAAGGTTTTTTTGGAACGTGCGCGATCATGCTTTTAATTCAAAATTCCACGCAAATACGGTATAGAGGACAACACAGAAGTCATCCCAGTTTTATGTCTGCGAAATGTTTCATGTTTCACTGCGTATATACCTGAATAAACGGTCTGGCGTCATTTGGATGTGGTATCCAAGCAGAGTTGCCATGGAGACGGGCGTGGTGTGGGGCGTGGTCGTCGTCTTGGTAACTGGATGCCATGATGTCAGCATCAGCGATCCATCCCGCCTCCATCCCGAGTGGGAGATGACACATGTCTATAAAGAATGAAAGGGACACTAATTAATTTTCGAGTCTTTGAATCGTTAGCATGCACCTCAATAAGGATATTTCGCTTGTTTATTTAGTATATCATAACGTATAACATGAAATTGTCTTGGCCGCGTACGTGATGGGTGCTGCGCACTTCGTCGCCACTATAGCATATTTATAGTGGGCTCATAACCATCTTTATAAAAAAAAAAAAATATGTATCTTTTTTAAGCAAGTCCATTATCAAATAGAGTGAAATAGAATTTTCCTGTGATATCGCACTCGTAACACCACAATAAACTTTTTTTTCGGTTGTGATTAAAGATACCCAGTGTATATAATACTTTATATTTATTTCTCGCTTTAATCCCAAAATATCATAACTTTATAAAGATAAGCTTTACAAAGTCAACTCTTTTTTACGAGAAACTCTCTATCTTATATGGCCTAAACATATGATATTTAATCATGTACATATAATATATATATATATATATATATATATATATATGTATATATATACACATCAAAAAGAAAACTCTGATGTCACAGAAATAATGCATAAATGTACTTTCTATATTTTGAGAGGGAGAGAGGGACAGCACAAAGTAGATGTAAGCTGTAGCTAAAGGCGTCATAACATAAGACTTGTAACCAGTCGTAAGTTTTCTCGAAGCGGTTTTGGACTAGTGGGTACAGAATTATAAAACTTTTGTGTATGTATGTGTGTATGTGTGTGTGTGTGTGTGTGTGTGCGTTTTATTTTTTGAAAAAGAGATGTCACCGCAACTTAGGAACACCCTGTGGTCAGCCATAGAATTTTTCGATATCTTTGTGAAATGGAGAGGAAAAGCAAAATAAAAAATATTGTTTCCGAAGTAGAAATTAATATCATAGAAACTTCGATGTAAACTCACCGTCATCCAAGCTTGTGACAAATCCTTCACAATCTGCATTTCAGAAACAGGAAGTGGACATTTATGGTTAACGACAAGAAATGAAATTGCCCTTTTTCTCTTTCATCACATATATTCAAGAAGTCATGTAAATGCAAAGAAAAGCTTGGAAATTAATCACATTTGAAAAAAAAAATGAGTTACTGATAAGGTTAGATCTGGTGGAACCGGAAGCTTCTAAATTTTCTCATTATCTTATACCCATTCTAATGTTCTTAAATGGAGGGACCGAGTGAAGCATAACAATCTATGTCTCCAACTTTCCAATAATATAACGAAACATTTCCGTCCAATGCAAAGATCGATCGGTAGAATATATTGTAATAGAATTCCATGTTTTCACACTTCATTTCCAACTCCAAATTACTATTCCAACAAACCAGTGCTTATGTCAAATATACACACGCCGAAAGAATCCTTCGTGCCAAGGCTTCAAATGGGCAGCGATTTGTGATAGGATTTACCCGCACCATAATGTTTACTCCTTTTTATGAGACAGGTGCATTTATACGTTTCTACATTTCTGATTAAAAGAAGAGTGCTGCTGACCACGCTCACGAAGACTTACGAGTGGATATCCTTAGCAGGACGTCCCCGTCGCTGTCGAAGCGGTAGGAAACTCGCTCCCCCTCGAAGTACTCCCCGTACTCGAGCCACTCGCAGTACCGGTCGGTGAACGACACGTAGATCTGGCGGCACGTGAAGCTCGACCGCTCGACGCAAATGCGGGCGCATTCCTCTTCAATATTCTCGATGTAGTCCCTGAAGCGAGTATACTCCCAGTCCAGTCCACCCGGTACGTTGGTGTTGTATTGGTTTGGGATGCGCATGAAATCGTCAAGAACAGAAGTCTCACCTGTATATACCAGTGCCGAAAATATTTCAGCGAAATTTCAAGTTTCAAGTTTCAAGTTTCTTTATTTCACCAAAGCATGGAACATATTAAAAAAACAATGCATACATCAATATTCGGATACGACTACGAACATATCATACAGTGAAAAGGAAAAAAAAAGAACAACAGAAATAGATTGACAATAACACATATATGAATAGGTTTAACAGATATGCTATGGAAGGTAGCAGCCAGAAAGGAAATGTCCCTTATTTTTAGCTGACCTAAAATCATTCATTTAATTTCAATTACATTTATCTATAGTGTGTTCAATTGAAGTAAAATGTAGGAACAGGACAAGACAAGACAAGACAAAACAAAGCACACAATGACAACAAAATACGGGATGTCTTGAATCATAAAGAATAAAAGATTATACTCTTGACCTCAATGAGTTTGGCTATAATTATAAAAGAGAATTTTTTTGTAACCAGATTTAAATGTATTCAAAGAGTTAGCATTACGAATTGCACAGGGGAGAGAATTCCACAGGGTAGGACCAATGTAAATGATAGATCGTTGATAAAAAGAAGTACGGGATAGAGGTAGGTGAAAATCATTCGCTGATCGCGTGCTATAATTATGAATTTGATTATTAAAAGTGAACAAATCTAAGAGAGTCTTTGGTAATAAACGATTTTTACACAAATACATAAAAATGCCAGCTTGATATTTGTACATATCATTCAACTGCAATATCTTCAGGGATAAAAAAAGTGGCTGTTACATCACATTTAACTCAGGTAACTGTTACATCACATTTATCATAATGTCCCCAAAACTCCGCAATAACCGTAAAAACAAACAAACAAACATACAAAAACGAATACACATAAGCAAAAAAAAAGAAAAAAGAATACACGTGAAAACAAGGAAATAAACAAAACAAAAACTCACGGATGAATAGACAAACAGACATTAAAATCATTAACCCAAACAGTATACAGTTGTACGTGCGTGATATGGGCTGGTATATGTATTTATGAGTAAACGTGATGCTTTACTTTCTGAATCTTGTATGAGACAATGATTATGATGAATTGTTTGGTCTTTGTTTTTTTCGGGGTTTGTTTTATATGCAGCTCCTGTTTGTTTGTTTTCGTGGTTGGTAAGTTCTTGTTTTGTTTTTTCTGAGGATTTTTTTTTCTTGTGCGTGTGTGTGTGTGTGTGTGTGTGTGTGTACTTACCCATGGTGTAAAACGAGGACACACAGAGAACCGAGGACGTCCTCGGTACGCAGACCATTCCAAACGGTCTGCTTTTGCATGCTTTTGCATACTTGTAGGGATACATGTTTGTAGGTCCTCGATATTTAAAGCATTATTATAATAAGTCCTCGGTTGGATGGTAATGTACGAATGAGTCCTCGGTTGACGAGACTCCTGCTGACACACAGGTCCTCGGTTACGTGGTAAAATTCTTATGGGTAAAACAGGTCCTCGGTTTCCAAGATAGACACGTAAGTGCGCGTGTTTGTGTGTGTGTATGTGTGTGTGTGTATGTGTGTGTGTGTGTGTGTGTGTGTGTGTGTGTGTGTGTGTGTTTTGCTTCCATACTAGGTTTCGGATACAAAATATTAGATTTTAAAAGCACATCTTTCTTTCAATTTGTCATGGATTAGGCATCCTTTAAAATGAGAAAAGAATTTGTTATAATCTATTATTTCAAGAGCACTGTTTTCAGTTTGTTATGGATAAGGCATCCCTTACAAGCAGAAAAGAATTTGTTATAATCTATTATTCTCAGGGTGCCTCTGAAAAGATTAGGCTTTGCTCATTTGCTGTTCATTTCAGTTTTCGCTGTTGTTGTTGTTTTATCATTTGTTTCTTTTTAGAGGGGTTGCGTTGTTGTTGTTGTTTTTGTGTTTGTTTGTTTGTTTGTTGGTTGGGTTTTTTTCCCTGAAGGGAAGGCTTACATGCTGGGATGAAGCAGAAGTTCCACTGAATGTTCCCCTCCAGGTCCGCATAAAAACACCAGGGTCTCTCTCTGTTCATCGGATTACGACAGTAGTTCTCCGTCAGGTCTGCTCGAAGAGTTAAAGGGATGGTAAATTTTTTTTCGAGATGATTGGAATTCAGATTTTAAGATTTTTTTGAGATAATAAGGAACTACGTTTCGTTCCAAAAGTAATTCAATGTTTATTTGCTAAAGATCGGTTTGAAATGGCTGAAATATCTAAAAACAAAGTCAAACAAAGTGGTCCTATCAAAAGGTGGTCTCACCTTTTAATACGACCTTTTTGTTTTTGGATATCTGACTCATTTCAAAACCAATTTCCATCAAATAAACTTTTTAATTCCCCTTAGAATTGTTTTAACATTATCGTGAAAAAGGTTAAAATCTGATTCCCCACTTACCCAAAACTATATAATTCCTTCAAGAAGCAATCAATGATTAAAAAGCGGACAAGATAAATATAGACGATCAATTGATGAAACCAAGTCAACACACGGAAGATCGATTAACAAAGATTAAGGCAGCAGAAGGAAGAAAACCTTCTATCAAGAGTAAATATAAATTGCGTTTCATTTGGAAAGCGGAAAAGATAACTACTTCTTTTTCTTCATAATACATCAGAATTACGTACAGAGTGAGCGACAGCCATCAAAGGAAAAGAATGGAAAAGTTTTTGAGCCTCCTAACACACATAAAAAAAAATGATATGAGATTTGTAAAACTTCTGCATTAGGCCTAAATGTGTTAGACCTGCGCAAATAATTACACAAACAGAGCAAATGCTCCTAGTAGACATACCTCCATCTTGCTCAATCGATCATTTATTGTGATTATTTGTTCATCATTACTTGTGAATGTGTTCTACCCGATCAAAAATCCCCAATGTATAAGAGGTAGTGTGAGAAATGCTATACATTTCCGGCGTGTTTAAACAGCTTCTGCTATATATATGGAGTTAGTGATTTCGATCCACGATTAATGGGTCGCTTCATTAACTCCACTTTACATGCTAACGCCGCGTCACCAGGGACAACCGGGCTTCCTTACCGCTTTCCTCGACCCAAAATGTGTCCAGCCTGCCATCGACCGCCTGGTCCCAATTAACACATCGGAATCCATTTTGTGTGTACTGTGCGAGGCCGCGGTAGTCCGTGCCGTTTGCCCTGGGATTATAGCATCCCGCGCGTTCTGTAAGCAGACAAGTGAATCAATACTGAACAATGAAATGCTATCTCTCCACACATACGCACCTTTTAATCCACTGTCCATTATATTAATAGAATATAATTATACAATATACATAAAGTTTGATTGCAAAAATAGAACAAGCGCCATTTTCAACGTTTTTTCGCAATTAAACAAAAGTCAGAAAAGGACAAATCTTTTTACAATTTATTTGAAATCATCACGTAAATTGTAACCCTCCCCCCCCCCCCCCCCATCCCGAAAACGGATCAATCAAAACGTCCCCGTTATCATAAAGTCGCCCCCCCCCCCCACCTTGGAAGAAACATGTAGCGCCGACCCTTTTTTTTTTTTTTTTTTTGCACAATACATAGGAATTCATAGGGTGTGACCACTTTTGGCACCTCCATTTTTTGTATCCCGCAAATAACTACCGAAAAAAAAATGGAATGTGATTACCTTTTTGGTGATTGCAAGTTGTGCCATAGCACCGAAAGTCGCGCTGAGGGCTTTTCTTTTTTTCTTCTTCTTCTTCTTTTTTTTTTTTTTTTTTTTTTGCTTGTTGGCTGATGAAATCCGAGGTGGCACCAGAAATGGAAAACTGATACACACAAACACACACGCACGCACACACACACACACACACACACACACAACCGCTCTCACTCTCAATCTCTCTCTCTCTCTCTCTCTCTCTCTCTCTGAAAATGTGGCGCCGGCTATAGCCTTTAGAAGACTATTGTGGCTCAGCTATGCAAGAAAATTCCTATCATCCGTCATATTTAGTATGATTCATTGCGCAGACAGGATACTATAAATCGAAGATAAGTCGTAGTAATGTCATACCGTTGCAGAGCGGAACATCACAATAGCTCATGTGGCCATATTCGTTGAAGCATTGTGGTACTAGTTCGTCTCCGTATATCTCACACTGCTCCGAGACTGAGGGCGCTTCATCTGAAAAAGCAAATACGAAAACAAAACAGACATGGACACCATAAAAGGCGTTAGAGTGCACTGCATGTATGCATGTATCCAATACTGAGGACGTGAATATTGCACAATACAATGTCAGATATGAAAAAGAGTTTTCCATCTTCTGTACAACAACGCCGGAGCCTTTTAATCGTAAGTTTTATCAAAAGTGTCTCTCTGGAATGGTTAAAAAAAAAGACTGAGGAGGTCTACACAAAACGCAGACATGGCGACACGCTTGTGGGTGAGACAACCCTAACGCGACAAAAAAAAATACCCTTGAATTCCTATCATTTTTTAAAGGAATGGATAATTTTTAGGACCGTCTCTTCGACTACCTCTACCAACAAATCTAATTCTTATTTATGTCAAATGTTATCTTCTATCGACTGAGTGTACACGTAATAAAACTTTTCTCTCACAGACGTAACATGCAAAGAGAGCTAATTACTTTCACGAGGCCAATACAGAGGAGGGAGGTAGTTGGATGGTTTGCTTGCATAAAGCAATGTTAAAGACCAGCAAAACTTAATCCGTACCAGGGGGATGCATGCAAAGTTTTGTGGCGTTTTAGTTGTGGCTCTTTTGACCGTAATTTGGCTGAGGTTTACGGTCTGCGAGTACGCCAAGTTCAAGATCAGCCAAACATGGCAGGAGTTCAGATATACAGATTAGATATGCAGCGTCGTCGAAGTCCAACGTGTGTCAGAACGTGTGACTATTTCACGGTCATGAGCAATGCACTAGCCATGAAGGTGGTATACCATTGTTGCACAATAGTTCATTTCAAAGTAACTGTTAATGTGCGCGCGCCCGAACATGAATAGAAATCTGTTAGGCTTTAACTGTGAGTCACCTTTATGGGGCGCCAAGTGTCGCATGGCCTATTTCGTCGATGAAATGTTCATTTAGTAACGAAAGTAGGAACATTTCGTCGACGAAATGACTGGTTTCGTAACGAAATAGGCCATGCAACACTTGGCGCCCCATACAACTTTGCTGTTTGGTATAATATATATAGGAACCCCCTGTCTTGTTTCTTCTTCTTCTTCTTCTTCTTCTTCTTCTTCTTCTCTCTGTCTCTCTGTCTCTCTGTCTGTCTCTCTCTCTCTCTCTCTCTCTCTCTCTCTTCTTAAGCCCTCCAAACGTCCATAATGTGATAAAACATATAAACAGATGAATAAATTCAATACAAAGTCAGGATCATGCACGATTAGAATGAATCTAAGGAGAGCAAAATCTTACCGGTCTCAGACGACGAGTCGGAAGAGGAGTAAGGATAAGACAAAAATGAATAGGACGACGAGAACGATGATTGGCATGGATAGCCACAGGTTGATCCTTCGCAGTATGTGGTCACATTGCCCAAGAATGTGGTGTTTCGGAAGTTGATGCAGTCATATTGTGCAAATGCTGAAAGAAAATCGAGAAAGTTTCAAAATCCATCTCGATATAACGACATTCATAGATTTAGCACATGCCTCTAAACAAAGCAAAACGTTAAGATTTAGTCAACGTTTAGATGATATTGTAGGGATAAGACAAGATTACCTTTACAAAACATAAAATTGATCTAAACAACACAGTAATCACAGGATCGGAATGTTTCTGGTATGGTTGTAATGTTTTTCGTAGCCTCTAAAGTGTATCCAGGCATTGCATACCATACCTGGTTTTTGTTATGCTTGTGTGTGTGTGTGTGTGTGTGTGTGTGTGTGTTCCTGGTGGAAATCAGCTCACTGATAGTATTACAGAACGAGGGTTATATCTCAAGGCATGAAATTGTCATATGCTGATAAAGTACACATACAGATGAATGTACATGTAAGGATTAAACAAAACTTCAGCACTACAAAACTTTTCAATGGCATGTTCATTCAATGAAAGAAACATTCATGTTTTATTATGTTGGGAATTTGTCTTATCTTAACGCTTTTGAATACCTTTCGTTATTTTCAAGCAGTCTAAAATTGTGTAGTCGGCGTATTAATAGACATGGACAATACATTTTAACAAATTCATATGAGTTCAAAAATGTCAAAAGATGGGTCGAAAAAGGAATTCTTTGATTGACGTTACATTGCGTACGAAAAATAACAGGTAAGCTTATTTTTGCAAACATCGAGGGAAATCACAACATATATCAGATCAGCTCAGAAAGTAAGAGGGAAAAATGATAGGACAATAAAGTCGTTCCTTGGAGCTCGAACGAAGTCAAAGTCGATTCCTGCCATGATTATATCCATTTAGATGTGTCTGTCTGTCTGTCTGTCTGTCTGTCTGTCTGTGAGTCTCTCTGCCATTCTGTCATATCTGTGTATGTATGTGTTTGCCGGTGTGATGTCGAGCGTTTGCATAAAACATTGTTAAAAGTGCTTATTAGGTCACGGCTCACTGCAATCCCGATACAGAGGGACAATAGATACTGTGAAATCGCACTCAGTCTGAAGTATTAAAAAGAGAAATATGTGTGTAATATACATATACCATGTAATGCCAGTGTCATTATCAACCCTGTTATTGAATGGTCGCGTACATGTACCGTTTGTTGCTTGCCTGACTGCACCTGAGCTATGTACCTATCTGAAATAGGACGTTACGATTTTTCTGCTTGGCAAATTTGGAAATTATGTGAAAAGAGACGAATGCGGACGAGAATATTGCTGACCAACGTTTAAAGTACGAGACAGATCACGTCTGATAATAACAATGTATCGTAATGGGCCTGTTATGGTGTATAGTGATAGTTATAATGTATAGGGGCCGCAATGGGGTGGCCGAGTCATCATCATCTTCATCATCTTTTTATTACAGAAAATTGAAATCGGCTAAGAAGTTCGATCGATGACGCTAGGTAGAGTTTGATTTGACTCTCGCCCCTCCCCATTTTTGTTTTGTTATTGTTTGTTTTTTGTGTGTTTTTTTTTTCAATTTTTACACCTTGTCCAGCCACTCTACATAAATCAAACGAATCGTTACCAATCCCGCCATTTCTGCTACCCGCGCAAAGTTCGTCCAAAATGTTCACTGATCTGTTAATTCCTTTATTTTTATCTCGTTAACAGCATAATAGGCTATTTTTTAGTAATACTTCGTGTGAAAACCTCTCTACGAAAATAGCACGTTAAAACAAAATCTCGAACTAAAAGAACAGCTATTTACGCACGGCTGAAGAAATCACGGCAAGAGAAAATGAAACTACACAAAGACGGAACAAGACAGTGTGCCTTTACGTACATCTTTTTTCAAAGAATTTAAAGGACTGAATAGTTCAAATAATTTCATAAGCCCTCACATGTTCGTGTGTTTCCTGGGTCTGAAGTTTTTCTTTACAAAACAAGACAGTGTGCCTTTACGTACATCTTTTTTTAAAGAATTTAAAGGACTGAATAGTTCAAATAATTTCATAAGCCCTTACATGTTCGTGTGTTTCCGGGGTCTGAAGTTTTACTATACAATCACGGAACATATACGAGAGGCGTGTTCGCATGCACAAGCCAGGGTAGTGATGGCATTCTGCAGTATGTCCCAAAAAAAAATTACAACGGGATCCTCCGCAATGATATCTTTAAAAATAGTGAATCAATCTAAATACAAATTAAGGGTATGAAACTAAAACTCATTGCCCACATCTCACAGAAAACCCCATTCGATTTGCTTCAGTAGTCAAAGAGAAATTAGGAATTTTGTAGAGGAGTTCTGTCTATTATTCACACACAAGACATGCAAGAGCATTGAATTGCTAAAATTGGAAGAATCAGACTCATGACATGCTTTACAACAATCTACATTTCTCTGTGACCGCTTAACCAAATTGAATGTTGTTTTTTTTTTGGAAAAAAGATGTTATGTTATGATGTTATGTTTCAAGACCCTGAAGTAGCGCTTAGACAGGTCGATAATATTGGGTGTTATCATTTCGAAAATCTGATCGTAATTTTTGGGGGACATACTGCAGTATGTCCCTCCCCCCCCCCCCAAAAAAAAAAAAAGAAAAGAAAAATACAATCAGATTTTCGCATTGATAACACCCAATATGGTTAAATTGTGTAAATGCTACTTCAAGGTCTTAAAATATAACATTTTAGCTCTATCTTGCAACAATTCCCATTCTATTTGGTTAAGCGGTCACAGAGAAATGTGGATTGTTGTAAAGCATGTCATGAGTCTGATTCTTCCAAGTTTAGCACTTCGATGATCTTGTGTGTGAATGATAGAACTTCGAGGGAAGAGATTCCCGACATGCTCTACAAAATTCCATATTTCTCTTTGACCACTGCTGCAAATCGAATTGAGTTTTCTGTAAGATGTGGGCAATGAGTTATAGTTTCATACCCTGAATTTGTATCTAGATTGATGCAATATTTTCAAAAATATCATTGCGGAGGGCCCGTTGTATTTTTTTTTAATTGGGGGGGGGGGGGGACATACGGTATATGTACATAGGAAATGCAATATAGCAATATATTGGATAATATTGTATCTGTCCTTATACCAGAAACAAATTAAGAGAAATTTCACCATCTTGAATATAATTTGTCAAATTATCATCTTTATTTAATGCTTCATAATGCAGCAATGACGAACTTTCTTAGTGTGACAGACTGTGATATCATTATTCTCTCTTTATCTTTCACCTCGAATATATATGATCTTAATGGGCTCGTATAGTTTTGGTTGAGACCTAACTTCAGGCTTTTAACATTTTGGGGTGAGATACTGAGAAACCTCTTATGAAACATGAAAGAGCACGTAATTCCAAGAGGAATTCAAAGTTTATTTGATGAAAATTGGTTATGAAATGGCCGAGATATCCAAAACAGAGCAATACTAATAAAATGTGGGACCCACATTTTATTACGATATAGCTATGTTTTACTTTGTTTTTGGATTTCTCAGCCATTCCAAAACCGATTTCCATCAAATAAACTTTGAATTACTCTTAGAATGGCGTGCTCTGTAACATTTCATAAGTGGTTTCTTGGTATCTCGCAAAAAGTAAAAAGCCAACTCCTCAGCTCCACCAATACTGTACCATCCCTTTAAAGCCTAAGGTGACGTGTTTTTAGCCGGAAAGTCCCGAAAAAAAGAATGTTTTACTTTCATTTAAAGAATGACACAAGACATGCGGAATGCACTCTACTTTTCATAACCTGTTGCCCCTACGCCAAAGCTTTTACAATAAGAATCCGTCTTTGCAACAGGGTGGGCAGTGGACTACCTGCTTCTCGGAACGTATTAAAAGCTAATCGCTCGATGGTACTAAACAGAATAGATGGAAGATCCGGGATCACTCCGTGTTTTACAATGGACGAACCGGTGAAAGTGGAAAATTGTCTTGCAGTTACCAATCTGGGCATTCTTTCATTCTTCTTCTTCTTCTTCTTGTTCCTATCTTTCTTCTTTTTCCTTTTCTTGTTGGTTGTAGGAAACGGTCCTGCAGTTAAAGATCTGGGCATTCTTTTCTTCTTCTTCTTCTACTCATTTTCCTATTTTTCTTCTTTTCACCTTGGTTTGTAATCGGGAAGTTCTTCAGTTCGCAATTACTGAGGCAGAAGAGCGAGGGAAGACAGAGCATTCCATGATTGTATTATTGTAAGGATTTACCGTGCGTACTTCTAGGGAAAAAAAAAAACACTTTGAAGGAGGCTAAAAGGAGGGGATTTTTTTTTTTCTTGAAAACTTCTATTCGATCCTGTGATGTAGTGGTTTGGTTCGTTTTGCTCCTCGTGGAAATTGGACAACATTAACTATAGGTGGTGACATCATGCATGGGGATATATCGTTTTTATTGCCGTCTGCTTTACTCGCTGTTCATTAATTCAACAATCGGCGATTGTTGTCCAAGTAAAATCTGGGTTCATTATCAGAACTGGTGCTTTGATTCTTAATATCTCACCCCTAACCAGGCTTTTAAAGTATTATTATTTCATTTCCATCTTTGCGAAGTATTTTAAGCAAGTAAACTATGTATACAAACAGAATTGAAATGGTATGATTATGATGAATTCATTGTCCTGACCTGCATCGCAAAAAAAAAATGTACAAAGGGTTCTCCTTTTAATCTGTAATGACACATAAAAAGTGTTCATCTAAGCTTCCAAGCAGTTGTCATTAACCCCGTTTTGCAGCAAATTTAATTCCATCAACGCAGCCCTTAAAGGGGTAGTACAGTATTGGTGGAGATGAGAATGGGGCTTTTAACTTTTTGCGAGATACCAAGAAAACACTTATGATATAGTACAGAGCATACCATTTTAAGAGGAATTCAAAGTTTATTTGATGAACATCGGGTTTGGAATGACTGAAACTTCCAAAAACAAAGTAAAACAAAACGATCGTAATAAAGTGTGGGTCCCACACTTTATTAGAATTGCTCTTTTTTGGATATCTCAGCCATTTCAAAACCAAATTTTATCAAATAAATGTTGAATTCCTCAAAGAATTACATGTACATGCTCTTTCATATTTCATAAGAGGTTTCTCGTTATCTCACCCAAAAATGTTAGAAACCTGAAATTAGGTCTCAACCAAAACTGTTCGATCCCTTTAACTTGTGCATAATATGAGAAAATTCCCAAAATAGTGGTTCAAAAAGTGCACTGACAAATGCCGTCTCTTGCACAGCAGCTTTCTCATTGTGCTCAGCAACAATTCCTGACCATCACCCCATAGTAGAATTAAGGGAACAGTTCTGACAACTAAAACTTATCTAAACATGCAACTGGTCAAAACTCTGAAAGTTTTTTTAAACTTGGAATCGAATTAGGAAATCGCTGAAATCATTTTGCATTTCTAGAGATATCCGCCCTGTCATTCATTCTTTAACTCGCGCTTGATTTTCTGTAATGTCTCTTTTTTTTTTACATAATATCTCCTGCTCAACCCCCTTTCCCCCTCTGTATTCTGCAGCCTTTCCTTTTTCTCATTTAAAAATTAGTTTACACTCTTCTGAATCACAATATATCAAGAGGAGAAGCATACACATTTCTTTGCCCAATTCGAGATCGAAGTAAATATGAATTTATAAGTTTAGTGAAAGTTCAGTGAGTTTTTATTAATAGATGATGGCAAGAGTGTAATTACTTGACTATAAAATGATCCTTATTTTTCCCCTATATCATTTCTGGTCGTGTTTCGATCACCTCTAAGTTCACATCTAGCTTCAATTTCAGTGGACTCTACCATTTTTGTAGAATAGTATCTGAGCCGTAATAAGTCAGCAGTTACATTTCAAATCTATTTGGCGCCTCCCCTTACATACGCCCCAGAAAACCTAAAAATACTTTGGTGTCAGCTTGACAGAATTCCTAAACAGCACAAAACCCGGGGAGAAAATGAAACCGGATGCGAAAGGATAGTAGAAGTTGAGAAGGAGGATAAACGAAATAATTGCCATGGTTGCGTAATTACGACAGGAATGGTTAGGAAGTGAATTGTTTAAAATACAATGACGGGAATTCCATCGTTCCATCTATTGCGCATGTCACACGTCGTGCCCATTTCAAAAGCGCGGGAAAAGGAAAGATCATTACTATGCTTAATTTTAAACACATGAATCTCTTTTCATTTTGTCTCTTATTTGCAAAGTATATGATTATCTAGGCGAGAGTCTGACTATACCAACATGATTCTCGGGTTACATAAGAAAATATCAAGTAGTGTCAAGTGATGTCATCTCCTCAAAATGGCACTTGTAGTAAAAAAAAAAAAAAAAAACACCACAACAACAAACAATCTTTTCAAAAATATATTTTGATCGATGGTACTTTACACTTCACAGGGGGCATAGCGTCTACTGGTACGATACTTTTACATTATAAATCAGTTCGAAATAGCTAAATGGACAATGAAAAAATATGCAATGTTAAGGACAAACAGCATCATTTTCAGCATTATTATTACTATTATTATTATCATTATCATTATAAAAAAATTATTATTATTATTATTATTATTATTATCATCATTTTATCTTTATTTTGAATATTATTATTATCATTTCGTTTTATTCATACAGTTTGGCCCCGTCAGTAATCAAGTATACTGTTTTTCAGGGGGCCCTTGCATTCATGCAAGATAACAATCACAACAAATGAAAATGAGAAAACGAGGAATGAAACTAAAAGTAACCGTTTGCAACCAGGATGAACAAAAAAAACCAACTTACTGACTTTATAACATATGGAACCCCCCCCCCCCCCCCAATAATAAGTGTGAACATATCATATATATCAAAATATACGTGCCTGAAAAAAAATAACACAACCATTACAATTTTTCTATCAATATATCACTCATGCATTTAATGAATAGGGCTCTTTCTAAATTCACACACTATGGGGGCCATGCCATTACAGGATGTCGCAAAAAAACAACAACAACAAATCAAAACACAAATTGTGGGGTTGTTTTCTATGGCTTAACTGCTACTCTTTAAGCAGCAATTGGAATGATATTACCTTAAAAGTTCTGAATCAATTGGCGCATCACATCACTTTAGACAAGGTTATAAGAAATAGATTATCAAGACACTACAAATTCTCATTTGCAGAGCTCCATGGTCATTTGGAAATAGAATCACTCTACATTTCCAGTGTGCCTCATGAATACAAAAGAATGAAAATTCGACTGACCTGCAGCCACAATTTATATCGCAATAATGATGAATCTCTTCCACTCTCTATCTCTCTCCCTCTCCCTCTCTATCTCTTTCCTTGTATACATACACAACAGTTGTACTCATCACCCATATACAAACACACACATACACACACACACACACACACACACACACACACATATATATATATATATATATATATATATATATATATACATACATATGAAGAGTTTGTTCGCAAAAACCGATAAGTCCATTTTTGAAGATTTTCAAGTATGGTCTCTGTCATAAAATACAAAATAATAACTTTTAAATGATATATTGGTCACTACATATAAAGGTACATTTTTGAAGTTATGGTCAAAAGAGGCAAAAAAAATCTTATTATTCTCTTTATTTTTCTTGAACTTTAATCGCAAATATCTCCATTTGGCAAATATGGACTTATCGGTTTTTGCAAACAAACTCTTCATATATATATATATATATATATATATATATATATATAAACAAAGAAAGGGAAAAGTGACCAGAAAATAAATGAATAGTGAAAACTTTGAGCGAAGAAATTTTCTTTGCTCAAGGTTTTCACTATCAAACAGTGTATATGTAATATCAGAGAGGTATTTATGTATAGATATAAGTGCGATGGTGTGTGTGTCGGTGTGAGTGTGCGAGTGTGGTGCTTCTATGTTTTCGTTATCTTTCTGTCCTTGTATATTTACAACTGGGAAAAAAAAATATGCGGTCGTCCCATGAGTCATGCAGCCCATGAGTTAATAACCAAGTATAAAACAGTCCCACGAGTTAGGCACTCAGTAAAACAGGGCCCCGTTTTCTCAAAAGATATAATCGATTATATTATAAATTTCCTCACCAAACAGGCTGCCGTAGACTCACCGTAGAAATCAACTATATGATCAATTATAACTCCTCATAAATCAGGGCCCAGGTCCTCTAGGCCTACACTAAGCAAATAAACCCTAGTTCTTGCTCGTGCAACGTATAGCTCGTGGGCCCATAGTGGTAGGCTACTTGGTGTCGATCTCGCAAGCCTTTAGTCTCAACTTCCTGGGCTATAACGAGTAAGATTTATGTACTGTAAAACATGATATATTCGCGGCATGAATTTTCGCGAATTGGAGCCGACGGCTTTTTTTGCGGCATGAAATTTGCCACTGGCATTCAATGCATATAGTGCAGACAAGAATTTTCGCTTGCATTTTAATTTCGCGAATCTTGGCGCTCGCGAAATTCGCGGAATTAAAATGCACGCGAACATTCCTCGTTTTACAGTAGATCGTGGGTTGTATTACTCGTGGGCAGTACATGACTCGTGGGCTGTATAACTCGTGGATGTCTAACTCGTGACATGCACACCAAAAATTCAAATGATTTCGAACTATCTTCAAATGAGGAGCAAATCGGTATGTGTTTAGGCAGACGTACGGTACATTATGATTTTGAAATGCAACAAAACACTTTGCATATCACCACAGTGAAAAAGGTTCTATATCATATCAAATGTTATCCTTACGACAAATTACATCTCTTCCGTTACGTCGTATAGCCTCTACATGACCGACGATCTGACATTTCGCGAGTTTTTCTTTTTTTCGGAAGTCTCTCACTCTGCCTCTCTCTCTCTCTCTCCCTCTCTCTCTAGCTCTTTCTCCTTCTCTCTCTCTCTCTCTCTCTCTCTCTCTCTCTCCTATTGCGTTAAAGCATTATTCTTCATTTCGGGAGTGGGAAATGTGTTAATGCTCTTCTGAATATTTCATTAGAAAATGTCCATTTTGCTCTCGACAACAAAGGCAAGCGAATTCCGCCGACAAACTCTACATTTAATGTACACGAGTAATCAACAACGCACACACACACACACACACACACACACACGTACGTGCATTTTCGCATTAAGCAGCACCACCTCCCTGTAACCACCTCTGCTACATTTAAATCGCAATATGGATTATTACGTCCCCACTCCTTATAATGCTAAAATTTACAGATATGTGTGGATCCCATAATGTACCGGTACTGTATATAATCAGGATTTTTTTCCAACGCTTTGATAATTGTTTCTTCCTATATTTCTGTAATCTGGATAGATACATGAAATCGAAATTAATACTTCCTTTTTATTTCCTAACATTATTTATAACTTACAAGTAAATACATTATATTTGTGATGTATTGTACCTGATGATTTTGTAAATTAATTAATGATAACAACATATCTATATCCGATAAATGTTTTATTTAGAAATGCAATGAGTATAATAGTCTATAAATTTTCAATCATTTCTTCTTTCTCTTTTTTTTTTTTTGATTGAGATCAATTGAGGCTAGTTATTCGGAAAAATAAAACACAAAAGCACATTACATTGACGTTTACAATGAGAGCGAGCGAGCCAGGGAAGCATCTTGTGCTTGTATTAAGATGCCTCTTCATGAAAACATTGTACTTCACAATCGCAACAAAGATATTGAGTGATTCTAGGAGAATCCAAGCAGTATGTTTCAGTTGAATTTGTATATATCTAACTTTTGTTCGGTTTTGTTTAATTTCTTCAGTTCTGCTCTGTACGATTTCTGATTGAAAGAATGAACAAATAAAACAAACATGGAAAGTTTAGTAAAAGTAAGACCAAGTCGCATCTCACAACACAAAGCGATATAAAAGAAAAATTTTCAGCTAAGTACTTCCTTAACTCTTCATCAGCCACAAAGTGCTGTCGTCGAAAAAAAAAATGAAGCAAGCTTGCAATTGAAGAAAAAAATGGCCGTCAACTCATCGAGACTGTTTCAAAAAATCCTGCTCTCAGCGGCTAGATGAAATTTTCCCTTTTGGACTTCTGAAATTACGTTAAAAATTAGCTCAAATCACAGTGCACATGTGTAAGTTACTGGCTATCGAATTAAAAACCAAAAAGAAATAATAGGTCGTTGACAATGACAATGATAACAGTAACTAATCAATATTGTTAACGGAAAATATGGTAATGTCCACATAATGCCTACGGAGCACAACTGGCACCCCTTGGTTGTAACATTGATTCTACGGTCAGTACTGGTGTCGGTGCCACCTAAGGTCACTTCTTCACATGTACTTTAGATGATAACTGTTCAATCTTTATAGCATTGATTTTGATGTCAAAGCGCCCTGGCACATAGATTATATGCAGCGTCGCTTTAATGCTATGTACGATATTTGTTTTTACCATTTCCAGTTATCATTTCAATCATTTATTTATTTTGTTCCCATGACTATGTTTATCTAAAATAAACATATTCATGAAAACAAAATGAATGAATGATTTTTATCAAATTTGTTCCAAAGGGTATGAAATCCGCAGATTTAACACTTTTGAACTTCCTCAAAATGAAAATACATTTTCCATGACATTTTGGCAGCTGTTTTTTTTTTCTCCTGACATACATAGGCCTACTATTATTTTTATAATTATATAACTTCCATATCACCCCTTACGTCTTTACCCAGTAATATTTTTACCCTCTTGCATTTTCACCTGTGCCAACTTTATTTATACTTGAAATAACCCCTTACATTTTTCACCTTGATATTTTGGTCGCTGACAATTTACACTATAGCTATTTTACCCTCTTACATGTTCACCTGTGACATTATTTAAACTTGAAATTATTACCCCTTATATTTTTCGCCTTGACATTTTTGTCGCTGACAATTTACACTAAACTCCTTTTACCCTCTTACATTTTCACCAGTGACATCATTATGAAAACTTACATATTTCACCTTGAGTTTTTGTCGCTGACAATCTACACTAAACTCTTTTTACCCTCTTACATTTTCACCTGTGACACCATTACTTACACTTTAAATTATCTCCTCTTACATTTTTCACCTTGACATTTTTGTCGCTGACAATTTACACCAAACTGGAGTCCATAATGTTTTTCATATCAAACCAAGAATTACCGGAGGGTAATGAACTATTGGAGGTAATGTCCAGTTATTATACTGGAGGGTAATGAGTATAACGAGAGAGAAAAAAATGACGCACACCAGACGGATTCACATGCAATTATCTCAACATGCTGGTTGTCCGGTTAGTTGGTTGAAAATCAAAACATTCAGAAGTATTGATCTAAATATTGATTTAGATATTGATTGATTATAATGCTAACAGATTTGAAATATCAAACTTGAAAAAAAGAACAGAGGACCAGATATACAATTGATCATTAAATTTGTCTCTAAATGTTCTAAACCGGAATATTTGAAAGAAAAAAAAAATATGTATATCTCTTGAACTTAATCATATTGTTTTGTTTTGTTGGGATTAATTTGATTGCCTGTCAGTCAGAAGCATTTTCATTCATCTTAATAACGTTTCAACAAATAACCGAGCTTCACAGGCTAAGCAGCTAATGTGTGTTAAAGTGTGAAATTCAGATTAAGTCAATATCACGGATGTTTTACTGAGTTGGTGGTTCATTTGTATGCCCCCAGTACTTGTCCATATGCATATCCATACTACCACTCCTAAAAATGTAAGACATGACACACAAAAAAGCACGTATTTGTGTCAAGTGATATAATTCCAAGACCTTAAAGAGTTAAGGCAAAATCGTGGTACAATATGTATCTGATTCTGTTCTCGGTATTTACTGGGACATTTCAAGTATCACTCAAACAGAAAAAAATGTATAAAATATCGTTTTTTATTACCTGTAATGATACAGCTGAGGAATATTATGATGGACGTACTGGCAGCCATGGCAGTTCCTCCTCTTCCTTTGTCCGATTTAGCTGATGAAAGTCCAAGTATGTCTTCTACCACTATCTTATATCTTCGGGTTTTTTAAGGACATGCGGAAATGTCATTGGAGTCACCACTGTGAAGACAGAGCGAATCTCAAGAATCTCAACTTCCGCTATTAAAGGGTCGTTCAATCACCCACAGCAAATCGGCGGGGCCATGTGGTCATTGTTGCACCATACTATCGCGGGTAGCACGATCCGCCCGTCTGCTCCCGGTGGCGTCGTGGTAGCAAATGCGCCTTTTCCCCCGTCACCGAAAGGGTCTCAGTAGCGTCTCACTTAACAAACAGCTCTTCGCTATTTCGTTAACATATTACCCGACCCAGATTCCGCATGGGCATATACAATGATAACGAATCATACAAGGCATGATAATAACCGACCTTCTCTAATGTGTTGAGCATTTAACCTTGCTCGCCTAAACTGGATATCCGTATTTTGTCGCGTGTCAGAGAGCGAAAACACAAAGATCATACGGGGTGTTAGCCTTTTCTTTCGATGACCTGCCTCTATGACGGTACACCCACTGTGACGCTCTTTGATATTGAAATGAAATGAATTGCCTTCTATACAGGTACGGAGTGCCACTGGCTGGGCGCTGATCGCTCAAGCGTACAACTCCGGCAATGATTTGTCGTCGCCCACACAAAACAAAAGTCGAACAGGAATAATGAATAGATTAAAAAATGTCGTCACGCTTTGCTGTTCTTCTAATGTCGATCTTTACGTAGAGGAGAACTGAACGTCAGACCTGCAGAGGGAAAAATAGACAGGGCAAAAGCCATTCAATTCTTGTAAAGGTATATTTTCTTTAAAAAAAAAATATCCTGAACACAGAGAAACATAACAATCATCATCAGTAAATATTCAGACTGTGAGGACGGATCAGGTATGACTCTACGAGAATATGTTGAATACGCGCGTGCGCGCACATACACAATATTTACTAGATAGATCAATTAATACATTTATGCATCTATATATGAAGAGTTTGTTCGCAAAAACCGATAAGTCCATATTTGCCAAATGGAGATATTTGCGATTAAAGGTCAAGAAAAATAAAGAGAATAATAACATTTTTTTGCTTCTTTTGACCATAACTTCAAAAATGTACCTTTATATGTAGTGATCAATATATCATTTAAAACGTCTTATTTGTACTTTATGACAGAAACCGTACTTCAAAATCTTCAAAAATGGACTTATCGGTTTTTGCGAACAAACTCTTTTATATTCATCTCGACAACTCTGAATGATTCCTTTAAAGCATTGGTCATGCAGTTCTTTCTCTCTTTTTTTATATGAAAATGTCAATCTAAAACTTTTTTTTTCCAAAAATGTAGCACTAGCAGAGGTCTACCCCTGCACTCAGCTTCAAAAAGAAAGAAAGTAAACACTTTTCCAAATTTATATTTCTCATTAAGTATCTGGCTAAAAATTAACGTATTATTATATACCATATGGAAGGCAATTTAATTGGCTATCAACCTTGTAGGTTGATAAAAAGGGAAACTTTACGCATGAGAGAACACTTTTGTTTTTGTTTTTTCCTCCAAGGCACAAAAGTAGAAATTGTTAAAATGAACAAGTTGTCATTCATGCGTAAGTGCTCTTCCATAACAATAAGAACATAAGACAAAACCGACACAATTAGGTACATGAATTAAGTTGAAAAAAAAAAAACAACTTTGATCTCTATATCTTTGAGGCCTAGAATATCAATAAAGGCCAACAATAAGGGAAAATGAAGAATCTTTGGTCAAATTCCAATTCAAATGAAATAAGAGAAGAAGCAATATTTTAAAAAATTGGTAGAAATTTCAATTTGTTTTCAAATTAGGAAAATTGTAAATAATATTTGGTTCTTAAATCTATCTCATGAATCCTTAAATTACTAATCAAAAAGAGTGTAATAAAGAAATTCTGTATGCAGTCATCTTTATGCCATTGCTCCCTATGTCGTTTGAAGTTTAAGCTGACATAAAATTCTTATTTCCCCCTTTAGTTTCCCACTTTGTTTTTGTTTGAGGTTATAAAGAGATAAAGAGAAGGAAAACTTGCTTTTGCTATTTCATCCATGTCTCTCATTGTGTTAAACTGGTCTCTTGTTGTCATTGTTATCTTGAAGGGTATTGCCAAATGACAGACAACATGTCAAATTTTGCAATTTTTACCTTCGTGCCTTGGAGGGCAAAAATGAATGTGTTCACTCGTGCGTAAAGTTTCCTTTTGTGTTAACCTACTAGCTTGATAGCCAATTAAATCACCTTTAATATGGTGTATAATACATTGATTTTCATCAAAATCTTCTATGAATAATATGAACTTGAAAAGTTAGTATTTGGTGTAATGAAGAAAAGAAGGGGAGATGACGAACAACGAACGACAGAAGCCAGATCACGCACGAACAAGTGCTCGCAGTTGCCTCAATATTGAATCCTTGGGTCAGACAAGCCAAAAACATCTTAATTTCGTCTGAAATCAACCAAATTTATTCTTCAGCGTGCATTGATAAAAGTAAGCTCAATACGCTGTGAATAGATAAACAAAATATTTAAGGCCTAAGGCAATGTGCCCACTCGTCATACGAGTCTTTTGTTGTGTTGTGTTGATCACGCCATAATCTACACTGTATAACAACGAACTGAACAGACAAAATATAATGTATTGAAGTTATCCTCGTCTCCCAAAACAGACTTCAAACGCAACCGGTAGCAATGGCCCGATTGCGGCAATTATATATGTTTTCACCATCCTTCCCAGTCTATTATGTGGATATCCATCGGTCTACAGCAACATTTACATCTTCATGTCCTTCCATTTGTAATTTCCTTTTATCTACAGCCTATCATGGGTTGTTTGAAATCAGCACAATTATCATTTCTTTAGGTTTTGCGTCTGTGTTTGCTTGTGTGCATTCGAAGCACCTTTCTCATGTTGAACAATTTTCATGCTCCGATTGACACTCGGGAAAAAGATAGTCGTTCATCGATATAGAAAAACATCCAACATATCGAGGTAAAGATTCTTCCGCCGTCAACACCCTCATTAAGTGTGCATATAAATTATGGATAGTCATAAATTCTGGATACACCTTTAGGGAGGCATCTGTAGATAAGCAATGTCAGCAGCAAAGAATGCGATTGAATGGAATGTAATACACACATAGCTGAAAATAGCTGGAATGTAATACACATAGCTGAAAAGAAGGCAGAGATTGTCTCTCAAATGTGGTTTGTCTCCATTAATAATAAAATAATAATGAACATATCTCCCTATTAAAAGGAGGATTGATTCACATATGTTATATATATACATATATATATATATATATACAGTATATATATATATATATATATATATATATATATATATATGTATATGAAAAGTTTTATCGCAAAACGAGCCAACTCCATTCTTGTTAAGTTGAGGTATTTGTGATTAAAGCTGCTAAAAACAAAGAAAATAATAAGAAAATTTGATAACAGTTTGCCTTGTTATTATTCATTTTATAGATGTATTGATAATGTAGCTGAATGACACTATCAAACAACATTTCACTGTCTTACTTTTCATCTTTGTCATATTGCAAATTTAAACATGGCTACTGCCTCCAAGTTCACTTTTCGGTTTAGCGCATTATTGCCTATGAATATTCAGCATTTTCATCCATTTCTGCTGCAGCCGCTGTTTATGAAAAGGGGATAGGCAAATCCAAACTCTGAAGCAAGAAAGACCATTGCCCTGTTTTATGAAGAGTTAGCATTTATTAAATAGTTGATTTCAACTGTAAGTCTATGGCAACCTGTGTGGTAAGGAAATTTTAAAGCGATTTTATCTTTTGATAAAACGGGGCCCAGGTCCCATAACTTGAAACCTTACACTTGATTTCCAGTACCTTCATGCAGTTTTCAGCAACGCGGTCATAAACCCCGATGACAACAAAATACAGCAGTCCCGTCTATACAGCAAAGCTAGGCTCTCGATACATTGTTTGTTTCACTTTGTCTTCTTTTGTTGTTGTTGTTGTTGTGTTGTTGTTTTTTTTTTGCCATTTTCACCCTGCCGTCGGATGCGGTGAGTACTCCAAAGAATAGAATCATACAACCCAAAGTCTTTAAAGCAAGCTGGAATTCCCCACGATAGCGACAAAGAGCTTTGCATTCTTTACCTGCATGTTAATTGGTAGTAAATGGGCGATAAACGGCTTATAATGTTCAGACAGTATATCTCAAACATTCTACATCCACCGGTAATCTACCTATATACCTATCACTATCTATCTATCTATCTAGCTAGCTAGCTATATACCTATCTATACAGTATGTCAAAAAAAAATTACAACGGGGCCCTCCGCAATGATATCTTTAAAAAGAGTGAATCAATCTAATTACAAATTCAGGGTATGAAACTATAACTCATTGCCCGCATCTTACAGAAATCCCCATTCGATTTGCTTCTGTGGTCAAAGAGAAATTAGGAATTTTGTAGGGGATGTCGGGAATCTCTTCTGTCCAAATTCTGTCTATTATTCACACACAAGAGCATTGAATTGCTAAAATTGGAAGAATCAGACTCATGACATGCTTTACAACAATCCACATTTCTCTTTGACCGCTTAAAATTGAATGGGGTTTTCTGCAAAATAGAGCTAAGATGTTATATTTTAAGACCCTGAAGTAGCACTTAGACAGGTTGATCATATTAGGTGTTATTAATTCGAAAATCTGGTTGTAATTTTTGGGGCGACTTACTGCAGTATGTCCCCCCCCCCCCCAAAAAAAAAAAAAAAAAATATATATATATATATATAATAATACAATTAGATTTTCGCATTGATAATGCCCAATATGATTAAATTTTTTAAATGCTACTTCAGGGTCTTAGAATATAACATTTTTGCTCTATTTTGCAGAAATCTCCATTAGATTTGGTTAAGCTGTCACAGAGAAATGTGGATTGTTGTAAAGCATGTCATGAATCGGATTCTTCCGAGTTTAGCATTTCGATGATCTTGCGTGTGAATAAAACACAGAACTTAGACAGAAGAGATTCCCGACATCCTCTACAAAATTCCATATTTCTCTTTGACCACAGAAGCAAATCGAAGGGGGTTTTCTGTAAGATGTGGGCAATGAGTTATAGTTTCATACTTTGAATTTGTATTTAGATTGATTTACCATTTTTAAAAATATCATTGCGGAGGGCCCCGTTGTAATTTTTTTTTTGGGACATACTGTATACCATTTATCTAGTTATCTATCTGCTTGTCCATCTTTCTATTTATTCATCTATCAACCTATTTATCTTTCTATCTAAATTATCATATCTTTCTATTTCGATCGATTTATGAGTCCACGATATTCAAACGCACGGAACATTAAAAGAAATAATAATTTCACGTATGTAAACGATATAAAAAAATGGAAGACAGAAAAGAATGTAAACGGAATAGCCAATAACAAGGGGAACTCCTACAATCCACTTTATTAAGAAAAAAAAAAAACATGGTGGATATCATGATAACCTACACGGGAAAGTCCGGAGCCAAACATCCTAGGAGGGTGGAAGGGGGATGGCCAGTGGGTGGGGGGGGGGGGGGGGGGGGGGGGGTGATGATGAGGGAAGACGTTCATGGAGTAGATAGGAAACAGAGAAGGGGTTATAACCATTTGGTGGTTAGAATGCCGTCCGTGAAAAGACTTTATTCTTCCAGAGTAGTCTATTTTTAATGGCATTTCAGACACTTGGAAGTATAATTGCTTTGACTTTATAACGTGATTTGAATGTGTCCATAATTTGTGTTGTTGTGCACTATGTGTGTTAGTCTTGTTATGCTTTGATTGTTTTCAATTTATGGAATCAAGAAAAGATTACCGGCAACAAAAACGGAAGAAAAAAATCCCTCTGTATGAATATTATCTGTCAATGAACAGCACGTTCCTTTCCAGTTTCACTTTAGTGTTTATGTTAGTGTATGGCTGTGTGCACTTCGAGCATTTTCCTTGCGTTGTGCACCATATCGTCCTCTGATTGAGAAGCCGTGTAGTTTTTTTTTTTTTTTTTTTGGTGTTTTTTTTTTTTGTTTTTTTTTTTTTTTTTTGGTTTGCGAAAAGAAATCATGAAACATCCCATATATCATCTCTATCAAACCTTTCTCCATCACGCTGAACACAACCCAAAAACATGATCACGTAGGAATCATTAGGCCTTTAAGACTAATCATAATTATAATTTTATACTTTCCCTTCCATTTTGATAGCACTCTGCAATTGTGATCGCCAGCATTCTAGTCAATGACCGTGGAATCATTAATTTTATATTATCATTTACGCCAATGACAGTACATTTTCAGATGGGCTGCGTATAAATTTTCAATTATTTCTGCACTTTCCCCCAATATTAATCCCCGACGGTTTCTGCTCACAAGCTGCACCACCCACGCGTTTTGTGTGAAAGGAGCTATGATATGGCTCATGTTGCTAGACTCTGGGAATCAAACCGTATCTCGTGATAGGACGTCAGGCCAGAGGAATTGATTGGGAAGTATATTGACAGAGTGCAAATACGGGACGATGTTCGAGTCAACTACTTTCGCGACAAAACAGGGTAAGGGTAAAGAGACAGGTAGTGCGACATAGAGAGGAGAAAGATTGGTGAACTAAGAGAGAGAAACATATGGGTTGAGAGAGGGAGAGATGGAGAGGGAGAGAGGGAAGGAGAGACGGGGTGAGAGAGAGGAAAGGAGAGACGGAGAGAGAGAGAGGAAAGGATAGATGGAGAATACATGAGTTAAGAAAGGAGAGAGAGAGAAACATATTTTATGGATTATTTTTGAGAGAGAAACAGGATACGAGTGAGATATAATTTCAGTAAGAGATAAACATACAGACACATTGACAGATGTAAAACGGTGAGAGAAAGATACAGAAATAGAGATAGATAAAAAGAGAGTAGCGCGGGGAGAGAAGAGAATGATAATGAGAGATCTAGGGGATAGAAGGCTAGGGAGGGAGGGGGAGATATCCCGCTTAAATGAAGCACAAAAACAAATATAACATGACATGGGACAAATAATAATATAGATGTTCAAGTATCGGACATGACATCATTCGATTAAACTGCACACCACTATGTTTCTGGTACAAGAGGGAATGGCTAGGGCTAGAGATATAAAAGAGAGTGGCGCGGGGAGAGAAGGGAATGATATTGAAGAGAGTAAGGGGGTAGAAGGCTAGGGAGAAATAGCCCGCAGAAATAAAGCACAAAAACAAATATAACATGACATGGGACAAATAATATAGATTCTCAATTATCAGACATGACATCATTCGATTAAATTGCATGCCACTATGTTTCTAATACAAGAGGGAAGGGCAAAGAGAAGAGTAACTGAATACAAGTCATAAACATACCATCTTCTTTAAAAAGCCCAGCAAGCACCACAGAGTGACGTTATATGATTTGCGTCACAATGACATCCAAGAAAGAATTAAAGACACATTAAAAAAATCATACGTATTGATATGCGCTGATGCAACCTGTTAGCATTAAAGAGACAACATAGTCTTGGATAAAGCCGCTTGCATGAAGCTGCACTCATGACAGACGAAATTTATCAATTCAATGTACATTAAACTTTTAATGGATCTGTTCCGGACACATCTGGAATAAAGAAAAATAGTCATACAGATAGTCAAATAGAATATTCAATGAACATTCAATGAAGATTGCATTCTGTTTGTCACCAGTCTTGAGTATCAAAGAGGAACAATCTTTTGGAATGATTCCCCAAAAATCATGACACACGAAAACTATCAATTCAATGAAAAGCTTTTTATATACTATATCATATTATAACGATGTATTGATAAACTTTCAACAATCTAAAGGGATGTTAATATAGTATTGGTTTGGGTGAGGATTCAGCTTTTAACTTTTTGCAAGATACTTAGAAACCACTTTATGATATGTAAAACAAAAAGCATACAATTCTAAGAGGAATTCAAGGTTTATTTGATGAAAATCGGTTGTGAAATGGCTGAGATATCAAAAACAAATTAAACCAAGAGAATCCCAATAAAAGGTGGGTCCCACCTTTTATTAAGATTGCTTTGATTTAGATATCTCCGCCATTCAAAACCCAGATTTCATTCAATAAACTTTGAATTCGTCTTAGAATCATATGTTCTTTCATATTTATACGAGGTTTGGAATTATCTATTAAAAAAAAATCATCAAAAATGGTGAAAACCTGAAGCCACATTTCAAGCAAAACTGTACCATCTCTTTAATAAATCAGTGTTTCGAATCAAATATAAAATTCACACTACCAATGTACACATAATAAATAAAACAAAAGTCATTCGCATTATGATATGCCCTATCTTAACAATTTCACTTTGGTTATACAGTGCTTAAAGACACCAGAAATCCGAACGGGAAGAGACAATACCCGTATAAGAAACAATTTGGATTCTTTCTCTCTTTTAAAAAAAAAAAATAATAAAATAGCCTATCTGGAACGCTAAAAGTTGTCATGTTTCATCTTCGGGATTTATGCATTTGAATTAAGAGGGATTTAAATTACGATACGGTCAACTGCATGGATTCCTTGGGCTATCGTCCGTTTTCAGAATTTAATCACTGTCAAAATAAGAACATAGATGGGACATAAAGGACTGGATAGGTCCTTTTCAGGGCCAAACACATACCCTAGAAAGAATACGTGGTGCACCGTTAAGCCTTCTACCACCCAAAGTATACAGGCTGTAGATACAGTATTTTGCCTCAGCAGAATAATCATTGTTGGCAGCCTTAAAGGTATAAATTGGTGGGTATGTAAACACTTGCTTTCAGATCAAACAATTTGCACAAAACTGACGAAGATCGAATGAATCTGGCATTTGCACAAAACTACCTAGCTTTTCTAACATAATCTAGTGCATTATAAGATAAGCATGAAAAAAGGCCAAAAAAGTGGTGATCATTATGAAGGCACCATTGCGATGCTCATGCCTTAATGTCACATTTTGACGAGACAGAAAAAAAACACTTGCTTTCAGATCAAACAATTTGCACAAAACTGACGAAGATCGAATGAATCTGGCATTTGCACAAAACTACCTAGCTTTTCTAACATAATCTAGTGCATTATAAGATAAGCATGAAAAAAGGCCAAAAAAGTGGTGATCATTATGAAGGCACCATTGCGATGCTCAAGCCTTTAAATGTCACATTTTGACAGACAGAAAAAAAAGGAAGAACAGAAATTAATCTTGGTTGGCTCAACTTTAATTGACAAGATAAGAGACCCAACCTATGAGACACTGAACATTGGATCTTGCCTATTACTAAACCCAGTACCTTTCCCATCCCCTCGTTAGAGCAGTGCGGCATTACACCGCCCAAGCCATGATTGAATGATCACCATTGCCCCCGCTCGAATACAGGCAAGATCATGTTGACATTTAAATCGCAGCCAATGTTTGCACATGAATTTCATCTCGCCTTTCGCGCGCACTCAACGCTCGATTTGATATGATGCCCTGATAATCGATGTTTAAAATCGTGCTCACTCTGCGATAGTTGATTACTTGACGGGGGGGGGGGGGGGAGGGGAGGGGTCCTTTCCATGCGAATAACATAGATACCCCCTCCTTTTCAATCTCCAACAATTACTCCCAGTAGTTGCTTTGGTTACTGATAATCACCCGTGAGAAATATTCATCATTTGCTGTTAGAGCGTACAGTACCTTCGACTCAAATCATAGCTGACAGGGGGGAAAATGGAAAATTAAAATAATAGACGCCAGAAAGGATATTCTTTTAAATTTGCACGCAAGTTCCGTGTGTGAATTATCAAAAAAAAAAATATTTAAACGTCAATTTATTACTGCTTTAATAAAGTAACGTTACACGGAAATTCTACATTGATACGAATCACTGTGAGCTGAATAGATCTCCACGATCGATACTAAACCTGGTTTAATGTTGTGGCTCTACCTTAATACTTTCTTTTTTTTAGTCGAAGTTTTAATCAGGGTTCCAATCAGACGTATAGGCGTATCTACGTTATGACATGTTATATGGACGATCTTTTTTTTGTATATATGGTGGAAGCACTTGTCCTTGGAAAAAAAAAAAGAGTGATTAATTTTCGGTCGAACGGTAGAATCGTTGATATTTCGAAGGGAGCGCGGAGGCTGACTAAAGACATGGCTGAAGAGGTACACGATGAGGAAACAGCGGATGTCAGATTTTTCAATCAATTTCAGTTGATCTAATCAAAAGTTACACTCGCTTTTCAGCAAACAAAATTTGTTTCACTAAAACGTTTTCAAACTTCCATAATTTTAGACGCGCACTGGTGGTCATCGCGAACTATTATTAGCCAAGCGAAATTCATTTCAGCATGCATGCGTGAGCAAAGATTGTATCTGCACACAAACTTTACAGTTGTATTTATTCTGTAAGTGCATTGCCACTAACTGGTGTTTTCATACTGTTCGATTGCTTGGATTGTTTGGATTTTTTTTTCCAATAAAAGGACGAATCCTTCGGAACTGTAACTTTCGTTAGGTGGATAAGATACCCTCAGACCAGCCTATAACAATGAACGATTTGATTTAAATCCTATATATCATAGTTTGGAGAGTTAAAGTCTTTTAGTATATTTTTTCTCTTGTAAAAAAAAAATGAAGTTAATTGGTCAAATTCAAAGATTTCAATCAATGAGGTGATGAAATCATGTCTTCACTTCTCAATATTGATCAATTTTATGAATTACTTAATATACATTCAGCAATTTTCATTCAAAATATCACATCTGCTAGTTACAAAAACAGGTTTGGAAAATCTGTTGCGAGAAAAAGAATAGTTTCTTTGTATTCTTCTGAAAACTGGCATCTTATAAAGACGTGTTTGAAAAGCTGTGGGGATTTGTTAGCCGGTGAATTCATCATTTCCGTGTTATTTTCCATATCATGTGTTTGTCAGCAAAAGACTCTTCATCGAGGCATGTTAACTCTTTTATATACCTGTTACATGTTGGTCGCACATCTGTGCAAAAAGATGTCCACTATGCTTAGTTGATCATTATTTCGATTAACTTCCACATGAATAGACAATCGCTTGAATGATGTTTGTGTTCATATCTTACTACCATGCTGGAAAAAAAAACAACAACACAGTGTCACACAGTGTGTTCATGATGTGTTCATATAGTCAGCTATGTGAAAACACTCGAATAAACAGTGCGAAGATGGTTTCACACTGTGGTGTGGTTTTCCACAGAGTGTTCATATAGTTATGTTCTGTTTCAAACTGTGAATGATGATTGGCAATGTGTTCACAATGATAAAACGCTCGGATGTGACAACGTCATCAGATTTCACACTGTGTTCACAATAGATTATGTTCACTCTATATTTCACATCACATTGTGGGACACTGTGTTCTTTCCAGCAGGATATATCTACCATTACTCTCTCTCTTTTTTTTTACTCTCTATCTATCAACCTATCTATCTATCATAGAGTAGTTTTTGTTTGTTTGTTTATGTTTTGGTTTTTATTATTTTTGTTAAATTTCACTGACCGGATGCCAGGGCTGAACCAATCATCATTAAGCGTAAATGCAAAATAAAAACGAAAAAAGATATTGACGTAGATCGAGTATAACCCATGGCGGCCTCTTAAAGTGCATCGTTTGGATTTGTAGCATCATCATTATCTTCATCCTACCAGTGCTGTCAGGTCCAAATATGGTCAAATAGGGGTCAAGGGGGACGTCAGGGGTGCAGCAGCATCCGGTCCAAGGACAAGGTCAATGGGCAGGATTCGATCTCAAGGTCTGTTATAGTTAATCAGTGTCCATGTAACGCAATTTTCTTCTAAAACTGAAAGCCCATAAGCTGGCCATCTCCCATAATCAGCATGATCAGATGATGAATTTGCTGCTGGTTCCTGGATACGCTCTATATACCGAGAAACAGTGTGCACCATCTTTATCTGCTCCACTCCATTCCCTGCCATATCCCTGATTTACCACTTTTCATAATGATGATAATAAATTGTATTTGTACGGCGCATATGTTAAAAAAAAATAGATAGATTAAAGGGGTTGTGTAGAAATGGTTGAGATGGGGATTCAGGTTTAAACTTTTTACAAGATAACTAGAAACGTCTTATATGAAATACTACGGAGCATACAATTCTAAAAGGAATTCAAACTTTATTTTAATGAAAATCGGTAGTGAAGTGGCTGAGATATCCGAAAACAAAGTAAAGCAAACCGATCCTAATGAATGGGTACCACGTATTATAACAATCGCTTTGTTTTTGGATATCTCAGCCTTTTAAAAACTGATTTTCCTCCAATAATATTTGAATTCCTCTTCCAATTGTATGCTCCTTGATATTTCATAAAGTAATAAGTATCTCGCAAAAAAAAAAGTAAAAAGCTGAATCCTCACCTCAACCAAAACTAGACCACCCCTTTAAAGCCTCTTTGGCAAAGGATGGAAGGAAAATAAGAAAATAGAGGAAAATAGACATGAGAGGCAAACATACCTAATCCAATGCTATAGCACACGTGGGATACTATACAACTCCAGCGGCCCCAGTCACATAATGCTCTGCGTCCGGCGTTACGTCCAAAAAAGTCATTTTTTCCGCGGACCCCCACGGATCCTTTGCCGTTACCAGAAATTTGTACAAAACATGCGGGCAAAAAATGCGGGCGATACGGACAGATATGACCAGATGCGAATACTTGCGTCCACTTGCGGATATTCTTACGAATTGGCACATAATAGTTCTGAACACTTGCGGAGAGTTGCGGATATTTTCGGATAGTTAGGGATAGTTACAGATTGTTATTAATGATTATTGACTATTTGGTTTTCTCTTACGATTCCTGCTAAGTCAGTGCATTATGACAGCAAGGTTATCACATTTTGGACTGTCTTACATTGTACACTGGGGAAAACTGAAATTGAATTACGTACAAGTTGTGAAAAATCGTAATCCTTTAATTTGCTTTACAATAATAAAAGATATATGAAATTTTTAACTTGAAGTTTGAATTTTGTTTGTGCAACTCAAATATGAATAAACGTCATAAATGTAAAGAATATATGTGACCGTGCATCACAAAACGAACAAAAAGTAGCACACACTGATTTTGTGTGAGGACTGAAAATAGGTGAAATGGGTCAACCGAGCCGATCTTGACTTGGCTACCCTGGGTAAATAAGGCCTTATCATTATTGTTATTATTGTTATTATTATTATTATTATTATTATTATTATTATTATTATTGTTATTATTATCATTATTATTATCATTATTATTATTATTATTAATTTCAGTTTAATCTGATAATCCCCTCATTGTTGTTACTCCGATGGTTTCCATCCTGTTTTTTTTTTTTGTCCCATTCATTGCACAACCAGCACGGCTTGATAAAGATTAAGCGCTTGAATAGACACTGTACTTCAGAGCCTCTTTTCTCAGTTTACACTTTTTCTGAGTGTGTGCATTCTTTCCACTATTTAGATAAGTTAGGAGAGTCCATTTGATTTGAGTAATACATCATTTTAAAGCTTAAAGTCTGCTCTTTCAGAATAATGCTCTCAACTAAAATTTCATGTGTGGCGACTTTTTGTGTGTTTTGTGGTACAGGGTCACATATCACTATACCACAAATAAAATACAATATAGATCGAAAAGTTAAACATTAGAGTAAGAAAATGTTACTTGCAGTCATGGAATAGACAAACTGTGGTTACGCTGTTGTTGTTCAGCGATATTCATGACTTACTGGGTTATGTTACGGAGGTATTTATGATAAAGTAATGCTTATTAAATTTACAGAGAAAAAAGACATCAAAACTTTCAAACATCGCTCCCACACCCAAATACAATATCAAGTCATCTCTTGAAGTAACGTATTTTCTGTTTGAATTTCTTGTATGCATGACATTTTGTAATGCGCAGTAGAGTATATTATTACAGTAGCTGCGCAATATAAATGTCCTTTATTATCAATATTATCATAATTATTATTATTATTATCATTATTATTATTATTATTATTACTATTACTATTATTATTATTATCATTATCACACACACAAAAAAATGTAATACACATTCGATGGAGCGTAAAGTGCATGGGTAAGACTATAGGGAAATACTAAATTCGTTCTCATTTTATATAGTTGCCCCTGTCCCACACCTTCCCCGGCCAGAAAAATGAATAAAATACTATCACCCCATCCCCTACCCAAAATATTGCTTTTTTCGAAAAATATACGTTCGAAGAGTACAAGAAAAAAGTTCAGCACCAAGAGTCAACCGATGTCATGAGTATACATGGTATATGGGTGCCACTTAAAATGACCAGTACGTGGGAGAAATCTCATAATTTGACCATGCAGTTCTGCCTCTCCACCGCTCCGACTGTGCTGTAGCATTCCTTCAGGTAAAGGCGCTGCAGCTTGGCAACAGGAGTGGTGTGCCTTCCCACGAGTCTCTGTGTTCCCATGCGAGTGGAAAACGTCAAAGGACGCAATTATCCGCAACATCCGTAGCTGTCCGTAAATATCCGTAAGCGGACGAAACTGTTGTGATACGTTAACTTGCGGTTAATTTCGGATACTTACGGTGGACGTAAGCGAACGCAAACGGACGGAAGGTAATTTTTTTTTTTGCGGATGGTCTGCGTCCAAGCCACGGGTAGTTACGTTCAATTACGGATAGTTACGTTTGGTTTCGGTTACTTGCGTAAGTTTGCGTCTGTGGCGTCCCTCTGCGAAATTTTGAACATTTCAAAATTTCGCAGGTTCAGCGACGTCATTTTGCGTTTCTTTACGGATGAGTTACGGACAGTTACGTCTACATACGTCCCTGCGGATGCCTGCGTCCACGCTGCGTCCCCCTGCGTCCCCTCATTCGTATCTATCCGCGGCGGACGTAATCCATCGTAAAGCACTGTGTGACTGGGGCATTACAGATATTTGCCTTGCCTTACAAAATAATTGCCATTTTGTGTGAAAGCGTGCTCCCCGCTCAACTTCAATTATTGGAAATTTAGTTATATGACGACATTTTTGAAATAGTATACACTATACCTAAAATGATGTCACAAAGCAATTGTGACCATGGCGCCCTGCTTTGTATGGTCACTGCCACTCAACTGATTCACAACAACTTATTCACCACTCCACTTCCCCACCTAATATTTTTACTTTTTTTTTATTTTGAGCCAAAATTCAAAACAAATATACTCTACCTAATATTGAGTTTCTAGTTTTGACTATGGGCATCGTTGTCTCCAAAAGTGTTATTCACACGCTGCTGAATACTATACTATCTTGGCGTCACCACATGTTCATAGTTTTTAACCAGAAACTCTTAAAACAAGGAACACGTGTATGCATGTAACATAAAAGTCACTTTTTATCACGTTGTTATCAAATATATCCCCTCCCCTTCCTAAATAAAAAAATCAACAAATCAACAAATATAATGAATGAATTAAAAAGAGGCGGCGACTGGACATTTCATCTGTCTTTGTTACGGTTCCCTGCCAGTTAGTATCTTTTCGTTGTCAATGCTTTGTTTTAGCAGAACAGGTGAATCAGTGGAAATTAGATGGATGAAGGTTTGACCTTCTTTGCCTGCATGGGTGGTTCTCATTGCCGAAATGCTGCCACGGTCCACTTCAATGTGTTATAGTTTGGTGTTTTTGTTGTTATTTGGTTTGTTTTTGTTTTTGTTTTTATCAAGAGCAGAGCTTGGGACCATAAACACGATTGGAGGAATTAACTTCTTTCAGCCGTCTCATTTCGTTAGTTAGGGTTAGCTTTTGGCTGGCGCAATCACTTAGTGAAATTACCGTTAATGATGGATTCCGAGTTTCAGCCTCGATTACTGCGTACGAAACTTTCAATGCCCGGCTCTATTCACATTATATTAAGAGGTTTTAGACTTTCTACTGAACTCGTCTGTTATCATATTTGTAATAATAATGCACTGCAAAAAGTCCGGTGTTAAATAGTGAACACCGAGCTGGTATTAAATTTCGGTGCTCATTTATGGTGTTAAATTAACACCTACGGGTGTCATTTCCAAATCTTAAACTGTTTTTTTTTTTGAAGAGTTTCTTAGTAACTGCACTTCTTGTTGATTTTTAATTTAAACAAGACGATCAAGAATTTTACATTAAGATACTAGATTTTTGAAAAAATGTGAAAATAAATGTACACCAAAGTAACACCAGCTGGTGTGGTCTCTTATTGAAGCTGGACGGGTGTTAAACCATTGATATTAACACCAACAAATATCAAATCAACACCATGTGGTGTCATTTTTGAATTAACACCAGTACAGTGTCAAAATAACACCAGGTACAGTGTCAAATTAACACCACGAAGTGTCAGGTGAACACTTTTCAACACCATCCAGTGTATTTTTAACACCTGTGGGTGTGGTCCTTTATTGAAGTTTGATCGGTGTTAGATTTAACACCCGTGGTGTTAAATCTAGCACCGATGTTTTTACAGTGTGATGATAATGAAAATGATGATGATGATGATGATGATGATGATAGATAAATAAATGAATAAATAAATGCATTTTTTTCATGAAATTTATAAATTCATTCATTGAATTCCCCTTGTTGGACAAATTCTGTCTGAAGGATAGAGAAAAATGAAAAAGCTTTTTTTTTTCAACCTCACCCACATTTGACTTATAATCAAAAATCTGTAGGACTTCACGGGATCACATATTCTTTTGAAGCAGGGACATTTGAATGTGAACACTGTGTAAAAACCAAACCGCAATGTGAATTTCAACTTCACACTATCAAATTCGAGCGTTTTCACATACCACTATATGTAACCACACTGTGAACAGGCTCTGGGACGCTGTGTTCTTTCCAGTAGGGTACACAGGTTGATTCTGGGTAGGCGTATCGAAAGTCTGTAGGTTGGTTTTTTTTTAGATGTTTTTTTGGTTTATTTGTGTTTGGCATCTTTGAGTCTCAAGCCCAAAAGTAAAAAAAAAAGAAAAGAAAAAAATGTATCTGCTATTCTTTTGTTGTCATTCTGTAAATATAAAAATACGATTACAAAATATGATAAAAATACAATAAGAATAAGAAGTGCGTTAAAACGCTTCTGCAATATATAAACGTATATATAACTGATACTTATAAACTTCTCTTTCGTTTATCACGCGTAAAATCTACACTGGCAAATTCGCTGTAACGATATTCAGAATTGTTACATAAAAGAAACAACATGGCATTTAATCGTAGGGGATTTCATATAATAGCAACTGTCTCGTGTTAGGTTTGTGTTTTGTTTGTTTGTCTGCTTGCTTGTTTGTTTTTTAAATAGACCTATTCCATCATTTTTTTTTTTCTTCACAGTCCAAGTAGACGTTATGGTACATGACGTTAAAGTGAAAATTGTAAAAATATGTCTCATATAGAAAATCATTTGCTTTATGCAGGCCTTCAAAACATACATTTCGTTTTTGTCTTATTTCTTTTTTCTGGCGTACTTAATGCATTAACATTTGACATTCGGCTCCAGTGACGCATAATAATGAAGACCGACCACTAGCCATGCTACAACTTCTGAACCCGCCGGTAAAGAGGTTTTTTTTTTCTGAAGTCGGCAAATTGCCATCAATCGGACAGAACGGCGACAGGTTTTGGTGACATTTGTTATTCTTTTTTTTTTTCGTCTTTCATTGATCGTAAAAGGAAGGCAACCAGTTGCTGAATTGTCGCCAAGTGACCGCCGTGTGACTATCTTAACTCTTTGCATTCAGTATTTTCCTGTTCATATATTATGTGTGTGAAAAATCTGTGCACGTTATTGCCTAAATAGGACAGAAAGAGTTAACATGTGTCTCCAGTGTTTGTCGGCCTTTAAAACAAAACGACTCTGGCCAGCAACCAGTCTCCGACCAGTCTCCGCTGTTAGGACTTATGATAATCACTCATCTGGCCTGTTCACGGAAGAGAACCTCTTCTATAAACCTCAACACATGATCGCTTCACGCACAGTTTCATTCGTGCGGTTTTACCCCTTGTGTACCCAGGACAAGAATATATGTGCAGAGGTACGAAATTAAAATCTAGGTATTCTTGCAGCTATTCATCCTTAGCTTCTTAGAACCTCGTGATTCTTGTGGAAAGGAATTTATGTGAATTTCAGAATTTCGTATAGTATGCAAATAGGTCAAGATCTAATAGAAGAGAGATTCCTTCTCAAAAAACATCTCTTGTATAAACTGGAGATTCTTCCGCATGCATCCCCTAGCACACTAGAGACTGATCGCAAGAGCATGCAAAAAAAAAGGAGAAGAAGAAGAAGAAGAAGACAAAGAAGAAGAAGAAGAAGAAGAAGAAGAAGAAGAAGAAGAAGAAGGAAGAAGAAGAAGAAAAAGAAGAAGAAAGCACCGCGGTTGTGAAACACGACGTTTCTTGTGGTCAGGGTTTATCTCTGAGGTTAAAATGGTGCTATCTTCACACAGCATATGACAAAGCTAAAACTGGTAGGAGAAAGATAGAATTTGATTTGAAGAAAATGCATCTTAAACCGGAGACACACAGCAAAAGTGGGACAAATCCGAACTCAAGTGGGAGATTTTGCGAAAAAATGCCGTCAAAGCAGGAAAGTCGAAGTATCTTTCGAAGAGAGGTCTAAACAAAATGGCGCCAGTCCTGGAGGGACATTATCTCTCATTTCAAAGAAAGTTTGGAACATCAGTCTTTCAGGAGGGTCTATAATCATAGTGTTCAACAATACCATTATCTTCAAGATACTATCCTTTGTGAAGTTTTCACAAAAGAAACGTAAAATGCTGAGAGTTCATCCACGCATGTTAAATCACTATACCAGCTAAATGCGAAGATGGCAACGTGCGAATATGTCGCAATGTCTAATTGTGACGAATCCTCCTACACATTCAACACCCTTACCAAAACTAAAAGCGGAATGCCATTCCATTTCCAAGCTGCCGTTAAACAGGAGACTTCAACCACATTATGGATAAAGAGTATAATGATATCCTATATAGCTATCTCTACTGAAGATGGGGATTATGGAATAGGAATATAGGGCAATTTAGAATGTCAAATGATTTTGTAAAATAATGATGCCAACAGCCACTGATGTAACTATAATGGTAGTCAGTGGTAATCATCGTCTTAAATTCTGTACTGGAAAGAATGCAGTGTCCCACAGTGTGAAACACAATATGGAGCACAGAGTGAACTCTCTTCACACTGTTAAATTCGAGCGATTTATAAACAATGTGAACACATTGTGAATCATCATTTCACAGCGTGAAACAGAACAAATGAAGAGTTTGTTTGCAAAAACCGATAAATCCATATTTGCCAAATGGAGATATTTGCAATTAAAGGTCAAGAAAAATAAAGAGAATAATATTTTTTTTTTACTTCTTTTGACCATGACTTCAAAAATGTACCTTTATATGTAGTGACCGATATATCATTTAAAAGGAATTATTTTATACTTTATGACAGAGACCGTACTTCAAAATCTTCAAAAATGGACTTATCGGTTTTTGCGAACAAACTCTTCAAATACATATGATAGGCCTATATGTACATATTATACTTTGGCATATATTATGCATATTTATACATAATACATTTACATAATAATATATAATGATAATAATGTCTTATTTACCCAGGGTAGCCTCTTCAGTGTTGCCTACTGCTCTACCAGAGGGCCCTGCTATTATCATTACCCTAGCGTTGCCAGGTACCCATTTATACACCTGGGTCGAGAGGGACACAGTGGGTAGAAACATCTTGTCCAAGGAAGTAAGCACTGGGCGGGATTCGAACTCGGGTCCTCCGAGCGGGAGTCGGGAGTCTTATCCACTATGCCACAGTGCCCCCACATATACATAAAACATATATAAAGGCATACACAATACATATACATATACATATATATATACATATACATATATATATACATATACATACTGCATACATATGCATACATATACATATACATATACATACACATATACATACATAAATTATACATATACATATAAATACATATATATACATATATACATACTGGATACTCTACTGGAAAGAAAGAAAGAAGTGTCCCATTGCATGTTAACAGTTTGTCCACATACAAGTTGTAGCTCTGTGAAAGCGTCAAATTTAACAAAGTGAAGAGATTTCACACTGTGTTTCTTAATGCGTTTCACACAGTGAGACACTGTGTTCTTTCTAGCAAGAGTATCTTTACAAAGTTATGCCAGTATAGAATTACTGCAGCTATGAGAAAAAAAAACATTTATATATAAATATGCAAAGCAAATAAGGCTGAGGCAGGCAAGTGTCGAAATAAGTTCTGAACATCAGACATCATCCGACTGTGAAATGTTGTGTGTTGGGTATTGGTTGTTTTAGGAGAGGGTTACACAAATGCCCACTTTACGTCACCTGTAAGCCTACTTCCCCAATCCCAAGCCAGATACGGATTACGGATTTACGGACAAATGGAGACAAGATGATTAAAAGAAGGAATTTGGCAAAGACGGAGGAGAGCGAAGAACTATAAAGACGAATTAGGAGAACAAAAGCAAGATAATAAAAAAACAAGTGTTGAGACTATTAACCCTTGAAAACTAATCCCAAATAATATACTCGAGCAGGCGGGGAAACGCGTGTTATAACAAAAATCAGCTAGTCCTCAGTGGGTTAAGGAAATGCAGATAAAAAGAGAGAAAAATACACAACAAAGTAGCAATAAATCTTGAAGAAGTTGAAAGCTACTTAAGACTGAGAAACATGCTGTAAACTTTTAATACCGATGGCAAGGCTGTGGCATGTAATAAGACCCCGGTGCACAGTACAACGTTTTGTAACACGCATTTTAATAACAGTCATCATTCATCAACATCATGAGGATGATAATAGATGCTATTCAACATGCTTAAGTAGCTAGGTCCACCTTTCGGTGCTAATGGAGCTTTCAAGCATCACATTACATCACATCACATCACATCTGATACGGAAGTAGAGACTGGTCCTGTAGTATTCCGGTCTCAACAAATAATAAAATTAAATTTACCTTCGTTGCTTTATGTGCGTTGAGGAGCTGCGCAGAGGTTTTGAATTTCTCCCCGCTCCAATGTTTATCCAACAGATTTTTTTTTTAATTATTAATTGGGGAAGCTTCAACAACACTATAGGAAGCAATCTGTTCCACTCGGGCAACTACTTCTCTTGCTGAAAGACGTACTTCGCAGTTCTAACCGTGAGCGTTTGGTGAAGAGTTTGAATTTATGACCTCATGTTGATGATTGAATGGCTGGTTCGAAGAACATGTCACCAGAAATCCCAAATTTTCCATTAAGCAACTTATAAACAATAATCATATCACCTCTTCGTCTCATGTAGTAAAATGAGTGCAAATTGGGTTTTTCGAGGCGTTGTTCATATGACAAACATTTGAGTTTTGGGATCATACGCGTAGCTCTTCTCTGCACTCTTTCAACTTTTGTCAGAGTCCATTTTACATCTCAAATGTCATGAAATGTTGCCATACTCCAAATAAGATCGAACCTTCTTTTGTTGACTTCCTCCAGTCTGGAGAACTGCGTTAGATACGCAGAAGTTTAGCAATATACACTGATTGTCATGTACCAACGTGGTCAGGGGTCAAGCCAGAGACAACGGACAAGAATCAACACAATAAACAACAGCAAAGAGCAGGAGAGATGAAGAAGACAAGAACCGGTGATACAAACAAGATGAGAAGTATTTCTGTTGTCATTTGTGAGAAAGTCCTGTGTATAAAAGCAAATGCGATGCGAGAACTTAATCCCTTTCCTAAACAAAGAACAAACAGACAGTCAAACAAACTAGCCCCCCCCCCCCCCTCCATGTTGTTGTTGTTGTTTTGGTTTTAATGGCGTATATCACTCAAGAATGAGTATTTACTTCAAAATGTTGTTGTTGCTTTAATTTTAAGGCGTGTATCATTCAGTTATGAATATCTAAAAAAAAAAAAAGAAGAATGCACTGGCCTTGATTCAACACCAAAACAAAATAATGTGGAGAGTGCACCACCAGATCGGAAAGAGATCCTTTCTTCGAGAAAAGTTAAGTGGCGCCCTTCCCAAAACCTTAAACGCAGTGGTCTAGAAGGGTGGATAGAGGGGACTGGAACTAAAGAAGTGAAGCAGAAGAGCGAAGCGGAAATGGTGGCTGAAGACGAACAGGTAGAAAAAAAAGTAGAATAGATCAGATCAAGTATATGTAAGTAGATGACAAAGATCTTGATTTAAAAAAAAAATGATGAAAGACTTCCGTATAGGTCAGCAACCCATCTAATCATTCTTTTTTTTTTATTTTCTTTTTTTGTAGTAATACCACTCTACACCACCCTATTGGCCCTTGTTAGCTTATGCATGGATGCGCGCATGCACCCACAGATTTTTGCATACATACCCAGAAGGAAGTCTTCCGGAAATTGACAGTGAAAGGGAACGGTTAGAGCTATAGCCAACTTTCCTTCGCATATGAAAGTAAACCTTAATTGCCTAAGTCGAAAGTTAGTTGAGTCGAATATTATTCCAACTCAGATAGATAAGAACGTGTGTGATTCTACATTTTTTTTTTAAGTTCACAGTCACATGCACCTGTATGTCGAAGGGTTTTCATCGATTCTTTTTGATTCGATATTAACCCTCTCTGTTCGAGAGAGTCGTAGTGAACAGATTTCACACAAAACATATGGACAGATAATAACTGTTGCATACAGAGGGTTAATAGGTGAGATTGACTGTATAACAGTAGATGATCCTGACGGAAAAAGAACATGATGGTGTCAGACGAAAGAAATCCAAGTGGAAAATTGCAAGAATAATTCAAATTCATAGCAACAGCAAACAAAGAAGCAAGCAAGGTCAGAGTATCCGGCCTTCCAATCACACATATTGCCTTGCCTGCCTGTAAATGGAAAGTTTGGTTGATGGAACATTGAAACGTAATCGGCAATGGAAATTACTTTGCGTCTCAGCAAAGCAAAGCAGCCTTGATATCAAACCAGGCTTTGAGAACAACTGAGGTCACGGACCATGGAATTCATCTCTCGCGTGACCGAGCCCGTGGAGGCCGCACCATTATCATGTCCCAGTTCGTTTCCACCCACCATGACTATAAAAAGTGTGCTAATCATGAATAATAGTATGTTGTAAGAACTATATATAGCGACGTCATCGTATGTACAGCTTATTGGTAGAATTATGCTGTATAACTTAATTTTACCTACAAACGAAAAAAGGCAAAGGAATACTCACAACTTGACATCGATTGGCGTAATGGCTCAACAATTTAGTGTCCTTCTCACTGTACACATGCCCATAAGGAGCAGACGGGAACATGACTATATCCCCCGTGCGGTTGCAGAAGGAGGTACAATGTAGGTTTGTTTGTCCTCGCGAAAGCTGCTTGTAACAGAACCAGCTACCGCGAAAGGGTCAGTGTTGTATGGATCCAGTCAGATAGTTCCTGTCCAAACAGGCATGCACAACGAAAGAGAGAATTGAGGGAGCGCCAAAATGGGTACAGACAAAAGAACGGGGCGCCACTCGTGGCGGGTCGGTGAATAGGGAGAGGGGTGCTTTACTGGGGAGTTACACCAGTTTGAAGGGCCACCTTTACCAACAGCCGCTCCGATGCCCGACACGCCAGAACAAACCTGAAAGAAGCTTAAAGCACTCGAAAGTCAAGGCCCCAAATAGTTTCTGGTGTACCTTTCTGGAAGTGCTGTTATATCTTTGATTGAACAGATTTTTTTACCTTCTGTTTCCTATGGCTTACTACGTAGATGGACCCGTCAAGTACCAGATATACATGGTAGACAACATGATTTAGTTTTCATAGTATTTACAGGGGGAAGTTGCCATTTTGCTTCGGATAGTAAAGTGGAAGAAGTTACTCTGAATTGGTTAAATTCATCCGATCAAAATCAGATCAACTGATTTTTTTTTGGGGGGGGGATAGTACTTACTCTTCTCAAATGTCTGGTCAAGTTACATTAATTATCAGCTATAACGTTTACAATTGAGAACCTTTTGCAATTCCTCACTAATTATGTATGACAAACACATGATTTTAAGTCTCTTGCAAACATTTCCAGATGAAAAGAAAGTTTAGAGATAAAAAATAATCAATATGTAAATGTTAAGTATTGGTAAATACACAAATTGTGAATCGTAGTTTTGTT